>NC_091977.1:531439842-532732342 GCF_044704955.1 Pristiophorus japonicus
TCGTGTCCGGTCCACGGGGGGGGGGGGGGGGGGGGGGGGGAAAGAGAGTCGGGTCGGTGTCGGGAGGGGAGGGGAGGAAGCAGGAGCTGGGCGTGGGAGGAGCCGTATTCATGCAGCCCCAGTGAGGCCATTCGGCCAGGGCTAGGGGCCGTGTGCTTCGGCCCCTCCCACAGAGTTTTGGGCGCCTGGAGCTACTGCACATGCACGCCCACTGTAGCGCGCATGTGCAGAAGTCCCGGCACTGTTTTCAGCGCAGGGACCTGGCTCCGCCCACGACAGCTCGTGCTGCGCTGCGCCGAGCTGCAAACGACTTGCAGGGAGCTGGAGAATCTGGAAGTTTTTATAGGTGCACGTTGCGGCGCGAAAAATGGGTATCCAGGTCGGGACTGCGCCGTTCTAGGCATGGCTCGAAACTTTGGCCCATAAAATGGAAGAGAGTGACCAAAGTAAATGTTGGTCCCTTAGAAGATGAGAAGGGGGATTTAATAATGGGAAATGTGGAAATGGCTGAGACCGTAAACAATTATTTTGCTTCGGTCTTCACAGTGGAAGACACAAAAACCATGCCAAAAATTACTGGTCACGGGAATGTGGGAAGGGAGGACCTTGAGACAATCACTGTCACTCGGGGGGTAGTGCTGGACAGGCTAATGGAACTCAAGGTAGACAAGTCCCCTGGTCCTGATGAAATGCATCCCAGGGTATTAAAAGAGATGGCGGAAGTTATAGCAGATGCATTCGTTATAATCTACCAAAATTCTCTGGACTCTGGGGAGGTACCACCGGATTGGAAAGCAGCTAATGTAATGCCTCTGTTTAAAAAAGGGGGCAGACAAAAGGCAGGTAACTATAGGCCGGTTAGTTTAACATTTGTAGTGGGGAAAATGCTTGTAACTATCATTAAGGAAGAAATAGCGGGACATCTAGATAGGAATAGTGCAATCAAGCAGGCGCAACATGGATTCATGAAGGGGAAATCATGTTTAACTAATTTACTGGAATTTTTTGAGGAATAACGAGCATGGTGGACAGAGGTGTACCGATGGATGTGGTGCATTTAGATTTCCAAAAGGCATTCGATAAGGTGCCACACAAAAGGTTACTGCAGAAGATAAAGGTACGCGGAGTCAGAGGAAATGTATTAGCATGGATAGAGAATTGGCTGGCTAACAGAAAGCAGAGAGTCGGGATTAATGGGTCCTTTTCAGGTTGGAAATCGGTGGTTAGTGGTGTGCCACAAGGATCAGTGCTGGGACCACAACTGTTTCAATATACATAGATGACCTGGAAGAGGGGACGGAGTGTAGTATAACAAAATTTGCAGATGACACAAAGATTAGTGGGAAAGCGGGTTGTGTGGAGGCTGCAAAGGGATTTAGATAGGTTAAGCGAATGGGCTACGGTTTGGCAGATTGAATACAATGTCGGAAAATGTGGGGTCATCCACCTTGGGAATATAAACAGTAAAAGGGAATATTATTTGAATGGGGAGAAATTACAACATGCTGCGGTGCAGAGGGACCTGGGGGTCCTTGTGCATGAAACTCTTTTTGGACAATCCCAAAAAGTTAGTTTGCAGGTGCAGCAGGTCATCAGGAAGGCGAATGGAATGTTGGCCTTCATTGCGAGAGGGATAGAGTAAAAAAGAAGAGAGGTCCTGCTGCAAATGTACAGGGTATAGGTGAGGCCACACCTGGAGTACTGCGTGCAGTTTTGGTCTCCTTACTTAAGGAAGGATATACTTGCTTTGGAGGGGGTATAGAGACAATTCACTAGGCTGATTCCGGAGATGAGGGGGTTACCTTATGATGATAGATTGAGTAGACTGGGTCTTTACTCGTTGGAGTTCAGAAGGATGAGGGGTAATCTTATAGAAACATTGAAAATAAATGAAAGGAATAGACAAGATCGAGGCAGAGCGGTTGTTTCCACTGGTCGGGGATACAAGAATTAGGGGGCACAGCCTCAAAATACAGGGGAGTCAATTTAAAACGGAGTTGAGAAGGAATTTCTTCTCCCAGAGGGTTGTGAATCTGTGGAATTCTCTGCCCAAGGAAGCAATTGAGGCTAGCTCATTGAATGTATTCAAAATCACAGATATAGATAGATTTTTAACCAATAAGGGAATTAAGGGTTACAGGGAGCGGGCAGGTAAGTGGAGCTGAGTCCACGGCCAGATCAGCCATGATCTTGTTGAATGGCGGAGCAGGCTCAAGGGGCAATATAGAAACATAGAAAATAGGTGCAGGAGTAGGCCATTCGGCCCTTGTAGCCTGCACCGCCATTCAATGAGTTCATGGCTGAACATGCAACTTCAGTACCCCATTCCTGCTTTCTCACCATACCCCTTGATCCCCTTTGTAGTAAGGACGACATCTAACTCTTTTCTGAATATATTTAATGAATTGGCCTCAACAACTTTCTGTGGTCGAGAATTTCACAGGTTCACCACTCTCTGGGTGAAGAAGTTCCTCCTCATCTCAGTCCTAAATGGTTTACCCCTTATCCTTATACTGTGACCCCTGGTTCTGGACTTCCAACATTGGGAGCATTCTCCCTGCATCTAACCTGTCTCAACCCATCAGAATTTTAAACGTTTCTATGAGGTCCCCCCTCATTCTTCTGAACTCCAGTGAATACAAGCCCAGTTGATCCAGTCTTTCTTGCTAGGTCAGTTCCGCCATCCCGGGAATCAGTCTGGTGAACCTTCGCTGCACTCCCTCAATAGCAAGAATGTCCTTCCTCAGGTTAGGAGACCAAAACTGTACACAATACTCCAGGTGTGGCCTCACCAATGCCCTGTACAACTGTAGCAACACCTCCCTGCCCCTGTACTCCAATCCCCTCGCTATGAAGGCCAACATGCCATTTGCTTTCTTAACCGCCTGCTGTACCTGCATGCCAACCTTCAATGACTGATGTACCATGACACCCAGGTCTCATTGCACCTCCCCTTTTCCTAATCTGTCACCATTCAGATAATAGTCTGTCTCTCTGTTTTTACCACCAAAGTGGATAACCTCACATTTATCCACATTATACTTCATCTGCCATGCATTTGCCCACTCACCTAACCTATCCAAGTCGCTCTGCAGCCTCATAGCATCCTCCTCGCAGCTCACACTGCCACCTAACTTAGTGTCATCCGCAAATTTGGAGATACTACATTTAATCCCCTTGTCTAAATCATTAATGTGCAGTGTAAACAGCTGGGGCCCCAGCACAGAACCTTGCGGTACCCCACTAGTCACTGCCTGCCATTCTGAAAAGTCCCCATTTACTCCTACTCTTTGCTTCCTGTCTGACAACCAGTTCTCAATCCATGTCAGCACACTACCCCCAATCCCATGTGCTTTAACTTTGCACATTAATCTCTTGTGTGGGACCTTGTCGAAAGCCTTCTGAAAGTCCAAATATACCACATCAATTGATTCTCCCTTGTCCACTCTACTGGAAACATCCTCAAAAAATTACAGAAGATTTGTCAAGATTGATTTCCCTTTCACAAATCCATGCTGACTTGGACCCATCATGACACCTCTTTCCAAAATGCGCTACTTTGACATCCTTAATAATTGATTCCATCATTTTACCCACTACCGATGTCAGGCTTACCGGTCTATAATTCCCTGTTTTCTCTCCCTTTTTTTAAAAAGTGGGGTTACATTGGCTACCCTCCACTCGATAGGAACTGATCCAGAGTCTATGGAATGTTGGAAAATGACTGTCAATGCATCCGCTATTTCCAAGGCCACCTCCTTAAGTACTCTGGGATGCAGTCCATCAGGCCCTGGGGATTTATCGGCCTTTAATCCCATTAATTTCCCCAACACAATTTCCCAACTAATAAGGATTTCCCTCAGTTCCTCCTCCTTACTAGACCCTCTGACCCCTTTTATATCCGGAAGGTTGTTTGTGTCCTCCTTAGTGAATACCGAACCATAGTACTTGTTCAATTGGTCAGCCATTTCTTTGTTCCCAGTTATGACTTCCCCTGATTCTGACCACCAGGTGCTTACATTTAAAAAAAAAAATTTTGGTCGGAGGCGTCCCCCCCACATGAAGCTTCCGACCGAAATTTCTGTGCCTGTATTTTTGAACAGATCATTGTTAAATCGTCAGATTACCAGACACCATCCACAATGATTTACTGTACAAGCTGCACATAAAATTAAAGCAATTTGAGATGGACTGTAATGTCTCAGGTTGCAGTTGTACTGCACGTACCAATCCAAGACCTGTTCATGGTCAAGTGTGCTGTGGTCACACAGACCATAACTATGCTGCCACACACATTCCTTGAATTTTCAGCAATTCTAAATTGTAATGCAACCTGACATACAATACATTGAAATAAAAACACAAAATGCTGGAAATACTTGGCGGGTCAGGCAGCATCTGTGGAGAGAGAAAGACAGTTAACGTTTCAGGTCGATGACCTTTCGTCAGGACTGGAATAAGTTTGAGATGTAACAGACTTTAAGCAAGTACAGAGGCAGGGAAAGCGGAGGAGAGGATGAACAAGAGAGATAGGGTGGAACACAGGAGTGATTAAATGACAAAAGGGATATAGTACAAAGCAAAAGGACGCGTTAATTTGCAACACCTCAAGCATTGATTGGGCCCTTTGATCACAAGTCCTGATTTTAGTCTGGTCCCCTTGGAGGATAAGATACACCAAGCAGTTTCTCTTTGCAAAAAGTGTAATTCGAGCCATTCTGACTGCCGACTCCAGACAGAACAGAGCTCACGTGGAACAGACAAAACTCACTCTCACGGGTTAAGACCTTCTCCCACCCCCCAAAGAAATTCCTGCCCCATCCCATTATTGCCCAAGTTCCTGAGCTCCTTCCCCCCATCCCCCCCCGCTCCCGGCCAAGTTCCTGACTTCCTCCCCTTCCCCAGCCCTAGTTCCTGACCATCCTTCCCCCCCTCCTCCCTCCAACCCCACCCACCCCTGCTGCCCAAGTTCCTGTCCTTCTCCCCCTGCCCAAGTTCCTCCCCCATGGATTCATGACCTCCTTCCCCAAACACATTTCTCCCCCGCCCCCCCATAGATGGGGCATTGTGTGGGGGTTACGGATTGTTAACAGGTTTATTGGGTATGAAGTATGAAGTGAATAGTGACAGTGTCGTGACTTCTGGATTTCGTCCAGTCTTACCATCTGGATCACGTTCTCGCTCTCAACCACCTCTTTAGACCTGGATCACATCCTTTCACCATCCCCACTGTGTTCTCTCTGCTCTTTACCCACCCCCCACCGAGTTCTTGACCTCTCTCCACCCAATTCCACCGAGATATCCCCCTCCCTCCCTTCCTCTTCGATCCAAGCTTCTCCAGGGCCTTGATCCATGGAGTTGAACAAAGCGAGGGACAGGTTGCACTGCACCGTGGGATACTGCGCATGCATGGGTGGCTGGACCTTGGTACCGGCGCGCATGCACAGAAGGGGATGGGGTGCGCTTGCGCAAAAGGGGGCAGGTTCGCCACCACACAAGAGCAGATGGACACGAAAATGTTCGTGCAGATAATCACTTCGAAAGCAAAAGGAGATGGCAATGGAACAAATAAACAAAAGATGGGTCTAGAAGAGGAGTAAATGGGATGGCATGATCAACAGCTGCAATGTGAAAAAAAAGAGAGGCAGAGGTTACTTTCCAGCAACTGCAGTACTTTCCTTTGTAACCTTCACTTGCTTAAAATCTGTTACACCTCTAACTTTTTCCAGTTCAAATGCAAGGTCACAGACCTGAAACATTAACTCTTTCTCTCTCCACAGATGCTGCCTGACCTATTGAGTATTTCCAGCATTTTGTTTTTTTTTCAGATTTCCAGCATCCGCAGTATTTTGCTTTTATATACAATACATTGAATTGCACTGTATAATACAAATTACTTTCTAACAGCATTTAAAACATGTTTAACATACCCTGGCACCATTGAAAGAACATAAGCGTTCTCCGTGTCCTGGCGAACATGAACCCTCGCCCAACATGAATAAAACAGATTATCTGGTCATTATCACATTGTTGTTTGTGGGAGCTTGCTGTGCACACTTGCTGTGCAGAAATTCGCATCCATGTTTCCCCACAATTCAGCAGTGACTACACTTCAAAAGTACTTCCTTGGCTGTTGAGAATTTTGGGACATCGTGAGGTCAATTAAAGGCGCTATATAAATGTCGTCTTTCTTTCTTATTCCCTTATCTCATACTCGGGAGTCGAAATTCAGTCTATTACGCCACCCGTTACCGCGCATGGGAGGTGGCTAACAAGCGGCAAATGCCCACCTTCGATGGTAAATGGCATCCACGCCAAGAGGCAACGCTGCGCCAGCTAATATCACCCAGTGTGCAACGCCTCCTTGGTGCCTCTATTGCAATATTTGCTTTGTACGGATGCCGTATTGGCAGGCTGCCCTAACAGCCTGAAAAAAGTGGTGATTAAATAGCGGAACTGGTCAGAGAGCAAGGTAAGTTTTTTTTTAAATTTCTTCATGTTTTCATTACTTGGGACAGTGGGGAAGTTTGTGCGCGGGTTGGAGAAGTTTGAGTTTTTTTTCTTTCTTCCCTTTTCTTCCCCTTTTCCAGCTCGCACGGCAGCAGCCTCCCAAAGCGGCCTCCTGAGCTCCCGCCCGAGGACGAGTGTGCAACGTCACTTTTTAGCGCTGCGCTCTCTCATCTTTGGCTGTAAAAACTGAATTTGGCGGTTGGAGCCTGCACCAAACGGCTGCCGGTAAAATCAGCACTCAGGCGATGAACACTGCCTCAAAAATGTCAGTACTGAATTTCAACCCCTATATTTATTTTTTAAAAACAACAATTTGCATTTATGTTGCGCCTTTAACGTAGCAAAATATCCGAAGACACTCAACAAAAGCTTTATCAATAAAAATCTGACACTGAGCCACAGAATACAAGGACAGATGACCAAAAGCTTGGTCAAAGAGATAGGTTTTAAGCAGCATCTTAAAGGAGGAGAGAGATGTAGCGAGGCGGTAAAGGTTGAGAGGGGAAATGTAAACTTTAGGCTATTCAAGAATACCTCCCAACAATAATACGGTTCAACATTAAGAAGTTTTGCAGATTTGTAGGTAGATTTTATTTCTGACAATCTAGTTTAAGCTGGCATAATAGCTTGCTGGATATAAAAATCTCTCATTACCTTTCCCAACATTTTCCATCTATGGACCACTAGTCTGAGGTTGCAGAATTTTTAGTAACAATAACAGGGCTACAGAACCAAACCTTCCAAATCCTTTCAACATATGCTTATAAAAATAGCCTGTCCATCAAATTAATAATGTCAGACATTAAGGAAACATTTTGCAAAGGCTGAGTACCCTTAATGGGGAGGCCCAACGAACAGCATTAGAAAGTTAGCCTGTGGTCTTAAAGGTGCATTTCAACAATCCGAATTTTTGAACCTACCATTGTCCATTAAGTGTTTAATGTACACAGTTAATGCATGTTGCTCTAATTTTAGCTTCATTTCATTTAGAGAAAGGGAAAATAGGGGTCTGTTAACAGTGTATATTCAAATTAATCATGATATTTTAAAAGCATTTGGTTTAAAATTATTGAAAGTTTACATTAATACTTTCATAATGAAGCATCTAAGCAAACAACAAACATACATTAAAAAAATAAAAATTCAGAGAAAGATGAGAACTTGAAAGACTTGCATTTATACAAGGGCTTCACAACCTCAGGATGTCCCAAAGCGTTTTGCAGCCAATGAAGTACTTTTGACGTGTAGTCACTGTTGTAATGTCGGAAACTCGGCAGTCAATTTGCGCACAGCGAGATCCCACAAACAGCAATCCTCTAAATGACAAAATTCACCTGCTCCTGTGAAGCAGCACATTGTTGAGAGGAATCTCTCAGAATGCAATGGAAACCTTGCAGGTGAAAAGGGCCCAAGTGTTGCAGCTCCAGAGAACACAATTTTAGCAACCAAATATATCTGCTGCCAGAACATCTGGGAACAGTTTTTTGAAATGGCATAACTGAACAACAATGGCCATTTCTGACCAGTGAGAATGCACACCTAGTTCAAAATTATTTTACTACCGTTGCTAATGTATCTTTACATTAAATTATAATACGGAGTGTACTATAAGGATTCATTTGGGAGGTCAAGGTGAAATTTCAGAGTCTTTTAACTTTTGGTTATTCACTTCCCCTCAGGAGGTTCAGGAAGCAAGCCAAGTCCATGACGCTGAAAATGGTAAAAAAAAAAATTGACCAGAAAATTACAACTGATCCAAATGCAGACTGGCAACCAGCCCTTCACTTTTAACCTCATCAATCAAATCTTCTGTACAATGCAGTTTAAAGGGAAAGCTTATCAGTCAAGTCACCAATCCTTGCAAACAAAATATAGCTGACTTGTGGCTACACAAAATTGTCTTTCACTTCTTCATCACATTTTTCCATGTTTGTGTATGTGTATGCGCGCTCTCTCTCTCTCTCTCTACCTTCTCTCAGGTTTTTTTTCCCAGATTCCAGCGTCCGCAGTATTTTGCTTTTGCATTTCTATTTCTTTTATTCTTTTAGTTTTTCCACAATTCTAATTCAAACGGACGGAAAGACAAACAGTGGATGGTGGCAAGAAACAGAAGCAACTGCTACGAGAATTAGCCCATTCAATAACTTTTTTATAAAACTGTACTTAGGCAGTCAATCTTCATCCCAACTTACTAACCCCTCATCTATTATAAATATTGTTCATCAATTTTATATATTTGGGTGTAAATATTAACTGCTCTGTACATAAAAATAACTTTGAATGAAGAAGGCCCTTTGGCCCACTAGATTAAAGATTCCAGGAAACCAATTACACCATCTGCCCGTAACAATATCTCAGTTTCTCTTCAACCACCAATGCTAGCAAACCTTGCCAGCCGTTGATTACACTCGGTGTAAAAAAAACTTGCATTTATATACTACAGGTGCAACGTCCTGGTTCCGGAATTCCGAAAACCAGAATTTCCCAAAAACTGAACATTTTGGCGAGGAGCGGAGAGGTCTGAAATCCAGCAAAACCCGAAATCCAGCATGGATTCGGTCCGTGGTGAGGTCCGAAATTGGCAAAATCCGAAATCCGGCACGGATTCAGTCTCGAGGATTCCAGATTGCAGACGTTGTAGCATCTTTCACCACCAGCGGACAACTCAAAGCGCTTTGCAACCAATGAAGTACTCTTGAAATGTAATCACTGCTTAAAGTAGCAAACGTGGCAGCTAATTTGCGCACAGCAAGCTCCCACAAACAGCAATGTGATAATGATAGGATAACCTGTTTTAGTGATGTTGATTGAGGGATAAATATTGGCAATGGTGCCATGGGATCTTTTACATCCACCTCAGAGGGCAGACAGGGCCTCGGATTATCATCCAAAAGAAGTTATCTCCAACAGTGCAGCACTCTCTTTGTACTGCACTGGACTGTCCGCCTAGATTTCTGTGCTCAAGCCTCTGGAGTGGGACTTGATCCCACAACAGAAGAAAAATGGAATCAACCCTTTTATTGTAAGTATGGTTGTATCATTTATTAAAGACGCTACATAAAAAGATTGTAAATCAGTCTTGCTAACCTAGATGGATCTTCAAATAGCTCAGTGGGTAATTGCACTGCTGGGTATGCCACTGACCCGCACAGACTAGGAACATCCCAGAGCTATGGTGCTGAGGGAACCCACTTGATCTCATCCGTGCCCAGAGAAAAAGGCATGATCCTATGAAACAGCTGCACAGGGCTACCTGTATGCTAAAAACCAAAAACAGCAGGCTATATGCAGCTGGTCTCACAATCAACAGATCAGAACAAAGCTCTGTCGCCCTACCATACCCAGTCAAAAATGGTGGTAGACACTCGGGCAATTAACAGGAGAGGCTCCACGAACACCTCACCCTCAACCATGGTGCGATCCAGCACCTGAGAGCAAGAGACAAGGCGGACGTGTTTGCAACGGACTTTAGCCAAAAGTGTTAAGCAGAAATTGCTACCATACCTCCTACTGAAATCCTTTGGCTGTCAGTGACCAGCCAGTTTGTTTCACTCCACATGATAAAGAAACAGCTGAATACACTGGACACAGCAATGGGCCCAGAGAACTTCCCAGCTGTTGTGCTGAACACCTGGACACCAGAGCTAGCTACACCCTTAGCCAAGCTGTTCCAATACAATTATCAAACTGGCCTCTCCCCGACAATGTAGAAAAATGCCCAGGTACGTCCCATTCACAAAAAACAAGATTAATCTAAACGATTCAATTACCACCCGGTCATCAATAATGAAAGGAGTCCTCAATAATGCCATCAGGTAGATGCAAACCTATCCACTGGTAACTTGCTCACCGAGGCTCCGGTCAGGCTGCACCAGAACCACTCGGCTCCAGACCTCATCATCGAGAGATGGGCGAAAGAGCTGATACCAGAGGGGAACTGAGAGTAGCTGCCCTCAACATCAAGAACATAAGAACATAAGAAATAGGAGCCAGAGTAGGCCACCTGGCCCCTCGAGTCTGCTCCGTCATTTAATAAGATCATGGCTGATCGGATCATGGACTCAGCTCCACTTCCCTGCCTGCTCCCCATAACCCTGTATTCCCTTATCGCTCAAAAATGTGTCAAACATGATTTCCCTTTCATAAAACCATGCTGACTCTGCTTAATTGAATTATGCTTTTCCAAATGTCCTGCTACTGCTACCTTAATAAAGGACTCCAGCATTTTCCCAACGACAGGTGTTAAGCTAGCTGGTCTATAGTTTCCTGCTATTTGTCTGCCTCCTTTTTTTTTTAAAAATAGGGCAGTTACATTTGCGGTTTTCCAATCCTCTGGGGCCGCTCCAGAATCCAGGAAATTTTGGTAGATCACAACCAATGCATCCACTATCTCTGCAGCCACTTCTTTCAAGACCCTTGGCTGTAAGCCATCAAGTCCAGGGGACTTGTCCGCCTTTAGTCGCATTAATTGACCTAGTACTACTACTTTAGTGATGGTGATTGTATTAAGTTCCTCCATCCCTAAAGCCCCTTGATTATCCACTATTGGGATATTTTTTATGTCTTTTACCGTGAAGACCAATACAAAATATTTATTCAATGTCTCTCCCATTTCCCTGTTCTCCATTATTAATTCCCCAGTCTGTTCCTCTAAGGGACCATTTACTTTAGCCACTGTTTTCCTTTTTATGGGCTCAAGTTGCTCCTATTTTTTTGGAGCAACTAGTTTAGTATGGAGTATCTTAGAAATCACTATTCTCGGCATTTAGTTTGCTCCAGTTCTAGTTAGTTAGAATATTTTCGTTTTAGTACAGATTTTTTTTATTCAAAAGGGGGCGTTACCAGCCACTTACGCCTGTTTTGCAAGTTTAGACAGTGAAAAGTTACTCCAAACTAACTTAGAACGGAGTAAGTGTCAAATTTTGTACGCTCAGAAAAACTTTATAAATTAGCGCGCAGGTAGAGAGAGATGAGATGGGTGGGAAATTAGAGGGAAGTTAGCGGATTTTACACAGCATTAAACACTTCACTTTTACCAATAAAGAGCCGTCATCAATAATAAATGATAAATAAATCAATAAATCAAAAAAAAATTTTTTTTTTAAATCAATAAATAAAAATGTTTAAGTTTCTACTCACCTACTGCAGCACCGGGTGCCCTCCAACAGCCTGCTAAAGAGCTGGTCGGGCGGGCTCTGCCACCGACAAGGAGTTCAGGCGGGACCCGCCCCCAAGAGGCTGGTCGGGTGGACTCCGCCGCCAAAGAGGTAAGGGCAGACAGGCCACTCAGCCCAGGATAGGGGCGATGTCTCTTCGGCCAGGGATAGGATCGTCGCCCGGAGACAGGACACGCTGGGAGGGCCAGGAGCTACTGCGCACACGCGCAGCCTCCACTGTGCACGCGCGCAGCTTCCAGCACGGTTTTTTTGGCGCAAGCCTGCAGCTCCGCCCCCAGCAGCTCCTACTGCACTGCGCTGAGCTGCAAACGGGCCTACAGATATCAGAGAATCGCGAGGTAAGTATTGGGCGCTTTTCCAGTTCTAGAAATTAGGCGGGCCTCTCCGAGGTGCGCCGTTCTACCAGGGATCCGAAACTTGGGCCCAATGTACCTGCAGGAACTCTTACTATCTGTTTTTATATTTCGTGCTGGTTTACTTTCATAATCTACCTTCCCTCTCTATCATTCTTTTAGTCATTCTTTGCTGGCTTTTATAAGTTTCCCAATCCTCTTAGCCATAGTGTATGCCCTTGTTTTCAATTTGATACCATCCCTTATTTCCTTAGTTAGCCACGGATGGTTACCCCTTCTCTTACAGCCTTTCCTTCTCACTGGGATATATTTTTGTTGCGAGTTATGAAATGTCTCCTTAAATGTCTGCCACTGCTTATCCACCGGCCTATAATTTAATCTATTTTCCCAGTCCACTTTAGCCAACTCTGCCCTCATACCCTTGTAGTCTCCTTTATTTAAGCTGAGGAGACTGGTTTAAGATCCAACTTTCTCACCCTCCAACTGAATTTGAAATTCAACCATGTTGTGCTTCCTCATTCCTCAAGGATCCTTTACTACAAGATCATTTATTAATCCTGTCTCATTACACAGTATCAGATCTAAGATAGCCTTCTCCCTGGTTAGTTCCGCAGAGTACTGTTCAAGGAAACTATTCCGGATACACTATGAACTCTTCTTCAAGCCTACCCTCGCCAATTTGCTTTGTCCAAATCAATATGAAGGTTAAAATCACCCATGGTTATAGTCGTTCCTTTTTTACAAGCCTCCATTATTTCTTGATTTATACTCCATCCAATAGTGTAGCTACTTTTAGGGGCCTATAGACTACGCCCATCATCGACTTTTTCTCATTATTCGTAATTCCATCCAAACTGATTCAACATCGTGATCTTCTGAGCCAATATCGTTGCTCACTAACTCACTGATTCCCATCCTTTATTAACAGTGCTACCCCACTCCTTTTCCTTTCTACCCGTCCTTCCGAATTGTCAAATACCCCTGAATATTTAGTTCCCAGTCCACGTCACCTTGTAACCACGTCTCTGTAATGGCTATCAGATCATACCCATTTGTATCTATTTGTGCCGTCAACTCATCTATTTTGTTACGAATGCTACATGCATTCAGAGAAAGAGCTTTAAAAAATGTTTTTAACCATTTTTCCTGCTTTGACCCCACTTTCTGATTCACCTTTATGTTTATACACTCTGTCCCTTCCTGTCACGCTCTGGTTTTCATTCCCCCAGTGCTACACTGCTCTATTGCTTTCTCCTTATTCTTTGACTTTTTAAATTTTCGCTCACCTGAACTCTCCCTCCCACTAATTAATTAGTTTAAAGCCCTCTCTACAGCCCTAGTTATTGGATTCGCCAGGACCCGAGTCCCAGCATGGTCTAAGTGGAGCCCGTCGGAACGGAACAGCTCCCTCTTACCCCAGTACTGGTGCCAGTGTCCCACGAACCAAAACCCATTTCTCCCACACCAGTCTTTGAGCCACGTGTCTAACTCTCTGATCTTATTTACCCTATGCAAATTTGCTCATGGCTCAGGTAGTAATTCAGAGATTCAAGCCAGCATTCAACCAAGTGTGGCGCCAAGGCAAAATTGGCTAACTTGGTTACAAGCAATCAGCAGTGCTTGAAGTAACTTGGTAAGAAATCATTTTCATCCATATGTTTTTTTGTGTATTTGATTCCAAAACGTGTTCACGATAGCTACGGATATACGAACATACAAACAATGAAGGACCATTTGGTCCATCGAGCCTGTCACACACAATTGCGATACTATGTGTATCACAACATATACAATCCACCCCACCCGAAACCGTGTGTTCGCCTGGGAGAGGCAAAACAACAAATTAAAAACACAGGTCAGTTTGGGAAAAATAAATCTCCAGGTGATCTCCACCCCAACCAGAAATAAATCCAGCTCTCGCTTGAAGAAATTCAGTGAATCAGCATCCACCACACATTACACGGATCCACTATTCTCTGGGAAAAGAACCACTTTCTGACATCTCGCCGAGATCTAACTCTCTACAACTTTTAAATTTGTGACCCCTGGTCCTGCCTAACCTATTTAGTGGAAATAACCCGTCAAGTGAAACACAATCCATTCTCTTCATTATCCTATAAACCTCAATCAGATCACCCCCACTGCCCCCTCCTCCACCCACCCCGACATCGCACCCCCCTCCAATGATCCTCACGCCTCCCCCTTCTCCCCACCCCCACTCCGAGTCTACGCTTCTCTGAAGAGCCCCAACTCTTTTAGCCTATCTTGATAACCAAGATGCTTTAGACTGGGAATTAAGTCGATTGGCCCTCCTCCGCATCCTCTCCAAAGCCGCAATATCACCCACCATGTGATCAGACCAAGTGCAACCTGACAAAGGTATTGCACAAGGACAAAACATTATGCTTCGTCTTGTACTTAATTGTCCGAGGGATACACCCCAACACCCTATTTGCTCTAGCTGTCGCTTCACGGCATTGCTCATGTACCTTTAAGGATGTATGCACTAGAATGCCCAAATCGCTTTCTATTTCCACCTTCTTTAATGCTTTTCCCTGAAGGGTGTATGAATGTTGAGCATTTCCCCTGCCTTCATTCATAACACTGCACTTATCGAAGTTATACATCATTTTTGAGCCTTGACTTCAATTTCCCAACACATGAAGATCTGCCTGAAGCATACGAGCATCATCTACAGTTCTAACACTCGCACAGATCTTGGTATCATCTATTGACCTTACTGAAATTTCAACAGCGTCATTTTCAAACTAAACAAATCAGAGTTTGAAACTTTTCAGCCTGCAAGAAACTGAAGTTCCATTTGTTCTCAATCTGATGATAATCAAATGTGATACTTTTAGCTTAAAAGGAAAATACAAATCAAGTTTAAGTGCAATGCACAAAGCATTTAATTTATGTGTAGTGTGCCTCGTTCAGACTTCAAACTCAACCGTAGAAAGGGTGGAAAGGGACACAAGTGTCTGCACAGGGTGCAACAGATATACAGGCTGAAATAATCAAATCACAGTATTCCAAGTACGAAAGACTTGCATTTATATCGTGCCTTTCATGACTTCAAAAAGTCCCAAAATGCTTTAGTCAATTCGTACTAATGTTGTAATGTAGGAAATGCAACAGGTAATTTTAGCACAGCAAGCTTCCACAAATAGCGGAGATAACAACCAGATGACTTATTTTAGTGATGTTGGTTAAGGGATAAATAATTACCCGTCGAAAACAACCCTGCTCTTCGAAGTATCATGGGATCTTTCACGTTTTATGTCTCATCCAAAAGACAGCACCTCCAACATTGCAGCAGTCCCTCAGTTCTGCACTGAAGCATCAGCCTAGATTATGTGCTCAAATCTCTGAAGTGGGACTTGAACCCACAACCTTCTGACTCAGAGACAAAGGTGCTACCACTAAGCCAAGATTAACATCTATACAGATACTGTAATGGATGAGTATAAAAGCAGGGAAGTTTTGCTACAGCGATACAGGGTATTGGGGAGGCCAAACCTGGACTACTGTATGCAGTTTTGGTTTCCATATTTACGAAAGGATATACTTGCTTTGGAGGCAGTTCAGAGAAGGTTCACTAGATTGATTCCGGAGATGAGGGGGTTGACTTATGAGGAAAGGTTGAGTAGGTTGGGCCTCTACTCATTGGAATTCAGAAGAATGAGAGTTGATCTTATCGAAATGTGTAAGATTATGAGGGGGCTTGACAAGGTGGATGCAGAGAGGATGTTTCCACTGATGGGGGAGACTAAAACTAGGGGGCATGAGCTTAGAATAAGGGGCTGCCCATTTAAAACTGATATGAGGAGAAATTTCTTCTGAGGGTTGTAAATCTATGGAATTCGCTGCCTCAGAAAGCTGTGGAAGCTGGGACATTGAATAAATTTAAGACAGAAATAGACAGTTTCTTAAAGGATAAGGGAATAAGGGGTTATGGGGAGCGGGCAGGGAAATGGACCGGAGTCCATGATCAGATCAGCCATGATCTTATTGAATGGCGGAGCAGGCTCGAGGGGCCATATGGTCTACTCCTGCTCCTATTTCTTATGTTCTTACTGTTAAAACAACAAATATCAACTTGACTTTGGAACCTGAGAAAGATGTACGGTGGATTGAAATCTTACACTGAAGACATACTTTAATAAACTTAACTGCAGAGCACTGCTTATTTCGAAGGTCTTCAAAATATAAACATCCAATATTTAAGAATAATCAGAAGATCTTCATAAATTTTACGAGGCTGGGTTAGAACTGTGTTCGGTCACCCCCAAAACCCGAGATTAACGCAGTCAGATTAATGGAATTAAAAAGTCTGCTCTTTCTTCTATAGGAACATAATGAGTTTGGTCAGTCCCAACTCAGAGCCAGTAATAGGCACACAGCCACAAGTACAAAGCTATTCACAATTCCATACGGACAATCTCACATAGGGAGGCTCTTAAGGTTTAGAAAGTGGAAAAATTAACACTGGTACAGAATGACGTCCTCTTCTGAAGTTGACAATTGTTGGGGCAAACGTAAAGGAATTTTACTCTGCATCTGGACCATGCTACACTTAACCTCCATCTATTTGATGCTGGCACTTTGTGCCTAAAGTAAAAGTCTTCGCTCACCAGCATGGATATCCCTAACTTTTAATCATCCCTTAGCAATATTGCACATTGGCAGCCAAACACACTGTACCACAAGACTCCCGAAGCAAATTCTTTATGCGGAGCTCCTTCATGGTAAACGAGTCAAAGGTGGGCAACGAAAACGTTACAAGGAAACCCTCAAAGCCTCCCTGGTACAGTGTGACATCACCACTGACACCTGGGAGACCATGGACGAAGACCACACGAGGTGGAGAAAGTGCATCCGGGAGGGCGTTGAGCTCTTCGAGTCTCAACGCCAAGAGCGTGACGAGGTCAAGCGCAGGCAGCGGAAGGAGCGCGCGGCAAACCAGCCCCACCCACCCCTTCCCTCGACGAATGTCTGTCCCACCTGTAACAGGGTCTGTGGCTCTCGTACTGGACTTTGGGAGTGGAAGCAAGTCTTCCTCGATTCGAAGGGACTGCCTATGATGATGACCACTCCTGCAGTCATCAACACATAAAATGATCATTCCTAACCATACCATCCTGAGCAATTGAGCAAGAGGACAATAACCATGGAAAAGGTTCCATCTCTCAGACAAACTGAATGTCCACTGTAGGGCGGGGAAAGAGAAGGGCAGCTCAGGAGACGGAGAAAAATATTTATAAATTATGCTCTGAAATAAATTTAGTGCGAAGAAAATAACCTTGCATCAAATCTAAGTCTTTAAAGTCGCAAGACAAAAACATAGATTTGACGTATCCCTTCCCCCAAAAAAAGGGGGCGGGGGTGGGAGGGGGAAAGAGAGGAAAGAAGTCAAGCATTGGCAAGACCCAGTCATTAGCCTCTGGGGATGTGCATACCATTGGATAATTTGTCCAAACGTCATAAGCAATTTTCCAAACTCAAACGTTAACCAAGAGTTTTAAAACATCTGTAACAAATACTTGTGTTTAGAGTTTTCTACTTTGTTGACCTTTGATCCAACACTGTATGCGGCACTAAATTCAAGTTCAAATTTTCTCTGGAAGGAGGAAACCTGATCTTTATGCCAGTAGCCATCTGCATGGTACAAGATCAAACGTTGGTTCTGTAATGTTTAAAGTCATATGTTCCAAATCTATTTCTGCTGCCTGTATATTTATCTATAATTGGCTTCACCAAAAATGAGCTTCTCTTGGGACATCTGGCCTTGAAACGTTCACCTTCACACTGAAGTACTCAGCATCCCAAAAAGGGTTTTTTTTGTGCAAAAACTGTTTTCCAACTGCCCTGGCTTCACAGGTGGCATGCTTTTTACCAGAATCGGCCACTTTTTAAAAAAAATACAAAAATCAATTTCCTACTTTCTCATCAAATTTTAAACATTTGAACAAACGTATACAAATTCACTGTAGTATCATTTTGGGCTTGGATCTCGTGCATGAAAAATCTTTACATTATAAAGTGAGATTTCAATTTTTCAGACAAAAAATTAAGCTAGTGGCAGAATACGGTATTTAAGTACAACAAAACTGAACCAAAACATCTAGGTGTGATGGATTCTTAAAACTATGCAAAAGTCATTTGTGTGTTTATTAAGAAATCAGCAGTACAGCAATTATAACACTGCTGAGAAACAGCTTTTACACCAATGACCTTTCACATGATATTTTATGTAGGAAACACAAATGAATTTCCTCCAATTATAACTTGCCACCACACCACTAAATTTGTATGTATTTTTTTTCTCTATAAGTTTGCATCTGTATACCATAATCAAGTGAAAAGAACCAGACTATGTCCCCAAACTTCTATTCAAGTTCAGGAACAATGGCCACCTGCCTGATGCATGTAAAAATATACAGCAGCATAAGGAAGGCAAAGGGCAGAAAAGGGAAGGGAATGTGCAACACGGTACAGGGCAAACTTTCAAAGATTTCCATGACCTCTACGGCCAAAATATTATCAGGAGCTTTGGCCACAATTTCTTGTCTAGTCAATAACTCTTTTTTAATAAATTGCTCAACACTTTTGAAATGTCTACCATTTTGCTTTATTTTTTCTGTAACTAATTGTGACTAGAAAAAAAAACACTGCAGTGGAATGCAGCTATGGTTGAAATACCAGTTTATATTGTAATCATGTCTAGTGCATAGAATTGCACAGAATGATATAGAAATTACAACAAAGCAATAGGCAATTTGGCCCAACCAGTCCACATTGGCCACACACAAGTAGAAATCCAAATCGCGTGTCTCTGCTCTGCTGCAATACCCCTTTCTTAGCCATTCCTTCAACCAGTTAGATCATATATTCTGAAATGTTGACATGGTCTCTGCTTCGTCAGCAATTTGCCCAGTTGGTAACACCTTCGGCTCGGAGTCAGAAGGTTGTGGGTTCAAGTCTCACTCCAGAGACTTGAACACAAAAATCTAGGCCGACGCTCCAGTGCACCACTAAGGGAATGTTGCCGGAGGTGCAGTCTTTCAGTTGGGACAAGAAACCAAGGCCCCGTTTGCTCTCTCAGGTGGACGCAAAAGTTCCCATGACACTAGTTCAAAGAGCAGGGAAGCTATCCTCGGTGTCCTGAACAATATTTATCAACATCACAAACAGATTACCTGGTCATCATCACATTGCTGTTTGAGAGAGTTTGCTCAGCCAAAATTGGCTGCTGTGTTTCCTGCAATACAACAGTGACTACACGACAAACAAAATGTACTTCATTGGCTGCAAAGCGCTTTGGGACATCCAGTGCTATATAAATGCAAGTCGTCTCCTTCAATCACTAACTGTAGCAGTGCAGTCAACAACCTTACAGCCATAGTGTGGAACATAAAACAGCTCACAGCACTTCTCCAACTGTGGTCTTACTAAGGTTTTATAGCGATTCATCATTATTCCTTAACTTGTATATCCTTGCCTCTTGCCATAATGAATTTGATCTGCCAAATCCCTCTTCGCTTTCACATTGCCCAAACGTCTCCCATTATAATGACTTTATTAAATCAAAATCTACTATCTCACACTTGCTTACATGGAATTCCATCTACCACTTTTTTTTGCCCCCAACCTATTACTAGTTTGGTCCTCAGAATAATTACACCACCAGCTATTTTAGTGTCATCTGAAAATATGGATACGACTCCCTCCAACCCTGCTGTCGGCCACTAGGAAAGTCATTGCAAGAATCCTCCTCAATCATCTTCTTCCTATGGCTAAGAGCTCCTCCCAGAGTCACAATGCCAATTCTATCCACTAAGGGGTACAACAAACACGATCTTCACCGAGTGACAACTTCAAGAGAAATGCAGGGAACAGCACCAAACCTTGTACATGGCCTTCTTTGACCTCGCAAAGGCCTTCGACACTGTTAACCATGACGAATTATGGAACGTCCTCCTCAGTTTCGGCTGGCCTCAAAATTTTGTCACCATCCTCCGCCTGCTCCACGATGACATGCAAGCCATGATCCTGACCAACGGATCCACCACAGATACAATCCACGTCCGGACCGGGGTCAAACAGCTGCGTCATTGCGCCAACCCTCTTCTCGATCTTCCTTGCTGCAATGATTCATCTCACCCTCAGCAAGCTCTCCGCTGGAGTGGAACTAAACTATAGAACTAATGGGAATCTGTTCAACCTTCACCGCCTCCAGGCTAGATCCAAGGTTATTGAATTACAGTACGCAGACGACACTTGTGTCCACGCACACTCGGAGGCCGAACTCCAAGCCATCGTCAACACCTTCACCGAGGCATACGAAAGCATGGGCCTTACACTAAAAATCAATAAGACAAAGATCCTCCACCAACCTGACCTCGCCACACAACACCTGTCCCTGGTCATCAAAATCCATGTTGGACAACATGGACCATATTCCATACCTCAGGAGCCTACCGTCAGCAAGGGCAGGCATCAATGGCGAGGTCCAACACCCCGCCTCCAATGTGCCAGCGCAGCCTTCGGTCGCCTGAGGAAGTGTGTTTGGAGACCAGGACCTCAAATCTGGCACCAAGCATATGGTCTACAGGGCAGTAGTGATACCCACCCTCCTACATGGCTCAGAGAGGTGGACCAAATACAGCAGACATCTCAAAACGCTGGAGAAACACCACTAGTGCTGCCTCCGCATAATCCTGCAAATCCATTGGGAGGATGGACACACACCAACGTCAGTGTTCTCGCTCAGGCCAACATCCCAAGCATCGAAGCACTGACCACGCTCAATCAGCTCCGTTGGGCAAGTCACATTGTCTGCATGCCTAACACGAGACTCCCAAAGCAAGCGCTCTACTCAGAGCTTCATCACGGCAAGCGAACCCCAGGTAGGCAAAGGAAAAGTTTCAAGGACACCCTCAAAGCCTCCTTGATAAAGTGTAACACCCCAACTGGCACCTGGGAATCTCTGGCCAAAGACCGCTCTCAGTGGAGGAAGAGCATCCAGGAGGGCGCTGAGCACCACGAGTCTCATCGCCGAAAACAAGCAGAAACCAAGCACAGACAGCGGAAGGAATGTGCGTCAACCCAGGCTCCCCCCACCGCCCCCCCCTTTGCTTCAAATGCTGTCTGCCCCACCTGTGACAGAGACTGTAGGTCCCACTTTGGACTCTTCAGCCATCTGAGAACTCACTTTTAGAGTGGAAGCAGACATCCTCGACTCCGAGGGACTGCCTATGACTGGATATCCAAATCATTGATTTACACATTGAACAGTAGTAGTCCATAACAGAACCCTGTGGGTTATCACTACCCACTTTATCAACTCTGAGAAACTGCCGTAACACTCCCTGCGCTCCTCCAATTCTGGCTTCTTGCACATCCCAATTTTCAACACTGCAGTATTGGCAGCTATGCCATGAGTTGCTTAGACTCTAAGCTCTCAAATTCTCTCCCTAAACCTTTCCGCTCTATCTCCCTTCCTTTAAGACGCTTCTTAAAACCTACCTCTTTGACCAAGCTTGGATCAGTTGTACTAATATCTCTTTGTTTGGCTCAACGTCAAATTTTGTTTGCTAATGCTCCCGTTAAATGCCTTGGGACATTTTACTGCATTAACTGCACTATATAACTACAAGTTGTTGTTGTTGTAACCAGTTTTTAAATCCAATTCGCTACCTTTCACCAAACTCCATATGCTGCAACCTTCTCCATTAGTGTCGTATAAAAACATTTCTGACTGTCCATGTACACCATATCCACTGCATTTCTTCCATCTACCATATCTGTCACCTCCTCGAAGATTTGTCAAACACGATGATCTTTTCTGAAATCCGTGCTGGCTGCTTCTAATTATTTTCTCTTCATCTGGACACTTGATAATTTCATCCTTACTTAAGGACTCCAAAATGTTTCCTACCACTTACATTAAACTGACTGACCTGTGGTTACTCGAGTTAGAGTATCGGCATTTACCGCAGGACCTTCGTGTGTAGCCCGTCAGGTCGCAGCACTTTGTTTCCTTCAGCTTAACTAACTTTTCTAATACTTTCCCTTTATTTATTAATCCTCATATCACCTTTAACTAATATTCTACTCTTTGGTAAACAGGGATATAAAATACTTGTTAAGCATTCCCATTAATTTCGGTTTATCCTTTACTAACTCACTATCTTCTCCTCTCAGGGGTTCCACTGCACACTTAACAATTCTTAAGCAAGCGCTGTACTCGGAACTCCTTCACAGCAAACGAGCCAAAGGTGGGCAGCGGAAATGTTTCAAGGGCACTCTCAAAAAGAGCAACATCCCCACTGACACCTGGGTATCCCTGGCCAAAGATTGCCAGAAGTGAAGGAAGTACATCCGGGAGGGCGCTGAGCTCCTCAAGTCTCCGTCGAGAGCATGCAGAAATCAAGCGCAGGCAGTGGAAGGAGCGTGCGGCAAACCAGTCCCACACACCCCTTCCCTCGACTATCTGTCCCACCTGTGACAGAGACTGTGGTTCCCGTATTGGACTGTTCAGCCACCCAAGAACTCACGTTAAGAATGGAAGCAAGTCTTCTTTGATTCCGAGGGACTGCCCAGGATGCTGATGATGATAACAATTCTTACTTTACTGATATATTTGGAGAATATTTTACTGTTTTTTAACATTTTTTTTTTTTTTTTTTTAAGATTCTCTCCCCATATTGCCTCTTAGGCTCTTTCCTTATTTTCTCATATTCTCTCTTATTCTCATACCAAATGCCCCATATACCCTCTTCAACTTCAGTCTGTTTCTAACCTCAATTTATCCGTGAAATCCCAAAGCTCCTTTAAAAAATAGCGCATATTTATTTCACACCTTTGCAATTTCCTTTTTAATCGTGTCCCATTGTTGATTTGCAGTCCTTTGTGCAAATTTCTCTTTGATTTGTTCCTGGGATGAGAGGGTTGTCCAATGAGGAAAGATTGAGTCTGTACTCTCTGGAATTTAGAATTCCAGGGTGATCTCATTACAACATATAAGATTCTGAAGGGGATTGACAGGGTAGGACTCGGACATTTTAAGGCAGAGAAGAAGAATTTCTTCACTCAGAGGATTGTGAATCTTTGGAATTCTCAGCCCGAGGGCTGTGGATGCTGAGTCTGAGTATATTCAAGGCTGAGATCAATAGATTTTGGAGTCGAGGGGAATCAAGGGATATGGAAATCGGGCGGGAAAGTGGAGTCGAGGTTGAAGATTAGCCATGATCTTATTGAATGGCGAAGCAGGCTTGAGGGTCTGTATGGCCTACTCCTGTTCCTAATTCTTATGTTCTTATGTTAAAAATAATGTGGAAACAGACTTCCTATAAAATGCTACTATAATATGCCATTATCACAACTGAACGACTGTAGCCCTGTGCTATGTTTTTTTAAACTTACAAAAGGCAAATGATTGTAACGACTCCAATGAGATAAAAATAACAAACTGCTGAAAAACAAGCAAAAGGGCCTTTCATTTGATAATCTGGTGTCCGAAACTATATGACTCCATCTTTCAATGTTAAAATTTAGAATTTAATTTCACTTTTCTCTCTTTATTCCCCCACTCCCCGTCCCAATCAATGGGCCAAAGTTCAACCCCCACCCCCCGTAAAAATGGCACACCTCACAAGGGCGCATCCAGTGGGGGCAGGGGGGGGGGGGGGGGGGGGGGGGAGCGCCAGGTCCCGGCACTGAAAACAGTGCCAGGACCTCTGCACATGCGCGCTAGTGTGTGCGCGCATGTGCAGTAGCTCCTCGCAGCCCGAATCTCTGCAGGCTGTGTGGGAGAGGCCCGAAACATGCCGCCCCTCGCCCTGACCGAATGGGCTCCCTCATTGGCGGCCCGCTGCGTTCCCTAAGGTAGGACTTCTATTTTTTGTGTGTTATTTATTGATTGATTGATTGCTTGCTTGCTACTTTGGTCTTGGTGCTTTAGGTACGGGGTTTCTATTTTTTTTTTATTTATTAATTAATTGCTTATTACTTTTTGTGCTTTGTAAGTCTTACATAAGAACATAAGAATTAGGAACAGGAGTAGTCCATCTAGCCCCTCGAGCCTGCTCCGCCATTCAATAAGATCATGGCTGATCAGGCCGTGGACTCAGCTCCACTTACCCGCCCGCTCCCCATAACCCTTAATTCCCTTATTGTTTAAAAATCTATCTGAATGTATTCAAGTCACAGATAATGAGCTAGCCTCAACTGCTTCCTTGGGCAGAGAATTCCACAGATTCACAACCCTCTAGGAGAAGAAATTCCTTCTCAACTCTGTTTTAAATTGGCTCCCCCGTATTTTGAGACTGTGCCCCCCTAGTTCTAGTCTCCACTACCAGTGGAAACAACCTCTCTGCCTCTATCTTGTCTATCCCTTTCATGATTTTAAATGTTTCTTGGACTAGGTGCAAGTCCTCTCAGCTTCCTTGTATTTTTTTTATTTGTTACTGAATGCTTATTTTTGTGCTTTGTTGAGTGCTTTAAATGTATTTTGCTTCTTTAATGTTGTTGTGAAGGTGTTTAGTGCTTTGCAAGGTCCTCTCACTTCCCTTCCCCTTCCCCCCTTCCCCTTCACCCGCCCCTTATCTCTGGCTTCCTGCGCTGATTTCTTAGATTACCGCAAGCTTTTTCTGTGCGGACACAAGTGGCCACATATGCTGGCCTAAGTTAGTTTGGAGTAACTTTTAGCTGTCTAAACTTGCTTAAATGGCCAAAACAGGCGTAAGTGGCTGGTAACGCCCCCTTTTGAAAAAAAAAACTAAACTTAAAAAAAAACCTAACTAACTTACTTACACTGGAGCAAATTAAATGGGCAGAATTGCACTTTTTAAGATACTCCAAAAAAAATCTAGTTGCTCCAACAAAAACGGAGAAACTCCTGGGGAAACTTGGGTCCATAAGGCCCAAGTTTCGGCCTCAGTTGCTCCTGATTTTTTTGAGCAACTGGTGTAGAACGGAGTATCTTAGAAATTCAAATTCTCGGCATTTAGTTTGCTCCAGTTCTTGTCAGTTAGAACAGTTTCACTTTGGAACAGTATTTTTTTTCTCCAAAGGGGGCATGTCCGGCCACTTACGCCTGTTTTCAAAGTTTCGTCAGTGAAAACTTACTCCAAACTAACTTAGAATGGAGTAAGTGAAGATTTTTGTACGCTCGAAAAAACCTTGTCTACACTTTAGAAAATCAGGCGTAGGGAATGGGGAGGGGGTTTAAAGAGAAGTTTACAAACATTAAACACTTTAGTTTTACAAATAAAGAGCATCAGCAATAATAAATGATAAATACATCAATAAGTCAAATCAAAAAAAGTAATAATGCCCCCCCCACCCCCTTTTGTGTCTCTATCTCTCCGTGTTTGGTGGAGAGAGGGGGGGGGGGGGGGGAAGGAGAGGAGGGGGGGAAGGAGAGAGGTGGGGGGAAGGAGAGAGGGGGGGGGGGAAAGGAGAGAGGGGGGGGGGAAAGGAGAGAGGGGGGGGGGAAGGAGAGAGGGGGGGGGGGAAGGAGAGAGGGGGGGGGGGGAAGGAGGAGGGGGGGGGGAAGGAGAGAGGGGGGGGGGAAGGAGAGAGGGGGGGGGAAGGAGAGAGGGGGGGGGGAAGGAGAGAGGGGGGGGGGAAGGAGAGAGGGGGGGGGGAAGGAGAGAGGGGGGGGGAAGGAGAGAGGGGGGGGAAGGAGAGAGGGGGGGGAAGGAGAGAGGGGGGGGGAAGGAGAGAGGGGGGGGGAAGGAGAGAGGGGGGGGGGGAAGGAGAGAGGGGGGGGAGAAGGAGAGGGGGGGGGGGGGAGAAGGAGAGGGGGGGGGGGGAGGAGAGGGGGGGGGGGGAAGGAGAGAGGGGGGGGGAAAGGAGAGAGGGGGGGGAAAGGAGAGGGGGGGGGAAAGGAGAGAGGGGGGGGGAAAGGAGAGAGGGGGGGGGGAAAGGAGAGAGGGGGGGGGAAAGGAGAGAGGGGGGGGGAAAGGAGAGAGGGGGGGGAAAGGAGAGAGGGGGGGGGAAAGGAGAGAGGGGGGGGAAAGGAGAGAGGGGGGGGGGAAGGAGAGAGGGGGGGGAAAGGAGAGAGGGGGGGGAAAGGAGAGAGGGGGGGGGAAAGGAGAGAGGGGGGGGAAAGGAGAGAGGGGGGGGGAAAGGAGAGAGGGGGGGGGAAAGGAGAGAGGGGGGGGGAAAGGAGAGAGGGGGGGGGAAAGGAGAGAGGGGGGGGGAAGGAGAGAGGGGGGGGAAGGAGAGAGGGGGGGGGGGAAGGAGAGAGGGGGGGAAGGAGAGAGGGGGGGGGAAGGAGAGAGGGGGGGAAGGAGAGAGGGGGGGGAAGGAGAGAGGGGGGGAAGGAGAGAGGGGGGGGAAGGAGAGAGGGGGGGGGAAGGAGAGAGGGGGGGGGAAGGAGAGAGGGGGCGGGGAAGGAGAGAGGGGGCGGGAAGGAGAGAGGGGGCGGGAAGGAGAGAGGGGGCGGGGAGGAGAGAGGGGGGAGGGAAGGAGAGAGGGGGGGGGAAGGAGAGAGGGGGGGGGGGAAGGAGAGAGGGGGGAGAGAGGGGGGGAAGGAGAGAGGGGGGGGAAGGAGAGAGGGGGGGAAGGAGAGAGGGGGGGGAAGGAGAGAGGGGGGGGAAGGAGAGAGGGGGGGAAGGAGAGAGGGGGGGAAGGAGAGAGGGGGGAAGGAGAGAGGGGGGGGAAGGAGAGAGGGGGGGGAAGGAGAGAGGGGGGGGGAAGGAGAGAGGGGGGGGAAGGGAGAGAGGGGGGGGGAAGGAGAGAGGGGGGGGGAAGGAGAGAGGGGGGGGGAGGGAGAGAGAGGGGGGGGAAGGAGAGAGGGGGGGGGAAGGAGAGAGGGGGGGGAGGAGAGAGGGGGGGGAAGGAGAGAGGGGGGGGGGAAGGAGAGAGGGGGGGGAAGGAGAGAGGGGGGGAAGGAGAGAGGGGGGGGAAGGAGAGAGGGGGGGGGAAGGAGAGAGGGGGGGGAAGGAGAGAGGGGGGGGAAAGGAGAGAGGGGGGGGGAAGGAGAGAGGGGGGGGGAAGGAGAGAGGGGGGGGAAGGAGAGGGGGGGGGGAAGGAGAGAGGGGGGGGGAAGGAGAGAGGGTCGGGGGGAAGGAGAGCGGGTCGGGTGGGGGTGTGGGGGTCGGGGCGGGTCGGGTTGGGGGGCACGGATCGGGGTGGGGGGTGGGAGAGGAGGAGGAGGCGGGAGCGCGGGTCGGTTCGTGTCGGGGGCGGGGGGGAGGGAGGTCATGTTGGTTCGGGTCCAGCTGGGGGGGGGGGGGGGGGGCGGTCGGGAGCGCGGGAGATCGGGTTGGGGGGAGGAAGAGGGAGGTCATATCGGGTTGGGGGAGGGGGGGAAAAAAAGAGAAAGCGCGGGTCCAGTCCGGTGCCGGGGCTAGAGTCTGGTCGGGTCGGGAGGAAGCAGGAGCTAGGCGCGGGAGGCAGCCTTATGCACGCAGCCCCAGTGAGGCCATTCGGCCAGGGCTAGGGGCTGCGTGCTTCGGGCCCCTCCCACACAGTTTTGGGCGCCTGAAGCTACTGCACATGCGCGCCCACTGTAGCGCGCATGTGCAGAGGTCCCGGCACTGTTTTCTGCGCAGGGACCTGGCTCCGCCCCCTACAGCTCGCGCTGTGCCACGCCCGACTCCAGAGGATCAGCAGGGAGCCGGAGAATACGCAAGTTTTTTTTAGGCGCACTTTGTGGCGCGAAAAACGGGTGTCCAGGTCGGGGCTGCGCCGTTCTAGGTGCGGACCGAAACTTGGGCCCATAGAGTGGGCAATTATAATCTCCAAGGACAACAATTTTATTATTCCTACTCATCTCCTTGATCTGTCTACAGATTTCTCCTTCCATTTCTGTCCTTAATTATACGGTCTGCAGAAATGTTTCTTTTTAGGCCGCGCAGCGCTCTGGAGCTCCCGCGCAGCGAGCTCCCATGCGCATTAGAGTGTGCGCACATGTGCAGTAGCGCCTCGCAGCCCGAATCTCCGCGACGCTCTGCGTGGAATTTTGAATGAGCCCGCTAAAGGGGCTGTGCGTCCCAAGAATAAATTAGAGGGAACATTGGTCTGCAGTACAATCCCACTAATGTAACAATCTTTTATCTATAACTCATTTTTTTTGTATTCATCAGTTCTCTACAGCACATTTTCCCTCCTTTCTTACCGATTCTGTCCTTCTTAAAAATATTGTAACCCATGTATTCTGCACTCCGAACCAGATTGCAAACAAAGTATCTATTTGTGCTATTAAATCTTTACCTGCCTGTGACATCATTGCTTCTAATTCTACCAACTTCCAGACTCTGAACACAGCAATACTTGCCTTTAACATTTTAGCTGTATTGAACGCTACTTTTGTTGCATTTTAACTTCACCGATTTTGACCTTCTCGACTTGCTCGCTCTTATTTTATTTTCCAAGTTCACCTGGCTCTTTATTTTGCCATTCCATTTGCTCCCTTCTCATTCACATATAGCCCATCCTTAAGGAATCGCTCCCATCTTCCCCAGAACTAGGGCTAATGTCCCCAAAAAAAGGGAAACTCATGTTAAGCTCAGTCTTTCGGAAGAGACATTAATCCAAGGCCCCGTCTGCTCTCTCAGGTGGAACCTAAAAGATCCCATGATACATCAGCAACTTGCACTAATTATAGCATCTTTCACATAGTAAAATGTCCCAAGGCGCTTCACAGGAACGTTATCAAACAAAATTTGACACCGAGCAACATAAGGAGACATTGGGGCAGATGAGGTCGGTTTTAAGGTGAGTCTTAAAGAAAGAGATGTAGAGAAGTGGAGAGATTAAGGGAGGGAATTTCAGAGTTTAGAGCCTTGGCAGCTGAAGGCACAGCCACCATAGAAACATAGAAAATAGTGCAGAAGTAGGCCATTCGGCTCTTCGAGCCTGCACCGCCATTCAATGTGTTCATGGATGAACATGCAACTTCAGTACCCCATTCCTGCTTTCTCGCCTTACCCCTTGATCCCCCTAGTAGTAAGGACTACATCTAACTCCTTTTTGAATATATTTAGTGAATTGGCCTCAACAACTTCCTGTGGTAGAGAATTCCACAGGTTCACCACTCTCTGGGTGAAGATGTTTCTCCTCATCTCGGTCCTAAATGGCTTACCCCTTATCCTTAGACTGTGACCCCTGGTTCTGGACTTCCCCAACATTGGGAACATTCTTCCTGCATCTAACCTCTCTAAACCCGTCAGAATTTTAAACGTTTCTATGAGATCCCCTCATTCTTCTGAACTCCAGTGAATACAAGCCCAGTTGATCCAGTCTTTCTTGATCGGTCAGTCCCGCCATCCCGGGAATCAGTCTGGTGAACCTTCGCTGCACTTCCTCAATAGCAAGAATGTCCTTCCTCAAGTTTGGAGACCAAAACTGTACACAATACTTGGTGTGGCCTCACCAAGGCCCTGTACAACTGTAGTAATACCTCCCTGCCCCTGTACTCAAATCCCCTCGCTATGAAGGTCAACATGCCATTTGCTTTCTTAACCGCCTGCTGCACCTGCATGCCAACCTTCAATGACTGATGTACCATAACACCCAGGTCTCGATGCACCTCCCTTTTTCCTAATCTGTCACCATTCAGATAATAGTCTGTCTCTCTGTTTTTACCACCAAAGTGGATAACCTCACATTTATCCAAGTTATACTTCATCTGCCATGCATTTGCCCACTCACCCAACCTATCCAAGTCACCCTGCAGCCTCATAGCACCCTCCTCGCAGCTCACACTGCCACCCAACTTAGTGTCATCTGCAAATTTGGAGATACTACATTTAATCCCCTCGTCAAAATCATTAATGTACAATGTAAACAGCTGGGGCCCCAGCACAGAACCTTGCAGTACCCCACTAGTCACTGCCTGCCATTCTGAAAAGTACCCATTTACTCCTACTCTTTGCTTCCTGTCTGCCAACCAGTTCTCAATCCACGTCAGCACACTACTCCCACCCATGTGCTTTAACTTTGCACATTAATCTCGTGTGTGGGGCCTTGTCAAAAGCCTTCTGAAAGTCCAAATACACCACATCAACTGGTTCTCCCTTGTCCACTCTACTGGAAACATCCTCAAAAAATTCCAAAAGATTTGTCAAGCTGGGGCAATTAAATTTGGGGATGTGTAAGAGGCTAGAATTGGAGGAGTGCAGATATCTCAGAGGGTTTAGGGCTGGAGGAGGTTAGAGAGATAGAGAGGGGCGAGGCCATGGAGGGATTGTAGAACAAGGATGAGAAGTTTAAAATCGAGCCGTTGCTTAACCGGGAGCCAATGTAAATCAGCGAGCACAGCAGTGATGGGTGAACAGGGCTTGTTGCAAGTTAGGACATAGAAACATAGAAAATAGGTACAGGAGTAGGCCATTCAGCCCTTCGAGCCTGCACCATGATTCAATAAGATCATGGCTGAGTTTTAGATGACTTCAAGTTACGAAGGGTGGAAGATGGGAGGCCGGCCAGGAATTTGTTGGAAGAGTCAAGTCTAGAAGTCTCGAAAAAGAATATGGGAGTTTTCCCTGGTGACCTGGCCAATGTTTATCCCTCAACCAACATCACAAAAACAGATTATCTGGTCATTTTCTCATTTTGTGTGATCTTGCTGTGCACAAATTGGCTGCCGCATTTCCTTTCATTGCAACAGTGACTACACTTCAAAATTACTTAAATGGCTTTAAAGTGCTTTGGGGCGTGATGAGGTTGTGAAAATAGCTATCTAAATGCAGGTTCTTTCTTTAATCTTCCTATCCTTCCCTATTCTAGCACATGGCTAGGGGAGGAATCCAAAGATTACCACCTTTGAAATCCTTCTCCTTAAGTCAGTGTTGTAATCTCAACATCTTTTAAAGGACTTCAGGCCTTTCTTTTCCCCCCCATCATTGGCTCCCACATGGACCATGATAACCGGCTGTTTTCCTTCCCCTTCCCTAATCTTTTCCAGTCTTTCTGAAATGTCCCTTACCCTAGCACCTGGGAGACAAGAGAGCATCTGGGACTCTTGGCCACAGACTGCAAAAGATAGTGTCAGCCCCTCAAATCCATTATAATTGCATTCTTAACATAATTCATAACCTGCCACTCTGGAGTCATCGCCCATTTTTCTTTGTGCATTTGTAATCCATTTGATGGTCCTGCCCAGGGTCATCATCCTCCCAACAGGAGGCAAGTGCTTCAGATTTGTTGGTGAGGATAATCTGCTGTGGGTGTTCCTGCTTTAGTCTGTCCCACCACACTTATCCCTGACCTGTGTACAGTCGCCACATCTCCTTCTACCACTTGCAGCTTGCTTTCTCTCAGCAGGGTGACTACCCTCTGACACTCCGGTTCCAAAAACCTCTCTCCCTCCCTGACATGTCGGATTGTCTTCAGTCTTCATTTCTGAGATCTTCCTCTTAAGTAATTACAGTTAGAGAAAGAAAGAGGAAAGATAGAAAGACTTGCATTTATACAGCACCTTTCACGACCACGGGACATCCCAACGTACCTTACAGCCAATGAAGTACTTTTTGAAGTGTGGTCACTGTTGTAATGTAGGAAATGCAGCAGCCAATTTAATTATGACCAGATAATCTGTTTTAGGGATGTTAGTTGAAGGATAAATATTGACCTTGACACCAGGGATAATTCCCCTGCTCTTCTTCGAAATAGTGCCACAGGATCTTTTACATCCACCTGAGAGTGCAGACAGAGCCTCGGTTTAATGCCTCATTCGAAAGAAGGCACCTCCGTCAGTGCAGCACTCCCTCAGTACTGCAATGCAGTGTCAGCCTAGATTTCTGAACTCAAGTCTCTGGAGTGGGACTTGAACCCAAGAGCTTCTGACTTAGAGGCGAAAGTGCTACCCACTGAGTCACAGTTGTCACTATAGTTATGTTTTCATCTGCTTCATTTCAATTAAACTACTCTGCTCCTCCTTTCTCCTCTGGTTCTAATTCCTATTCTATCCAGATTTCAAATTATGATAAATGAAAGAAGAAAAAAAAAATTACCGATGCTAGTCAGCAGTCATTCCACACATCACTTACAGCTTATCCGATTTATTTAATCTCCAGAGAGCAAGTCACGCTAAATTTCTCCCCAGCAAAGATAATGAAGCAAAATTCCAGAATACCAGTGTAACCTTAAGCTGCCCATTATATAACCCTGACTGGTTCCTTCACACAGATACTTCTATGGTCCCGGCAGCACAGGAATAATTATCTTCATTGAATTAGTACTCAATGTGCAGTTCCCTATATATCTTCAATCCCTTTTCAAAAAAAATATTTTTCCTAACTATGTTTGGATGTTAATCTACATTATCTGCATATATTTCAACCCAATCCCAACAGATCTCATTCATCAGCAGACCATGTAACATCAGTAAGAAATCAAACATTAATTTTTTTATTAAACCTATTGTTCCCAGTCATCACCTTATATTCATTAGCCCATCTTTCAGTAGATTTCATCGTAAGCTGAAACATCTTCCTGATGCCCATCCATGCTTATAAATTAGCTTTGAAACTGGCAGTACTTTTAAAATATAACTCTCACTAAAAGTTTTAACATTCAGAAGCTTAGCAGTTACAAGAATTTGATAAACTGTGAATATTATCGCAAACAAATAGCCAATGCTAACTCACCTGTGCATCATCCTTTAGCTTCAGGATGCATTCCATCGTGTTTATGGTGATGACAACAGGCTCGGAGCCCAACTTTGTCCATGGCACGTGAATCCTTAACTCATGAATGTGTCCACTCAAGAAAGTGAATGGCAACTTCAGCTCCTGAAAAAAGCAACAACATTTAAATTAAGCCAACTGTTTTGTTTAGGATGTGCTTATTTGTACTGCAAAAATGGCCACCCTTTGTCTATGACTGGTCCCCTTGGAGGATAAGTCACACCCTGAAGTTTCACAGGAATGTGTAAGGAACCGCCCATCCCAAGGTCTCACTGACTTTGCAAATTGTAACTGCATCCATTTTGACTTCCTGAAGCAACAGAGCCTCCCAGAAGACAGCAAAGGCCAGCCAATATGCCGTAACCCAGTCCAAGTGCATGCCTCCCCCGGCCAAAGTGCCTTACCCCAGTCCAAGTGCATGCCTCCTCCAGCTGAAGTGCCTTACCCCAGTCCAAGTGCGTGCCTTACCCCAGCCGAAGTGCATTACCCCAGCGCATCCTTCCACCACCATAGATGGGGCAGGCATTGTGTATGGATTGTCAACACGTTTATTGGGTATGAAGTGAACCCAACAGTGTCATGACTTCTGGATATCAGCCACTCCATTGATGTCCCTTGTAGGGGGTTGGAACAACGTGATGAGTCTTCCCCGAGTTCCCTCTCTCCCATCCGATCCCCCCAGTCTCTCCCTCTTGGGGGCCCCCCCCCCTACCCACCGCTTCTCTGCTCGCTGCCGCCCTCAGCCCCCTGCCGCTGCTCTCGGCCAGAGGCCTGCCGGGGAGGGGGGGGGTGGGGTAAAGGGCCAGGGCCTGAGCAGACGAAGAGAGTTGGAGCCTCAGGTCCTGCTTCTCGGCACCATGTGGAGGGAATGAGTTGGGTCGGAGCAAAAAGTGAAGTACAAATAGTTTACTGGGAAATAACTTGCTCAATATGCAGATGGTCCACAGGTGGAATTCTTTTTATTACCACGCTACAGTAAAGAATATCACACTACGAACAAAAATACATTGGCCTGTATTTTCCGGTACCGACGTGTGCATATATGCCCGCAAGGGCCCGCCCACCCCCCACCCCTCCAGGTTTACGCGGGCGAAGCACAAGCACGAAAGCACGGAACTTGCGAACTGTCAAGAATCTTCTCTGCTACTTCAACAGATTTTCTAACACCAACCATATGTGTAACTAAGAAGCAATTTTGTGATAAAGACCCCCTACAAAAAATATTTCAGCACGCCTATTCTCGGCCCATCGAAGGAAATATATATCAATTGGGACCACTTTGAATGCAATCTAGTCAAAGTTAGAAAGACTTGAACTATCTCCTTCGGCTATAATCACGTGATCTGGTGGACTGATTGAAAAGGATCACTCTTAGAAAAGTAAACCGTCTTGCTCCAAAAAAACAACTTACAACCAATGAAAGTTTTTTTTTGGGGGGGGGGGGGGGAAAAAAGAGAAACTATTTGCCGAAATAAAGAAATAGCCAGAGAAAACCTGGTCAGCAATCAAGACCTCAAAAGTGGCAAGGTAATAAGAGATGCCAAGGTCGAGATGGTGGCCACTGGTGCGGGTAGGGCAGTTGATGTGAAGAATATATTGCATAGAAATGTAATAAGAGTTCAGTGGTAACAAGAGAACAGAGGTGTTAGAGAAGGAGCAAGGGGAGTTAAGATGGAGAGAAAGGTCCAGCAGTGTGAGCAGTCACTCTGCACAAAGTCTGAGAGAGGAGATGTTGACAAGGAAACAGGAGAGTGATAAAATGACAAGGACTCAAAGTGAAAGATAGAAACATAGAAACATAGAAAATAGGTGCAGGAGTAGGCCATTCGGCCCTTCTAGCCTGCACCGCCATTCAATGAGTTCATGGCTGAACATTCAACTTCAGTACCCCATTCCTGCTTTCTCGCCATACCCCTTGATCCCCCTAGTAGCAAGGACCTCATCTAACTCCTTTTTGAATATATTTAGTGAATTGGCCTCAACAACTTTCTGTGGTAGAGAATTCCACAGGTTCACCACTCTCTGGGTGAAGAAGTTCCTCCGCATCTCGGTCCTAAATGGCTTACCCCTTATCCTTAGACTGTGACCTCTGGTTCTGGACTTCCCCAACATTGGGAACATTCTTCCTGCATCTAACCTGTCTAACCCCGTCAGAATTTTAAATGTTTCGATGAGGTCCCCTCTCATTCTTCTGAACTCCAGTGAATACAAGCCCAGTTGATCCAGTCTTTCTTGATAGGTCAGTCCCGCCATCCCGGGAGCGATAGAGCAGGTTGAGGTGCTCAAAAGGGGAATAGGTATCTGAGAAGTAGGAGAACTTAGTCACAAGAGCCACGTTGACACTCCGGCAGGATTGAGCAGCGAGAAGAGGGGCTTCAACTCTTCCCCAAATGGTTGTGGATGCTGAGTCAACTGAAATTTTCAAGCTCGAGATCGATAAATTTTTGTTAGGCAAAGATAAAGATATCATGGGATACATAGCAAAGGTGGGAAGAGAGAGTTCGGGTACAGATCAGCTATGATTTAATTGAATGGCGGAACAGGCTCGAGCGGTTGAAAGGTCTTCTCCTGTTCTTGTGTTCCAACATTCAAATGAAGGGTAAGGAGTCACTGTCCATAAACCAGGTTTCTGTCAGCAGCAGGAAGCCAAAAAATTCATCCACAATGAAGCCACGGATAGTGAGATGCCTTCTCCGTAAGAGAGCAAGCATTCTGCGGGGCAATATGGAGGGGAGCGGCAGTTGATGGCCCACTAGGGAGAAGGCAGTGAAAGCTGAAAGGTAAATGCGAGGTAGAGGATACTAAAGGCTTTGCAGCCGCAAGTGTCAACATTTGCGGCAATCGGCAAATGCAGTGTGCCAGTACCGCCAGCACTGAGGAGTATCGCCCGGGAGCGTCGCACCGGTGTGCAAAGTCCTCGGTATCGACACGGAAGCAAAATTTGGCTTGTGCGGCTCCCCATAGTGACACCGCCAGAGAAAGCTGGGGTGCAGAGCTGTCCAAGTGTGCTAAAGGAATTAATGCACGAGGCAAGAGTGATCAATATATTTGGGCGGGGGGGGGGGGGGGGGTGAGTAATGTATAGGGAATGTTTTTTGTTCCAATTTATTTTCAGGCACTTCGGGCGCTACGAAGCCAGCTCTTTAGCTCAGGTTATTCAGTTGCACACCCGGCCTAGCGCACTAAGAAAGTTGTGGAACGCTTCCCTTAGCGCTCCACTCCACTGTCAGGGCGCTGAAACTGAATTTTGCTATTCCGTTGCTAAAAAATTTCCGACACTAAATTTAGCGACCGCCCGACATTAGCGCCTTAGAAACATCACAACCAAATTTCTAGCCCTAAGAGCATGCACTAAGATCAATGATGCATTGCACTTGTGGTCCTCCCTACTACAAGTTTGATTTTCATGCAGTCGCATGCCCTACCATAGCCAATCAGGACCTGACTAACATTTATACAGTAATAATATAGTTTTAGTTCTTATGCCTCGAATGCAACATATTTGCTATTTTTGAGGACAGAGTAGTCTGCAGAGTTGAAAGCTATGCAGAGATAAGGAGGAACAGTGACCCAGGATCACAATCATACAGGATTCTGTTAATGACTTTAATGAGTGCTGTCTTGTTGCTGTGGGCAGGGCATAAACCCATCTGGAGGGCATCCTACAGACATGGTGGGAAACATATTCTGAGCTATGGTTACAATAGCAATGTTTCAATTTGTATCAAATGCATCTGGAGTAATACAAAGATCAGGAATGATGTATACACTGGAATATAAATAATTAGTTAATCGTTCTGAAGCCGGTTCCTCAAAAAGGGAGAATTGTACACACCCAATTTACTAACTTATTCATGGCAGATATGTTAAATTCCAATATTTAAAATGCCTTCCTTGTATAAATACTGTGCTCCAAGCTTTAAAACACTAATTGGAGCGCGAAAAAATGTACAATTTTACAATACTTCCTCAGAACAGTTATAGACAAGAGTATTGAGCCAAAAATTAATCAGGAAAACTCAAAAAAAAGGTCAGTTACACCTCCATACATTTTTTTAAATCTAACCATAAATAACTGAAAACTAAAAACTCTTTCTTTTGATTTGCTACAGATAACTAACTAGAACTGCAATCTGGTCTGCCCCCCAACAGTGCAAAACAAACTGGGAGGTTACAAAAGGTCAAGCAGCTACAACCCGGTCTGTTAAGTAGACTTTACACTGGCATGGAGGGGATTTTCAAGTGTATTCAAGGACCAATAAATCTGAAAACTAACGGCTCCAAGCCATTCTCGATAAGGCCATACTAATGTGTAGTCAGAAATTTACTGTGCAAATCGAGTGTCCATTAACTTCATACATCACTGATGTTCATTCAAGCAGCATCTGAAATCAAGTCTGTACCTGCTCCAGCACATCAAGCTTCAGTTCCAGTTTGCTGAGGACCGCATCACCTCCCCATAATGACAGCTGAAGATCAGATGGCTTCAGATTCTTGATGTAACGATTTACATAGCTCATCAAGATCGGAGTCACGTAGGACTCCAACATTCTGGAAACGTTCTGCTGCTGCGGACAACAAAAAAAAAAGCAAAGTGAGATCCAGCATGGTCTATCGCTTCATGAATAATTCATAATTAAACTTAACAAATATACCTTTATTGCTGATTTTGGCTGCTTTCTCGGGGCACAGCTCATGGGTAAATTGGGGTCCAGAACACAGCTGCGTGTTCACCTGCTAACCTGGCCTGTTGCTCATGTATTTTCTGTGGGCAAGTGGTCTAAGTAGTTATTGCCAATTGCAGGTTATATGCTGCTGGTGAAACAAGTCTGCAAATTTCAAGGCTATCCAGCATGTAACAACTGGATTTTTTTTTTTTTAAATGTACTGCGTATACTTTGACTATGATTTGATGAATGCTCTTAAAATTTTGAAGGGATGGATAGATTTATTGCTTTTTAAACAAAATATTGAAACTACTTTTATTTTACTAAATGGAGCATTTCCTTAAATCAGAATAGTACAGCACAGGAGGGCATTCAGCCCATCGAGCATGCGCCAGCTCTCTGCAAGAGCAATCCAGTTAGTCCCACTCCCCCACTCTTTCCCCCTATCGCTGTAATATTTTCTCCTTCAAATAGTTAATCAATTCCTTTTTGAAGGCTACTATCAGGCAGTGAATTACAAAACCAAACTACTCGTTGCGTAAGAAAGTTTTCCCTTATGTCACCTCTGGTTCTTTTGACAGTCACCGTAAATCTGTATCCTCTCGTTATTGACCCTTCAGCCATTGGGAAACAGTTTCTCTTTATTTACTCTATCAAAATCCTCCATGGTTTTAAACACCTCTTTCAAATCTCTTAGCCTTCTCTGCTCCAAGTCATTTTAAAAATATGACTTCCATTTCAGGGAACCATGTGCTTTCGTCTCTTGACCTAATTGTAAAATACAATGATCATCTCCCTGGTTACAAAACAAGTTTGAGCTGAGTTAAAGCAGGTACCAATCTATGATTCTACATCATTGCACTGTTGCAACACATTCACAATTTTCAGAATGCACAAGTCACACTTTGCATTTGAAAATTGGCAGAGAATTAATTTTCTTCCACTGGCAAATAGTGAACAGTAAACGTACGAAATAGCAGCAGGAGTAGGCCATAAGGCCCCTCGAGCCTGCTCCACCATTCAATAAGAGAATGGCTGATCTAACTCAACTTCACTTCCCCACTCGATCCCCATAACCCTTGATTCCCTTAGTGCCCAAAATCTATCGATCTCAGCCTTGAATATACTCAACTACTGAACATCCGCAGCCCTCTGCAGGTCGGGAATTCGAAAGATTCACAACCCTCTGAGTGAAGAAATTCCTCCTCATCTCAGTCTTAAATGGTCAACCCCTTATCCTGAGACTATGCCCCTGGTTCTGGACTCTGTAGCCAGGGGAAATAGCCTCTCAGTATCTACTCTGTCAAGCCCGCTAAGAATGTTATACATTTCAATTAGATCACTTCTCAATCTTCTAAACTCCAGACAGTAGAGGCCCAATCGACTCAATCTCTCCTCAAAGAACAACCCTTTCAATCTAGTGAAACCTTTGTTGCACCTCCTCGAAGGCAAGTATATCCTTCCTGAGGTAAGGAGACAAAAACTGTACATAGTGAATAGTGAAAGAGTGAAGACCACTTCTCGGTTCTTCGGGAGCTGCTGAACAATTCTGCCAAAACTTTATTTCCTTTAGAATCCTTGGGTGCACTGTGGTGAGACCGAATGCCACAGCTACTGTTACAAATTAATATTTAACATTTACTCTATTCAGCTCCTTGACGATCTCAGCGTTAAAGCTAAAGCCAAAAGATGCTAAGTTTGATTATAAGCCTGTGCTGTATTAGGCAATCTCAGCCTTGGCAGCTGGGAAATTCAGTGAAAGCACGTGATGCCCGAGAAGTTGGGCTTCTGTTGCTGGTGGATCAGCTTGGCCTGGGACAGGGGTGAAACAAATAGCCAAGCTGCTCCTAATCACTGTCCAATAACCCTTACTGGGGTAGTGTACTTGCATGGGCATCAGGTGAGCTAAGGATGTAATGCCTCTTCTCCCAATCAAATCATCTGTCAGCAGTCACCATCCAGGCTTAAACATGAAGAACAGCAACTCGGCAAAGATATCAGAGAGCATGGGAGCAATGGAAGTGATCTTAACACAAGTCGGCACCTTTTAGGAAGGACAATAAACCAAATTTGCTCTGAGAAGGAAGGGAGGAGGCAGTATAATTCAATTTAAAAGTACTCCGTTTATCAAGAAAAAGTCAGCAAGCAATTGGTGTCCATTCCCAAGCGACTAGAGCAAGAGTAGGTCGAGGCAAAAAGCAGACCACCTGTCTGTTCAAAAACAAGTTAGTGGCTTTACTGGCAAATCTGGGGGGAAACAACAGTCTATTTTGATCAGTTGTTTTCCCCAACGCTAGCTGAATAAAATTTTCTAATTAGCTGCTGAATATATACATGGATTTGCATAGAATTTACAGTATAGAAACAGGTCATTCGGCCCAACTGGTCGTTGCCGGTATTTGCACACCACATGAGCCCATATTCACTGTCTTAATGATCTGATGTACAAGGTGTAAGCATGGTTATTATTGCTCATTAAACGTATGTCTTCCTCTCCTCGGCCTGCTTCTGTCCACTTTATCACGAGGAATTGCAGTTTACTGGAGGGTTTTTCAAAGCAGCCTCTTAAAAGTGCTACAGACTGACTATTTTGCCTGCTGTATCGAACTTCAGTTAGACCACACTTGGAGTAGTGTGTTTAATTCTGGTCGCCATATTATAAAAAAGGATAGAGACACTGAAGAGGGTTCAAAAGAGAGTTACAAGTATGATACCAGAAATGCGAGAGTATGCCTATCAGGAAAGCATTAAAAGGCTGGGTCTCTTCGAAGGCAGAGAGGTGACCTAATAAGGGCTTCAAAATTATGAAAGGTTTTGATAGAGCAGACACAGAGTGTTTACACTTGTGAGGAAGAGCAAAATTAGAGGCTATCAATACAAGATAGTCACCAAGAAATCATATAAAGGAATTCAGAAGAAACTTATTTACCCAGAGTGGGGAGAATGTAGAACTCACTATCACAGGGAGTGGGTAAAGTGAACAGTATAGATGCATTTAATGGGAGGCTAGGTAAGCATATGAGGGAGCAGGGAATAGAGGGTCAAGCTGATAGCTTGATGAGCAAATATGGGAGAAGGCTTGAGTGGAGCAGAAACACCGGCATAGAAACATAGAAAATAGGTGCAGGAGTAGGCCATTTCGGCCCTTCGAGCCTGCACCACCATTCAATAAGATCATGGCTGATCATTCACCTCAGTACCACCTTCCTGCTTTCTCTCCATACCCCTTGATCCCTTTAGCTGTAAGGGTCACATCTAACTCCCTCTTGAATATATCCAATGAACTGGCATCAACAACTCTCTGCGGCAGGGAATTCCACAGGTTAACAACTCTCTGAGTGAAGAAGTTTCTCCTCATCTCAGTCCTAAGTGGCTTATCACTTATCCTTAGACTATGTCCCCTGGTTCTCGACTTCCCCAACATCGGGAACATTCTTCCTGCATCTAACCTGTCCAGTCCCGTCAGAATTTTATATGTTTTTGAGATCCCCTCTCATCCTTCTAAACTCCAGTGAATACAGGCCCAGTCGATCCAGTCGCTCCTCATATGTCAGTCCTACCAACCCAGGAATCAGTCTGGTGAACCTTTGCTGCACTCCCTCAATAGCAAGAACGTCCTTCCTTAGATCAGGAGACCAAAACTGAACACAATATTCCAGGTGAGGCCTCACCAAGACCCTGCACAACTGCAGTAAGACCTCCCTGCTCCTATACTCAAATCCCCTAGCTATGAAGGCCAACATGCCATTTGCCTTCTTCATCGTCTGCTGTACCTGCATGCCAACTTTCAATGACTGATGTACCATGACACCCAGGTCTCACTGCACCTCCCCTTTTCCTAATCTGCCGCCATTCAGATAATAATCTGCCTTCGTGTTTTTGCCACCAAAGTGACATGGCCTGGGTTGGGTCGAATGGCCTGTTTCTGTGCTGTATATTTGATGTTTCAGTGCACTTAAATATCAGAGTTCCATCCAATTGAATTGAGACTTATTAGGTTTGCAAGTATAGATCGTCCACGGCCAGTAAAGTTCATGCCATCTCCTAGCTGTCTGTCAAGTATGAATATTGCAGAGGCTGCAATAAAAATCCCTTCATCCTTCTCGGCTCCCATCTAAATGATATAGTTTACTAACATTATTTACACTGTCCCTTGGCACACTCTTCCTTATATTTGTGCAACAGCTCAAATTTTCATATTGCTAGCAATTATTTCTATCCTGTCAGCCGTGGCTCAGTTGGTAGCACCCTCGCCTGAGTCAGAAGGCGGTGGGTTCAAGTCCCACTCCAGTGCTGACCTGAGGTGCACTGCCTTTCAGATGAAATGTTAAATCGAGGCCCTATCTTCCCTCTCAGGTGGATGTAAGAGATCCCATGGCGCTATTTCGAAGATGTGTAGGGGAGTTATACCCGGTGTCCTGGCCTATATTTATCCTCAACCAACATTACTAAAAAAAACTGATTAACTTGCTGTACATAAATTGGCTGCCACGTTTCATACATTGCAACAGTGACTATATTTCAAAAAATACTTAATTGGCTCTAAAGCACTTACGACGGCCTGAGGTTGTAAAAGGCGCTATATAAATGAAAGTCTCTCTTTTTGCTTTCATCTCATACTGACGTTACATTTGGTGTACTGCTTAGTCATTCTTCACCTCCATCAACACCCCTCAACGAGTCAAATTTAAAGCATCTCAACACTGTCTCGTACAATAGGAATCCTGCTGCCTCAGTCATTTTGCATTCCAATTCACCTGCACCAGAACCCATTTTCCAGATAGCATATGGTGGGTGTCAAGTGACAATGTGGCACAGCAAATTGACATACAAGCACATTGCTCCAGCATCATATAATCCACTATCCAACATTTTTTCAGTCTCAGCGAATTCCCCAAATCGCAACTCAGCGCCAACATTTCCTTATCACTACCCACATAAGCAGCTCTCACATTGCCACAACCTAAAACTATGGCCCTTTACATGCAGAATCCCAAAAAGGAGAGCCAAACAGCACTTGCCAAACCAGGATAGTTGAAGCATTCATTGACATGCAAATGATACTACATCTTGCCCATTGGTAACTCTACAATATCTCCAAGTCTTCACTGTTCTTTTGAGCGCACTTTGCACTTACAATATACACAAACTACCCCCTAAACCAACCTAAAAGTGTCATTGGTAAGAGCACTGGAAGCAGTTCACATTGCTCCTCCATGTAATAAGAATGTGTGTGTATGTTGAAAGGAGATGTATTTTCATTTTCAGGCATTTGGCGATCATCTACTACCCTTATATAGCTCAAACAAATTACGTTTTTTTGATGTATCAAAAACGCAAAGTAGCGCACTAATGCTTGGCATTGCTTGTATAAATGTCCTCATCAATTTGCGGAAAGAACTAGAAAAAAGCGGGATGCTCACAAATTCCTCAAGGCTGGGAGAAGGCAACAGGTAAAGATCTCTGAAAAAGTGAACATAACCAGATCTCACTGAGCCCTTCATGCGCCAGATCGCTCACAAGAAATGTTAATACCGCATTTAAAAATCAGAGAAGTCTGACGTTTGCTGGGTCAAAAGGAGAGGCTGCTGACTTTGACTGGGCTTTACAAAACGCATGCGTTCGTCTCTCTGAACTGCGACCATAAAAAGTGATGTGTCAAACTATTAGCAATGTGTATACATTACATAAAATGCGAGTTTGTTAGTTCCAAATATGACGTGACCCAACCAACAGAAAGAGTTACCGAGTTAAGGTTATTTCAACACCCATTATAACGCCAGAGCAGAGTGAGGTGGGTTAGCCTCACAACCCGGGGCCAAAGTCAGTCTGCATTTGGTCAGGTGAGCAGGGTGAGCAAGGCCACAAACTCTGTGTGTGTTTGTTATGTGTGTGTATGTGTGTGTGCTGTCCTCAAGAGACCCACCTCCACTAGAAATCACACAAGAACGGCCTGTCATCAGGAGGCCAGGCCAGCGGCTCGCTGCAGTTAGCCGCAGGCTCTGCTCACACGTTAACCGGCCGCTTCCTCCTCATCATCATCATGATGATGATCGTCACCACCACCACCTTCTTCCTCCTCCTCCTCCCGTCACCAACGCAACTCTTCCCCAGGATGACCAACGCTGCACTCTTCCGCTATCCCGAAGTGCAACGCTCATCCGGCGCCTGCGCAGCTGCCTGCCGCCTTGCCTCCTTGCCGCCCGCCTGGCTTTTCAACACTGCCAACCGCCTCAGCTCGAGCCCCACGGTCCCGCTGCAGCGGGGAGGTGGGGGCGGGGTGACGGCGGCGCAGGCGCACTCGCGCCCCCCAAAGTGGGCGGGGTGACGGCGACGCAGGCGCACTCGCGCCCCAGTGTGGGCGGGGTGACGACGGCGCAGGCGCACTGGCGACTGCTGTGTGGGCGGGAACATGGCGGCGCATGCGCACTTTGGGGTTGTGTTTTTTTTTTCGAGTGACCCTCGGCACGGAGAATGGCAGTGAGCGGCACCGGCCGGCAGCGAGCAAACAAACAAACTGGCAAGCAGGCAAGCGCAATGATCGGGACAGCTGTCACTCGTTGGCTTCCTCCCTCAATCGTCCTCCTCCTCAGTGTCGGTTCAGACTTTAGCCCGAGGCTTTCTCAAGGAAGGACGTTCTTGCTATTGAGGGAGTGCAGCGAAGGTTCACCAGACTGATTCCCGGGATGGCGGAACTGACATATGAAGAAAGACTGGATCGACTGGGCCTGTATTCACTGGAGTTTAGAAGGATGAGAGGGGATCTCATAGAAACGCATAAAATTCTGACGGGACTGGACAGGTTAGATGCTGGAAGAATGTTCCTGATGTTGGAGAAGTCCAGAACCAGGGGACACAGTCTAAGATAAGGGGTAAGCCATTTAGGACTGAGATGAGGAGAAACGACTTCACTCAGAGAATTGTGAACCTGTGGAATTCTCCACCACAGAAAGTTGTTGATGCCAGTTTGTTAGATATATTCAAGAGGGAGTTAGATATGGCCCTTACGGCTAAAGGGATCAAGGGGTATGGAGAGAAAGCAGGAAAGGGGTACTGAGGTGAATGATCAGCCATGATCTTATTGAATGGTGGTGCAGGCTCGAAGGGCTGAATGGCCTACTCCTGCACCTATTTTCTATGTTATGTTTCAAGCAGCACCGGTCGGCCTGGGGCTTGTCGCACTGGCCAGGGTCTCGCTTATTACAGGCGCTGAACCATGTTGTTCCACATAGACCACTGAAAGAAACCGGGACAATATAGTCATTACTGTACACAATCTTGCAACATACTGTGGATGATGTTATCTTGAAATCAAAGCAGAAACCCCTGGAAATCCTCAGCAGTTCAGGCAGCATTCGTGGAACGAGAAGCAGAGTTAATGTTTCAGGTCAACGACCTTTCATCAGAATTCGGTTTTCTGTGGTTTTCTGTTTGGTAACCAACTTGCTATCCTTTTTGCTGCTGGATGAAAGAGCATTTTTTTGCTCTTAATTCACCTCTTTTTTTCTCCAAGATTTTTAAAAAAAATCTACCTTTCTGCATTAAGGTTGTGGGTTCAAGTCCCACTCCAAGAATTTATAGCACAAAAAATCGAAGCTGTCACTCCAGTGCAGTGTTGAGGGAGTGCTGCACTGTCGAAGGTGCCGTCTTTCGGATGAGACATTAAACCGAACCCCCGTCTGCTCTCTCAGGTGGATGTAAATAATCCCTTGGCACTATTACCGGCACGGACACGATGGGCCTAATTTTCTATGAATATGATTTCGAAGAAGAGCTGGGGAGTTATTGCCAGTGTCTTGACCAATATTTATCCCTCAATCAACATAACAAAAAAACTGATTATCTGGTCATTATCACATTGCTCTGTGTGGGAGTTTGCTTGTGTGAAAATTGGCTGCCGCATTTCCTGCGTTATAAAAGTGCATTGTAAATATTGAGGCTGGGAAAGGGGGAGGGGAGAAAGAACAAAAGGGGTGGTAGGAAAGATTAAATTACAAAAGGGATGATGGTGCAAGGTGAAAGGAGATAGTAACGGGACAAGTAAAGAAACAAAAGATGGGTCTAGAAGTGTAAATGCTGCCGTGAAAAAATAGTGGCAGAGGTTATAGGCTGCAATTGTTGAACTCCTATGTTGAGTCCACAAGGCTGTAAAGTGCCTGATCAAAAGTTGAAGCTTACGTTGAGCTTCGTTTGAACAGTTCATGAAGCTGAGGGAGGAGTGGAGCAGAGAATTAAAGTGACAGGCGACTGGAAGCTCGGGAGCAAGCTATCTTAGATCTGGTCCTGTGTAATGAGACAGGAAAAATAAACAATCTCCAAGTAAAAGATCCTCTCGGAATGAGTGATCACAGTATGGTTGAATTTGTAATACAGATTGAGGGTGAGGAAGTTGTGTCAGAAACGAGTGTACTATGCTTAAACAAAGGGGACGACAGTGGGATGAGGGCAGAGTTGGCTAAAGTCGACTGGAAACACAGACTAAACAGTGGCACAATTGAGGAACAGTGGAGGACTTTTAAGGAGCTCTTTCACAGTGCACAACAAAAATATATTCCATTGAAAAAGAAGGGTGGTAAGAGAAGGGATAACCAGCCGTGGATAACCAAGGAAATAAAGGAGCGTATCAAATCAAAGACCAATGCGTATAAGGTGGCCAAGGTTAGTGGGAAACTAGAAGATTGGGAAAATTTTAAACAACAGCAAAGAATGACTAAAAAAGCAATAAAGAAAAGAAAGATAGATTAGGAAGGTAAATTTGCGCAAAACATAAAAACAGATAGTAAAAGCTTTTACAGATAAATAAAACGGAAAAGAGTGACGAAAGTAAATGTTGGTCCCTTAGAAGATGAGAAGGGGGATTTAATAATGGGAAATGTGGAAATGGCTGACACCTTAAACAATTATTTTGCTTCGGTCTTCACAGTGGAAGACACAAAAACCATGCCAAAAATTGCTGGTTGCAGGAATGTGGGAAGGGAGGACCTTGAGACAATCACTATCACTAGGGGGGTAGTGCTGGACAGGCTAATGGGACTCAAGGTAGACATGTCCCCTGATCCTGATGAAATGCATCCCAGGGTATTAAAAGAGATGGCGGAAGTTATAGCAGATGCATTTGTTATAATCTACCAAAATTCTCTGGACTCTGGGGAGGTACCAGCAGATTGGAAAGCAGCTAATGTAACGCCTCTGTTTAAAAAAGGGGGCAGACAAAAGGCAGGTAACTATAGGCCGGTTAGTTTAACATCTGTAGTGTGGAAAATGCTTGAAACTATCATCAAGGAAGAAATAGCGGGACATCTAGATAGGAATAGTGCAATCAAGCAGATGCAGCATGGATTCATGAAGGGGAAATCATGTTTAACTAATTTACTGGAATTCTTTGAGGATATAACGAGCATGGTGGATAGAGGTGTACCGATGGTTGTGGTGTATTTAGATTTCCAAAAGGCATTCGATAAGGTGCCACACAAAAGGTTACTGCAGAAGATAAAGGTACGCGGACTCAGAGGAAATGTATTAGCATGGATAGAGAATTGGCTGGCGAACAGAAAGCAGAGAGTCGGGATAAATGGGTCCTTTTCGGGTTGGAAATCGGTGGTTAGTGGTGTGCCACAGGGATCGGTGCTGGGACCACAACTGTTTACAATATACATAGATGACCTGGAAGAGGGGACAGAGTGTAGTGTAACAAAATTTGCAGATGAAACAAAGATTCGTGGGAAAGCGGGTTGTGTCGAGGACACAGAGAGGCTGCAGAGAGATTTAGATAGGTTAAGCGAATGGGCTAAGGTTTGGCAGATGGAATACAATGTCGGAAAGTGTGAGGTCATCCACCTTGGGGGAAAAAAACAGTAAAAAGGGAATATTATTTGAATGGGGAGAAATTACAACATGCTGAGGTGCAGAGGGACCTGGGAGTCCTTGTGCATGAATCCCAAAAAGTTAGTTTGCAGGTGCAGCAGGTAATCAGGAAGGCAAATGGAATGTTGGCCTTCATTGCGAGAGAGATGGAGTACAAAAGCAAGGAGGTCCTGCTGCAACTGTATAGGGTATTGGTAAGGCCGCATCTGGAGTACTGCTTGCAGTTTTGGTCACCTTACTTAAGGAAGGATATACTGGCTTTGGAGGGGGTACAGAGACGATTCACTAGGCTGATTCGGGAGATGAGCGGGTTACCTTATGAGTAGACTGGGTCTTTACCCGTTGGAGTTCAGAAGGATGAGGGGTGATCTTATAGAAACATTTAAAATAATGAAAGGGATAGACAAGATAGAGGCGGAGAGGTTGTTTCCACTGGTCGGGGAGACTAGAACTAGGGGGCACAGCCTCAAAATACGGGGGAGCCAATTTAAAACCGAGTTGAGAAGAAATTTCTTCTTCCAGAGGGTTGTGAATCTGTGGAATTCTCTGCCCAAGGAAGCAGTTGAGGCTAGCTCATTGAATGTATTCAAGTCACAGATAGATAGATTTTTAACCAATAAGGGAATTAAGGGTTACGGGGAGCGGGCGGGTAAGTGGAGCTGAGTCCACGGCCAGATCAGCCATGATCTTATTGAATGGCGGAGCAGGCTCGAGGAGCTAGATGGCCTACTCCTGTTCCTAATTCTTATGTTCTTATGTCACGCTTACAGACTGAATGGAGATATTCTGCGAAGTGGTCACCCAATCTGCGTTTAATCTCCCCAATGTAGATGAGACAGCAACGTGAGCAGCGAATACAGTATACTGTACTAAATTGCAAGAAGTAAATTGCTGTTGTTCGCATGTTAGACACGAGACTCCCGAAACAACTGCTATATGTGGAGCTCCTTCATGGCAAACGAGCCAAAGGTGGGCAGCGGAAACAGTACAAGGACATCCTCAAAGCCTCCCTGGTGAAGTATGACATCAACACTGACGCTTGGGAGACCCTGGCCGAAGACCGCCCAAGGTGGAGAAAGTGCATCCGGGAGGGCGCTGAGCTCTTCAAATCTCAATGGTGCGAGCGGTGCAGGTGCAGGCATCGGAAGGAACGTGCGGCAAATCAGTCCCACCATCCCACTTCCCCCAACGAATATCTGTTCCACCTGTAACAGGGTCTGTGGCTCTCGTGTTGGACTGTTCAGCCACCAAAGAACTCACTCTAGGAGTGGAAGCAAGTCTTCCTCGATTTCGAGGAACTGCCCATGATGATGTTTGGGGCCTGGACAGTGGGAAGAGGGGACGCAAAAGAGCAGTTGTTGCATTTGTTGCTTTTATATTAGTTATTACTATAGGTGTGTGTGTCAGAGCGGGAACGGTCCATTTCATTTTTCGGCCCCGCTTGCCTTTATAATAAATCAGGCTGGCCTTTTCTGTTGTTAGGGAGGGTTCATGTGACATTAGACAGTGTTTGCCTGTGCCGGCTGGCACCTGGGCTGAAGCTACAGGCGCTGCAATAAAAGAAAGACTTGCATTTATTTTGCGCTTTTCATGACCACCGGACATCCCAAAGCGCTTTGCAGCCAATGTAGGTAATTTTTGAAGTATAGTCACTGCTGTAATGTAGGAAACGCAGCAGCCAATTTATGCACAGTAAGGTCCCACAAACAGCAATGTGATAATGACCAGATAGTCTGTTTCTGTTACGTTATTTGAGGGATAAATATTGGCCAGGAGAACTTCCCTGCTCTTCTTTGAAATAGTGCCATAAGATCTTTTGCATTCACCTGAGAGAGCAGATTCTGGCCTCTTTGAACAGCCCCGATTTTAATCGCACCACCAAAGGCAGACATGCTTTCAGCTGCTAAGGCTCTAAGCTCTGGAAAAGAATTCTCACTCTAATACTCTCCACCTCGCTAACTCTTTTTCCTCCTTTAAGACTCTCCTTAAAACCTACCTCTTTGACCAAGCTTTTGGTCATCTTATGTGGATCAGTGTCAAATTTTGTTTTATTTTGATAACCGTCCTGTGACACCCCTTGGGCTGTTTTAGACAGTATATAACTGTTGGTATGTACAAATACCTCTTTCCTCCTATCTGTGTCCATTGGAAGGATATCAAGGTAGTAGGACTATTTTTTACACTTTGGCAGAAAATTTTAATAAAACTATGCTAACGAACTGAACTTTGTATAGCATCTTGGCTTTTCAAAGAGCTAAGAACAGTCCCACCCCCTCCCATTCCCGATCCAGCTGCAAAGAGATGAAAACAAAATGTTTGACATAGTAGATCATTGAGCACATGTAAAGAAAAAGACCAAGTTAAAATTTCCTATTGACCCTTTGAGCTAACATAGAAACATAGAAAATAGGTGCAGAAGTTGGCCATTCGACCCTTTGAGCCTGCACCACCATTCAATATCATCATGGCTGATCATGCAACTTCAGTACCCCACTCCTGCCTTCTCTCCATACCCCCTGATCCCTTTAGCCATAAGGGCTACATCTAACTCCCTTTTGAATATATCTAACGAACTGGCCTCAACAACTTTCTGTGGTAGAGAATTCCACAGGTTCACAATTCTCTGGGTGAAAAAGTTTCTCCTCATCTCGTTGCACCTCCCCTTTTACTAATCTGTCACTATTCAGATAATAATCTGCCTTCCTGTTTTTGCCACCAAGGTGGATAACCTCACATTATACTGCATCTGCCATGCATTTGCCCACTCACCTAACCTGTGCAGGCAGAGTTGTATTCTCGTCAAAGTTCAATCCTGCAAACTTCTTTTAAAAATCAGCAGGGACCTTTGCATAGTAAATTACAAATTTTACAATTTTGTTCGATTTTCTTTTAGCCTTTTTAAACATTATAAATTAATTTTTAAAAAGGTTTTATTTCATTTTCTGCGCACGTACACACGTGAAGGCAGTGTTACTCTTCCTTCATTTTATCATTGGATTTTGTTCTGAAACCATATCATTGAGAAAGCTTTAAGTTGTGACTAAGTAAAGGGGCTGCAACATTTTATGCGGTTCGCTTCGTGCATTTTTTAATTAATTATAAGTTAACACAATAACAATCAATTCTATAGATATGTGAAGAGAAACAGATTAGTGAAGACAAATGTAGGTCCCGTGCAGTCAGAATCAGGTGAATTTATAATGGCGAACAAAGAAATGGCAGATCAATTGAACAAATACTTTGGTTCTATCTTCACTAAGGAAGACACAAATAACCTTCCGGAAATACTAGGGGACCGTGGGTCTAGCGAGAAGGAGGAACTGAAGGAAATCCTTATTAGTCAGGAAATTGTGTTAGGGAAATTGATGGGATTGAAGGCCGATAAATCCCCAGGGCCTGATAGTCTGCATCCCAGAGCACTTAAAGAAGTGGCCCTAGAAATAATGGATGCATTGGTGGTCATTTTCCAACATTCTATAGACTCCTGATCAGTTCCTATGGATTGGAGGGTAGCTAATGTAACCCTACTTTTAAAAAGAAATAGGGAGAGAGAAAACGGGTAATTATAGACCGGTTAGCCTGACATCGGTAGTGGGAAAAATGTTGGAATCAATTATTAAAGATGTAATAGCAGCATATTTGGAAAGCAGTGACAGGATCGGTCCAAGTCAGCATGGATTTATGAAAGGGAAACCATGCTTGACAAATCTAGAATTTTTGGAGGATGTAACTAGTAGAGTGGACAAGGGAGAACCAATGGATTTGATGTATTTGGACTGACAAAAGGGTTTTGACAAGGTCCCACACAAGAGATTAGTGTGCAAAATTAAAGCACATGGTATTGGGGGTAATGTATTGACGTGGATAGAGAACTGGTTGGCAGACAGGAAGCAAAGAGCAGGAATAAACGGGTCCTTTTCAGAATGGCAGGCAGTGACTAGTGGGGTACTGCAAGGTTCAGTGCTGGGACCCCAGCTATTTACAAATATTCATTAATGATTTAGACAAAGGAATTGAATGTAATATCTCCCAAGTTTTCAGATGACACTAAACTGGGTGGCAGTGTGAGCTGTGAGGAGGATGCTAAGAGGCTGCAGGGTGAGTGGGCAATGCATGGCAGATGCAGTATAATGTAGATAAATGTGAGGTTATCCACTTTGGTGGCAAAAACAGGAAGGCAGAATATTATCTAAATTGTGACAGATTAGGAAAAGGGGAAGCGCAACGAGACCTGGGTGTCATGGTACATCAGTCAGTGAAAGTTGGCATGCAGGTGCAGCAGGCGGTGAAGAAGGCAAATGGCATGTTGGCCTTCATAGCGAGAGGATTTGATTATAGTAGCAGGGAGGTCTTGCTGCAGTTGTTCAGGGCCTTGGTAAGGCCACACCTTGAATATTGTGTACAGTGTTGATCTCCTAATCTGAGGAAGGACATTCTTGCTCTTGAGGGAGTGCAGCGAAGGTTCACTAGACTGATTCACGGGATGGCAGGACTGACATATGAAGAATGACTGGATCGACTATGCTTATATTCACTGGAATTTAGATGAATGAGAGGGGATCTCATCGAAACATATAAAATTCCGATGGGATTGGACAGGTTAGATGCAGGAAGAATGTTCCCGATCTTGAGGAAGTCCAGAACCAGGGGTGACAGTCTAAGGATAAGGGGTAAGCCATTTAGGACCGAGATGAGGAGAAACTTCTTCACTCAGAGAATTGTGAACCTGTGGAATTCTCTACCACAGAAAGTTGTTGAGGCCAGTTCGTTAGATGTATTCAAAAGGGAGTTAGATGTGGCCCTTACAGCTAAAGGGATCAAGGAGTATGGAGAGAAAGCAGGAATGGGGTACTGAAGTTGCATGATCAGTCATGATCATATTGAATGGTGGTGCAGGCTCGAAGGGCCGAATGGCCTATTCCTGCACCTATTTTCTATGTTTCTGTATTATTTTATAATGAAACTGAATCATTGAAATAACAAATTAATTAAAAAACTAATAATTTTGTGCGATTACGATCCTACTGAACGTCAGAAATTTCCAGGGTCTCTTCTTAACTCTCGAGTGTATTCGAGGGCACCTAAAAATGTGATTCTTACTGATGTATGCAAGAGAATTGGGTGGAGGAACTAGTATTTTGTGTACTCTTTCCCAAGAAGATATGATATACCGGTAGTCTGAAGAGTTATAGAAGATTATGGATGTGCAACTGCTGAAGTCTTGCAGTGCAGCTGACGGATATGCTGCTTTTAATGTATGAGTGAGAAAGCAAGTTATCAAAGAAAAAGAAATGTATAGATCAAAGGTATTGCGAGGGAAAGCTGGAGGAAGAGATTGATGAAGGCAAATGTCAAAAATGAGTAATGAGAGATCAAACCAGATTCTTGGAAAATATGATGGGCACAAAGCCAGCAGAGCAGTTAACATATAGCAATAACAGGAGAAGATGGTCATAGAATCTTTTCTTGTGCTAAAATGAAAATTATCATACAGAAACATCCTTTTCAACAATCGCCAAGAGCAAATTAGAGCACGTAAAATTATGCAGCTGTAGCTGGAAAAAGATTGCAACATAGAAAATAAAATAAACCCAAAGATGCTGTACAAACACTAGTTTATTTATTGCTTTGTTTTCAGCATTTTTGTATGTAAGAAAGACTTGCATTTATATAGCGCCTGTCATGACCTCAGGATGTCCCACAGCACTTTACAGCTAATGGAGTACTTTTGATGTCGTTACTTGTAATATCTGAACATTGTACTGTACTGTATTCTGGAGAGAGAACGGGGAAATTAAAATACATTTGTCAAAATTGTTCTGTATTTGCTCTCAACATTCTTTGATATAGCCTCTGATAACTTTTTTTATTTGCACTATTTTCAACTTTTCACTTATGCTGGTGTTGACCATGTGCACATGGTTACCACGTTTTTTTAGTGGTGCTTTTGCAATATAAACGGTAAGAGTACTCTTTTGTCTCCCAATTTCATTCTCTTCTGGAGCATCTTGTTGTCCATCCTGTACACTCAACAGTTCAAGTGTGCCTTTTTTGGGGGAATTTGTATGTGAAATTGCCGTTCCCCATTCTCTGGATGAGTTAACCTGCTCTCAGTTGTCCATCAGCAGGAGGCTTCTAATAGCCCAAGGGAATGCAACTCAGATCATGCTTTGTATCATGCAGAAAAAATTGAACCTGTATCCATCGCACCTCTTCATAGAGCTAAAAATGGTGTAGTGCATTCTGCCATCTCGGCTCCAGCTTCTAACAATCGCCACTTGAACCAGGGTTGGTGAAGCTTGCAGCAAATTGGAATTGCCAACTTTGTGTTCCTGGCAGATAAAATTCACAGACATCTGTCTTTGTTCCAGTGACCATCTACTATGCCACATAACATTTTTGTAAAGTAAATAAATCTCAATGCTGTATGCAACATGCTTGAAATTCTTGTGGTTGCCTGTCAATGTTCTGAAACATAGTCCAGATAATGACATTATGTTTTAAATTCTAAAACATCTGCAAATTATAATTATTTTGTACAATTTAACGTAATCAATTTTCAATTAAATTGAGCCATGTTTATGGTTTCATTCGCTGTGTCCTATACTTTAGATGCTATGTATGTCAGAAAAAGTTACTGCTTTTATTATTTAGTGACAGATTCAACAGATATTCCTGAGATATATTTGATGTTTACTGGGGTTTCAACTACAGCCTTCCACAATCAAACCTGGAAGAGTCAGATGTGTAAATATTAAATACATATACGTTCCTGCTGCCTGCAAACATCTTTTAGGTAAAATTGCAAAGTGCCATTCACTTACTTATCATAGCTGTCAATCTCAGAATACATGAACTACTTTAATTCTTTTCTAATTGAAACTCTTAAGATACTTGTATGGTCACGTCTGATTGTTCACAGAACGGTCAAAGATTTGAGTATAAGATTTTCTGCAACATTCAGTTTAGGAAAACGGACTGCTGATCTGAAGTAACCATTCTCCATTTAAATTCTTGTGTGAAATTACTGACCAGTGCATTTATTTGGCCTAATAATAATACAACTTATTTAACTATTCATAGGTTGTTAACCTGTGGAATTCTATACCACAGAGAGTTGGTGGTGCCAATTTGTTAGATATATTCAAGAGAGAGTTAGATATGGCCCTGACGGCTAAAGGGATCAAGGGGAATGTTTCTATATTCAAATTTGTCAGGAATATTATAGATTGCAGGTCTAGTCAAGGATCTATGTCTAAGTCACTGTAGAGCAAGAGGGTACGCACAGACCAGTCTTATAAACTGAGTGCACCAGCTATTCTCAGGTTCAGGGCATCATTCATTCCCCTACAAACTGGAGTGTGCATTTACTGCCAAATATCCAGTTGCATGGCAGCATGTCCCAAAGTCTACAAGAATAAGACTTGCGTACACTGGATTCTGTGCTCCATGTGCACTTCTTGTACGGTCCCCCATGTTCATTTCTCATATTTTCCCGAAGGCACACTGGTCGGTGCTATTGAAACCAGGTCAATTGTAAACTAGCTAGCTTATTTGACATGAAATACGTGAATGAACAAAATGCAGTTTTTAGTGAAATTTAATCTTTCACACTACTGATAACGGAGACAGCTTTCAAAATATGCCACTCCACCCTTGCTAACGGCTAATTTTATTTTAACAGGCTACCGATCCCCAAAACTAGAACTCTGCTGCCCTGCTTTGAGTCTTTATGTAAGATTATCAATGGAATTGTGGACGGTGGGGTGGGGGCAACAATTTTGATTTTCAGAGACTGGAACCTTCAGTTAAGGTTTTAAGAAATTCGGAAACTAATGTTTTGCAGGAATGACAGGAAGATGATGTATGCAAGCTTTTAAAATAAAATCAAGATTGAAAATGCTTACAGAACGTCATGCGTTCAAAGCCAGACAAGATCCACTTGGCCATTCCTCAACAACCACTTACATTTATATTGCACCTTTAATGTAGTGAAACATTCCAGTGCACTTCACAAGAGTGTTATAAAACAATTTGACATTGAGCCACATGGCTATAGGAGGGGAGAAACTTAACACAGTCACTAAGGGGAGGTGGTACTCAGTAAGATAATGGGACTAAAGGCGGATAAATCCCCTGGACCTGATGGCCTGCATCCTAGGGTCAAAAGAAGTAGCAGCAGGGATTGTGGATGCATTTGGTTGTAATTTACCAAAGTTCCCTGGATTCTGGGAAGGTCCCAGCAGATTGTAAAACTGCAAATGTAACGCCCCTATTTAAAAAGGAGGAGGACACAAAGCAGGAAACTATAGACCAGTTAGCCTAACATCTGTCGTTGGGAAAATGTTGGAGCGCATTATTAAAGAAGCAGTAGCAGTGTGGATATGTGAACGGGATATATGGAATTAAAGACAGTAAAATGAACTAGATATATGAAAATGTATAAGCCATGGAAAAATAACTAAGAGAATGTCAGATTGCAAATAATACAACATTAGCACAATTAACAGGCTTTCTCAAGGTTTTAAGCTACTAATCCTGCCAATATAAATTGTAACATGAAATGGATATATGGAAATACAACATCAGCACAATTAGCAGAATTGCAAGGTTTCAGTTAGTAAGTCACGCCAGTAAAGTTGTAACATTTAGAGGCAATGCCTGAGCTTTCGTAGAAACAGCCCATATAGATATTGACTAATGAGTGGACAAAGAAAAGGAAGAATCAGAAGGGATAAGCTGAATTAGAATGTCAATCTAATTGTATCTTGTTATCTATTTTCAAAAATGTATAACTGTTGTCGCTTTATGATGTAACTTCGCTTATCCGTTGGAAGTGTGTACGCTCTATCGAGAGAGTACACCTTCTGTCTGATAAGTCTCGCCGGCCGGTGAATAAAGACTGCTTTGTTGAAAGCACAATCGGTATTCGACTCAGTAATTTCACTGAACCAGATTGAGAGAAAAAAATCTACATTTACATTTGGTGTCAGAAGTGGGATCTCAACGGACGACTGCCGAAAACTTGCGAATTAAGAGCCAGACTAGCCTTGGACGAGACGAGGGGAAAGTGGCCACTGGAGTGAGTATGATTTCAATACTGTTCCAGTTTCCCCCAGTTTCAAAAGTCTGAGAAAAGTTTAGCCACTCGCTGGTTCTCGGGTAGTGTCTGAACGAGATCCATAACAATCTGGCGAATACCTTCTAAATTTAGGAAATAAGTGTCCAAGTCAGGTGTGATGTCGACCTTGTATATCACTTGGCCCGTCTAGGCACTGATTGGATTTAAACTTTAGGGGGTAGGTGTCCAAGTCAGGTGTGACGTCGACCTTGTATATCACTTGGCCCGTCTAGGCACTGATTGGATTTAAACTGCGCAGTGACACGAAAGGATAGGGAAATCTGGAGACTAAAAGAAATTAAATAAGGCTCATAAGAAATTAAATTAGGCTCACAGGGAATTAAGTAAAGTTTATGGGGAATTAAATAGAGGATAAGTGTCCAAGTCAGGTGTGATGTCGACCTTGTATATCACTTGGCCCGTCTAGGCACTGATTGGATTTACATCACGCAGCAACACGAAAGGTAGGGCTAGATAAACGCGTGGCGGCGCGGACGCGCAGCAGTGTGGGACGTGCGGCGGCGCGAGTGCGCGGCAGAGTGAACGTGGGCCGACGCGAACGCGCAGCAACGCGAACCGCAGGGCAACGTCAAAGTCAGTGCTGGTTTCAGTAAGTCTGTGTTTATTTTAAGTTTGTTCAAATCGCGCGGCGACGTGAACCGCGGGGCGACGTGGAAGTCTGTGTTAGTTTAGTGTTTCAAATCGCGCGGCGACGCGAACCACGGGGCGACGCGGAAGTCAGTGTTAGTTTTAGTGAAGTCTGTGTTTGTTTTAAGTTAGTTCAAATCGCACGACGACGCGAACGCGTAACGACGCGGTAATTAGAGTCAGTTTAAACATGAGGGGCAGCGTGAAAATGGGTAATCAGTTGGATAAAACAACGGATGCGGATAGTCCGCTACAAAAGTTATGTGAGGAATTCCCTGAAAGAGCTGAAGAATTCAGAAAATTATCAGGAGCCCTGAAAAAATTATTAGGAGATGACCAGTGGCCTCTAGGTGGCACTAGAAGCGTAGAGGTAGCAAAAAAAGCACAGGGATTAATTTGGAGAAGGGGACGATGAAAAGGGGACAAAAACTTAATTGCAACATGGCGACACTATTGTCAAAAATTAAAAGATGCATCACTTCTGTCAAGTTGGCAAATAAATGCTATTAAATTAGGACTCTCATTGACAGAGGGAACACATGTTAAAACTGTAGACGTTTTAAAAAAAGAATGCGCGCACGAGAAACTTACTAAGAGATCCTCTGGGACCTCTGAGAAAGGTATTGACCGACTACGTAGTCAAATGGCTGGCTTTGTGTTGACCGAGGCTGATGATGAAATTGATGAGTGGTCACTGACTCAGCACCCAACGGCGCCTCCCGCACCCCCTGGCCCCTTGCTCCAGTCCTCTTCCCATCACCCTCCACCTTACACTCCGGCGAGAGGAGTTAAAAATAACCCCATACCAACAAAGCAACAAACCCAAACTGACTCCTCATCCTCTGATAGCAATTCGGATCCCCAGTTCACAAGCAATATAGCCGAAAGGACCAGATCTCACACTCGAAAGGGCAGAACTATATCTCGATATCACAGACAGTCCCGTAAATCTTCTAGTCAATCTACCAGTCCAAGTTGTGAAAGACATAGCAAACACCCCCGCCGATCGAGACGCAGAATTGTCAAGCAGTCAGACAGCTCCGAAACATCCTCCGACCTAGAAATAATTTCCAAGATCCCAAAGTCCCGACACCAATTCCCTGTCAGACCAATGCCAAACCCTGATGCACAACAAGCTGCAGACCACCCCACCATAGATGTCTATGTGCCCTGGAAACCGAACGAAATTATGGCCCTTATGGCCAGCATACCAGATCGAAAAAAAGAACCTATCAAATTTATAGATCATCTTCGAACTACTATTTCAGTTTATAATGCAGAATCAAGGGACCTGTGGGCCTTGGTAAAGCAAATCTTGAGCCCAACTGAACACACCCGATTTCTAACTCACCTAGGACGTGCTACTCATGATGCATTGGTGGTTGCTCACCCTAATGATGTCCAGGATCGCCTAAACGCTATCTTCACTGTTCTCACCACGACCCTTCAGAAGCCCATCAGTATGGCCACAGTATTAGAAACTAAATCCAAGTGTGAAGAAACTGCCGATGAATTTATGGAAAGATTTATTGAAGTATACGGGAGTCAATCAGGAGATATTGCCTTCAGGGAGGGAGAGGATTCTCCTCAATTCTGCGCTATTCTACTTCAGTGTCTGCCCTATTCGATTGCTCACGCTATCCGGACAAATAATATGAATTGGGCAGATAACAGTAAAGCCCAGATGGAAAGGGCGGTTAGATATTATTGGCAGGAAAAGAAAGGAGAGGGGGGAGGTGCGCCCCCAACCCGGGTCAAGTCTGAATACGTGACTAGAAAGGAAAAGCCATCTCGGGTGGAAGGACCAATGGAACCGCAGTGTTGCATACAGGATTGGATGGATAAGCAAGGATACGGTTATACTAAACACCCAAACGGCCCGAGCCCTGCTAATTACAAACCTCCCTATTGTCCCCGGCATGGTATGGGAAGAGGTCGGGACTGGGTAAGAGGAAATGACTGCTTTAATTGTGGGCAGGAAGGACATTGGAATAAAAATTGCCCCTACCGTCAGCATGAAAAAGGAAGAGGAAGAGGAGGGGGGCAAGGGGGAAGAGGACGAGGATCTTACACTAACTTCTCCCAGAATAACCCCTTTGGTCAATTGTCCCCCGATTCATATTGACTACGCAGCTTGATTGTGCAGGGATCCTCCCCGGACGACGAACCAATGATATTGTTAAAAATTCTGAATGAGTGGCGACCCTTTTTGATAGATACGGGAGCCTTCATGTCTTCTGTACAATCAAAGCTTAAACTCCCTGCCTCTACTGAAACACAGGAACCTTCAGGATTCCTGGGACAAATCTCGACATTCCCGGTGTCAGAACCGGTTAAAGTGGGTGACCAGGAAGAATCGGTAGAACATCGATTTGTCATCACTACCAATCTGGACTGTAACTTGATGGCTAGAGACCTCCTCTGCAAATTCCAGTTGCATTTGGAGTGTGGAGATGATGGGATTATTGTAAAACAGGGAACCTTTAAGCGGCAGTATTATACCACTAGAACCCCTCAGTGGTGGTCTCTGGACCTGCCGCAAGCACCCTATCACGTAACCCTAGCATACGATCCCAGCGGAAAGAATCAGGACCTGCAGAACTTTTATCAGGATCACGAAGGGGAAGTGAAGGGAATTCTATTAAGGGCTAGAGTGACTGGACCGGAAGGAGAGGCAGATTTTGTGGAAATGGATAAGAATCTGTGGAGACAGCCCCTAACAGTGGCACCGCATATTGCTCGTGAAGTATTAGCCCCTCACCATGCTAAAGATTTGGGAGTTATGGTACGCAAGGACATAGATGAGGCTGACCCTATCAGCCGGGATGTGCAAATTGTAAAACATGGCCAAACAGTCCAATTTCATGGGGACCCCGAAAAGGTCTTAACGACTCTACAGCATCATACTGGCTCTGACATACCTGACTATGTGGATCCTCATGTGTGGGCAGAGGACCTCTCCCATGTGGGTTATACTCCCATTGATCCGATTGCGATCCCAGTGAAGGGCAATGTGGACTGGCCCTCTATCCGACAGTACCCACTGAAATCACAGGCAATACCGAGTATCCACCGACTGATTAAGGGGCTAATGGAACAGGGGATTTTGGTCCGATGCCAGTCCCCGTGTAATACTCCTATATTGGCAGTCCCTAAGCCAGGCAGGCCAAACGAATACCGTTTAGTCCAAGACCTTCGAGCTATCAATGCTATCGTCCAGCCCCTGCACGCTCTGGTTCCCAACCCAGCACAGATACTGTCTTTAATCCCAGCAGACGCCAAGATCTTCACAATAATAGACCTCCAACACGCCTTCTTCGCTTTACCGCTAGCCCAGGCGAGTCAGTACCTATTTGCCTTCACTTACCAGGGACAGCAATATACCCAAGGGTTCATCCACTCCCCAACCTTATTCTCAAGGTGCCTGCAGAAACAGTTACAATCTCTCACGCTGACTAAGGGATCTACTTTAATTCAGTATGTGGACGATTTACTGGTATCTAGCACAGATGAACCAAGTAATAGAGAGTTATTGAATTACTTGTCCTCCCTGGGATACATAGTATCCCCGTCAAAAGTCAAAATTGGCCAGTCTCAAGTCAAATTTCTTGGGATCATTTTATCAGGCACCCACCGAGCCTTGGAGGCATGTCGAATCAAACCCATCTGCCAGTTTTCAGTCCCTAGCACGGCTAGACAAATGCGGCAGTGGTTGGAGATGATAAATTACTGCAGATCCTGGATTCCTAATGCTGCCCTGATGACCAAGCAACTCACACCGTACACTACCAAGGAAGGCAGCTTTAAAATAGAAACCACAGACATCCAAGCCTTTAAGGAACTAAAAACAGCCCTGCTGCAAGCTCCGGCTTTGGGCCGGCCCCTCTACGACCGTCCCTTTCAACTGTATTGTACGATCATGAAAGATTGTGCTACCGCTGTCTTAACTCAGAAACACGGGGATAAACATAGGCCTGTTGCTTACTACTCTTCTAATGTACAGGTATTCGACTCAGTAATTTCACTGAACCAGATTGAGAGAAAAGAATCTACATTTACAGCAGGACATTTGGAATAAAATAATTCAGTCACGCAGTCAGCATGGATTTATGAAGAGAAAGTCATGTTTTGACAAATCTGCTGGAATTCTTTGAAGATGTAACGAACAGGGTGGATAAAGGGGAACCAGTGGATGTGGTGTATTTGGACTTCCAGAAGGCATTTAACAAAGTGCTACGTGTTATGCTCCTCCTGTAATATGTCAGAAGTCAGGGACGCATCCGGTGTCCTTGATGACTATGTGTGCGGGAAGTACATCCTCCTCCAGCTCCTGATGGACCGCATGACAGCACTGGAGCTGCGGGTGGATTCACTCTGGAGCATGCACGATGCTGAGAATGATGTGAATAGCACGTGTAGCGAGTTGGTCTCACCGCAGGTAAAGGGTACACAGCCAGATAGTAAATGGGTGACCAACAGGAAGAGCAGTGCAAGGAAGGTAGTGCAGGGGTCCCCTGCAGTCATCCCCATGCAAAACAGATACACCGCTTTGGGTATTGTTGAGGGGGATGACTCATCAGGGGAGGGCAGCAGCAGCCAAGTTCATGGCACCGTGGGTGGCTCTGCTGCACAGGAGGGCAGGAAAAAGAGTGGGAGAGCTATAGTGATAGGGGATTCGATTGTAAGGGGAATAGATAGGCGTTTCTGCGGGTGCAACCGAGACTCCAGGACGGTATGTTGCCTCCCTGGTGCAAGGGTCAAGGATGTCTCGGAGTGGCTGCAGGACATTCTGAAAAGGGAGGGTGAACAGCCAGTTGTCATGGTGCACATAGGTACCAACGATATAGATAAAAAATGGGATGAGGTCCTATGAGACGAATTTAGGGAGCTAGGAACTAAATTAAAAAGTAGGACCTCAAAAGTAGTAATCTCAGGATTGCTACCAGTGCCACGTGCTAGTCAGAGTAGGAATAGCAGGATAGCCCAGATGAATACGTGGCTTGAGGAGTGGTGCAAAAGGGAGGGATTCAAATTCCTGGGACATTCGAACCGGTTCTGGGGGAGGTGGGACCAGTACAAACCGGACGGTCTGCACCTGGGCAGGACCGGAACCAATGTCCTCGGGGGAGTGTTTGCTAGTGCTGTTGGGAAGGAGTTAAACTAACATGGCAGGGGGATGGGAACCTATGCAGGGAGACATAGGGAAATAAAATGGAGGCAGAAGCAAAAGATAGAAAGGAGAATAGTAAAAGTGGAGGGCAGAGAAACACAAGGCAAAAAACAAAAAGGGCCATATTACAGCAAAATTCTAAAGGGACAAAGTGTGTTAAAAAGACAAGCCTGAAGGCTCTGTGCCTCAATGCGAGCAGTATTTGGAATAAGGTGGACGAATTAACTGCGCAGACAGCAGTTAACGGATATGATGTAACTGGCATCACGGAGACATGGCTCCAAGGTGACCAAGGCTGGGAACTCAACATTTAGGAAGGATAGGCAGAGAGGAAAAGGAGGCAGGGTGGCGTTGCTGGTTAAAGAGGAAATTAATGCAATAGAAAGGAGGGACATTAGCCTGGATGATGTGGAATCGGTATGAGTGGAGCTGCAGAATACCAAAGGGCAGAAAACGCTAGTGGGAGTTGTGTACAGACCACCAAACAGTAGTCGTGAGGTTGTGGACAGCATCAAACAAGAAATAAGGGATGTGTGCAATAAAGGTACAGCAGTTATCATGGGCGACTTTAATCTACATATTGATTGGGCTAACCAAACTGGTAGCAATGTGGTGGAGGAGGATTTCCTGGAGTGTATTAAGGATGGTTTTCCTGACCAATATGTCGAGGAACCAACTAGAGAGCTGGCCATCCTAGACTGGGTGATGTGTAATGAGAAGGGACTAATTTGCAATCTTGTTGTGCGAGGCCCCTTGGGGAAGAGTGACCATAATATGGTAGAATTCTTTATTAAGATGGAGAGTGACACAGTTAATTCGGAAACTTCGGAAACGGGTCCTGAACTTAAGGAAAGGTAACTTTGACGGTATGAGACGTGAATTGACTAGAATAGACTGGCAAAGGATACTTAAAGGATTAACGGTGGGTAAGCAATGGCAAACATTTAAAGATCACATGGATGAACTTCAGCAAATGTACATCCCTGTCTGGGGTAAAAATAAAACGGGGAAGGTGTCTCAACCGTGGCTAACAAGGGAAATTAAGGATAGTGTTAAAACCAAGGAAGAGGCATATAAATTGGTGAGAAAAAGTAACAATCCTGAGGACTGGGAGAAATTTAGAATTCAACAGAGGAGGACTAAGGGTTTAATTAAGAGGGGGAAAATAGAGTACGATAGGAAGCTTGCAGGGAACATAAAAACTGACTGCAAAAGCTTCTATAAATATGTGAAGAGAAAAAGATTAGTGAAGACAAATGTAGGTCCCTTGCAGTCGGATTCAGGTGAATTTATAATGGGAAACAAAGAAATGGCAGACCAATTGAACAAATACTTAGGTTCTGTCTTCACGAAGGAAGACACAAATAACCTTCTGAGTGTACTAGGGGACAGTGGGTCTAGTGAGAAGGAGGAACTGAAGAATATCCTTATTAGGCGGGAAATTGCGTTAGGGAAATTGATGGGATTGAAGGCTGATAAATCCCCGGGGCCTGATAGTCTGCATCCCAGAGTATTAAGGAAGTGACCCTAGAAATAGTGGATGCATTGGTGATCATTTTCCAACAGTCTATTGACTCTGGATCAGTTCCTATGGACTGGAGGGTAGCTAATGTAACACCACTTTTTAAAAAAGGAGGGAGAGAGAAAACAGGTAATTATAGACCGGTTAACCTGACATCAGTAGTGGGAAAAATGTTGGAATCAATCATTAAGGATGAAATAGAGCGCACTTGGAAAGCAGTAACAGGATCGGTCCAAGTCAGCATGGATTTATGAAAGGGAAATCATGCTTGACAAATCATCTGGAATTTTTTGAGGATGTAACTCCTCAAGTTACAAGTTACAAAGTGGACAAAGGAGAACCAGTGGATGTGGTGTATTTGGACTTTTGAAAGGCTTTTGACAAGGTCCTGCACAAGAGATTGGTGTGCAAAATCAAAGTGCATGGTATTGGGGGTAATGAACTGACGTGGATAGAGAACTGGTTGGCAGACAGGAAGCAGAGAGTCGGGATAAACAGATCCTTTTCAGAATGGCAGGCAGTGACTAGTGGAGTGCCGCAGGGCTCAGTGCTGGGACCCCAGCTCTTTACAATATACATTAACGATTTGGATGAAGGAATTGAGTGTAATATCTTCAAGTTTGCAGATGATCCTAAACTGGGTGGCGGGGTGAGCTGTGAGGGGGACGCTAAGAGGCTGCAGGGTGACTTGGACAGGTTAGGTGAGTGGGCAAATGCATGGCAGATGCAGTATAATGTGGATAAATGTGAGGTTATACATTTTGTGGGCAAAAACACGAAGGCAGAATATTATCTGAATGGCGGCAGATTAGGAAAAGGGGAGGTGCAACTAGATGTGGTTGTCATGGTTCATCAGTCATTGAAGGTTGGTATGCAGGTACAGCAGGCGGTGAAGAAGGCAAATGGTATGTTGGCCTTCATAGCTAGGGAATTTGAGTATAGGAGCAGGGAGGTCTTACTGCAGTTGTACAGGGCCTTAGTGAGGTCTCACTTGGAATATTGTGTTCAGTTTTGGTCTCCTAATCTGAGGAAGGACGTTCTTGCTATTGAGGGAGTGCAGCGAAGGTTCACCAGACTAATTCCAGGGATGGCTGGACTCTCATATGAGGAGAGACTGGATTAACTGGGCCCTTATTCACTGGAGTTTAGAAGGATGAGAGGGGATCTCATAGAAACGTATAAGATTCTGACGGGACTGGACAGGTTAGATGCGGGAAGAATGTTCCCAATGTTGGGGAAGTCCAGAACCAGGGGACATAGTCTTAGGATAAGGGGTAGGCCATTTAGGACTGAGATGAGGAGAAACTTCTTCACTTAGAGAGTTGTTAACTTGTGGAATTCCCTGCTGCAGAGAGTTGTTGATGCCAGTTCATTGGATATCTTCAAGAGGGAGTTAGATATGGCCCTTACGGCTAAAGGGATCAAGGGGTATGGAGAGAAAGCAGGAAAGGGGTACTGAGGTGAATGATCAGCCATGATCTTATTGAATGGCGGACAGGCTCGAAGGGCCGAATGGCCTACTCCTGCACCTATTTTCTACGTTTGTATGTTTCTATTTTTAGGTTGGCAATCAGTAACTAGTGGGGTGTCGCAGGGATCAGTGCTGAGACCCCAACTATTTACAATCTATTAACGGCTGGGATGAAGGAACCAAGTGTAATGAAGCCAAGTTTGCTGATGATACAAAGATGGAAGGAAAAGCAATGTGTGAGGAGGACACAAAAAACCTGCAAAAGGACATAGACAGGCTAAGTGAGTGGGCAAAAATTTGGCAAATGGAGTATAATATTGGAAAGTGTGAGGTCATGCACTTTGGCAGAAAAAATTGAAGAGCAAATTATTATTTAAATGGAGAAAAATTGCAAAGTGCTGCAGTACAGCGGGACCTGGGGGTGCTGGTGCATGAAACACAAAGGTTAGTCTGCAGGTACAGCAAGTCATCAGGAAGGCCAATGAAATCTTGGCCTTTATTGCAAAGGGGATGGAGTAGAAAAGCAAGGAAGTCTTGCTACAATTATACAGGGTATTGGTGAGGCCACACCTGGAATACTGTGTCCAGTTTTGGTTTCCATATTGAAGAGAGGATATACTTGCTTTGGAGGCAGGTTCAGTAGGTTGATTCCGGAGATGAGGGGCTGACTTATGAGGAAAGGTTGAGTAGGTTGGGCCTCTACTCATTGGAATTCAGGTGATCTTATTGAAACATATAAGATTATGAGGGGGCTTGACAATGTAGATGCAGAGAGGATGTTTCCTCTGATAGAGGAGACTAGAACTAGGGGCCATAATCTTAGAATAAGAGACCGCCCATTTAAAACTGAGATGAGAAGGAATTTCTTCTCTCAGGAGGGTTGTAAATCTGTGGAATTCACTGCATCAGAGAACTGTGGAAGCTGAGTCATTGAATAAATTTAAGACAGAGATAGACAGTTTGTTGACCGATAGGGGGTTATGGGGAGCGGGCAGGGAAGTGGATTGAGTCCATGATCGGATCAACCATGATCGTATTAAATGGCGGAGCAGGCTCAAGGGGCCATATGGCCTACTCCTGGTCCTATTTTTCGGACAGGTGACTTAAAGCTTGATTAAACAGGTAGATTTCAAGGAACGTCTTAAAGGAGAAGGAAGGCAGAGCAGCTTAGGGAGGGAATTCTAGAGCTTGGCGTCTACGCAGCTGAAGGCACAGCCGCCAGTGGTGGAGGGATGAGAATTAGGATGCATAAGAGGCCATAATTGGAGAAGAACAGAGATCTCGAGGGTGGTAAGACTGGAGGAGGTTACAGAGATAGGGAGGGGCAAGGCCATGGACGGATTTGAAAACAAGGATGTTAATTTTCAAAATCTAGGCATTGCCCGACCGGCTGCCAATGTAAGAACATAAGAAATAGGAGCAGGAGGCGGCCAAGCCTGCTCTACCATTCAATAAGATCATGGCTGATCTGATCATGGACTCAGCTCCACTTCCCTGCCCGCTCCCCATAACCCTTTACTCCCTTATCGTTCAAAAATCTATCAATCTCTGCCTTAAATATATTCAATGACCCAGCCTCTACAGCTCTCTGGGGCAGAGAATTCCACAGATATACAACCCTCTGAGAGAAGAAATTCCTCTTCATCTCAGTTTCAAATGGACGGCCCCTTATTCTAAGATTATGCCCCTCATTTTAGTTTTCCCTATAAGTGGAAATATCCTCTCTGCATCCACCTTTGAGCCCCCTCATAATCTTATGTTTCATAGAAAACATAGAAAATAGGTGCAGGAGTAGGCCATTCGGCCCTTCTAGCCTGCACCGCCATTCAATGAGTTCATGGCTGAACATTCAACTTCAGTACCCCATTCCTGCTTTCTCGCCATACCCCTTGATCCCCCTAGTAGTAAGGACCTCATCTAACTCCTTTTTGAATATATTTAGTCAATTGGCCTCAACAACTTTCTGTGGTAGAGAATTCCACAGGTTCACCACTCTCTGGGTGAAGAAGTTCCTCCGCATCTCGGTCCTAAATGGCTTACCCCTTATCCTTAGACTGTGACCTCTGGTTCTGGACTTCCCCAACATTGGGAACATTCTTCCTGCATCTAACCTGTCTATCCCCGTCAGAATTTTAAATGTTTCTATGAGGTCCCCTCTCATTCTTCTGAACTCCAGTGAATACAAGCCCAGTTGATCCAGTCTTTCTTGATAGGTCAGTCCCGCCATCCCGGGAATCAGTCTGGTGAACCTTCGCTGCACTCCCTCAATAGCAAGAATGTCCTTCCTCAGGTTAGGAGACCAAAACTGTACACAATACTCCAGGTGTGGCCTCACCAATGCCCTGTACAACTGTAGCAACACCTCCCTGCCCCTGTACTCAAATCCCCTTGCTATGAATAAGATCATCTCTCATTCTTTTGAACTCCAGTGAGTATAGGCCCAACGTACTCAACCTATCTCCATAAGTCAACCACCTCATCTCCAGAATCAATCTAGTGAACCTTCTCTGAACAGCCTCCAATGCAAGTATATCCTTCCTGAAATACGGAGACTAAAACTGTGTGCAGTATTACAGGTGTGGCCTCACCAATACCCTGTACAGTTGTAGCAGGACTTCTCTGCTTTTAAACTCTATCCCCCTTGCACTAAAGGGCAACATTCCATTTGTCTTCCAGATTACTTGCTGTACCTGCATACTAACTTTGTGTTTCATGCACAAGGATCTCCAGGTCTGTCTACTGCAGCACTTTGCAATTGTTCTCCATTTAAATTATAATTTGCTTTTCTACTTTTTCTGCCAACGTGGATAACCTCACATTTTCCCACATTATACTCCATCTGCCAATTTTTTTTCCCCCCATTCACTTAGCCTGTCTATATCCCTTTTCAGATTTTGTGTGTCCTCCTCACAATTTGCTTTCCCACCCACTATGTATCATCAGCATAGTTGGCTACATTACACTTGGTCCCTTCATCCAAGTTGTTGATATAGATTGTAAATAGTTGAGGTCAGCAGGTCAGTGCACACGGGGGTGATGGGTGAACGGGACTTAGTGCAAGTTAGAATATGGGCAGCAGTAATAAGATGAAGAAAATGTGTACTATATCTTCCGATGTGGGGAAGTAACAGGGGACTGCACACAGTACTTGCCACACCGTAACATTGCTGACTGTTGGGGGTAAAGAAATGATCAGCACTGCACCCAGTAGGCTTTCGTATCAAATGGAGACCAGCATCTGTTGGTATTCCCTTTCTCTAAACACCCTTTAATTGCTTTGTTGTGAACAAGAAAATGGTGTCTGAAACAAGACAATGAGTTATTTGCCAATCATTGATATATTTACTTGCACATATTCACAAGTTTTTGACTAAATTACCTGTCCCGTTCTGGCAAACATGCCCTTGTGTCACTCTGAACTTGGAAGTGCAGAAAGCCACATTTACACCAGGATCTGGGAGATTCACTTGCGCAGCTCCAGTGTGATGCCCTTTGAAACTGTCAGCGTCAATTTCTGTTTGCGCACTGAATTCATGGCACAAAAAACACTTTACTACAGTGGTGGACGCAGTGTGTAAATACATCCCTTGACATTGTGCAGCCATCAAAGATGGAGTGACATTCAACTTTTAATTTGTCACAACTGCTAAACCATTCATGCAACAGTAGCCTAGTTTGTTAACTGCATGCGCGAGCAGCAACTATACAAAAGCTGAAACATATGCCACACTAAGCGTGTAGCACAAATTTCTGAATCTGGAGCCCAGCTGAACCTCTTGGCATTCAAGCAGCTCTTTCAACAGTTGCATGGAACTGTATGATCAGAACACAGTAAAAAGTACTGTGGGATCAGATGGTGGATCCTCGAATGCATCTCTGATTGCTCAAGCCCACTCTGCATATGAAAGCTGATTGCTTCAGTGTATGAATTTTCTTGAAGTCTTCAAGCAAACTCAATGTACAACTTCACTTATCATTCCCCTTGAACTCTATATAATAAAATATTTTGATGTTTTGATCAATCAGAATAATATTTAACTTGATACAGCTGTGTTCCCTTCCTACAGCAGAGTTAATCATGAACCACTGAAAATGGGTTGTCTTTGGAACATGGCCAGAAAAGACGGCAAGAAAAATACATTTATTTTAAGAGGTTAAAGTTTTGATCTTTGACTTAGAAACAACAAAGGCCGCGCTATTTTCAAATTAAGAAAAAGAATTCAATGACCAGATCTAACAGGGAAAGAAAATGCTGTACATGGAAATTTTTAAAACCAGAAAAAACCATTATGGTGCATTTGGCCAATCCTGGTGCCTAGAAACTATATCTCATGATACCTCTCAAACATTCATGAAATTCTTCGTCTGGTAGTTATCCAGCTCTCACTACAATTTGCCGCATTGCCTCCTGTTATGTATGCAACCCTATGTAACCAGCATGCTTCTGCCACTAGAGGGTGTATCTGTTGGAGTCCCAAGGGATCCCAGCATCCTTTGGGAGCACTGTCTATAAGCAGGTCTCCCATGCCATACCAGCACTCTGGAGTTAGAATAAAGAGACTACGGTCACACTTACTCACGTCGACAGTACTTAATCACACTACATTATTCTGGACATAACACCTTTTTACAATCTATATCAATGACTTGGATGAAGGGACTGAGTGTAATGTAGTCAGGTTTGCTGATGATACAAAGATGGGTGGGAAAGCAAATTGTGAGGCGGGCACAAGAAATCTGCAAAGGGATATAGACAGGCTAAGTGAGTGGGAAAAGATTTGGCAGATGGAGTATAATGTGGGAAAATGTGAGGTTATTCACTTTAGCAGAAAAAAAAGAAAATCAAATTATAACTTAAATGGAGAAAAATTGCAAAGTGCTGTAGTACAGAGGGACCTGGGGGTCCTTGTGCATGAAACACAAAAAGTTAGTATCCAGGTACAGCAAGTAACCAGGAAGGCAACTGGAATGTTGGCCTTTATTGCAAGGGGGATGGAGCATAAAAGCAGAGAAGTCCTGTTGCAACTGTACAGGGTATTGGTGAGGCCACACCTAGAGTACTGCATACAGTTTTGGTCTCCATATTTAAGGAAGGATATAGAGGTACTTATTGTGTTCCTAACACTAATCAGACTGCACACAGGGAGGATAAAATAACAGTGACCTCAGTCTTTATTAAGACACTCCAGAGTGAGGAACAGGTCTCAGGGGCCGACTTATATACAGTGCTCCCAAAGGATGCTGCGCTCCCTGGTGGCAGAACATGGGAGTGCATGCTTTACAGATACACAACATCACACCCCCCAAAGTCAAAGTGAAAACGATTTACAAGGTGAGGCGGTTGGGAGCCGTTCTTTCCCTGGTGGATCGCCTCGGTACAAATGTCTGTTCTGGTGTGTTGGCTGTGCCCTCGCTGGGCTGGCGTGTTGTTGGCCCTGCAGGGCTGCTGGGTGAGCCTGGCCTTGCTGGGCTGTTGGGCGTGATGGGTTCAATTTCCTGGTCTGGGGTGGTGTCGTTGATCCTTTGAATGTGTTGTGGGCTCGAAAAAGGTGGTGTCTGCTGTGGGTTGTTCAGGGCAGTCTGTGAACCGCAGCCTTGTTTGGTCCAGGTGCTTTCTGCAAATTTGTCCATTGTCTAGTTTGACTACAAACACCCTACTCCCCTCCTTAGCTATCACTGTGCCCGCGATCCACTTGGGACCATGTCCATAGTTCAGCACATACACAGGGTCATTCAGATCAATTTCCCGTGACACAGTGGCACGACCATCGTTTACATTTTGTTGCTGCCGCCTGCTCTCTACCTGATCATGCAGGTTGGGGTGAACCAGCGAGTCTGGTTTTAGGTGTCCTTTTCATGAGTAGCTCAGCCGGGGGCACCCCTGTGAGCAATTGGGGTCTTGTGCGGTAGCTGAGCAGTACTCGGGACAGGCGGGTTTGGAGTGAGCCTTCTGTGACTTGTTTAAGGCTCTGTTTGATGGTTTGTACTGCCCGCTCTGCCTGCCCATTGGAGGCTGGTTTAAACGGGGCCGAGGTGACATGTTTGATCCCATTGCGGGTCATGAATTCTTTAAATTCGGCACTGGTGAAACATGGCCCGTTGTCACTGACCAGTATGTCAGGCAGGCCCTCAGGCTTTCAATGGTGGCGGTGGCGGTGCTTCCCGACATTATTTCACATTCAACCCATTTTGAAAAAGCATCCACCACCACCAGGAGCATTTTACCGAGAAACGGGCCCGCATAATCGACATGGATCCTCGACCATGGTCTGGAGGGCCAGGACTACAAACTTAGCGTTGCTCAACTGAGCACACACGCTGCATTGCCGTATACAGGATTCTAAGTCAGAGTCGATACCGGGCCACCACACGAGGGATCTGACTATCACTTTCATCATTACTGTGTGCTGTGGAGATGCGAGATGAATGTCTCCCTGCCCTTTTTGGGTAGCACTACGCGGTTACCCACAACAGGCAGTATATCTGAATGGACAACTCGTCCTTATGCTGCTGGAACGGCTTGATTAGCTCTTGCATTTCAACAGGGATGCTGGCCCAGCTCCCATGCAGTACACAGTTTTTTACCAGGGACAGCAGAGGATCTTGGCTGGTCCAAGTCCAAATCTGGCGGGCCGTGACAGGTGAGTTATCGGTTTCAAACGCTTCCATGACCATCAACAAGTCTGCGGGCTGCGTCACCATCAACAAGTTTGCAGGCTGCGCCATTTCCACCCCCGTGGTGGCCAATGGTAGCCGACTGAGAGCATCCGCACAGTTTTCGGTGGCTGGCCTGTGGCGGATGGTATAGTTAAACGCTGATAGCGCGAGTGCCCAGCTTTGTATGCGGGCTGAGGCATTAGTATTTATCCCCTTGTTTTCAGCCAACAGGGATATGACGGGCTTGTGATCGGTTTCCAGCTCAAATTTGAGGCCAAACAGGTACTGATGCATTTTCTTTACCCTGAACATACACGCTAATGCCTCTTTCTCAATCATGCTGTAGGCCCTCTCGGCCTTAGACAAGCTCCTAGAGGCATAGGCGACAGGTAGCAACATCCCCGCAATGTTAGCTTGTAATACACACCCGACTCCGTACGACGACGCATCATATGCTAGCACAAGTCTTTTACACGGGTTATACAATACAAGCAGCTTGTTGGAGCATAAAATGTTTCTGGCTTTCTCAAAAGCAATTACTTGTTTTTTTCCCCACACCCAGTTCTCATCTTTACGCGATAACACATGTAGGGGCTCTAAGAGGGTGCTTAACCCCGGTAGGAAGTTACCAAACTAGTTGAGGAGTCCCCAGGAACGACTGCAGCTTCGTGATGTTCTGTGGCCTGGGCGCGTTCCTGATAGCCTCTGTCTTGGCGTCTGTAGACCGAATGCCGTCCGCCGCGATCTTTCTCCCCAAAAACTCCACTTCTGTTGCCATGAAGACACATTCCGACCTCTTCAGCCGCAGCCCTACGCGATCCAGTCGCTGGAGGACCTCCTCCAGGTTTTGTAGGTGCTCAACGGTGTCCCGACCCATGACCAATATGTCGTCCTGAAAAACCACCGTGCGTGGTACCGACTTGAGTAGGCTCTCCATGTTTCTCTGGAAGATCGCTGCAACCGACTGAATTCCAAACGGGCATCTGTTGTAGATGAACAGTCCCTTGTGCGTGTTGATGCAGGTGAGGCCCTTCGAAGACTCCTCCAGCTCCTACGTCATGTAGGCCAAAGTCAGGTCGAGCTTGGTGTACGTCCTGCCTCCTGCCAGCGTCGCAAATAGGTCGTCTGCCCCAGGTAGCGGGTATTGGTCCTGTAGCGAGAAACGATTAATAGTTACTTTATAATCGCCGCAAATCCTGACCGTGCCATCACTTTTGAGTACTGGAACAATCGGGCTGGCCCACTCGATGAATTCGACTGGGGAGATGATGCCTTCGCGTTGCAGCCTGTCCAGTTCGATTTCCACTCTCTCCCTCATCATGTGAGGTACCGCTCGCGCCTTGTGGTGAATGGGTCGTGCCTCTGGGACCAAGTGGATCCGCATCTTCTCCCCGGAAAAGTTTCCAATGATGACTCAAAAAGGGAAGGAAATTTGTTGAGAACCTGGGTACATGGGGCCTCATCGACATGTGATAGTGCTCGGATGTCATCCCAGTTCCAGCGGATTTTGCCCAGCCAGCTCCTTCGAAGCAGTGTGGGGCCATCGCCCGGGACAATCCAGAGTGGTAGTTCGTGCACTGTGCCCTGTAGGTTACCTTGACCATAGCGCTGCCCAGGACAGTCATGAGCTCGGTGTACGTTCTCAGTTTCGTGTGGATGGGGCTCAAGGCTGGTCTGCACCACTGTCTCTCAAACATCTTTTTACACATGATGGATTGGCTAGCACCAGTGTCCAGTTCCATGGCTACGGGTAGGCCATTCAATTTTACAACTAGCATTATAGGTGGACATTTCGTCGAAAATGTGTGCACCCCGTGTACTTCAGCATCTGCCTCCTCTCTCTGAGGCTTGAAATTGCTTTGATCCACCATGGACCGATCTTCCTCTGCCACGTGGTGGTTAGCAGGTTTTTCAGAGCTTGCAGCTTGTCTGAAAGCTCGTTGGAGGTGCCCCATTTTTCCACAGCTCTTGAAAACATACCCTTTGAAGCGGCATGAATAGGCTGAATGGAAGCCTCCACAATGCCAACAAGGTGTGAATTGCCTTGCATTCATCCTTTGTTGCGGACTCTGAGTCATCTGGGTCACCTGAGGCCTGCTGGCAGTTGCAGACTCGTGGTTTCTGCCCTGTACATTTCTGCTCGCAAACACAGTTCCAGTTAATTTATGAACATTGCTAGCACTTGTGTACTGAGAGATTTGTTTGGTTTATCACTGGTGGATATAAACGCTTGTGCTATCGCAATGGCCTTACTGAGGGTCGGTGTTTCTACAGTCAAAAGTTTTCGAAGGATGGTCTCGTGGCCAAAGCCCAGTACAAAAAAGTCTCTGAGCATCTGCTCTCGGTAGCCATCAAACTCACATTGTCCTGCAAGTCGCCTTAGCTCGGCGACGTAGCTCGCCACTTCCTGACCTTCAGATCACTGGCACATGTAGAACCGATACCTCGCCATCAGCACACTCTCCCTCGGGTTAAGATGCTCCCGAACCAGTGTACACAGCTCCTCATACAACTTATATGTGGGTTTCACCGGAGCCAGAAGATTCTTCATGAGGCTGTAGGTCGGTGCCCCGCAGACCGTGAGGAGGACCGCTCTCCTTTTTGCAGCCCTTCCTTCTCCGTCCAGCTCGTTGGCTACAAAGTACTGGTCTAGCCATTCGACGTAGGCTTCCCAGTCCTCACCCTCCGAGAACTTCTCCAGGATGCCCACAGTTTGCTGCATCTTTGCGTTGGATTCGTATACTCGTCGCCAGTTATTGTGTTCCTAAGACAGATGAGACTGCACACAGGGAGGTTAAAGTAACAGTGACCTCAGTCTTTATTAAGACACTCCAGAGTGTGGAACAGGCCTTAGGGGCCAGCTTATATACAGTGCTCCCAAGTGATGCTGGGATCCCTTGGGACTTCAAGGGATGCGCTCCCTGGTGGTGGAACATGGGAGTGCATGTTTACAGATACACAACAGTACTTGCATTGGAGGCTGTTCAGAGAAGGTTCACGAGGTTGATTCATGAGATGAGGGGGTTGACTTATGAAGATAGGTTGAGTAGGTTGGGCGTATACTCATTGGAGTTCAGATGAATGAGAGGTGATCTTGTTGAAACTTATAAGATAATGAGGGGCTCGACAAGGTGGATGCAGGGAGAAAACTTCCATTCATAGGGGAAACTAAAATTAGGGGACATAGTCTTAGAATAAGGGGCCGCCCATTTAAACCTGAGATGAGAAGGAATTTCTTCTCCCTGAGCGTTGTAAATTTGTGGAATTCTCTGCCCCAGAGAGCTGTGGAGGCTGGGTCAGTGAATATATTTAAGGCGGAGATAGACAGATTTTTGAGGGGAAGAAAACTAAGCACCTGCAGGCGAGCCCCCTCAATGGGCCATTCAGCCCCATCACTGCACTTGGCCCAAAGTCACCGCCAGCGATCGAGGGGCATTGCAAGCCCGAACCATTGACCACTCCATGTCTGCCTCCGCCTCCGCCCCCTCCTTCTGGGTTTCATTCACGTGCCCGAGCCCGACTGCGGGCATCAAACCTTCAGCAGGAGCGGCGGGCCTGTAGTCGAGTGTGAGAGAGAGGCTGGGGGGAGAGCAAGAGAGATTGGGGAGAGAGTGAGGCTGGGGGGAGATAGACTGGGCGAGAGAGATGGAGAGAGAGAGGCACGGTTCCGGGGTGGGGTGGGAGGAAGACAGATCACGTTGTTCCAACCCCCTACAAGGGACATCATTGGAGTGGATGATATCCAGCAGTCACGATACTGTCACTATTCACTTCATACCCAGTAAGCCTGTTAACAATCCATTCACAATGCCTGCCCCATCTATGGTGGGGTAGTGGGGGAAGAGGGCTGGGCAGGGGCGGTGGCGGGGGGGGGGGGGGGGGGGGAGAGGAGGCCTGCATTTGGATTGGGATAAGGCACTTTGGTTGGGAGAGGCATGCATTTGGATTGGGATAAGGCACTTTGGCTGGCCCTTGCTGTCTGCTGGGGAGGTCTGTCCTCTGTCACTTCAAGAAATTAAAGTGGATCGAGTTACAATTTGCAAAGTCAGTGAGACCTCAGTCTGGGCGGTTCCAGTTACACATTCCAGTGAAACTTCAGCATGTGGTTTATCATCCAAGGGGAACAATCATCGACAGGGGGTGGAGCATGGTGGCCATTTTGGCAGTACAAATAAGCACGTCCATATATTAATGAATTAGATTATGGGTGTTCGGGGTACAATTTCAAAATTTGCAGATGGCACAAATCTTGGAAGTATAATTAACATTGAGGAGGATAGTGATCGGCTTCAAGAGGTGGAATGGGCGGACATGTGGTAGATGAAATTTAACTCCAAAAAGTGCAAAGTGATACATTTTGGTAGGAAGAACAAGGAAAGGCAATATAAACTAAAGAGTACAATCCTAAAGGAGGTGTATGAACAGAGAGGCTTGGGGATATATGTGCACAAATCGTTGAAGGTGGCAGGGCAGGTTGAGCAAGCATACAGGATCCTGGGCTTCATAAATAGAGGCATAGATTACATAGGAAGTTATGATGAACCTTTATAAAACACTGGTTCGGCCTCAACTGGAGTATTGAGTCAAATTCCGGGCATCGCACTTTAAGGATGTGCAGGCTTTGGAGAGGGTGGAGAAAAGATTTTCAAGAATGGTTCCAGGCACGAGGAGATGGGTCATGCTCCAGGAAAAAGGCCTGAACTCCTCCGGGAGGGCGTCCACCCGCCACTGACCCACCAGGAGTCCGGAACATTTCTCCCAGTTGATCCTGGCGGAGGATGCGGCCGAGTAATTCTCCTGGCACTCACGCATCCTCCGCTGGTCAATGGGATGCTCGACCATGAGGAGCATGTCATCGGCGTAAGCTGAGAGGACGGCCTTTGCAGAGCCAGTCTATTGCCAATGAAGTACTTTCGAAATGTAGTCACTGTTGTAATGTAGGAAATGCTGCGGCCAATCTGTGCACAGCAAGCTCCCACAACTGCTCTGTAATAATCTGTTTTTTTTAGTGATGTGGATTGAGGGATAAAAATGGCCAGGACACCGGGGATAACTCCACTGCTCTTCTTCCAATAATGTATGAGATCTATTAGGTCCATCTGAGAGAGCAGAAGGGGCCTTGGTTTAACATCTCATCCAAAAGTATCTTTTATTAAATAGAAAAGTCTGATCCCGAAATACTGAATTCCTCTGGTTAGCAACCCTCTGCAGAGAAAACCCCGATCAAGGTGCTGATGTGCAAGTATTGAAGCCCAGTATGACCACAACAAATCAGCCGCTTGACTAACATGTAGAAGTTGACAGAAATTTCAAGTGAATTATTCATTGCAGATAGCATTTCTCTAACGAAAGAATCCGCAAAACTTCTTGTGCTGGAGTTTACACAGCTAGCAGTTGGGGTAATGATGTGTGTAGTTGTACAATTGTCTGGATGAGCAAGTTGCACCGCCATCGAAAGGCCACATTTGTGAATTGAAGAGGATTTACTGTGATTGAAAGGCTGCATGAGAGAAAGCAGCATTCGGCGGCCTGGCCCACAAGACCATCAGCAGGCCGGGGCGATCAGAGGGAGCAGCGTCCAGCGGCATACCACTGCAGGAGGGCGACTGCTGCGAAGTCACGTCGCTGATTGCAGTGCGGGCAGGCACAGCAGGTGGGGCGAAGGAGTGGCAAGAGTTTGTAGAAGGAAGTGATCGGGGTCCAGGAGAGGTGTGAGTCTGGGCCCAGAAGAGGCGAGGGCGCTCCATCCGTGCAGCAGAGCTGGTCTCCAGTCGTCTTAGGTAATCCTCGTCACTGGACCAAGACCGAGCTCTGTCAAGCCCGTGTGGTGCTGGTGTGCAATGGCCACCACACTTTAAAAAAATCCAAGCACAGGCATCTTCCACCCTTCAACATGTAGTTCGGGATCTGGAATATTAGGTCCTTCATTGAAACACCTGTGAACTCATTCCTTTTTGGCGCTGAAGCAAGTCATCCTCGCTTCAAGGGACTGCCTATGATGATGATGATGGGAAAGATGGCCTTTTCTCACCTTTCTTTGCACATACCTATTTAAGAGGCCACAATAGGAAGGTCTTTATATAGAATTACATAGAATTCACAGCAAGGAAACAGGCTATTTGGCCCAATAGATCTATGCCGGTGTTTATGCTCCATACAAGCCTCCTCCCACCCTACTTCATGTAACTTGATCAGTATATCCTTCTATTCCTTTCTCCCTTATGTACTCTGCAACCCAGTTGTTATTCCGAATGCAAAAGTGTTATATATGTAAACCTATGTAGCCACTGGAGAGGCACTCTGGAGACCTGCAATAAAAGTCTAAAGTCACACTTTACTTTGAGCTCACAGTATCCAGTCAGACTCTTTATTCATACATAACAACTAAGCGTATATTCAGTTTTGTGTTTTACACCTACTCTAAATACCTTGGACCTCGTCATTCTGCAGGTAGATTCCACAACAAACTGTTGTGATCCACTATTAAAAGCTTGGTCTAATTTCAGAGAATGACAACTCCAGGCTGGTAATTAGGACCAGGCTAGTTTCAGGAGCTCACAAAGAAGTCGCCAATCCTGAACTGTAGCAATGGCTGCCACCGCATTGAAGAAAACTTTAAATAACAACCAACAATGCAGGAAATGCTCAATAGGTCAGTCAGCATCTGTGGCGAGAACAGATGAGTTAAAGTGTTACATGAAGGAATAACGGCATTTACAAAGGAACAGAACAAAGAGAAAAGGGAGGGGAGAAAGTATACCTACATGAGACATAATAGCCAGCACAATGAGAGAAACTTGAGATACTGACGACACACAGAGAACACGTGAATAGATCAGGCGAAATCGGGACGGGCGAAGTTGCAGCGAAGTCGGGCTGGAGGTCGGGCTGCCGAGGGCCGGGGCGAGGTCGGGGCAAAGTCGGGCCGCCGAGACTGGGGGAGTCCGGATTTCAGAACATTTTCTGGTTTCTGGACGACCCCGCCACAGATCGGCCCAGTGTCCGGATTCCGTAACATTCCGAATTTTGGAACTCCGGATTTCGGACACTAGACCTGTAATAGGCAGCTGATCCACAACACTAGTCTTACACCCAGTTGAAAATCTAACCCCGTAGCTTCAAAGCATTTATTGGAGGAGAAGATTTTATTGAACCAGAGACAAATCTAAGACTGTAAAATGTCTTGCCATAAGCACATTTGCAGAAAAGATGGGAATAAGATTTAACTTACAGGTGGGTTGCAGCTGCAGCTCAAGTGCAAGGGGGTGGTTGCAAATGCTCCAAGTAAAATACTGAGTTGTTCAAAAGTTAATTTGTGGTAAAGAGGAACTGGAATTAGAGAAAGAATAGGGTCATGTACTGTAAGAAAAATAAGGTACTGGGAGAAAAGTTTTCCCTGCCTAGTTTGTGTCGCAGTTTTCTCAACTCTAGCCAATGCTTGTTGAGCTGATAAGTGGTAATTAAGGTTAGTGCCGCATAAGTGTAAAGCAATGACCATCTCCAAATTGAAAGAGCCCAGCCACCTCCCTTAACATTCAATAGCATTCCCATGGCTGAGTCCGCCACCATCAGCATCCTGGGGTCACCGTTGACCAGAAACTCAATTGGTCCAACCACATCATAGAAACATAGAAAATAGGTGCAGGAGTGCGCCATTCGGCCCTTCGAGCCTGCACCACCATTCAATATGATCATGGCTGATCATGCAACTTCAGTACCCCATTCCTGCTTTCTCTCCATACCCCTTGATCCCTTTATCTGTAAGGGCCACATCTAACTCCCTTTTGAATACATCTAACGAACTGGCCTCAACAACTTTCTGTGGTAGAGAACTCCACAGGTTCACAATTCTCTGAGTGAAGAAGTTTCTCCTCATCTCGGTCCTAAATGGTTTACCCCTTATCCTTAGACTGTGACCCCTGGTACTGGACTTCCCCAACATCGGGAACATTCTTCCTGTATCTAACCTGTCCAATCCCATCAGAATTTTATATGTTTCCATGAGATCCCCTCTCATTCTTCTAAATTCCAGTGAATATAGCCTAGTCAATCCAGTCTTTCTTCACATGTCAGTCCTGCCATCCCGGGAATCAGTCTGGTGAACCTTCGCTGCACTCCCTCAATAGCAAAAATGTCCTTCCTCAGGTTAGGAGACCAAAACTGTACACAATATTCACGGTGTGGCCTCACCAAGGCCCTGTACAACTGCAATAAGACCTCCCTGCTCCTATACTCAAATCCTCTCGCTATGAAGGCCAACATGCCATTTGTCTTCTTTACCGCCTGCTGTACCTGCATGCCAACTTTCAATGACTGATGTACCATGACACCCAGGTCTCGTTGCTATTTGTGGCAATCAATTCTGTGGCTACTGGAGAAGGCCAGAGGCTTGGTATTTTGTGGTATCTGGCTCACTTTTTGATCACCTAAAACCTCTCCGTCACCGACGAGGCACGTCAGGAGTTTGATGGAATACTGACTTGAACATATATTCTCCGTTCTTTTGTCATCGATGAGTCAAATTCCTGGAGCTCCCTACTTCACATCACTGCGGAAGCGCCTTTAGCGCACGGATTGCAGCGGTTCAATAAGTGGGCCCACCACCAACTTCTGAAAGGCAACTAGGCATGACCAATAAAATCCTGAGAATTAATTTGCTTTCTAAACAACCTGATGTACTTTTGTACATGTAGACTGTCCATTTGGGTAATAAATTACACCGGGACCTTTTTATGTTCTTCAATTTAAAAAAAAAAGTGTTGATGAACTTTATCATTTGTTTATTATGAATGATGCTGAACAAAGAAATAAAAATTATATTTGATGCCCTGTTTGAACATAATGCAATGTGCAAATATGATATATTGAAAGCACATTGAAGTAGTAGAATGCAGAGTTACCCCTGCAATCCCCACGTGGTGGACTCCCAATCTTGATTGTGCCATTAATGGAAGGCATGGAGCAGAATGAAAGGCATAAAATACATTGGATCAGTTTATGACGCTTTCAGCAACTGCCTGTGGCCATATGTGAAGCAGCAGACCAAGAGCATCTTCCCCATTCAGCCGGGGAATGGTCGATCTAAAGAAAGAAAATAGACCATTACAGTAAAGATTGTGTACAAGACTTAATAATAAGCAATTCCTAATTTAGCCTGGCTTTATCACAAGTAGAAATACAATTAAATATCAAAGTAAAGATGTCAGCATGCCCTTTTGAAGCCTATACACATCAATAGTATTGAGACTCCATAAAAAGAATGTTGCATTGGATAGCTCGGTTATGTTTGGAAAACATAAAGAGAACAGTTAAATTCTATCAGTGCCAGATGTGCTTTAACAGCTGGAAGACTCGTGCGTAAGCATTAAAAGTAGTGTATCTGTATATGATTTTTGTAATACAATATACTGCAAGTAATGTACTTGACGCTAAATATATTTTTGTGTAAGTTTAAAATCAGTAGTAATATGGCTTGTGATTTCTTTAGATATGTGAACCTTTGATTAGAAATTTTATATTACTTTAAAGACTAAACCATGTCACTAATGAAGTCTTTCAAATACCGATAGTCTAAGTGCATGCATTCTGATTTAAAACTCTGTTAAGTACTGTTACGGATGCACTGATTGTTATATAATGGGACATATAAGAGTAGAGTTTGTACTTTGGCCGAAATTGCGAAATTGCATCCAAAATTTGCTTGAAATTGTGCTGGTTAGCTTATAGTTCAAGTTTTGGCTAATATTTATTTGCATAATCACAAACATAAAATCTTCCATGAACCAGCGTAGTTGGGCCACATAATAGAATATATTTGATTTTTTTTCTCTTTCCATTAAAAATATTCCTTGGTGTGGTAACCTGTTGCAGTTTTAATAATACAGCTGAAAATAGGTTTATCACCAAAAATAACCATTTTTAATAAGGTTGTCCAGTCCACCACCTGTGAGTAACCTGATTTAAAATCACTGAAAATGCCTTTAAGTAAATTCAACTGGACCATTTAATAGTTACACTGGTCAGTTTCTTTGTACATTAAATATTTTTTGATATGAAACATCTTTTTAAAAATTGCCTACTAGTGCCTGTGCGCCTAAGATAATGAGTGCAATTCGAAGCGCATTCCCAAACCAGCAGAATCTTGCAAAGTCGACCTTGGGATTGGGAAGGCCTGATCCGAGCAATTTTAAACCAACGAAAAAGATTGCGGAAAACACGAGCGCAAGTGGTTTTGGACGCAACCCAATTACGTTTAAAATTCTCGATCCTTTGCGCTGGTTTGACCGATTGCACTGCAATATGGGCGCAAAACTAGCAGAAACGCTACCCCATGTAGTTCAAATACCAAGTCCACTGGAAAAGGTACGAATCACAGGTGGGGTGCTTCTTCATGTAAGGGAAAGAAAGAAGGACTTACATTTATATAGTGCCTTTCACGACCATCATCATCATAGGCGGTCCCTCGAACGAGGATGACTTGCTTCCACATAAGTTCACAGATGTTTCAATGAAGGACCCGATGTTCCAGTCCTGAATTCCAATTGAGGGGGTGGAAGATGCCTGTGCGTGGATTTTTTTAACGTGTGGTGACCGTTGCACATCAGCCACCACACGGACTCGACAGAGCTAGACCTTTATCCAGTGGCAAGGGTTAACGAGGATGACTGGAGACCTGCTCTACTGCACGGACCTAGTGCGCACACATATTGCAGTGTGGACTGGCCTGTGCTACCCCTGGGCCCTCGGCTCTTCTGGACCCCGTACCCTCATTCGCCGCACCTCCGCCACGATATCTTGCCGTTTCTCCGCCACAAAAACAATCATCGCACCTCCACCACAATCTCCTGCCGCACCTCCGCACCAAACATTCGCCGATCCTCCGTCACGGTCACCCACCAAATCTCAGCCACGATCCCTCATCACTCTTCTGCCCCGATCACTCGTCGAAAGTCCGCCACGACCTTCCATGCTCCTCTGCTGTACCAGGGCCCAGCCGATGCTCCTGCTCACGCTCCAAACGGCGACCTGGGGCCTGATGTCGTCACCCAGTCGCCCACCTCGAAACCGTCGCACACTTGGAGCGGCTCGCGCTGGAAGCTGCCGTGGCCGCGCTCCAGCTTTATACTCCCAACCTGCGGTGGTGTTCTCTCGCAGGTCGGGGTGGCCCACGACCACCAGACATCTCAAAGCGCTTTGCAGCCAATTAAGCACTTTTGGAATGTAGTCATTGTTATAGTGTGGGAAAGCAAGTCAGATGGGAAACAATTTATAGTAACTGAGAAAAATAATTGAAAATATATAATTACAGATTAGTGTGATGTATGACATTATGTTTGGGTAATAATTCTAAGAAGATCCTTAACTTTATCGAGCTCTCCTTTAACTGGTCATTTTCCCAGGACGACCTAATCATTCTTAGAGTCCAACGGGATAACTTACAGATAGAAAAACTGTATTTGAACATGCTGACTATAAAGTAAAACCATCTCCTCTCTCTCTCTCTTACCCTCTCAATACGAGTGTTTATGCCATGGAGGGGATAAATCAGGGCCACTGATTTACATTGACTAAACAAGTCAAATTCCATTCTATTAAAAAATATTCTGGAATTTTTGTTGATGCTTTGGGGATTGAATTTCATGAGTGGCGTTTATTGTTTATATTTTCGCCTTGACCTATGTTTTTAATTTCTATCTCTTACCATTTTTACATTGAAAATACAGAGCAAGATGGTATGCAAGATACATCAATTGGTGTAGCTCTCTGGTATTTAGCAGTATTGAAGAGGGGCAATGGGGATTTGCTATACCATTGAGAGCTGCTGAGGCCTTCAAGTAAAATCATTGAGAATGGGAATTACATATGTAAACTTGTCACACTACAATTACACCCTAACATCAGTGATGGCACCAAGCATCTCAGTTTTGTGTCTCCCAGTTGCTCATCCTGTATTGCGGATAAACGTCTGTGCTCTGACAAATTTGAAGTTTTAAATATAGAGAGAATGCTCTTTTCTTCTGGCACGGAGCAGGAAATTTACAAGCACCTATTGCAATCTGCAAACTTCCCTTGCTAACAGAGTTGATAAGCAAAAGTGAAATGAGAGGCACTTGATAAGGTTCTGCACAAGTGATACTTTGCAAAAGTGAGAGTACATGGAATTGGACTTAACCTTATGACATGGTTAGGAGGGAGGAGAAAGAGGAGGAGTAAATGCAGTGTTCTGTGATTGGCAGGATGTGACAAGTGGTGTCCCCCTCAATTGAGATTTTCAAGATTGAGGTCGATGAATTTTTATTTTGTAAGGGTATCAAAGGATATTCGCTGATGATTGCACAGTGTTCAGTGCCATTCGCAATTCCTCAGATAATGGAGCAGTCCATGCCCACCTGCAGCAAGATCTGGACAACAATCAGGCTTGGGCTGATAAGTGGCAAGTAACATTCACGTTAGACAAGTGCCAGGCAATGACTATCTCCAACAAGCGAGAGTCGAACCACCGCACCTTGACATTCAATGGCATTACCATCGCTGAATCCCCCATCATCAACATCCTGGGGGTCACCATTGACCAGAAACTTAACTGGACAAACCACATAAATTCTGTGGCAACAAGAGCAGGTCAGAGGCTGGGTATTCTGCAGCGAGTGTCTCACCTCCTGACTCCCAAAAGCCTTTCCACCATCTACAATGCACAAGTCAGGAGTGTGATGGAATACTCTCCACTTGCCTGGATGAATGCAGCTCCAACAACACTCAAGAAGCTCAACACCATGCAGGACAAAGCAGCCTGCTTGATTGACACCCCATACACCCCACCTTAAACATTCACTCCCTCCACCACTGGCGCACCGTGGCTGCAGTGTGTACCATCTACAAGATGCACTGCAGCAACTCGCCAAGGCTTCTCCGGCAGCACCTCCCAAACCCGCGACCTCTACCGCCTAGAAGGACAAGGGCAGCAGGCACATGGGAACACCATCACCTCCACGTTCCCCTCCAAGTTACACACCATCCTGACTTGGAAATATATCGCCGTTCCTTTAGCGTCCCTGGGTCAAAACCCTGGAACTCTCTCCCTAACACCACACGGACTGCAGCAGTTCAAGAAGGTGGCTCACCACCATCTTCTCAAACGCATATGGGCAATAAATGACGACCTTACCAGCGATGCCCACATCCCAGAAACGAATAAAAAATTGAAAAGTATGGAGCAATAACAGATAAATGGAGTTGAGAAAAGGATCAGCCATAATATAATTGAACGGCAGAACAGGCTCAAGGGACTGAATAGCCGACTCCTGTTCTTGCGTAACAGCAATTAACCTTTCAGTGACCTGAAAAGGATAGGACAGGTTGCGCCTTAGCTAAGTCTCAGAACGTACAAACATACAAACAATGATGGACAGGTAAAAACCCTCTGGTACATCCAGTCTGTCCCACACAATAGTGATACCTTGTGTATTTGCGGATGACACTAAGTTGGGTGGCAGTGTGAGCTGCGAGGAGGATGCTATGAGGCTGCAGAGTGACTTGGATAGGTTAGGTGAGTGGGCAAATGCATGGCAGATGAAGTATAATGTGGATAAATGTGAGGTTATCCACTTTGGTGGTAAAAACAGAGAGACAGACTATTATCTGAATGGTGACAGATTAGAAAAAGGAGAGGTGCAACGAAACCTGGGTGTCATGGTACATCAGTCATTGAAGGTTGGCATGCAGGTACAGCAGGCGGTTAAGAAAGCAAATGGCATGTTGGCCTTCATAGCGAGGGGATTTGAGTACAGGATCAGGGAGGTGTTGCAACAGTTGTACGGGACCTTGGTGAGGCCACACCTGGAGTATTGTGCACAGTTTTGGTCTCCGAACTTGAGGACATTCTTGCTATTGAGGGAGTGCAGCGAAGGTTCACCAGACTGATTCCCGGGGTGGCGGGACTGACATATCAAGAAAGACTGGATCAACTGCGCTTGTATTCACTGGAGTTCAGAAGAATGAGAAGGGATCTCATAGAAACGTTGAAAATTCTGACAGGTTTAGACAGGTTAGATGCAGGAAGAATGTTCCCAATGTTGGGGAAGTCCAAAACCAGGGTCACAGTCTAAGGATAAGGGGTAAGCCATTTAGGACCGAGATGAGGGGAATAGATAGGCGTTTCTGCAGCCGCAACCGAGACTCCAGGATGGTATGTTGCCTCCCTGGTGCAAGGGTCAAGGATGTCTCGGAGCGGGTGCAGGACATTTTGAAAAGGGAGGGTGAACAGCCAGTTGTCGTGGTGCACATTGGTACCAACGATATAGGTAAAAAAGGGATGAGGTCCTACGAGACGAATTTAAGGAGCTAGGAGCTAAAATAAAAAGTAGGATCTCAAAAGTAGTAATCTCGGGATTGCTACCAGTGCCACGTGCTAGTCAGAGTAGGAATCGCAGGATAGCTCAGATGAATACGTGGCTTGAGCAATGGTGCAGCAGGGAGGGATTCAAATTCCTGGGGCATTGGAACCGGTTCTGGGGGAGGTGGGATGAGTAGAAACCGGACGGTCTGCATCTGGGCAGAACCGGAACCAATGTCCTAGGGGGAGTGTTTGCTAGTGCTGTTGGGGAGGAGTTAAACTAATATGGCAGGGAGATGCGAACCAATGCAGGGAGACAGAGGGAAACAAAATGGAGACAGAAGCAAAAGACAGAAAGGAGATGAGTATAAGTGGAGGACAGAGAAACCCAAGGCAAAAAACAAAAAGGGCCACTGTACAGCAAAATTCTAAAGGATCAAAGTGTAATAAAAAGGCAAGCATGAAAGCTCGGTGCCTCAATGCGAGGAATATTCCGAACCCAGGAGAGGGCTCTAAGCTAGTTAGAGTGGGTAAGAGCTCAGATGAACAGGACCCCAAGAAAGAATACAAAAGGCAGGAGGCAACAGAGCAGAGTAGCACTGGGGTAAGTGTAAACCACAAGGTGACAGGAAGGGACAATATGTATGAATAGAAAGGGGCTGCAGGAAGGGTCAAAACTAAAAATCATGGTTTAAAAACTAGTATTAAAACGCTCTACCTAAATAATTCGAAATAAAGTAAATGAGTTGACGGCACAAATCATTACAAATGGGTATGGTTTGGTGGCCATTACAGAAACATGGTTGCAGGGTGGCCAAGACTGGGAATTAAATATACAGGGGTATCTGACAATTTGGAAAGATAGACAAGAAGGGAAAGGAGGTGGGGTAGCTCTGTTAATAAAAGATGATATCAGGGCAGTTGTGAGAGATGATATTGGCTCGAATGAACAAAATGTTGAATCATTGTGGGTGGAGATTAGAGATAATATGGGGAAAAGGTCACTGGTGGGCGTAGTTTATAGGCCCCCAAATAATAACTTCACGGTGGGGCGGACAATAATCAAGGGAATAATGGAGGCATGTGAAAAGGAACGGCAGTAATCATGGGAGATTTTAACCTACATATCGATTGGTCAAATCAAATCGCACAGGGTAGCCTGGAGGAGGAATTCATAGAATGCATGCGGGATTGTTTCTTAGAACAGTATGTTACAGAGCCTACAAGGGAGCAAGCTATCTTAGATCTGGTCCTGTGTAATGAGACAGGAAAAATAAACGATCTCCTCGTAAAAGATCCTCTCGGAATGAGTGATCACAGTACGGTTGAATTTGTAATACAGATTGAGGGTGAGGAAGTAGTGTCTCAAAGAGCGTACTATGCTTAAGCAAAGGGGACTACAGTGAGATGAGGGCAGAGTTGGCTAAGGTAGACTGGAAACACAGACTAAACGGTGGCACAATTGAGGAACAATGGAGGACTTTTAAGGAGCTCTTTCATAGTGCTCAACAAAAATATATTCCAGTGAAAAAGAAGGGCGGTAAGAGAAGGGATAACCAGCCATGGATAACCAAGGAAATAAAGGAGTATAAGGTGGCCAAGGTTAGTGGGAAAATAGAAGATTGGGGAAATTTTAAACGACAGCAAAGAATGACTAAGAAAGTAATAAAGAAAGGAAAGATAGATTACGAAAGTAAACTTGCGCAAAATATAAAAACAGATAGTAAAAGCTTTTACTGATATATAAAACGGAAAAGAGTGATTAAAGTAAATGTTGGTCCCTTAGAAGATGAGAAGGGGGATTTAATAATGGGAAATGTGGAAATGGCTGAGACCTTAAACAATTATTTTGCTTCAGTCTTCACAGTGGGAGACACAAAAACCATGCCAAAAATTGCTGGTCACGGGAATGTGGGAAGGGAGGACCTTGAGACAATCACTATCACCAGTGGGGTAGTGCTGGACAGGCTAATGGGACTCAAGGTAGACAAGTCCCCTGGTCCTGATGAAATGCATCCAAGGGTATTAAAAGTGATGGCGGAAGTTATATCAAATGCATTCGTTATAATCTACCAAAATTCTCTGGACTCCAGGGAGGTACCAGCGGATTGGAAAGCAGCTAATGCAACACCTCTGTTTAAAAAAGGGGACAGACAAAAGGCAGGTAACTATAGGCCGGTTAGTTTAACATCTGCAGTGGGGAAAATGCTTGAAGCTATCATTAAGGAAGAAATAGCGGGACATCTAGATAGGAATAGTGCAATCAAGCAGATGCAACATGGATTCATGAAGGGGAAATCATGTTTAACTAATTTACTGGAATTCTTTGAGGATATAACGAGCATGTTGGATAGAGGTGTACCGATGGATATGGTGTATTTAGATTTCCAAAAGGCATTCGATAAGGTGCCACACAAAAGGTTACGACAGAAGATAAAGGTACGCGGAGGCTGCAAAGAGATTTAGATAGGTTAAACGAATGGGCTAAGGTTTGGCAGATGGAATACAATGTCGGAAAGTGTGAGGTCATCCACCTTGGAAAAAAAACAGTAAAAGGGAATATTATTTGAATGGGGAGAAATTACAACATGCTGAGATGCAGAGGGAACTGGGGGTCCTTGTGCATGAATCCCAAAAAGTGTGTTTGCAGGTGCAGCAGGTAATCAGGAAGGCGAAAGGAATGTTGGCCTTCATTGCGAGAGGGATGGAGTGCAAAAGCAGGGAGGTCCTGCTGCAACTGTACAGGTTATTGGTGAGGCCGCACCTGGAGTACTGCGTGCAGTTTTGGTCACCTTACTTAAGGAGGGATATACTAGCTTTGGAGGGGCTACAGAGATGATTAACTAGGCTGATTCCGGAGATGAGGGGATTACCTTATGATGATAGATTGAGTAGACTGGGTCTTTACTCGTTGAAGTTCAGAAGGATGAGGGGTGATCTTATAGAAACATTTAAAATAATGAAAGGGGTAGACAAGATAGAGGCAGAGAGGTTGTTTCCACTGGTCGGGGAGACTAGAACTCGGGGGCACAGCCTCAAAATACGGGGGAGCCAATTTAAAACCGAGTTGAGAAGGGATTTCTTCTCCCAGAGAGTTGTGAATCTGTGGAATTCTCTGCCCAAGGAAGCAGTTGAGGCGAGCTCATTGAATGTATTCAAATCACAGATAGATAGATTTTTAACCAATAAGGGAATTAAGGGTTATGGGGAGTGGGCGGGTAAGTGGAGCTGAGTCCACGGCCAGATCAGCCATGATCTTATTGAATGACGGAGCAGGCTCGAGGGGCTAGATGGCCTACTCCTATTCCTAATTCTTATGTTCTTATGTAAACTTCTTCACCCAGAGAGTGGTGAACCTGTGGAATTCTCTACCACAGAAAGTTGTTGAAGCCAATTCACTAAATATATTCAAAAAGGAGTTAGATGTAGTCCTTACTACTCGGGGGATCAAGGGGTATGGCGAGAAAGCAGGAATGAGGTACTGAAGTTGCATGTTCAGCCATGAACTCATTGAATGGCGGTGCAGGCTCGAAGGGCCGAATGGCCTACTCCTGCACCTATTTTTTATGTTTCTATGTTTCTATGTATCTCAATATAAACACTTCCGACCCCGCCATAACCATGTAATCTCCTGGGAGAAGCGCAAAAAGAAAAAGATATATAAAAACCCTGGCCAATTTGGGTGGAAAGAAAATCTGGGAAATTTCTCTCCAACCCATCTCGGCGATTGAAACTAATCCAGGAGATCACTCTGGCCCTGAATTTCCTGCAGTATCTACCTTCTGTAAGAGGTGATCTCCGCCCCAGCCAGAAACAGGTCCAGCTCTTACTCGAAGGAATTCAACGAATCAGCGTTCACCACACAGGATAACAACCCGTTCCAGAGGTCCACTATTCTCTGGGAAAAGCACCATCTCCTGACATCTAACTTAGATCTGGCCTTGTATAACTTAAATTTGTGACCCTTGATGTTCCTAACCTATTTAGTTGGAACAAACTATCAACTGGAACACAATCTAGTTTCTTCATGATCTTCATCAGCATAGGCAGTCCCTCGAAATCGAGGAAGACTTGCTTCCACTCTAAAAGTGAGTTCTTAGGTGACTGAACAGTCCAATACGGGAATTACAGTCTCTGTCACAGGTGGGACAGACAGTGGTTGAAGGACAGGGTTAGTGGGGAGCCTGGTTTGCCATACGCTCCTTCCGCTGCCAGCATTTGGTTTCTGCATGCTCTTGGCGATGAGACTCGAGGTGCTCAGCGCCCTCCCGGATGCTCTTCCTCCACTTAGGGCGGTCTTCAAGAGGGAGTTAGATGTGGTCCTTACGGCTAAGGAGATCAGTGGGTATGGAGAGAAGGCGGGAGTGGGGTACTGAAGTTGCATGATCAGCCATGATCATATTGAACGGTGGTGCAGGCTCAAAGGGCCGAATGGCATACCCCTGCACCTATTTTCTATGTTTCTATGTTTCTATTCCCAGGTGTTGGTGGGGATGTTGCACTTTATCAAGGAAGCTCTGATGGTGTCCTTGAAACGTTTCCTCTGCCCACCTGGGGCTCACTTGCCGTGTAGGAATTCCGAGTAGAGCGCTTGCTTTGGGAATCTTGTGTCGGGCATGCGGACAATGTGGCCCGCCCAACGGAGCTGGTCAATGCTTCAATGCTGGGGATGTTGGCCATTATCTTACAGACCTAGCAGCAGCACAACACAATGTGCATTACATATTCTAATGCTCCTCTCAGTCTGAAAGAGCCTATCATCCAACTTGCTATGAACCAAAGCCACAGCAAACTGCTAGTATTTCATTAATAAGTGTGAGATTTTGGACGTTTAAATCCATTTTAAATACGTTATGTGTGTGATACGCTGCATTGTAATCTGATGCATCCTCTGGGATTAGGCTGGGATAGCTCTTTGTCGGTCGGCATGGACACAATGGGCCGAAATGGCCTCCTTCCATGCTGTAAATTTCTATGATGCTCTGGGCTAGACTTTTGGGGTTTCATTTTCGGCGATTTTCTCGGAGGAACAGCTGTTTTTCCACTCAGCGAAAGTTTCTACTTAAGTTTCTTCATGGTATCTTCCACATCTGAAGACGCCCGCCGGGACCATACCGCCCATGTGCAACGCCGAGAACAAGTTTGGCCTCAACCGCCGGCACCCAGCTCGCCGAGAGACCCGCCCTGTAAAAGCTGCTCAAACAGGGCGGCAAGGGGGGGACCCCGCAAAGAAAGGTAAATTAACGGATCTTTATTTATTTAATTTTAATTTTAAAATGCCGATTAGTTTTAAAACTGTCTTGGGAATGCTTTGTACGTTTTTATTTTTTTTTTCTTGAAAATTTCTTTTTAAAGTTTCCCCCCAGCCTCCTTAGGCCCAACCGCAGCCTGGGCCTAAATTTTAGTACTTCCCGTCCATTCCGATAACGACCGCCCATGTTGCTAACTTTCCCCTTACCGCCGACAATGAGTGTGCCACGCCCATTTTCTCGCCGGGCAATTAGTTTTAATTACTTTATATATAAAAATGGAAATTCTCGCCAGAATTTCTCGCCGAACGTTAGCGTTTCCTCTCAGCAGGCGATCGGGCTTTGAGGGGCTTTAGGGAAAGTCTAGCCCTCTGATCCAAGCATGTACATCGATTTCAAATCACAGTTTCATTTGACATTTGCACTTTGACTTCCGCTCGGGTCACAGCTGACACCTGGGAGAGTCAGTGGGAAGGAAGGGTGACCAGGGAAGCGTCCTGCCCCATATTGACGCCATCTGTGAAGATGTTTGTGGAGTTGGTTGCCTATCCTCCTAACCAAAGAGGAGTGCATGAATACTGTGGGATAGCTTAGTGGGTGGCGGGGGCGGGGTGTGGTTGGGGGTGGGGGGGCAGTGAGGAAACATAGCATAAGTTTAAAAAGATGTGTTCCGAATGACATCTCCGAGATCGGTACCATGCTCATCACATCAGGCAAATCAAATGAATTCCCTAATTGGCAACAGGTATGACCAACGACAAATGTATTTTTTGGAAATGAAATATCACAAGCCTTGGGCAAAAGGGTTGGCCAAATATTGTTTATTTAAACAACCTAAAAGGAAAAATGAGGCAAAGTAGAAAAATGTGTTCATAGTAAGTGTCGATCGGGCACGGTGCCTGCTGATAAATTCCTCTGCTATTCCTAGACCATGAATATGATTTTATGAGCCACTCTGATCACAATCTTGGTGCCTTCACTTTTGATTATTGGTCTATTCTTTAAGTGCGATGCTGTGATATATAATGGGGCAATGCAATGGGCGAGAGAGCTGTCCTTCTACTTCAAGGACTGCATGAACTAATGTAAGTCTCATTTCTCTGAAGACTGGTGATAAATAAAAGGACAAAATAATTGTATGCAGGCTCACCCAGGTCCTGCTGGGTGGAGGACTACTGTACAAATGCATCGGAATCGGCATGAGCGTGAGATCTGGTTTCTGTCAGTGGCAATAGGGAATTCAAGGTTTGACAGGCTCTATTGCCAAATAAGTCAAATTGCAAAACAAACCTGGCCTTTATTTGTTGTTTTCAACAGTGATGCCAGGGTAGTTTTGTTACAGATTAAGAAACTGTGTTAAGTTGATTTTTATGGAACTCCAGCAGACTGCACTAAGGAGCGGATGGATGCAGGGTCACACTTGTAATTTCCCACCGGTTGAGGTTTCAGCTTTACTATTGTAGATGGCAAGTAAAGGAAATTAAGAGATTCTCCACCACCGAGATGGGAAATCAAAGTTGCCGGTGATCCCAGCTATTATCTTGCAGCTCCTCGTCAAACAGCATTGGCAGAGGCCGAGGACAGGTGCACAATCCAAACTCACAACAAAACTCACCCTAGAGCAGTGAAGGTTAAGGGGAGATTTGATTGAGGTATTCAAAATCAGGAAGGTTTGTGTTATATATGTAAACCTATAAATACCTTGTTTAACCACCAGAGGGCTCATCCCCTGGAGTCCCAAGGGATCCCACAATCCCTTGGGAGCACCTGTACTGAAGGAGGCCTCACAGGCTGGAGAGACACTCTGGAGACCTGTAATAAAAGACAAAGATCACACTTTATTTTGAGCTCACAGTATCTGGTCAGACTCTTTATTCATACACTACAGGTTGTGATACAGTAAATAATGAAAAACTGTTTCCAGTGTCAGGAGGGTCGGTAACCATAGGACACCAATTTAAGGTAATTGGCAAAAGAACCAGAGGGAGAGATGAGGAGTAATCATTTGACGCAGCGAGTTGTTGTGATCTGGAACGCACTGAAATGGTGGTGGAAGCAGATTCAATAGTAACTTTCAAAGGGGTATTGGATAAATAATTGAAATGGAAAAATGTGCAGGGCTATGAGGAAAGAGCAAGGGGCAGTGGGCCTAATTGGACTAATCTTTCAAAGAGCTGGCACAGGCACGATGCGTCGAATGACCTCCTTCTGTGCTGTGTCATTCAATGATTCTAAAAGGACATTGACCTGAAACATTAACTCCGTTTCTCTCTCTACAGGTATAATGTATGCACATTGTGTTCGGGATAGTCAGGCGGCCACTGACACCAGTGGTTTGGGAACAAACCCCAACAATAGTCATTGCATTCAGAGGAGAGGAGGAAAGTGGAAATAAAAATTGTTAAAGTTAGGAAAATGCAAGATAGATTTCTGGATCATATCACCCATTTGCTTGAAACATTCGACGAGTCAGGTAGCACCTGTTGTAATGACGAAGGATCATCGACATGAAACGTTAACTGATGCTGCCTGACCCGCTGAGCTTTCCAGCATTTTCTGTTTTTGTTCCAGCATCCGCAGTATTTTGCTTTTGTACCTGTTGTAATGTATTTACTTCATGGGTTCATAACATAAGAATTAGGAACAGGAGTAGGCCATCTAGCCACTCGGGCCTGCTCCGCCATTCAACAAGATCATGGCTGATCTGGCCGTGGACTCAGCTCCACTTACCCGCCCGCTCCCCGTCACCCTTAATTCCCTTATTGGTTAAAAATCTATCTATCTGTGACTTGAATACATTCAATGAGCTAGCCTCAACTGCTTCCTTGGGCAGAGAATTCCACAGATTCACAACCCTCTGGGAGAAGAAATTCCTTCTCAACTCGGTTTTAAATTTTGAGGCTGTGCCCCCTAGTTCTAGTCTCCCCTACCAGTAGAAACAACCTCTCTGCCTCTATCTTGTCTATCCCTTTCATTATTTTAAATGTTTCTATAAGATCACCCCTCATCCTTCTGAACTCCAACGAGTAAAGACCCAGTCTACTCAATATAACATCATAAGGTAACCCGCTCATCTCCGGAATCAGCCTAGTGAATCGTCTCTGTACCCCCTCCAAAGCTAGTATATCCCTCCTTAAGTAAGGTGACCAAAACTGCACGCAGTACTCCAGGTGTAGCCTCAACAATACCCTATACAGTTGCAGAAGGACCTCCCTGCTTTTGTACTCCATCCCTCTCGCAATGAAGGCCAACATTCCATTCGCCTTCCTGATTACCTGCTGCACCTGCAAACTAACGTTTTGGGATTCATGCACAAGGACCCCCAGGTCCCTCTGCACCGCAGCATGTTGTAATTTCTCCCCATTCAAATAATATTCCCTTTTGCTGTTTTTTTTCCCAAGGTGGATGACCTCACACTTTCCGACATTGTATTCCATCTGCCAAACCTTAGCCCATTCGCTTAACCTATCTAAATCTCTTTGCAGCCTCTCTGTGTCCTCTTCACAACACGCTTTTCCACTAATCTTTGTGACATCTGCAAATTTTGTTACACTACACTCTGTCCCCTCTTCCAGGCCATCTATGTATATTGTAAACAGTTGTGGTCCCAGCACCGATCCCTGTGGCACACCACTAACCACCGATTTCCAACCCGAAAAGGACCCATTAATCCCGACTCTCTGCTTTCTGTCGCCAGCCAATTCTCTATCCATCCTAATAAATTTCCTCTGAATCCGCGTAGCTTTATCTTCTGCAGTAACTTTTGTGTGGCACCTTATCGAATGCCTTTTGAAAATCTAAATACGCCACATCCATCGGTATACCTCTATCCACCATGCTCATTATATCCTCAAAGAATTCCAGTAAGTTAGTTAAACATGATTTCCCCTTCATGAATCCATGCTGCGTCTGCTTGATTGCACTATTCCTATCTAGATGTCCCGCTATTTCTTCCTTAATGATAGTTACAAGCATTTTTCCCACTACAGATGTTAAACTAACCGGCCTATCGTTACCTGCCTTTTGTCTGTCCCCTTTTTTAAACAGAGGCGTTGCATTAGCTGCTTTCCAATCCGCTGGTACCTCCCCGGAGTCCAGAGAATTTTGGTAGATTATAACGAATGCATCTGCTATAACTTCCGCTATCTCTTTTAATACCCTGGGATGCATTTCATCAGGAGCAGAGTACTTGTCTAACTTGAGTTCCATTAGCCTGTCCAGCACAATCCTCCTAGTGATAGTGATTGTGTCAAAGGTCCTCCCTTCCCACATTCCTGTGACCAGCAATTTTTGGCATGGTTTTTGTGTCTTCCACTGTGAAGACCGAAGCGTAATAATTGTTTAAGGTCTCAGCCATTTCCACATTACCCATTATTAAATCCCCCTTCTCATCTTCTGAGGGATCAACATTTACTTTAGTCACTCTTTACCGTTTTATATATCTGTAAAAGCTTTTACTATCCGTTTTTATGTTTTGCGCAAGTTTATCTTCGTAATCTATCTTTCCTTTCTTTATTGCTTTCTTCGTCATTCTTTGCTGTCGTTTAAAATTTTCCCAATCTTCTAGTTTCCCACTAACCTTGGCCACCTTATACGCATTGGTTTTTAATTTGATACTCTCCTTTATTTCCTTGGTTACCCACGGCTGGTTATCCCTTCTCTTACCGCCCTTCTTTTTCACTGGAATATATTTTTGTTGAGCACTATGAAAGAGCTCCTTAAAAGTCCTCCACTGTTCCTCAATTGTGCCACCGTTTAGTCTGTGTTTCCAGTCTACTTCAGCCAACTCTGCCCTCATCCCACTGTAGTCCACTTTGTTTAAGCATAGTACGCTTGTTTGAGACACTACTTCCTCACCCGCAATCTGTATTACAAATTCAACCATACTGTGATCACTCATTCCGAGAGGATCTTTTACTAGGAGATCGTTTATTATTCCTGTCTCATTACACAGGACCAGATCTAAGATAGCTTGCTCCCTTGTAGGTTCTGTAACAAACTGTTCTAAGAAACAATTCTGTATGCATTCTATGAATTCCTCCTCCAGGCTACCCTGTGCGATTTGATTTGACCAATCAATATGTAGGTTAAAATCCCCCAGAATTACTGCCGTTCGTTTTTCACATGCCTCCATTATTCCCTTGATTATTGCCCGCCCCACCGGGAAGTTATTATTTGGGGGCCTATAAACTACGCCCACCAGTGACTTTTTCCCTTTACGATCTCTAATCTCCACCCACAATGATTCAACATTTTGTTCATTCGAGCCAATATCGTCTCTCACAACTACCCTGATATCATCCTTTATTAACAGAGCTACCCCACCTCCTTTCCCTTCTTGTCTATTTTTCCGAATCGTCAGATACCCCTGTATGTTTAATTCCCAGTCTTGGCCACCCTGCAACCACGTTTCTGTAATGGCCACCAAATCATACCCATTTGTAATGATTTGTGCCGTCAACTCATTTACTTTATTTTGAATGCTGTGTGTGTTTAGATAGAGTGTTTTAATACTAGTTTTTAAACCATGATTTTTAGTTTTGACCCCTCCTGCAGCCTCTTTATATTCAGTGGCCCTTTTTGTTTTTTACCTTGGGTTTCTCTGCCTCCACTTTTACTCATCTCCTTTCTGTCTTTTGCTTTTGTCTCCTTTTTGTTTCCCTCTGTCTCCCTGCATTGGTTCCCATCCCCCTGCCATATTAATTTAACTCCTCCCCAACAGCACTAGCAAACACTCCCCCTAGGACATTGGTTCCGGTCCTGCCCAGGTGCAGACCGTCCAGTTTGGACTGGTCCCACCTCCTCCAGAACCGGTTCCAATGCCCCAGGTATGTGAATCTCTCCCTGCTGCACCACTGCTCAAGCCACGTATTCATCTGAGCTATCCTTCGATTCCTACTCTGACTAGCACGTGGCACTGGTAGCAATCCTGAGATTATTACTTTTGAGGTCCTACGTTTTAATTTAGCTCCTAGCTCCTTAAATTCGTCTCGTAAGACCTCATCCCTTTTTTTACCGATATCGTTGGTACCAATGTGCACCACGACAACTGGCTATTCACCCTCCCTTTTCAGAATGTCCTGCACCCGCTCCGAGACATCCTTGACCCTTGCACCAGGGAGGCAACATACCATCCTGGAGTCTCGGTAGCGGCCGCAGAAACGCCTATCTATTCCCCTTACAATCAAATCCCCTATCACTATCGCTCTCCCACTCTTTTTCCTGCCCTCCTGTGCAGCAGAGCCAGCCACGGTGCCATGAACTTGCTGCTGCTGCCCTCCCCTGATGAGTCATCCCCCTCAACAATACTCAAAACGGTGTATCTGTTTTGCAGGGGGATGATCGCAGGGGACCCCATGCACTACCTTCCTTGCACTGCTCTTCCTGCTGGTCTTCCATTCCCAAGCTGGCTGTGGACCCTTCACCTGCAGTAAGACCAACTCGCTACACGTGCTCCAGAGTGAATCCACCCTCAGCTCCAATTCCGCAACACGGACCGTCAGGAGCTGGAGGCGGATACACTTCCTGCACACGTAGTCATCAGGGACACCGGAAGTGTCCCTGAGTTCCCTCATGGTACAGGAGGAGCATATCACATATCTTCTTTGCTTAAGAATTCATAGCAACATATTGCTGTTAAGAACTAGTTGATTTATGAGCAAAAGGTTTAATAATCACACTGCACATTACCAGTTCATCCACCACACTCAATTTTTCTGGGTCAGCATATTAGCATAACTTCTGGTGCAAATGTAGATGGCTCTCAAGAGCTGGCAAGTAGTGTGAACGACAAATTTAAAGGCATGAGGTTAATTAAAGGGTAATTTTACAATGAGTGGACAAAAATTCTGAAAGTCTTTGGATAGCATCAGGAGGCATGATGACTCAGAGGCGAGAGTGCTGCCCACTGAGCCACGACTGACTCCCGGCAAAATCCTCATTAATCTGCATTGTACCCTTTCTATTCTGCAATGTCCTTCCTATAGTGCGGAGTCCAATACTGCACACCATACTCTAAATTAGGTCTTGTATACCTCTTGGTTATTATATTCTATGCCTCTTGAGATAAAACATAAACATCTATTAGCTTTTTTTTTACAGCCTTACCTGAGGTGCTGTCTTTAATGTTGTGAGCCTGTACCCTAAGGCCCACTGCTCTTCCACAGCACCAAGACTGCTTCAATTCAGAGTATGATTCCTGCTTTTTATTACCAAAATACATCACCTTATTGATATTGAATTTTATCTGCCACTTTTTATCCCATTCCTCCATCTTATCAATATTGTTTTGAAGCTTCCTTTCGTCTTCTAAAGAATTAACTGTACCTCCTATTTCATATCATCTGCAAATTTCACTCAGCCCATGTCCAAGTCATTAATATATACAGTGAAGCGAAGTGGCCAGAGAGTTAAATCCTGTGGGACACCATTGCCCCCCCTTCCAACCACTCTGAAAAGCTTCCCTTAACTTCTACTCTTTGTTTTCTCATCTCTAACTCATTTTAAATCCAGTTTGCCAACCTCTCCCAATTCCACCTTTGATAGGCATCGAGTGCAGAAACAAGGAAGTTATGCTGAACCTTTATAAATCACTGGTTCGGCCTCAGCTGGGCTATTGTGTCCAATTCTGGCCATCAAACTTTAGGAAAGATAGCCATGCCTTGGAGAGGGTTCAGAGGAAATTTAGCAGAATGGTCCCAGGGATGAGGGAGTTCAGTTATGTGGAGAGACTGGAGAAGTTATATCTCTAGCTTGAATGTAATATCTCCAAGTTTGCAGATGAAACTAAGCTGGGTGGCCGTGTGAGCTGTGAGAAGGATGCTAAGAGCTGCAGGGTGACTTGGACAGGTTAGATGAGTGGGCAAATGCATGGCAGATGCAGTATAATGTGGATAAATGTGAGGTTATCCACTTTGATGGCACAAACAGGAAAGCAGAATATTATCTGAATGGTGACAGATTAGGAAAAGGGGAGGTGCAATGAGACTTGGGTGTCATGGTACATCAGTCATTGAAAGTTGTCATGCAGGTACAGCAGGCGGTGAAGAAGGCAAATGGCATTTTGGCCTTCATAGCGAGAGGATTTGAGTATAGGAGCAGGGAGGTTTTACTGCAGTTGTACAGGGCCTTGGTAAGGCCACACCTTGAATATTGTGTACAGTTTTGGTCTCCTAATCTGAGGAAGGACATTCTTGCTATTGAGGGAGTGCAGCGAAGGTTCACCAGACTGATTCTTAGGATGGCAGGACTGACATATGAAGAAAGATTGGATTGACTAGGCTTATATCAGAAGAATGAGAATAAAATTCTGATGGGATTGGACAGGTTAGATGCAGGAAGAATGTTCCCGATGTTGAGAAGTCCACAACCAGGGGTCACAGTCTAAGGATAAAGGGTAAGCCATTTAGGACTGCGTTGAGGAGAAACTTCTTCACTCAGAGAATTGTGAACCTGTGGAATTCTCTACCACAGAAAATTGTTCAGGCCAGTTCATTAGATATATTCAAAGGGGAGTTAGATGTGGCCCTTATGGCTAAAGGGATCAAGGGGCATGGAGAGAAAGCAGGAATGGGGTACTGAAGTTGCATGATCAGCCATGATCATATTGAATGTTGGTGCAGGCTCGAAGGGCCGAATGGTCTACTCCTGCACCTATTTTCTATGTTTCTATGTTTCTAAGCTGTTATTGTTCCCCTTAGAGCGAGAAGGTTAAGGGGAGATTTAATTGTGGTGTTCTATATCATGAAGGATTTTGACAATATAAATAAGGAGACACTATGTCCACTGACAGAGGGTTGGTAACCAGAGGACACAGATTTAAGGTGGGAGTGGAAGCAAGTCCTCCTCGATTCCGAGGGACTGCCTATGATGATGATGAATTGACAAAAGAACAAGAGGGGGCGATTCTGAGATTTTTTTTTTACAGCGAGTTTTGGAATGCGCTGCATGAAAGGGTAGTGGAAGCAGATTCAATCGTAACATTCGAAAGGCAATTGGGTATATACTTGAAAAGGAAAAATTTGAATGGCTGTTGGGAAAGAGCAAGTGAGTGGGACTAATTGGATCGCTCTTTCAGAGAGCCGGCACAGACATGATGGGCTGAATAGCTTCCTTCTGTGCTGTAAGACTGTACGATTCTATATTGCTAGATTGTTGGGTGTAAAGATGTATATTCAGGTTACCTGGAAGTAGAAATACCTTGTGGCAAATGAACCAATATAGACAAGTGTGAGGTAGTACATTTAGGTAGAAAGATTAAGGAGGTCACTTACTTCTTGGAAAATAAGTGTCGAAATGGCATTGAGGAATAAAGGGTACAGATACACAAAATCACCAAAAGTAGCAAGACAGGTTAATAATACCATTAAAAAAACAAAGCATTGAGGTTCATTTCTAGAGGAATAGAAGTGAAAAGTAGAGAAGTTGCGTTAAACTTGTATAGTTCCTAGGTTAGACCATACTTGGAGTACTGTGAACAGTTCTGATCTCCATATTATAAAAAGTATATAGAGGCTCTGGAGAAGGTGCAGAAAAGATTTATTCGAATTATGCCAGAACTATCAGGAAAGATTGAACAGACTGGGTCTCTTTTCTCTAGAAAAGTGAAGACTGAGGGATGACCTGATAGGGGTCTTTAAGATTATGAAGGGGTTTGATAGGGTAGATGTCGAGAAGATGTTTCCACTTGTGGGCAAGACCAGAACTGGGGGCTACGGGGCCGAAATTAGCTCACCGTCCGCTGCCGTCCGCTGCCGTCGTCATTCCTCCTGAAGACCCGCCCAGTGCCACTTTGGAGGTGGCCTGGAGCGGGCGCGAGGGGAGAGCCGCCCGGAACCGCCTGCCGACGTCAGCGGATGGCTGAGTGGCGCAACTGACCTCCCGCCTGCTGAGCTCCCAAATTCCTGCAGGCGGTGGCAGAACGGGGGTGGACCACTGGCTGGAGGCTTTTCTGTCCCCGATGGTAAGTATGAAGATTCTGAAAAAAGGGTTGGGGAACATTTTATGTATTTTTTTTCCACAGCGACTTACCTGCATGGGGTCCCCTGAAGATCTTCCGATAGTTTTTTTTTTCCTGATGATTTTCCTTTTCAGGTCTTCGACCCTCCGTGGGGCCCGACTCCATCCTCGGCGGCACTTGGGCGGCAAGCGCCTCTGCCACCGAGAATGAGACCTCCCGCCTGCTGCTGCCCAGGTTGGCGGCGTATGTCATTCATTTGCCGCCCACCGACCTTCGAGGCACCTCGGCCATGAATATCCCGCCCAAAGTACCATTCGGTACCTCTGAGGCCATCAGCGGCACTTTGGCCGGCTCTTGGGCGGGTGGAAGCCTTGACCAAATTCAGCCCCTATAAATATAAGATAGTCACTGATAAATCCAGTCAGGAATTCAAGGGAAACTTCTTCACCCAGAGAGTGGTCAGAATGTGGAACTCGCTACAAAAAGGTATAGTTAAGGCGAATAGTACAGCTGCATTTAAGGGGAACATACATAAGAACATAAGAATTAGGAACAGGAGTAGACCATCTAGACCCTCGAGCCTGCTCCGCCATTCAACAAGATCATGGCTGATCTGGCCGTGGACTCAGCTCCACTTACCCGCCTGCTCCCCGTAACCCTTAATTCCCTTATTGGTTAAAAATCTATCTATCTGTGATTTGAATACATTCAATGAGCTAGCCTCAACTGCTTCCTTGGGCAGAGAAGTCCACAGATTCACAACCCTCTGGGAGAAGAAATTCCTTCTCAACTCGATTTTAAATTGGCTCCCCCGTATTTTGAGGCTGTGCCCCAAAGTGCTAGTCTCCCCGACCAGTGGAAACAACCTCTCTGCCTCTATCTTGTCTATCCCTGTCATTATTTTAAATGTTTCTATAAGATCACCCCTCATCCTTCTAAACTCCAATGAGTAAAGACCCAGTCTACTCAATCTATCATCAAAAGGTAACCCCCTCATCTCCGGAATCAGCCTAGTGAATCGTCTCTGTACCCCCTCCAAGGCTAGTATATCCTTCCTTAAGTAAGGTGACCAAAACTGCACGCAGTACTCCAGGTGCCGCCTCACCAATACCCTATACAGTTGCAGCAGGACCTCCCTGCTTTTGTACTCCATCCCTTTCGCAATGAAGGCCAACATTCCATTCGCCTTCCTGATTACCTGCTGCACCTGCAAACTAACTGGAAGCTGGAGAAGGACATGAGGGAAATGGGAATAGAGCGTTATGATGATGGGGTGAGATGAAGAAGGGTAGGAGGAGGCTCATGTGGAGCATAAACACTGGCATTGACCAGTTGGGCTGAATGGTCTGTTTCTGTGCTCGTAATACTTTGTAATACTTTGTAATACTTTGTAGAATTCTTGAACTGGTGCCTAAAAATGAGTACTGATTTTCAGTATGTTTTGCTTAAATTATTTTTTGCCATGTCTTTTGACATCTGCTCACCATTATGTCATATAGCAAGGAAACCATAAGGAACAATGCTGAACCAGAAAAATAATAAGAAGCTTTTGCAAGATCAGTCTTTCAGATCAAAAACAAAGTGCTGATTTGACAAGGAGGAATGGTATCAACTCTCGTTCACGTCCTCGAAATATGTACAAATCGTACACCTGCGAAACAAGCTACAATTTAGTTTTTTCCATCTTGGAAAGACTGGAACTTGCAATACAATAAATCTCAATAGTAACATCTGGATGTCATACGTTGGCACCTTGCACCCTTGTGTAAGCTTGAGCTCATCTGAAACTTTGCTGCAAGTATCCTAACTCGCACCAAGTCCCGTTCACCCATTACCCCTGTGCTCACTGACCTACATTGGCTCCCAGTCCAGCAACACCTCGATTTTTAAAATTCTTATCTGTGTCTTCAAACCCCGCCCCTCCCTATCTCTGTAACCTCCAGACCTACAACCCTCCGAGATCTCAACACTCCTCCAATTTTTCCTACATTACAACAGTGACTACACTCCAAAAGTACTTCATTGGCTGTAAAGTGCTTTGAGACGTCCGGTGGTTGTGAAAGGCACCATATAAATCCAAGTCTTTCTTGCATATTCCCAATTTTCAGCGCTCCTCCATTGGTGACCATGCCTTCAACTGGCGAGGCCCTCTCTGGAATTCTCTCCTGACATCTCTGCACCTCTCTCTCCTCCTTTGAGGCATTCCTTAAAAGCTTTAAATCACCTGTCCTAATATCTCCTTATGTAGCTCGGTGTCAAATTTTGGTTTGATTACACTCCTGTGAAGTGTCTTGGGACAAGGGGATAAGGGGTTATGGGAAGCGGGTGGGGAAGTGGAGCTGAGTCCCATGATCAGATCAGCCATGACCTTATTGAATAGCAGAGCAGGTTCGAGGGGCCTTATGGCCTACTCCTGCTCCTATTTCTTATGTTCTTGTGTTCTTATTTTACTATGTTAAAAGCCCTAATGCAAGATGTTGTTGTCTCAAAGTAGCTGAGCCTTTGCATATTTAAAAGTGACAAAAAAGCTCATTCCAAGTGAAACAGAGTAACTTTATTTACATATAGTCAACATGTTTATAGTTATATCCAAATGTTTTCAGAGGAAACACAGAAAGGAAATACACAGAGCTTTCACTTCTCTTATGTAATCGTGTAATCTTTATGCAGAAAATTATCATTTACAGGTAAATAAGGCAGTGAACGTATATTATAATCACTCAGACTGTTTTGACATTTTAAAACAATTCTGTGAATATGGAAAAGCAGTCACAAACTCAAAGGGAACGGGACAGATGATATTCAGGAGATGTTGCAGAAAATTCTTTGCTGACCAAGACATCTGCACTTGGCAGGTGCTACACTTTCAGTGCAGCTTTAATGCTACAAAGATGGCTTTCCTGAAAGTATACTGAAATTCCAGGAAATATTTACTGCATACTGTCACTGTCAAGGGCATAACTTGGCTGTTTGTCTAGTTTTTTTAACTATACTTTAAATCTCGTATATATGTTTTTCATTGGTATTTACCCTCATTGTTTGCTGCCACTAAAGTTCCATTTATATCGCCAACTGAGAGTTAATGCTTCTTTTTTCCTGAAGAAAGCTTTATTTATTGATCAAATATAAAAATACTTTGTCAAAAAAACACTCTGTGCTGTATAAAATTATAAATCTAAGGGATGGATTTTCCGGTCTTCTGCAACCCGCAGCGATCCTCGAGTCTGGGTTTGCGACAGCGCGGAGCAGCACCGCCCAGGTGAGTTATGCCCGATGTGCAACGTCCCTGGTTGCGACACCGGCGTAAGTTTGAGCTCCTGCCCGACCTGTCCGCCTGGAAGTGCGCCCCGCAATGACCCCTGGGAAATCAGAGCGGTCCAAACATTCCGTCGGCGAAGAGCGAACCCGGAGACTGGGAGAAATTTAGAACTCAGCAGAGGAGGACAAAGGGTTTGATTAGGGCAGGGAAAATGGAGTACGAGAAGAAGCTTGCAGGGAACATTAAGACGGATTGCAAAAGTTTCTATAGATATGTAAAGAGAAAAAGGTTAGTAAAGACAAACGTAGGTCCCCTGCAGTCAGAATCAGGGGAAGTCATAACGGGGAACAAAGAAATGGCAGACCAATTGAACAAGTACTTTGGTTCGGTATTCACTAAGGAGGACACAAACAACCTTCCGGATATAAAAGGGGTCAGAGGGTCTAGTAAGGAGGAGGAACTGAGGGAAATCCTTATTAGTCGGGAAATTGTGTTGGGGAAATTGATGGGATTGAAGGCCGATAAATCCCCAGGGCCTGATGGATCCCAGAGTACTTAAGGAGGTGGCCTTGGAAATAGTGGATGCATTGACAGTTATTTTCCAACATTCCATTGACTCTGGATCAGTTCCTATCGAGTGGAGGGTAGCCAATGTAACCCCACTTTTTAAAAAAGGAGGGAGAGAGAAAACAGGGAATTATAGACCGGTCAGCCTGACATCGGTAGTGGGTAAAATGATGGAATCAATTATTAAGGATGTCATAGCAGCGCATTTGGAAAGAGGTGACACGATAGGTCCAAGTCAGCATGGATTTGTGAAAGGGAAATCATGCTTGACAAATCTTCTGGAATTTTTTGTGGATGTTTCCAGTAGAGTGGACAAGGGAGAACCAGTTGATGTGGTATATTTGGACTTTCAGAAGGCTTTCGACAAGGTCCCACACAAGAGATTAATGTGCAAAGTTAAAGCACATGGGATTGGGGGTAGTGTGCTGACATGGATTGAGAACTGGTTGTCAGACAGGAAGCAAAGAGTAGGAGTGAATGGGTACTTTTCAGAATGGCAGGCGGTGACTAGTGGGGTACCACAAGGTTCTGTGCTGGAGCCCCAGCTGTTTACATTGTACATTAATGATTTGGACGAGGGGATTAAATGTAGTATCTCCAAATTTGCGGATGACACTAAGTTGGGTGGCAGTGTGAGCTGTGAGGAGGATGCTATGAGGCTGCAGAGCAACTTGGTTCGGTTAGGTGAGTGGGCAAATGCATGGCAGATGAAGTATAATGTGGATAAATGTGAGGTTATCCACTTTGGTGGTAAAAACAGAGAGACAGACTATTATCTGAATGGTGACAGATTAGGAAAAGGGGAGGTGCAACGAGACCTGGGTGTCATGGTACATCAGTCATTGAAGGTTGGCATGCAGGTACAGCAGGCGGTTAAGAAAGCAAATGGCATGTTGGCCTTCATAGCGAGGGGATTTGAGTACAGGGGCAGGGAGGTGTTGCTACAGTTGTACAGGGCCTTGGTGAGGCCACACCTGGAGTATTGTGTACAGTTTTGGTCTCCTAACCTGAGGAAGGACATTCTTGCTATTGAGGGAGTGCAGCGAAGGTTCACCAGACTGATTCCCGGGATGGCGGGACTGACCTATCAAGAAAGACTGGATCACCTGGGCTTGTATTCACTGGAGTTCAGAAGAATGAGAGGGGACCTCAAAGAAACGTTTAAAATTCTGATGGGTTTAGACAGGTTAGATGCAGGAAGAATGTTCCCAATGTTGGGGAAGTCCAGAACCAGGGGTCACAGTCTAAGGATAAAGGGTAAGCCATTTAGGACCGAGATGAGGAGAAACTTCTTCACCCAGAGAGTGGTGAACCTGTGGAATTCTCTACCACAGAAAGTTGTTGAGGCCAATTCACTAAGTATATTCAAAAAGGAGTTAGATGTATTCCTTACTACTAGGGGGATCAAGGGGTATGGCGAGAAAGCAGGAATGGGGTACTGAAGTTGCATGTTCAGCCATGAACTCATTGAATGGCGGTGCAGGCTAGAAGGGCCGAATGACCTACTCCTGCACCTATTTTCTATGTTTCTATGTTTCTAAGGTAAGTGTGATTGTTTTTTCTTTAATTATTTTAGCGACACAGATGCGGGTAGAATGTTCCCGATGTTGAGGAAGTCCAGAACCAGGGGACACAGTCTTAGGATAAGGGGTAGGCCATTTAGGACTGAGATGAGGAGAAACTTCTTTACTCAGAGAGTTGTTAACCTGTGGAATTCCCTGCCGCAGAGAGTTGTTGATGCCAGTTCATTGGATATATTCAAGAGTGAGTTAGATATGGGCCTTACGGCTAAAGGGAATCAATGGGCATGGAGAGAAAGCTGGAAAGGGGTAATGAGGGAATGATCAGCCATAATCTTATTGAATGGTGGTGCAGGCTCGAAGGGCCGAATGGCTTACTCCTGCACCTATTTTCTATGTTTCTATGTTTCTATGATTTAGTTTGCTGATGATACAAAGATGGGTGGGAAAGCAAATTGTGAGGAGGACACAAAAAGTCTGCAAAGGGATATAGACAGGCTAAGTGAGTGGGCAAAAAATTGGCAGATGGAGTGTAATGTGGGAAAATATGAGGTTATCCACTTTGGCAGAAAAAATAGAAAAGCAAATTATAACTTAAATGGAGAAAAATTGCAAAGTGCTGCAGTTCTGAGGGGAACTGGGGGTCCTTGTGCATGAAACACAAAAAGTTAGTATGCAGGTACAGCAAGTAATCAGGAAGGCAAATGGAATGTTGGCCTTTATTGCAAGTGGGATAGAATATAAAAGCAGAAAAGTCCTGCTACAACTGTACAGGGTATTGGTGAGGCCACACCTAGAGTACTGCATACAGTTTTGGTCTCCGTATTTAAGGAAGGATATACTTGCATTGGAGGCTTTTCAGAGAAGGTGATTCCGGAGATGAGGGAGTTGACTTGTAGAGTTGGGTTGAGTAGGTTAGGCCTCTACTCATTGGAGTTCAGAAGAATGAGAGGTGATCTTATCATAACATATAAGGTAATGAGGGGGCTCGACAAGGTGGATGCAGAGAGAATATATCCACTCATAGGGGAAACTAAAACTAGGGGACATAGTCTTAGAATAAGGGGCCGTCCATTTAAAACTGAGATGAGGAGAAATTTCTTCTCTCAGAGGGTTGTAAATCTATGGAATTCCCTGCCCCAGAGAGCTGTAGAGGCTGGGACATTGAATATATTTAAGGTGGAGACAGACAGATTTTTGAGCAATAAAGGTGTGAAGGGTTATGGGGAGCGGGCGGGGAAGCGGAGCTGATCAAGATTTTATAAAATAGCGGAGCAGGCTCGAAGGGCCAGGTGGTCTACTCCTGCTCCTATTTCTTATGTTCTTATGTTGTGGTGGCGTGGGCAATGTTTTGGGAATGCTTTCCTGTTTTTTTTTAGGTTTCCCCCCCCCACAGATGTGTCTTGGAGCGCTTCCGGGTCTGCTCTTTAGCTCAGGGGTTTCCCATCCTTGCAGCATGAGAGGTGTACAACGCCTCCCTTAGCGCTGCACCCCCTGACGCAGAGCCCAGATGCCCAAACTTAACTACTCAGGCGCAAACTTTCCCGCCCCACCGCCATTATCGCCCCAAAAACATAGAAACCTAAAATCCAGCTCACAGCGTATTTTTGAAGTAAACAGACTCGGGTCGTGCTCCCAGTAATACATTTAGTTTCTATATAAATATTGTTGCTGGACAGCATTTACCTTTTAGATGCCAACTGCAGAAATTAATCTATAGACAATGGGTCCATTCCCCATTTTGCATCTGGGGCAGCTGCAACAAGGTCCAATGCATCCTTCGCGCCTAGCCCTGGGCAATGGAACTTACAGGTCTGCAACACTCAGTCTCAGCATGTGTTTGCTGTAGAATGCCGAGATATTTCAGGCTGATCAACAGGTGTGTTCATGAATTAATGGCTTTCCAGCAGCAGTGTTCAGCTTGAATCACGACACCTTGTATGAAGTTGCTTGAAAAATTTAGTTTTTCTGCTGAATGCTGAGAGAGAAACTTGCATTTGTATAGTGCCTTTTCAGACATTCAAAAGTGTTTAACAATCAATGAAGTACTTCTGAAGTATAGTAGTCACTGTTGTAATGTTGGAAACATGGCAGGCAATTTGCGTACAGCAAGCACCCACAAACAGTAATGAGATAATGACCAGATCATCTGATTTCTTTACAGGGATAATTCAGGGATAAATATCAACCAGGACACTGGGAGGAACTTCCCTGCTCTTCTTCCAATAATCTCATGGGATCTTTTACGTCCACTTGAGAGGGCAGACAGGGCTTCGGTTTTAACGCCTTATTAAAAGGCAGCACCTCCAACAGTGCAGCGCTCCCTCAGTACTGCACTGGGGTGTGTCAACCTAGATCTTGTGCTCAAGTCTCTAAAGTGTGACCTGAACCCATAACCTTCTGACAGAAGTGAGGGTGCTACCCACGGAGCCAAGACAATAGAATGAGTTAATGCTACAAATCATGGGTGCTTCAAGAGGACAAAGAATCAAAATACACAGAGCCATTAGGTCAAGGTTGCTAAGGCCACAAACTTAGAGAGGCGCTAAGAGTGACTCAGGAAAGTGCCATTTTTATTTGGTGGTGTTCAGTTTTCTTGTCATTGAAATTCAAGCGATTATATGGAGTTTTTGTTTTGTAATTAAAATTGAGTCATTATAAGTATGAGACAGGCGTCTGCTTAAGTGATTGTCACCTAAAAGGTGAACTCTTGCAGTACCAGTATCACTCAGATCGGACAACTGTCAATGGAGTTTATTTTGTGAAAATTAAAGGTATACAAGTTGGTGCATGTAACACCTAAAATAAAGAGTAAAAGGGAGGAGGACAAGGAAATCTAAAAAGATGGTTTCAGACAATTTAAGATGATCAGAAAGTGTCCATAAAAGACAAGTTAGAGAGAATCTGGAACAGAGCTGAAGAAAAGTTCAGATGTCCAGTCAGATCTGGGAAAAATATTACATGCGTCATTTGAAAAAAAATCCCTGAGTCTAAGGGAAGAGAGATTTGTTATAATGGAATAGAGATTTGAATGAGCTCTAGTCCCAATATAGCTATCAACATGCAAGGTGAATCTACCCAGGAGAGACGGGCAATCCTCGAGGAAATGGATGTCACACCTACAACAGCAACAACTTTTATTTATATTACGCTTTTAACGTATTAAAATGTCCCAAGGTGCTTCACAGCAGTGCTATAAGACAATTTGATAAATTTGATCGACAGATACCGCTCTGACATTCTAAATGGCCAATCCGAGCGTCTCAGTGGGAGGCGAGACCAGTAACTCCACTGCACTTGAGAAGGATGGGATTATGTAAGATTCAAGAATCATTGTTAAAGCTACAGGCTTGTCAACAAAATGCTGAACTAGACTTCAACGCAACTGCTAGCCTTGCATTTCAGAGCTGTTAACTTGTCAGTTATACGAGAAGTTAAATAATAAACTCGGCGTGTCAACTTCGTGCCAATCTTGGACATTGAGTGTAATGTTGATTTGTACTAAATAGGGTCCAACTGATGCTCAATTATCTTTGTAAGCTTCACCTTAGGTTCATTCATTCCCTCGGTGAATTACAACTGCTAGTGTACCTCAGAAATGTTTTGCGTTTAGTATAAAAATGCTGCCAAATATATTACATTATGTGTCAATAAAGAAATGTTTGTTCATTATTTAATTGTCACAATTAAGAACAAGAGGATAACTAGAGAAAGAGTGGGGACTATTAGAGACGATAAAGGAAATCTGTGTGTGGGGGCAGAAGACGTGGGTATGATTCTTAATGAATACCTTGCATCTGTTTTCACAAAAGAGAGGGGCGATGCAGACGTTGCAATGAGGGAGGAGGAGTGTGAAATATTAGAAGATATAAACATAGTGAGAGAAGAAGTATTAAGGGGCTTAGCAGCTTTGAAAGTGGATAAATCCCCAGGCCCAGGTGAAATGTATCCCAGGCTGTTAAGAGAAACAAAAGAGGAAATAGCAGAGGCTCTGACCATCATTTTCCAATCCATTCTGGCTGCAGGTTTGGTGCCAGAGGACTGGAGTATTTCTAATGTTGTACCTTTGTTTAAAAAGAGAGAAAGAGATAGACCGAGTAATTACAGACCAGTCAGCCTAACCTCAGTGGTGGGAAAATTATTGGAAAAAATTCTGAGGGACAGGATAAATCTTCATTTGGAAAGACATGGATTAATCAAGGACAGTCAGCTGAATTTGTTAAGGGAAGGTCGCGTCTGACTAACTTGATTGAATTTTTCGAGAAGGTAACCAGGAGGGTCGATGAGGGCAGTGCGTATGATGTAGTGTATATGGATTTTAGCAAAGCTTTTGCGAAGGACCCACATGGTAGACTGGTCACAAAAGTAAAAGCCCATGGGACCCAGGGCAAAGTGGCAAGTTGGATCCAAACTTGGCTCAGAGGCAGGAAACAAAGGGGAATGGTTGATGGGTGTTTTTGTGTCTGGAAGGCTATATCAGTGGGGTTCCACAGGGCTCAGTGCTGGGTCCCTTGCTTTTTGTGGTATATATCAATGACTTTGACTTGAATGTTGGGGTTATAATGAAGAAGATTGCAGATGACACTAAAATAGGCTGTGTGGTTGATAATGAAGAAGAAAGCTGCGGACTGCAGGAAGATATCAAAGTACTGGTCAAGTGGGCAGAACAGTGGCAAATGGAAGTCAATCCAGATAAGTGTGAGGTAATGCATTTGGGGAGGTCTAACAAGGCAAGGGAATACACTTTATGACGCTGAAAAGTATAGAAGAACAAAGGTACCTTGGAGTGCAGGTCCACAGATGTCTGAAGGTAGCAGGCCAGGTAGATAAGATGGTTAAGAAGGCATATGGAATAATTGCCTTTATTAGTCGAGGCATTGAACACAAGAGCAGGGGGGGGGGTTATGCTTGAACTGTATAAGACACTAGTTAGGCTGCAGCTGGAGTACTGTGTGCAGTTCTGGTCACCACATTACAGGAAAGATGTGATTGCACTGGAAAGGGTGCAGAGGAGATTTACAAGAATATTGCCTAGACTGGAGAATTTTGCCTATGAGGACAGATTGGAAATGCTGGGTCTGTTTTCTTTGGAAAAGAAGAGGCTGAGGGGTGACCTGATTGAGGTGTATAAAATTATGAGGGGCCTGGATAGAGTGGATAGGAAGGACCTATTCCCTTGGCAGAGGGGTCAACAACCAGGGGGCATAGATTTAAAGTAATTGGGGCAAGGTTTAGAGGAGATATGAGGGGAAATTTCTTCACCCAGAGGGTGGGGGGGTCTGGAACTCACTACCTGAAAGGGTGGTAGAGGCAGAAACCCTCACCACATTTTAAAATACTTGGATGTGCACTTAAAGTGCCATAACCTACAGGGCTACGGACCAAGAGCTGGAAAGTGGGATTAGGCTGGGTAGCTCTTGGACGGCTGGTGCAGACATGATGGGCTGAAATGGCCTCCTTCGGTGCTGTAAACTTCTATGATTCTATGATTCTTTGAATTCTTCTTTCTTCATTTGGCAAGAAGAAGTTGTCACATTCACTCACTCATCCACTGCATATGGAGGGTGCTTAGTTGCATAAAGGTTAATTTGTGCCAGTTCATTTAAGGCATTTCACATAAGCCAAATGTAGACATTTAATAATCCCCTCGATGTAAGTGGTTAATCCCAGATGATTCTTTGATAAGGAGATAAAGTGTGAATCTATTTGGTCCTTTTTTATGCAGTATACTCCATTAAGTTTACGGGTTTCCTGACCACGATGTTTTTCACTTCTTACATTCTCCATGCTGTCTAAAGCAAGACCTGCACAGCATCCAGAGTCTAGCTGACAAGTGGCAGATAACATCCATGCCATATAAATGCCAGGTAAAGATCATGTCTCACAAGAAAAAGCCCCTCACCTCTTTCTTATGATCTTCAATAGCACAATCACTTCTAAGTCTCCCACCATCAACATCCTGGCGGTCACTATTTACCAGAAACTTAACTGGACCAGTCATTTTAACAAGGGCTACAAGGGCAAAGCAAAGGCTGTGTGGTTCCGTGATGAATGGTTCAAATCTGACCCTTTCCACGATTCACAAGGCTCAAGTAAAGAGTGTAATAGGAATACTAACCACTCATCTGAGTGGGTGCAACTTCAACACCTTTCAAGAAATTTGATGTCCTCCGGGAATTAAATTCACTTGATTGGTGCCCCTTCCACTGGTCTCTATATACACCCCATCCAAAGCCATTACTCTGTAGCTGCAATATGTTTGATCTACAGGAGAACATACATAAGAATATAAGAATTAGGAACAGGAGTAGGCCATCTAGCCCCTCGAGCCTGCTCCGCCATTCAACAAGATCATGGCTGATCTGGCCGTGGACTCAGCTCCACTTACCCGCCCGCTCCCCATAACCCTTAATTTCCTTATTGGTTAAAAATCTATCTATCTGTGATTTGAATACATTCAATGAGCTAGCCTTAACTGCTTCCTTGGGCAAAGAATTCCACAGATTCACAACCCTCTGGGAGAAGAAATTCCTTCTCAACTCGGTTTTAAATTGGCTCCCCCGTATTTTGAGGCTGTGCCCCCTAGTTCTAGTCTCCCCGACCTATGGAAACAACCTCTCTGCCTCTATCTTGTCTATCCCTTTCATTATTTTAAATGTTTCTATAAGATCACCCCTCATCCTTCTGAACTCCAACGAGTAAAGACCCAGTCTATTCAATCTATCATCATAAGGTAACCCCCTCATCTCCAGAATCAGTCCAGTGAATCGTCTCTGTACCCTCTCCAAAGCCAGTACATCCTTCCTTCAGTAAGGTGACCAAAACTGCACGCAGTACTCCAGGTGCGGCCTCACCAATACCTTATACAGTTGCAGAAGGACCTCCCTGCTTTTGTACTCCATCCCTCTCGCAATGAAGGCCAACATTCCATTCGCCTTCCTGATTACCTGCTCCACCTGCAAACTAACTTTTTGGGAGTCATGCACAAGGACCCCCCAGGTCCCTCTGCACCGCAGCATGTTGTAATTTCTCCCCATTCAAATAATATTCCCTTTTACTGTTTTTTTCCCCAAGGCGGATGACCTCACACTTTCCGATATTGTATTCCATCTGCCAAACCTTAGCCCATTCGCTTAACCTATCTAAATCTCTTTGCAGCCTCTCTGCGTCCTCTACACAACCCGCTTTCCCACTAATCTTTGTGTCATCTGCAAATTTTGTTACACTACACTCTGTCCCCTCTTCCAGGTCATCTATGTATATTGTAAATAGTTGTGGTCCCAGCACCGATCCCTGTGGCACACCACTAACCACCGATTTCCAACCCGAAAAGGACCCATTTATCGCGACTCTCTGCTTTCGGTTAGTCAGCCAATTCTCTATACATGCTAATACATTTCCACTGACTCCGCGTACCTTTATCTTCTGCAGTAACCTTTTGTGTGGCACCTTATCGAATGCCTTTTGAAAATCTAAATTCACCACATCCATCGGTACACCTCTATCCACCATGTTCGTTATATCCTCAAAGAATTTCAGTAAATTAGTTAAACATGATTTCCCCTTCATGAATCCATGCTGCGTCTGCTTGATTGCACTATTCCTATCTAGATGTCCCGCTATTTCTTCCTTAATGATAGTTTCAAGCATTTTCCCAGATGTTAAACTAACCGGCCTGTAGTAACCTGCCTTTTGCCTGCCCCCTTTTTTAAACAGAGGAGTTACATTAGCTACTTTCCTATCCGCTGGTACCTCCCCAGAGTCGAGAGAATTTTGCATCTGCTATAACTTCCACCATCTCTTTTAATACCCTGGGATGCATTTCATCAGGACCAGGGGACTTGTCTACCTTGAGTCCCATTAGCCTGTCCAGCACTACCCGCCTCGTGATAGTGATTGTCTCAAGGTCCTCCCTTCCCACATTCCTGTGACCAACAATTTCTGGCATGGTTTCTGTGTCTTCCACTGTGAAGACCGAAGCAAAATAATTGTTTACGGTCTCAGCCATTTCCACATTTCCCATTATTAAATCCCCCTTCTCATCTTCTAAGGGACCAACATTTACTTTAGTCACTCTTTTCCGTTTTATATATCTGTAAAAGCTTTTACTATCCGTTTTTATGTTTTGCGCACGTTTACCTTCGTAATCTATCTTTCCTTTCTTTATTGCTTTCTTAGTCATTCTTTGCTGTTGTTTAAAATTTTCCCAATCTTCTAGTTTCCCACTAACCTTGGCCACCTTATACGCATTGGTTTTTAATTTGATACTCTCCTTTATTTCCTTGGTTATTCATGGCTGGTTATCCCTTCTCTTACGCCCTTCTTTTTCACTGGAATATATTTTTGTTGAGCACTACAAAAGAGCTCCTTAAAAGTCTTCCATTGTTCCTCAATTGTGCCACTGTTTAGTCTGTCTTTCCAGTCGACTTTAGCCAACTCTGCCCTCATCCCACTGTAGTCCCCTTTGTTTAAGCATAGTACGCTCGTTTGAGACACTACTTCCTCACCCTCAATCTGTATTACAAATTCAACCATACTGTGATCACTCATTCCGAGAGGATCTTTTACTAGGAGATCGTTTATTATTCCTGTCTCATTACACAGGACCAGATCTAAGATAGCTTGCTCCCTTGTAGGTTCTGTAACATACTGTTCTAAGAAACAATCCTGTATGCATTCTATGAATTCCTCCTCCAGGCTACCCCGTGCGATTTGATTTGACTAATCGATATGTAGGTTAAAATCCCCCATGATTACTGCCGTTCCTTTTTTGCATGCCTCCATTATTCCCTTGATTATTGCCCGCCCCACCGTGAAGTTGTTATTTGGGGGCCTATAAACTACGCCCACCAGTGACTTTTTCCCCTTACTATCTCTAATCTTCACCCGCAATGATTCAACATTTTGTTCATTAGAGCCAATATCGTCTCTCACAACAGCCCTGATATCATCCTTTATTAACAGAGCTACCCACCTCCTTTCCCTTCTTGTCTATCTTTCCAAATCGTCAGATACCCCAGTATGTTTAATTCTTAGTCTTGGCCACCCTGCAACCACGTTTCTGTAATGGCCACCAAATCATACCCATTTGTAATGATTTGTGCCGTCAACTCATTTACTTTATTTTGAATGCTGCGTGCGTTTAGGTAGAGTGTTTTAATACTAGTTTTTAAACCATGATTTTAGTTTTGACCCTTCCTGCAGCCCCTTTACATTCAGTGGCCCTTTTTGTTTTTTGCCTTGGGTTTCTCTGCCCTCCACTTTTACTCATCCCCTTTCTGTCTTTTGCTTTTGTCTCCTTTTTGTTTCCCTCTGTCTCCCTGCAATGGTTCCCATCCCCCTGCCATATCAGTTTAACTCCTCCCCAACAGCACTAGCAAACACTCCCCCTAGGAAATTGGTTCCGGTCCTGCCTAGGTGCAGGCCGTCCGGTTTGTACTGGTCCCACCTCCCCCAGAACCGGTTCCAATGCCCCAGGAATTTGAATCCCTCCCTGCTGCACCACTGCTCAAGCCACGTATTCATCTGAGCTATCCTGCAATTCCTACTCTGACTGGTAGCAATCGTGAGATTACTACTTTTGAGGTCCTACGTTTTAATTTAGCTCCTGGCTCCTTAAATTCGTCTCGTAGGACCTCATCCCTTTTTTTACCTATATCGTTGGTACCAATGTGCATCATGACAACTGGCTGTTCACCCTCCCTTTTCAGAATGTCCTGCACCCGCTCCGAGACATCCTTGACCCTTGCACCAGGGAGGCAACATACCTTCCTGGAGTCTCAGTAGCGGCCGCAGAAACGCCTATCTATTCCCCTTACAATCGAATCCCCTATCACTATCGTTCTCCCACTCTATTTCCTGCCCTCCTGTGCAGCAGAGCCAGCCACGGTACCATGAACTTGGCTGCTGCTGCCCTCCCCTGATGAGTCATCCCCCTCAACAGTACTCAAAACGGTGTATCTGACCGCAGGGGACCCCATGCACTACCTTCCTTGCACTGCTCTTCCTGCTGGTCTTCCATTCCCTAGCTGGCTGTGGACCCTTCACCTGCGGTAAGACCAACTCGCTACACGTGCTACTCACGTCATTCTCAGAATTGTGGATGCTCCAGAGTGAATCCACCCTCGGCTCCAATTCCGCAATGCGGTCTGTCATGAGCTGGAGGCGGATACACTTCCCGCACACGTAGTCGGCAGGGACACCGGAAGTGTCCCTGAGTTCCCACATGGTACAGGAGGAGCATAACACATGACCGAGCTCTCCTGCCATGACTTAACCCTTAGATACACTTAAATTGGCAACAACAATGCTAAAGTTTACTCACTGATATAGAAGAGAAAAAAGAAAAACTACTCACCAATTACCAGCCAATCACTTACCCCCTTGGCTGTGACGTCACCTTTCTGTTTCTTTCTACTTCTTTTTTGCCTTCTCCCTGTAGCTGCACCGGCTCGCCTCTCGCCGACCCCGGAACTCACACCTCTCCACGCACCTCCGACGCTGCTCCCGACTTCCGCCGCGTTGGGCCTTTATAGGCCTCTCGCCGACCCCGGAACTCACACCTCTCCACGCACCTCCGACGCTGCTCCCGACTTCCGCCACGTTGGGCCTTTATAGGCCTCTCGCCGACCCCGGAACTCACGCCTCTCTACGCACCTCCTCACGCTGCTCCGCCATTCAATAACAACATGGCTGATCTGATCATGGACTCAACTCCACTTCCCTGCCTGTTCCCCATAACCCCTTATCCCCTTATCGTTTAAGAAACTGTCTATTTCTGTCTTAAATTTATTCAATGTCCCAGCTTCCATAGCTCTCTGAGGCAGTGAATTCCACAGATTTACAACCCTCTGAGAGAAGAAATTTCTCCTCATCTCAATTTTAAATGGATGGTCCCTTATTCTAAGATCATGCCCTCTAGTTCTCGTCTTCCCAATCAGTGGAAATATCCTCTCTGCATCCACCTTGTCAAGCCCCCTCATTATCTTATGTGTTTCTATAAGATCACCTCTCATTTTTCTGAATTCCAATGAGTAGAGGCCCAACCTACTCAACTTTTCCTCAGAAGTCAACCCCCTCATCTCCGGAATCAACCTAGTGAACCTTCTCTGACTGCCTCCAAAGCAAGTATATCCTTTCGTAAATATGGAAACTAACACGCAGTATTCCAGGTGTGGCCTCATCAATACCCTGTATAGCTGTTGCAAGACTTCCCTGCTTTTATATTCCATCCCCTTTGCAATAAAGGCCAAGATTCCATTGGCCTTCCTGGTCACTTGTTGTACCTGCATACTATCCTTTTGTGTTTCATGCACAAGTATCCCCAGGTCCCACTGTACTGCAGCACTTTGCAATCTTTCTCCATTTAAATAATAACTTGCTCTTTGATTTTTTTCTGCCGAAGTGCATGACCTCACACGTTCCAAAATTATACTCCATCTGCCAAATTTTTGCCCACTCACTTAGCCTGTCTATGTCCTTTTGCAGATTGTTTATGTCCTCCTCACACATTGTTTTTCCTCCCATCTTTGTATCGTCAACAAACTTGACTACGTTACACTCAGTCCCTCCTTCCAATGGACAGGCTAAGTGAGTGGGCAAAAATTTGGCAGATGGAATATAATGTTGGAACGTGTGAGGTCATGCACTTCGACAGAAAAAAATCAAAGAGCAAGTTATTATTTAAATGGAGAAAGATTGCAAAGTGCTGCAGTACAGCGGGACCTGGGGATACTTGTACATGAAACACAAAAGGATAGTATGCAGGTACAACAAGTGATCAGGAAGGCCAATGGAATCTTGGCCTTTATTGAAAAGGGGATGGAATAAAAGCAGGGAAGTCTTGCTACAGCTATACAGGGTATTGGTGAGGCCACACCTGGAATACTGCGTTAATATAGATTGTAAATAGTTGGGGTCCCAGCACTGATCCCTGCGGCACCTCACTAGTTACTGGTTGCCAACCAGAGAATGAACCATTTATCCCTACTCTCTGTTTTCTGTTAGTTAGCCAATCCTCTATCCATGCTAATATATTACCCCCAACCCTGTGAACTTTTATCTTATGCAGCAACCTTTTATGTGGCACCTTGTCAAATGCCTTCTGGAAGTCTAAATACACCACATCCACTGGTTTCCCTTTATTCACCCTGTTCGTTACATCCTCAAAGAATTCCAGCAAATTTGTCAAACATGACTTCCCCTTCATAAATCCATGCTGACTCTGCCTGACTGAATTTTGCTTTTCCAAATGTCCTGCTACTGCTTCTTTAATAATGGACTCCAACACTTTCCCAACCACAGATGTTAGGCTAACTGGTCTATAGTTTCCTGCTTTTTGTCTGTCTCCTTTTTTAAATAGGGGCGTAACATTTGCAGTTTTTCCAATCTGCTGGGACCTCACCAGAATCCAGGGAATTTTGGTAAATTACAACCAATGCACTCACAATCCCTGCCGCTACTTCTCTTAAGACCCTAGGATGCAAGCCATCAGGTCCAGGGGATTTATCTGCCTTTAGTCCCATTATCTTACTGAGTACCAGCTCCTTAGTGATTGTGATTGTGTTAAGTTCCTCCCCCCTATAGCCCCTGAACTATCCATGTTGGGATATTGTTAGTGTCCTCTACTGTAAAGACTGATACAAAATATTTGTTCAGAGTTTCTGCCATCTTCATGTTTTCCATTACTAATTCCCCGGTCTCGTCCTCTCAGGGACTAACATTTACTTTAGGCACTCTTTTCCTTTTTATATACCTATAGAAACTCTCGCTATCTGTTTTTATATTTTGTGCTAGTTTACTTTCATAGTCTATCTTCCCTTTCTTAAGCATTTTTTGGTCATTCTTTGCTGGCTTTTAAAATCTCCCTGGTCTTCTGTCCTCCCACTAGTTTTGACCATTTTGTATGCCCTTGTTTTTAATTGGATACTGTCCTTTTTTTATTTAGTCTGTGTACGTAACTGTAATTTCTCATCCCTGGAACAATTCTAGTAAATCTCTTCTGTCGCCTGGGGAAGTCCAGAACTAGGGGTCACAGTCTAAGGATAAGGGTAAGCCATTTAGGACCGAGATGAGGAGAAACTTCTTCACTCAGAGTTATGAGCATGTGGAATTCTCTACCACAGAAAGTTGTTGAGGCCAGTTTGTTAGATATATTCAAAAGGGAGTTAGATGTGGCCCTTACGGCTAAAGGGATCAAGGGGTATGGAGAGAAAGCAGGAATGGGGTACTGAATGCATGATCAGCCATGATCTTATTGAATGGTGGTGCAAGCTCGAAGGGCCGAATGGCCTACACCTACACCTATTTTCTATGTTTCTATGTTTCTGTTTACCCTCTCCAAAGCCTTCACATCCTTCCTAAAGTGTGATGTCCAGAATTAGACACAATCATCAAATATCATCGGCAGTCCCTGGAAATTGAGGAAGACTTCCTTCCACTCTAAAAGTTCTCAGGTGACTGAACAGTCCAATTCGGGAATTCCAGTCTCTGTCACAGGTGGGACAGACGTCGTTGAAGGAAAGGGTGGGTGGGGAGTTTGGTTTGCCGCACGCTCCTTCCTCTGCCTGCGCTTGTTTTCAGCATGCTCTCGGCGATGAGACTCGAGGTGCTCAGCGCCCTCCCAACATCGAAGCAGTGACCATGTTCGATCAGCTCCATTGGGCAGGCCACATCGTTCGCATGCCCAACACGAGACTCCCAAAGCAAGCGTTCTACTCGGAGCTTCGTCACGGCAAGTGAGCCCCAGGTGGGTAGAGGAAACCCTTTAAAGACACCATTAAAGCCTCCTTGATAAAGTGCAACATACCCAACGGCACCTGGGAATCCCTGGCCCAAGACTGCCCAAAGTGGAGGAAGTGCATCCGGGAAGGCGCTGAGCATCTCGAGTCTCATCGCCGATAGCAAGCAGAACCAAGTGCAGACATCAGAAGGAATGTGCGTCAACCCAGGCTCCCCACACACCCTTTCCTTCAACCACTGTCTGCCCCATCTGCGATAGAGACTGTAGGTCCTGCATTGGACTCTTCAGCCAACTGAGAACTTATATTTAGAGTGGAAGCAAGTCACTCTCGACTCCAAGGGACTGCCTATGATGATATTAATAACTTAGATGAGGGGACCAGGTGTCATGTATCCAAGTTTGCTGTCAATACAAAACTAGTTGAGAAAGTAAGTTGTGAGGAGGATGCAAAGCGGTTCAAAGGGACCAGTTAAGTGAGTGGGCAAGAAGATGGCATTTGGAATGTAATGTGGAGAAATGTGAAGTTCTCCACTGCAGCAGGAAAAATAGAAGAGCAGAATATTTTTACAAGGTGAGAGACTAGGAAATATTGGTATTCAGAGGGACCTGGGTATCCTTGTACCTGAATCGCAGAAAGTTAACGTGCAGGTACAGCAAAAAAATGAATAAAGCAAATGGTATGTTGGCCTTTATTACAAAGGGAGCAGAGTATAAAAGTAAAGAAGACTTACTGCAATTATATGGTGCTTTGGTAAGACCACTGGAGTACTGTGGGCAATTTTGATCTCCTTGCCTAAGGAAGGATATACTTGCTTTCGAGGGAGTGTAATAAAGGCTCTCTAGACTGATTCCTTGGATGAGGGGATTGTCCTGTGAGGAGAGGTGGAGTAAACTAGGCCTATATTCCCAAGAATTTAGAAGAATGAGAGGTGATCTCATTAAAATATATAATATTCTTAAAGGACTTGACAGGGTAGATGTTGGAGGATGTTTCCCCTGGCTGGGGAGTCTAAAACTCATCATAGGCAGTCCCTCGAAATTGAGGAAGTCTTGCTTCCACTCTAAAAGTGAGTTCTCAGGTGACTGTACAGTCCAATATGGGAATTACAGTCTCTGTCACAGATGGAACAGACAATGTTGAAGGAAAGGGTGGGTGGGGAGTCTGGTTTGCCGCAGGCTCCTTCCACTGCCTGTGCTTGCTTTCTGCATGCTCTCGATGACGAGACTCGAGGTGCTCAGCGCCCTCCCGGATGCTCTTCCTCCACTTAGGGCAGTCTTTGGCCAGGGACTCCCAGGTGTCGGTGGGGTTGTTGCACTTTATCAAAGAGGCTTTGAGGGTGTCCTTGTAACGTTCCCTCTGCCGACCTGGGGATCGCCTGCCGTGCAGGAGTTCCGAATAGTCTTGTGTCAGTCATGCGAACAAAGTGGCCCGCCCAGCAGAGCTGGTCGAGTGTGGTCAGTGTTTCAATGCTGGGGATGTTGGCCTGATCGCGAACAAATAGACACAGTACTCCAGCTGAAGCCGAACTAGTGTAAAATATAAAATATAACATATAAAATATTGACTTTTGTCTCAGCTTACATCCCCAGGAACAGTTCGTAGAACGGAAAGCCTGTGTTGTGATGATGTTAGGGACAAAGCTGACAAAAAACCTCGACAGATTTTCTTTGTTAATGCACAGTCCACGAGGAGGAAGACTTCATGCTCTTTTGCAGAGATTGGCCTTCACAGGAAATACCTGGAAGTAAGGGCCCTTCTCACCACCAGGCAAGCAACATTTCTGTGCTTGTTTGATAGACTGCGGATGACATGTTCTGACAAATGACTGTGGCCACCTGCTCAGTGATTTTTCTGAAAGGATCAGCCCCATCCCTCTTTCGGAGAGGCTCAAGGACGCTGCGTGTTCTTTTGCAATCATTTGTCCATGAAGAAAAGAGTAATTTGGTACGCTCTAACTGAATGGAATATCTGCAGCAGTCCGGAAAAATCCATCTTTTCAACCCCGGGAATGAATAGATCCTCAGCACACAGTCATACTGGATCTTCACATGATGACGGGTGATAAACTAAACTTATCAGGGCAGCCTTTGGTAAACTTTTCCCCCTTTACATCAAAATCCAAATAGGGTGCCTCGAAGGACATTTTCCATTTCTGATGTCCTGGTGAGTGGAAGATTGTCCAGGGGATTGCAGTAATGCAGACAATTCCATTCATCGACCTGAAACGTTAACTCTGTTTCTCGCTCCACAAATGCTGCCTGACCTGCTGAGTATTTCCAGCATTTTCTGTTTTTATTCCGTGATGGTGTTTGGGAATTCCAGGGTTTTGATCCAGTGACAATAAAGGAATGGTGATTTTTCAGGGTACATAGAAACATAGAAAATTGGTGCAGGAGTAGGCCATTCGGCCCTTCGAGCCTGCACCATCATTCAATATGATCATGGCTGATCATGCAACTTTAGTACCCCACTCTTGCCTGTACAGTAGCATAATGGTTATGTCACTGGACTAGTAATTCAGATGCATGGACTGATGAACTGGAGACATGAGTTCAAATTCCTCCATGGCAGCTGGGGAATTTAAATTCAATTAAATAAATATATCTAGTATCAGTAATGGTGACCATGAATCAACCAGATTGTTGTAAAAACCCATCTGGTTCACTAAGATCCTTCAGGGAAGGAAATCTGCCGTCCTTACCTTGTCTGGCCTATATGTGACTCCAGACCCACAGCAATGTGGTTGACTCTTAACTGCCCTCTGAAATGGCCTAACGAGCCACTCAGTTATATTCAAGAAGGCAGTTCAACATCACCATCTCAAAGGCAGTTAGGGATGAGCAATAAATGCTGGCCCTCTGGCAATAGCCAGGTCCTGTGAATACATTTTTTTAAATGTTGAAATTGGGATGGTGAGTGACTTGGTGGGGATCTTTGGAGGTGATGGTGTCTCCATGATATTGCTGCTCTTGGCTTGTTGTGGATTTGAAGAAGAAATTTACACGGAGTTCTCAAAATCTGTTCTCATTTCCTTAGGCTCACCCTGTATTCAAGCCACTTAATGTTCAGACATCACGACGTTGTAAAGCTGTCCATAATGGGCAGAAGAGTTGATAAGCCCGCCCCAGCTATTGAGTGTCATATTTGCACTGTGCTGTTACTGGATATTTTTTGTTCTGTAATCTCTTCCAGCCCTATGATCCCTCAAGAGCTCTGCGCTCTGCCTATTCTGGCCTTTTGAGCATCCCATCATTGGTGGCCGTGCCTTCAGCTGCTTTGGGCCTAAGCTCTGACATTCCCTCCCTAAATCTCTCCACTTCTCGCTCGTTAAAATCTACCGCTTCACCAAGCTTTTGGTCATCTGCTCTACCATCTCCCTATGTGGTCCGTTGGCCAAAAAAAATCATCATCATCATAGGCGGTCCCTCGAAACGCGGATGACTTGCTTCCACACCAAAAAAAAGGATGAGTTCGCAGGTGTTTCGAATGAAGAACCCAAACTACATGTTGAAGGGTGGAAGATGCCTGTGTGTGGATTTTTTTAACGTGGGGTGGCCGTTGCACACCAGCCACCACACGGGCTTGACAGAGCTAGGTCTTGGTCCAGTGGCAAGGGTTAACCAAGACAACTGGAGACCTGCTCTTCTGCACGGACCTCGTGCTCGCACATATCGCAGTGTGGGCTGGGCCCGTGCTGCACCTGCGTCCCTGGCTCTGAACTCACGCCTCCCCTGGGCCCCGATCACAGCCCTCCACAGTCTCTCGCTGCTCCTTCCCACTCCTGTGAAGTGCCTTGGGACATTTTATTACATTAATGGTTCTATATAAATATAAGTAGTTGTTACTTTTTAGGTTCAAGTCAATTTGGGAGACGATTAGCAGTGACATGATAACCGTCAATGTGCGAGATGCACCCAGTGTATATTTATTGTTGGGAGGGAGGAGTGGGATTGGTCTACATTGAGCCAATCATTCCATTGGTTTACAGCGGTTAACATTTTCAAAATCCAGCTTTACAACTTGCAGATATAAATGCCAATTCGGGATAGTTTCGCAGCAGAAGCGCAAACACAGCCAGTTGGGTAGAATTCCAGCGCCCAGTCTGGGAGCTGCCTCAACGCTGAACATTGCGACAGGAACTCAGCAATCGTCAAGAAGCCAGGACCGTGAGCGGCGCTGAGAAATCACCTTCCAAAATCGCAGAGTGTGGCTTTGGAGCGCCAAGGTCAATCGGCTCTCCAGCAAACCCGAGAGCTAATCGCTTGGAGTTGCTTTGTGTGCGCCTTTCCTTAATAAAATAGAGCAATTCTGGGATAAACTTATACTGAGCTGGCGAAGGCGAGAGACAATGGGAAGCGTTTTATTTAATACTCCATTATTTCTGTATTTTTGGTACTTCTACCTGGTGACAGCTGAAGACCCGTTTGGAGCTTTAGTCGGCTTGTGCCCTGGGAGCATTGACCAGCCAAACTTAACATATGTTGCTTGTCAAAATCTCCATTTAGGACAATAATAGACGCCCACACAGATATTTCTCAGTGAACACCCAGCTGAGTGATTAAACAGCATCGTCTGCGGTAGCTAACTGGGAAATGGAGCAAATGCTAAGTGCATTAATACCAGGACCATCCCAGTAATATCTGCTTTCCTGATGCAATGACAGTTGATCAGACCCATCATTTCTTTTTTCGCTGTGGCAGCTGTTTGAACGACACGGCTTTTAATCTCTGAGGTGTACTTATTTGACCTCTACTGGTCTTTAATCTCACAAGTATCTTAAATGTGCATTGTTCATTGTTGTACGAAGAATCTCCCTAAGGCCCGTTCACAGTGATGCACCTTGGAGGTAACTTGGACATTTTCGCTCTTCAGTGTTAGTGTTGATCAGACGAAAACTATAGATTGGCAGATACTCCTTAGAGTCCTCACGATATGCCCTTGAAATACCCTGGTGAAAAGATAGTCCCCGACAGTGGTATTTGGAGCACATTAAGCTTCCGACCATGTTTACTTGGAACATGTGCGAATTTTGTTCAGAAATATTTCGCGACAAAAAAGAAACATGTAAGTGTGGGGTGGAGAGAAATATCTTTCAGTCCTGATTTGGTGCACTAAACACTGGGGTAGAAAGAAGAAAGAGGGCCCCTGTGGTGTTACTTAGTTTTATGGTTTAAGGTTTGGAAGACAAGCCCCACAGTGCTGAGAGAGGCAGGTCTAAGCCATAGACTGTTTCATACAGAATCATACAGCACATAACGAAGCAACTCAGCCCGTCCTGCCTGTACCAGCTCTCCGACAGAGCTACCAACTGGTCCCACTCCCCTACCCTTTCCCCACAGTCCTGCAAGTTTTTCCTTTATAAGCAGACATTCAATTCCATTTTGAAAATTACAACTGGATTCTACTTTCCACCAGAAAAAAATCAAAGAGCAAGTTATTATTTAAATGGAGAAAAATTGCAAAGTGCTGCAGTACGGCAGGACCTGAGGGTACTTGTGCATGAAACACAAAATGATAGTAGGCAGGTTCAGCAATTGATCAGGAAGGCCAATGGTATCTTGGCCTTTATTGCAAAAGGGATGGAATATAAAAGCAGAGAAGTCTTGCTACAGCTATACAGGATATTGGTGAGGCCACACCTGGAATACTGCGTGCAGTTTTGGTTTCCATATTAACGAAAGGATATATTTGCTTTGGAGGCAGTTCAGAGAAGGTTCACGAGGTTGATTCCGGAGATGAGGGGGTTGACTTATGACGAAAGGTTGAGTAGGTTGGGCCTCTACTCATTAGAATTCAGACAAATGAGAGGTGATCTTATCGAAACGTATAAGATTATGAGGGGGCTTGACAAGGTGGATGCAGAGAGGATGTTTCCACTGATGGGGAGACTAGAACTAGAGGGCATGATCTTAAAATAAGGGGCTGCCCATTTAAAACTGAGATGAGGAGAAATGTTTTTCTCTCAGAGGGTTGTAAATCTGTGGAATTCGATGACATGAGAGCTGTGGAAGCTGGGACATTGAATAAATTTAAGACAGAAATAGACAGTTTCTTAAACAATAAAGGGATAAGGGATTATGGGGAGCGGGCAGGGAAGTGGAGCTGAGTCCATGATCGGATCAGCCATGATCTTATTGAATGGCGGAACAGGCTCAAGGGGCCGTATGGCCTACTCCTGTTCCTATTTCTTATGTTTTTAGGCAAGACATTCCAGATCATAACAACTCGCAACATAAATATGTCTCCTCATCTCTCTCCTGATATTTTGCCAATTATTTTAAGTCTGTATATTCTCTGGAGCTCAGGAGAATTAGATGATCTCATTGAAATGTATAAAATTCTTAAGAGGGCTTGAAAGGGTAGATGCTGAGAGGTTGCTTCCCCTGGATGGCGAGTCTAGAGCTAGCGGGCACAGTATCAGGATAAGGGGTCTGCCGTTTAGGACAGAGGAGATATTTCTTATCTTTCGAATTATCTACACCAAAGGGCTGTGGATGCTCGGTCATTGCTTATACTCAAGAAAGAGATTGATGGATTTTTGGACACTGAAGGAATCAAGGGATATGGGGATAGGGCGGAAACATGGATGGGAGATCAAATATCAGCCATGATCTTATTGAATGATGGAGTAGCCTTAAAGGGCCATATGGCCTACTCCTGCTCCTATTTCTTATGTTCTTATGTGTCCTCTGGTTACCGACCCTCCTGCCAGTGGAAACAGTTTCTCCTGACCTTACTCTATCAAAACCGCTCATAATTTTGAACACCTCTATTAAATCTCCCCATACCCTTCCCTGCTCCAAGGAGAACAGCCTAAGCTTCTCTCGTCTCTCCACTGAAATTCCTCATCCTTGGTACCATTCTAGTAAAAAATGTAGAAGCTTTTAAATTACAATTCAGAAATGTAGTTTATGGAGTCATTGCTACTGGACAAATGCCAGTTGAGAAAGGTGATCAAAAGTCATGAAACATCAATAGACTTGCTTGATGTACATGGGTTCAGGAAGTCACTATAGAGATATCGAGCAGGGAGCAGGTAGTCTACAATTGAGGTAATTGTACATAGGGCTGGCAAAGGAGCAGTCTTGTTAGACCATGGTCCTTTTCTTGTCCTCAGGTTGTGGGTTCAAGTCCCACTCCAGGGACTTGAGCACAAAAAAATCTTGGCTGACACTCCAATGCAGTGTTGAGGGAGTGCTGTACTGTCGGGGGGCAGTACTGAGGGAGTGTTGTACTGTTGGAGGGGCAGTACTGAGGGAATATTGCACTGACGGAGGTGCCATCTTTCAGATGAGATGTAAAATCGAGGCCCCGACTGCTCTCTCAAGTGGACGTTAAAGATCCTATGGCACTATTTTGAAGAAGGGGAGTCATCCCTGGTGTCCTGGCCAATATTTATCCCTCAATCAACATGACAAAAAATCACATTATCTGGTCATTATCACATTGCTATTTGTGGGAGCTTGCTTGTGCGTGAACTGGCTGCCACATTTCCTACATTACACTCCAAAAGTACTTAGTTAGCTGTAAAACACTTTGAGACATCCGGTGGTCATGAAACGCGCTATATAAATCCAAGTCTTTCTTCTTTCTTTCTTTCTTTTTTTCTTTCTTTCTTTCTTATGTTTTTAACCCTGTGTTATATAAAATATGCAGTCTGTTGATTATACAAATGAAAAGTTGTTGACCAAAAATGAATTCTACAAGTCTGGAACGCTTCTCCACCCAGGCCACTTTAAGTGGAAGGCAGGTCACTTTATTTTTTGACAGATATGTTATAAAAGAGCAGGTGCAGCTCTGGTGGCTATATTGTTATCACCGGAGCATTATCAAAATAGCTTTAGGGCTGTTTTAGTGAACGCAAAGCCTAAATTCCCCAAAATTAATGAAATAACAACTAAAAATAATTTGGGTTCACTTTTCTGTTCATCTTTCTGCCAAAAGCGGCTGAAATTGCCTTGTGTTCATTTCTGGGGTGGTAAGTAGTTGGGTGGTCTTCCAATAGCATTTACTTTTAAAAATAGTCACGAATAAGTCCAATGGGGAATTCAGTTGGAGGGTGAGAAAGTTGGATCTCAAACCAGTGTCCTAAGGTTCAATAAAGGAGACTACAAAGGTATAAAGGCAGGGTTGGCTAAAGTGGACTGGGAAAATAGATTAAAGTGTGGGACGGTTGATGAAGAGTGGCAGACATTTAAGGAGATATTTCATAACTCTCAATAAAAATATTTCCCAATGAGAAGGAAAGACTGTAAGAGAAGGAATAACCAAACGTGGCTAACTAAGGAAATAAGGGAGGGTATCAAATTGAAACCAAGGGCATACAATGTGGCCAGAACTAGTGGGAGGCCAGAGGATTGGAAACATTTTAAAAGCCAGCAAAGAATGACTAAAAAAAAATAAAGAGAGGGAACATAGATTATAAAAGTAAACTAGCACAAAATATAAAAATAGAGTTTCTACCAGCACATAAAAAGGAAGAGAGTGGCTAAAGTAAATGTTGGTCCCCTAGAGGATGAGACTGGAGAATTAATAATGGAGAACAGGGAAATGGCATAGACATTGAACAAATATTTTGAATCAGTCTTCTCGGTAGAAGACACTAAAAACATCCCAATAGTGGATAATCAAGGGGCTATAGTGAGGGAGGAACTGAATACAATCACTATCACTAAAGAAGTAGTACTTGGTAAAATGATGGGACTAAAGGTGGACAAGTCCCCTGGACCTGATGGCTTGCATCCTCGGGTCCTAAAAGAAGTGGTTGCAGAAATAGTGGATGCATTGGTTGTGATCTATCAAAATTCCTGAATTCTGGGGAGGTCCCAGCGAATTGGAAAACCGCAAAGATAATGCCCTTATTTAAAAAAGGAGGCAGACAGAAAGCAGGAATCCATAGACCAGTTAGCCTAACATCTGTCATTGGGAAAATGCTGGAGTCCATTATTAAAAAAGCAATAGCAGGACATTTGGAAAAGCATAATTCAATCAAGTAGAGTCAGCATGGTTTTATGAAAGGGATATCGTGTTTGACAAATTTGCTGGAGTTCTTTGAGGATGTAACAAGCAGGGTGGATAAGGGGAAACCAGTGGATGTGGTGTATTTGGATTTCCAGAAGGCATTCGATAAGGTGCCACATAAAAGGTTACTGCACAAGGTAAAAGTTCACGGGGTTGGGGTAATATATTAGCATGGATGGAGGATTGGCTAACTAACAGAAAACAGAGTCGGGACAATTGGGTCATTTCCCGGTTGGCAAACAGTAACTAATGGAGTGTCTCAGGGATCAGTGCTGCGGCCTCAACTATTTAACAGATTTACAATCCTGTGAGAGAAGAAATTCTTCATCTCAGTTTTAAATGGGCGGCCCCTTATTCTGAGACTGTGCCCCCTAAGGTGGAAATATCCTCTCTGCATCCACCTTGTCAAGCCCCCTCATTATCTTATATGTTTCGATAAGATCACCTCTCATTCTTCTGAACTCCAATGAGTATAGGCCCAACCTATTCAACCTATCTTCATAAGTCAACCACCTCATCTCTGGAATCAACCTAGTAAACCTTCTCTGAACAGACTTGGATGAAAGGACAGAGTGTAATGTAGCCAAGTTTGCTGATGATACAAATATGAGTGGGAAGGCAAATTGTGAGGAGAACACAAAAAATCTGCAAAGGGATATAGACAGGCAAAAATTTGGCAGATGGAGTACAATGTGGGAAAATATGAGGTTATCCACTTTGGCAGAAAACATAGAAAAGCAAATTATAATTTAAATGGAGAAAAATTGCAAAGTGCTGCAGTACAGAGGGACCTGGGGGCCCTTGTGCATGAAACACAAAATGTTAGTATGCAGGTACAGCAATTAATCAGGAAGGCAAATGGAATGATGGCCTTTATTGCAAGAGGGATAAAGTATAAAAGCAGAGAAGTCCTGCTACAACTGTACAGGGTATTGGTGAGGCCACACATAGAGTACTGCATACAGTTTTGGTCTCCGTATTTAAAGAAGGATATACTTGCATTGGAGGCTGTTCAGAGAAGGTTTACTAGGTTGATTCCAGAGATGAGGTGGTTGACTTATGAAGATAGGTTGAATAGGTTGGGCCTATACTCATTGGAGTTCAGAAGAATGAGAGGTGATCTTATCGAAACATATAAGATAATGAGGGGGCTTGACAAGGTGGATGCAGAGAGGATATTTCCACCTTAGGGGGCACAGTCTCAGAATAAGGGGCCGCCCATTTAAAACTGAGATGAAGAATTTCTTCTCTCACAGGATTGTAAATCTGTTGAATTCCCTGTCCCAGAGAGCTGTGGAGGCTGGGTCATTGAATATATTTAAGGCGGTGATCGACAGATTTTTGAGCGATAAGGGAATAAAGGTTTATCAGGAGCAGGCAGGGAAGTGGAGCTGAGTCCATGATCAGATCAGCCATGATCTTATTGAATGGCGAAGCAGGCTCGAGGGGTCAAATGGTCTACTTCTGCTCCTATTTCTTATATTCTTATGTAATGAAATTCAGTTGTAATTTGGCCCCCGTTTCTAATGAGCAACAGGCGCGTTTGATCCCAGTGGCAAATTGAGTTGAAATCTAAAGCGCTCCAGTCCAATAGTTACAGCGTCAGAGAGTTGAAATCTCTGGGCCAGTCAAAAATAGATTCAACAAAGGATGACATAGGATATACAGCACAGAAACAGGCCATTTGGCCCAACTAGTCCATGCCGGCGTTTATGCTCCACTTGAGCCTCCTCCAGTCTTTCCTCATCTAAATCTATCAGCATAACCCTCTATTCCCTTCTCCATCATATGCTTGTCTAGCCTCCCCTCAAATGCATCGATACTGTTCGCCTCAACCACTCCCTGTGGTAGCAAGTTCTACATTCTCACCACTCTCTGAATAAAGAAGTTTCTTCTAAATTCCCTATTGGATTTCTTGGTGACTATCTTATATTGATGGCTTCTGGTTATGCTCTTCCCCCACAAGTGGAAACACTCTCTCTGTATGGACTCTATCAAAACCTTTCATAATCTTAAAGACCTTTATTAGGTCACCCCTCGAAGCTAACCATGCTTTAATTTAATATAATATTTACTCTTTAAAATTATGTTAAATAGCTATGAGGTTAACCTTAGTACAGCTGGCAGGGCGCAGAGGTGGGAGAGGGGTTGGAGGCAGCTCAGTTCGGTTCTATCACAGATTCTGGCTCCCACTGATCTAGGTGGCCAGGCAAGTACATGACTTGTGGAAATGTGGTAGCTGTTCTTTTCACATTGTAAGAAAGAAGAAAGAGCTTGCATTTCTATAGCGCCTTTGACAACCTGAGGACCTAATAAATCCTTTTCAGTCTTTATAAAAGTACTTTTGAAGCATAGTAATTCTTGGAATGTGGGAAACACAGCCAATTTGAGCACAGCAAGCTCCCACAAACAGCAATGTGATGACATAGAAACATAGAAAATAGGTGCAGGAGAAGGCCATTCGGCCCTTCGAACCTACACCACCATTCAATATGATCATGGCTGATCATGCAACTTCAGTACCCCATTCCTGCTTTCTCTCCATAACCCGTGATCCCTTTAGCTGTAAGGGCCACATCTAACTCCCTTTTGAATATATCTTTTGAACTGGCCTCAATAACTTTCTGTGGTAGAGAATTCCACATGCTCACAACTCTCTGAGTGAAGAAGTTTTTCCTCATCTCGGTCCTAAATGACCAGATAATCTTTTTTTTTGATTGAGGGATAAATATTGGCCAGGACAACGGGGATAACTCCCCTGCTCTTCTTCGAAATAGATCCATGGATCTTTTACATCCACCTGAGGGGGCAGACACCTCAGTATAATATCTGTCAGAAAGACGGCACCTCTGACAATGCAGCGCTCCCTCAGCACTGCACTGGAAGTGACAGTCTAGAGTTTTTTTTGTGCTCCCACAACCTTCTGAGAGTGCTACCCACTGAGCCACAGCTGACACCGAAAAGGGGAGGTGTGTCACATGCAAGAAGTTTAATGTTAGTTTCTGGTCGAAATCCTCCTTCAACTATTTTAAAAACGTGGCCTCAGACTCAAACCTATCCAGGCTGCATGCTGTATGCAACCAATGAAGGTGATTTTGACATCAAAAGTTATGATTTTATTGAAGTCTCTGTGACTGTTACGTTGTTGAATCAAACCGGGCAATCTTTGTTATTTGGAGAAGGACTGCGCTTAAATAAGTTTTGTGTGATTTTTCGGTATTCAGCGGGCATTTGGGAAAAATTGTGTAGATCTCTCGCATGAACCTGAAATGATTTCTAAATTCCTGAAAGGATGGTTTCGAGGGAGAGAATGCTGCTTGGGTCCTAATGCCCCAAAGTTGCTGCCAGCAATCAACTTGCCTCGCTGGATATGATCGCGTTTCACAAGTGAACTTCTACCCGAATCGGCGTTGGCCCTTTTAGATTGAAAAGGGGGGAAATAAAACATGGGTTAGACCTTACCTTTTCTTTTACGTTTTGAGTTACGCTCGTGTTTGTACAGACCTTCAATGTACCTGGATGTGCACTTGAAGAGCCGCAACCTGCAGGGCTACGGACCAAGAGCTGGAAAGTGGGATTAGGCTGGGTAGCTCTTTGTTGGCCGGTGTGGACACGATGGACCGCAAAATTCCAGGATTACTGACTTCCAAAACGTGTTGAAAATAAGTGTAGACAATGAGACCCACAAGGGAAGAATACAAACCAGCGCTTGATTGTGACACAGTCACCAGAATGTCATTTCAGCAGAATGTCATTTCACCTGAATGTCTGATCTGCTCTCTGAAATTGAGCAGGAATGGGAGCAGTTGATGATTACAGAGCAAATCTCTCCCCACCCACCCCCAGCCCCCTGACCTGTGAAATATTTGCCTCCACTCTTTTTTTTAGTTTAAGATCTCAAGAACCGCCGGCCACTATGTTCAAAATCAATCGAAGATTTGAACGTTGCTTTGACGAATTCATAGCTAGTTAAGTGTCTTTCAAATGTGCCTCCACACCTTGGTTCTGATCGGCTGGCCCCGTCCATTAATTTCCAAGTGAGAAATAATCAAGTGTTAGTTTCCCCAGAAATGAAGTCAAACGATGTGAAAAATAGAGCGAGAGAGAGAGAACCTCATGTCAGCCCTTGCGCTGACCGAGGTGGCTATCTGAGCTAAATGGTGGTGATGGGGCCAGCTTGTTGTACACTCAAAAATCCTTGAGGATAAGACATTGAGCAACTTCTCCGAATGATTTCACTCACAACCACTCAGTCCACTAAGATTAACTTCAGCTTCAGAAGTGGCCGGTAAACCGGCTTTGCACAGTCTCTCGCAATCAAGTTGCAGGGCGAAAACTCCAGTCAGTGCCTAAGGTGTTCTCCAATTTCTGCAACCCCGGCCAAATAGGAGAACAGAACTGCCTTGTGACGCCCTCTTGAAAACACGAAGATGACATGCTTGGAGAAGGGAGGCGTCGGTCGCTTTTGACACGAAGCTTCAATTTGCATTCAAGCAAGTTTTCCTAACACCCTACTCCGAAGGTGAATTGGTTAACAGGGTGTGAGGCTGAATTATTTTGGCACTTGGCTGCCCTTGATCAGACTCCAAGGCTCAGTTTGCACATTCCGCACGTCAGTAAAATGCATGGGGGGGGGGAGGGGTTGGAAGGTTTATTAAACCTCAACCGTACTGCGCTCCGCCTGCACGTTTGTCGAGATGAAGGGCGTTTCTCGGATACAAATAACACGGAGTCTCGCCGGCTGTTCAAAAATAGCAAGCGGCTGGCAGCACACGTTTGAACACAATTACCAGTCCGCCCACCGCTATATTTAATAAATGCTGAGCAGGGTACTGTCACTGTTAAGATTAATGCGACCGCTGATTAATTTCAGAGTAAATGAACTGAAACCGCGCCATTCCACAAACAGTGCAAGTTTGTTCAGAAGTACTGTTCAGGGAGAGGCATTTTATTAACAATTTCTGGATGATGATGTTATGATTAAAAGCGACGAAATGTAGCAAGTCAGCTCCGATGTGTTCATCACTTCTCGATTCCTCTTTGATTCGGGCTTCCCTATATCTTAGTTTCACTTTTCTAATCTAGTATTTCAACTATTGAGAATTCATCTCAAAACATTGAGGGAAAATTGGAAGGCAGAACTGTGACCGCTTGGTTTCGTGAATACTTTTCGAAAATTCTGTGGCTACATATATAAAAATGGAAGGGTTTCGTGAAATGCTTGAAACCAGGGCAAAAAATGGTCTCAAATCGGAATCTACATCTCACTTTTTTTTCAACTAGTTCAAAATGAAAATCAACCTCCCCGAGACAGCACTAATTAATTGGACATAATCTAATACCGTGTTTTTTTTCCTTCATCGATATCAATAACGAATAGCAGTAATATCGTTAGATTTTAATAAACCCACGATTTATTTGCCAAGATATATTTATATTGAGGTTAGGATTTCAGAGTTGTATTGATATATCGGTGTTTGATCATTTGCTTTGATCTGATCTTTGATTAAATGGTGTTTTTTCCCCTTTATCTCGACTGAGCATATCGCAACCAGAACCATAATAATGAGATCGAGCCATTGGCAATAATTATTTGAAGAAAACTTCGAAGGAAAAATATTATGTATTAGGAGCTTAAATTTTGAATTTCTTTCTGACTTTTTTTTTAAAGTTGTTGCTCAGAGGAGTACTAACGATGGGAACAGTCCATCAAAACTATGATAAAACCTGATGAATCGTGTTTGGAATCTCGAACGTACCGTTAAAAAGCCCATCATGGTTTGTGGTTATGCATGATTTATTTCGCCAATTCGTCGCTATTGTAGTCTTCAATGGGTAACAATTCCCCTGTTTGTACAGTAACAATCCCGAATGCCTTAGTAATTTTTACCGTTTGCTAAATCTTCTGGAAGGAGTTAACGATTGTCCCAGGAATACCGAACAGAGGAAATATTTGGAAGACATTTCGGTGTTGTTTCATCAAGCGACCAGATGAGTTCTTACACGTGTCTTATCAAAGCGAAATATGAACGTTTCGGAAGTTCAGGCTATTATATTTTAATCTAGTTTCGTAATATAGGCATTACATTTACAATCCAAACATAGTAATGTCCCATTAATAATACAATCGCAAAGCAATGCAATAAATTGGCATAATATATAAATTGGCAACAAAATATTGCCAACCCAATAAAGTCCAGGGTTAGCCTTCATGTTCGTCACGGGAGGGCTATTTGTGCAGTATTTAAACAGCTACCCCATTTATAATCAATTGCCTAAATAAATTATATTTTATTACATTCCAAATGCACAGATCCTCCTGTTTCGCTTGCCATTTTATGCAAAATATCGACTGAATATTTTCCCCGCAAACTCTATGCAGTTTGCACTGTGATGTAGCGTTGTAGCTTAATAAGGACATTAAGCTAGAATATAAGCTCCAATAAATAATAATTTGGAATATATTTGGCAAACCCATGCATTCAGGAAATGAGATATACAGCGGTTGATGAACAACATAGTCTGAATTAAGAACAAATGATTTGAAAAGTCCCAGCAGTTTGGGTTGGCCGGCGTATCTCAATTGTCACTCAATTAGTATTAAGCAAGGACGCGTAATTCAGTGTAAAGAGCCCCCACGTGTAACTTCCAACATTGCATTATTACATTATGTCTTTAATAAGCAGGTTCCTAAAACTGTGAATATGTTTATGATTTCAGGACACATAGGGTACTGAGAAATTCTTACCCCTGGAGCCTCCGGGAGAAGAGGGTTATTTAAAGTCACACATGAATTATAATGACATGTCTTGATGCAATAGAGGTTGCAAAGGACTTGACTGTAGTTTATGTTGAATTTCACTTTCACTTGTTCAGGCTTCATTGCCCAAGACAATGTCCTTTTAAAGTGTTTGTTGACATATTAGTGGTTGAATATATGGCATAATATATGGTTGAATATATATTTCCTTGGGGGTCTTTTTAAGGGAAAATTATATAATGTAGAAAATGCATCGTCTCCAATTAAGAATGCAACAGAATATGCAATGCAAAGAGATTATGAAAGAAAATATTCTCTGTGCATTTTATGTGAGGAAATCTGCAGGACTTTCTTAATAAACTGACAATTTCGCTGCAGATAGCTTATAGACACAATCTCTACCCAAATGAGGAGACGGAAAGAGGGGTGTTGAAATGTGTGTTCACATACACCGATCACACTCAAATAAAGGGATTCCAGTAGGAACATGCATCTTATTTTCACATCACAACAATTTGACATAATTTGCTAATTTCCTATGATTTTCATGCGCGTTTTTTAATTTTTAAAACAACATTAATACTAAATATGTTTTCCCCCGAAAAGGTCCTTTTGTTATTTTAAATGCAGCATGGCAGTGTATATGATCATTTCTATTGCTGAGATTGACATTGGAATGAACCCCACAGTGGCCATTTTTCCCGGTCCCCTACATTCCTGTGTTCCTCCATACATTCCTCTGTAAAGCCACAATTCGCCGTTTACGCTGTGCGCGCTGAGATATTCCAGTCGGTCTCGCCCGTGAAGTGAGTTTATGACATTGCCTACGAATATCGCACTTTCATTAAATTGACTTCAAATTGTAAACGACACGAACGTTCAGAGTTTCCGCCCGTATAACATAACAGAAGAGACGCGGTATGCACCTATTGAAGGAATGTTGCAACTTTGAGACGAAGTGAGAGTCAGGAACCCGAAGGGATGTGTGGGCGAAATCGTCAGAGAAAAGTTTGAAAGGTTCTCCGCTCATTGCAGCCGCCCGGCCATCTCTGGTGCTGTATCCCAGCAGACACATGGCGTCTCAAGTGTAAAGGGTTCGGTCCCTTAACGTCAGCGCCGACCTCGGCGCCTTTATGACAACCTTCTGGTCTGGTTGTTCCAGCCCCAATTAAATGAAACCCGTCACATCGGTAACCTGGACATAATTACTGTCTGGGGACTTCACCGCCAGGACCTCGCTCACATGAGCCAATGTCATCAATGTTTCAGAAATAGAAACCAGCTCTTTTCCCCCGGAATTTGCTGTTTTAGAAATCTGCTTATTAAAGAAAGAATTTAAGAATGCAATATTGGAATCTAGACGTGTAGGGCTCTTAACACTTCCCTACTTCGGGTTGATTGAGTGACAATTGAGATATGTAGCCAATCGAAACTGTTGGGATTTTTCAGAAGGTTGTAGGTGAATTGTCAAATCATTTGTTCTTAATTCAGACTATGTTGTTCATTAGGACACCTTTTATTCAATCGATCACCGAATTCCTGAAGGTGTACGTTTGTCAAATATATTTCAAATTATTATTTATGATTGGAGTTTATCTTCTATCATTAAGCTACGCCGATACATTACAGTTCAAATTGCATAGAGTTTGCGGGGAAAATATTTTGTCGATATTTTGCAAGGAGCAAAAAAGACATTTGGAATGTAATAAAATATAAAACGGTTACATTTTCAAATCATGTATTTCCTTTCCTTTTGACCTGTGACCGGAGAACGATTTAGGATACAGATGATACACGAAAACTAGCGGAGGTCTAGAGAATTGGATTTTGTTCCTAAAAGTCTTCTCAAGCAATCTGTTTGTAGTAATGCTGGTGTTTTATCTTCTCACTCGATGTACAGAAAGTCAAGTTCTTACTGTTATAATTCTGTGGCACATAATTGTCCACTCAGTCCGCTTCTTTGGCAGCACCTCCCAAACCCGCGATATCTACCACTTAGAAGGACAAGGGCAGCAGGCACATGGGAACACCATCACCTCCAAGTTCCCCTCCAAGTCACACACCATCCTGACTTGGAAGTATATCGCCCTTCCTTCATCCTCACTTTGTCAAAATCCTGGAACTCCCTCCCTAACAGCACTGTGGGAGCACCTTCACCACACGGACTGCAGCGGTTCAAGAAGGCGGCTCACCACCACCTTCTAGAGGGAAATTGCGAATTTTAAAAAAATCATCCCTGAGCAGATAAATGTATTTCATGCATCGTTCCATACATGCATAATGCCCTATATTTAATTATTAAACCTTAGCAAACAATATGCTAAAACAGTAGCTGGATGCAGTTCAGAACATGATTTCCCCCTTACCGCTTAAATTGCAATATTTTTGCTAAACTTTTCGTTTAGCCACCTTATTTTTTATGTACATGTCTGTGCATTTGCGTGTGTATGTTCGTATACACACATGTGTTACTATATGAATTCATGTCTGTTTGTGTACACGTGTACTCCTTGACTTGTATATGAGAGTTCCTGTGAAGCTTTCCCCTTTTTTTGTAATATTCTCAAAGTACAGCAAATATATCCTGCAAATCTTGCCTGTGACAGATCCTGCCCACTTACCTCTCCACCCTACCCACTTACGTTCCAACACAGTGACGACAGAGGTTTAGAAAGATTTAAGGAGGCCAGGTTGCAGTCAAAAAATTACTTCCATCCAAATATTTCAAGAAATGATTCACTAATGCAACAAAAAAATGGTCCTTGAACAAATAAATGACGGACTGCAATGACGGTATCAAAAACCTCGCAGTAATGCGGTTAGTGAGGTGTGGTACGCCCAAAGATATCCATGCCTTTTATTGTGGAGTCTTTTTTTAATAATGAAAATGTTTAAACCCGCCCTTGCTCACGAACCAAATATTTCAATCGTGCAACTATAAATATATACTTGGGTGCTACTGATCATATTACGAAATTAACAAGTCATATAAAAAACACCAACAGAGATAATAAAAAGACAAATATTACAGGCGCTGTATTTGGCGAATAAGAGTGATTTAATCAAGGGGACTCAGGTTAAGAACTCATGGGTTACGCATGGAGTCATGTATCCTTGACTGTGGCTGTAATAACACCGGGGCAGGTGTTTGTCAAAAACGGCATCATTCAAATGTCGGTGCAAAACAATGTAATTCAATCGACCGAAGTTATGGCAACGGAAAAGGTATTAACGATAATAACCCTTCCTATTCAGCCGAAGTTTTGTCCAATTTTCCTGGGTGGAGGTGGGAAGAGAATTTGGGCACCGAAGAAACCATTGAAAAAATAGACCTTCTATTCTTTCTGAAGATATAAATAACAGAACCGGCCAGACCAGGGGGCTGGTATATATAGATGAGAAATGTAAAAAACGGCCTCTCCAATCAACACGCGGGCCACGGGTGAGTTCAGAACACGGTTCTGTGTCTGGTGCGCTTTCAACTTAACTGTCTTATCAACAGTGCATCTATTTATGTGTCAACTGTGGCTTAGTGGGTAGTACACTCGCCTCTGAGTCAGAAGATTCGGGAAAAAAATCTAAGTTGACGCTCCAGTGCAGTACCGAAGGAGCGCCGCACTGTCCAAGGTGCATCTTTCGGATGAGACTTTAAACGAAGCCCAGTCTGCTCTTTCAGGTGAACATAAAAGATCCCATAGCACTATTTCGAAGAAGAGCAGGGGAGTTATCCCCCGTGTCCTGGCCAATATTTATCCCTCCACAACATATCAAAAAAACAGATTATCTGGTCATTATCACATTTGTGCGAAATTGGCAACCGCGTTTCCTACATTATAACAGTGACTACGCTCCAAAAAATATTTCATTGGCTGTAAAGCGTTTTGAGACGTCCGGTCGTGAAAGGCGCTATATAAATAGAAGTCCGTCTTATCGTTTTTAACCCCCTCCTACCCCAATCCACCCCTCCCAGGACAACAGGTGTTTACCGAGTTACCTCTAGCCCCAATCGGGTTTTAAAAAAACTTGAAAAGCGGAAAAAACTTGAAAAACTTGCAACATACACTTTCACCTATTCTCTATGGAACTCCCTGCTAGTGTGAATATATTGCAGAGCACAGTCGTCAAATGGTTAATGAAATAGCAGCGTTTTTAGAATGATGTATTCTCTGTAATTTAAACAGCGAACACCGTGTTGGCTCCACGGTGGAAAATGATTTATAGACAACCGAAAGCTCCAAAGGATAAAGAACCTCTTTGCTATTCTCAATCTTTTAGTCTTCCGACCAATTATGGTATCAAATCACCAAAGCCGAATATATTTATATTAGAGTCGTTGCAAGAGGTTGTCTCCTGGGGAGGGAAGTTATTTTTTCCATTCAATCCTTTCATGTGCAGCCATCTTACTGTAATCACTCGCAACAGTCGCAGACCTTATATGAACTGTAGAGAAAAAAATATGTTCGATGTCACCCGGAGGATCCATTATATCCAAGGGAATAGAGGGGTATGGGGGCAGGGCGGGAGAAGCCATCACACTGGGAGAAGGCTTGTGTGGAGTCAGCATAGACCAGCTGAGCCGAATGGCCTGCTTCTGTGCTGTAAATTCGATGTAAAAAAAATAGTTAAAGCTAAAATGTTAGGCGTCGAGTTTGTGCGTATTTGTCTATTTTTCTATATTTGAATCATTGTCGCGACTTGATTTCAAATAACAGAGGGAGCGATCTCTTGCTCACAGTAAACTTAGTATTACATCGGGAGAGTTTTTCCCATTCTATGTTGAGTTGGGGGCGTTGTACCCTGATGCGTTTAAAAGTCTGATTTGTAAAAAGAAAATACAGTAAACATGGGGCGCCAGTTCGTAGTCCGAGTGAAGATTAATCATAAAGTAGGGGGAACCTTCAATCGCTGGCGATAAATGTGAATTTGGCGGTGAAAGGAATATCGTGGTATTGTTTTCCTTGGGGCGGTCACAATGAATTTAGGGGCTGTTTGAACAGGTTTGTGGTTTCCCAATGATCGACAATCGTGAAACCAAGACACTCCCACATCAATAGCAAGCCCGTGAAAATGTTGAGTGGGACATAACGGGAAAGCTCATATAAATTTAGCTTCCCGCAGTATTGTTTCTGGCGGATTCAGTGCCTCGCAAATTTGGCCGAGTGAGGATTTAAACCCAATGGCGTGAGCGGTTATGAGCAAAGCCTCCTGCTCTTTTCAATCGGGTGCTAACTGGGGTCAGAATTTGCAGTTTAGCACTTTTTATACTTTCCTTTCAAAGGGTGTTGCAACTAATCCAGAATTCGACATCGTTATCAATATAATTAAGGAGAATGTATCATCTTACCCAATAGAATTTATTCACATTATAAGATAAGAAATGGAATCCATTAATACTCGTGCGAAACTCATTTAAAAAATCTGAAATAAGCTCCTCAGTCTCCTTAAAAGTGCCTTGGTTCGGAACATTAACATAAATATTGTCATTTTATTGTTTTTTTTTAATTTAAGTATTTATGTTTCCGGGTAGGCGCAGCGTATAATAGACAGTGTCTATTAGAAACAAAAAGTACTGAAGATGAAATGATAAAAGGCATTTATTTTTTTATTATTCACATGCTTCCAATTTCTCTCGTTTACTGATTCCAAATATAACAAGTAAAAAAAAAGACAGTTTTATGTACACAAAAACTCTGACTGGAACAGGAATATTTATAAAACAATTGAATCACATGAATGCGGCTATTTTTGTCTGTACATTTTTTTTGGGGGGGGGAGAATGGGGGGGGGGGTTATTTATTTATTATTTCTGTACAACTATTCACAGCAAATTCAAGTAAAGGCGGAGTGGCCTTGGGTTGTGTCGCTTCGCTCAATATTCCGCCCGGGGAGTGTGAGTTAGGCTGTGCCGCCGCAGGTCGCAGTTACGCCGGAACACTTTACCGCACTGCTCGCAATTGTAGGGCTTGATGTCTGTATGGGTAAGAAGGTGAGTTTTCAAGTTACTTCTTTGATTAAAGGTTCTTCCGCATGTGGGACATTTGTGAGGAGATTCCTGTTCAGATTTGAAGCAAGCAAAGGATTAATTCCTTTAAGTAAACTACTGTGATCTCCTTTTATTTTACAGAGATTTGTCCAGAGCCATGGAATAATAGTGTACTGTTATATATAAATGTATATTGTATAAATGTATATTGTCTAATTTTAAAAAATTAATAATTAACTGCTAACTGTTAATTAGAATCGCTGTTAGAGAGAGCAGGCATGGCCCCCAAGACATTAATGACAAACTTTATATTTTCCAAACATTTCTTTTTATAAGTAACTTTTGGTCTGCACAAAAGTAAAAAAATAATAATCCGCACCACTTCTCGCAGAACTTGGCAACGTTGGATTCTCGAGACTGGACGGAGCTTAAGTGAAACGGAAACTCGCTGTTCAGCTCACCTGCATGTGTAACGTCTTGTGAACGGCGAGGGTCCTTGACTGACAGAACCCTTTCCCACACTCCTGACACTTGAAGGGTTTCTCTTTGGAATGAATATATCTGCAAATCAACGCAGTAGTCATTCTCAGTAATGGGTCGGCAAAGCACACAGCCGCGGCCTGTTAATTTCTATGTCGCTCACATTTTCTGTGTGTGTGTATGTGTTTTGAACGCGCTGGTGGTGAATGGCTGAGCTCCCTGCAATTCTGGCTCTGAGCACCCACAGGAATCTGAGGAGAGGTTGGAGAGCAGGCGCTGATACAGCTCCCCCTTCCGCCGAAGAGGCGCTACGCACGCCCGCGTTACCATCTTTACCCAGACAACCCGGTACTGTACACAGCTCGCCAGAGGCACCGAAGAGGGTTCATTATCTTTGGCAGATTAACTCCGACTGGCCTTTCGCCCCGACTCCGCATCATAGCTTCATGGCAGTGGGCTGAAATTATTCAGGGGATGTAAGGATAACAGGCCTCGACCCACCAAATGATCAAATCCACCAACATTTCTCTCATCTCTCGTTATTCGGTAGCCATGGCTTTCGGCCGTGGAGTTGCAAGTCATTTGGCGAGGGAGGGTGGGGCATCAGTGTCTGGAGGTATCAATGCAAGGTCTGGGGGTAGACCGAGGGAAGGTGTTTTTACTTGTGGGAGAACCCAAAACTAGGGGCCATAAATATAAAATAAAAACAGATAAATGCTGCAAACTGTCCATATTTCACATTGATGTTTTTTTAAACCAACGGGTGCGTTATGGGATAAGTACATTATAACATGATTCCCTTTTTAAAAATTCCCATTTATGAAAAATAATTCGCTCTTCACTGGCTATTCTTCTGCATTTCAGCACTGAGTTCTCCACAAAAATCCCCATCCACAAATCAGAAGAGTGTCAGAATTAGGAGCAGGAGTAGGCCATTCGGCCCATCGAGCCTGCTCCGCCATTCAATAAGATCATGGCTGATCATTCACCTTAACTCCACTTTCTCGCCCGATCTCCATATCCCTTGATTTCCCCCTTGACTCCAAAAATCTATCGATCTAAATTTCCATGAATTACCGCCACGCCTTAACTAATTTAACAGCCCCAGTTGCTCAGACAGCAGGGAGGTATTAACTGGGGACTCGCCCTGTCCCACATTGATCCTATCACTAATGGCACCAGTTATGGGTTCAGTGTGGCCGGGGTTGGGCACGAACCTGTGATCCCGCAGGTGGTCCTGCCTTCTGAACGCCTTGTGGCATATATCGCAGGTATAGGGCCTCTCGTCCGTGTGCGTCCTCTCGTGGATGAGCAGGTTGTAGGATTTGGTGAAATGTCTGCCGCAGAACTTGCAAATGAACTCCTTTTTCGTTTTGGAAGGCAGTCTGCCCCGGGCGGGTTTCCTGTCCAGGCCGAGTTTGGCCCCATCGCCCTGAGAGCCGCCGACAGCCGGGCTGAGCTTGGCGAAGTCCCCGGGCTTGGGCGGGTCTTCCTGGGTGGCGGCCAGGGCCAGGTTGGCGAAGTCAAAGCGGGGCCGCTCTTTCTGCAGGGCGGGCAAGAGGTGGGCCACCGTCCCTTGCTTGGGGTGGAAGACGTGGGCGCCGAAGGGCAGCGCCGGGAAGGGGAATCTCCGGCCCTCCACGAAGCCCTGGGCGGCGGCCATCTCGGTGAAGGTAGAGCGGGCGATGCCGTGCAGGTGCGGGTAACCCAACGTCCACTGGTTCATGTGCATGGTTTGCACCGTGCTCAGCCCGTACAACCCTTGCAGCTGGTCCACGGCCGAGGGGAACGTGTTGACGGCCTGCAGGAAGGAATAGTTGGTCAACTGCAGGGGTGGGTGGAGGGGGATAGGGGCCGGCAAAGTCTTGCTTCCCATTGCGTTGGAATGGCCAACACGCTTGAGGCCTCGGTCGGTGCTGGATAATCCCTCCGCCCCAGGACTGAAAAATTAGAAGAGAATTGGAGACACTTTAGTCTTTAAACATGTTAAGGAAAACAACAACAGCCATGACTTGTATTTATATAGCGTTTTTAATAAATTTGAATACATTTGAGACAGTTTCTTGAATGTTCCCGATGTTGGGGAAGTCCAGAACCAGGGGTCACAGTCTAAGGATAAGGAGTAAGCCATTTAGGACCGAGATGAGGAGAAACTTCTTCACTCAGAGAGTGGTTAACCTGTGGAATTCTCTACCTCAGAGACTTGTTGAGGCCAGTTCGTTAGATATATTCAAAAGGCAGTTAGATGTGGCACTCACTGCCAAAGGGATCAAGGGGTATAGAGAGAAAGCAGGAATGTGGCACTGAAGTTGCATGATCAGCCATGATCATATTGAATGGTGCTGCAGGCTCGAAGTGCCGAATGGCCTACTCCTGCACCTATTTTCTATGTTTCCATGTTTAACTGATAAGGGATTAAGGGGTTATGGGGAGCGGGCAGGGACGTGGACCTGAGTCCATGATCGGATCAGCGATGATCGTATTAAATGGCGGAGCAGGCTCGAGGGGCCGTATGGCCTACTCCTGCTCCTATTTCTTATGGTTAACATGGTGAAACGTCCCAAGGCACATCACAGATCAGCCATGATCTTATTAAACGGTGGAGCAGGCTCGAGGGGCCAAATGGCCTACTCCTGCTCCGAGTTCTTATATTCATTTACAGGAGTATTACAGGATCAAAAAATTGACACTGAGCCACATAAGTAGAAATTAGTTCAGGTGACCAAAAGCATGGTCAAAGAGGTAGGTTTTAAGGAGCGTCTTGAAGGAGGAAAGAGAGGCGGAGAGGTTTAGGGAGGGAGTTCCAGAGCTTGGGGTCCAGGTAGCAGAAGGCATAGCCAGCAATGGTTGAGCGATTATAATCAGGGATGCTCAGGAGGGCAGAATTTGAGGAGCGCAGACATCTGGGGGGGGGTTGTGGGGCTGGAGGCGATTACAGAGATAGGGAGGCGAAGACCATGGAGGGATTTGTAAACAAGGATGATAATTTTGAAGCTGACACTCAGTCTTGGAAGAGTTGAAATTGATGTTTTAAATGTGTTAATTCCAGCATCAACAGTTCCCAATTCCTCTATCATCGATTGTTGTTCGATCGGAATGTCTCCATCTCTGGCCCAGAAATATAAATCATAGCAGAAGTGGCAATTTTCCGCTGGGCTCTGCGCCTCTCGAATGTCGAGGAATGGGGGGTGGGGAGGAATAGTTTGAGCGAGACCTTCACATATCTGAAACATGAAATAAAACCCTCCCAAAAATCTATTGGAAAAAGCAATGTAACGCGTTACACTATGACACTGGCGGCAGAGACTTCCGACTGAGAAATGTGCTTTCTGGACAGAAACAGAAAGCAAGGACTTCACTCTGAAATGTGTTATATGCGAAGATTTAAGGTAACCAAAAGAATAAGAATAAATTAATAAAATACTTGCAGATGGCAACTCATTATGTTGCAAGCGAGAATTCCCCTGCTAGAGACCCCCTCCCACACACACACACACAAACAGCTTCTAATACAGAGATCTATTGCTTTACCACTTTAACTTTACGAGGTGTTCGAGTCAGTCAATAAACACGCTCCTAGCACGAATAAAATCGAACATTTCGAAAATGCAGCGAGGCAAGTAAAGTTCCTTGTCGGTCACCATCTTGGGTGGGTGTGGGGACTACTTAACTCCAAAACACCTTGGCTCTCGTCTTTTCCAACCCCTGAAATCAGTCTTTTGAAAACACGAGTTATACTCCGATGAATTCACACACATACACAGATCTCTTTCGAGGAAGCTTTGATGTTACGCGGGCGGCGGAGATACCACCTTTTCCCGCTCTAAATGCACTCAAGGTTTTGTTTTGGTTTGGAAGGGTTTGTGAAGAATTGTGAAATCTTGCCCCCAGTGTCAGTGCGGTGGGGAGGGAGGTGGAGGGACCGACCAGGCGCTGCCGGGTCCCGAACTCAGACTGCTTGTTTTTCTTCCTTCAAGAACAACTCATTCATCAAGATAATTGAAGGGGGAGAGGGAGAAAATAAAAGCCACACTTCACCGGTGCCACATGCTCTAAACAAACCCACTTCTCGGCCAAGACTCTCCACACAGTGAAACATGTTTGTTTTCACTTATTGAGCGCAACAATTTTTATTTGAAAAATAGTTTCTGTGTGTGTGTGGTGTACAAGTCAAAAGACACTGGGGATTTTAAAATATATATTTCAGCATCCATAGTGGTTAATTGAATATTGGGTTGTAACCCTCTGCATTATGAAGGGGAGAATTTGAAATTATCAATATTTCAGACAATGAAGCTTTTTATAAATTCATAACACGGTGGATTGGGAACACGTCTTTGCAAACCGATGGTGGTCTTTAAAGTAACGAAATGGAACGGATCAAAATCCGCCCCACTTGACAATTCAGGTGAAGATTGAATAAATTATTTTAAAGATTATTTTAACTGATTTTCAGTGATGCTGCGTTGTGATGTGACGTGGGTCTCGGGATTATAGAGCACATGCTAAATATTACAATCCTCATAAGCTCATTCCTGCTTGATTTTTTTTTAAGTTTGAGGATTCTAGCCCTACAGATTATAATTGCTCGATACAGGTAAAAAAATACCAAAGGTCTGCGCCCAAGAACAACACCCTTAGAATAAGGATAATGTTACCAGGTTTTGACAAGCATTATCAGACGAATGTGATGCGCCGCCAGAAGAATCGATGGCCCTTGAGATGTTTTTTAAATACTATTTTTTCCAACTCGCATTCTGTCTGACGGTGATTTAAATCTCCCCCTTTCTCAACACAAACTGTTGGATTGGAGCTCAGAGTGAATTCCTCTGCACTGACCTGGAAGAAGCGAGGTGATTAGATCGACCTGTCACAGAACTTTTACAGGGTGGTGGGGGGAGCAATGTTATCTACCCCAGCTCATCTCCTCGCCGTGACTATGCTTATCAATTTGCAAACCTCTAGGACTTTATCGACCAATTTATAAACGCCTATTAACAATTGATTTGTCTTTAAAAAGAGTGATAAAATCAGTTTCTCGGAATGCTAATCCCATTGTATTTACAGAGGCCTATTTAAATCCACCTTAATCGGACAACTCCTGAGCCTCATCGACACATAAATGGTCATTTAAGTGGATTTCGTTTCCAAATTGTGTATTCGGAACAATTAGTCATGAGATTATCTCTTTCGGGGTCACCCTGTATTGTATTAAAGAAAGACTTGCATTTATATAATATATGGAATAAAATCTTGCATTCATCTAGCGCCCGCAGACGTCCCCAACGCGCTTTACAGCCAATGAAGTGTGGTCACTGTTGTAATGTGGACAAGAAACAAAAGCACTTTAAATCCAGAAAGGCGTGTTTGCTTTGATTCAACGTTCCGTTCTAATATGGACCCCAAAATATTGGGCTTATATTATCTGTTCGCTTTGGGAAAAAAAATTAAAATCGCCAATGCACTTTCTCGTTCATCTAAAAACAGCAACTTGCATTTATATTCGCTGTTCTGGTATTGGGATATTTTTCCTCCTAAATACATTGCACACAGCGACTCTTGTAATGCGCATATTTAGGCTGGTGTTAGTTCCAAGCCCTCTTGTAGAATCAGAGTAAGGTCTGAAGTGCTCTCCTCCGCAGTTTATATTCAAGAAAGACTTGCATTTCGATAGCGCCTTGCACGACCTCAGGACGTCCCAAAGCGCTTCACAGTATTGAGTGCCCGGTCAGTCCAGTGGAACCAGCCCATGTTTCCCCCCCCCCTGCTCTCAGAAAGCCTGAGAAAGCTCACACTGTTCTCTGAGTTAATAAGAGGTGTGTGTTTGTGAGACTGTCCGCGGCTTCAATCCTAAGCACTAGAGCGAAACTAGTGTTTTTTTTAAACCTGTTTCAGAATATTCCCAGCGAATGAATCTCTCACACCCCAGCGCCTTCACGCGCCCCCAGCGAACAGCAATCGCACGGGGCATATTCTTGTGACACACAACTGGCAGTAAATGAAGACATCCTCGAACACTCACTCCTTTAGCCTAGCCAGCGAGCCCGGCCTTCTCAGCCTTATTGCCCCCGGCAACTCTTAGCTTGTGTCAAATTTCACTGAAAAACAATTTTAACTCACCTTCAAAAACATAACAATGAAGGTCAGCTACGATTCTACAGACTGCACATAGGCAATACGATAGGCAATAGGGGAGGGTGGGAGAGCTTGCTATAGCCAAAGATTTGTTTTATGCCTAGGCCGTAACTAATGTGACAGAAATGTGTTCCAACGTTAAATAAGCCGGCACCGAATTACGCAGTAAAATATTTAAGAAATTCCAAAGTTTCCCCCCAAAAGGTGGTATGTTGTTGTGACCTGAGAGTTTCTTACGTTACTTGAAATTTCTGCGTGTAACGTGAAAAACACAAGTGGGTGGCAGGCAGCCTTGTGTCGCTACTAGATCTAGACTGGTCCAGTCACTGACGAGAAACCACAGTCAATGTTGTTTGGTTTTACTTTCTGTTACACAGCAGGTTGGTGCATTTAATGTAACGCCATTTCTAATGTTAGTGGCATAGTTAGGTGTGCCCTTGTACATTGCATCGTGTTGCTATGCCTATCTTTTTGACACAGACCCAATTCTGACCGAATTCGCCAAGGAAAGGAGAAATAATACGGGGTCGTTCTGATCAGTGACTGGAATAAAACGCTTTGAGTGTTTTTGAAAAAAAACACTCCAGACGGATAATACATTGCAAGACACGCTCTCCAGAGTGTTAGCTTTCAGTCGACGTTTTCTGTGGGAAATATTGCGTGTAATACAATCCCTAAAACAGCTGTAAGGCAACAAAGCAGATTCACTGAAGAGTTACAACTCAAAAGAGTTTCACTGAAGAGTTACATTATGATCTCGACAGTGTCCCTGGACCACGCTGAGGTTATCCCGGGTTAACCTTCCCAAATCCTGCAATTCCCATTCCTTCTCCCGGTGTATAGGATTTGTTTAGGAGCAGTCCCAAATGCTTCTTCTCCCTGTTTTAAGTCGGCGCTGCTTCTATATGTTCAGAACTGGGGCACCTTTGAAAACACTCGGATCAAATCTGTTCAAAAGTAAAATCTCAGCAAAGCCACTTAAACCAATTCGACTTAAGTCGTGTTCTTTGGTTTTCTCTCCACCCCTCCCCTTCTCCCCTCCCCTCTCCATCAAGATATTAACCAGCCGGGCTACGAGCCCGGCCTTATGATCTACCTTGTATCCCATTTCCAGGAATGTTATTTTTTTCAATATACGGTAATATGGCGCTAAGCTACAACCGAAAATCATGTTAAAAATAGCTTTGCCAATGCCAAATGCATTTTTATTATTTTTTTTCCAGTCAAGTTACCAAAAGGACGAGTGTGATCATTGTTAGCTGTCTCAAATATTTGACAATATTTTTAGAAATGGGACATTACTTTGTGTGTGTGTGTGTGGGGGGGGGGGGGGGATGGGGGGGGCGCATATGTAAGTCTTTTTCATAATCGAATATGCCACATGAAAAAAAAGGATAAATATCGAAATAAAATGAAACAAAAGATTTTTTGAACTAGCTTGGCACGTTTAGAAAAAAAAATGTTCTGATAGACGAAAGCCGTTTTATGAATGGAACGCCAACTATTTCCCCCCAAAGCAGCTCTCCCCAACTCTAGGCGTCTAATGACTGTGTGATTGACAATGGGTCACTTTATCGCTCCTTCTAATTGATCGCTCCCCGACTATCGTCAGATTTAGCTCGGTGAATTCAGTTAAGAGGACAACAAGAGCGACAGAAGACGGTGGGTTTTCGCCCGTCTCCTTTAGCTTTGCAAAGTCAACGTGTGAGGTCACAACTGTGTAACTTCACCCGAGTAACCCTCCCTATCTGTGTAATCCTACCATCCCAACCCGAGAGCGTCGGCGCATCAGGAGAGTGAGAGACAGATCTTCAGCGGCATCCCATTGAGTTCGCCGCTGGCTGCACACCGCCAGGCCCACCGTCACAAACCCCTTCACAAGGAAGAGTGCTTAAAAGTTGGGATCCAGAGAAGGGGGAAGTAAACCAACGTGATGGGAGAAAGAGAGGGATTACCTTTACACTATCCCAATTGCTTTAGCAACCAGTTTGGAGTGTATGGTGCATGGGGGAGCGTAACCCTCTTTACACCGTTTCTATTTGGAGAAATCCGCACTTTTTAGGGGAGAAGGACACTGCTACTTCAAGCTGATAATTGAAATTCAAACTGGTATTGCAATATTTCATAAAATATAAATTATGATCTTATAAATTATAGAAACTCCGAAAGGAGTGGGGGAGGGGCATTTCTGATCGTTGTACCCCCAAAAAGTGGAGCGAATATTCGGAGGCCAGCAAAGCAAATAAATTAGAGGGGAACACTGTGTTGCATTTGAGGTGTGTGAAGATTGAACTGGCTTGAGTTACACATACATAAACAGACACTGATTTACTCTTCCAATCGGGAACCTCAATTCAGTGTCACTGGAATAAAAATCTAATGAATGCAACAAAAGCGCCTTCCAGTTTCCTATTGTTTTTGGCTAACAGTTTTTTTTGTCGGACAGAGGCACAGACTAACACACACACACGAAAGGCGCTGGCTGCCCCTGCACTATTGCACCGCTTGCCCCCAGCTCCCAGCAAGGGTCAACTTGCTCTGGAATGAACCTCGGTTGTGCTGTGTTTATTGCTGCCTGGTTGTATTGTTAGGTCTCTTGCACTGACCACACTCAATGGGGAAGGAAAGCGAAAGAGCGAAAGCTTCGACACAAATCATTGCTTTATACACACACACACACACACACACGGGACAAGAGGCAGCGCAGAACTTTGACTGCTTGTCGGAGTTGTGCAAATGAATAATTTCAGCCCAGAGATAAAGATCTCGCTTGAAACGCCATTGCAAACGCGAGAGAATCTAATTTATGGCAAAACGGGCTTTGCTTTGGAATTCCTGATCGGCACGGGTTGCTTCCATCCGAGGTTCTAATTTCCTTTACATTCTCATTGATGGAGTATTTCAAGAATTAACACACACACACAAAACAAAATCCTTACCCGCTGACACAGAAAATCCCCAAAGTTTCCAACAGTTTCGGCGAAGGACAACACTAGACTTTTTTTTAAACAACAAACTGTCGACTATTTAATCCACAACGTCAGGGGTACAACATCCAGCGACTTCAGCAAAAGTTCTCCAACTCGTCCCTGCTGGAGCACCGCATGCTCCGCCAACAGAAGGCTTGTTCTACAGGAGCGCTGGCAGGGTGTTTTTTTTGTGGTGGGTGGGTGGGTGCTGGTGAGGAGGGGTTAACAAACAGGCTGCAATCGGGGGGCTGATGGTGTGTCTTTTCCCTTCTGCACTCCGGTTTCCCTCTGAACTCGCTCTCCCGCTCCATCACATTTCAGTGCAGCCCAGGGCAGGCAGCGCGCCTGCGCACAGCCGGGGGGGTGATTAACTCCAGCAGTGATTGTGGACATGGGTTCAATGTCTCAGCAATATGTTTACTCCTGTTTGGATAGCAACACGTCCTTAAAGGGACGCCACAGTCTTTTTAAAAATACGATTTGTCTCGGATGTCAAGACCAGGTTTGAGGGGGAGGTTGGGGGGGGGGGGGGGAGAAATCTGTGCCAAAAAACAATTCGACCGGATTAATAAGGCTGGTTAAAGTAGAAGTCAAATGGACATAAATTCCCTAGAGGAAATTAACACAAATCTAGTTCAGGGTAATCGACATTTCTGGATGAATCACATTTGGAAATCACCATTTAATGTTACATCTATATATATATATATTTATTTTAAAAACTTGCTAATCTTACAGAATTTGAAAAACCGGATCACACGCTGATGATTCTGCTGAATAATTCAGTACCAGGAAAGTAGCAACGGACTGCCCCGGAATCCCCTGCCCACCTCCCGATACACGTGAATGTTCATTCTACCAGCAAGGAAATTAGCAGGAATAAGTGGGAGAGATTACCTGATAAAATAATCTGTTTAAAATTTCACCCCCCCCCCCCCTCTCCAACAACTTCCCATCGTAAACGAACACTCCGATTTGGACAATTCATTTTTATATCTGTTAATTTCTATGTATAATACCTTCCAGAATTTATTTTATATGTTTTATGCATGCTGGTGTTTAATACGGGGCGAGTTTTTTTGGGAGGAGGTGTGGGTATTCAATCGCTGCGTGCCTGTAGTTTAATCATTTTAAAAACGTTTGAAATTCCTTTTAAGGTTCTGGTGCTTTTCAGATTCAAATTTTTAAGATACTAGTTCTAATGTCCTCGCTCCGTCTACAATTAGCGCTGACAAATTATCCCTTTTTAAAAAATCAGGTTAGTTTCAAGCATTTTTGATTGGATGAGGCTCCGTTGTATTATAAAATATTACAGGGATTCGATGATATATATATATATATATATATATTTATATGAACAGATCTCACAGGAACATTGAGAAGAAATCCAGGCTCTTTAAAAGCCACTCTCTCTATTGTCACGATTACATAATGGTACTAGAAGCTCTCACCCAATGCACTTACCTGAAGACACCGCAATACTAACGCAGGCCAACAAAACACACGCAACCCCCGTTGCAAAGGAAGGCATATTTTATTGTTTGGAAAAGAAATAGAAGATTGTTTTATCTAAAGGAGATTGAGGGTAAATATTGCGAAGCGTCTGGAACTGGTAGAATAATAAGGTTTGAGTTATTTTTAAAGAAAGTAAAAATATACTAATGATTTTAAAATAATCTCCTGTATATTCAGCTGCGCGGTTACTTAGTATTGCTTCCAGTGACTCTTTCAGACAGATACCTAAACAATTCAGCAACATCCTAGCCCCCATCCCCCCCCCCCCCATCCATGACCCATTAAATCCTTATTTCCCAAAGGCCCGGTTAGTTGAATTAAAAGTGTGCATTAATCACTAGAATAATATTTTCTAATGATCCTAACCTTTCACTAATTCCTGCTGTACTTTCACGTTTGATCGCCGCGATTCCCCTATTCCAGTGGATTTGGCTGTGTGTGAGAGTGCGCGAGTCAAAGGCATCTTTTTAAAACACATTGCGACTCAATGAAAATATCTATTGTTAGTTGCAGGAATCTCCCATCACGTGAAGGCAAAGGTGAATGTTTTAGCGCCCGGATTGCGGGACTGGAGAAAAGGAGTGGATTTAAAAGGAGCCATGTAACTTGTTCAGTTAAACCTTACCACGCTAAGTATCTGGTGAGGTGGGTGAAGATATCAAACACTGACATTAGTCTATCCATATAATGTAACTCTGATCTGTGCCTATATTTTTTACACCAGTAGTTGGGGCTTTTGTAGGTATCCTATTGGAGAGATTGGTAAAGGTTTGACTTCAAGAAGCAGAGACTGTAAATCTCTTGAAAAATTTGCTGCGATGTGTGTTTGTGTGTGTGTATTGGCGGACTAGTATTACACTCGTCCTCGACATGTCCTTGCAACCCTAGAAAGATAGAATCGACATATTCTCCAGCACCTTAAGTCGACACACAACTTCCAATTACAGCGAAGTAACTCCATTTGTCCCAATAGCTGTCATTTTTCCGATCAATTTCCTTTTGAGGTATCAGGGAATCCCCAGTAAACTCGGTGCAATTCCTGCCGCTTGAGCAGAGAGATGGAAACGATTTTTTGCCACTATTTATTTGCAGTTAGATGCTTATCGAATAAAATCGACGGGTACAACGGCTGTAAACAAATTATACATGTCGGCAATACACCTATCTTTATTCACTTTTCTTACAGCATTTTGCTGTGAAATTTAAAAAATGCCCGATCAAACCAACATATATTTTCAAAAAGATATATATTCAACCAATAAATACTGTGCTTTCTTCGGCTGGTTTTCGCCAGTCACTCGTGTGTGCATCTCTATATTATGTACAATATTCCCCAAACTACCAACAACACGACGAACTTCAGCCAATGCCAAAGCTGATTGCGATCCATTTTAATGTAATGTCAACCACAACAAGATATAAGTGAACATCTACAATCTCGACATCGTTTTAAGTTAGCCCCAGTTAACGGGGTTAGTAAATAGAAGTAGCCAATGCATTTGCCAGCTCAGATCTCTCCATACAGGCAGCATTATTTTATTTGACATGGTGCTTGTTAACTTAGTATTGAGGGGCTGAAATATATATATATATATATAACTTAAAACAATGTGATTTAAAACACATTCGATTTGATTTTCGTAAAGCTTTTTTCACCAAAAAAAAATCATGAAACATTCAACAAGATATTAGAAATCGGGGATTGGTACAAAGTGTCAAGCTATTTATAATTCATTTCAATGTTTTCAGTTGTTGGTTGCACTGTTTTCGAAGTAAATCAAACGGATCCCAAATCGTTCAGTGCACGAAATGTGTCCGGTTCGGAATTGCATGTATATTAAGATAGTGCATTGTCAATCAGAAGAATCGATTGCCTTTCAAAAAACAGTGGCAGTGATTGCTTATTAATCTTGTGTCTATCACGACGCAGGTCTAACCTAGACTGGAGATCGTGAGAGCTTTTTTTTCTTTTAAAAGCCGAAACGTCTTAATTCTGTTATCACAATAAACAATTCGCCCTGTTGCTAACCAGTCACGTTTTCTTCCACCCACTCCAGCTATCAGATCCAATCTGGAAAAATACGGTGAGTTTCAGTGTGAAATAAACTTCCACCCAAATCCTTTCACTGGCTTGTAACTTGTGCACAATGTATTAAAGCGTACGGGGGCTGCGAGCAAATAGAAGGGGAGGTTTATTGTACCAAAAAAAACCCCACATTTAATAAGTTTGTATTTTGAACTAATTCCGAAGTCGATGAGCATTTTGCAATTTAAACGCACAAAGATGTAACACTCTGTGATCCAATTCCCCGCAAACTAAATCCCGAATGTCCAGGCAAGCCAACGCTATTTATTTCGGTATTTGTTAAATGCACAAAATATCAGTGTTTCTGAGACTGACACATCATCCACTCTGCAGGGAGTGTTGAATATCTCAACAGACTTAAATGGTACTGCCACGTTTCTCAATCACACCGAATTGTTCCTGTGATCAATTCAATTGACAAGACACATATATATGCCTGCACAGGATGTGTTTTAAATTATTATTTTTACTCCATTGTTCACGTTCAGTTTCAATTATTCCTTGTGTTTTCTCATTCTCAGTGCAATTTTTGAGGGGCATGCTTTCATCCGTTCGGCCTCTTTGTTACAGCGAAAAAGCAGCTGTGAGTAAAATATAGCCTGTAAAATATCGCCTTCCCTAAGTTCCTTAACCAGGTAACTATCCCGTAATGGAATATCGATAAATGATTAATTTGCAGGACAACAGCAAATACAACACCAATAAGCTGATATTGATTATCCGTGAAAACAAGTGAAACGATCAGTCGAGCACATTGGATCTTGAAATATACATGTCATGAAATGGGTGAGCAAATTATATATCCGACAAAGGGACAGGGGTGTTTCAAAGAATGCAATCGGCAGCGCTATTGTAAAACACGGTCGTGTTTCAGAATTCGGTGTGAAAGGTGGGTGCGAGAAGTCATTTGGAAATTGCATGGCTGGCAAAGCCGACAAAGTCCTTGGAGTAGATGCTCTGACAGGTTGAGGCAAGCGACCAACCTGTGAAGGGCTCCCGGACTGGAGCGCCGCCCAGCGGCCGGTGCCCGCCACTGACGGGCAATGAGGGCCGGAGCGGAGGGAACGAAAAACTAGTTGAAACCACCACCCCCACCCCCACCTCCCAAACTTATTTCACTTTAATATTTTCCACGAACTAATGCATGCCAGATTAAGAAAATCGATGATCTAAAAAGAAAAATATGCGCGACAAATTTGAACCAGAGCGAAACGTAACATGTGATTTCCCCAATGAAGGCTCAGCCCCTCAAATTTTACCTCGGGATTTTTGGTCGTTTAGATTAACAGTGGTCCTTGCATGTTACGGCGCAGAGAGGTTATTTTAGAAGTTTCCAATGTCAAACAAAATACAATTTGGAAGACAAAAACAAATGCAACATCAATAAATTGAACAACAAAGACTTCACGGTATTTTATTACGAACGGTCCAGAAGGCTATTGCTTAATCTCCTCAGTTATTATTATGAATATAGAATATCTCTCACCACTTTTATTAATAACTGATTATTTTTAAACAAAAAAGCAGAACGCAAGATTGTATTTCCGCTGAAGTAACCGCATAGTTTGTCTCACAATCTCCACTATTAAGGAACATATTTGTGTGTGTGTGTGTGAAGCAGACTTTAACACAGATGTGAAGAATTTAATTTGCCCCATAAACTTGGTGATAACGAAGTGTCGAAACCTGAATTAATCCAACACTGGGAAGAGGGGGGGCGACGGACTGAGGGTCGCTGCTGTCTGATGGATTGAACGAGTGTTATTCGCTGTTAGCAAAAGGGGTGGGGGGGGGGGGTGCATTTAAAGAAGACGTAACCGTTGCTTCACTAAGTATTTCGTTTTGCAAGATTTTTATTGTCACTTTCGTCGGTGTCTCACACCAACGTCTTTCAATTCCCGTCAGATATCCCCAAAACAACGAAATATCAGCAACCTAAACGGAGCTGTGTTTTGACCCTATGTGCTTTCCATTTGAAACTAACAAACACCTTCAAGTCATAGATGCGTAACTAATTTTTAGTTAAACAACAGGGACAGATGCTTGGAAAGTGTTTATAATCTTTGCAGTCAACATATTTCCTCATGTGGTTGGGTGTCAAAGTTTGTTTGATAATCGCTCCCCTGAATCGCCTTGGGACGTTTTACTGAGTTAAAGACACTATGTCAAAGCAAGCTATTGATATTGCTTTACTTTACAAAGGGGATCTTGTTTACACCTGTATGTTTTTTTCTGAACCCGTTGCTGCACAGCTTGCGGCTGAAGCAACTTTCGTTCCAGTGAGATCAGGTGAGGACCCTTCACTGCAGCAAGTTAAACAGAAACAGTAAAACTCCGTAGTGTGGGGGTCAAATAACAGACAAAGCTTACAACCCGAATACAAAAAGCAAAAATACTGCGGATGCTGGAAAGTGGAATAAAAACAGAAAATGCTGGAAATCTCAGCGGGTCAGGCAGCATCTGTGGAGAGGAAGCAGAGTTAACGTTTCGGGTCGATGACGCTTCGTCATAAGCTTAACACTCATCGCCAAAAAGCAACATTTATTTTCTGCAGTCTTCATGTTGCGTTCATCAGTGCACTCCGTCCCATTTTCATCACCGCCCCATCTTAAAACAAGGCAATAGAATTTATCAATACCAAACTTACACCGCCCTGATGTTAAACATCTTTTTTTTGGAGCAGCCTTAATTGCACATTTTTGAAAAACAATCAGAGACCATTGTCAGGATTTAAACTCAATAATTGCTTTATATTTTAATATTGCAACATTGCATTATTAAAAAGAATGATTGGCTTATAACCGGGTTTATCATTGTAGCCCAGGCTGTATTTTAAAGAGTAGAGTTAAGAAAGTGGTTGATATTATCCCACAGTTTAAAGGGCGAATCCGCATCTGTGGTGACAACAGAGAAGTTCAGGTGTAACTCTTCCTCACAATCGAGTCCCGTTGAAAGATTACAGCTAACATTAGATAAATATTTCCTGTGAAGTACACTGGGACGTTTTACTGCACTATCGGCGCTATATAAACGCATGTTGTTGACACTTTGACTTGTATTTTCTCTCCGCAGATGCCGACTGACCTGCTAAGTGTTACTTGATTATTTTTTCCCCCCTTCAGATATCAAGCAGTTGCGATTTTATGTCACTTCGTTCGTTTTAAAAACACGTTGCTAGACAGACCTATGTATGTTATAGCTTCGAGAGAGGGCAGGATCACAGGAATAGTGAGTATAGAAGCACTCAAACCTTCATCAATGTCAAACGAAATGACCAAACTAGCATTCGGATTCTGCCTTTCACAAGACTGGGAATTCTAGAATACTGGGCGAAATTTGGATCAATTGCCCGCATTATATGGCATTTAATTTCCCTTAACCTGTTCACCCACCTACTTTAATGAAACTTACTAGTTTAAGTAAATCAAATACTTCAACCTTTGAATTGCGTACGGAATGCTCGCAACACAACAGTTCCAACTGTTCCCTGAGGTACAATTCTCAATCTGACGTTTGTCTTGGCAAAATAGCGTGTCAAATAGTTGCGGATGATCTAATTCCCCCCTGTGTATCGACACTCTGCAAAACAATTCTGTTTCGTAAAACATCATTCCACCCTGCTCTTATCGCCAAAGACAACCCTGCTAATAACTTTAGCAGGAACAGATGATCTTCTCATGTGCACGGAAACACGAGTAGACGAAGCTTCAGTTTTAAGACCGATTGTGTATTATAAATAATGTTTCAAAATGTCACCATTATAACCCAAAGGGTTCACACTTCATCGTGACTCGAATACTTGGGAAATATTTCGTGCACCAGGCTAATTGTTAATAAAATAATGTTCAGAATCCTCTTCCCTGGACAATTTGTAATCGGTTTGACTGTTCTATTTACTTTCAATTAGAAGCAGTAATTTGCAGTTGTCACTATGTGTACAAAACAAAAATGATTACATTTTTTTCGTACCCCACCTTTTCATTGATTTTTGAGATTAATTAATCCAATGATTCAGACGTCGGGATGTTGTCAGAGTTTGGTGCAAGTACTTAGTTGCAAAGAGATGTACAATTGCTTTGTACAATTAACATACATTACAGCTAATTGGATGGAATAAGGAATTGCAAGATTTTGATTTTCATAAATAAACTCCAAAGTTTGTATTGCGCCTCGGTGGAAACTTACACAGCGGTGCCATGACAACATATAAACAACCAATCAAAACACAACGCACAATCCCCTCCAACATAACAATAACAACTTATATTTTTGTATAGCATCGAAGACGCTTCAAGCGTAAATAGACAAATACATGCAGAGACAAAGAAGGAGATATTAGTTTAGACAAAAAACCCCACAAAATACATCATATGCATAACGGAGGCAAACGTGAGCTGGATTTAGAACACAGTTGACAACATGGAAGATTATGTTACAATCATTATTTGCCTGAAGATAGAAATAATATCGAGACTGTGCCATTGCTATCAACTAAATCATGTGAAACAAGGCATGAACGGAACATGACAACCCATCTAAATACAAGCTGTAGCAGCCAAAACAAATACCATTCACAATGACAAGACATCAAGACAAATATCTGAGTTGCAAAGAGCTACACAGAGATAACAAAGACACAACAACAATAACATTTATATAGCGCCAGTAACGTAGTTAAAAAGTCCCAAGACGCTTCACAGGAGCATTATAAAAAAACATTTGACACGAGCCACATAAGGAGAAATTAGGGCAGATGACCAAAGAGGTAGGTTTTAAGGAGCGTCTTAAAGGAGGAAAGCGAGGCAGAGAGGTGGAGAGGTTTAGGGAGGGAGTGCCAGAGCTTGGGGCCCAGGCAGCTTAAGGCATGGCTACCAATGGTGGAACGATTAAAATCACGGATGCTGAAGAGGCCAGAATTAGAGGAGCGCAGACATCATGGGGGGTTGTGGGGCTGGAGGAGATTACAGAGATAGGGAGAGGTGAGGCCATGGAGGGATTTGAAAAACAAGACTGAGAATTTTGAAATTGAGGCGTTGCTTAACCAGGAGCCAAAGAGGACAGCGATGGGTGAGCGGGACTTGGTGTGTGTCAGGTTACGGGGAGCAGAATTTTGGATCACCTCTAGTTTACGTAGGGTATGTGGGGGGCCAGCCAGGAGTGCATTGGAATAGAGATAACAAAGGCTACAGGTAACAAAGGTAAATAGACTGAAACTAACATTACAGCAGGGCAAGACTACAAACTGAAGAGTGACAGACCAATGCACAATATCCCCTATAGAAAGCTGGATGAAATATTATCCAACTAAAGAAATTGTTTGTAATTTGAGCATATACCAATCAGAAGCATATTATCAACAGTGACAGAACATTGCAAATAATTCAGTGCATTTATGGTACAGCACAAGACAACAAAAGTGAGTGAAGAAAGACTTACAATAATATAGCGCCTTTCACGACCACTGGACGTCTCAAAGCACTTTACAGCCAATGAAGTACTTTTGAAGTGTAGTCACTGTTGTAATGTAGGAAACGTGGCAGCTGATTTGTGCACAGCAAGCTCCCACAAACAGCATTTTGATAATGACCAGATAATCTATTTTAGTGATGTTGATTGAGGGATAAATACTGGCCAGGACATCGGGGATAACTCCCCTTCTCTTATTCAAAATTGACGTCCACCTGAGAGAGCAGACGGGGCCTCGGTTTCATGTCTCATCTAAAAGACAGCAGCTCCAATAGTGCAGCACTCCCTCCATACTGTACTGGAGTGTCAGCCTGGATCTTTGCACTCAGGTCTCTGGAGTAGGACTTGAACCCACAACCTTCTGACTTTGAGGCAAGTGTGCTACCCACTGAACCACAGCTGACACAGCCAAGGTGGAATTGACTGAAGAACAAACAGGAACAACTAATGGCATTCATAACAAAAATAAAGGAGCAGAACCAAGCTGCTGAACTGTCATATAATATTATGGACAAACTATGTGACGTACAAGAGGTAGGCCCATGCACTCCTTAATCCATAATCAACTCCCTACGGCCCCTAGTTACATTGAACTTTGGAATGAATAGAGCAACTGAGCAGTACAACATGAAATGAGTGATGGGATATTAAAGACAGATACCTAGGGATGTGAGTACAGTACCTATATTGCTCAGTGGGGAGATGGAAATACATATAAACGGTCTAATAACAGAGACAGCTGGATAGATGAACTAACATTATCCAGAGCAGTTAATGCAGAGTGGCAGTGGAAATTCAGCTGGAGAAACAGCCACCTCCTTCCCTCCAAAAAAATGGGAATACAGACAGATTCACACAGGGACAGACATAGAAATGACTAAAGTTGATGAATATGGCCGTCGGGAATTTTTTTAAAGAAATGAAAATGTTTTACAAATAGCATATTGTACAATGCTCCAACACAAAAAAACCACAAAAATACATTAAATCATTCAGATATGTGCATATATTTAATATACAAATGCAACAACAGCAGCATTCCTCCAAGTACAATTGCACAGATTTATGGATATTGGAATTTGCTCCATGCTTAACAAAGTACAATCATAACACGTCAGTTATCCTAACTCTCCTTGTAGTCTATTGATAAAGTGCTCTTGATGTTGAAGGAAAAGTACACCAAAATGTTAACATAAAAGTTATAATCTGTGATGGTAACTTCACCAACACATTTAATCCATTCGGGGCTATGTTTGCCATTACGGGAAACACGAAACATCACTGTATACAGAACATACCCCATCAGTTCATAGGTGAATAAAAATAAATTTGTGCAAAATAAAAATAAAAGAAAGACTTGCAGCCATTTTACAGCCAATGAAGTACTTTTGGAGTGTAGTCAGTGTTGTAATGTAGGAAACGCGGCAGCCATTTTGTGCACAGTAAGCTCCCACAAACAGCAATGTGATAATGACCAGGTAAACTGTTTAAGTGATATTGTTTGAGGGATAAATATTGGCCAGGACACCAGGGAAAACTCCCCTGAGAGGACAGATGGACCTTGGCTTAACATCTCATCTGAAAGGCAGTACCTCCACCAGTGCAGTACTCCCTCAGCATTGCATTGGAGTGTCAGCCTAGATTTATGTGTTCAAGCCCCGGAGTGGGATTTAAACCCACAACCTTCGAACTCAGAAGCAAGTGTGCTACCCATTGAGCCACAGCTGACACTGTGAATATAGTACTTACTTATTTTTTTTACATTGAATTAAATAGTCCAATTGAATAACTTTCTAAATAAGATAGTTTGTCGCCTCTTCTAAATCCAGAGAACAGAAAATCCAATAGGCTAGCTTCCCAAAGGGGATCCATTGAATAAGATTGCATCTTAGAGCAGAGTCTAACCTAGACATCCATCATCAGACTGTTTCCATACAGCCAGCACAATCTTGATGTCAGGAATTGAAAAGATTATTAGATTATTCTCCTTATAGTTTCAAAAGGCACATGAGAAACACAGTTGGATACCACTTTGCATTAATTGATTCATCTTGTATCATATCCGGCAGGATAATATAAAGAAAAGAAAGATTTGCATTTATATAGCGTCTTTCTCTACCATCCCAAAGTGCTTTACAGCCAATGCAGTACTTTTGAAGTGTAGTCACTGTTGCAATGTAGGAAATGCGGCAGCAATTTATGCACAGCAAGATCTCACAAACAGCAACGTGATAATGACCAGGTAATCTGTATTGGTGATGTTGGTTGAGGGATAAATAATGGCCAGGACAACAGGGATAACTCCCCTGCTCTGTTTAACATCTCATCCCAAACATGACAGTACTCCCTCAGCACTGCAACCAAGATTTTTGTGCTCAAGTCTCTAGTGTGGAATTTGAACCCACAACCCTTCTGAGTCTCGAAGAAAGGGTGCTACGAACCGAGCCACAGCTGACATATATTGATTATATGAAGAATATATCCTATTCTCCATATAATTAATATATGACATTGATCAAGTTAGTATCACACTGCCATTGTTCATAATATAAATCAGCTGAAATAATACAATATGCTGTATGAATCAGCCAATTTCCATAAGGATATCATAACGCAATGACAGTCAACTAATTTCCATGCTAACATGCTGAAACTGCTGCCAATTGTCTCGCCGCCCTCAACCAGCTTCTCTGCCAATAACATTAAAGACAAATCTTCCTGTATGTAAATAAACTTTCTTGTAAACATTATCTGAAACTTAAAAGTAAATAAAAGATTGGTTGTTCAAGAGGACTATGACCCTCTTGGTCTTATTATAAGTTGGTATTGTTTGACTAAAAACATTCCCATTTATTAGACAGGCAAGGGTTGGTTGGACAAAGTTTTGTGAACTTTCAGAAATCATTGCGCTTTTATCAGGACACAGTGGCATTTATGAGATGGTTATTAAAGGTGAAATTATCTATGTTGTAAAAACATACGCTCGGCTATAAAAGAAACGTCACTGCAATTATTATGGGACCAGGCATGCAGTAATTACAGAGATAACCAATACAAAGATGATGTGCAACCATAAAAGTTCTTCCCTTTTGCAGTGGCATTCATATTTTATGAGTTCTTTTGTACTGTATTTCACGTAATAACTGTTAAGAAGAAAATGTCATGACAGAATTTCTCAAAAATATGCAGTTTCAAGTAGATGTGTGCAAGCAGAAATTCACGGGGTATCTGAAAATTCTGAACCTGAACAATTAAATAATATGGAAGCTTCCCAACACTCGTCTAATTATCATTTCATTAGAATATTAAGAAAGCATGGATCAAGAATTGGCTGTTGCTTCCATTGGCTTTGTACAATCTGCTGTATAATTGGCTTTGTCCAACCCATCTAATCTCTGCGGAAAGTCTCTTCCCCCCTAAAAGTGAAATAAGCTAAACTCCAGAATACTTACAAAAGCAAAATATTGCGGATGCTGGAATCTGAAATAAAAACAGAAAATGCTGAAAATACTCAGCAGGTCAGGCAGCATCTGTGGAGAGAGAAACAGAGTTAACGTTTTAGGTTGATGACCCTTCGTCAGAACTGGAAAAGGTTGGAGATGTGACAGGTTTTTATGCAAGTGAAGGGGCAGGGAAAGGAGGAGGGGAGGAAAGAACAAAAGGGAAGGTCTGTGATAGGGTGGAAGGCAGGAGAGATTAGAGAGACAAAAGGGATGATGGTGCAAGGCAAAATGAGATGGTAATGGGGCAAGTTAAGAAATAAAAGATGAGTCTAGATAGGGTGTAAATGGCAGAATCACCAACAGCTGCCGTGGGAAAAAGAAAACAAAATATGGGCAGAGGTTATTGTTTGAAATTGTTGAATTCGATGTTGAGTCCAGAAGGCTGTAAAGTGCCGACACGAAAGATAAGGTGCTGTTCCTCGAGCTTGCATTGAGCTTCATTGGATCAGTATAAAGAGGCCGAAGATGGAGAGATCAGAGTGGGAGTGGAGCGGAGAATTAAAGTGACAGGCGACCGGAAGCTCGGGGTCACGCTTAAGGACTGAATGGAGGTGTTCTGCAAAGCGGTCACCCAATCTGCGTTTGGTCTCCCCAATGTAGAGGAGACCACATAGTGAGCAGTGAATATAGCATATTAAATTGAAAGAAGTACAAGTAAATCGGTGTTTCACCTGGAAGGAATGTTTGGGGCCCTGGATAATGGGAAGGGAGGAGGTAAAAGGGGAAGTGTTGCATCTCCTGTTCTTGGACGGAAAGGTGCCGTGGGAAGGGTGAGGCTGTTGGGGGTGATTGAGGAGTGGACCAAGATGTTGCGGAGGGAGCAGTCCCTTCGGAATGCTGAAAGGGGAGGGGAAGATCTGTTTGGTAGTGGGATCATGCTGGAGATGGCAGAAATGATGAAGGATGATCCGTTTAACGTGGACGCTGGTGGGGTGAAAGGTGAGGACAAGGGGAACCATGTCGTGGTTCTGGGAGGGAGGGGATGGGGTGAGAGCAGAAGTGCGGGAAATAGAACGGACACGGTCGAGGGCCATGTCAATTGTGGTAGAGGGGAATACCCGGTTGTGCAAAAAGGAAGATGTATCGAAAGCACTAGTATGGAAGGCGGCGTCATCCGAACAGATGTGACCGAGATGGAGAAACTAGGAGAATAGAATGGAGTCCTTTCAGGAAGCGGGGTGGGAGGAAGTTTAGTCCAGGTAGCTGTGGGAGTCAGTGGGCTTATAGTGAATGTTTGCCAATAGCCTATCCCCATAAATGGAGACAGAGAAGTCGAGGAAGGGATGGGAAGAGTCAGAGATGGACCATGTCAAGGTGAGGGAAGGGTGGACATCGGATGCAACAGAATATTTACGGCACCTTACAGAATATACGCTAGGTTATTTTTTTCATTAAAACGACACAGATTACGGGACTATATAAAAGAAATGTAAAATTGTGAAAGGATGGGACAGGGAAGATAGAAGTAGACTGTTTCCAGTCGTTGAGGATTAAGAACGAGGGGCTACAGATACAAGATTAAGTGCAACAGATTTAGAACAGAGGTTGCGAACTTCTTCACACACAGAGTTGCGAGGCTGTGGAATTCACTCCCAATGTTAGTGGTTGAGACAGAAACAGTGTCAACATTCAAGATTAGGTTTGGAGAGGTGGATGAAGGGATAGGGAACAGTATTTGTTAGTGTGGAGGGTAAACGTTGGCACGGACTGGATGGGATGAATGGCGTGATTCCATGTTGTAACTGCTATGTATTTATATATATTTTCATGACTAAATGTCTGACTTAGCATGATACAACCATGTTCATAGCAGCTCAGGAACTACAGGTTGGACCTCCTTATCCAGAACCCTCGGAACCTGGCCTGTTCTGGATAAGGGATTTTTCCAGACGAGGGGTGGTCACGTTAAATTGGATGGTACAGGTGCTGAGCAAGGGGATATTGGGGCTAGCTGGCTTGGGGCTGGGAGTGCTGCAGAGACATCATGGGGGTGTGGGGCGCGGTGGATCGCGGGGTCAAGCCAGCGATTGCGGGAGTCGGCAGTGAGGAAGGACTTCAATTTGTTCATGTCAGAGTTCTGTGCATGCATCACCCGGTGGCCGGAAATGGTTCTGGATGAGGGGTCGTTCCGGATAAGGGAGTTCTGGATAAGGGATGTTCAAACTGTATCACATTTCATACCACAATGCATTATCTCTATTTTGCATAAATGCAACATCACCACCGACACCTGGTGGGAGTCCTTGGCCAAAGACTGTCCTAAGTGGAGGAAGAGCATCCGGGAGGCACTGAGCACCTTGAGTCTCATCGCCAAGAGCATGCAGAAAACAAGCGCAGGCATCGGAAGGAGCGTGCAGCAAACCAGTCCCACCCACCCTTTCCTTCAACGACTGTCTGTCCCACCTGTGACAGAGACTGTAATTCCCATATTGGACTGTTCAGTCACCTAAGAACTCACTTTTAGAGTGGAAGCAAGTCTTCCTCGATATCGAGGGACCTCCTATGATGATCTCTATCTGTACTTACGCTTATAATTCTCAACCCTATTCCCAATTGGATATTCATCCCATTCTTTTCAATAGTCTTCACTGTTTTATCTGGGAGTTTATAACACATATCCATGACCCCACAAGGGGAAATAAAACATTTGGGCTCATTTTTAGCTTGGGCATGGGGGAAATCCGGTGGTTGCATATTAGGCGCCCGTTGAACATCCCACCGCAGGGTGTATGATGGGTAGTCAATCCGCGACTGCTATTTGTCAGCCCATGCCCAAACTGAAAATTAACCCTGTTCTTTCTGATCTCATAGTTGCTGTTAATTGTGTGCGAGCCACTACATATCCAACAACATTTATGTAGTGCCTTTAACAGTGTAAAATGTCTCAAGGCACTTCACAGGAGCATTATTAAACACAATTTGACACTGAGCCACATAAGTGGATATTAGAACAGTTGACCAAAAGCTTGGTCTAAGGTGTAGGATTTAAGGAGGAAAGAGAGGTAGAGAGGCGGAGCAGAGTGGTTTATGGAGGGAATTCAAAGCTTAGAGCTTTGGCAGTGGCCAGCAATAGTGGAGTGATTAAAATCAGGGATGTGCAAAAGGCCAGAATTGGAGGAGCGCAGACATCTTGGAGGGTTGTAGGACTGGAGGAGGTAATAGAGATAAGTAGGGGTGAGGCTATGGAGGGATTTGAAGACAAGGATGAGAATTTTAAAATCGAAGTATTATGGTTGGTCAGCAAGCACAGGGGTGGTGGGTGAAAGGGACTTAATTGCGAGTTAGGATATGGGCAGCCGAGTTTTTGATGAGCTTAAATTTATGGAGGGTAGAAGATGGGAGGCCGGCCAGGGGTGCATTGGAATAATCAAGTCGAGAGGTAACAAAGGGTAACCAGTATCACTCAAAACAGATTATCCGGTCATTGTCATTGCGCTGCACGAATCGGTTGCGCATCCTGTGGTTGCGCAAGGCGCGCTAGACCTGCGCGTTCCTCCCTCCCTCCCTCCCTCCCTCCCTCCCTCCCTCCCTCCCTTCCCTCCTTCCTTCCTTCCTTCCTTCCTTCCTTCCTTCCTTCCTTTCTTTCTTTCTTTCTCCAGCTCTGTGCTCACAGTTAAAGTTAAATAATTTGCTTGCACCTATATTATTCATTTCTTTCAGCATTTGAAAAATCTGGATCATGTCTCCTTTTACTCAGAGTAACAAAGTCAACTTTTGTCAATGAGTCTTAGAATCATAGAATGGTCACAGCACAGAAGGAAGTCATTCGCCTGTCGAGCCCATGCCAGCTCTCTGCAAGAGCACTTCAGCTAGTCCCACTCCCCCGTCTTTTCCCCATAGCCCTGCAATTTATTTTCTTTCAGGTATTCCCTTTTGAAAGCCACGAATGAATCTGCCTCCACCACCCTTTCAGGCAGTGAATTCCAGATCCTAACCACTCACTGTGTAAAAAAGTTGTTCCTCGTGTTGCCTTTGGTTCTTCTGCCAATCACCTTAAATCATAAACGCAGTAAATGCTGGAAATACTCAGCAGGTCAGGTAACATCTGTGGAGAGAGAAACAGAATGAACGTTTCAGGTCGTTGACCCTTCATCAGAACTAGAAAATGTTAGAATTAGGATATTATAATGTCTTGCCCTGCTTCAACTGAAATCATTTAACTGACCACAGACTGGGAATCAAGCCGTGTATGTTTTTGTTGGATGTGGATCAGTACCATGCCATTCAGTGCAGTTACCCACTCAACCATTGGGAGAGCTCTTTTGTTTAAAACAGTCCATTGATATTGCATTACTAGCTTTTGAGTGGAATCTATACCTCATTTCTGCTATTGTTTTCTTCTGGTCTTAAGTATCGCTTCAGGATTTTGTACTTATGTTCTTAAGTTCAGCTTCACTTTAAGGGGAAGACTTTTGGCTTCATTTTCGGCGGTTTTCTCAGCGGTACAGCTCTTTTTGGGAGAGAAACCGCCTGGCGAAAGTTTCCCCCTTACTTTTTGAAATGCCTGCCGGGAGCAAGCCACCAATGTGCACCGCCGAGAGAATCGCCAGGGCGTAAGTTTGGCCTCAACGGAAGCCCGTCCAGATCGCCAAGGGAACTGCCCTGTGAAAGCTGCTTAAACAGGGCGGTAGGTGAGCACTCTGCAAAGAAAGGTAAGATAAAGGTTCTTTATTTATTTAAAATTCTAAAACGGCGATTAACTGTAAAACTATCTTGGATTGTTTTTTGACTTTTTTATAGTTACATTTTTTTTTCAGTTTCCCTCCCTCCCTCGACCCAACCACAGCCTCGGAGTAAATTTTAAAATAAATTTAAGAACTGCCCGTTGCACCTAGTTTTGCCTTTAACCGCCGAGAAACCGCCGAGAATACTGGTGCACGATCCATTTTCTCGCCAGGCGATATTTTTTACCTTAATTATGGAAATTCTCGCCAGCATTAGCGGCAAAACGTGAGCAGTTTTACTGGGTGGCAATCGGGCATTGAAGGGCTCTCGGGAAAGTCGAGCCTTAAGAGTTTGCTTTGATCTACATTATCTTTTGTCTTTCAAATTAAAAAATAACCAGGTGGGTCAAGTCATCTCTCAATCTTCTCATTTCCAATGAAAATGAGTTGACTAAGTCATGGCGTTGTCCCGACCATTATCCTCCGAACTCCACTATTCGCAAACAAAATCAAAATACTGCGGATGCTGGAAATCTGAAATGAAGGCAGAAAATGCTGCAAGTCCTCAGCAGATCAGGCAGCACCTGTGGAGAGAGAAACAGAGTTGTCCCAGAGTTGCCACTAGTTTGCGCTGTTGGCTTGAAATTGGCCAAACCAGCGCAAAAATATTGCAGAATTTTAAGCGCAAGTTACATTGAGCGTAAATCGAGTTTCAGCGATCTTTAACACTGGTTTAAAGACCATCGCGCTGGAAGCCAGCCCCACCCTCAAAAGTGGCCCCACCCACGAAAGTAGCCCCGCCCCAGATCAAAATTACGAGCATGGCGAGTTTCTGCTGCTTGCGCCTGCTTGCGACGGATCAAGGAAGCTCCTCAAATTAGGTTAGTATTTTTAGGCACAAAGGCACTTATTGGCACGTTTTAAATAGTAAAAATTATTTAAGTTACTAAGAAATTGACTAGTGTACAGTAATGAATCTAGTAAATGGTTCAGTATAGCTTTTTCAAGTAATTTTCAGTGAATATTTTTTAACGCAAGAGGAAAAAAAAGAAACAATTACGTTCTATTACGCTGCCCAATTGCGCTGGCTCATGTGACATTTTACATTTGTGATTGCACAAACGAGTTTGGGTGGAAACTTGAAGCATAACTTCACTTTGGAAAATCAATGCAATTTCAAGCGCAATTTGCGACCAGATTACCACTTGCATCCAAAGTGGGAACTCTACCCCGTTATTCTAAATGGCTTTATTATTGAGTTACAGAGGGTTGAAACATTCTGTTTTGATTGATAATTAAATGCCTTATCAATAAAAGTTTCACGTTCATTGGATACTTTCAGTGAATCATTAACTGTTGCACCAGGTCCTTTCCTGTTTCCACCTCTGCTAATGGAGATTTGTTTATTAGGTACATATTTCAGTTCCAATGTGCATTATTTTACATTTGTCCATATTAAATCTTTCTGACATTATAACAATGACTACACTTCAAAAGTACTTCATTGGCTGTAAGACGCTTTGGGACATCCTGAGGTCATGAAAGACAGTATGTGAATACAACACTTGCTTTTTTTCCCTTTTCTTTCTATCATTTGTAGCCCATTTGGGTACTTTTTTCAGTGCTATCCATCTCCCACCTCTGGTCACCTGGCCATGTAACGTATCATTATCAACACATTTTGATGGTACAGGTTGAACCTCCCTTATCCACAACTCCCTTATCCGGAACCACCCCTTGTGCAGACCATTCCCAGCAACCGGGTGGCGCATGCGCAGAACTCCGACATGAACAAACTGAACAAATTGAAGTCCTTCCTCGCTTCCTACTCTTGCAATCGCTGGCCTGACCCTGCGATCCACCCCCCCTCCCCATTATCTCTCTGCCACTCTCCCAGCCCCAAGCCAGCCAGCCAGCCCCGATATCCCCTTGCTCAGTACCTGTACCATCCAATTTAACGTGACCATCCCTCGTCTGGAAAAATCCCTTATCCAGTAACAGGCCAGGGTTCTGGATAATGGAGGTTCAACCTGTATTACTAACAGTAGCCTCTTTCACATCAACAACAAATACGCTTTCCTGCTTTTTGTTCTCTCTTAAGTTTGTGTCAAACAATTGGGTCAAATCAGCTGCTAACAAATACTTTGTTTTTGGTTTAAACATAAAACAGAATTTTTTATCATCAGAAAATTCCAGGTTTAATCAGAAAGACAAATTTGAAGGAACATCTAAAATACTTACAATGATTTACATCAGTATAATGCCAAAAAGAGTTGTCCTATATCATTAGTTGCCTTCGCCCATGGAACCTGGTTCAACCAACTGTAAATGAAGCAGGTGACTGAAGGTGTATTCTATGCCAATGAGATATTGGCCGGAATTTGGGGTCAGTGGCCCCGAAGTAAGATCTCGTCATCTCTGTGGCGAGAAGTTTAGCTTTTCCGACGTTAGTTGAGATCAGTGTAAGTTCATGGAGAATCCCTAATGCGAGCTGTTGTGACATCAACAAGCTGTCTGAGCATCCAATCACAATGCAGCATTCTCACTGACCGTGAACCAGGAAGTGAATGAGCTCCCTTTTATTCTGAATTTTAAAAAAAAGTTAGAGAGAGCAAAACAAATATTGGGCTTTCACATGGTAAACCTGAAATAAAGATGAACAAACATTTTTTTTAAAATTAATAAATCAAAGTTAAAGGGCTAGAAATTCAGTATCGCTCCAACTGGGGCGTTAACGTTTGAGAAGCTGGAAGTTTAGCTAATCAATCTCGCTGCCCGCTAAATTCAGTCTCAACGCTCAGCGAATGCAGGGGAGCGCTAAATCAGGTGCTAATGGCGTAGCTGAGTGGCGTTAGGCTCCAAGCGATAATGAATATGAAGTGTTCATAGAATCATAGAGAATTTCAACACAGAAGGAGGCCATTTGGCTCATCGTGTCGGTGTCATGTTCTATAATCGGGAGTGAGCATTGGCGAAGGCACCTTCCAGCCATTAAAGGAGAGGGTCACTGGATTCTGCACACCAGCCCCCCAGTGATTCGCGGAGAGCAGAAAGGTGATTATGCTGCGGGATGAAATGCAAAGTCCTTTAATGGCCAGCAACACTCTGGGGACTGAGCAGCCTTTATTTGGCTGTAGTTAAATCCTGCGCTCTCTGCCATTCATAACTGACCTTTGGAACGGATGTTCCTTGACAGCATCCCTTTAAGTAGTGCCCAGCCGGCTGGTTCACGCCTCCGCTCTCTGATGCTGTCGGCACGAGGCAGTAAGGCAGAGGGTGCTACTGAAGTTTGCAGATTGGGCGCCCAGCGAGAGTTGTATGCTCGCTGACGTCATGACCTGCATGGCGAAAGGTGCTGAGGCGCTAATTGTTATCGACGGCGCAAAGGGGCCAGAAAATGAGACACGTGGTGCGGGATTTGCTCCGACATAACACTACTGCCTGAGTGCTCCGTTAGCGCTCATGCCAGGCACTAGCTGGGGGCGCTAACTTAGGATTACATAGAATATAGGGCACAGAAAAAGGCCATTCGGCCCAACCAGTCCATGCTGGCGTTTATGCTCCACTCGAGCCTCATCTATATGTATCAGCATAAACCTCTATTCCCTTCTACCTCATATGCTTGTCTAGCCTCCCCTTCAATGCATCAATACTATTCGCCTCAACCACTCCCTGTGGCAGCAAGGTCCACATTCTTACCACTCTTTGGATAAAGAATTTACTTCTGAATTCCCTATTGGATTTCTTGGTGACGATCTTATATTGATGGCCTCTAGTTATGCTCTTCCCCAGAAGTGGAAACATTCTCTTTGTATTCACTCTATCAAAACCTTTCATAATTTTAAATAGCTCTAATAGGTCACAACTCAGCCTTCTTTTTTCAAGAGAAAAGAGACCCAGCCTGTTCATCCTTTTCCGATATTTATACCCTCGCATTTCTGATATCATCCTTGTAAATCTTCTCTGCATCCAGTGCCTCTATATCCTTTTTATAATATGGTGACCAGAAATGTACGCAGTACTCTAAGTATAACTTCCCTTCTTTGCAATTCTATACCGTTAGAAATAAACCTTAGTGCTTGGTTTGCTTTTTTATGGCCTTGTTAACCTGTTTCGCAACTTTTAACAATCTGTATATTTGTACTCTAAGATTCCTTTGTTCCTCTACCCCACCGAGACTCTCACCCTCCAAGTAATAAGTGACCTCCCTATTCTTCCTACCAAAATGTAATACCACACATTTACCTGTGTTGAACCTCATTTGCCAATTAGATGCCCATTCTGCAAGTTTATTAATGTCCTCCTGTAATTTGTGGCAGTCCTCCTCAGCATTGACTAACGCCCCCAATTTAGTGTCATCCACAAATTTAGAAATTGTGTTTTTGATTAGCTAAATCGTTAATATGAATTGTGAACAACAGTGGTCCCAGCATTGATCCTTGTGGAAAACACGACCCACCTTCTGCCACTCTGAATAGTTTTACACCTTTTACCCCTACTCTCTGCTTTCTGGCTTGAAGCCAGCTAGCTATCCGCAGAAAAGGCACGGTTTTCGTCAGTTTCACCGATTTCACTGATTACACTGATTGCTGGCTGTGGCGCAGTGGGAGGCCGGGGGCGTGGGGGGGGGCGCGGGCGGGGGGAGGCACAGCGTAACCAGTGTCGGAGCAGTGAATAACTGACCCTAATTCAGCATTTCCGTGGTAGGATGCACATGCGCTACATCTTGAAGTGTTGAGGCCAGTTTCAAAGTGATAATCACCCACCGTAAATTCCGGGCCAAAGTGTTTCCTGTATCAAACCACAGTAAGCCAATATTGACTTTTTCAGGATTTTTTTGTGTTTAACCCACAATTAGGAATACATCATACAAAACTACTACTGAGTTTAACTCTAAAATGTAGACTTATTATCATCATCATAGGCAGTCCCTCGAAACAAGGATGACTTGCTTCCACGCCAAAAAAGGGATGAGTTTACAGGTGTTTCAATGAAAGGACTAATATTCCAGATCCCAAACTACATCCTGAAGGGTGGAAGATGCCTGTGCGTGGATTTTTTTTAATGTGTGGTGGCCGTTGCACATCAGCCACCACACGGGCTTGACAGAGCTAGGTCTTGGTCCAGTGGCAAGGGAGATGACTGGAGACCTGCTCTGCTGCACGGGCCTAGTGCGCACTCATATCGCAGTGTGGGCTGACCCGTGCTGCCCCGGACCCCGAACTCACATCTCTCCTGGGACCCGATCACGTCCCTCTACAGTCTCTCGCCACTCCTGCAGTATCTGCCCACGCTCCAATCACCGACCTGGACCTTGGTGACGTCACTCTTTGCTGCCATCACCCTCCTGCACCAGCTCGCGCTGTTCCCTGAAGTAGTATGCCTCCACGCCACTTCTTTTATGGCCCCGACCTGCCGCTGGTGTTCTCATTAATTAATTAAGCCTTATTAATTAAGAGTGTGAATAGCAGGGTCAAAACTCCATTAATCATTGGTCCCTAGTTAGAGTCATGTCATGTCACTTTCTGTTGCTAAGTTTCTTTCAAAACATCTACACAATTTCCAATAATCAGCTTTAAAAGCCTAATGTGTGAAACATTATTCAGTGCTTTCTGAAAATCCATATAGAGAAAGACTTGGATTTATATAATTCCTTTCACGACTACCGGATGTCCCAAAACTGCTTTACAGCCAATGAAGTACATTCTTTTGACATGTAATCACTGTTGAAATGTACAAAATGCGGCCAATTTGGCACAGCAAGCTCCCAGAAACAAGCACTGTGATAATGACCAGATAATCTGGTTTACTGATGTTGATTGAGGGATAAATATTGGCCAGGACACTGGATAGAATTCCCCTGCTCTTCTTCAAAATAGTGCCATGGGATCTTTAACGTCCGCCTTCGAGAGCAGATGGGGCCTCGGTTTAACTTCTCAACCGAAAGCTGGCACCTCCAACAGTGCAGCACTCCCTCAGTACTGCACTGGAGTGTCGGGCAGGATTTTTATGCTCAAGTCTCTGGAGTGGGACTTGAACCTACAACCTTCTGACTCAGAGGCGAGAGTGCTGCCCACTGATCTGTAGCTCTGTAACATCTACTGTTTAGCGCTTGTCTACTAAGTTATACGACTAAACCGAAGAATTCCAGAAAATTCCAGAGCTGGTTGGATTTCTTCAGGAGTCTTTCACTATTATTCTGCTTCCACATCCTCGTGAAGAACAGAGGCTCAAGGTGGCAGTCACCGTGAGCACTCTAGTCCCGCCCTCATGTATGGCTCAGAGACGTGGAACATGTACAGTAGATACCTCAAGTCACTGGAGAAATACCACCAACGATGTCTCCGCAAGGTCCTGAAAATCCCCTGGGAGAACAGATACACCAACATTAGCGTCCTCGACAAGGCCAACATCCCCAGTATTGAAGCACTGACTACATTCGATCAGCTCCGCTGGGCAGGCGGCCAGACACAAGACTCCCAAAGCAAGCGCACTACTCGGAACTCCTTCACGGCAAACGAGCCAAAAGTGGGCAGAGGACACGTTTCAAGGACACCCTCAAAGCCTCCTTGATAAAATGCAGCACCCCCAACGACACCTAGGAGTCCCTGGCCAAAGACCGCCCTTAGTGGAGGAAGAGCATCCGGGAGGGCACTGAGCACCTCGAGTCTCGTCGCTGAGAGCATGCAGAAATCTGATGATGATCTAGTCTGGTTAGAGAGAGGGAAACAACATGAGCAGCCGCAGCAGTTAGGGGAACCTGAAAGGAGCCTCAGCCAGGCCTCTGAGGAGGCCACACATGAGGGGAGGAGGCTGCTCGCAGATGTCCTTACCGAGCCCAACGGATTTATGGGCCCAGAGTGAGTATTCTGAGCAGCCATAAATCAGGAGGCTGTGCTTCTCCAGAGAGGCTGTGATAGAACTGGGCAGCTTCGTACAAGTTCATCAATCCACTCTCCCAGCTGGCCACACACAGCCTGCGGCAGTCAAAGTGACGATAGCCTTCTGTAATGTATTTGCTTCATGGGTTCTTTGCTTAAGAATTCATAACAACACATTGCTATTAGGAACTAGTTGGTTTATTAACAAAGGTTTAATAATCACACGACACATTACCAGTTCATCCACCGGGTTCACAACTGCATACCTCATCGTGGATGACCTAAACCCAACTGACTGAGGTTTTATTGAGTCTTGTGAACATCATGTGACTGGCTAAGCCACTCACAATGCAACAGATCTACAACTATTTTAAACTAAACTTTATTGTCAGGGCAATCGAACCCATAAATTTAGAAATTAACTGGGAACTTTGCTAATCAAATTGAAATTCTGTCTCTGGGGGTGATAATGCACTCCAGTCCCTCCAGTGCCCACCTCGCACGGAAGGCCATGAGCGTACCGGTGGACACCGCATGCTCCATTTCCAGGGACACCCTGGCGCAAACATAGCCACGGAAAAGAGACAGGCAGTCGGGCTGAACAACCCCCTCAACCGCCCTCTGCCTTGGCCAGCAACAGCTCTACAACTATTTTAAGTTGCACCTGTAAATCAAATGCCACCTGATTAAAGGGGGGGAGGGCACTAAAACCGACAAACTTAAACAAATTAAGCTTTGGACATGGTTCAAATTAAAATTTGGTTGCCGGGGGTGATGATGCACTCCAGTCCCTCCGGCGTCCACCTCCCGCAGAAGGCCGCGAGCGTACCGGTGGACACCGCATGCTCCATCTACAGGGACACCCTGGCTTGCAACAGCTCTACAACTATTTTGTAGGAAACAATTAAATCAAATGCCCCCTGATTAAAGGGGGGGAGGGGGAGACACACCAAACACTTTCAAACAAGTGCCCCCTTGGTTTTTTTTGAGGGCACTAAAACACAAATTATACAAGTGCCCCCTGGCTAAAAGGGGTTGGGGGCACTAAAACCAGCACAATAAACAAATTAAACTTTAGACAAAAAAACCCATCAAATTAAAATTTGGTTGCCGGGGGTGATGATGCACTCCAGTCCCTCCAGCGCCCACCTCTCGTGGAAGGCCGCGAGCGTACCGGTGGACACCGCGTGCTCCATCTCCAGGGACACCCTGGCTCCCAACAGCGCTACAAACCTGTGCGCGTACTCATAGGTGTATACATTACACCTTCCATGTTTTTGCCTCTGGCTCATACCTGTTTTAATTGCTGTAAGACCCTGTCACACTGGGTGGGTCCCTCGCACTGCGCTGCTTGCATCATGTGTCGATTTTAAACGCTGCTGGGATTCGACTGATTTAAAAAATATATTTATTTGTGCACGGGATGTGGGCGTCACTGACACGGCCGGCACCTATTGCCCATCCTTAATTACCCTTGAGAAGGTGGTGTCGAGCCGCCGTGTGGTGAAGGAACTCCCACAGTGCTGACTTTGTCGTGGTGGTTTGTTATCACTGAGTGGCTTGCTGGGCCATTTCAGAGCGCAATTTAGAGTTAACCACATTGCTGTGGGTCTGGAGTCACATATAGGCCAGACCTGGTAAAGGCGGCAGATTTCCTTCCCTGAAGGACATCAATGAACCAGATAGGTTTTCCCGACAATCTGGTAGTTTCATGGTCACCCTTACTGAGACTAGCACTTTTTAAAAATGTGAGATTTATTTCATTAACTGAATGTATATTCCACAGCTGCCATGGTGGAATTTGCACTCCCTCTTCAGATTATTAATCCAGGCCTTTGGATTACTAGTCCACGAATATAACTACTATGCTACTACAGAGGAATCTCCCTGCTGTCGACCACCGGGAAAATCATCGCAAGAATCCTCCTCAATTGCCTTCTCCCCATGTCTGAAGAGCTCCTCACAGAGTCGCAATACGGATTCCACACACTAAGGGGTACAATGGACATGATCTTCACGCGGCAGATGCAAGAGAAATGCAGGGAACAGCACCAACATGGTCTTCTTTGACTTCACAACAGCCTTCAACACTACTATGCTACCATATCATAGGACTTGATGTACATATTTTAATGAGGCTCTAGACGGGCACCTGGGCTGCCCTGGACAAGGCCCTGGACAAATTTGCATCAGGCGGCATGACAACAGGAACGAGGTTCTAAGTGCAACACTGTGACCGGGCGGACTGAGATAAAATCGGCCCTTGGTATCTGCAGGACACTTGGTGTAGATGGGAGAAATTCTAGATTAGGCAAAGAAATACGTAAAGAAACTATTGTGAGCAGCTCCATTAATGTTAGCATTAGCAAACATCCATGTCTCATAAATCATAGAATCATAGAATGATGCAGCACAGAAGGTGGTCATTTGGCCCATCAGGCTAGAAATTGCCCTTCGTCCCGATTAAGGCGGTAACCTTCCGAAGCCGGGAATTCCTGCGCATGGCCGCCCCCGTCCCCTGACTCGGAATTGGTCCGTATGCCCTTCAAAGGAAGCGGGGTCCTGTCTCCGGCATCCGCTTCCATTGAGGGGCCCTCCCGGGGCGGTAGCGAGGCACTGAGTCCACCACCGCGCGATGCAGGCCAGCACTATGCGCTACCACGCCCCTCCTCTTCCATTAAAGGGAAAGGCGGTTTGCGTACTCTGCAGGCCCTTTTGGTGGCCGCCACGTCACCCCGTTCCCTGGTGGGGAAGTGGTGACCCCTTGCCTCATGACAGGGGAGGGCCCTGTGCTCCCCCCAGGGCTACGTGGCGCTCCGCGTAGGATTGCAAACTTCCCGCGCTAGGCGCCCCAGCGATAATATTGCGTCCACCTGTCTCTCGGTAAACCCAATGTGGCTGCCCGGGCGACCCGCCTTGCCGCGGTTATCGCCCATTTCGGCCCCTCTCTCTGCATCCACTCTATCAAAACCTTTCATAATTTTAAAGGCCTCTATTAGGTCAGCCCTCAGCCTTTTTTCAAGAGAAAGGAGACCCTGCTCTTCCTTTCCTGATATGTAAATCGCCGCATATTTGGTATCATCCTTGTAAATCTTCTCTGCGCCCTCTGCAGTGCCTCTATATCCTTTTTATAATATGGCGACCAGAACTGTACGCAGTACTCTAAGTATGATCTATCCAAGGTTTGATACATAGAAACATATAAACATAGAAAATAGGTGCAGGAGAGGCCATTCAGCCCTTATAGCCTGCACCGCCATTCAATCAGTTCATGGCTGAACATGCAACTTCAGTACCCCCTTCCTGCTTTCTCGCCATACCCCTTGATCCCCCCTAGTAGTAAGGACTTCATCTAACTCCTTTTTGAATATATTTAGTGAATTGGCCTCAACAACTTTCTGTGGTAGAGAATTCCACAGGTTCACCACTCTCTGGGTGAAGAAGTTTCTCCTCATCTCGGTCCTAAATGGCTTACCCCTTATCCTTAGACTGTGACCCCTGGTTCTGGACTTCCCCAACATTGGGAACATTCTTCCTGCATTAACCTGTCTAAACCCATCAGAATTTTAAACGTTTCTTTGAGGTCCCCTCTCATTCTTCTGAACTCCAGTGAATACAAGCCAAGTTGATCCAGTCTTTCTTGATAGGTCAGTCCCGCCATCCCGGGAATCAGTCTGGTGAACCTTCGCTGCACTCCCTCAATAGCAAGAATGTCCTTCCTCAAGTTAGGAGACCAAAACTGTACACAATACTCCAGGTGTGGCCTCACCAAGGCCCTGTACAACTGTAGCAACACCTCCCTACCCCTGTACTCAAATCCCCTCACTATGAAGGCCAACATGCCATTTGCTTTCCTAACCGCCTGCTGTACCTGCATGCCAACCTTCAATGACTGATGTACCATAACACCCAGGTCCAGTTGCATCTCCCCTTTTCCTAATCTGTCACCATTCAGATAATAGTCTGTCTCTCTGTTTTTACCACCAAAGTGGATAACCTCACATTTATCCACATTATACTTTATCTGCTATGCATTTGCCCACTCACCTAACCTATCCAAGTCACTCTGCAGCCTCATAGCATCCTCCTCGCAGCTCACACTGCCACCCAACTTAGTGTCATCCGCAAATTTGGAGATACTACATTTAATCCCCTCGTCTAAATCATTAATGTACAATGTAAACAGCTGGGGCCCCAGCACAGAACCTTGCGGTACCCCACTAGTCACTGCCTGCCATTCTGAAAAGTACCCATTTATTCCTACTCTTTGCTTCCTGTCTGACAATCAGTTCTCAATCCATGTCAGCACACTACCCCCAATCCCATGTGCTTTAACTTTGCACATTAATCTCTTGTGTGGGACCTTGTCGAAAGCCTTCTGAAAGTCCAAATATACCACATCAACTGGTTCTCCCTTGTCCACTCTACTGGAAACATCCTCAAAAAATTCCAGAAGATTTGAAGCATGATTTCCCTTTCACAAATCCATGCTGACTTGGACCTATCATGTCATCTCTTTCCAAATGCGCTGCTATGACATCCTTAATAATTGATTCCATCATTTTACCCACTACTGAGGTCAGGCTGACCGGTCTATAATTCCCTGTTTTCTCTCTCCCTCCTTTTTTAACAAGTGGGGTTACATTGGCTACCCTCCACTCCATAGGAACTGATCCAGAGTCAATGGAATGTTGGAAAATGACCGTCAATGCATCCGCTATTTCCAAGGCCACCTCCTTAAGTACTCTGGGATGCAGTCCATCAGGCCCTGGGGATTTATCAGCCTTCAATCCCATCAATTTCCCCAACACAATTTCCCGACTAATAAGGATTTATCAGCTCCTCTTCCTTACTAGACCCTCTGACCCCTTTTATATCCGGAAGGTTGTTTGTGTCCTCCTTAGTGAATACCGAACCAAAGTACTTGTTCAATTGGTTTGCCATTTCTTTGTTCCCTGTTATGACTTCCCCTGATTCTGACTGCAGGGGACCTACGTTTGTCTTTACTAACCTTTTTCTCTTTACATATCTATAGAAACTTTTGCAATCCGTCTTAATGTTCCCTGCAAGCTTCTTCTCGTACTCCATTTTCCCTGCCCTAATCAAACCCTTTGTCCTCCTCTGCTGAGTTCTAAATTTCTCCCAGTCCCCGGGTTCGCTGCTATTTTTGACCAATTTGTATGCCACTTCCTTGGCTTTAATACTATCCCTGATTTCCCTTGATAGCCACGGTTGAGCCACCTTCCCTTTTTTTATTTTTACACCAGACAGGAATGTACAATTGTTGTTGTTCATCCATGCGGTCTCTAAATGTCTGCCATTGCCCATCCACAGTCAACCCCTTAAGTATCATTCACCAATCTATCCTAGCGAATTCACGCCTCATACCTTCAAAGTTACCCTTCTTTAAGTTCTGGACCATGGTCTCTGAATTAACTGTTTCATTCTCCATCCTAATGCAGAATTCCACCATATTATGGTCACTCTTCCCCAAGGGGCCTCGCACAATGAGATTGCTAATTAATCCTCTCTCATTACACAACACCCAGTCTAAGATGGCATCCCCCCTAGTTGTTTCCTCGACATATTGGTCTGGAAAACCATCCCTTATGCACTCTAGGAAATCCTCCTCCACCGTATTGCTTCCAGTTTGGTTAGCCCAATCTATGTGCATATTAAAGTCACCCATTATAACTGCTGCACCTTTATTGCATGCACCCATAATTTCCTGTTTGATGCCCTCCCCAACATCACTACTACTGTTTGGAGGTCTGTACACAACTCCCACTAACGATTTTTGCCCTTTGGTGTTCTGCAGCTCTACCCATATAGATTCCACATCATCCAAGCTAATGTCCTTCCTAACTATTGCATTAATCTCCTCTTTAACCAGCAATGCTACCCCACCTCCTTTTCCTTTTATTCTATCCTTCCTGAATGTTGAATACCCCTGGATGTTGAGTTCCCAGCCCTGATCATCCTGGAGCCACGTCTCTGTAATCCCAATCACATCATATTTGTTAACATCTATTTGCACAGTTAATTCATCCACCTTATTACGGATACTCTTTGCATTAAGACACAAAGCCTTCAGGCTTGTTTTTTCAACACCCTTTGTCCTATTAGAATTTTGTTCTTTGCCTTGGGTTTCTCTGCCCTCCACTTTTCCTCATCTCCTTTCTGTCTTTTGGTCTTGTCTCCTTTTTGTTTCCCTCTGTCTCCCTGCATTGGTTCCCATTCCCCTGCCATATTAGTTTAACTCCTCCCCAACAGCACTAGCAAACACTCCCCTGAGGACATTGGTTCCAGTCCTGCCCAGGTGCAGACCGTGCGGTTTGTACTGGTCCCACCTCCCCCAGAACCGGTTCCAATGCCCCAGGAATTTGAATCCCTCCCTGCTGCACCACTGCTCAAGCCACGTATTCATCTGCGCTATCCTGCGATTCCTACTCTGACTAGCACGTGGCACTGGTAGCAATCCCGAGATTACTACTTTTGAGGTCCTACTTTTTAATTTAGCTCTTAGCTCCTTAAATTCGTTTCGTAGGACCTCATCCCTTTTTTTTACCTATGTTGTTGGTACCAATGTGCACCATGACAACTGGCTGTTCTCCCTCCCTTTTTAGAATGTCCTGCACCCGCTCCGAGACATCCTTGACCCTTGCACCAGGGAGGCAACATACCATCCTGGAGTCTCGGTTGCGGCTGCAGAAACGCCTATCTATTCCCCTTAGAATTGAATCACCTATCACTATCGCTCTCCCACTCTTTTTCCTGCCCTCCTGTGCAACCGAGCCAGCCACGGTGCCATGAACTTGGCTGCTGCTGCCCTCCCCTGATGAGTCATCCCCCTCAACAGTACTCAAAGCAGTGTATCTGTTTTGCAGGGGGATGACCACAGGGGACCCCTGCACTACCTTCCTTGCACTGCCCTTCCTGCTGGTCTTCCATTCCCTAGCTGGCTGTGGACCCTTTACCTGCGGTACGACCAACTCGCTACACGTGCTACTCACGTCATTCTCAGCATCGTGGATGCTCCAGAGTGAATCCACCCTCAGCTCCAAATCCGCAACGCGGTCCGTCAGGAGCTGGAGGCGGATACACTTCCCGCACCCGTAGTCATCAGGGACACTGGAGTCGTCCCTGAGTTCCCACATGGTACAGGAGGAGCATAACACGTGACCGAGCTCTCCTGCCATGACTTCACCCTTAGATAGGCAACAACAATGCTAAAGTTTACTCACTGTTATAGAAGGGAAAAAAGAAAAACTACTCACCAATCACCAGCCAATCACTTACCACCTTGGCTGTGACGTCACCTTTCTGTTTCTTTCGACTTCTTTTTTGCCTTCTCCCTGTAGCTGCACAAGTACGCCTTTTATAGGCCTCACCAATGCACCTCCTCGACGCTGCTCCCGACTGCCGCAGACGCTGGGCCCCGGACTCCCTGCTGTTACTTTTATAGGCCTCACCAACGCACCTCCTCGACGCTGCTCCCGACTGCCGCCGATACAAGTTTAGCATAACTTTTCAAATCTATCCCTCTAGAAATAAGCCCTCGTGCTTGGTTTGCTTTTTTATGGCCTTGCTAACCTGTGTCACAACTTTTAGTGATTTGTGTATCTGTACTCTGAGATCCCTTTGTTTCTCATTCTAGTAAATCTCCTCTGCACCCTATCTGAGGCATCCTTCCTAAAGTTCCCAGTCACATAAAAACATAAGAAATAGGAGCAGGAGTAGACCATACGTCGCCTCGAGCCTGCTCCGCCATTTAATATGATCATGGTTGATCCGATCATGGACTCAGGTTCATCATCATCATCATCATCATCATAGACAGTCCCTCGGAATCGAGGAAGACTTGCTTCCACTCTAAAAATGAGTCCTTAGATGGCTGAACAGTCTAATATGAAAACCACAGCCCCTGTCACAGGTGGGACAGATAGTCGTTGAGAGAAAGGATAGTTGTTGGACTCAGGTCTACTTCCCTGCCTGCTCCCCATAATCCCTTATTCCCTTATCAGTTATATCAGGCTTCTGTCCATGCCTGCAGAATGCAGGTCACTGATGCTCTCTTTGCCAAGGAAGGTGGACAAGGCCCAGCATGGCATGGATAGGCTAGACAGTAGTAGATGTTTGGCTGCACTATGCAACACCACGTTGCCATTGCTCCTGAGTGAGAACTTGCTTGAGGAAAGAGAAAGCGTACATGCAACCTGCTCAATACTAAGGTTAGCCTCCAGCCTTGCTGTTGTCGACGCTCCTTGCTTTGCCTGTTCCGATGATATCTATTGCTTCCTCCTCCATCTGGGTGAGTGCCTAGCCCTCCTCCAGTACAGCTCCTCTCCTCATTGTGAACACAGAAGCTCGGCTGACACTAGAGTGCAGTACTGAGGGGGTGCTGCACTGTCGGAGGGGCAGCACGGAGTGAATGGGACATTGTCCGAGGTGCCATCTTTTGCATGAGACATTAACCCAAGGCCCCTTCTGCCCCCCTCAGGTAGACAAAGAATCATAGATGTTTACAGCACAGAAGGAGGCCATTTTGGCCCATCATGTCCGTACCGGCCGACCAAGAGCTACCCAGCCTAATCCCACTTTCCAGCTCTTGGTCCGTAGCCCTGTAGGTTATGGCACTTTAAGTGCACATCCAAGTATTTTAAAATGTGGTGAGGGTTTCTGCCTCTACCACCCTTTCAGGCATTGAGTTTCAGACCCCCACCACCCTCCAGGTGAAGAAATTTCCCCCTCATATCTTCTCTAAACCTCCCGCCAATTACTTTAAATCTGTGCCCCCTAGTTGTTGACCCCTCTGCCAAGGGAAACAGATCCTTCTTGTCCACTCTATCCAAGTCCCTCATAATTTTATACACATCAATAAGGTCTCCCCTCAGCCTCCTCTGTTCCAAAGAAAACAGACTCAGCATCTCCAATCTTTCCTCTTAGCCAAAATTCTCCAGTCCAGGCAACATTCTTGTAAATCTCCTCTGCATCCTTTCCAGTGCAATCACATCTTTCCTGTAATGTGGTACTCCAGCTGCGGCCTAACCAGTGTTTTATACAGTTCAAGCATAACCTCCTTGCCCTTGTATTCCATGCCTCAACTAATAAAAGGCAAGCATTCCATATGCCTTCTTAACCACCTTATCCACCTGACCTGCTACCTTCAGGGATCTGTGGACCTGCACTCCAAGGTCCCTTTGTTCCTCTCTACACTTTTCAGTGTCGTACCATTTAATGTGTATTCCCTTGCCTTGTTAGACCGCCCCAAATGCTTTACCTCACACTTATTCGGATTGAATTCCATTTGTCACTGTTCTGCCCAACTGACCAGTACATTGATATCTTCCTGCAGTCCGCAGCTTTCTTCTTCATTATTAACCACACAGCCTATTTTAGTGTCATCTGCAAACTTCTTAATCATACCCCCAACATTCAAGTCCAAGTCATTGATATATAACCACATAAAAGATCCCATGGCACTATTTCAAAGAAGAACAGGGGAGTTATCCTCAGTGTCCTGGCCAATATTTATCCCTCAGTCAGCATCACTAAAAAACAGATTATCTGGTCATTATCACATTGCTGTTTGTGGGAGCTTGCTGCGTGCAAATTGGCTGCCGCGGTTTCTACATTACATCAGTGACTACACTTCAACATTCACTACATTGGCTCTCAAGCGCTGTGTGACGTGCGGTGGTCGTGAAAGTCGCTGATACAAATACAAGTCTTTATTACTTTTTCTTTCAACTTCTCCGGCAGATACAGAGGAAGAAAGTTAATGAGCGGTTTTGAAAAGAGTTCTGCAGCTGTAGCTTAATATAAGTGCTCGTGGTGAGAGGGAGAAGCAATAAATCGTGAGCCAGATGAGGGGGTGGTTCTGTGCAAGTAAGTGGCTCCTCTGTGAAATGAGAAAATAGTTAGCGAAGGAGTGAAATGCTCAGTAGTGGCTGCCAGGTAAATGCAGACTGCTCTTTATGTCTTTTACATAAGAACATAAGAAATAGGAGCAGGAGTAGGCTATACAGCCCCTCGAGCTTTCTACGCCATTTACTAAGATCATGGCTGATCCGATCATGGACTCAGCTCCACTTTCCTGCCCGCTCCCCATAATCCCTTATCCCCTTATCGCTCAAGAAACTGTCTACTTCTGTCTTAAATGTATTCAATGTCCCAGCTTCCACAGCTCTCTGAGGCAGCGAATTCCACAGATTTACAACCCTCTGAGAGAAGAAATTCCTCCTCATCTCTGTTTTAAATGGGTGGCCCCTTATTCTAAGATCATGCCCCTAGTTCTCGTCTCCCCCATCAGTGGAAACATCCTCTCTGCATCCACCTTGTCAAGCCCCCTCATAACCTTATACGTTTCGATAAGATCACCTCTCATTCTTCTGAACTCCAATGAGTAGAGGCCCAACCTACTCAACCTTTCCTCATAAGTCAACCCCCTCATCTCCGGAATCAACCTACTGAACCTTCTCTGAACTGCCTCCAAAACAAGTATATCCTTTTGTAAATATGGAAACCAAAACTGCACGCAGTATCCCAGGTGGGAAGAGTCTGTGACTGGAATGAGAAGGAGAATTGGTGCAATGTATCCTTGTGATCAATAGAGAAGCAAGTGCGGAGGGGGAAATAAGTGTTTAGAGTACATGGAGAGGGCAGGGGATGAGCCGGGTGCGGGGTGGGGCGGGGGGCGGGGGGAATGTGTGGATCGTGCTGTGGCCAGGTCTAATGCAGTGAGAAAGAGCTCATGCTCACCTTTGTTGCCCCCAGTCAGGTTGTTGAAGTGAATCATAAAACACTGGTCCGACCCCAACTGGAGTACCGTGTCCAATTCTGGGTGCTGCACTTTAGGAAGGATGTGAAGACCTTAGAGAGGGTGCAGAAAAGGTTTACAAGATTGGTTCCAGGGATGAGGGACTTGAGTTTCGTGGATAGACTGGAGAAGCTAGGGTTGTTCTCCTGAGAGTAGAGAAGGTTGAGAGGAGATTTGATAAAGGTGTTCAAAATCATGAGGGGTCTGGACAGAGTAGAGAGAAACTGTTCCTGTTGACGGAAGGGTCGAGAACCAGAAGACACAGATTTGGCAAAAGAATCCAAGGCGACATGAGGAAAAACTCAATACGCAATGAGTGGTTAGGATCTGGAATGCACTGCCTGAGAGGCTGGTAGAGACAGACTCACTCATGGCTTTCAAAAGGGAAATGGATAAGTGCCTGAAGGAAAAAAAAAATTGCAGGGCTATGGGGAAATGGCGGGGGATTGGGACTAGCTGAGGTGCTTGTACAGAGAGCCGGCACGGGCTCGACGGGCCGAATGGCATCCTGTGTTGTAACCATTCTATGGTTCCAGCACTGAACTCACATCCTGGGGGTGATGGTGCGAGCGTTGACATTGTTTGCTACCTCCCTCTAGGCCCGCTGAAGTGTCTGTTTGGGTACTGTTATATGTGCAAGCACTCTAGTAATAACTCCACGAGATGGGTATATTATTTGAACTGTTGTGACCTTAGTCCATTTATTGTAGCTCCCAGAGTGAGGACACAATGAGGTGAGCTCCCTTTTATACTTGGTTACCTGCATGTGCAGGTAATCCTTGGATCTCCACCTGTAGCACCCTCTGGTGGTACAAGTATGGTGTATACAGTTTGAAGATACATTCAATGGTCTAATGTTACAATGCATACATTATACATACACAACAGGTACCTCCTTGCCATCCGAGGGGAACAGGATCTGCCTGCATACTCACACTTGCTCCATATGCACCAGTATTGCAGAAGTTAGGTGCTCTGGCCTGAGTCATATGTAACTGCGCTATTGTTGCAGGGTCCGCACTAAATTCAACTGAGCATCACGTCACCTTTAAAAGAAAGAAAGACTTAGATTTATTTGGTGCCTTTCACGACCACCGGATATCTCAAAGCGCTTTTCAGCCAATGAAGTACTTTTTGAAGTGTAGTCACTGTTGTAATGTAGGAAACACAGCAGCCAATTTGCGCACAGCAAGCTCCCACAAACAGCAATGTGATAATGACCAAATAATCTGTTTTTTTATTGTGTTGATTGAGGGATAAATATTGGCTAGGACACCGGGGATAACGCCTTTGCTCTTCTTCGAAATAGTGCCGTGAGATCTTTTACATCCACTTGAGAGAGCAGACACAATTTAACGTTTCATCTGAAAGACGGCATTGCACTCCCTCAGGACTCATCATCATCATCATCATCATCATAGACAGTCCCTCGAAATCGAGGAAGACTTGCTTCCACTCCAAAAGTGAGTTCTCAGGTGACTGAACAGTCCAATACAGTCTCTGTCACAGGTGGGACAGACAGTGGTTGGAGGAAAGGGTGAGTGGGGAGTCTGGTTTGCCGCACATTCCTTCCGCTGCCTGTGCTTGTTTTCTGCATGCTCTCGGCGATGAGACTCGAGGTGCTCAGCGCCCTCCAAGGATGCTCCTGCCCCACCCAGGGCAGTCTATGGCCAGGGACTCCTAGGTGTCGGTGGGGATGCTGCACATTATCAAGGAGACTTTGAGGGTATCCTTGAAACATTTCCGCTGCCCAACTGGGAGTGTCAGTCTTGATATTTTTGTGCTCAAGTCCCTGGAGTGGGACTTCAATTTCCAACCTTCTGACTCAGAGGCGAAGGTGCTACTCACTGAGCCTTAAGAGGTGCGTTCACTCTTTAAGTGGGTGGCAGGACTCCGGAAATTCCGCCTCCCAGTTAGGAGTGCTGCCCGTCACTGCTAAAAATGCACAGGCAACATGGCAATGAAACTTAAATGGTGAGGGCTCAGACTGATGGCATTGGGCGGCGACTTAATCATGCCAACTGTTCGCGTTACCAAACCTCCAGGAATGAATGACTAATCTCCGACACTGCTGCGAGCAACCCAGGAAAAAAAAAATAATAGGGCCAATAAAGAAAATTGTGCATTTGAGAAATTTTCTTTGAACGCTTATGTTTGCTAAGTGATAAAATTATTTTACGTGGGGATCAAAAGGCTGTTTGACCGCAAGTCAAGGATTATCCAATTGGGTAATGAAGAGTCTATTCACTTTATGATTGGCGTAGGAAGGCGAGAGTGTGGGGGCGAGGCAGTAGGAGATGATGTGATCAAACTTCCAGCAAGATGTCCAATCAGAGTTGGTAACCCTACCACCCACCGATCATCCAAAAACCACCTGCAGTTAAAGTTGACCCTCTAATTCCTTGAGATTTTGTTTTAAATAACACAAATGTTATGATATTTACGTGTGTTTTAACTTCCTGAGCTGATTTTACTGAACCTAGAATTTATTCAATATTCATTTGTGAAGACTTCCTTCAACCAATTACTAATTCCCATGTTGGGTGTTTAACACTAAAATAATTGATATTTTTTTGCAGCTATCTATAATTTGTCTTTCTGATGTCTTCTGCCGCTTTGAGGGTTGCTTTACTTATTGTTAGTGGTGTTTGCATAACTCAGTCCTAGCTGCTTTTGGATGACTCACATAGTCTGTGGTAATTCAAAGTTCGGGTATGGTAGCATAGTGGTTACTTTACTGTACTAGTAAGCCAGAGGCCTGGACTGATGATCTGGAGACATGATTTCAAACTCCACCACAGCAACTGGGGAATTTAAATTCAATTAATAAATCGGGAATAAAAAGCAAGTGTCAGTAATGGTGATCATGAAACTACTGGATTGTCATAAAAGCCCATCTGGTTCACTAATGTCCTTTTGGGAAGGAAATCTGCCGTCCCGGGATGGCGGGACTGACCTATCAAGAAAGACTGGATCAACTGGGCTTGTATTCACTGGAGTTCAGAAGAATGAGAGGGGACCTCATAGAAACATATAAAATTCTGACGGGGTTAGACAGGTTAGATGCAGGAAGAATGTTCCCAATGTTGGGGAAGTCCAGAACCAGGGGTCACAGTCTAAGGATAAGGGGTAAGCCATTTAGGACCGAGATGCGGAGGAACTTCTTCACCCAGAGAGTGGTGAACCTGTGGAATTCTCTACCACAGAAAGTTGTTGAGGCCAATTCACTAAATATATTCAAAAAGGAGTTAGATGAGGTCCTTACTGCTAGGGGGATCAAGGGGTATGGCGAGAAAGCAGGAATGGGGTACTGAAGTTGAATGTTCAGCCATGAACTCATTGAATGGCGGTGCAGGCTAGAAGGGCCGAATGGCCTACTCCTGCACCTATTTTCTATGTTTCTATGTTTCTATGTATGTCCTTACCCGGTCTGGCCGAAACGTGACTCCAGACCCATAACAAACCACTCAGTTCTATAAGGCGGCTCACCACTACCTTCTCATCATCCATCATAGGCAATCCCCCGAAATGAGGATGACTTGCTTCTACGCCAAAAAAGGATGAGTTCACAGGTGTTTCAATGAAGGACCTAATATTCCATGTCCCGAACTACATCCTGAAGGATGGAAGATGCTTGTGCATGGACTTTTTTAACGTGTGGTGGCCGTTGCACACCAGCCACCACACAGGCTTGACACAGCTAGGTCTTGATCCAGTGGCAAGGGTTATCCAAGACGACTGGAGACCTGTTCTGCTGCACGGACCTAGCACGGACACATATCGCAGTGTGGACTGGCCCGTGCTGCCCCTGGGCCCCTGGCCCCGAACTCACGCCTCTCCTCGGCCCCGAGCACGTCCCTCCATAGTCTCTTGCTGCTCCTTCGCCCCGATCTCACCGCTAATGCTGTATCTGCCCACGCTCCAATCACTGACCTGGACCTTGATGACGTCACTCTTCACTGCCGTCACCCTCCTGCACCAGCTCGCGCTGCTCCCTGAAATAGTATGCCTCCACACCGCTTCCGGGGCCTGCACGCCGCTCCCGGGGCTCCATGCCGCTCCTTTTATGGCCTCGACATGCCGCTGGTGTTCTCACGCAGGCCGGGGCCTCCATGCTGCCTTCTCAAGGGCAACTAGGGATGGGCAATAAATGTCGGTGATGCCCACATCCCATGAACGAATAAAAAAAAATGATCTCAGAGTCACAGGTCCCTCTGATCAGTGTGATCCCAGGTGAACTGGCCCTTTCACTTCGCGGGTCCTTTTAGTTACAGTAACACCAGGTTGATGGGTCTTTTCAATGAGAGCAAGTCTCAGTTTATAGCCCTTTAGTTGGAGCAGCATTTAGCTCACAGGCCTCAATAGACATTGTCTTTGATGTGCAATTGATCTTTCTTCAGTAGCAATGTGAAAGGTGTCATTTTAAATCCAAGTAGTACTGAAATCCGATATTGGCCTGGGTTTTGTGGTTGTAATGACAGCGAAACTGTCGTCATTTGCTGTCATTACTCTGCGAAACCGACAGCAACCGCAGTTAAACATAAAAATCCAGAAGTTGCTGATGTAATTCCCTGCTTCACCACAAGGTGCGCTGTTGAAGTCCCCACAGACAGCAATCTTTCGAAATTACTGAACTGACAAGAATTCCCCTTTTACACTGTAATATCGCTGTTAAAAAATCCTGAAAAAGTGAACATTTTGAATAAAGTGCAATGGCGTACTAAGTCGTAACCACTACTGAACACGTTCTCTGGCCCTAAAAAAGTGAATTTTATATTTGAGCAATATCACATGTTTCCATTCTGATTCAACCTCCACAGCCTTTTAATATATTAAAGATTATTTTTTTAAACTTTGTTTATGATATTTCAGGTTTTACCTTAATCCCATGTGTAAAATTTATAAAAAGTAAAGTAATCAGTGCATTTTACTTCCTGGTTTGCTGTCTGTGAGAATACTTCAATGTCATAAGAACATAAGAACATAAGAAATAGGAACAGGAGTAGGCCATACGGTCCCTCAAGCCTGCTCCACCATTCAATACGATCATGGCTGATCCGATCATGGACTCAGGTCCACTTCCCTGCCCGCTCCCCATAATCCCTTATCCCCTTATCGTTTAAGAAAATGTTATTGGCTGCTCAGCTTGCTTGAAGACATCACTGTTGCTGGATGCTGGAAATCCCCTCAAGTTGACGCCAGAATTAGACTAACATCGGGAAATGTGAAATCCATGCCACAGAGATCACTACTTTCCCTCCATCATAGGGCCAGAAGTGGGAATGTTCGTTGACGACTGCACAATAGTCAGTACCATTCGCAACTCCTCAGATAATGAAGCAGTCCATGCCCACATGCAGCAAGACCTGGACAACATTCACGCGTGGGCTGGTAAGTGACAAGTAATATCCGTGCCTCAAGTGCCAGGCAATGACTATCTCCAAGAAGCCTCTTGTCATTCAACGGCATTACTATCCCCCACCATCAACATCCTCGGGTTCACCATTGACAAGAAACTTAACGGACCAGCCACGTAAATACCATGGCAACAAAAGCAGGTCAGATGCTGGGTATTCTGCGTCGAGTGTCTCACCTCCTGACTACCCATCATCTACAAGGCACAAGTCAGGAGTGTGATGGAACACTCTCCACTGAGTGCAGCTCCAACAACACTCAAAAAGCTTGACACCATCCAAGACAAAGCAGCCCACTTGATTTGCACCCCATCCACCACTTAAACATTCACTGATTCCACCACCGGTGCACCGTGGCTGCAGTGTGCACCATCTCCAAGATGCACTGCAGCAACTCGCCAAGGTTTCTTCGGCAGCACCTCCAAAACCCGTGGCTTCCACCACCTAGAAGGACAAGGGTAGCAGGCGCATAGGAGCACCACCACCTGCAAGTTCCCCTCGAAGTTACTCACCATCCAGACTTGGAAATATTTTGGACGTTCCTTCATCGTCGTTGGGTCAAAATCCTGGAAATCCCTCCCTAACAGCACTGTGGGAACACCTTTAGTACATGGACTGCAGCGGTTCAAGAAGGTGGCTCACCACCACCTTATCAAGGGCAATCGGGGATGGGCAATGAATGCCGGTCTTGCCAGTGACGCCCACATCCCAGGAATGATTTTTTAAAATAATAGATCTTTGTGGGCAGCTTTGTTTGAGGTCAGTGGCGAGCACTGTCACTTCACTGCTGACCGCAAAATCCGGGCCATTATATTAAAAGTTTTCTTTGAAAATATTTTGTTAAAAAATATACTTCTGCGGTACGGATCAACACAGATATCAGCAAGATTCTTGAATTTCTTCGTGAAGAATATTGGAAAATGTCACAACCTTAAAAGACAAGATGACTTTGATTTTAAAGCAAATGTGAATTCATGATCGATTTATTTGTGCAATAGCGTGAACGAGAAGAAACATTATTTACACCATTGGCTTTGATATTTTAACGGGCAAGGGAATTTCATTACTCTCAGTCCCTGAAGTGCTGGATTTCCTACCTGTTGATAGATTATTTCAGTTTGTCAGACTGGGGAGGAAATGGGGACATGTATTTAAACTGCACAAGAGAAGGAATAGGGGAGAATGTTAGGTATTGTTTTTCTTTTCACAGACAGCAGTGAGTCTCTGGAATAAGTTTCCAGCTGGTGAGGTGTGTGTTGACTCTATGCACACTTTCAAAACGGAGCTGGACTGATTCTTGGCAAGGGCAGAGATCACATCATATAAAAGGTAAGCACTTTAACAGTTAACGTAAGCATGGTCCGTGTGATCTCCGGCACTGGTTTCAATCACCTGAGGGGGTCAGAGAGCAATTTTTAAGATCCTCTCACAACACCCGCCCCCGCCCCCCCCCGCCACCCCTCCCACTGTTTTGGCCCTAGTTCTTTTGCTGGTGATTGCATGGTTGCTGGAGTGGGCACGGAGTTAAGAAGGGGGAAAAATTCGGTTGGTTAGCACTATTCGTTAGCGTCCCAGAGGGTGCTGTCAGTGCTTGCCGTGAACATCAGTGAAGGTTTAACGGCGCGCTGACAGTTTGCGTTACGCTCGCAGGCGTTAGGAGACCAGTCCATTCGACTGTTTCCAGTAGAGTGGACAAGGGAGAACCAGTTGATGTGGTGTATTTGGACTTTCAGAAGGCTTTCGACAAGGTCCCACACAAGAGATTAATGTGCAAAGTTAAAGCACATGGGATTGGGGATAGTGTGCTGACGTGGATTGAGAACTGATTGGCAGACAAAAAGCAAAGAGTAGAAGTAAATGGGTACTTTTCAGAATGGCAAGCAATGACTCGTGGGGTACCGCAAGGTTCTGTGCTGGGGCCCTAGCTGTTTATAGAAACATAGAAACATAGAGTAGGAGTAGGCCATTCGGCCCTTCTAGCTTGCACCGCCATTCAATGAGTTCATGGCTGAATATGCAACTTCAGTACCCCATTCCTGCTTTCTCGCCATACCCCTTGAACCCCCTAGTCGTAAGGACTACATCTAACTCCTTTTTAAATATATTTAGTGAATTGGCCTCAACAACTTTCTGTGGTAGAGAATTCCACAGGTTCACCACTCTCTGGGTGAAGACGTTTCTCCTCATCTCGGTCCTAAATAGCTTACCCCTTATCCTTAGACTGTGACCCCTGGTTCTGGACTTCCCCAACATTGGGAACATTCTTCCTGCATCTAACCTGTCTAAGCCCGTCAGAATTTTAAACGTTTCTATGAGATCCCTTCTAATTCTTCTGAACTCCAGTGAATACAAGCCCAATTGATCCAGTCTTTCTTGATATGTCAGTCCCGCCATCCCGGGAATCAGTCTGGTGAACCTTCGATGAACTCCCTCAATAGCAAGAATGTCCTTCCTCAAGTTAGGAGACCAAAACTGTATACAATACTCTAGGTGTGGCCTCACCAAAGCCCTGTACAACTGTAGTAACACCTCCCTGCCCCTGTACTCAAATCCCCTCGCTATGAAGGCCAACATGCCATTTGCTTTCTTAACCGCCTGCTGTACCTGCATGCCTTCCTTCAATGACTGATATACCATGACACCCAGGTCTCATTGTACCTCCCCTTTTCCTAATCTGTCACCATTCAGATAATAGTCTGTCTCTCTGTTTTTACCACAAAAGTGGATAACCTCACATTTATCCACACTATACTTCATCTGCCATGCATTTGCCCACTACATTGTACATTAATGATTTAGACGAGGGGATTAAATGTAATATCTCCAAATTTGCTGATGACACTAAGTTGGGTGGCAGTGTGAGCTGCGAGGAGGATGCTATGAGGCTGCAGAGTGACTTGGATAGGTTAGGTGAGTGAGCAGAAAGGACAACAGAAGTAGTTCCGCAAAAAAGTTAATGCCGGGGCACTTAGAGATCCAGCTAAGAGAGCCCTATACAGCTAGCGCCTCACAGCCAATCTGGCGTGCCTTGATGATTCTGAGATGCTGAATCCCCATGCCGCTTGGTCTGCCCTCCAGGCCTCTATAACCAGTGCCTGTGAAGAGACATTTGGTCACTCAACCAGAAAACATCAGGACTGGTTTGATGAAAATGATTAGGAGATCGAAGAACTAATAGATCGCAAGCGCAAAGCATTTCTGAGCCTCAAGCAACAGCCTAACCCGGGAGCTGCAAAACAACATTATAGACAGCTCAAGGCTCAGATCCAACAAAAAACTCGGGACCGAAAGAACAGGTGGTGGATGGAGAAAGCACAGGAGATACAACAACTGGCCGACAGCCACGACATGCGAGGATTCTTCACTGCAGTCAAGGCCACCTACGGTCCAAACTCCCAAGGCCCCACCCCACTCCTGGCCAAGAATGGGGAAACACTCATCAAGGACACTGAGGCTGCTAGGGCCCGATGGAAGGAGAACTTTGAAGATCTCCTCAATCAAGACTCTGCCTTTGACTCGAGTGTTCTTGATTCCATCCCGCAGCATGCCACCTGCCACCAACTCAGTGAAACTCCAATGTTGCACGAGGTAGGCAAAGCCATAAAACATCTTAAGAATAACAAGGCTACGGGTGCGGATGGAATCCCTGCTGAGGTGCTAAAATATGGCGGAGACCCGCTGTTGGTGCGGATACATGACCTCATCTCTCTCATCTGGAGGGAGGAGAGCATGCTGGGAGATCTCAGAGATGCAGTGATTGTGACTGCGGCAACTACAGGGGAATCTCCCTGCTTTCAACCACTGGGAAAGTTGTCGCTCGAGTTCTCCTCAATCGCCTTCTTCCTGTGGCCGAGGAGCTCCTCCCGGAATCACAATATATTCAACTAAGTATATTCAAAAAGGAGTTAGATGAAGTCCTTACTACTAGGGGGATCAAGGGGTATGGCGAGAAAGCAGGAATGGGGTACTGAAGTTGCATGTTCAGCCATGAACTCATTGAATGGCGGTGCAGGCTAGAAGGGCCGAATGGCCTACTCCTGCACCTATTTTCTATGTTTCTATGTTCTATGTTTTCGATGTTTCTACAATGCGGATTTCGTCCCCTACGGGGCACAACAGACATGATCTTTGCAGCGCGCCAGTTGCAGGAAAAATGCAGGGAGCAGCGGCAGCCCTTATATATGGCCTTTTTCGATCTTACAAAGGCCTTTGACACTGTCAACCGTGAGTGTCTATGGAGCAATCCTCCTCCGTTTTGGATGCCCCCAAAAGTTTGTCAACATCCTTCGCCTGCTTCACGATGACATGCAGGCCGTGATCCTTACCAACGGATCCATTACAGACCCAATCCATGTGCGGACCGGGGTCAAACAGGGCTGCGTTATCGCTCCAACCCTTTTCTCAATCTTCCTCGCCGCCATGCTCCACCTCACAATCAACAAGCTCCCCGCTGGAGTGGAATTAAACTACAGAACCAGTGGGAAGCTGTTTAACCTATACCGCCTTCAGGCCAGTCCAAGATCACCCCAACCTCTGATATTGAGCTGCAGTATGTGGACGATGCCTGCGTCTGTGTACATTCAGAGGCTGAACTTCACGATATAGTCAATGCATTCACTGAGGCATATAAAAGCATGGGTCTTACGCTTAACATCCGTAAGACAAAGGTCCTTCACTAGCCTGTCATCGCCGCACAGCACTGCCCTCCAATCATCAAGATCCATGGTGCGGCCCTGGACAACGTGGACCATCGCCCATATCTCGGGAGCCTCTTATCAACAAAGGCAGAGATTGATGTGGAGATTCAGGATCTCCTCCAGTACGCCAGCGCAGCCTTCGGCCGCCTGCGGAAAAGAGTGTTTGAAGACCAGGCCCTCAAATCTACCACCAAACTCATGGTTTACAGGGCTGTAGTAATACCCGCCCTCCTGTATGGTTCTGAGGCATGGACGATGTACAGAAGGCACCTCAAGTCGCTGGAGAAAAATCACCAATGATGTCTCCGCAAGATCCTGCAAATCTCCTGGGAGGACAGGTGCACCAACACCAGTATCCTCGACCAGGCTATCATCCCCAGTATTGAAGCACTGACCATACACACGATCAGCTTCGCTGGGCAGGCCACATAGTACGCATGCCAGATACGAGACTCCCTAAGCAAATGCTTTATATGGAGCTCCTTCATGGTAAATGAGCCAAAGGAGGACAGCGGAAACATTATAAGGACACCCTCAAAGCCTCCCTGGTAAAGTGCGACATCACCACTGACATCTGGGAGACCCTGGTCGCAGACCGCCTGAGGTGGAGAAAGTCCATCCGGGAGGGCGTTGAGCTCTTTGAGTGTCGAGGCAAGGAGCATGAAGAGGCCAGGCGCAGGCAGCGGAAGGAGCCCCGAACCTACCCCCAATGAATGTCTGTCCCACCTGTAACAGGGTCTATGGCTCTCGTATTGGACTGTTCAGCCATCAAAGAACTCACTTTGGGAGTGGAAGCAAGTCCTCCTCGATTCTGAGGGACTGCTTATGATGATGACAGCAAGTAATCAGGAAGGCAAATTGAATGTTGGCCTTTATTGCAAGGAGGATAGAGTATAAAAGCAGAGAAGTCCTGCTACAACTGTGCAGGATATCAATGAGACCTAGAGTACTGCATGCAATTTTGGTCCCCGTATTTAAGGAAGGATATACTTGCATTGGAGGCTGTTCAGAGAAGATTCACTAGGTTGATTCCGGAGATGAGGGGGTTGACTTATGAAGATAGGTTGAGCAGGTTGGGCTGCTCCAACACATTGGAGTTCAGAAGAATGAGAAGTGATCTTATTGAAACTTATAAGGTAATGAGGGGGCTCAACAAGTTGGATGCAGAGAGGATATTTCCACTCATGGAGGAAACTAAAACTAGGGGATGTAGACTTAGAATAAGGGGCCACCCATTTAAAACTGAGATGAGGAGAAATTTCTTCTCTCAGAGGCTTGTAAATCTGTGGAATTCTCTGCCCAGAGAGCTGTGGAGGCTGGGTCATTGAATATATTTAAGGCGGAGATAGACAGATTTTTGAACGATAAGGGAATCAAGGGTTATAGGAAGCCGGCAGGGAAGTGGAGCTGAGTTCATGATCACATCAGCCATGATCTTATTGAATGGCGGAGCAGGCTCGAGGGGTCAAATGGCCTACTCCTGCTCCTATTTCTGATGTTATTATGTTCTTATGTAAGTGCTGTAATTTCACTTTTTCAACTCTTATTGATTTATTGCAGAAGTGGGGAAGTGTGGGTGAGGTTTATTGAATTTTTCAGCAGGATTTTATTTGTCATCTTCAGGCGACAAGATGCAGGCATCCGAGCGGCATAAATTGAGTCGGCCTCCTGTGCTACCGCTCCGTAAAAGAGAAAAAGATTAGTGAAGACAAACGTAGGTCCCTTGCAGTCGGATTCAGGAGAATTTATAATGGGGAACAAAGAAATGGCAGACCAATTGAACAAATGCTTCGGTTCTGTCTTCACGAAGGAAGACACAAATAACTTTCCGAATGTACTAGGGGACAGTAGGTCTAGTGAGAAGGAGGAACCGAAGGATATCTTTATCAGGCGGAAAATTGTGTTTGGGAAATTGATGGGATTGAAGGCCGATAAATCCCCGGGGCCTGATCGTCTGCATCCCAGAGTACTTAAGGAAGTGGCCCTAGAAATAGTGGATGCATTGCTGATCATTTTCCAACAGTCTATTGACTCTGGATCAGTTCCTATGGACTGGAGAGTAGTTAATGTAACATCACTTTTTTAAAAAGGATGGAGTGAGAAAATGGGTAATTATAGACCGGTTAGCCTGACATCAGTAGTGGGGAAAATGTTGGAATCAATCATTAAGGATGAAATAGCAGCGCATTTGGAAAACAGTGACAGGATTGGACCAAGTCAGCATGGATTTATGCTTGACGAATCTTCTGGAACATTTGAGGATGTAACTATCAGAGTGGGCAAGGGAGAACCAGTGGATGTGGTGTATTTGAACTTTCAAAAGGCTTTTGACAAGGTCCCGCACAAGAGATTGGTGTGCAAAATCAATGCGCATGGTATTGGGGGTAATGTACTGACGTGGATTGAGAACTGGTTGACAGAGAGTTGGGATAAACGGTTCCTTTTCAGAATGGCAGGCAGTGACTAGTGGAGTGCCGCAGGGCTCAGTGCTGGGACCCCAGCTCTTTACAATATACATTAATGATTTAGATGAAAGAATTGAGTGTAATATCTCCAAGTTTGCGATGACACTAAACTAGGTGGCGGTGTGAGCTGTGAGGGGGACGCTAAGAGGCTGCAGGGTGACTTGGACAGGTTAGGTAAGTGGGCAAATGCATGGCAGATGCAGTATAATATGGATAAATGTGAGGTTATTCATTTTGGGGGCAAAAACACAAAGGCAGAATATTATCTGGATGGCGGCAGATTAGGAAAAGGGGAGGTGCAACGAGACCTGGATGTCATGGTTCATCAGTCACTGAAAATGGGCACGCTGGTACAGCAGGCGGTGAAGAAGGCAAATGGTATGTTGGCCTTCATAGCTCGGGGATTTAAGTATCGGAGCAGGGAGGTCTTACTGCAGTTATACAGGGCCTTGGTGAGGCCTCACCTGGAATACTGTGTTCAGTTTTGATCTCCTAATCTGAGGAAGAACGTTCTTGCTATTGAGGGAGTGCAGCGAAGGTTCACCAGACTGATTCCAGGGATGGCTGGGCTGTCATATGAGGAGGGACTGGACCAACTGGGCCTTTATTCACTGGAGTTTAGAAGGATGAGAGGGGATCTCATAGAAACGTATAAGATTCTGATGGGACTGGACAGGTTAGATGCTGGAAGAATGTTCCCGATGTTGGGGAAGTCCAGAACCAGGGAACATAGTCTTCGGATAAGGGGTAGGCCATTTAGGACTGAGATGAGGGGAAACTTCTTCACTCAGAGAGTTGTTAACCGATGGAATTCCCTGCCGCAGAGAGTTGTTGATGCCAGTTCATTGAATATATTCAAAAGGGAGTTAGATATGGCCCTTACGGTAAAGGGGACCAAGGGATATGGAGAGAAAGCAGGAAAGGGGTACTGAGGGAATGATCAGCCATGATCTTATTGATCGAAGGGACGAATGGCCGACTCCTGCACCTATTTTCTATGTTTCTATGTTTCTAAGTAGCGGCAGGGATTGTGGAAGCATTGGTTGTAATTTACAAAAATTCCCTGGATTCTGGGAAGGTCCCAGCAGATTGGAAAACTGCAAATGTAACACCCTTATTGAAAATAGGAGGCAGACAAAAAGCAGGAAATTATAGACCAGTTAGCCTCACATCTGTGGTTGGGAAAATGTTGGAGTCCATTATTAAAGAAGCAGTAGCAGAACATTTGAAAAAGCTAAATTCGGACAGGCAGAATCAGCATGGATTTATGAAGGGGAAGTCATGTGAGGATGTAACGAACAGGGTGGATAAAGGGGAACCAGTGGATGTGGTGTATTTTGACTTCCAGAAGGCATTTGACAAGGTGCCACATAAAAGGTTACTGCACAAGATAAAAGTTCACGGGGTTGGGGTTAATATATTAGCATGGGTAGATGATTGGCTAAGTAACAGAGAACAGAGTCAGGATAAATGGTTCATTCTCTGGTTGGCAACCAATAACTAGTAGGGTGCCGCAGGGATCAGTGCTGGGACCCCAGCTATTTACAATCTATATTAACGACTTGCAAGAATGGACTGAGTGTAACGTAGTCAAGTTTGCTGATGAGGTAATGAGGGTGAACTGTCTGCGTTCGCCGTTATTGCCCCTCTGAAACATCAGGATTTAGCGCTTGCGCAGATAAACGTGGAAATCTTGACGTTGGGGTCAGTCATTCATTGTTCTGACACAGGCTGTTCTGTGGAACTAACCCCTTCTCCCCCACCCTGCATAGCCAGCAATCAGTGAAATCAGTGGAACGAATGACAACTTGGGGTTTTATGCGTTAACATCGCTGTTATACACTCCATTAAATGTTAAACTTTGTCAGAATAGGTGTAACTGAGGTCTTAACAGCGAAACTATTGACTCTGAAAAAGTAATTTTTACATTTGTAAAATGTCAAATTTCTGCATTATGATAAAAATTTCAATTAAAAAGATAATTTAAAAAATGTTGATCATGATATTTCAGCTTCTGCCTTATCATGTGAAAGTGCTAATATTTATTTTGTTCTAAGTAAGATTTTTACAAAGTGAGGATAAAAGTTGCTTTTTATTTCCTGGATTGCTGTCTGTGTGAATTCTTCAATCTGATTGGCTGCTTAGACAGCTTGATACCATTACTGCCGCACTACACTAGGAATTCCCTATTCACAGCACTACAATCAATTACACGTTGAGAAACCGCAGTTTTTTTGCTACAGAGATCACGCGATTTCTTTGGGCATCTTTCTTCGAAGGCAACGGCAATTACCATTGCATCGCCGCCAGCTGCAAATTACAGGCCGTTACAACAGTGACTACACTTCAAAAGTACTACTTGGCTGTAAAGCACTTTGGGATGTCCTGAGGTGTGAATGGTGCTATATAAATGCAAGTCCTTTCTTTCTTACTACAATCCAGAGAAGATGATCTAATAGAGATTTTCAAGATGATGAGAGGTTTTGATAGAGTGACTACCCTTGAGTGATCAAGATGTCAAGGTGTCAGAGAGACCGAGTGTGGCATCAAGGAGCACTAGTAAAATTTAAGTCAAATGGGAATCAGGGAGAAATCTCTCCACTGGCTGGAGTCATACCGAGTGCAAAGGAAGATGGTTGTAGTTGTTGGAAGTCAATCATCTCAGCCTCAGGACATCGCTGCAGGAGTTCTTCAGGACAGATTAGAAGTGAGGATGTTCACTGATGATTGCGCAGTTCCATTCGCTACTTCTCAGATAATGAGCAGTCCATGTCCGCATGAAACAAGACCTGGACGCTGGACGACATACAGGCTTGGGCTGATAAGTGGCAAGTAACATTCGCACCACACAGCTGCCAGGCAATGACCATCTCCAACAAGTGAGAGTCTCACCACTGCCAAGGTTTCTTCGACAGCACCTCCCAAACCCGCAACCTTTACCATCTAAAAGGGCAAGGGCAGCAGGCGTATGGGAACACCACCACCTCCACGTTCCCCTCCAACTCGCACACCATCCTGACTTCATCGTCGCTGGGTCAAAATCCTGGCACTGCCTCCCTAACAGCACTGTGGGAGTACCTTCACTGCACAGACTGCAGCAGTTCAAGAAGGCGGCTCGCCTCAAGGGTAGGTAGGGATGGGCAATAAATGCTGGTCTTGCCAGTGATGTCCACATCCCAGGAACTGATAGAAACATTCAGGAAATAATTATTTCCTTTGGCGAATGGATCAATAACTGGAGTTCACAGATTCAAAATCATTGAAAAAATGTCTAGGCGGAAGATGCAGATAAATGTTTTCACTCAGAGAATTGTCAGGGATCTTTAATGCTCTACCTGAAAAGGTGGTGGAAGCTGATTCCATCAATAATTTTAAAAGCGAGAAAGCAAAGGCATGACCGGCTGAATGGCCTCCTTCTGTGCCTCAAATTTCTATGATTTCTATAGTTTTGAATATCCCACAATGACAATCCCGTGACTCAATCTCTGTCTGTTAACAATCAAATGATCAAGAGGAAGCAAAAGGTAAAAATATATAACTCCAAACTGACATGCAAATTGAAAGCAATACACACACATTTTATCATCATCACAGGCAGTCCCTCGGAATCGAGGAAGACTTGCTTCCACTCCAAAAGTGAGTTCGCTGGTGGCTGAACAGTCCAATACGAGAGCCACAGAGCCTGTCACAGGTGGGACAGACATTCGTCGAGGGAAGGGGTGGGTGGGGCTGGTTTGCCGCGCGCTCCTTCCGCTGTATGCGCTTGACCTCTTCATGCTCTTTGCATTGAGATTCGAAGAGCTCAACGCCCTCTCGAATGCACTTTCTCCATCTCGGGCGGTCTTTGGTCCGGGTCTCCCAGGTATCAGTGGTGATGTCGCACTTTACCAGGGAGGCTTTGAGGGTGTCTTTGTAACGCTTCCGCTGCCCACCTTTGGCTCATTTACCATGAAGGAGCTCTGCATAAAGCATTTGTTTAGGGAGTCTCGTATCTGGCATGCGAACTATGTGGCCTGCCCAGCGAAGCTGATCGAGTGTGGTCAGTGCTTCAATACTGGGGATGTTAGCCTGGACCCATTCACGATACAAAAAAACTATTGTTGCTGAAAATCTGATTATCAATAGAAAATACTTTAAAAATCAATGAGTTATTCCTAATCTGAAAAAGAATGATGCTAATATTTAGGTGGGGTCCCTCAACAGATTTGGTAAGTTCAGGAGGATGGCTCACTTCGTGACTAGACTCGTGATGATAAAACAGTCCCACCAGGAATGTAACATTGTTTTCATTTTTCAGGTAAATTAACAACTGTAGCTGTAGAGTTGCAGCATTTTCTGTTTTTATTTTCATTTACACAGTGCTTTCATAGATAATTCATATTGAACAGTGAGACATAAATATCTCTCCAATTGAAGGTGGTTGGATAATACGAGTAACAAATTAAAGAATGGCCTTGGGTAACTTGTTCACTGATTTTCCGTCTCTCCACCTCCCTCTCCACCTTTAAGACCCTCCTTAAGATAATGGATCATGGAGCTGTAGTAGGCCATTAGGCCCTTTGAGTCTGCACCGTCATTCAATATGATCATGGCTGATTCTCTATCTCAACACCATGGGCCCAAGTTTCGAGCCACGCCTAGAACGGCGCAGTCCCGACCTGGACGCCCGTTTTTCACGCTACAAAGTGCGCCTCTGGCCTCTGGCCCTCAGCGCAGCGCAGCAGGAGCTGTAGGGGGCGGAGCCAGGTCCCTGCGCTGAAAACAGCGCCTGGACCTCTGCACATGCGCACTACAGTGGCCGCGCATGTGCAGTAGCTCCAGGCGCCCAAAACTGTGTGGGAGGGGCCCGAAGCACGCAGCCCCTAGCCCTGGCCGAATGGCCTCACTGGGGCTGCGTGAATAAGGCTCCTTCCACGGTAGCTCCTGCTTCCTCCTGACCCGACTCGACTCCCGCTTCCCGCCTCCGGACCCGACACCGACCTGACTCCCGCTCCCGGACCGGACCGGACCTGACCCGACTCCTGCACCCCCCACCCCCCCACCCCGCTCCCAGACCGACTCCCGCTCCCCCCCACGACTGGACCCGACTCCCGCTCCCTCCCCCCCCGCCCGGTCCCGACCCGACTCCCGCTCCCCGCCCCCCCACCCCCCCGACCGGACCCAACGCGACTCCCGCGCCCCCCCCCCCGCCCCCGGACTGGATCCGACCTGACCTCCCTCTCCCTCCCTCCCCCCGACCCGAACCGAACCGACCGACCTCCCACCACCCCCCCGACCCGACCCAACGCCACATACCTGTAAATCTGGTGCTGGGGTCGGGCCCTGCCCGAAGTCTCGGGCCCGGCCCATTCAGCCTCCCTCCCCCTTCTCCTTTCCCCCCCCCAAATCTCCTTCCACCCCCCCCCTCAATCTCCTTCCCCCCATCTCCTTTCCCCCCCATCTCCTTTCCCCCCCATCTCCTTCCCCCTCATCTCCTTTCTCCCCCTTCTCCCCTTTATCCCCTTCTCCCCCCCTCCCCCCTTCTCCCCATCCCTTCCCCTTCCCTCCCTCTGCTCCCCCCCTCTCCTCCCTCTCCCCTCGCTGTCAGAAACACAGACACTGACAGACAGAGAATGAGAGACACAGACAGACAGACAGAGAGATAGAGACAGTGATAGAGACACACTGGGGGGGGGCGTGGCATCCCAGCACGCTGTTGAAGGGCTCCCAGTGCTGCAGTCGGTAAGTAGAAAATGTTTTATTTATTGATTTTAAAAAAAAATTCTTATTAATTTTTTTTGATTGATTTATTGGTTGATTTATTGATGTATTTATCATTTATTATTGATGATGGCTCTTTATTTGTAAAACTGAAGTGTTTAATGTTTGTAAACTTTCCTTTAAACACCCCCCCCGCCACCATTCCCTACGCCTGATTTGTAACCTACGCCTGATTTTCTAAAGTGTCGACAAGGTTTTTTCGAGCGTACAAAAATCTTCACTTACTCCATTCTAAGTTAGTTTGGAGTAAGTTTTCACTGACGAAACTTTGAAAACAGGCGTAAGTGGCCGGACACGCCCCCTTTTGAAAAAAGAATTCTGTTCCAAAGTGAAACTGTTCTAACTGACTAGAACTGGAGCAAACTAAATGAGTAGAATTCTGATTTCTAAGATATTCCGTTCTACACCAGTTGCTCCTAAAAATCAGGAGCAAATCATGTGGAAACTTGGGGCCCATATTCCCGCTTTTTCCCCATACCCCTTGATGCCTTTTGTTTCTAGAAATCGATCTATCTCCCTCTTAAATATATTCAGTGACTTGGCCTCCGCAGCCTTCTGTGGTAGAGAATTCCACAGGTTCACCACCCTCTGAGTGAAAACATTTCTCCTCTATGGCTTTGACCATGCTTTTAGTTCTGTGTCAATTATTTTCCGATTATGTTCTTGTTAAGTGCCTTAAGATGTCTTCCTATGTTAAAGGTGCTATATAAATGCAAGTATTGTTTCACTACCTTTTGCTTCCTTTGACTTCTGATGACACAAGATAAAATAGGCATTATCAGATGCTGACATCCCTAAGATTGGAAGCTCGGAAGATAGAAAATCATAGCCACTAACCCACGCCTTGTGTACATTGTGTTAGCACAGCAACATTTTGCACTACCATGCCAACTGGGAGTGAAACATTAAATGTCGTAATTAAACACGAGTACAGGGGAGCTAGAGGCAATAATGCTTTGCGAGGAACCAGATATAATAGGGATTACTGAGACGTGGCTACAGAAAAATCAGGACTGGAAATTAAGCATTGCAGGGTTCAACATATTTAGAAAAGATAGAGAGGGAAAAAAGGGAGGTGGAGTAGCTTTACTGATTAGAGATAACATAATGACAGTAGAAAAAAGTAATGCAGCTATCAGTAAGACAGAAATAGAATCCTCGTGGATAGAAATAAAAGATAAATGATCAATTTCACTAATAGGAGTCGTCTATAGACCACCTAATAGTAGAAGGGAGATGGAGGGAGAAATAGGAAAACAAATTAGGGAGATTAGTAAAAAACAGAATAATAAACATGGGGGCTTTCAACTACCCTGAAATTAATTGGCCAGGAAAGATAGGTAAAGGTGGACGTGACATTCGATGATCAGATTAGTAATAAGATAAGTGCATTTAAAATAAAATATTATGAGTGCACCAGCAATTCGAGTCAGAGTGGGGAAAAATGGTAAAAAGACAAAATTAAAGGCTCTTTATCTGAATGCACGCAGCATTCGTAACAAGACAGATGAGTTAACAGCACAAAAGAGATATAAATGACTATGATCTGATAGCCATTACAGAGACGTTGCAAAGTTGGACCAAGGCTGTGGACTGAATATTCAAGGCTATTTGACATTTTGAAAGGATAGGCAGTTTGGATGGAGTTAAGAAATAATAAGGGAAATAAGTCACTGGTGCTATAGGCCTCCGAACAGTAGCTACACTGTAGGACAGAGTATAAATTAAGAAATAATGGGAGGTTGTAAGAAAAGGTACTGCAATAATCATGGGCAATTTTAATCTTCATATAGATTGGACAAATCAAATTGGCAAAGGTCGCCTTGAGGTGGAGTTCATAGAGTGTATTCGGGATGGTTTCTTAGAACAACACGTGTGGAACCAACCAGGGAGCAGCCTATTTTAGATCTGGTAATGTGAAATGAGATAGGATTAATTCATGATCTCATCGTAAAGGACCCTCTTGGGAAGAGTGATCATAGCATGTTAGAATTTCAAATTCAGCCTGAGGGTGAGAAACTTGGGTCTGAAACTAGTATCCTGAATAAAGACAATTACAAAGGTATGAAGACAGAGTTTGCTAAAATGGACTGGGAAAGGTAAGACGGTAGATAAGCAGTGACAGACATTTAAGGAGATATTTTATAACTCGCAGCAAAGATATATTCCAGTGAGAAAGAAAGACTCTGGAAACATAGAAACATAGAAAATAGGTGCAGGAGTAGGCCATTCGGCCCTTCGAGCCTGCACCGCCATTCAATGAGTTCATGGCTGAACATGCAACTTCAGTACCCCATTCCTGCTTTATCGCCATACCCCTTGATCCCCCAAGTAGTAAGGACGACATCTAACTCCTTTTTGAATATATTTAGTGAATTCACCTCAACAACTTTCTGTGGTAGAGAGTTCCACAGGTTCACCACTCTCTGGGTGAAAAAGTTTCTCGGTCCTAAATGGCTTACCCCTTATCCTTAGACTGTGACCCCTGGTTCTAGACTTCCCCAACATTGGGAACATTCTTCCTGCATTTAACCTCTCCAAACCCGTCAGAATTTTAAACGTTTCTACGAGATCCCCTCTCATTCTTCTGAACTCCAGTGAATACAAGCCCAGTTGATCCAGTCTTTCTTGATATGTCAGTCCCGCCATCCCGGGAATCAGTCTGGTGAACCTTCGCTGCACTCCCTCAATAACAAGAATTTCCTTCCTCAAGTTAGGAGACCAAAACTGTACACAATACTACAGGTATGGCCTCACCAAGGCCCTGTACAACTGTCGTAACACCTCCCTGCCCCTGTACTCAAATCCCCTCGCTATGAAGGCCAACATGCCATTTGCTTTCTTAACCGCCTGCTGTACCTGCATGCCAACCTTCAATGACTGATGTACCATGACACCCAGGTCTCGTTGCACCTCCCCTTTTCCTAATCTGTCACCATTCAGATAATAGTCTGTCTCTCTGTTTTTACCACCAAAGTGGATAACCGCACATTTATCCACATTATACTTCATCTGCCATGCATTTGCCCACTCATCTAACTGATCCAATTCACTCTGCAGCCTCATAGCATCCTCCTCGCAGCTCACACTGCCACCCAACTTAGTGTCATCTGCAAATTTGGAGATACTACATTTAATCCCCTCGTCTAAATCATTAATGTACAATGTAAACAGCTGGGGCCCCAGCACAGAACCTTGCAGTACCCCACTAGTCACTGCCTGCCATTCTGAAAAGTACCCATTTACTCCTACTCTTTGCTTCCTGTCTGCCAACCAGTTCTCAATCCACATCAGCACACTACCCCCAATCCTATGTGCTTTAACCTTACACATTAATCTCTTGTGTGGGACCTTGTCGAAAGCCTTCTGAAAGTCCAAATACACCACATCAACTGGTTCTCCCTTGTCCACTCTACTGGAAACATCCTCAAAAAATTTCAGAAGATTTGTCATGCATGATTTCCCTTTCACAAATCCATGCTGACTTGGACCTATCATGTCACCTCTTTCCAAATGCACTGCTATGACATCCTTAATAATTGATTCCATCATTTTACCCACTACCGATGTCAGGCTATAATTCCCTGTTTTCTTTCCCCCTCCTTTTTTAAAAAGTCGGGTTACATTGGCTACCCTCCATTCCATAGGAACTGATCCAGAGACTATAGAATGTTGGAAAATCACTGTCAATGCATCCGCTATTTCCAAGGCCATCTCCTTAAGTACTATAGGATGCAGACCATCAGGCCCTGGGGATTTATCGGCCTTCAATCCCATCAATTTCCCCAACACAATTTCCCAACTAATAAGGATTTCCCTCAGTTCCTCCTTCTTACTAGACCCTCTGACCCCTTTTATATCCGGAAGGTTGTTTGTGTCCTCCTTAGTGAATACCGAACCAAAGTACTTGTTCAATTGGTCTGCCATTTCTTTGTTCCCGTTATGACTTCCCCTGATTCTGACTGCAGGGGACCTACGTTTGTCTTTACTAACCTTTTACTCTTTACATATCTATAGAAGTTTTTGCAGTCCGTTTTAATGTTCCGTGCAAGCTTCCTCTCGTACTCTATTTTCCCTGCCCTAATCAAACCCTTTGTCCTCCTCTGCTGAATCCCAAATCTCTCCCAGTCCCTGGGTTCGTTGCTATTTCTAGCCAATTTGTATGCCACTTCCTACGAGAAGGATGAACCATCCGTGGCTCACTCAGAAAGTTAAGGATGGTATCAAATTGAAAACAAAGGCATGGTAACAGGGCACTTAGAATATAATTGGATTGGACAGAGTCAACACGGATCTATGAAAGGGAAATCATGTTTGACAAATTTGTTCGAGTTTTTTGAGGTTGTAACTAGCAGAGTAGATAAGGGGAGACCAGTGGATGTGGTGTATTTCGATTTTCAGAAGGCATTCGATAAGGTGCCACACAAGAGGTTATTGAATGCAATTAGAGCTCATGGGATTGAGGACTGGTTAATGGAAAGAAAACAGAGTAGGAATAAACGGGTCATTTTTGGCTTGGCAGGCTGTAACTAATGGGATGCCTCAAAATCGGTGCTTGGGCCCAAGCTATTCACAATCTATATCAATGATTTGGATGAGGGGACCAAATGTAATATATCCAAGTTTGGTAATGATACAAAGTTTGGTGGGAATGTAAGTTGTGAGGAGGTTCCTATGGAGTGGAGGGTAGCCAATGTAACCCCACTTTTTAAAAAAGGAGGGAGAGAGAAAACAGGGAATTACAGACCGGTCAGCCTGACATCGGTAGTGGGTAAAATGATGGAATCAATTATTAAGGATGTCATAGCAGTGCATTTGGAAAGAGGTAATATGATAGGTCCAAGTCAGCATGGATTTGTGAAAGGGAAATCATGCTTGACAAATCTTCTGGAATTTTTTGAGGATGTTTCCAGTCGAGTGGACAAGGGAGAACCAGTTGATGTGGTATATTTGGACTTTCAGAAGGCTTTCGACAAGGTCCCACACAAGAGATTAATGTGCAAAGTTAAAGCACATGGGATTGGGGGTAGTGTGCTGACATGGATTGAGAACTGGTTGTCCGACAGGAAGCAGAGAGTAGGAGTAAAAGGGGACTTTTCAGAATGGCAGGCAGTGACTAGTGGGGTACCGCAAGGTTCTGTGCTGGGGCCCCAGCTGTTTACACTGTACATTAATGATTTAGACGAGGGGATTAAATGTAGTATCTCCAAATTTGCGGATGACACTAAGTTGGGTGGCAGTGTGAGCTGCGAGGAGGATTCTATGAGGCTGCAGAGCGACTTGGATAGGTTAGGTGAGTGGGCAAATGCATGGCAGATGAAGTATAATGTGGATAAATGTGAGGTTATCCACTTTGGTGGTAAAAACAGAGAGACAGACTATTATCTGAATGGTGACAGATTAGGAAAAGGGGAGGTGCAAAGAGACCTGGGTGTCATGGTACATCAGTCATTGAAGGTTGGCATGCAGGTACAGCAGGCGGTTAAGAAAGCAAATGGCATGTTGGCCTTCATAGCGAGGGGATTTGAGTACAAGGGCAGGGAGGTGTTGCTACAATTGTACAGGGCCTTGGTGAGGCCACAACTGGAGTATTGTGTACAGTTTTGGTCTACTAACCTGAGGAAGGACATTCTTGCTATTGAGGGAGTGCAGCGAAGGTTCACCAGACTGATTCCCGGGATGGCGGGACTGACCTATCAAGAAAGACTGGATCAACTGGGCTTGTATTCACTGGAGTTCAGAAGAATGAGAGGGGACCTCATAGAAACGTTTAAAATTCTGACGGGGTTAGACAGGTTAGATGCAGGAAGAATGTTCCCAATGTTGGGGAAGTCCAGAACCAGGGGACACAGTCTAAGGATAAGGGGGAAGCCATTTAGGACCGAGATGAGGAGGAATTTCTTCACCCAGAGAGTGGTGAACCTTGGAATTCTCTACCACAGAAAGTTGTTGAGGCCAATTCACTAAATATATTCAAAAAGGAGTTAGATGAAGTCCTTACTACTAGGGGAATCAAGGGGTATGGTGAGAAAGCAGGAATGGGGTACTGAAGTTGCATGTTCAGCCATGAACTCATTGAATGGCGGTGCAGGCTAGAAGGGCCGAATGGCCTACTCCTGCACCTATTTTCTATGTTTCTATGTTTCTAAAGCAGCTTCAAGGGGATACAGACAGGCTAAGTGAATGGGCAAGAACATGGCAAATGGAATAGAATGTGGAGAATTGTGAAGTTATCCACTTTGGTAGGACAAGTAAAAAAGAAGAATATTTTTAAATGGTGAGAGATTGGGAAATGTTGGTGTTCAGAGGGACCTGGGTGTCCTTGTACATGAATCACTGAAAGTTAACATGCAGGTACAGGAAGCAATTAAGAAAGCAAATGGTATGTTGGCCTTTATTGCAAGAGGATTTGAGTAGAAGAGGAAACACCAGAGGGCCTTGGTGAGACCGCGCCTGGAGTACAGTTTTGGTCTCCTTACATAGGAGGATATATTTTCCATTGAGGGAATGCATCAAAAGTTCATCAGACTAATTCCTGGGATGGGGGACTGTCCTATGAGAAGAGATTGAGTAGACTAGGCCTATATTCTCTAGTTTAGAAGAATGAGAGGTGATCTCATTGAAACATACAACATTCTTACAGGACTTGAGAGGGGAGATGCAGGGAGGATGTTTCCTCTGGCTGAGGAGTCGAGAACCAGAGGTCACAGTCTCAGAATAAGGGGTCGGCCATTTAGGCCTGAGATGATGAGAAACTTCTTCACTCAGAGGGTGGTGACTCTTTGGAATTCTCTACCCCAGAAGGCTATGGAGGCTCAGTGTTTAAGTATACTCAAGATAGAGATCGACACATTTTTGGATATTAAGGGAATCAAGGGATATGGGGATAGTGCAGGAAAGTGAAGTTGAGGTAAAGATCAGCCATGATCTCATTGAATGGCGGAGCAGGCTTGAGAAGCCGAATAGCCTACTCCTGTTCCTAATTCTTATATTCTTATGTTGTTATGTACAATATTGCGAAGATTAGTGGTAGGCCAGAGGATTGGAAATGTTGTTAGAAACCAGCAATGGATAACTAAAAAAATAATAAAGAGGAAAAAGATTATGAGAATAAATCAGCAAGAAATATAAAAACAGACAGTAAGAGCTTCTGCAGGTATATATAAAGGAAGAGAGTAGCTAAAGTAAACATTGGTGCCTGAGAGGATGAGACTGGTGAATTAAAAATGGGAAATAGGGAAATGGAAGAGACTTTGAATAAATATTTTCTATCGGTCTTCATGGTAGAAGACACTAAATTGATAATCAAGGGGCCAGAGGGAGGAACTTAAAACAATCACTATCACTAGAGAAAAGTACTAGGTAAACTAATGGGACTAAAGGCGGACAAGTCCCTTACTTAACGGCCTGCAACCTAGGATTTTAAAAGAAGTGGCTGCAGAGATAGTGGATGCATTGATTGTAATCTATCAAAATTTCCTGGATTCTGGAGAGGTCCCAGCGGATTGGAAAACCGCAAATGTAACGTCCCTATTCAAGAAAGGAGGGAGACAGAAAGCAGGAAACAATAGACCAGTTAGCCTAACATCTATCATTGGGAAAATGCTGGAGTCCATTATTAAGGAAGTAGTAGCAGGACATTTGGAAAATCAAATTACAATCAAGCAGAATCAACATAGTTTTACGAAAGGGAAATTGTGTTTGACAAATTTGCTGGAGTTCTTTGAGGATTTAACGAGCAGGGTGGATAAAGGGGCATCAGCAGATAGAAACATAGAAAATAGGTGCAGGAGTAGGCCATTCAGCCCTTCGAGTCGGCACCACCATTCAATAAGATCATGGCTGATCATTCCCTCAGTTACTCTTTCCTGCTTTCTCTCCATACCCCTTGATCCCCTTAGCCGTAAGGGCCATATCTAACTTCCTCTTGAATATATCCAATGAACTGGCATCAACAACTCTCTGTGGCAGAGAATACCACAGGTCAACAACTCTCTGAGTGAAGAAGTTTCTCCTCATCTCAGTCCGAAATGGCCTACCCCTTATCCTAAGACTGTGTCCCCTGGTTCTGGACTTCCACAACATCGGGAACATTCTACCCGCATCTAACCTGTCCCGTCCCGTCAGAATTTTATATGTTTCTATGAGATCACCTCTCATCCTTCTAAACTCCAATGTATTAAGGCCCAGTTGATCCAGTCTCTCCTCATATGTCATCCCGGGAATTAGTCTGATGAACCTTCGCTGCACTCCCTCAATAGCAAGAACGTCCTTCCTCATATTAAGAGGCCAAAACTGAACACAATATTCCAGGTGAGGCCTCACTGAGGCCCTGCACAACTGCAGTAAGACCTCCCTGCTCCTATACTCAAATCCCCTAGCTATGAAGGCCAACATACCATTTGCCTTCTTCATCGCCTGCTGTACCTGCATGCCAACTTTCAATGACTGATGAACCATGACACCCAGGTCTCGTTGCACCTCCCCTTTTCCTAATCTGCCTCCATTCAGATAATATTCTGTCTTCACGTTTTTGCCCCCAAAGTGGATAACCTCACATTTATCCACATTATACTGCATCTGCCATGCATTTGCACACTCACCTAACCTGTCCAAGTTATCCTGCATCCTCCTAGCGTCCCCCTCACAGCTTACACCGCCACCCAGTTTAGTGTCATCTGCAAACTTAGAGATATTATACTCAATTCCTTCATCTAAATCATTGATATATATTGTAAAGAGCTGAGGTCCCAGCACTGAGCCCTGCAGCACTCCACTAGTCACTGCCTGCCATTCTGAAAAGGACCCGTTTATCCTGACTCTCTGCTTCCTGTCTGCCAACCAGTTCTCTATCCATGTCAGTATATTACCCCTAATACCATGTGCTTTGATTTTGCACACCAATCTCTTGTGTGGGACCTTGTCAAAAGCCTTTTGAAAGTCCAAATACACGACATCCACTGGTTCTCCCTTGTCCACTCTGCTAGTTACATCCTCAAAACATTCCAGAGATTTGTCAAGCATGATTTCCCCTTCATAAATCCATGCTGACATGGACCGATCCTGTCACTGCTTTCCAAATGCGCTGCTATTTCATCCTTAATAATTGATTCCAACATTTTCCCCACTACTGATGTCAGGCTAACCGTTCTATAATTACCCGCTTTCTCTCTCCCTCCCTTTTTAAAAAGTGGTGTTACATTAGCTACCCTCCAGTCGATAGGAACTGATCCCGAGTCGATAGACTGTTGGAAAATGATCACCAATGCATCCACTATTTCTCAGGCCACTTCCTTAAGTACTCTGGGATGCAGACTATCAGGCCCTGGGGATTTATCGACCTTCAATCTCATCAATTTCCCTAACACAATTTGCTGCCTAATAAGGATATCCTTCAGTTCCTTCTTCTCACTAGACCCTCGATCCCCTAGTACTTCCGGAAGGTTATTAGTGTCTTCCTTCGTGAAGACAGAACCAAAGTATTTGTTCAATTGGTCTGCCATTTCTTTGTTCTCCATTATAAATTCACCTGAATCCGACTGCAAGGGACCTACGTTTGTCTTCACTAATCTTTTTCTCTTCACATATTTATAGAAGCTTTTACAGTCAGTTTTTATGTTCCCGGCAAGCTTCTTCTCATACTCTATTTTCCCCCTTCTAATTAAACCCTTTGTCCTCCTCTGCTGAATTCTAAATTTCTCCCAGTCCTCAGGTTTGTTGCTTTTTCTGGCCAATTTATATGCCTCTTCCTTGGATTTAACACTCTCTTTATTTTCCCTTGTTAGCCATGGTTGAGCCACCTTCCCCGTTTTATTTTTACTCCAGACAGGGATGTACGATTGCTGAAGTTCATCCATGTGATCTTTAAATGTTTGCCATTGCCTATCTACTGTCAACCCTTTAAGTATCATTTTCCAGTCTATTCTAGCCAATTCACGCCTCAAACCAGCAAAGTTACCATTACTTAAGTTCAGGACCCTAGTTTGTGAATTAACATGTGTCACTCTCCATCTTAATCACGAATTCTACCATGTTATGGTCACTCTTCCCTAAGGGGCCTCGCACAACAAGATTGCGAATTCGTCCTTTCTTATTACACATCACCCAGTCTAGGATGGCCAGCTCTCTAGTTGGTTCCTCAACATATTGGTCGAGAAAACCATCCTTAATACACTCCAGGAAATCCTCCTCCACCGCATTGCTACCAGTGTATATTGATTTCCAGAAAGCATTCATAAGGTGCCACATAAAAGGTTACTGCACTAGGTAAGAGCTCACAGGATTGGGGGTCATATATTAGCGTGGATTGAGAATTGGCTAAATAACAGAAAAGAGAGAGTCGGGATAAATGGGTCATTTTCCGGTTGGCAGATGGTAACTAGTGGGGTGCCACAGGGATTGGTGCTGGCGACTCAACTATTTACAATGTGTATTAATGACTTGGATGAAGGGACCGAGTGTAATGTAGCCAAGTTTGCTGATGATACAAAGATGGGTGGGAAAGTAAGTTGTGAGAAGGACACAAAAATTCTGCAAAGAGAGATAGATAGTGTTGTGTATCTGTAAAGCATGCACTCCCATATTCCGCCACCAGGCAGTGCATCCCCTGAAAGTCCCAAGGGATCCCAGCATCCCTTGGGAGCACTGTATATAAGCCAGCCCCGAAGGCCTGTTCCTCACTTTGGAGTGTCTTAGTAAAGACTGAGGTCACAGTTACTTTAACCTTCCTGTGTGCAGTCTCATCTGTGTTAGGAACATAATAACTGGTGACAAGTATACGAATCCAACGCAAAGATGCAGCAAACTGTGGGCATCCTTGAGAAGTTCTCAGAGGGTGAGGACTGGGAAGCCTATGTCGAACGGCTAGACCAGTACTTTGTAGTCAATGAGCTGGACGGAGAAGGAAGCGCTGCAAAAAGGAGAGCAGTCCTCCTCACGGTCTGCACGACACCGACCTACAGCCTCATGAAGAATCTTCTGGCTCCGGTGAAACCCACAGATAAGTCGTATGAAGAGCTGTGTACACTGGTTCGGGAGCATCTTAACCTGAGGGAGAGCATGCTGATGGCGAGGTATCGGTTCTACATGTGCCAGCAATCTGAAGGTCAGGAAGTGGCGAGCTACGTCGTCAAGCTTGCAGGACAATGTGAGTTTGACGGCTACCTGGAGCAAATACTCAGAGACTTTTTTGTCCTGGGCATTGGCCACGAGACTATCCTACGAAAACTTTTGACTGTAGAGACACTGACCCTCAGTAAGGCCATTGCGATAGCACAGGCATTTATGTCCACCAGTGATAACACCAAACAAATCTCTCAGCACACAAGTGCTAGCAATGTTCATAAATTAACTGGAACTGTGCTTGCGAGCAGAAATGTACAGGGCAGAAACCACAAGTCTGCAACTGCCAGCAGGCCTCAGGTGACCCAGATGACTCAGATTCCGCAACAAAGGATGAATGCAAGGCAATTCACACCTTGTTGGCATTGTGGAGGCTTCCATTCAGCCTATTCATGCCGCTTCAAAGGGTATGTTTGCAAGAGCTGTGGAACAATGAGGCACCTCCAGCGAGCTTACAGACGAGCTGCAAGCTCTGTAAAACCTGCTAACCACCACGTGGCAGAGGAAGATCGGTCCATGGTGGATCAAAGCAATTTCGAGCCTCAGAGAGAGGAGGCAGATGCTGAAGTACACGGGGTGCACACATTTTCGACGAAATGTCCATCTATAATGCTAAATGTAAAATTGAATGGCTTACTCATAGGCATGGAACTGGACACTGGCGCTAGCCAATCCACCATGAGTAAAAAGATGTTTGAGACTGTGGTGCAACAAGGCACCCAGACCAGCCCTGAGCCCCATCCACACGAAACTGAGAAGGTACACCAAAGAGCTTATCACTGTCCTGGTCAGCGCCATGGTCAAGGTCACCTACGAGGGCACGGTGCACGAACTGCCATTCTGGATTGTCCCGGGCGATGGCCCCACACTGCTTGGAAGGAGCTGGTTGGGCAAAATCCGCTGGAACTGGGATAACATCCGAGCGCCATCACATGTCGATGAGGCCTCAAGTACCCAGGTTCTCAACAAATTTCCTTCCCTTTTTGAGCCAGGCATCGGAAACTTTTCCGGGACGAAGGTGCGGATCCACTTGGTCCCAGAGGCACGACCCATTCACCACAAGGCGCGAGCGGTACCTCACATGATGAGGGAGAGAGTGGAAATCGAGCTGGACAGGCTGCAACACGAGGGCATCATCTCCCCAGTGGAATTCAACGAGTGGGCCAGCCCGATTGTTCCAGTACTCAAAAGTGATGGCACGGTCAGGATTTGCGGCGATTAGAAAGTAACTATTAATCGTTTCTCGCTACAGGACCAATACCCGCTACCTAAGGCAAACGACCTATTTGCGACACTGGCAGGAGGCAAGACGTTCACCAAGCTCGACTTGACTTCGGCCTACATGACGCAGGAGCTGGAGGAGTCTTCGAAGGGCCTCACCTGCATCAACATGCACAAGGGACTGTTCATCTACAACAGATGTCCGTTTGGAATTCGGTCGGCTGCAGCGATCTTCCAGAGAACCATGGAGCGCCTACTTAAGTCGGTACCACGCACGGTGGTTTTTCAGGACTGTCATGTATGTAACCACAATGTAACACCACTGTATTATTGTATACACTCAACCTAGATGCACTCCTTGACCACAAGGGGTGAACTTGTGGGAGACACTCCTTACCTGATCACTCAGGTATAAAAAGGGAGATCCCATGCAGGGTCACGGTCTTTGGAGCCCTGTGAATAAAGAGTTCAGGTCACAGAGTGACCTTGTCCCCAGAACGTGCCTCGTGTGATTTTATGCTGTCGAGTAAGGACTTGACATTGGCGACGAGAAACGGGAATTCATGACGCACGAGAATGGCCACCGGTAGCACAGAGCAACGGTACTGTGTTGGGGAAGACTGGGACGATTTTGTCGAGAGGCTTCAGCAAAGCTTCATTACTAAAGACTGGCTGGGGGATGCAGCGGCCGACAAGCGACGGGCTCATCTCCTGACCAGCTGCGGGCCAAAGACTTATGCGCTCATGAAGGACTGACTGGCACCGAAAAGCCGTCGGACAAAACCTTTGAGGAGCTTAGCAAATTAATCGGGGAGCATCTCAAACCGGCGAGCAGAATACACATGGCTCGACACAGATTCTACACCCACCGATGTCGTGAAGGACAGAGCATACCGGACTTTGTAGCTGACCTCCGGCGTTTGGCCAGCTCTGTAAGTTCATTGACGCCTGCAGGGGGGAGATGCTGAGGAACTTCTTTATCGAGAATATCGGTCATTCGGAAATTTTTAGCAAGTTAAATGAGACCAAGGACTTGACCTTGGAAGCGGCAGCATTGTTAGCTCAAACTTTCATGGCGGGGGAGGAAGAGACGAAAATGATTTACGTGCGCAATTCTGCCTCTAACGCGGCGATGGATCAGGGAGTCAACATCATTAATGCAACTCAGAGCCCCGCAGCCAGGCAGGGGCAGTCCAAAGCAATAGACCCCAGAGCAGGACTTCAACAGGGACAATGACAGGCTGAACGGACATTCACGCCATCACAGTGGACAATGCGGCCCGGGATGGGGCCATTGACATCCACTAATAGGGTACTTAAGAGCAGTCAAAGGGACAGTCAGCGCGGAATGCCTGGCCACAGCCCTGTTGTTCCCATCAATGGAAACTTTAACTCATGTTGGAGGTGTGGGGGAAAACACTCAGCTAGATCTTGCAGAGTTCAACAGTTTGTCTGCAGGAACTGCAATCTCAGTGGCTACTTAGCTCGAATGTGCAGGAACCCTGCAACCAGACTAATATATGAGGCGGATGGACCAGAAGAGGGTTCTTTGAGGCAGGATGACTTTGAGGCAAATCAATGGACGCCGAGGTGCAGCAGGTCCATGTGGCGAATATTCACAGTTCATACACCAAAACACCACCAATGATGATGAGGGTTTTATTAAACGGTATCCCTGTACACATGGAGCTGGACACTGGGGCCAGCCAGTCACTCATGGGCGTTCAGCAATTCGAGAAGCTATGGCCACTTAAAGCAAGCAGACCCAAATTAGTACGTGTTGACACACAATTACGGACTTACACAAAATAAATCATTCTGGTGCTAGGCAGTGCAATGTTGGCTGTCACACACAATGGGTTAGTGAATCGGCTGCCGCTTTGGATTGTCCCGGGCAATGGTCCCGCACTGTTGGGGAGGAGCTGGTTAGCCGAGATGAACTGGAAATGGGGGGATGTTCACGCAATGTCATCTGTGGAGCGAAGTTCGTGCTCACAAGTCCTACAACAATTCGATTCACTATTCCAACCTGGTGTCGGGACTTTCAAAGTCACTAAAGTAGTGATACACATCACCCCGGACGCCAGGCCAGTGCACCACAAAGCCAGAGTGGTGCCGTATGTGAAGCGGGAAAAGATCGAGAACGAACTGGACCAGCTGTTGAGAGAGGGCATCATCTCGCCTGTCGAATTCAGTGACTGGGCGAGCCCCATCGTTCCCGTACTAAAAGCGGATGGCTCTGTCAGGATCTGTGGCGACTACAAGGCCACCATCAATCGGGTATCCCTACAAGATCAATACCCGCTCCCGAGAGCGGAGGACCTTTTCACCACGCTGGCAGGCTGCAAGCTGTTCACCAAGTTAGACCTCACTTCAGCCTATATGACCCAGGAACTGGCCGACAAATCTAAACTGACCACGATCACCATGCACAAGGGACTGTTCATTTATAACAGGTGCCCGTTTGGCATTCGATCAGCAGCCGTGATTTTTCAACGAAACATGGAAAGCCTACGTGAATCCATTCCTGGAACGATCGTATTCCAGGACGACATCCTCATCACGAATCGAGACACCGAGGAACACCTCCACAACCTGGAGGAGGTGCTACGCCGACTGGACCGGGTAGGCCTGCGACTCAAAAAGTCTAAATGTTTGGTCTTAGCTCCTGAGGTTGAATTTCTGGGCAGGAGGGTTGCTGCAGATGGGATTCGGCCCACCGAATCCAAAACAGAGGCGATTCGACGAGCACCCAGGCCCTGCAACACATCGGAGTTGCGTTGATTCCTGGGACTATTGAACTATTTCGGGAACTTTCTGCCGAACTTGAGCACGTTGTTGGAGCCGCTACACATGCTCCTGCGTAAGGGTTGCGATTGATTTTGGGGGGACGGTCAGGAACGTGCTTTTGATCAGGGGCGAAACCTACTTTGTTCAAACAAGTTGTTGACCCTATACAACCCCTGTAAAAACTTGGTTCTGACATGTGATGCATCGTCCTATGGGGTTGGATGCGTGTTGCAGCAGGGCAATGCTGAGGGTCAACTACAACCTGTGGCTCATGCCTCCAGGTCACTCTCTCAAGCAGAACGGGGATATGGGATGGTCGAGAAGGAAGCGCTTGCATGTGTCTACGGTGTAAAAAAAATGCATCAGTACCTCTTTGGCAGGAAGTTTGAATTAGAGACGGACCACAAGCCATTAACATCCCTGTTGTCAGACAGCAAGGCTGTCAATGCCAACGCATCAACTCGCATACAGCGATGGGCTCTCACGCTGGCTGCTTATGACTACTCCATCCGGCACCGGCCTGGCACTGAAAATTGCGCTGACGCGCTCAGCAGGCTTCCACTGGCCACCACTGAGGGGGCAGCGGAGCAAAGCGCCAAGATGGTCATGGCTGTCGATGCCTTTGACAGCGCAGGCTCCCCCATCACAGCCCGCCAGATCAAAATCTGGACCAACAGAGATCCCCTCCGATCCCTGATTAAAAAATGTGTTCTGACTGGGGATTGGGCGCCCGCACAGGGAGCATGCCCTGAGGAGGTCAGACCGTTCCACAGACGGATGGATGAGCTCTCCATCCAAGCCGACTGCCTACTATGGGGCAGCCGGGTAGTTATGCCCCAGAAGGGCAGGGAGGCGATCATCAGGGAACTCCACAGCAAGCACCCAGGCATTGTGCTGATGAAGGCCATTGCCCGGTCACACGTTTGGTGGCCTGGAATTGATTCAGACCTGGATTACTGTGTTCGCAGGTGCACGAAGTGTGCTCAGCTGTGTAATGCCCCCAGGGAGGCCCCGCTGAGCCCGTGGCCCTGGCCCACCAGGCCATGGTCACGCATTCATGTTGACTAAGCGTGGGTAAGATGTTCCTTATTGTGGTAGATGTGTCCTCGAAATGGATCGAGTGCATCATTCTGAATTCATGCATGTCATCCACCACCGTGGAAAGCCTACATGCGATCTTTGCAACCCATGGCTTGCCGGACATCCTAGTTAGTGATAACGGCCCATGTTTCACAAGCTACAAATTCAGAGAGTTTATGTAGGGCAATGGCATCAACCACGTCAGGACTGCGCCGTTCAAGCCGGCCTCCAATGGCCAGGCGGAACATGCGGTCCAAATCATCAAGCAAGGTAAGCTCAGGATTCAAGGGCCCTCCCTACAATGCCACCTATCGCGCCTCCTGCTAGCCTATGGATCCCGACCGCACTTGCTCACGGGGGTCCCGCTTGCAGAGCTACTAATGAAACGGACACTCAAAACTCGGTTGTCCCTCATTCACCCAGTCCTGACCGACATAGTTGAGGGCAAGCGCAAGTCACAAAACGAGTACCATGACCGTAATGCTACGGGGAGAAGTATAGAAATAAATGATCCTGTATTCATCCTCAATCACGCCATGGGGCCCAAATGGCTTGAGGGCACTGTAATTGATAAAGAGGGGAATAGGGTCATTGTGGTAAAACTCAACAATGGTCAGATATGCCGTAAGCATCTGGACCAAGTAAAAAAAAGGTTCAGCATCGACACGGAGGTACCTGAAGAAGACCATGAGATGGAGCTCACCACACCGCCAGTGAACAAGCAACAAGAGCAATCAGAAGAAGGCACAGTCCCTGCGGTCAGCCCGGACAGGCCGGAGTCACCACAGGTGACAGACACTCATGTCAGCATCCAACAACCAAAGCCCCAACTGCGGTGCTCCACGAGGGAGCGTAGACCACCTGAAAGACTAAACCTATGATTCCAGTAAGATTTTGTGGGGGGAGGTGATGTCATGTATAAGCACAATGTAACACCACTGTATTACTGTATACACTCAACCTAGATGCACACCTTGACCACAAGGGGTGAACTTGTGGGAGACACTCCTTACCTGATCACTCAGGTATAAAAAGGGAGGTCCCACGCAGGGTGACGGTCTTTGGAGTCCTGTGAATAAAGAGTTCAGGTCACAGAGTGACCTTGTCCCCAGAAGGTATCTCGTGTGGTTTCAGACTGTAGAGTAAGGACTTTACAAGGATGACATATTGGTCTCGGGTCGGGACACCGTCGAGCACCTACAAAACCTGGAGGAGGTCCTCCAGCGACTGGATCGCGTAGGGCTGCGGCTGAAGAGGTCGAAATGCGCCTTCATGGCAACAGAAGTGGAGTTTTTGGGGAGACAAATCTCGGCGGACGGCATTCGGCCCACAGACATCAAGACAGAGGCAATCAGGAACACGCCCAGGCCACAGAACGTCACGGAGCTGCGGTCATTCCTGGGACTCCTCAACTATTTTGCGAACTTCCTACTGGGGTTAAGCACCCTCTTAGAGCCCCTACATGTATTATTGCATAAAGATGAGAACTGGGTATGGGGAAAAAAACCAAGTAATTGCTTTTGAGAAAGCCAGAAACATTTTATGCTCCAACAAGCTGCTTGTATTGTATAACCCGTGTAAAAGACTTGTGCTAGCATGTGATGCGTCGTCATACGGAGTCGGGTGTGTATTACAACAAGCTAACGTTGCGGGGAAGTTACAACCTGTCGCCTATGCCTTCAGGAGCTTGTCTAAGCCGAGAAGGCCTACAGCATGATTGAGAAAGAGGCATTAGCGTGTGTGTTCGGGGAAAAGAAAATGCATCAGTACCTCAAATTTGAGGTGGAAACCGATCACAAGCCCCTCATATCCCTGTTCGCTGAAAACAAGGGGATAAATACTAATGCCTCAGACTGCATATAAAGGTGGGCGCTCGCGCTATCAGTGTATAACTATACCATCAGCCACAGGCCAGGCACTGAGAACTCTCAATCGGCTACCATTGCCCACCACGGGGGTGGAAATGGCGCAGCCTGCAAACTTATTGATGGTGGCGCAGCCCGCAGACTTGTTGATGGTCTTGGAAGCGTTTGAAAATGACAACTCACCTGTCACGGCCCGCCAGATTAGGACTTGGACCAGCCAAGATCCTCTGCTGTCCCTTGTAAAAAACTGTGTACTGCATGGGAGCTGGGCCAGCATCCCCGTTGAAATGCAAGAGCTAATCAAGCCGTTCCAGCGACGAAAGGACGAGCTGTCCATTCAGGCAGACTGCCTGTTGTGGGGTAACCGCGTAGTGCTACCCAAAAAGGGCAGGGAGACATTTATCTCGGATCTCCACAGCACACTGGGTGTAGTAATGATGAAAGCGATAGCCAGATCCCACGTGTGGTAGCCCGGTATCGACTCTGACTTAGAGTCCTTTGTACGGCAATGCAGCGTGTGTGCTCAGTTAAGCAACGCGCCGAGAGAGGCACCACTAAGTTTGTGGTCCTGGCCCTCCAGACCATGGTCAAGGATCCATGTTGACTATGCGGGCCCGTTTCTCGGTAAAATGTTCCTGGTGGTGGTGGATGCTTTTTCAAAACGGATTGAATGTGAAATAATGTAGGAAGCACCACCACGACCACCATTGAAAGCCTGAGGGCCATGTTTGCCACCCACGGCCTGCCTGACATACTGGTCAGTGACAACGGGCCATGTTTCACCAGTGCCGGATTTAAAGAATTCATGACCCGCAATGGGGTCAAACATGTCACCTCGGCCCAGTTTAAACTAGCCTCCAATGGGCAGGCAGAGCGGGCAGTACAAACAATCAAACAGAGCCTTAAACGAGTCACAGAAGGCTCACTCCAAACCCGCTTGTCCTGAGTACTGCTCAGCTACCGCACGAGAACCCACTCGCTCACAGGGGTGCCCCCTGCTGAGCTACTCATGAAAAGGACACTAAAAACCAGACTCTCGCTGGTTCAACCCAACCTGCATGATCAGGTAGAGAGCAGGCGGCAGCAACAAAATGTAAACGATGATCGCGCCACTGTGTCACGGGAAATTGATCTGAATGACCCTGTGTATGTGCTAAACTATGGACATGGTCCCAAGTGGATCGCGGGCACAGTGATAGCTAAAGAAGGAAGTAGGGTGTTTGTAGTCAAACTAGACAATGGACAAATGTGCAGAAAGCACCTGGATCAAACGAGGCTGCGGTTCACAGACTGCCCTGAACAACCCACAGCAGACATCAACTTTCTCGAGCCCACAACACACACCCAAAGGATCAACGACACCACCCCGGACCAGGAAATCGAACCCATCATACCCAACAGCCCAGCAAGGCCAGGCTCACCCAGCAGCCCTGCAGGGCCAACAACACGCCATCCGAGTGAGGGCACAGCCAACACACCAGAACAGACATTTGTACCGAGGTGGTCCACCAGGAAAGAAAGGTTCCTGACTGCCTCACCTTGAAAATAGTTTTCACTTTGACTTTTGGGGGGAGTGATGTTGTGTATCTGTAAAGCATGCACTCCCATATTCTGCCACCAGGGAGTGCATCCCCTGAAGTCACAAGGGATCCCAGCATCCCTTGGGAGCACTGTATATAAGACTGCCCCTCAGGCCTGTTCCTCACTCTGGAGTGTCTTAATAAACTGAGGTCACTGTTACTTTAACTTCCCTGTGTGCAGTCTCATCTGTGTTAGGAACACAATAGATAGGTTAAGTGAGTGCGCAAAAATTTGGCAGATGGAATATAATGTGGGAAAATATGAAGTTATTCACTTTGGTAGGAAGAATAAAAAAGCAATTTATTATTTAAATGGGGAGAGATTATAAAATGCTGAGGTACAGAGGAATCTGGGGGTCCTCGTGCATGAAACACAAATGGTTAGTATGTAGGTACAGCAAGCAATTTGGAAGGCAAATGGAATGTTGACCTTTATTGCAAGGGGGATGGAGTATAAAAGTAGGGAAGTCTTACTGCAACAATACGGGGCGTTAGTGAGACCACACCTGGAGTACTGAGTACTTCTGGTCGCCATATTATAAAAAGGATATAGAGGCATTCGAGAGGGTGCAGAGAAGAGTTACAAGGATGATACCATCACCATCATCATAGGCGGTCCCTTAAACGAGGATGACTTGCTTCCACATGGGTTCACAGATGTTTCAATGAAAGACCCGATGTTCCAGTTCTGAACTCCAGCTGAAGGGGTGGAAAATGTTTGTGTGTGGATTTTTTTAACGTGTGGTGACCGTTGCACATCAGCGACCACACATCCTTGACAGAGCTAGGCCTTATCCAGTGGCAAGGGTTAACCAGGATGACTGGAGACCTGCTCTGCTCCACATATCGCAGTATGATACCAGAAATGCGAGGGTATACATATCAGGAAAGGATGAACAGGCTGGGTCTCTATTCTCTTGGAAAAAAGAAGGCGTGACCTATTAGTGGTCTTTAAAAGTATGAAAGGTTTTGATAGAGTGGAGACAGAGAGAATGTTTCCACATGTGGGGAAGAGCATAACTAGAGGCCATCAATATAAGATAGTCACCAAGAAATCAAATAGGGAATTCAGAAGAAATTTATTTCCCCAAAGAGTGGTGAGAATGTGGAACTCGCTGCCACAGGGAGTGGTTGAAGCGAATATTATAGGTGCATTGAAGGGGAGGCTAGACAAGCATATAAGGGAGAAGGAATAGTGGGTTATGCTGATAGATTTAGATGAGGAAAGACGGGAGGAGGCTCGAGTGGAGCATAAACGCCGGAATGGACTGGTTGGGCTGAATGGCCTGCTTCTGTGCATTTCTCCTATGTAATCCTATGTAATCCTTCGTAAAGGGGATAAGGGAATGAAATTCCTATAATGTGTACAGGATTCCTTTCGAAACTAACATGTAAGAAGCCTAACAAGCGAGGACTCACTACTGGATTTAGTAATGGGGAATGTACCAGAGCAGATAAGAGAAGTAAAAGTAGAAGAACATCTAGATAACAGTGACCATAATATAATATGCTTTAAGATATTAATTGAGAAGATCATGGGCTAGATTTTACACTTTTGTGCTTATCGCCCAAAAATGGGCATTATTTCCGGCGTGGGCGATAAAAAAAGGTTTTCAGATTGCTGGCTTCTCGACCATTCTCAAAGCACCTAGTCTCCATTTTTGAAATTGGGCGTTATGAAATGGGCGGTCGCGTTAAATCTCGCTGACCTTCTGCCATAAAGTGTCACCGTCCTTAGCAACGGCATGGCAATGCTCAATTCCCGTGATTCAGGAGGTCAAGGGTCATCATGACATGCGCAGAAGAGGAGACAGAGAGGGAGCTGAGAGGGACTGAAGGCGTGTCTGGGTGTGGTGTGGCTGTTTTTGGAAGAAGGAGGGAGACTTTAGAGCTTCACAGAAAAAAGGGAATCAAAAATTAGCTGTTACCAGCCACATATTTGCCCGAATTTGGCCTATAACGGAGGGAAGAGTATGCTGTGGATACTGACACTGGAGAGAGCAGTGAGGTGGGAGAGGAGCACGTTGGAGGGCGCAAAAGAGCGAGGAGGTTCTCAGATGAGGTAAACGCCTCCCTCCTGCAGGAGGTCGAGTTACGCTGGGGTGATTTGACAGGGACGGTGTGGGAAGCTCACCCTAAAGGCCTACCAGAAGATATGGACCGAGATAGCAGAGGTGGTCTCGTTGGCAACCAACGAGGTGTGTGAGGGCAACCAATGCCACAAACGATGGAACGACTTGAGGGATCTGCAAGAGTAAGTATAACATTTATTTACATGTACTTATGTATTTATATAATGTGATTTGTAATAGTCATGAGTGACTATCAGCAGATGTGAGGTCTTCCACTTTTACCGGGAATGTTTTACTCAAAGCCTGCGGTCACGCTGCATGTCTTGAGGTAAAGAATGATAATTATCATAATAAGCATAATTACATCGATCGGTTATGTGTTGTATCAGTTTCTGTGACAGTACCTAGCAATGATATCACGCAATGATTTCATGCCATGTTGTCCTGTCACCTTTTACAGAAGAAGCTATTGACGATGAGGTCCGTGTAGAGGCGAACGGGTGGGGGGCCACCAGTCCCCAGCGACATCACTGAGATGGAGGAGCGTGTGCTCGCACTCGTGGGGAAGCACACCCAGACAGCCACGGAAGCATCTGCAGACCCTGAAGTGATGCCACGTGAGTAAAGCTTACACCATTGCGTGATGTAAAGTCAATAGATGCCACACCCACTCATATCCGAATAATCATATATGATAGACGATTTCTAAAGTTGTCCTAGAAATAATGGTGGCCTGATGAAAATCAATGCAATGCAAATGTATTGATGGTCATGAAATGTGATGTCTGTGCACATCGTGCATATGCTGTGTGTAGCGCTGGACTCACCTTGTGAACCTTGCACCCGCTTCTGTTCGAACAACCTCATTTGTGTCTTGCAGCTCAGCCAGCAGTGCGGCCTCAGGCAAGACCATAGAGGCCAGAAGGTGGGGGCGTGGAGCCCGACTCTCTGGACGATCCTATATCTGGTGCTGAGGAGCTCCGATGCTCGCCCGTCAATCCGCTGGGTCTGTCCTCTACGGATGACAGCGCCGACTTCGAGGAACCTGCATCGGCAGGCTCCAGAAGGCATTCCACCCCAAGACCATCTTGTGCACTGTCAGCCATTCCCGCCTCCACTCTGGAGGTACCGGCCCAAGCACCTCGCCACAGGGCACCCCATTTGTCCCCAGGACAGCGCCGACCCCGCGGAGACCTCGTGGACGTGGTTTAGGTCTGGTCCACGAACGTCACATGAGAGCGGAGAGATGGTACAGTTGTCCAGGAGGACTGTAGACATTGGTGACCAGCTCATCGAAGCATTGGGGGCATATTCCAATAGCTTGCCACCATGACTGAGTACATTCCGCGGATGGCGGAGGCCCTGGATGCGATAGCCAGGAACACTGCTGGCACAGATCACCCAGTGGTCCCAGAGCACGGCACTCCACCCCTTGGTTCTGCACCACTACTGCAAATGACAGATGAGAGCAAGGACCAAGATCCTACTTCTGCATCAGAGAATATTGCCCCCTCGGCACCCCCTACTCGCGTACCCGTGAAACCACCACCTCTGCCTTCATCCCCCCCAATGAGGCACTGCCTGAGGAGCTCCTCGGCCAGGTGCCGTGGAGCGAGGAGGGGAAGGGGTAGCGGTGGGGAGAAGAAGGGGAGAGGGGGAAGTGTCATGTATGTATGCTTGGATTTACTACCCACCAGGGGGCGCCACTGTCGGAGGTCATTGGGCTGTGTACACATTTGTGCGGCCCAGCTATAAAAGGCCAGTGATCTTGTAATGTGATCACTTCGGGCCCTAATAAATAACAGCCAGGTTTGAACCTGTTCAGAGTTTACAGTATTCAGTCTTTTGAGTTATTGCACACACAACATTTGGCAACGAGGTAACAAGAATCTTCGCATGCAAAAATGAGCACAATTGGAATTCTTGAGCGATTCGTGGAAGGAGAAGATTGGGCAGACTTTGTAGCCCGCTTGAACCAGTACTTCATGGCCAACAAAATGGAGAAAGAGGAAGACGCAGTTCGGCGCCGGGCGATCCTCCTCACGGTTTGCGGTCCAAAAATATATGGACTCATAAAGAATCTCCTCTCGCCCTTAAGTCCAACACACAAGGACTATGAAACATTGTGTGCTCTGGTACGTGACCATCTCAAACCAAATGAAGGCACCATCATCTCAAGATGTCGATTCTATACACAAGTTCCTTCTGAGGGCCAGGATATATCGGACTTCGTTGCCGACCTAAGACGTCAAGCTGGACTGTGTAAGTTTGAAACTGTGTTGGCAGATATACCGCGGAACGTCTTTGTAATCGGCATCAACCATGAGGTGATCCTGCGTATGCTACTGGTGGCGGAGATGCTGTATTTGAGCAAGGCCATCGCGATTGCCCAATCATGCATGACGACGGACAAAAGCTTAAAGCAGATATCACTGAAAAATCGGAACTCGGCAAGTACTGTAAACAAGATAGTATCGTCGTTTGGCAGAGCTGCATATGGCAGGGCCTATCCGACTGCATACGTGAAACCCGTGGCTGCTCAAAGTCCGCCAACGGGAATGAATCCGATTTCACCGTGTTGGCGTTATGGGGGAAATCATCGGCATCATCAGTGTCAGTTTAAACAGTATATTTGTAAAGGCTGTTCAAGAGTGGGGCATCACCAGCGCATGTGTCCGCAACTGAGCAAGCGTGCTGCGACACACCATGTGGAGGATGATGACCAGTCTAGCGCGGATCCGGACATGCAATCCGAGATACCAGAGGAGGAAGTGTATGCACAGTATTCATTCCGAACAAATAGCCAACTAATAATGATTAATGTAAAACTTAAAGGTGTGCCGGTATCGATGGAATTGGACACGGGTGCAAGTCAATCAATAATGTACCAGAGGACATTCGACAGACTGTGGGATACAAAGGCTGTGAGGCCTAAGCTGAGTCCAGTTACTGCCAAGTTGCGTATGTACACTAATGAACTCATAACGGCAGTGCAGTAATCAAGGTGTCATATGGTGGTGTGGTTCACGATTTACCGTTATGGATTGTTCGAGGCAATGGTCCAACGCTGTTCAGCAGGAACTGATTAGAAAAAAATCAAATGGAACTGGAACAAGATCAAAGCGTTGTCATCGGAGGAGGATACTCCATGTGCTCAAGTGCTGAGCAACTTCCCCTCGCTGTTTGAACCAGGCATCGGCAATTTCACGGGAGCCAAGGTACAGATTCACGTGGACTCGCATGCAAGAATCACCCATCATAAAGCTTGGGTAGTCCCGTATATGATGAGGGAGAAGGTCAAAATCGAACTGGACAGACTCCAGCATGAAGGGATCATATCACCTGTCGAATTTAACGAATAAGCCAGCCCCATTGTTTCCATGTTGAAAAGTGATGGCACTGTCAGGATTTGTGGAGACTACTGTAAGAGAAAAATTTGGCATTAGGGACAAGGGTTAAAGTGCTGGTTCCTGCAACAACCCATAAGGAGGTAAAAGGCCTCTCTTTGGCCTTGTACATTCCAGTACCAAGGCTCCAGAAGTTATCAATTCAATAATATTCCGACAGGATACGATGTGAGAATCTAAACAGACACTGATAAGACCTTGCAAAGAGACTCGAAGCAGACTCACGGGCATCAAGGAGAATCAACAAATTCTGACCGAATGAAGTTATTCTAGTCACGGCCTAAGGTGGTCACAAGGGTCTTGGCCTGTCAATCCAAAGTAGCACTAATAAGATAGTCCAATTAGAGAAGTAGCACTGATAAGGTAGTCCAATTAGAGATCTAGGGAGGTCTTACCAGGGAATGGAGGGGTTTTTGAAATGTATAAAAGTTGTATGATTGTGCTGTTCGGAGAGCATCTCCACTCACAGGCGGCTGTGATGAGAGGTATTCCCGGACGTTCGTAATAAAAGATCGTTATACCTTGCCATTCGTCTCTGTCTGCTAACTCCAGGGCTGTTACGCGGGTTGGGGTGAGCGTCGACCCGCTATATCAGGGGGCCCGCTCATGGGAGAAGAAGCCTTCCCATTTTCCCCTTACACTACAAGGTTGCGATCAACCGAGTTTCGAAACAGGATCAATAACTGTTACCGAAGGCTGATGATCTGTTTGCAATGCTAGCCGGGAGGAAGTCGTTCATAAAACTGGATCTGACGTCGGCCTACATGACACAGAAGCTGGTCGACACGTCAAAGAAACTTATATGCATCAATACTCATGAAGGACTGTTTGTCTACAACAGGTGCCCTTTTGGAATTCGCTCAGCTGCAGCCATATTTCAGAGGAATATGGAGAGTCTACTGAAGTCCATCCCCAGAATCGTTGTGTCCCAAGATGACATACTGGTCACAGGTCGTGACTCCGCCGAACATCTGAACAACCTAGAAGAGATTCTACATCGTTTGGACAAAGTAGGACTCAGACTGAAACGCTCGAAGTGCGTCTTCATGGCACCGGAAGTCGAATTCCTGGGGAGGAAAATTGCTGCTGACGATATCAGGTCCACGGACTTGAAAACCAAGGCCATCAAAAATGCACCCAAGTCTCAGAATGTGATGGAGCTGAGTTTGTTCCTTGGTCTACACAACTACTTCGGTAATTTCTTACCGAGATTGAGCTACTGCACATGCTGCGAAGAAAAGGTGACAACTGGGTTTGGGGTATGTCTCAAGATAGAGCTTTTGAGAAAGCTACTAATCTGCTTTGCTCTAACAAGCTGCTGGTACATTATGATCTGTTTATTGGCCTGTGATGCTTCGTCATATGGAGTTGGTTACGTGCTCCAACAAGCTAATGAGTCGGGCAAATTACAACCTGATGCATATGCTTCAAAAAGTTTGTCAAAGGCGGAAAGAGCATGATAGAGAAAGAAGCACTAGCTTGTGTGTATGGGGTTAAAAAGATGCATCAGTACCTGTTTGGTCTTCATTTTGAACTGGAAACAGATCACAAGCCACTCATTTCATTGTTTTCGGAAAACAAAGGTATCAATACCAATGCATCATCCGCATCCAGAGGTGGGTGCTTACATTATCTGCCTATGAATATGTCATTCGGCATAGACCTGGCACTGAGAATTGTGCCGATGCATTGAGCCGTCTGCCGTTGCCCACACCGGAGGTGGAAAAGCCACAACCAGCAGACCTACTGTTAGTCATGGATGCTTTTGAAAGTGAAAGAACCCTTGTCACGACCCAACAAGTTAAGACCTGGATCAGCCAGGACCCGATATTATCAGTTGTGAAACGCTGTATCCTTAGTCGTGATTGGACTGCCAGACCGAAGCAGATTGTATACTGTCGGGTAATCATGTTGTTATGCCCAAGAAAGGCAGCGAGAAATTTGTGCATGATCTACATTGCGCGCATCCCGGTATTGTCTTGATAAAAGCCATTGCCAGGTCTCATGTATGGTGGCCTGGAATTGACTCTGATCTGGAATCATGTGTGCATCAGTGCAACACTTGCATGCAGCTTAGTAAAGCACCAGTGGAATTGCCGCCGAGTCTGTGGTCATGGCCATCGAAACCATGTTCCATGATCCACATCGACTTTGCAGGTACCTTCCTGGGAAATATGTTCTTAGTTGTGGTGGATGATTATTCTAAGTGAATAGAGTGTACAATCATGTCATCCAGCACATTCACAGCTACCATTGAGAGCCTTCGTGTCATGTTTGCTATGCATGGTCTGCCTGACATTGTTGTAAGTGACAATGGATCTTGCTTCACCAGTATGGAGTTTCAAGAGTTCATGAAACTCAATGGTATCAAACATGTGAGGTCAGCACCATTCAAACCCACATCGAATGGACAAGCAGAGCGTGCAGTCCAATCCATCAAGCAGAGTCTGAAACGTGTAACTCAAGGTTCACTGCCAACTCGCTTGTCACGTATATTGCTTAGTTACAGGACAAGATCCCATATGCTTACCGGGGTCTCCCCTGCTGAACTATTGATGAAGAGAGGTCTCAAGGCCAGGCTCTCTCTTGTCCACCCCGACTTGAATAATCGTGTGGAAAACAGACGTCAAAGTCAGCAAGGGTATCATGATCGCGCTACTGTGTCACGTGACATTTCTATCAATGATCCTGTGTATGTACTGAATTATGGTCAAACATAGAAACATAGAAAATACGTGCAGGTGTAGGCCATTCGGCCCTTCGAGCCTGCACCACCATTCAATATGATCATGGCTGATCATGCAACTTCAGTACCCCATTCCTACTTTCTCTCCAGACCCCTTGATCACTTTAGCCGTAAGGGCCACATCTAACATGCCATTTGCCTTCTTCACCACCTGCTGTACCTGCATGCCAACTTTCAATGACTGATGTACCATGACACCCAGGTCTCATTGCACCTCTTCTTTTCCTAATCTGTCACCATTCAGATAATATTCTGCCTTCCTGTTTTTGCCACCAAAGTGGATAACCTCACATTTATCCACATTATACTGCATCTGCCATGCATTTGCCCACTCACCCAACCTGTCCAAGTCACCCTGCAGCCTCTTAGCATCCTCCTCACAGCTCACATTGCCACCCAGCTTAGTGTCATCTGCAAACTTGGAGATATTACGTTCAATTCCTTCGTCTAAATCATTAATGTACATTGTAAATAGCTGGAGTCCCAGCACTGAACCTTGCGGTGCTCCACTAGTTATTGCTTGCCATTCTGAAAAGGACCCGTTTATTCCTACTCTTTGCTTCCTGTCTGCCAACCAGTTCTCTATCCACATCAATACATTACCCCCAATACCATGTGCTTTGATTTTGCACACTAATCTCTTGTGTGGGACCTTGTCAAAAGCCTTTTGAAAGTCCAAATACACCACATCCACTGGTTCTCCTTTGTCCATTCTACTAGTTACATCCTCAAAAAATTCCAGAAAAATTTTTCAAGCATGATTTCCCTTTCATAAATCCATGCTGACTTGGACTGATCCTGTCACTGCTTTCCAAATGCACTGGTATTACATCTTGCATAATTGATTCCAACATTTTCCCCAGTACCGAAGTCAGGCTATAATTCCCTGTTTTTTCTCTCTCCCTCCTTTTTTAAAAAGTGGGGTTACATTAGTTACCCTCCAATGGATAGGAACTGATCCAGAGTCTATAGAATGTTGAAAAATGACCACAATGCATCCACTATTTCTAGGGCCAATTCCTTAAGTACTCTGGGATGCATAAATCATGCACCGGGGATTTATCGGCCTTCAATCCCATCAATTTCCCGAACACAATTTCCTGACTAATAAGGATTTCCTTCAGTTCCTCCTTTTCGCGAGAGCTTCGAACCCCTAGTATTTCCGGAAGGCTATTTGTGTCTTCCTTAGTGAAGACGGAACCAAAATATTTGTTCAATTGGTCTGCCATTTCTTTGTTCCCCATTATAAATTCACCTGATTCTGACTGCAAAGGACCTACGTTGGTATTCACTAATCTTTTTCTCTTCACATATCTCTAGAAGCTTTTGCAGTCAGTTTTTATGTTCCCTGCAAGCTTACTCTCATACTCTATTTTCCCTCTCCTAATTAAACCCTTTGTTCTTCTCTGCTGAATTCTAAATTTCTCCCAGTCCTCAGGGTTGCTGCTTTTTCTGGCCAATTTATATGGCTCTTCCTTGGTTTTAACACTATCCCTAATTTCCCTTGTCAGCCACGGTTGAGCCACCTTCCCCATTTTATTTTTACGCCAGACAGGGATGTACAATTGTTGAAGTTCATCCATGTGATCTTTAAATGTCAGCCATTAGAAGATAAGAATTAGGAACAGGAGTAGGCCATCTAGCCCCTCGAGCCTGCTCCGCCATTCAAGAAAGATCATGGCTGATCTGGCCGTGAACTCAGCTCCACTTACCCGCCCGCTCCCCATAACCCTTAATTCCCTTATTGGTTAAAAATCTATCTATCTGTGATTTGAATACATTCAATGAGCTAGCCTCAAATGCTTCCTTGGGTAGAGAATTCCACAGATTCACAACCCTCTGGGAGAAGAAATTCCTTCTCAACTCGGTTTTAAATTGGCTCCCCCCCACTATTTTGAGGCTGTGCCCCCTAGTTCTAGTCTCCCCGACCAGTGGAAACAACCTCTCTGCCTCTATCTTGTCTATCCCTTTCATTATTTTAAATGTTTCTATAAGATCACCCCTCATCCTTCTGAACTCCAACGAGTAAAGACCCAGTGTACTCAATCTATCATCATAAGGTAACCCACTCATCTCCGGAATCAGTCTAGTGAATCGTCTCTGTACCCCCTCCAAAGCTAGTATATCCTTCCTTAAGTAAGGTGACCAAAACTGCACGCAGTACTCCAGGTGTGGCCTCACCAATACCTTGTACAGTTTCATCAGGACCTCCCTGCTTTTGTACTCCATCCCTCTCGCAATGAAGGCCAACATTCCATTCGCCTTCCTCATTACCTGCTGCGCCAGCAAACTAACTTTTTGGGATTCATGCACAAGGACCCCCAGGTCCCTCTGCACCTCAGCATGTTGTAATTACTCCCCATTCAAATAATGCTCCCTTTTACTGTTTTTTTTTCCAAGGTGGATGGCCTCACATTTTCCGACATTGTATTCCATCTGATAAACATTAGCCCATTCGTTTAACCTATTTAAATCTCTTTGCAGCCTCTCTGTGTCCTCTACAGCCATGTTCAGCCATGAACTTATTGAATGGCGGTGCAGGCTCGAAGGGCCGAATAGCCTACTCCTGCACCTATTTTCTATGTTTCTATGTTTCTACACAACCCACTTTCCCACTAATCTTTGTGTCATCTGCAAATTTTGTTGCACTACACTCTGTCCCGTCTTCCAGGTCATCTATGTATATTGTAAACAGTTGTGGTCCCAGCACCGATCCCTGTGGCACATCACTAACCACCGAATTCCAACCCGAAAAGGACCCATTAATCCCGATTCTCTGCTTTCTGTTAGCCAGCCAATTCTCGATCCATGCTGATACATTTCCTCTGACTCCGCGTACCTTTATCTTCTGCAGTAACCTTTTGTGTGGCACCTTATCGAATGCCTTTTGGAAATCTAAATACACCACATCCATCGGTACACCTCTATCCACCATGCTCGTTATATCCTCAAAGAATTCTACTAAATTAGTTAAACATTATTTCCCCTTCATGAATCCATGTTGCGTCTGCTTGATTGCACTATTCCTATCTAGATGTCCCGCTATTTCTTCCTTAATGATAGCTTCAAGCATTTTCCCCACTACAGATGTTAAACTAACCGGCCTATAGTTAGCTGCCTTTTGTCTGCCCCCCTTTTTAAACAGAGGCTTTACATTAGCTGCTTTCCAATCCGCTGGTACCTCCCCAGAGTGCAGAGAATTTTGGTAGATTATAACGAATGCATCTGCTATAACTTCCGCCATCTCTTTTAATACCCTGGGATGCATTTCATCAGGACCAGGGGACTTGTCTACCTTGAGTCCCATTAGCCTGTCCAGCACTACCCCCCTAGTGATAATGATTATCTCAAGGTTCTCCCTTCCTACATTCCCATGACCAGCAATTTTTGGCATGGTTTTTGTGTCTTCCATTGTGAAGACCGAAGCAAAATAATTGTTTAAGGTCTCAGCCATTTCCACATTTCCCATTATTAAATCCCGCTTCTCATCTTCTAAGGGACCAACATTTACTTTAGTCACTCTTTTCCATTTTATATATCGGTAAAAGCTTTTACTATCTGTTTTTATGTTTTGCGCATGTTTACTTTCGTAATCTATCTTTCCTTTCTTTATTGCTTTCTTAGTCATTCTTTGCTGTCGTTTAAAATTTTCCCAATCTTCTAGTTTCCCACTAACCTTGGCCACCTTATACGCATTGGTTTTTAATTTGATACTCTCCTTTATTTCCTTGGTTATCCACGGCTGGTTATCCCTTCTCTTTCCGCCCTTCTTTTTCACTGGAATATATTTTTGTTGAGCAATATGAAAGAGCTCCTTAAAAGTCCTCCACTGTTCCTCAATTGTGCCACCGTTTAGTCTGTGTTCCCAGTCTACTTTAGCCAACTCTGCCCTCATCCCACTGTGGTCCCCTTTGTTTAAGCATAGTATGCTCGTTTGAGACACTACTTCCTCACCCTCAATCTGTATTACAAATTCAACCATACTGTGATCACTCATTCTGAGAGGATCTTTTACTCGGAGAACGTTTATTATTCCTGTCTCATTACACAGGACCAGATCTAAGATAGCTTGCTCCCTTGAAGGTTCTGTAACATACTGTTCTAAGAAACAATCCCGTGTGCATTCTATGACTTCCTCCTCAAGGCTACCCCGTGCGATTTGATTTGACCAAACGATATGTAGGTTAAAATCCCCCATGATTACTGACGTTCCTTTTTCAAATGCCTCCAATATTCCCTTGATTATTGCCCGCCCCACCGTGAAGTTATTATTTGGGAGCCTATAAACTACGCCCACCAGTGACTTTTTCCCCTTACTATCTCTAATCTCCACCCATAATGATTCAACATTTTGATCATTCGAGCCAATATCGTCTCTCAAAACTGCCTTGATATCATCCTTTATTAACAGAGCTACCCCACCTCCTTTCCCTTCTTGTCTATCCTTCCGAATTGTCAGATACCCCTGTATGTTTAATTCCCAGTCTTGGCCACCCTGCAACCACGTTTCTGTAATGGCCACCAAATAATACCCATTTGGAATGATTTGTGCTGTCAACTCATTTACTTTATTTCGAATGCTGCACGCGTTTAGGTAGAGTGTTTTAATACTAGTGTTTAAACCATGATTTTTAGTTTTGACCCCTCCTGCAGCCCCTTTATATTCATACATATTGTCCCTTCCTATCACCTTGTGGTTTACACTTACCCCAGTGCTACTCTGCTCTGTTGCCTCCTGTCTTTTGCATTCTTTCTTGGGGTCCTGTTCATCTGAGCTCTCACTCACTCTAACTAGCTCAGAGCCCTCTTCTGGGTTCCGAATACTCCTCGCATTGAGGCACCGAGCTTTCAGGCTTGCCTTTTTATCACACTTTGACCCTTTAGAATTTTGCTGTACAGTGGCCCTTTTTGTTTTTTGCCTTGGGTTTCTCTGCCCTCCACTTTTACTCATCATCTTACTGTCTTTTGCTTCTGTCTCCATTTTGTTTCCCTCTGTCTCCCTGCATTGGTTCCCATCCCCCTGCCATATTAGTTTAACTCCTCCCCAACAGCACGAGCAAACACTCCCCCTAGGACATTGGTTCCGGTCCTGCCTAGGTGCAGACCGTCCGGTTTGTACTGGTCCCACCTCCCCCAGAACCGGTTCCAATGCCCCAGGAATTTGAATCCCTCCCTGCTGCACCACTGCTCAAGCCACGTATTCATCTGAGCTATCCTGTGATTCCTACTCTGACTAGCACGTGGCACTGGTAGCAATCCCGAGATTACTACTTTTGAAGTCCTACTTTTTAATTTAGCTCCTAGCTCCTTAAATTCGTCTCGTAGGACCTCATCTCTTTTTTTACCTATATCTTTGGTACCAATGTGCACCACGACAATTGGCTGTTCATCCTCCCTTTTCAGAATGTCCTGCACCCGCTCCGAGACATCCTTGACCCTTGCATCATGGGAGGCAACATACTATCCTGGAGTCTCAGTTGCGGCCGCAGAAACGCCTATCTATTCCCCTCACAATTGAATCCCCTATCACTATCGCTCTCCCACTCTTTTTCCTGCCCTCCTGTGCAGCAGAGCCAGCCACGGTGCCATGAACTTGGCTGCTGCTGCTCTCCCCTGATGAGTCATCCCCCTCAACAGTACTCAAAGCGGTGTATCTGTTTTGCAGGGGGATGACCGCAGGGGACCCCTGCACCAGCTTCCTTGCACTGCTCTTCTTGCTGGTCTTCCATTCCCTATCTAGCTGTGGACCTTTCACCTGCGGTAAGACCAACTCGCTACCCGTGCCACTCACGTCATTCTTAGCATCGTGGATGCTCCAGAGTGAATCCAACCTCAGCTCCAACTCCGCAACGCGGTCTGTCAGGAGCTGGAGGCGGATACACTTCCCGCACACGTAGTCGTCAGGAGTTCCCACATGGTACAGGAGGAGCATATCACGTGACCGAGCTCTCCTGCCATGACTTAACCCTTAGAAACACTTGCCATTGCCTATCCACCGTCAACCCTTTAAGTATCATTCGTCAGTCTATCCTAGCCAATTCACGTCTCATGCCATCGAAGTTACCTTTCTTTAAGTTCAGGACTCTAATCTCTGAATTAGAAACATAGAACTATAGAAACATAGAAATTAGGTACAGGAGCAGGCCATTCGGCCCTTCGAGTCTGCACCGCCATTCAATAAGATTATGGCTGATCATTCAACCTCAGTACCCCTTTCCTGCTTTCTCTCCATACCCCTTGATCCCTTTGGCCATAAGGGCCACATCTAACTCCCTCTTGAATATATCAAACGAACTGGCATCAACAATTTTCTACGATAGAGAATTCCACAGGTTAACCACTCTCTGAGTGAAGAAGTTTCTCCTCATCTCGGTCCTAAATGGCTTACCCCTTATTCTTAGACTGTGACCCCTACTTCTGGAACTCCCCAGCAACGGGAACATTCTTCCTGCCTCTAACCTGTCCAATCCCGTCAGAATCTTATACGTTTCTATGAGATCCCCTTTCATCCTTCTAAATTCCAGTGAATAAAGGCCCAGTTGATCCAGTCTCTCCTCATATGACAGTCCAGCCATCCCTGGAATTAGTCTCGTGAACCTTTGCTGCACTCCCTCAATAGCAAGAACGTCCTTCCTCAGATTAGGAGACCAAAGCTGAACACAATATTTCCAAGTGAGGCCTCACTAAGGCCCTGTACAACTGCAATAAGACCTCCCTGCCTCTATACTCAAATCCCCTAGCTCTGAAGGCCAACATGCCATTTGCCTTCTTCACCACCTGCTGTACCTGCATGCCAAACTTCAATGACTGATGAACCATGACACCCAGGTCTCGTTGCACCTCCCCTTTTCCTAATCTGTCACCATTCAGATGATATTCTGCCTTCCTGTTTTTGCCACCAAAGTGGATAACCTCACATTTATCCACATTATACAGCGTCTGCCATGCATTTGCCCACTCACCTAACCTGTCCAAGTCACCCTGCAGCCTCTTAGCATCCTCCTCACAGCTCACACCGCCACCTAGCTTCGTGTCATCTGCAAACTTGGAGATATTACATTCAATTCCTGCATCTAAATCATTGATGTATATTGTAAATAGCTGGGGTCCCAGCACTGAACCCTGCTGCACCCTACTGGTCACTGCCTGCCATTCTGAAAAGTACCTGTTTATTCCAACTCTCTGCTTCCTGTCTGCCAACCAGTTCTCTATCCATGTCAGTACATTACCCCCAATACCATGTGGTTTAATTTTTCACACTAATCTCTTGTGTTGAACCTTGTCAAAAGCCTTTTTAAAGTCCAAATACACCACATCCACTGGTTCTCCCTTGTCCACTCTACTAGTTACATCCTCAAAAATTCTAGGAGATTTGTCAAGCATGATTTCCCTGTCATAAATCCATGCTGACTAGGGCTGATTCTGTCACTGCTTTCCAAATGCGTTGCTATTTCATCTTTACTAATTGATTCCAACATTTTCCCCACTATTGATATCAGGCTAACCGGTCTATAATTCCCTGTTTTCTCTCTCCCTCCTTTTTAAAAAAGTGGTGTTACATTAGCTACCCTCCAGTCCATAGGAACCGATCCAGAGTCCATTGAATGTTGGAAAATGATCAGCAATGCATCCACTATTTCTCGGGCCACTTCCTTAAGTACTCTGGGATGCAGCCTATCAGGCCCTGGGGATTTATCGGTCTCCAATCCCATCAATTTCCCGAACACAATTTTCTGACTAATAAGGATTTCCTTCAGTTCCTCCTTTTCGCGAGAGCTTCGACCCCCTAGTATTTCCGGAAGGTTATTTGTGTCTTCCTTAGTGAAGGCAGAACCAAAGTATTTGTTCAATTGGTCTGCCATTTCTTTGTTCCCCATTATAAATTCACCTGATTCTGACTGCAAAGGACCTACGTTGGTATTCACTAATCTTTTTCTCTTCACATATCTTTTGAAGCTTTTGCAGTCAGTTTTTATGTTCCCTGCAAGCTTACTCTCATACTCTATTTTCCCCCTCCTAATTAAACCATTTGTCCTCCTCTGCTGAATTCTAAATTTCTCCTAAATTTAACTGTGTCACTCCCCATCTTAATTAAGAATTCTACCATATTATGCTCACTCTTCCCCAAGGGCCCTCGCACAACAAGATTGCTAATTAATCCTCTCTCATTACACAACACCTATTCTAGGATGGCCAGCTCTCTAATTGGTTCCTCGACATGTTGGTCTAGAGAACCATGCCTTATACACTCCAGGAAATCCTCCTCCACCGTATTGCTACCAGTTTGGTTAGCCCAATTTATATGCAGATTAAAGTCATCCATGATAACTGCTGTACCTTTATTGCACGCATCCCTAATTTCTTGTTTGATGCCATCCCCAACCTCACTACTACTGCTTGGTGGTCTGTACACAACTCCCACTAGCGTTTTCTGCAGCCCCAAATCGATCGCCAGTACTGTTACGGCCAAGGAAGGTAACAGAGTGTTTATCGTTCAGTTCAAGAATGGGCAGACATGCAGGAAACATATCGATCAGATGCTAATGCGGCACATGGATGAACCAGAACAGTCTGAGTAAGATACAATCAGTGACCAACCAATCTAGCCTCAGTCATCAGAGGACTCTGCTGTCAATAATGAATCTGGACTTTCAATCACTGACATGGTCAATGAATTTGGACTTTCAATCCCTGATGTGGTCATTGCCACTCCCATCAGATCGGCTACCCAGCCCCCAGTCATAACAGACTCAGAACGCTCGCCCAAGGCTGGAGTTGAACTGAGATGTTCAACCCGGAAGCGGAAAGCCCGGACCATCTCAATTTCTAAAAAGACTGTTACTAATATCTTAAAGGGGGATATTGTCATGTTTGTATGCTTGGGTTTACTCGCCACCAGGTGGTGCCACTGTCGTAGGTCATTGGACTGTGTGCACGTGTCTGTGGCCCAGCTATAAAAGGCCAGCCATCTTGTAATGTGATCACTTCGGGCCCTAATAAAGAAGAGCCAGGTTTGTACCTGTTCGGAGTTTACACTATTCAGTCTTTTGAGTTGTTGCATACACAACAGGAAGGAAAGTGAGGTGCATGTCCTCAGGTGATGGCTGTGTTATATCTCCATCTGGGTGTATGCAATTTGTTGTAATGTATGGGGGGAGGGGACCACCCTCCTGCTTTGCATTTTTATTCTGTGTTGCTGGACATGTTGAACATTTGATTGATGTCAATGGTGGAAAAAGTGGGATTGGGTGTTTTTGCCTGTGATACTTATGATTTCAGACCAATGTTGGTATAAATTTTTTTTTATTGAACATAACCTTGTTGCGCATTGTCTCAGATAGCTGGACCGTTACACACTGATGATTCCTTAACCTGAAAGGGTTAAATGAAACTTAACTTCAATCAACATAAACTTTAACTGGCACCAAGGTGATGGGAACCATTGATGTCTGAGCTGCACACACAGAGCAGTGTGTCAGCGTTGTCACTCACAGCAATTTTCTTTCAGGCAAATCGTTCAGATATTAGCTCCTCACGTAAGACTCTTGCAGCTATGTAGCCACCACGGGCCCTTTCCTGCGGTCTGGAGGGGGTCGTGGGCATGGTTGCATAGCCAGCTTGATTGTCTTGCCCGAGGTCAGCATCTAGCCCCTCATCGTCCTCTTCCTCTCTCTCCTGAGGTGGAGCATCAGTCCCTTCTGGCAATTCTTGGCCCCTCCTCATCGCCAGATTGTGCAGCACACGACCACGAATTTACCTACTTGCTCAGGATTGTATTGTAGCTCTCCTCCTGAGTGGTCCAGTCATCTGAAGCACTGCTTAAGCACAGTTGTTATTTTGTGGACCACATTGCGTGTGTCTCTGTGGCTCTGGTTGTATCGCTTTTCGGCCTCGGTGTGGGTGTCACGCAGTGGGGTCATCAGCCAGGTGGCTAGGCCATATCGGTTATCACCAAGCATCCAGCATTGTCCTTGTGGCTGACTCTTAAAGATGTCAGAGACAGCGCTCTCACGCAGGATGTGAGCCTCATCGAAGGTGCCCAGACATTTGGCATTCATCTCCATGATGATCTAGTTGTGGTCGACAACTCGTTGGACCTTCAGGGAGTGAAATCCTTTTCTGTTACGAAAATGCTCCAGGTTCTGAGAAGATGGCCGCATGGCGATGTGAGTGCACTGTATAGCTCCTTGCACCCTGGGGAACTTAGCATGCTCCAGCCCTGTCAGTCTGAGCCTCTGTGGTCATGGGGAAGCTGATAAAGTCCATCCTTCGCGCGTACAGGGCCTCCGTGACCTGTCTAATGCACCGATAGGTTGCATGGTGAGACAGAGGTTGCATGGTGAGACCGCGGAGGCCCGAAAGGAACCGGACGCGTAGAAAGACAGTGCCGCGGTGACCTTGACCTCGACCGACACTGATGTCCTGATGGCAGGCTGCATATGTGGCCTGATGAGCTCACATATTTCGTTGATCGCCACTTTGTGGAAGTGCAGTCTCTGAAGGCAGGTGTGGTCGGAGACATCGAGGTAAGACTTCTTTTCCCTGTAAATGCGGGGTGTGTATGGTCTGGCCCTGCTCCTCATTCTTGCACGTCTTAAATTGGGGACATAATGATGTGCATCACACATTGAGCCATCAGCACTCTGCAGCATCTGCATATTAATCGATGCAGGCTGAGAAATGGCTGGCCCCATTGCAATGAAAGTATAATAGCGATTGATCAGAAGCAATAATTTCCTCACTAAAATATACCTAGAGTAAACCCCCAATAGTCCAGAGTCTGAAAATATGTCTGTTGAGATGGTCACTTCACCTGAAAAGAACTCCAGAGTCAATGCAAACTCCCCCAAAGTTGAAGCAGCCTTTTGAATGAAGTGACCTGCAATTTAAAAAATGGCAGCCACTCCACTGGCTTTAGTTCAGAACAGTTCCACTTTTTCTGGGCAGTTTTTTGGGTGAGCGATATTGTGGCCGATATGTGTGCGAGGTGGTGAAAGTGACGGCGGGCATTCTCCTGGGCATTAGTTTCGCCAAATGTGCTCTTTACAACAAAAAAAAAGGGCGGGCAGTATTATTGAATCTCAGCGTTAATTCTGTGCGGAAAGTAACGCTGGACGATATTATGGGCGTTGATTTAGCCCATTCTGATGATTCCGCCCCCAAAAAGTGGGTGGGCAGTATTATTTTTTTCCCGGTGTTACGCACATGGGGAAAGTAACGCTCGGCGATAAGTGTCCGAAAAATGCCCATCAGTTTCCATTTTGTGGCTAAATGGGTGATATATGGGCGTTATACATCATTTCAGCGGGAAAATGGATATTGTGGGCGTTAAGCATGCAAAAAACATAGAAAATCTAGCCCCATAAGTATGACAAAGACCAGGGTAATAGATTGGAGAAAAGCTGATTTTGAAGGGCTGAGAATAGAACTTGGGAGAATAAAGTGAACAACAATATTGGCAAACAACGATGTAGCGTAGCAATGGGAAAGATTTAAAACGGTGTTCAACAGAGTCTAGAAAAACATATTCCATTAAAAAACAAGAACAACCTGAACACTAATGAGACACTATGGATGAATAAGGGAAAAACTAAGGGTAAGGAAAGAGGCATACACTAAATACATGGACAGCAGGGGAACGCATGACAAGGGAGAATACAAAGAGATTAGGAGAGAAGTTAAAAAAAACAACTAGGAAGGCAAAGAGGAACTGAAATTAAATTAAGGAACATAAAACAAAATAGTAAAATATTCTATCGGCACATAAATTAAAAAAAGGGAAGTTGGGATGGGAAAAGGGCCACTAAGGGGTGCTCAGGATAAAATCACAGGCAGCGATTGCAAAATGGCAGAAATATTAAACCTGACTTTGTTTCAGTATTTACCAGAGAGACAAATCAGGTGGTCATGACGATGAGATTAGAAATGATATAACCACATTTAAAATAAAAAGCGGAGACATATTAAATAAACTAATATAACTCAAAGAGGATAAAACCCCTGGTCCAACGGATTACAGCACCCATTTTCAAAGAATCTAGGAAAGAGATAGCAGAGGCACTATTATACATATTTACTAATTTATTAGAAAAAGGTGGAGTGCCAGAAGATTGAAAGATAGCTAACATAATACTTATATTCTTGCTATAGAGGGAGTGCAGTGAAGGTTCACCAGACTGATTCCCGGGATGGCAGGTCTGACATATGAAGAAAGACTGGATTGACTAGGCTTATATTCACTGGAATTTAGAAGAATGAGAAGGGATCCCATAGAAACATATAAAATTCTGACGGGATTGGACAGGTTAGATGCAGGAAGAATGTTCCCGATGTTGGGGAGGTCCAGAAACAGGGGTCACAGTCAAAGGATAAGGAGTAAGCCATTTAGGACTGAAATGAGGAGAAACTTCTTCACTCAGAGAATTGTGAACCTGTAGAATTCTCTACCACAGAAAGTTGTTGAGTCCAGTTCGTTAGATATATTCAAAAGGGAGTTAGATGTGGCCCTTACGGCTAAAGGGATCAAGGGGTATGGAAACATAAAAATATAGAAAGCAGGAATGGGGTACATAAGTTGCATGATCAGCCATGATCATATTGAATGGTGGTGCAGGCTCAAAGGGCCGAATGGCCTACTCCTGCACCTACTTTCTATGTTTCTATGTTTCTATATTTAAGAAGGGAGACAGAACATGTCCAGGGAACTATAGACCAGTCAGCTTAACAGCAGTTGTAGGAAAAATAACGGATTCCCAAAAATGGAAAAAATGAAAGAACATCTAGACACCAAAAATATAATAATGAATAGTCAACATGGATCTCAAAAGAGAAAGTTTGGCTTGACCAACCTCATTAAATACTTTGAAGAGGTAACAGGGAGAGTAGACAATGGTAATACCATAGATGTAATTCATCCAGATTTCCAAAAGACCTTCGATAAGGTACCACATAATAGACAATGAATAAGATCAAAGATTGCGGAGTCGAGGGACAATTAGCAGAGTGGATAGCAAGCTGACTTCAAGACAGAAAGCAGAGAGTAGGGGTAAAGGCTAGCTATTCAGAATGGCAGAAGGTGGGAAGTGGGGTCCCACAAGGATCAGTGCTGGGAACAGGTGTTGTTCACAATTTATGTTAATGATTTCGACTTTGGAATCAAAAAGACAATTTGTAAGTTTGCGGATGACACAAAATTGGGATGTGGGGGTGAGGGGGAGGACAAATTACAAGAAGACATGAATAAACTTGCAGACTGGCAAATTGGCAAATGATTTTCAACACAGATAAATGCGAGGTATTACATTTTGGTAAGAAAAATAAACAGGTCACATATTATTTGGAAAATAAAAAGCTTAATAGGGCAGAAGAGCAAAGGGATCTTGGAGAACAGAGGCACAAATCACTAAAAGTAGCAACGGAGGTTAATAAGGACATTAAAAAAAGCAAACCAAGCACTCGGGTTTATTTCTAGAGGGATGCAAAGTGGAGGAAGTTATACTAAATTTGTATGGAACCTTGGTTAGACCACACTTGGAGTACTGTGTGCAATTCTGGTCACTATATTATAAAAAGCATATCGAGGTACTGGCGAGTGACGCATGCGAGAACTCCGACATGAACAAATTGAGCAAATTGAAGTTCTTCCTCGCTGCCGATTCCCACAATCGCTGGCCTGACCCTGCGATTCATCGCCCCTCGTCCCCAACAATTTCTATGCTGCACTCCCAGCCCCAAGCCAGCCAGCCCTGATATCGCCTTACTCAGTACTTGTACCATCCAATTTAACGTGACCTCCCCTCGTCCGGAAAAATCCCTTATCCTGGTTCTGAGGGTGCCGGATATGAGAGGTTCAACCTGTATTAGGAAAAGATGAACAGGCTGGGTTTCTTTTCTCTTGAAAAGAGGAGGCTGAGGGGTGACCTAATGGAGGTTTTTAAAATTCTGAAAGGTTTTGACAGAGTAGACAGATGGAGTGTTTCCACTTGTGGGGAAGAACAAAACTAGATGCCATCAATATAAGATAGTCACCAAGAAATCAAATAGGGAATTCAGAAGAAACAGGGAGTGGTGAGAATTTGGAACTTGCTGCCACTGTGTCAGCTAGTGGATCAGTTGATAGCACCTGCCCCTCCAAGTCAGAAGTTTGTGGGTTCTAGTATCTTAATGTCTAAAGTTTAATTTGTTTAAGTTGTCGGTTTTAGTGCCCCCCCCCCCGCCTTTTAGCCAGGGGGGCACTTGTATAATTTGTGTTTTTGTGCCCTCAAAACCGCCCCCCGCAAAAACCCAAAAAAAACAAGGGGGCACTTGAAAGTTTTTGGAGTGTGCCCCCTGTCTTCAATCAGGGGGCACTTGAGTAGAGTGCACAACTGAAATAGTTGTGGGTTCAAGTCGCACTCCAGGGACATGAACACATAAATAAATCTAGGCTGACACTCCAGTGCAATGCTGAGGGAGTGCTGCACTGTCGGAAGTGCCGTCTTTTGGATGAGATGTTAAACTGAGGTATCTGCTCTCTCACATTATCCACTATGGTGGCAAAAACAGGAAGGCAAATTATTATCTGAATGGTGACAGATTAGTAGAAGGGGAGGTGCAATGAGACCTGGGTGTCATGGTATATAGAAAAAGAAAATAGGTGCAGGTGGAGGCCATTCGGCCCTTCGAGCCTGCACCACCATTCAATATGATCATGGCTGATCATGCAACTTCAGTACCCCATTCCTGCTTTCTCTCCATACCCCTTGATCCCTTTAACCGTAAGGGTCACATCTAACTCCCTTCTGAATATATCAAACGACCTGGCTTTAACAAATTTCTGTGGTAGAGAATTCCACAGGTTCACAATTCTCTGAGTGAAGAAGTTTCTCCTCATCTCGGTCCTAAATGGCTTACCCCTTATCCTTAGACTGTGACCCCTGGTTCTGGACTTCCCCAACATCGGGAACATTTTTCCTGCATCTAACCTGTCCAATCCCGTCAGAATTTTATATATTTCTATGAGATCCCCTCTCATTCTTCTAAATTCCAGTGAATATAAACCTAGTCGATCCAGTCTTTCTTCATATGTCAGTCCTGCCATCCCAGGAATCAGTCTGGTGAATCTTCGCTGCACTCCTTCAATAGCTAGAATCTCCTTCCTCAGGTTAGGAGACCAAAACTGTACACAATATTCAAGGTGTGGCCTCACCAAGGCCCGATACAATTGCAGTAAGACCTCCCTGCTCCGATACTCAAATCCTCTTGCTATGAAGGCCAACACGCCATTTGCCATCTTCATCGCCTGCTGTACCTGCATGTCAACTTTCAATGACTGATGTACCATGACATCCAGGTCTCGTTGCACCTCCCCTTTTCCTAATCTGTCACCATTCAGATAATATTCTGCCTTCCTGTTTTTGCCACCAAAGTCGATAACCTCACATTTATCTACATTATAATACACCTCCCATGCATTTGCCCACACACCTAACCTGTCCAAGTTACCCCGCAGCCTCTTAGCATCCTCCTCACAGCTCATACTGCCACCCAGCTTAGTGTTCATCTGCAAACTTGGAGATATTACATTCAATTCCTTCGTCTAAATCATTAATTGTAAATAGTGTAAATAGCTGGGGTCCCAGCACTGAACCTTGCGGTCACTGCCTGCCATTCTGAAAAGGACCCGTTTATTCCTACTCTTTGCTTCTTGTCTGCCAACTAGTTCTCTATCCACGTCAATACTTTATCTCTAATATCATGTGCTTTAATTTTGCACACTAATCTCTTGTGTGGGACCTTGTCAAAAGCCTTTTGAAAGTCCAAATACACCACATCCACTGGTTCTCCTTTGTCCACTCTACTAGTTACATCCTCAAAAAATTCTAGAAGATTTATCAAGCATGATTTCCCTTTCATAAATCCATGCTGACTTGGACCGATCCTGTCACTGCTTTCCAAATGCGCTGCTATTACATTTTAATAATTGATTCCAACATTTTCCCCACTACCGATGTCAGGCTAACCGGTATATAATTCCCTGTTTTCTCTCTCACTCCTTTTTTAAAAAGTGGGGTTACATTAGCTACCCTCCAATCTATAGGAACTGATCCAGAGTCTATAGAATGTTGGAAAATGACCAACAATGCTTCCACTATTTCTAGGGCTACTTCCTTAAGTACTCTTGGATGCAGACTATCAAACCCTGGGGATTTATCAGCCTTCAATCCTATCAATTTCCCTGTCACAATTTCCTGACTAAAAGGATTTCCTTCAGTTCCTCCTTCTCGCTAGACCCTTGGTCCCCTAGTATTTCAGGAAGGTGATTTGTGTCTTCCTTGGTGAAGACAGAACCAAAGTATTTGTTCAATTGGTCTGCCATTTCTTTGTTCCCCATTATAAATTCACCTGATTCTGACTGCAAGGGACCTACATTTGTCTTCACATATCTATCGAAGCTTTTGCAGTCAGTTTTTATGTTCCCTACAAGCTTCCTCTCATACTCTATTTTCCATCTCCTAATTAAATCCTTTGTCCTCCTCTGCTGAATTCTAAATTTCTCCCAGTCCTCAGGTTTGCTGCTTTTTCTGGCCAATTTATATGCCTCTTCCTGGATTTAAAACTATCCCTAATTTCCCTTGTTAGCCACGGTTGAGCCACCTTCCCCGTTTTAATTTTATGCCAGACCGGGATGTACAATTGTTGAAGTTCATCCATGTGATCTTTAAATGTCTGCCATTGCCTATCCACCGTCAACCCTTTAAGTATCATTCACCACTCTATCCTAGCCAATTCATGTCTCATATCATCAAAGTTACCTTTCTTTAAGTTCAGGACACTAGTCTTTGAATTAACTGTGTCACTCTCCATCTTAATGAAGAATTGTACCATATTATGGTCACTCTTCCCCAAGGGGCCTCGCACAACAAGATTGCAAATTAATTATCTCATTACACAACACCCAGTCTAGGATGGCCAGCTCTCCAGTTGGTTCCTCGACATATTGGTCCAGAAAACCATCCTTTATACACTCCAGGAAATCCTCCTCCATCGTATTGCTACCAGTTTGGTTTGCCCAATCTTTCTGTAGATTGAAGTCACCCATGATAACTGCTGTACCCTTATTGCACGCATCCCTAATTTCCTGTATGATACCATCCTAACCTCAGTACTACTGTTTGGTGGTCTGTACACAATTCCCACTAGCGTTTTCTGCCCTTTGGTATTCCGCAGCTTTACCCATAGATTCCACATCATCCAAGCTAATGTCCTTCCTTACTATTGCGTTAATCTCCTCTTTACTACTTGAGAGAGCACGTGCGAGCAGCAGGGAATCCGGGGACGTCGGAGGCCTACAAATGGCCCAACGCGTCGGAGAGGCGGGAGTGCGAGCAGCAGGGAGTGTGGGGACGTCGGAGGCCTACAAAAGGCCCAACGCATCGGAGAGGCGGCAGTGCGAGCAGCAGGGAGTCCGGATACGTCGGAGGCCTACAAAAGACCCAACATGTCGGAGAGGCGGGAGTGCGAGCAGCAGGGAGTCCGGGGACGTCGGACGCCTACAAAAGGCCCAACGCGTCGGAGAGGCGGGAGTGCGAGCAGCAGGGAGTCCGGGGACGTCGGAGGCCGACAAAAGGCCCAATGCATCGGAGAGGCGGGAGTGCGAGCAGCAGGGAGTCTGGGGACATCGGAGGCCTACAAAAGGCCCAACGCGTCGGAGAGGCCGACCGGTGCAGCTGCAGCAGGGAGGCAAAAAGAAGTAGAAAGAAATTGAAAGGTGACTTCACAGCCAAGGGGGGTAAGTGATTGGCTGGTGATTGGTAAGTAGTTTTCCTTTTTCTTTTCTAAATCAGTAAGTAACATTTAGCATTGTTGTTGCCAATTTAAGTTAATCTAAGGGTTAAGACATGGCAGGAGAGCTCGGACATGTGCTTTGCAACTCCTGTACTATATGGGAAGTCAGGGACGCTTCCGGTGTCCCTGACGACTACGTGTGTGGGAAGTGTATCCGCCTCCAGCTCCTGATGGACCGCATTGCGGCACTGGAGCTGCGGGTGGATTCACTCTGGAGCATGCACGATGCTGAGAATGACATGAATAGCACGTTTAGCGAGTTGGTCTCAGCGCAGGTAAAGGGTACACAGCCAGATCATAAATGGGTGACCAACAGGAAGAGCAGTGCAAGGAAGGTAGTGCAGGGGTCCCCTGCGGTCATTCCCCTGCAAAACAGATACACCGTTTGGGTACTGTTGAGGGGGATGACTCGTCAGGGGAGGGCAACAGCAGCTACGTTCATGGCACCGTGGGTGGCTCTGCTGCACAGGAGGGCAGGAAAAAGAGTGGGAGAGCTATAGTGATAAGGGATTCGATTGTAAGGGGAATAGATCGGCATTTCTGCGGCCGCAACCGAGACTCCAGTATGTTATGTTGCCTCCTTGGTGCAAGGGTCAAGGGTGTCTCGGAGCGGGTGCAGGATATTCTCAAAAGGGAGGGTGAACAGCCAGTTGTCGTGGTGCACATAGGTACCAATGATATAGGTAAAGAACGGGATGAGGTCCTACGAGACGAATTTAGGGAGCTCGGAGCTAAATTAAAAAGTAGGACCTCAAAAGTAGTAATCTCAGGATTGCTACCAGTGCCATGTGCTAGTCAGAGTAGGAATCGCAGGATAGCTCAGATGAATACGTGGCTTAAGGAGTGCTGCAAAAGGGAGGGATTCAAATTCCTGGGACATTGGAACCAGTTCTGGGGGAGGTGGGACCAGTACAAACTGGACGGTCTGCACCTGGGCAGGACCGGAACTAAAGTCCTGGGGGGAGTGTTTGCGAGTGCTGTTGGGGAGGAGTTAAACTAACATGGCAGGGGAATGGGAACCTATGCAGGGAGATGGAGGGAAATAAAATGGAGGCAGAAGCAAAAGATAGAAAGGTGAACCGTAAAAGTGGAGGGCAGAGAAACCCAAGGAAGAAAACAAAAAGGGCCACATTACAGCAAAATTCTAAAGGGGCAAAGTGTGTTAAAAAGACAAGCCAGAAGGCTCTGTGCCTCAATGCAAGGAGTATTCGGAATAAGGTGGACGAATTCACTGCGCAAACAGCAGTTCACGGATATGATGTAACTGGCATCACGCAAACATGGCTCCAGGGTGACCAAGGCTGGGATCTCAACATCCAGGGGTATTCAACATTTAGGAAGGATAGGCAGAAAGGAAAAAGAGGCGGGGTGGCGTTGCTGGTTAAAGAGGAAATTAATGCAATAGTAAGGAGGGACATTAGCCTGGATGATGTGGAATCGGTATGGGTGGAGCTGCGGAATACCAAAGGGCATAAAACGCTTGTGGGAGTTGTGTACAGACCACCAAACAGTCGGAGTGAGGTTGGGGACAGCATCAAACAAGAAATAAAGGATGTGTGCAATAAAGGTACAGCAGTTATCATGGACTATATATTGATTGGGTTAACCAAACTGGTAGTAATGTGGTGGCGGAGGATTTCCTGGAGTATATTTGGGATGGTTTTCTCGACCAACATGTCGAGGAACTAACTAGAGAGCTGGCCATCCTAGACTGGGTGATGTGTAATGAGAAGGGACTAATTAGCAATCTTGTTGTGTGAGGCCCCTTGGGGAAGAGTGACCATAATATGGTAGAATTCTTTATTAAGGTGGAGAGTGACACAGTTAATTCGGAAACTCGGATCCTGAACTTAAGGAAAGGTAACTTCGACGGTATGAAGCGTGAATTGGCTAGAATAGACTGGCAAAGGATACTTAAAGGGTTGACGGTGGATAAGCAATGGCAAACATTTAAAGATCACATGGATGAACTTCAGCAAATGTACATCCCTGTCTGGAGTAAAAATAAAACGGGGAAAGTGGCTCAACTGTGGCTAACAAGGGAAATTAAGGATAGTGTTAAAGCCAAGGAAGAGGCATATAAATTGGCTAGAAAAAGTAACAAACCTGAGGACTGGGAGAAATTTAGAATTCAACAGAGGAGGACTAAGGGTTTAATTAAGAGGGGGAAAATAGAGTACGAGAGGGAGCTTGCAGGGAGCATAAAAACTGACTGCAAAAGCTTCTATAAATATGTGAAGAGAAAAAGATTAGTGATCTTTCCGGAGATGAGGGGGTTACCTTATGATGGTAGATTGAGTAGACTGGGTCTTTACTCGTTGGAGTTCAGAAGGATGAGGGATGATCTTATAGAAACATTTAAAATAATGAAAGGGATAAACAAGATAGAGGCAGAGAGGTTGTTTCCACTGGTTGGAGAGACTAGAACTAGGGGGCACAGCCTCAAAATACGGGGGAGCCAATTTAAAACCGAGCTGAGAAGGAATTTCTTCTCCCAGAGGGTTGTGAATTTGTGGAATTCTCTGCCCAAGAAAGCAGTTGAGGCTAGCTCATTGAATGTATTCAAATCACAGATAGATATATTTTTAACCAATAAAGGAATTAAGGGTTATGGGGAGCGGGCGGGTAAGTGGAGCTGAGTCCACGGCCAGATCAGCCATGATCTTTTTGAATGGCGGAGCAGGCTCGAGGGGCTAGATGGCCTACTCCTGTTCCTAATTCTTATGTTCTTATGTTCGAAGACAAATGTAGGTCCCTTGCAGTTGGATTCAGGTGAATTTATAATGGGGAACAAAGAAATGGCAGACCAATTGGACAAATACTTTGGTTCTGTCTTCACGAAGGAAGACACGAATAACTTTCCGAATGTACTCAGGGACAGTGGGTCTAGTGAGAAGGAGGAACTGAAGGATATCCTTATTAGGCGGCAAATTGTGTTTGGGAAATTGATGGGATTGAAGACTGATAAGTCCCCGGGGCCTGATAGTCTGCATCCCAGAGTACTTAAGGAAGTGGCCTTAGAAATAATGGATGCATTGGTGATCATTTTCCAACAGTCTATCAACTCTAGATCAGTTGCTATGGACTGGAGAGTAGCTAATGTAACACCACTTTTTAAAAACGGAGGGAGAGAGAACACGGGTAATTATAGACTGGTTAGCCTAACATCAGTAGTGGGGAAAATGTTGGGATCAATTATTAAGGATGCAATACCAGTGCATTTGGAAAGCAGTGACAGGACCGGTCCAAGTCAGCATGGATTTATGAAAGGGAAATCATGCTTGACGAATCTTCTGGAATTTTTTGAGGATGTAACTAACAGAGTGGACAAGGGAGAACCAGTGGATGTGGTGTATTTGGACTTTCAAAAGGCTTTTGACAAGGTCCCGCACAAGAGATTGGTGTTCAAAGTCAAAGCATATGGTATTGGGGGTAATGTACTGACGTGGATAGCGAACTGGTTGGCAGAGAGTCGGGATAAACGGGTCCTTTTCAGAATGGCAGGCAGTGACTAGTGGAGTGCCACAGGGCTCAGTGCTGGAATTCCAGCTCTTCACAATATACATTAACGATTTGGATGAAGGAAATGAGTGTAATATCTCCAAGTCTGCAGATGACACTAAACTGGGTAGCGGTGTGAGTTGTGAGGGGGACGCTAAGAGGCTGCAGGGTGACTTGGACAGGTTAGGTGAATGGGCAAATGCATGGCAGATGCAGTATAATGTGGATAAATGTGAGGTTATCCACTTTGGGGGAAAAAACACGAATGCAGAATATTATCTGAATGGCGGCAGATTAGGAAAAGGGGATGTGCAACAAGACCTGGGTGTCATGGTTCATCAGTCATTGAAGGCTGGCATGCAGGTACAACAGGCGGTGAAGAAGGCAAATGGTATGTTGGCCTTCATAGCTAGGGGATTTGAGTATAGAGGCAGGGAGGTCTTATTGCAGTTGTACAGGGCCTTAGTGAGGCCTCACTTGGAAATATTGTGTTCAGCTTTGGTCTCCTAATCTGAGGAAGGACGTTCTTGCTATTGAGGGAGTGCAGCAAAGGTTCACGAGATTAATTTCAGGGATGGCTGGACTGTCATATGAGGAGAGACTGGATCAACTGGGCCTTTATTCACTGGAATTTAGAAGGATGAAAGGGGATCTCATAGAAACGTATAAGATTCTGACGGGACTGGACAGGTTAGATGCGGGAAGAATGTTACCGATGTTGGGGAAGTCCAGAACCAGGGGACAAAGTCTTAGGATAAGGGGTAGGCCATTTAGGACTGAGATGAGGAGAAACTTCTTCACTCAGAGAGTTGTTAACCTGTGGAATTCCCTGCCGCAGAAAGTTGTTGATGCCAGTTCATTCGATATATTCAAGAGGGAGTTGGATATGGCCCTTATGGCTAAGAGGATCAAGGGGTATGGAGAGAAAGAAGGAATGGGGTACTGAAGTTGCATGATCTGCCATGATCATATTGAATGGTGGTGCAGGCTCGAAGGACCGAATGGCCTACTCCAGCACCTATTTTCTATGTTTCTATGTGTACGTAAAGGACCCCTGGGCACGATTTCGAAGAGCAGGTAAGTTCTCCCAGGTGTCCTGGCCAATATTTATCCCTGAATCAACATGACTAAAAAAAAGATTATCATGTCATTATCACATTGCTGTTTGTGGGCAAATTGGCATTGGTCGGATTACAACAGTGACTACACCTAAAAAAAAGCTCTTTATTTGTTGAAGCAGTTGGTGGTCGTGAAAGGTGCCATCTAAATGTAAAGACTTACTTTTTTCTCCCAATGGTGTTTGGTGGAAGTGTCTGGATCAATTTGCTGGCTTGAGGAATTGAATGACAGCAAGCTGGTAGCCAATCGAATGGCGCGTGGCAGTGAAGGTGGGTGGGAGGACAGTCGGAACCAATGGGATGGTCAGCAGGGGGCGGGGCAGCGGAGTGGGTGGAGCGGGAGCGGAGAGGAGCGCGAGGCCGACGTCAGGTCAGCTGACGTCAGGCGAGCCCCGGGCAGCGGCCGCGCGCGGGGGGAGTTTTTTTTTTGAAAAGCCGGGCCGTTGCAACTGCCGTTCCCAACCGTCATCACAACAATGGAGCCGCCGGCGCCAAAAAGGTAGAGTGACTGACAGACACCCGGCGTCCGAGTGGGTGGGGAAAGGAAGCGGGTGGGCAGGGGAGGGCAGCAAAACTCGTCAACTCCAGGCAATCAGAATGGGCGTTTCACAGGAAGCACGGTATATTTTGGAGATTTGCACACAACAAACAAAACACAAGTTGTCGTTTTGCTTTTTGTCACAGTTTATTTTTTTTTATCGACGGAAGGTCGCCGACCCAGAAACGTCAACTTTCTTCTCTCCACAGAGGGTTGAGGGTTTCTATTTGTGTGTGTGTGTGTTTTCTTTTTCTCTATCGGTAATTTTATCTCACGAAACCAGCCAAATGGGCAGTAAAGTTCCACTAAATAATGCTTGTTGCGGCATAAATAAAAGTGCTGATTGTTGTTATGTTCAGAATAACTCCACAAGACTGCATACTGTAAGCTCAAACTGTTGTGACCTTGGTCTCTTTCATGTAACTCCAGAGTGAGGAAGCAGCATGGTAGACTGCCTTTTATACCTGCTTGCCCAGGTGACCCCTTGGATCTCCCACAGGTGCATCCCCCTGGTGGCAAGTCTTACACATTGGTAATGTTTACATACATAACAATTGTGATCCAGGGACTTGAGTGCAAAAAATATCCAGGCTGACGATGCAGTGTTGACGGAGTGCTGTACTGTCGGAGGTGCCGTCTTTTGGATGAGACATTAAACCGTCTGCCCCCTTGGATGGACCGAAAAGATCTCGGCACGATTTCGAAGAAGAGCATGGGAGTTATCCCCCGCGTCCCGGTCGATATTTATCCCTTGATCAACTCACTAAAAAAACATATTATCTGGTCACTATCACATTGATGTTTATGTGAGCTTGCTGTGCGCAAATTGTCTGCCGTGTTTCCCACATTTTAACACTGTCTGCGTCTGCACACATACTGAGGCTGAACTCCAGGACACAGTATTTCCTAAGGCATACAAAATCATGGGCGCTTACACTATACATCAGTAAGGCAAAGGTCCTCCACCAGCCTGTCGTCGACGCACAGCACTGCCCCCCGCCCCCAGTCATCAAGATCCGCAGCACAGCCCTGGACAATGTGGGCTACTTCCCTTATCTTGGGAGCCTCCTAGCAACAAGAGCAGGCATTGACGACGAGATCCAACACTGCCTCCAGTGCAGCCTTCGGCTACCTGAGGAAAAGAATGTTTGAAGACCAGGCCCTCAAAACTGGCACCAAGCTCGTGGTCAACAGGGCTGTAGTAATACCCGCCCTCCTGTATGGCTCAGAAACATGGACCATGTACAGTAGACGCCTCAAGTCGCTGGAGAAATACCACCAACGATGTCTCCAGAAGATCCTACAAACCCCCTAGGAGGATAGACGCACCAACGTTCGTGTCCTCGTCCAGGCCAACATCCCCAGCATTGAAGCACTGACCACACTTGATCAGCACAGCTGGGCAGGCCACATAGTTCGCATGCCAGACACGAGACTCCCAAAGCAAGCGCTCTACTCGGAACTCCTTCACGGCAAACGAGCCAAAGGAGGGCAGCGGAAACGTTACAAGGACACACTCAAAGCCTTCCTGATAAAGTGCAACATTCCCACTGACACCTGGGAGTCTCTGGCCAAAGACCACCCTAAGTGAAAGAAGTGCATCCAGGAGGGCACTGAGCACCTCGAGTCTCATCACCGAGAGCATGCAGAAATCAAGCGCAGGCAGCGGAAAGAGCGTGTGGCAATCTCGTCCCACCCACCCCTTCCCTCGACGACTGTTTGTCCCACCTGTGACAGAGACTGGTTCTCGTATTGGACTGTACAGCCACCGAAGAACTCCTACTCAGAGAGGAAGCAAATCTTCCTCAATTCCGAGGGACTGCCTATGATGATGATTACAACTGTGACTACATTTCAAAGTGCTATAAAGTGCTTTGGGATGCCCTGAGATTGTGAAAGGCGCTATAGAAATGCAAGTCCTTTTTGTCTTTTTCATTGTTGGCTAGAACATCGATAGAAGTCACTGGCTCTTCGAATAGAGCTGTGGGTTCTTTTGCGTCCACCATTTCTTCTTTCGTATGGTAGTAGCAAAGTAAATCAACAATCAAGTTGGATATCACACCGGAAGTTTTGGCGGAACGGCATGGATATCTTGCAGGATGTCTGCAAAGTTCCTCTGAGGGCAGACAGAACCATCTGAAAGATGGCACTGCCAATTGCGCAGAACTCCCTCAGTACTGTAGCAGGATTTTCAGTCTAGATTTTTGTGCTCAAATTTGTGGAGTGGTACACGACCTTCTGACTCTGAGAAGAGAGTGTTACCGCCAAGTTAAGGGTAACACGAGGGATTTGCATGGGCTGCCTAAATCCCCTGTGAGAATAATGTGACTAGGAAAACTGGAAAAGTTGACTCCACGAAAGATGGACAGTTAACGACTATACCCTGAATAATCACCTCTTCTACTTAGACTAGTCCCGAACTTAATTTTGAAGGGTGGAAGATGCCTGTGCGCGAGTTCTTTTAATGTAGGGTGGCCGTTGTACACTGGCTACCCCACGGGCATTCGCTGGAGAAATACCACCAACGATATCTCCGCAAGATCCTGCAAATCCCCTGGGAGGACAGACACACCAACGTTAGTGTTCTCGATCAGGCCAACATCCTCAGCATCAAAGCACTAACCACACTGGACCAGCTCTGTTGGACTGGCCATATTGTTTGCATGCCCGACACGAGACTCCCAAAGCAAGCGCTCTGTTCGGAACTCCAACACGGCAAGCATGCCCCAGGTGGGCAGAGGAAACCTTTCGAGGACACCCTCAAAGCCTCCTTGATAAAGTGCAACATCCCCCCCGACATGTGGGAGTCCCTGGCCAAACACCGCCCTAAGTGGAGGAAGAGCACCCGGGAGGACGCTGAGCACCTTGAGTCTCGTCGCCGAGAGCATGCAGAAAACAAGCGCAGGCAGCGGAAGGAGCGTGTGGCAAACCAGACTCCCCACCCACCCTTTCCTCCAACGACTGTCCCAGCTGCGACAGAGACTGTAATTCCCGTATTGGACTGTTCAGTCACCTGAGAACTCACTTTTAGTGTGGAAGCAAATCCTCCTCGATTTCGAGGGACTGCCTATGGTGATGATTACATTAGTAGCCCTTAAAAGCCACTTTGCTACTGAAGAGGGGACAAAGGGGTGAGAATCAGTTGTGCTTCACTCCACGAAGCAGCTTTGGTGCAGGAGGTTCTGAAAAGAATGATTGTCCTTTTTAAATCGCTGAGTACTCCTCCAGTTAAGAGAAGCTTGGGCAGAGTTGGCAGTAGGAAGGAATGCTCTCTTTGTGCTCCATTGGTGGTGGGTGAAATTTTATCATCTGCGGAAGGGGAGAGTGCAATATGGAGATGGTGTGTGCTTGAAGAATGGCCTTTTTTGTTCCATGTTTTCTTAAAAGGCAGGTAAAATCTAGTGGGAGATGTTTTAAAAAAAATTCAAGGTAGCACTTTTATAGAAGAAAATGATAAACCTGTCAACTTAATTTTTTTAAATGTAAACCATTTCTTCCAGCAAGAGAGTAGCCTCTCTATCCAGTTATTCAAATTAGGTGAGTTCTAGATATCATCCCAGAGCAGTTCCATTTGTGAGGGTCAATTGGACTTCAAACAGTTTAAGGACTACTCCAAAGACGATGGGCTAGATTTCGGTTTTCAGTGAAAACTGTAGTTTTACGCCAAAATTACCGTTTTCGCTGTGCTACCATTTTTAGACCTAACTTTCGGCCTTTACTCATCGGTAAAGTCGGCGTTGCACAAGGATTCGTGGTGCAAACCGTGAGTTTCGGTAACTTTAGTCCGGCGCTGGCAGCGCTGCGAGAGAGGCCTTGGGAGGGGGAGAGAAACAAACAAAAGAAAATTGCAAAAAACATTCAAGAAACCCTTGTCTACTAAATCGCTGAGAAATAATGATAAAATAAAAACTTTCAACTTAACTTTTTGCAGGTCTTCATACAGCAGGCTCGAGGGGCTAGATGGCCTACTCCTGTTCCTAATTCTTATGTACTGCTGCTGGCAGGGACCCTGTCGGTATTCTGGGCGTGGCGTATGGGTCCCGAGAGAGCCGAAAGTGTGATGCAAATGCAAGCTGCAGCATTGCATGTCATTTTGCGTCACGCTCCTCTCCCCGGCGGTACGTGAAAGCGCTGAGGATCCCACCGACTGGGTTTTCGCCGTGGAAGCTCAAATCGCGGCGAAAACCTGCTTACAAAGTTAGCGTAAATCTAGGCCAACAAATCCCTGGAAACCAGGCAATAGATTGTGAAATTCTCCGTATGGTTTCCCAGGGTTGGATGTCTCTGGCTTTCCCTAGCCTCTGTTTGTAAGAGGGGTTCCCCATAATAGATTTCACGAAAGCAGCCAAACCGGGAACGAGACCTTATTTTAGGTTTTCCATATTGGCTTAAAAATTGACTTTCTCAAAAAATGTTAAACTTAAATAAGTTTTCTATTTTTATTCGATTAAAATGGAGGATACTTTGAATACAAAATTACCTCCTGGACTTTACTTTTTGGATGTCATAATATGATGGGGTGCCTCTAATAATTGGCCACCCCCTTGACCTTGCATCTCTAGTGGCCTCACTATTCCTACCGTGTCACTATCAGATAAGGCCATCTCTGACCATGTCCTTATATCACTCTCCACCCAAATCCCGCTTCCCCTACCCAACCATACTTCATTCTACGTCTGCCCCTGAAAAAAGCTCTCTCCAAACTCTCTTACAACTGCACTTATTAACTCCAAACTGTCCAACCTTTGGCCCTTTATTCACCATGACACTTCTGCAACCACCGACCTGCTCAACCACACCCTCACCACCACCTTTGATGCCCTAGTCCCTATTAAAGCCATTACTCTCTCTCACCCTGGATGTTTCCTCGGTACGGCTCTCATCTTCACTCCCTCAAGACCAAGGGGTGCAGACTTGAATGGATCTGGCAGACAACTGGTTTTGCCATTCAACGCCAGATCTGGCTGGACCACATAAAGCATTATCCGGTCCTACTCTTATCATGCCAAAACTGCTCACTTCCAGGATCATTCTGGAATGCAAAGATAACCCCCAACTACTATTCTGTACTGCTGACTGTCTTCTTCAACCCTTCTCCCCTGTCTCCACCATTTTCGCTTCCAACAACAAGTGTGAGGAGCTCATGGACTTCTCTGTCTCAAAGATTGAGACCATCCGATCAGCTTCCTCTGCCAGTTCCCTTCCTTCCCCTAGCCCATCAGGCCAAACATCCTCTGAAGCTCCCCCTGCCCTAGCCCTGAGCTTGTATCTTTCTCCAGCTTCTCTTTGATCTCCCCTCTTGACCTCGTCATGCTCATCTTGTCCATGAGACCCACTTCCTGATCCCTTGACCCTATTTCCACTAAGTTACTGACTACCCAACTTCCTTTTCTGGCTCCCATGTTAGCTGACATTGTCAACGGTCCTCTCTCGGGCACTGTCCCCCTCCTTCAAATCTGCCGTCATCACCCCTTTCAAAAAAAAATCAACCCTTGACCCCACTGTGCTTGCGAGCTACCACCCCATCTCCAAACTCTCAAATCCTTGAACGTATTGTCGCCTCCCAAATCCGTGCCTGTCTTTCCCAGAACTCCATATTTGAATTCCTCAATCTAGTTTCTGCCCCTGACACAGTATGAAACGGCTCTCATCAAAGTCACAAATGACATCCTTTGTGACTGTGACAAAGATAAACTATCCCTCCTCGTCCTTCTCGATCTGTCTGCAGCATTTGACACTGTTGACTACTCCATCCTCCTTCAACTCCTCCACCATCGTTCAGCTGGGTGGGACTGCACTCGCCTAGTTCCATTCTTATCTATTTAATCGTCGCCAGAAAATCACCTGTAATGGCATCTCTTCCCACTCCCACATCGTTACCTCTGGTGTCTCCCAAGGATCTGACCTTGACCCCTTCCTATTTCTCATCTATATGCTGCCCTTTGGCGATATCATCTGAAAACATGGCGTCACTGTCCACATGTATGCTGACGACATCCAGCTCTACCTCAGCACCACTTCTCTCAACCCATCCGTTGTATCTAACTTGTCAGACTGCTTGTCCGACATCCAGTACTGGATAAGCAGAAATTTTCTCCAATTGAATATTGGGAAGACCGAAGCCATTGGTCCCCGCCAAAACTGCATTCCCTAGCCACCGACTCCATCCCGCTCCCGAGCATCTATCTGAGGCTGAACCAGCATTTTCGCAACCTAGGTGTCATATTTGACCCTGAAATGAGCTTCCAGCCACATATCCGCAGCATAACTAAAACTGCCTATTTCCACCTCCGTAACAATGCCCATCTCCGCCCCGCCTCAGCTCATCTGTTGCTGAAACCCTCATCCATTATTTTGTTACCTCTAGACTTCAGTGCACTCCTGGCACTCTTCCCACCTTCTATTCTATGTAAACTTGATGTCATCTGAAACTCGCGTGTCCTAACTCGCACCAAATCCCGATCACCCATCACCCCTGTGCTCCCTGACCTACATTATCTCCCGGTTAAGTAACGCCTCAATTTTCAAAATTCTCATCCTTGTTTATAAATCCCTCTATGACCTTGCCCCTCCTTATCTCTGTTATCTCTTTCAGCCTCACAATCCCCTGAGAAGCCTGTGCTCCTCAAATTCTACCCTCTTGAGCATCCCTGACTATAACTGCTCAACTATTGCTGGACGTGCCTTCAGCTGCCTGGGGCCTAAGCTCTGGAATTCCCTGCCTAAACCTGCCACCTTTCTACCTCGCTTTCCTCATTTAAGATGCTCCTTAAATCCTACCACGTTGACCCTCATCTGCCATAATTTCTTCTTCTGTGACTCGGTGTCAAATTTACTTGTTTTGTCTTTTTACACTCATGTGAAGCGCCTTGGGACATTTTGCTATGTTCAAGGCGCTATATAAATACAAGTTGTTGCTGGCATGAATTGCCTCCCGTAGGGAAAAGAAACACTCATTGATTTCAGGATGGTAACTTGATCAAATGCTTCAGAGGGCATCTTAAACCATGAGAACGAAGTGTGAACAGTTTATAATTAACATATGAACCATGAGATCACTTTTAAATTCCCTACAATTCAATATGAATGGCATTAGGAGAAACCCTTGAGAATCTCGCTCCACAGAGCGAGCTAAGAGGCAGAGGTTCGAGCTACATTAGAACAGTTGACATAGCAGATTGAATAGGAAATCCTGTCCTGGCAATTTACACAGATAAATGTTGACAGAGGCACGACCAAAATCGGAACAAGTGAAACTGAGGTATGTGGACAGAGAATATATGCCCTACACCAGATTAATAGCAGGAGTAGGCTCCTTGAGTCTGCTCTGCCATTTAATAAGATTATGGCTGATGTGCATCAACTTCACTTTCTTGCCCAATCCCAAAAATCCCTTGATTCCCTTAATGCCCAAAAAATAATCAATCACAGTCTTGAATACACTCAACTCTCACCATTCAAAGTCCCTTGGTTAGAAAATTCCAAAGATTCACAAACTTCTGAGTGGAGAAATTTCTCCTCATCTCAGTCCTGGTTTTTGCCTCTCCCAGGAGGTCAAGTGGCTCCGGTTGGGGTGAAGTGTAGATGTTTTTAGTGTAAGGGGTGTTGCAGTGCTGTGGGACGGACTGGTTGGGCTGGGTGCTCTTTGCCTTTCCGTCATTGTTCATGGGTTTGTATGTAACCTTTAAGGCTGCTGATGAAGGGCCGTGTGGTTCTTTGTCGGCTGGCGCAGACACGACGGGCCGAAATGGCCTCCTTCTGCGCTGTAAATTTCTATGTTTCTAAATGGCCAACACCTTACCTGAGACTATGACCCCTAGTTCTAGGGTCTCCAGCTAGGCGAAACAGCCTCTCGGCATCTTAAGAATTTTATACATTTCATGAGATCGCCTCTCGGTTCATCTAAACTCCAGTGAATATAGGCTCATTCTACTTAATCTCTTCACAGGACAACTCTCGTATCCTAGGAATCAATCTAGTGAACTTTCGTTGCAACCCCTCTAAGGCAAGAATCGCCTCCCTTGGGTTAAGAGACAAAAACTGTACAGTATTTAGATGTACTGTTGTGTTTTATCAGAGAATTCTGTTTCATTTTAGGTCCCTTATTTTCCATGTTACTGACAGTGGTTATCATAGAGGCTTAGGTAGTTGATGTGTGGTGACATCCACAATGAAGGTATAATGTCTATAATTTTACCATGTAACTATATCAAATGAGATTCGATAGCTGATAATGTACACGTTCCTGGGAAAGAACAGTTTTTGTGCGTGTATATATAGGGGTTGAAATTCTGTTTCTAACGCCACCCGTTAATGCCGGAGAGGGGTGGCTAAATGCTTACTGTTGGCGGGGAACGGGTCCCTCAGCTCAAAGGGAAATTTAATTGGGCGGTGGGGGCAGCACCAAGAGGTACCGCTGCGCGCTTTGCCGCCACCCACGTAGTGAGGATATCGATTGTGCAACGCCCCGTTGGCGCCGCGGCTGAGAAATTAGGTTGGTATGGTGGCCTTACCGGCAGGCGTTTGTACAGCCTGGAAAAGCTGTTGGGACATTGGGGATCCCAGGGCGGTAGCGTCCAGTGATCAAGGTAAGTTGTTATCTTTAATAATTTCAGCATTTATGCATTAATGGCGCCTGTGGGAAAGTGTGGGTGTGGTTCAGATAAATTTCTGAAACTACTTTTTTCTCTTTTTCCAACTCTCATCCCGGCAGCCTACCGTCGGGAAATTCAGTAGGCCTCCTGAGTTACCACTCTGTTCGTGCCCGAGGATGAGTGTGTAACGCCACTTTTAGCGCTGCGCTCTCATCCTTGTGTGGCAAAACTGAATTTGGCAATTTGAGGCGGTGATTTCAGGCTGGCATTAAAATCTCCACTCTGCCTGTGTTACTGCCTCAAAAATAGCGGTACCAAATTTTGATCCTACAATATTTAAGCCATTGTAGATTATCACTTGATAAACTACATAATACTGATTACAGACCTTAATTTTGATAGATTTGCGACTGCTTTTTGCCTGGGCGAAGTGTGATTTTTTTTTTTTTGGGCGCTAAACGAGTCGCACAACATTTTGCGCCTGGGCGGAAATTTCGGCAGTGGCATTGTGGCGGCGCTAAAACTTGTCGCTACCCGATGTTTTAAGCGTTTTGATGACGTCAATTGGCGTGCAATGCTGCGCTATTGTCCCGGGCGGAAAATTCGGCTATCCCCCGTTTTAACATCCGCCGGGAAACCCGCTAGGAAAAAACATTCGGACCCAGGGCTAACGGTGCCATCTTGAAAACTGAGCAGAAGATCAGTGCATAAAAGGGTCTGGCTGCGTTTTACACAGTGAAGTTTTATGTGAGTTTATAGTTTTGTTTTAAAGGATATTTAAGGACATTTGTTTTTAAAATGGGGGCTATACAATGTCAGCCAGTATTCCTGGCTGCTTTTTCTATGCAGCGTCGAGCTGGAAGAAAGCTTATTGATTATTTTGAGTGTAATCGAAGAGGGGTTGCAAGAGGGATAGAGTATAAAAGCAAAGAAGTCCTACAACTGTACAGGGTATTGGTGAGGCCACACCTGGAGTACATCATACAGTTTAGGCCTCCGTATTTAAGGAAAGATATACTTGCATTGGAGGCTGCTCAGAGAAGGTTCACTAGGTTGATTCTGGAGATGAAGTGGTTGACTTATGAAGATATGTTGAGTAGGTTGGGCCTATACACATTGGAGTTCAGAAGAATGAGAGGTGATCTTATTGAAACATATAAGATAATGAGGAGTCTCGCATTGCCCCAATCTTAGTGCACAGACACTACATCGCATTGCCCCAAACCTAGTCCACAGACACTACATTGCATTGCCCCAACCCTATTCCACAGACACTACATCACATTGCTCGAATCCTAGTCCTAGCACATTGCCCCAACCCAGCCTGGGGATTTTGCAGGACTTACCCTCACTTTTGAACAGGGGTTCAGCACCTCCACGGGCAGTTGCCCACCCTGAGGCACCGATCAGACCGGCCACTTGCTCCTCCAGGTCTATCAGAGGCATGGTTCTCGGTGGACCGCTGCGTGTCCGTTGCTGCTCCCGGCGGTTGTGGGACATCTTTCCCTGCAAAGATGACAATGGGAATGATTAGCATATGGCCCATCTGCTCTTGTGGTGCACACTGATAAAAGCACTTATACCATACTGTGTGGATTTAATGGCCCTGGAAGTTGCATGTGGTTCATGAGGAAGACATTGAAGCGCAGAAACATCTTTTAAGATCTCAGAAAGCAATCTTAATAATGTGTAAAGAACTTTCATGGCAAATAAGGGTGCAGCACTTGTCGAAATCTCGATCTCCGAAAAAAATTACTCCGACACTTTCAGCTCCGGCAGAAGTTTCTTTAATTTACTTGCTAGCAAGGGAAAGGTCACACTCAGTCAATGGCTAAGTGAACACCTCCGAAATGGTACAGTTTCACGAGATATTTATACAATAAAACCCAAGTTATGGCCTCTCCCTGTGTATTGGCTCTGTCTCGCAGTCAGTGAATACAGATAGAGAGTTAATTACTACATCCTTGTCTTGACATGGTTTCCAGATATTTCCTTTTGTCAGGGTTATTAGTTGGCCAGCCGGCCATTACTCCATAAGAGTGTGGTAATGAGCTATTACCTGTCTTGCATTGTGTCAGGATTGTCCAGTTTCCTAGTCAGTTATCTTTTTGCATCAAATGGATGAGGTCTCTACAAGAGATAATGGCTGGTGGTTTGAGTACTTCGAAAAGGGTGGGGTGGCATGGAACTGGTGTCGTATAGACAATAGGAGAGCACCATGGGGGGGTACTTGTCTCAGCAGGACTTGCCTCCTAGCTGTCTGGTGGCTATCAGCCCTTTCAAGCCAGGTTTAGCTGTTTATGCAAGCCGACTGCTTTATGCAGAAATTTCTGGAAGGACCAGGACTCCATTTTGTTATATATTAAAAAGGGCACAAAAATACCGTGTGGTATCAGCTTAGATAAAAATACATTTCCACACACTATGCCTATCTATATTAATATATCATATTTTTAATTTAAGTAATGGAGTTCATCAATAAAAATATTACTTTAACGACCCTGCAACGGTCATTGAACCTCTTGCGGCACTGGGTGTGGATCCTTTCGATGTTGTCGATATAAGAAACCTCCTCAGCGATGCTGGTCCAAATGCGACGAAAAACCGCTGGGTGGGGTTTACTTGCGTCCCTCCTGTTTAAATCTGCCCATCTCCTCTCCACAGCAGTGATAAGGGCCTCGTTGGCCTCAGTACTAAACTTCCTTGCTCGCAGCCTGCTCCCATCTCCTTCCATCGTGACTGCAATCTAAAAATGGCTGATTGAGTCCTTGGTGTACTGGGCATGCGCGGGTGCTCCCTAACAGCTGACCAGAAGCGTGGGAAGAAGAAAAAAAAGGCAAAAAAAATTAGCACCGCGCAGAAGGTACGATTTTTTTTTCGATTGCAAATTTCGACTCCGGCGCACAAAATCTGTGTGCAACGGCGGATTTATTACTGTCAATATCGCTCTTCACCGTTTGGCGAATTTTGCGAGGTCTGGCGATAACGGTACCTCAGCGGCTTAAAAAAAAATTGCCGCCGCGATTATCACCCAAAAAGGGGCGAAATTGCTAATACCCAAAATTCTAGCCCCTTAAATCTTCCCTTTTCTGTTGAGTTTTTCCTTTTATAGTTATAACCTCTCAGTTCTGGTATTATCCTCGTAAATCTTTTTTTGCACCTTCTCCACTGTTATTTTTTTGTAATATGGAGACCAGAACATTAAACCAGGTGCTGCAGTAAACGAATGTGGGTGCAAGAGCTGCTCAAATCTTAAATATGGAGTCAAGTGGCATTGCAAAGATGGTCAAGACAAATCGAATGTTACGGTGTTTATGTATAGCAATAGTGTGAAACCAAATTTCATCGTGCAACTTGTACAGTTGAAAATGACTCCTGTGAAGCTGGTGTTACGAGAGTATTTTAAAGTGCTATTACATTGTGGCTTGATGTTTGCATTTTTATAATTCCAGTCTCCTGGGGTCTGATTGGACATATAGGGTACATACAGACATACAGGTTCCAACAGGGGGTCCATAGATCAATGCTGGACCAAAATAGCTTGGATGATTTATACTGGGAACTGCCATTGGCTGTGTGAACTATACGTCGAGTGTCAATGGTATCGCTATGTAAAATCATATTTGGAGATCATAGCTATTTTGTATATATAAAAAAAAATTAAATCACTCTTGTCTTTATTGTACAGTTTTAAAAAAAATCCACTCGTGGATCAGTGTATAAAAAACCAACCAATAGTATTTTCTGCTTTTTCTTACGTGCCCAGAGGCAACCCATTTCCTCCACTTTTTACTTTCAGCAGATTATGCTGTTTCCAGAATAAAGACACCTTTTTATGTGGCTAGGTCATTGGCCTGATGGTATAAATCATGGTAATTAGCTATTGTACAAATCGTTGCAATCCATTGTTGATTACTTCTTGATTTTAAACTTGTAGGGAACTGCTTTCACCAAGAAATGATGTGATTGAGTTGTGAATTTGTCTTATCTCAGCATATTTGCCTCTGAAACCCTCATCCATCCCTTAGTTATCTCCATAATTCACTATTCTAATGCTTTCTTGGCTGGTCTCTCATCCACCCAGCTCATCAAAAACTTTGCTGCCAGTATTCTATGCTGATTGCCCATCTCCCCTGTCCTCGCTATTGGGAAATTGTAGTCTTGTGTTTTATAACCTTCAAGGTCTGAGTTCCTCGATGAGATAATTACCCTATGATTGCTTGTGAGTGTCTGATTTGACTCTATATGGTGTAGCTTATATACCTTATTACTTTTCCTCAAGATGACTAACCTTATTGTCATCTGACTTTCATCTCAGCTGGTCTGTTATAGTAAACAGTAGTCAGTGGCTTCACAGTCATGTCATCACTTCTGTCCAAAATAACTGCTATATGTTATTAGTTGAGTTATGAAGTTGAAAAGGAATCTTGAGTTCTTATGACCTTTACAGACTGCTGAAGCTTTGTGGTTATACGTTTATATTATCCAAACTCCTTGATTATGTTACAGCCTCATACTGCAGACCAACCAAATTATTATTGTGTTAAACTGAAAGCACTAAGAAAAGGAAAAAAATGCATAATTTCTAGTGAATTTGGAAATTCTAGAAAAAATTATGAAAATGAATGTTAACATAAACATTTCCTTGCTACAATGCTCCATTTCGCCCTCAGCAAGCTTCCCGCTGGAGTGGAGCTAAATTACAAGGCAAACTGGAATCTGTTCAACCTCTGCAGTCTCCAGGCCAGATCCAAGGTCGTCCCATCCTCCATCATCGAATTACAGTATGCAAACGACGCTTGCGTCTGAGCACACTCGAAGGCCGAACTCCAAGCCATCGTCAACACCTTCACTGAGCCATACGAGAGCATGGGCCTTACACTAAACATCCGTAAGACAAAGGTCCTCTACTAACCTGTCCCCGCCACACAGCACTGCCCCCGGTTATCAAAATCCACGACGAGGCCTTGGACAATGTGGACCATTTTCCATACCTCGGGAGCCTACTGTCAACAAGGGCAGACATCGACGACGTCCCAACACCGCCTTCAGTGTGCCAGTGCAGCCTTCGGTCGCCTGAGGGTTTGAAGACCAGGACCTCAAACCTGGCACCAAGCTCATGGTCGACAGAGTAGTGGTGATACCCGCCCTCCTATATGGCTCAGAGACATGGATTAGGTACAGCAGGCACCTCAAAACATTGGAGAAGTAACACCAGTGTTGCCTCTGCAAGATCCTGCAAATCCATTGGCAGGATCGGCGCACCAACGTCTGTGTTCTAGCTAAGGCCAACATCCCCAGCATTGACCATGCTCGATCAGCTCCATTGGGTGGGCCACATCATCATCCGCATGCCTGACACAAGACTCCCAAAACAAGCGCTCTACTCGGAGCTCCAACTCGGTAAGTGAGCCCCAGGTGGGCAGAAGAAACGCTTCAAGGATACCCTTAAAGCCTCCTTGGAAAAAATGCAACATCCCCATCGACACGTGGGAATCCCTGGTCCAACACCGCCCAAAAGTGGAGGAAAATCATCTGGGAAGGCGCTGAACACCTAGGGTCTCTTCATCGATAACAAGCTGAAGCCAAGCGTCGACAGCTGAAGGAGCGCGTGGTAACCCAGGCACCCCACCCACCTGTTCCTCCAACCACCGTCTGCCCCACTTGTGACAGAGTCTGTAGGTCCCGCATCGGACTCTTCAGTCACCTGAGAACTCATTAGTGTGGAAGCAAGTCATCCTCGACTCCGAGGGACTGCCTGTGATGATGATTACAAAATATTCTGGCCACAGGACAACTCGATAATTTTTCAATAGTTGCAAATTCTCTAAAGTGAATTTCATGTGCATTGAAGGTCCAGTATGTTTTTTAAAAAAAGGACCTCAACCTGAATAAAACCCCAATTTAAAATGAAAAGCATGCATGTTGTAAATAACCAATACTAGGGAATGACCTTAAAGTCTGTAACCCATGACTTTGCTGAGCTGAACCTCACTTGAAGCCAAAATTCCTCTGCTCCATTTGTTTATTTCTGGATTTATACTCCCCAAGGTTGCCCTGCATTCTCAATGTTAGAACTATTTAATCTATTGTGCAAGTTTTTATTATTTTGTATGTGTGTATTTCATGGAAATTACATTGCATTTTAATAAGCACTTTTCCTTTCGAAATTTAGCAACTCACTGCATCCGCAAGTAGGTCCAGTGAGTATTTGAGACCCGAGTTCAATTCCCAATACTGTGTTCGCTGATAGCTGGCAGTAGAGGGCTACAATTTGGCCTGTAGATGAGTGAGAGAATGGTTTGGGACCACAGATGAGGACAGAATTGGCTTTGAATGTGATCCTGCTGACAATGGAATAAATACTGCCAAGACTCACTGATGCTGTAAAATTTTGCCCGAGCAAGGAATAAATGCCTTCAGCAGTGGAGGGAAGGATATTGGGGGGGAAAAAGATGTGTTCAGAACATTCTGAACCCACTATTTGATAACCTCACATTTGCAGACAACAGTTTTTTCTTGAACTGCATTTGGAGTAGCTGGTTTTAGGCCCCTTTGGTTCAGTGTGGTTGGGAACTCGCTGTACAATACACAACTTCAGTACATAAGGAAACATTTCAACTGAAGAAAGACTGTTGAACAAATGTATGCAGTGATTTCCAGCCTAATGTGAAAGCATCTTGTTTTATAGAAACTGATCAGCTTAAATCTTTAACCGGCACTCTGCTTGAAGCTCATATCAGGATCTTTGTGCTCAAAAGGTTAAGATGAGTTAATGGAAGTGGGGGAGGGGCGGGGAAGAGTAGTGAAGACCTGTGCATCCAACGACAGCAACACTCCCACTGATTACCCTCAAAAGAGTTCTACAGTCGTCCAAGAACTGAAAGAGTAAATGGTTGTTTTAAACCTAGGGAGCACTTTAAAGTAGACTTTACGATGCTATACTATGTACATCTTGTCACGTCAGTAAGTGTTGGTAATGCATTTTGGTTTATTTTTAAAAAATAGCTATAATTATACTTTGAATGGAACATAGAAACTAGGTGCAGGACTAGGCCATTCGGCCCTTCGAGCCTGCACCACCATTCAATAAGATCATGGCTGATCATTCACCTCAGTACCCCTTTCCTGCTTTCTCTCCGTGCCCCTTGATCCCTTTAGCCGTAAGGGCCATATCCAACTCCCTCTTGAATATATCCAATGAACTGTCATCAACAGCTCTCTGCGGTAGGGAATTCCACAGGTTCACAACTCTGAGTGAAGAAGTTTCTCCTCATCTCAGTCCGAAATGACTTGCCCCTTAGACTGTGTCCCCTGGTTCTGGACTTCCCCAACATCGGGAATATTCTTCCTGCATCTAACCTGTCCAGTCCCGTCAAAATTTTATATGTTTCTATGAGATCTCCTCTCATCCTTCTAAACTCCAGTGATTACAGGCCCAGTCGATCCAGTCTCTCCTCATATGTCAGTCCTGCCATCCCAGGAATCAGTCTGCTGAACCTTCGCTGCACTTCCTCAATAGCAAGAACGTCCTTCCTCAGATTAGGAGACCAAAACTGAACACAATATTCCAGGTGAGGCCTCACTAAGGCCCTGTACAACTGCAGTAAGACCTCCCTGCTCCTATATGCAAATCCCCTAGCTATGAAGGCCAACATAACATTTGCCGCCTTCACCACTTGCTGTACCTGCACACCAACTTTCAATGACTGATGTACCATGACACCCAGGTCTCGTTGCACCTCCCCTTTTCCTAATATGCTGCCATTCAGATAATATTCTACCTTCGTCTTTTTGCCTCCAAAGTGGATAACCTCACATTTATCCACATTATACTGCATCTGCCATGCGTTTACCCACTCACCTAACCTGTCCAAGTCACCTTGCAGCCTTTTAGCGTCGTCCTCACAGCTCACACCGCCACCCAACTTAGTGTCATCTGCAAACTTGGAGATATTACACACAATTCCTTCATCTAAATCATTAATGTATATTTGTAAATAACTGGGCTCCCAGCACTGAGCCCTGCGCACCCCACCAGTCACTGCCTGCCATTCTGAAAAGGACCCGTTTATTCCGACTCTCTGCTTCCTGTCTGCCAACCAGTTCTCTATCCACGTCAGTACATTACCCCCAATACCATGTGCTTTAATTTTGCACACCAATCTCTTGTGTGGGACCTTGTCAAAAGCCTTTTGAAAGTCCAAATACACCACATCCACTGGTTCTCCCTTGTCCACTCTACTAGTTACATCCTCAAAAAATTCTAGAAGATTTGTCGAGCATGATTTCCCTTTCATAAATCCATGCTGACTTGGACCGATCCTATCACTGCTTTCTAAATGCGCTGCTATTTCATCTTTTAATAATTGATTCCAACATTTTTCCCACTACTGATGTCAGGCTAACTGGTCTATAATTACCCGTTTTCTCTCTCCCTCCTTTTTAAAAAAAAAAGTGGTGTTACATTAGCTACCCTCCAATCCATAGGAACTGATCCAGAGTCGATAGACGGTTGGAAAATGATCACCAATGCATCCACTATTTCTAGTGCCACTTCCTTAAATACTCTGGGATGCAGACTATCGGGTCCCGGGGATTTATCGGCCTTCAATCCCATCAATTTCCCTAACACAATTTCCTGCCTAATAAAGATTTCCTTCAGTTCCTCCTTCTCACTAGACCCTCAGTCGCCTAGTATTTCACGAAGGAAGACACAAATAATCTTCCGGAAGACAGAACCAAAGTATTTGTTCAACTAGTCTGCCATTTCTTTGTTCTCCATTATAAATTCACCTGAGTCTGACTGCAAGGGACCTACATTTGTCTTCACTAATCTTTTTCTCTTCACATATCTGTAGAAGCTTTTGCAGTCAGTTTTTAATGTTCCTGGCAAGCTTTCTTGCAGACTCTATTTTCCCCCTCCGAATTGAACTCTTTGTGCTCATCTGCTGAATTCTAAATTTCTCCCAGTCCTCAGGTTTGCTGCTTTTTCTGGCCAATTTATATGCCTCTGCCTTGGATTTAACACTATCCTTAATTTCCCATGTTAGCCACGGTTGAGCCACCTTCCCAGTTTTATTTTTACTCCAGGCAGGGATGTACAATTGTTGAAGTTCATCCATGTGATCTTTAAATGTTTGCCATTGCCTATCCACCGTCAACTCTTTAAGTATCATTCGCCAGTCTATTCTAGCCAATTCACGTCTCATACCATCGAAGTTACCTTTGACTTAAGTTCAGGACACTGGTCTCTGAATTAACTGTGTCACTCTCCATCTTAATAAAGAATTCTACCATATTATGGTCACTCTTCCCCAAGGGGCCTCGCACAACAAGATTGCTAATTAGTCCTTTCTCATTACGCATCACCCAGTCTAGGATGGCCAGCCCTCTAAGTTGGTTCCTCGACATATTGGTCTAGAAAACCATCCCTAATATACTCCAGGAAATCCTCCTCCACCGTATTGCTACCAATTTGGTTAGCCCAATCTATATGTAGATTTAAGTCTCCCATGATAACTGCTGCACCTTTATTGCACGCATCCCGAATTTCTTCTTTGATGCTGTCCCCAACCACATTACTACTGTTTGGTGGTCTGTACGCAACTCCCATTAGCGTTTTCTGCCCTTTGGTATTCCGCAGCTCCACCCATATAGATTCCACATCATCCAAGCTAATGTCCTTCCTTACTATTGTGTTAATTTCCTCTTTAACCAGCAACGCTACCCCACCTCCTTTTCCTTTCTGTCTATCTTTCCTGAATGTTGAATACCCCTGGATGTTGAGTTCTCAGCCTTGGTCACCCTGGAGCCATGTCTCCATGATGCCAATTATATCATATTCGTTAATTGCTGCCTGCGCAGTTAATTCGTCCACCTTATTACGAATACTCCTCGCATTGAGGCACAGAGCGTTCAGGCTTGTCTTTTTAACACACTTTGCCCCTTTTAGAATTTTGCTGCAATGTGGCCCTTTTTGATTTTTGCCTTGGGCTTCTCTGCCCTCCACTTTTACTTTTCTTCTTTCTATCTTTTGCTTCTGCCCCCATTCTACTTCCCTCTGTCTCCCTGCATAGGTTCCCGTCTCCCTGCATAGGTTCCCATCCCCCTGCCATGTTAGTTTAACGCCTCCCCATGGAATGGAAGTAGGCTTCATGCTGTGGTAGAGCAGAGGGATTTGGGGTCCAGGTTCACAGGGCATTAAACGCAGCACCTTGGGTTGATGGGGTTATAAAAAAGCTATTGGAATTCTAAGGTTTATCTTAAAGGGTATAGACTATAAAAATCAAGAGGTAATGGTGATCCAATATAAAACCGTAAGACCTCAGTTAGAGTACTGTGTGCAGTATTCGACTCCACACTATATAGGAAGGAAATTGAGACATTGGAGAGAGTACATTGCGGATTCACTAGGATGCAAACCTTTCCGGATGCTGTCTGGATTGTGGAAAAGAAATATAAAGAAAGAAAATACTGTATTTTTGTGAGACGAATGCAGATTACAGTACAGTATGAAATGATGGGCTAGAGTAGATAAAAGCGGACTATTTCTAGTTTTTGAGGGGTGAAAAATGAGTGGCCATAGATGCAAGATTAATGTAAAAGATTCAGAAGAAAAGGAAGGAGAAACTTCTTCAGAGTTGCAAGGCTGTGGAGTTCACTTTGAGTTAATGGATGAGGTAGAAACTATGTTAACATTCAAGATTTAATTTGGATCAGTGGATGAAGGAAAAGTGTGAAAGAAAATGGGAACAGCGTGGATAAATGTATCCTAACTCGCACCAAATCCCGTGCACCCATCACACCTGTGCTTGCTGACCTGCATTGGCTCCGGTTAAGCATATTTGTTTTCAAATCCCTCCATGGCCTTGCCTCTCCCTGTCTCTATAATCTCCTCCAGCCCCACAACCCTACGAGATAGCTGTGCTCCTCTAATTTTGGCATTTTGAGCCTCCTTAATTTTAATCGCTGAACCATTGGTGTTTGTGCCTTCAGCAGCCGAGGCCCTAAGCTCTGGAATTACCCCCCGAAACCTCTCTCCCTCTCTACCTCCATTTCCTCCTTCAAGACGCTCCTTAAAACCTACGTCTTTGACCAAGCTTTTGGTCATCTGCCCTAATTTCTCCTTATGAGGCTCGATGTCAAATTTTTTGTCTTGTAATACTCCTGTGAAGTGCCTTGGGATGTTTTACTACGTTAAAGGTGCTGTATAAATACAAGTTGTTGTTGTTGTTTAGGACTGTTTGCTTCTGTGGAGAGTAAACTGGCTGGACCCAAAGGCCCATTTTGTGTTGTAACTTCTACATATCTGTCTATCAGGGATGACATTTAACTCTCATCTGGAAATGCTAGGGTATGGTAAGTTTCCTCCTCTAAAGGACATTAGTGAACAGTTGGGCAGCTGCAACGTGTACAGCAAGACGAAGCAAACTTATTGATGATCTATTCCTCAATCAGTGACCAGATATAGCAGCATTGAAGTGTGTGGCATTGCTTCGGGTCAGCAGCAGTTTTGAGTTTTTCCCTTGTGCACTACAAATTTTTACGAGTAAATATCTTGTTTAACAAATTTGTTCTGAATGCCGTGGTTAACCCAATTTTTTACTGTGTTTTATTACAATTAAACTAAAGGGCGATTTATTGGATGTTATCAATTTTAAATAGAAATTAACTTAATACAATAAATGCATAAAACACAGAAATATCGCATCTTTTCAAAACTTTAATTTAACTCATTGTATGTTGCTTTGTCTGGTTTCTTGTGTCCTCCAACTGTTCATCTCAACAGAGTTGTTAAAGCAACTTGCTAATGATTCATAAGAACATAAGCAATAGGAGTAGCTGCAATACAGCGGGACCTGGGGGTCCTGGTGCATGAAACACAAAAGGATAGTATGCAGGTACAGCAAGTGATCAGGAAGGCCAATGGAATCTTGGCCTTTATTGCAAAGGGGATGGAGTATAAAAACAGGGAAGTCTTGCTGCAGCTATACAAGGGTATTGGTGAGGCCACACCTGGAATACTGCATGCAGTTTTGGTTTCCACATTTATGAAATGATAGACTTGCTTTGTCGGCAGTTCAGAGAAACATAGAAATTTACAGCGCAGAAGGAGGCCATTTCAGCCTATCGTGTCCGCACCGGCCGACAAGAGCCGCACGGCCCTTGGTCAGCAGTCCTAAAGGTTACATATAAACCTATGAACAATGACAAAAAGGCAAAGAGCACCCAGCCCAACCAGTCCGCCTCACACAACTGCGACACCCCTTATACTGAAAACATCTACACTCCACCCCACCGGAGCCATGTGATCTCCTGGGAGAGGCAAAAAAACAGATTTAAAAACCCAGGCCAATTTAGGGAGAAAAAATCTGGGAAAATTCCTCTCCGACCCATCGAGGCGATCAACACAAGTCCAGGAGATCACCCTGGCCGTATTCTATTCCCTGCAGTACTTGCCATTACATCTGCGCCATCCAACAAAAGGTCATCTAGTCTAATCCCAATTACCAGCTCTAGGTCCGTAACCCTGCAGGTTACTGCACTTCAAGTGCCCATCCAACCATCTCTTAAAAGTGGTAAGGGTTTCTGCATCCACCACTCTTCCAGGCAGCGAGTTCCAGATCCCCACAACCCTCTGTGTAAAGAAGTCCCCCCTCAAATCCACTCTAAACCTTCCACCAACCAACTTAAAGCTATGCTCCCTCGTAATAGATCCCACCACCGATGGAAATAGACCCTTACTATCCACTATGTCCAGGCCCCTCAATATTTTGTACACCTCGATGAGGTCTCCTCTCAACCTTCTCTGTTCCAATGAGAACAAACCCAGTCTATCCAATCTGTCCTCATAACTAAGATTCTCCATTCCAGGCAGCATCCTCGTACATCTCCTCTGCACCCTCGAGTACAATCACATCCTTCCCATAATACGGCGACCAGAACTGCACGCAGTACTTGAGCTGTGGCCTAATCAAAGTATTAGGCAATTTAAGCATAACCTCCTTGCTCTTATATTCTATGCCTCGGCCAATAAAAGCAAGCATTCCGCCTGGCCTGCTACTTTCAGGGATCTATGGACAAGCACTCCAAGGTCCCTTTGTTCATCTACACTATTAAGTACCCTTTCTTTATTAGCCCTCCCAATGTGCATTACCTCACACTTCTCTGAATTAAATTCCATTTGCCACTGTCTGCCCTCCTGACCAGTAGATTGATATCCTCCTGCAGACCATGACTTTCCTCTTCATTATCAACCACACAGCCAATGTTTGTGTTGTCTGCAAACTTCTTAATCATACTCCCGATATTCAAATCTAAATCGTTGATATATACCACAAAAAGCAAGGATCCCAGTACTGAGCGCTGCGGAACCCCCCTGGAAACATCTTTCCAGTCACAAAAACATCCATCAATCATTACACTTTGCTTCCTACCTCCAAGCCAGTTTTAGATCCATCTTGCCATTTTGCTCTATATCCCATGGGCTTTAACCTTCATGATCAGTCTACCATGTGGGACCTTATCAAAAGCCTTTCTCAAGTCCATATATACTATACCGTACACACTACTCTCATCGACCCTCTTCGTTACCTCCTCAAAAAATTCAATCAGGTTAGTCAAACACAATCTTCCCTTAACAAATCTGTGCTGACTAAAGAAGTCCCCCCTCAAATCCACTCAACCTTCCACCAACCAACTTAAAGCTATGCTCCCTCGTAATAGATCCCACCACCGATGCCTTTCCAAATTCAGATTTATCCTGTCTTTCAGGATTTTTTCCAATAATTTTCCCACCACTGAGGTTAGGCTGACAGGCCTGTAATTACTCGGCCTGTCCCTTTTTCCCTTCTTAAACAATGGTACTACATTAGCAGTCCTCCAATCCTCCGGCACCATGCCCAGATTGAAAGAGGACTGGAAAATGATGGTCAAGGCCTCTGCTATTTCCTCTTTTACTTCGCTCAACATCCTGGGACGCATTTCATCTGGGCCTGGGGACTTAGCTACTTTCAAAGCTGCTAAACCCCTTAATACTTCCTCTCTCGCTATATTTATTTTAGAAACATAGAAAAATAGGTGTAGGAGCAGGCCATTCGGCCCTTCTAGCCATCACCGCCATTCAATGAGTTCATGGCTGAACATGCAACTTCAGTACCCCCTTCCTGCTTTCTCGCCATACCCCTTGATCCCCCTAGTAGTAAGGACTTTATCTAACTCAATTTTGAATATATTTAGTGAATTAGCCTCAACAACTTTCTGTGGTAGAGAATTCCACAGGCTCACCACTTTCTGGGTGAAGAAGTTTCTCCTCATTTCGGTCCTAAATGGCTTACCCCTTATCCTTAGACTGTGATCCCTGGTTCTGGACTTCCCCAACATTGGGAACATTCTTCCTGCATCTAACCTGTCTAAACCCATCAGAATTTTAAACGTTTCTATGAGGTCCCCTCTCATTCTTCTGAACTCCAGTGAATACAAGCCCAGTTGATCCAGTCTTGATAGGTCAGTCCCACCATCCCGGGAATCAGTATGGTGAACGTTCGCTGCACTCCCTCAACAGCAAGAATGTCCTTCCTCAAGTTAGGAGACCAAAACTGCACACAATACTCCAGGTGTGGCCTCACCAAGGCCCTGTACAACTGTAGCAACACCTCCCTGCCCCTGTACTCAAATCCCCTCGCTATGAAGGCCAACATGCCATTTGCTTTCTTAACCGCCTGCTGTACCTGCATGCTAACCTTCAATGGCTGATGTACCATGACACCCAGGTCTCGTTGCACCTTCCCTTTTCCTAATCTGTCACCATTCAGATAATAGTCTGTCTCTCTGTTTTTACCACCAAAGTGGATAACCTCACATTTATCCACATTATACTTCATCTGCCATGCATTTGCCCACTCATCTAACTGATCCAATTCACTCTGCAGCCTCATAGCATCCTCCTCGCAGCTCACACTGCCACCCAACTTAGTATCATCCGCAAATTTGGAGATACTACATTTAATCCCCTCGTCTAAATCATTAATGTGCAGTGTAAACAGCTGAGGCCCCAGCACAGAACCTTGCGATACCCCACTAGTCACTGCCTGCCATTCTGAAAAGTACCCATTTACTCCTACTCTTTGCTTCCTGTCTGACAACCAGTTCTCAATCCATGTCAGCACACTACCCCCAATCCCATGTGCTTTAACTTTGCACATTAATCTCTTGTGTGGGACCTTGTCGAAAGCCTTCTGAAAGTCCAAATATACCACATCAACTGGTTCTCCCTTGTTCACTCGACTGGAAATATCCTCAAAAAATTCCAAAAGATTTGTCGAGCCTGATTTCCCTTTCACTAATCCATGCTGACTTGGACCTATCATGTCACCTCTTTCCAAATGCGCTGCTATGACATCCTTAATAATTGATTCCATCATTTTACCCACTACTGAGGTCAGGCTGACCGGTCTATAAATTCCCTGTTTTCTCTCTCCCTCCTTTTTTAAAAAGTGGGGTTACATTGGCTACCCTCCACTCGATAGGAACTGTTCCAGAGTCAATTGAATGTTGGAAAATGACACTCTATGCATCTGCTATTTCCAAGGCCACCTCCTTACGTACTCTGGGATGCAGTCCATCAGGCCCTGGGGATTTATCAGCCTTCAATCCCATCAATTTCCCCAACACAATTTCCCGACTAATAAGGATTTCCCTCAGTTCTTCCTCCTTACTAGACCCTCTGACTCCTTTTATATCCGGAAGGTTGTTTGTGTCCTCCTTAGTGAAAACCAAACCATAGTACTTGTTCAATTGGTCAGCCATTTCTTTGTTCCCCGCTATGACTGCCCCTGATTCTGACTGCAGGGGACCTACGTTTGTCTTTACTAACCTTTTTCTCTTTACATATCTATAGAAACTTTTGCAATCCGTCTTAATGTTCCCTGCAAGCTTCTTCTCGTACTCCATTTTCCTTGCTTTAATCAAATCCTTTGTCCTCCTCTGCTGAGTTCTAAATTTCTCCCAGTCCCCGGGTTCGCTGCTATTTCTGGCCAATTTGTATGCCACTTCCTTGGCTTTAATACTATCCCTGATTTCTCTTGATAGCCACGGTTGAGCCAACTTCCCTTTTTTATTTTTACGCCAGACAGGAATGTACAATTGTTGTATTTCATCCATGCGGTCTCTAAATGTCTGCCATTGCCCAACCACAGTCAACCCGTTAAGTAGCATTCGCCAATCTATCCTAGCCAATTCACGCCTCATACCTTCAAAGTTACCCTTCTTTAAGTTCTGGACCATGGTCTCTGAATTAACTGTTTCATTCTCCATCCTAATGCAGAATTCCACCATATTATGGTCACTCTTCCCCAAGGGGCCTCACACAACGAGATTGCTAATTAATCCTCTCTCATTACACAGCAGTCTGAGATGGCCTCCCCCCTAGTTGGTTCCTCAACATATTGGTCTAGAAAACATCCCTTATGCACTCCAGGAAATCCTCCTCCACTGTATTGCTTCCAGTTTGGCAAGCCCAATCTATGTGCATATTAAAGTCACCCATTATAACTGCTGCACCTTTATTGCATGCACCCCTAATTTCCTGTTTGATGCCTTCCCCAACATCACTACTACTGTTTGGAGGTCTGTACACAACTCCCACTAACGTTTTTTGCCCTTTGGTGTTCTGCAGCTCTACCCATATAGATTCCACATCATCCAAGCTAATGTCCTTCCTAACTATTGCATTAATCTCCTCTTTAACCAGCAATGCTACCCCACCTCCTTTTCCTTTTATTCTATCCTTCCTGAATGTTGAATACCCCTGGATGTTGAGTTCCCAGCGCTGATCATCCTGGAGCCACGTCTCTGTAATCCCGATCACATCTATTTGCACAGTTAATTCATCCACCTTATTACGGATACGCCTTGCATTAAGACACAAAGCCTTCAGGCTTGTTTTTTTAACACCCTTTGTCCTTTTAGAATTTTGCTGTACAGTGGCCCTTTTTGTTCTTTGCCTTGGGTTTCTCTGCCCTCCACTTTTCCTCATCTCCTTTCTGTCTTTTGCTTTTGCCTCCTTTTTGTTTCCCTCCGTCTCCCTGCATTGGTTCCCATCCCCCTGCCATATTAGTTTAACTCCTCCCCAACAGCACTAGCAAACACTCCCCCTAGGACATTGGTTCCGGTCCTGCACAGGTGCAGACCGTCCAGTTTGTACTGGTCCCACCTCCCCCAGAACCGGTTCCAATGCCCCAGGAATTTGAATCTATCCCTGCTGCACCACTGCTCAAGCCACATATTCATCTGCGCTATCCTGTGATTCCTACTCTGACTAGCACGTGGCACTGGTTGCAATCCCGAGATTACTATTTTTGAGGTCCTACTTTTTAATTTAGCTCCTTAAATTCGTTTTGTCGGACCTCATCCCTTTTTTTAAACCTATGTCGTTGGTACCAATGTGCACCACGACAACTGGCTGTTCTCCATCCCTTTTTAGAATGTCCTGCACCCGCTCCGAAACATCCTTGACCCTTGCACCAGGGAGGCAACATACCATCCTGGAGTCTCGGTTGCGGCCGCAGAAACGCCTATCTACTCCCCTCACAATTGAATCCCCTATCACTATCGCTCTCCCACTCTTTTTCCTGCCCTCCCGTGCAACAGAGCCAGCCACGTTGCCATGAACTTGGCTGCTGCTGCCCTCCCCTGATGAGTCATCCCCCCTCAACAGTACTCAAAGCAGTGTATCTGTTTTGCAGGGTGATGACCCCAGGGGACCCCTACACTACCTCACTACCTTCCTTGCACTACTCTTCCTGCTGGCCTTCCATTCCTTATCTGGCTGTGGACCCTTCTCCTGCAGCAAGACCAACTCGCTACACGTGCTACTCACCTCGTTCTCAGCATTGTGGATGCTCCAGAGTGAATCCACCCTCAGCTCCAATTCCGCAACGTTAGGAGCTGGAGGCGGATACACTTCCCGCACACGTAGTCGTCAGGGACACCGGAAGTGCCCCTGAGTTACCACATGGTACAGGAGGAGCATATCACGTGACCGAGCTCTCCTGTCATGACTTAACCCTTAGATTAACTTAAATTGGCAACAACAATGCTGAAGTTTACTCACTGTTATTGGAGAAAAAAGAAAAACTACTCACCAATCACCAGCCAATCACTTACCCCCTTGGCTGTGATGTCACAGCCGAGGGGGTAAGTGATTGGCTGCTGATTGGTGAGTAGATTTTCTTTTTCTTTTTTATATCAGTCAGTAACTTTTAACATTGTTGTTGCCAATTTAAGTGTATCGAAGGGTGAAGTCATGGCAGGAGAGCTCGGTCGGGTGTTATGCTCCTCCTGTACCATGTGGGAACTCGGGGACACTTCCGGTGTCCCTGACGACTACGTGTGCGGGAAGTGTATCCGCCTCCAGCTCCTAACGGACCGTGTTGCGGAATTGGAGCTAAGGGTGGATTCACTCTGGAGCATCCACGATGCTGAGAATGACGTGAGTATCACGTGTAGTGAGTTGGTCTTGCTGCAGGAGAAGGGTCCTCAGCCAGATAGCGAATGGAAGACCAGCAGGAAGAGTAGTGCAAGGAAGGTAGTGCAGGGGTCCCCTGTGGTCATCCCCCTGCAAAACAGATACACCGCTTTGAGTACTGTTGGGGGGGATGACTCATCAGGGGAGGGCAGCAGCAGCCAAGTTCATTGCACCGTGGCTGGCTCTGTTGCACAGGAGGGCAGGATAAAGAGTGGGAGCGCGATAGTGATAGGGGATTCAATGGTGAGGGGAATAGATAGGCGTTTCTGCGGCCGCAACCGAGGCTCCAGGATGGTATGTTGCCTCCCTGGTGCAAGGGTCAAGGATGTCTCGGAGCGGGTGCAGGACATTCTGAAATGGGAGGGAGAACAGCCAGTTGTCGTGGTGCACATTGGTACCAACGACATAGGTTTAAAAAAAAAGGATGAGGTCCTACGAAACGAATTTAAGGAGCTAGGAGCTAAATTTAAAATGTAGGACTTCAAAAGTAGTAATCTCGGGATTGCTGCCAGTGCCACGTGATAGTCAGAGTAGGAATCGCAGGATAGCGCAGATGAATACGTGGCTTGAGCAGTGGTGCATCAGGGAGGGATTCAAATTCCTGGGGCATTGGAACCGGTTCTGGGGGAGGTGGGACCAGTACAAACCGGATGGTCTGCACCTGGGCAGGACCGGAACCAATGTCCTAGGGGGAGTGTTTGCTAGTGCTGTTGGGGAGGAGTTAAATTAATATGGCAGGGGGATGGGAACCAATGCAGGGAGACAAAAAGGAGGCAAAAGCAAAAGACAGAAAGGAGATGAGGAAAAGTGGAGGGCAGAGAAACCCAAGGCAAAGAACAAAAGGGCCACTGTGCAGCAAAATTCTAAAAGGACAAAGGGTGTGTGTCTTAATGCAAGGAGTATCCGTAATAAGGTGGATGAATTAACTGTGCAAATAGATGTTAACAAATACGATGTGATTCGGATTACGGAGACGTGGCTCCAGGATGATCAGGGTTGGGAACTCAACATCCAGGGGTATTCAACATTCAGGAAAGATAGAATAAAAGGAAAAGGAGGTGGGGTAGCATTGCTGGTTAAAGAGGAGATTAATGCAATAGTTAGGAAAGACATTAGCTTGGATGATGTGGAATCTATATGGGTAGAGCTGCAGAACACCAAAGGGCAAAAAACGTTAGTGGGAGTTGTGTATAGACCTCCAAACATTAGTAGTGATGTTGGGGAAGGCATCAAACAGGAAATTAGGGGTGCGTGCAATAAAGGTGCAGCAGTTATAATGGGTGACTTTAATATGCACATAGATTGGGCTAGCCAAACTGGAAGCAATACGGTGGAGGAGGTTTTCCTGGAGTGCATAAGGGATGGTTTTCTAGACCAATATGTCGAGGAACCAACTAGGGGGGAGGCCATCTAAGACTGGGTGTTGTGTAATGAGAGGATTAATTAGCAATCTCATTGTGCGAGGCCCCTTGGGGAAGAGTGACCATAATATGGTGGAATTCTGCATTCGGATGGAGAATGAAACAGTTAATTCAGAGACCATGGTCCAGAACTTAAAGAAGGGTAACTTTGAAGGTATGAGGCGTGAATTGGCTAGGATAGATTGGCGAATGATACTTAGGGGGTTGACTGTGGATGGGCAATGGCAGACATTTAGAGACCGCATGGATGAATTCCAACAATTGTACATTCCTGTCTGGCGTAAAAATAAAAAAGGGAAGGTGGCTCAACTGTGGCTATCTCGGGAAATCAGGGATAGTATTAAAGCCAAGGAAGTGGCATACAATTTGGACAGAAATAGCCGCGAATCCGGGGACTGGGAGAAATTTAGAACTCAGCAGAGGAGGATAAAGGATTTGATTAGGGCAGGGAAAATGGAGTACGAGAAGAAGCTTGCAGGGAACATTAAGGTGGATTGCAAAAGTTTCTATAGGTATGTAAAGAGAAAAAGGTTAGTAAAGACAAACGTAGGTCCCTTGCAGTCAGAATCAGGGGAAGTCATAACGGGGAACAAAGAAATGGCAGACCAATTGAACAAGTACTTTGGTTCGGTATTCACTAAGGAGGACACAAACAACCTTCCAGATATAAAAGCGGTCAGAGGGTCTCGTAAGGAGGAGGAACTGAGGGAAATCTTTATTAGTCGGGAAATTGTGTTGGGGAAATTGATGGGATTGAAGGCTGATAAATCCCCAGGGCCTGATGGACTGCATCCCAGAGTACTTAAGGAGGTGGCCTTGGAAATAGCGGATGGATAGAGTGTCATTTTCCAACATTCCATTGACTCTGGATCAGTTCCTATCGAGTGGAGGGTAGCCAATGCAACCCAACTTTTTAAAAAAGGAGGGAGAGAGAAAACAGGGAATTATACACCGGTCAGCATGACCTCAGTAGTGGGTAAAATGATGGAATCAATTATTAAGGATGTCATAGCAGCGCATTTGGAAAATGGTGACATGATAAGTCCAAGTCAGCATGGATTTGTGAAAGGGAAATCATGCTTGACAAATCTTCTGGAATTGTTTGAGGATGTTTCCAGTAAAGTGGACAAAGGAGAACCAGTTGATGTGGTATATTTGGACTTTCAGACGGCTTTCGACAAGGTCCCACACAAGAGATTAATGTGCAAAGTTAAAGCACATGGGATTGGGGGTAGTGTGCTGACATGGATTGAGAACTGGTTGTCAGACAGGAAGCAAAGAGTAGGAGTAAATGGGTACTTTTCAGAATGGCAGGCAGTGACTAGTGGGGTACCGCAAGGTTCTGTGCTGGGGCCCCAGCTGTTTACATTGCACATTAATGATTTAGACGAGGGGATTAAATGTAGTATCTCCAAATTTGCGGATGACACTAAGTTGGGTGGCAGTGTGAGCTGCGAGGAGGATGCTATGAGGCTGCAGAGTGTCTTGGATAGGTTAGGTGAGTGGGCAAATGAATGGCAGATGAAGTATAATGTGGATAAATGTGAGGTTATCCACTTTGGTGGTAAAAACAGAGAGACAGACTATTATCTGAATGGTGACAGATTAGGAAAAGGGAAGGTGCAACGAGACCTGGGTGTCATGGTACATCAGTCATTGAAGGTTGGCATGCAGGTACAGCAGGCGGTTAAGAAAGCAAATGGCATGTTGGCCTTCATAGCGAGGGGATTTGAGTACAGGGGCAGGGAGGTGTTGCTACAGTTGTACAGGGCCTTGGTGAGGCCACACCTGTAGTATTGTGTACAGTTTTGGTCTCCTAACTTGAGGAAGGACATTCTTGCTATTGAGGGAGTGCAGTGAAGATTCACCAGACTGATTCCCGGGATGGTGGGACTGACCTATCAAGAAAGACTGGATCAACTGGGCTTGTATTCACTGGAGTTCAGAAGAATGAGAGGGGACCTCATAGAAACGTTTAAAATTCTGACGGGATTAGATAGGTTAGATGCAGGAAGAATGTTCTAAATGTTGGGGAAGTCCAGAACCAGGGGTCACAGTCTCAGGATAAGGGGTAAGCCATTTAGGACCGAGATGAGGAGAAACTTCTTCACCCAGAGAGTGGTGAACCTGTGGAATTCTCTACCACAGAAAGTAGTTGAGGCCAATTCACTAAATATATTCAAAAGGGAGTTAGATGAAGTCCTTACTACTCGGGGGATCAAGGGGTATAGTGAGAAAGCAGGAAGGGGGTACTGAAGTTTCATGTTCAGCCATGAACTCATTGAATGGCGGTGCAGGCTAGAAGGGCTGAATGGCCTGCTCCTACACCTATTTTCTATGTTTCTATGTCACCTTTCTGTTTCGTTCTACTTTTTTGCCTTCTCCCTGTAGCTGCACCGGCTGGCCTCTCTCCGACTCCGGAACTCCCGCCTCTCCACGCACCTCCTCGACACTGCTCCCGGTCTCACTGGCCTTTTTTGGCCTCTCGCCGACCCCGGAACTCCCGCCTCTCCACGCACCTCCTCGACGCTGCTCCCGGTCTCACTGGCTTTTATAGGCCTCTCGCCGACCCCGGAACTCCCGCCTCTCCACGCACCTTCTCGATTCTGCTCCCGGTCTCACTGGCCTTTATAGGCCTCTCGCCGACCCCAGAACTCCCGCCTCTCCACTCCACCTCGATAGCAGTATCTGCATTACCCCTTTCCTTTGTGAAATCAGATGCAAAGTATTCGTTAAGAACCCTACCAACATCTTCCCCCTCCACACAAAAATTACCCTCATGCTATTGAGAGAGTGCAGCGAAGGTTCACCAGACTGATTCCTGGGATGGCAGGACTGACATATGAAGAGAGACTGGACCGACTGGGCCTGTATTCACTGGAGTTTCAAAGGATGAGAGGGGATCTCATAGAAACATATAAAATTCTGACAGGACTGGACAGGTTAGATGCAGGAAGAATGTTCCCGATGTTGGGCAAGTCCAGAACCAGGAGACACAGTCTAAGGATAAGGGGTAAGCCATTTAGGACTGAGCTGAGGAGAAACTTCTTCACTCCGAGCGTTGTTAACCTGTGTAATTTTCTACTGCAGAGAGTTGTTGATGCCAGCTCATTGGATATATTCAAGAGGGAGTTAGATATGGCTCTTGCGGCTTAAGGGATCAATGGGTATGGAGAGAAAGCAGGAAAGGGGCATTGAGGTTGAATGATCAGCCATGATTTTATTGAATGGTGGTGCAGGCTCGAAGAGCCGAATGGCCTACTCCTGCGCTTATTTGCTATGTTTCTATGGTCTCTAATTGGCCCTACCCTTCCTTTAGTTACCCTCTTACTCTTAATATATTTATAGAACATCTTGGGGTTGCTTTAATTTTACTGGCCAAGAATTTCTCGTGCTCTCTCTTAGCATTCCTAATATGCTTTTTAATTTTGCCCCTTAACTTTCTATATTCCTCTAAAGATTCTGACGTATTTAGCTGTTGGTATATGACATAAGCGTCCCTTTTTTACTTAATCCTCCCCTGTAAGTCCCTCGACATCCAGGGGACTCTTGAATTATTTTTCCTAGCCTTTTTCTTTCAGGGCACATGTTTGGCCTGAGCCTTCCGGATCTCCTTCTTGAATGCCTCCCACTGTTCTGACACTGATTTACCCACAAGTAGCTGTTTCCAGTCCATTATAGCCAAATCACTCCTTAACTTCGCAAAATTAGCTTTTCCCCAATTCTGAATTTTTATTCCAGGCCTATTCTTGTCCTTATCCATCACCACCTTGAATCTGACTGAATTATGGTCACTGGCACCCAAATGCTCCCCCACTAATACTCCTTCAACCTGCCCAGCTTCATTCCCCAAAACTAAATTCAAGACCGCCCCCCGATGTTGGGCTTACTGCATGCTGACTAAAAAAGTTCTCTTGAATGCATTTCAAGAATTCTGCACCCTCTATACCCTTCACACTAAATTTGTCCCAATCAATATTTGGACAGTTAAATCCCCTACTATTACTACCCTATGGTTTTTAGACTTCACAGCAATTTGCCTAAAAATTTGCTCCACTATCTCCCTCCCACTGTTTGGGGGACCCATATGGCCTCATTTGATGATCCCTTTAACATATCATATCCCCCCTCATCGCTGTATATTTTCTTTAATCAGTACCGCAACCCCCGCTCCCCCCCCCCTCTCTATCTTGTCTAAAAGTCCTGTAGCCAGGAATATTGATCTGCCAAACCTGCCACTCTTTTAGTCATGTTTCTGTAATGGCTATAATGTCATACTCCCAAGTGTCTACCTGTGCTCTTAGCTCATCCGTTATACTCGCATTTATTCGCTATGCTCGTTGCATTAAAGTATATATCATTCAGCACCGGAAGACCTCCTTGCTTATTACATACTACGCCCTGATTTCTCTGTCTTACAAATTCGCTTTCTCGATTCTTGCTATCCAATTTCTGCTTTACTTCCTTCCCTTTTGAATTTGTTCTCTGGTTCCCATCCCCTGCCAAGCTAGTTTAAACTCTCCCCAACAGCACTTGCAAAACTCCCCGCGAGGATATTGGTCCCGCTGCTGTTGAGGTGCAACCCATCCGGTTTGTACAGGTCCCATCTCTCCCAGAAGCGGTCCCAATGCCTCAGGAATTTAAAGCCTCCCTTCTACACCAATTTTCCAGCCACGTGTTCATCCTCTCTATCCTTCTATTCTTAAACTCATTAGCACGTGGCACCGGTAGTAACCCGGAGATTACTACCTTTTGAGGTCCTCCCCTTTAATTTTCTTCCTAGTTCCCTGAATTCTTCCTGTAAGACCTCATCCCTCATTTTACCTATGTCATTGGTCCCGATATGGACCACGACCTCCAACTGTTTACCCTCTCTTCCCCCCCACCACCCCCCCCCCCCCCCCCCCCCACGATGTCCTGCGTCCGCTCTATGACACCCTTGACCCTGCCACCAGGGAGGCACGTCTACGGCTGCAGAAACGCCTGTCTGTTCCCCTAACTATAGAATCTCCGATCACTAGGGCTCTCTTGTTCTTCGTCCCTTCCCCCTGTGCAGATGAGACACCCGTGGGGCCTTGGAATTGGCTCTGGCTGCACTCTGGAGAGGACCATCATCCTTACCGATACTCAGAAGTGAATATTGGTTTGAAAGCGAGATGGACTCGTGGGGGGACTCCTGCACGACTTGCCTAGCACACTTACTAGGTCTGGTGGTCACCCACTTCCCCTCTCCTTGCACGCCTTTAAGCTGCGGGGTGACCCCCTCCTGATATGTGCTGTCCATGTAGCTCTCAGCATCGTGTTGACTCCACCCGCTGCTCCAGCTCCAAAACGCGGCACTCGAGCAGTTGAAGCTGGAGACGCCTCCTGCACACAGGGTTGTCTAGGATGCGCGAAGCGTCCAGGACTTCCCATATGCCACAGGATGTGCACTCCACGGGACTAAGCTGCACTGCCATCCCTCTCGTTAGCCTTATCTAGTTTACAATCTACTTAAAAAGAAATAGAGAAAAGAGCTACTTACCAACTCACCTCACCGGCCTCCGAACTCGACTCGCCGACCTCTGCGACCTCCGAACTCCCGACTCGCCAACCTCACAGGGCCTACCGACTCACCGACCTCTGCAGCCTTCGAACTCCTGACTCGTCAACCTCGGGGCCTACCGACTCGCCGAAGGTTCATTAGGTTGATTCCGGGGATGAAGGGGTTGACTTATGAGGAAAGGTTGAGTAGGTTGGGCCTCTACTCATTGGAATTCAGGTGATCTTATCGAAATGTTTAAGATTATGAGGGGGCTCGACAATTTGGATGCAGAGAGGTTGTTTCCACTGATGAAGGAGACTAGAACTAGAGGGCATGATCTTAGAATAAGGGGCCGCCCATTTAAAACTGAGATGAGAAATTTATTTTCCTGAGGGTTGTGAATCTGGAATTCGCTGCCTCAGAGAGCTGTGGAAGCTTGGACATTGAATAAATTTAAGACAGAAATAGACAGTGTCTTAAATGATAAGGGGTTATGGGGAGAGGGCAGGGAGCTGGAGCTCAGTCCATGATCAGATCAGCCATGATCTTATTGAATTGCAGAGCAGGCTCGAGGGGCCATATGGCCTACTCCTGCTCCTATTTCTTATGTTCTTATGTGATACGTCCTTACTACACAGTATAAATGCACACGAGGCCCATGCTTGAGAGAAGGTCAGTCTGTGACCTGTCCTTTATTCCTTAGCACTCAAGTGATGAAGGTGGGTGGAGCTTCCCCTTTTATACCTGAAGGTCCAGGTTAGGAGTGTCTCCCACCTAGTGGTCATTGTTCTCACGGTGTACAACTTAGGTCAGTTTATACATGGGTTACAATGCTGTTTGAATACATAACATCACCTCCCCCCCAAAGTCTTATTGGGATCACAGGTTAAGTCTCTCTGGTGGTTTACGCTCCCTTGTCGAGCGCCTGAGTTGGGGCTCCGGTTGTTGGGCGCTGGCTTGAATGTCTGCTGTTTTCAGTGCCTCAGGCCTGTCCGGACTGCCCACAGTGACTGGGCTCTCCTCCCTTTGGTTCCGGTGTTCGGTCACCTGTGGTGGAGTGAACTCTATATCGTGTTCTTCCTCTGCTTCTTCTATGGAGTTGCTGAACCTCCTTTTTGTTTGATCAACATGTTTGCGGCAGATTTGTCCATTGGTAAGTTTAACTACCAGAATCCTATTTCCCTCTTTGGCAACCACAGTGCCTGCGAGCCATTTGGGCCCTGCAGCGTAGTTGAGGACAAAAACAGGATCATTTACATCAATACATCGCGCCCTCGCATTCCTGTCATGGTAGTGATATTGTGACTGCTGCCTGCTCTCGACAATTTCTTTCATGGTGGGGTGTATAAGGGATAATCGGGTTTTGAGCGTCCTTTTCATTAGTTGCTCTGCGGGTGGAACCCCTGTGAGCGAGTGTGGTCGGGATCTATAGGCCAACAGGATAAGCGGGTTTGTAGGGAACCCCCTTGGAATGTGAGCATCCCCTGTTTGATTATCTGCACTGCTCGTTCTGCCTGGCCGTTTGAGGCCGGCTTGAACGGTGCCGTTCTAACATGGTTAATTCCATTGCCTGCCATGAAGTCCTGGAATTCAGTGCTTGTGAAGCACGGGCCATTGTCACTGACCAAGATGTCCGGTAGACCGTAGGCGGCGAACATTGCCCGCAGACTTTCTACCGTGGTAGAGGATGTGCTTGAATTTAAAATGTCACACTCGATCCATTTGGAGTAGGCGTCTACTACAACCAAAAACATTTTCCCCATGAAAGGACCTGCGTAGTCCACATGGATGCGTGACCAAGGCTTGGCGGGCCATGGCCAGGGGCTAAGGTGGGCTTCCCTGGGCGCATGGCCCAGCTGGGCACACGTGTTGCACCTGCGAACACAAAATTCCAGATCTGCGTCTATCCCTGGCCACCAAACGTGTGACCTGGCAATTGCCTTCATCGTGACAATGCCCGGGTGCCCATTGTGGAGTTCTCTGATGAACACCTCTCTGCCCATCTGGGGCACGACTACGCGGTTTCCCCACAGTAAGCAATCGGCCTGAATCGAGAGTTCATCCTTGCGCCTGTGAAATGGTTTAAATTTCTCAGGGCATGCCCTGTACGTGGCTGCCCAGTCCCCATTCAGGACACATTTCTTGACTAGAGACAATAGCGGGTCTCTATTTGTCCAGACTTTAATCTGACGGGCTGTCACGGGTGAGCCTTCGCTTCCGAAAGCTTCAACAGCCATGACCATCTCGGCACCATGCTCGGTAGCCCCCTCAGTGGTGGCTAGTGGGAGCCTGCTGAGTGCATCGGCGCAGTTTTTGGTGCCCGGTCTGTGCCGAATTGTGTAGTCATAGGCAGCTAACGTGAGTGCCCACCTCTGTATGCGAGCCGATGCGTTTGCATTTATGGCCTTGTTGTCGGCCAAAAGAGACGTTAGGGGCTTGTGATCTGTCTCCAGCTCAAATTTCCTGCCAAACAGGTACTGGTGCATTTTCTTTACCACATATACACATGCGAGCGTCTCCTTTTCTACCATCCCGTAGCCCCTTTCTGCCTGGGACAGACTCCTGGAGGCATAAGCTACCGGCTGTCACTGACCCTTGGCATTGACATGCTGCAACACACACCCGACACCATAGGACGACGCATCGCACATTAACACAAGTTTCTTACATGGGTCATATAGCGTTAACAGATTGTTGGAACATAACAAATTGCGTGCTCTATTAAAAGCCCTTTCCTGGCTGTCCCCCCAGACCCATTCGCGACCTTTTCATAGGAGCACGTGTAGTGGCTCTAGCAGCGTGCTCAATTTGGGAAGAAAGTTACCAAAATAGTTCAAGAGCCCCAGGAACGAACGCAGCTCCGTCGTGTTACGGGGTCTGGGTGCTCTCTGGATCGCTTCCGTATTGGATGCAGTAGGGCTGATCCCGTCTGCTGCTACCCTCATTCCCAGGAATTCTACCTCTGGAGCTAGGAAGACGCACTTCGCCTTTTTCAGTCGCAGACCTACCCGGTCCAGTCTGCGTAGCATCTCCTCCAGGTTGTGGAGGTGTTCTTCAGTATCATAACCCGTAATGAGGATGTCGTCCTGAAAAACCACCGTCCCTGGAATCGACTTGAGGAGGCTTTCCATATTTCGTTGGAAGATCGCGGCGGCCGAGCGAATCCCGAACGGACATCTGTTGTACTCAAACAACCCCTTGTGTGTCGTGATGGTGGTCAGCTTCTTCGACTCGCTCGCCAGCTCCTGGGTCATGGAAGCTGAGGTCAGGTCCAATTTTGAAAAAAGTTTGCCACCGGATAGCGTCGCAAAGAGGTCCTCCGCTCTCGGTAGCGGGTACTGGTCTTGGAGTGACACCCGATTGATGGTAGCCTTGTAATCGCCACATATCCTGACCGACCCATCCGCCTTGAGCACCGGCACAATCGGGCTCGCCCAGTCACTGAATTTGACTGGCGAGATGATGCCTTCCCTCAACAGGCGGTCCAATTCGCCTTCTATCTTTTCCCGCATCATGTACGGCACCGCTCTGGCCTTGTGGTGTACTGGTCTGGCGTCCGGGTTTATGTGAATCACTACCTTGGTCCCCATGAAAGTGCCGGGTTGAAATAATGAGTCAAATTTGTCCAGGATCTGTGAGCATGATACTCGCTCCACAGAGGAAATTGCATTGACATCGCCCCATTTCCAGTTCATGACAGCAAGCCAACTCCTCCCCAGTAGTGCGGGACCGTCCCCTGGGACAATCCAGAGTGGCAACCTGTTCTCCGAATCTTTGTGGGTCACGACTACCGTGGCGCTGCCTAGCATCGGAATGATCTGCTTTGTGTAAGTCCGTAGCTGTGCGTCAATCGGCGATAATTTTGGCCTCCTGGCCTTGGATGCCCACAACCTTTCGAACTGTTTGATACCCATCAGGGACTGGCTGGCACCCGTGTCTAACTCCATTAATACTGGGATGCCATTGAGGAGCACTTTCAACATTATCGGTGGCGTCCTGGTGTATGAACTGTATACGTGCTGAACTTCAGCTTCCAGCGATTTCCTCCAGTGTCCATTTCTGCAGGTATTTTGCTCATCTCTGCAAACTCTGGCTGAATGTATACCTCCAGCATGAGTTGCGGTTTGAAACAAAAGGTCCCTTGACAGTCGATCGTCCCTGACTGCCCCTGTTATTGTCCTTGAGTGCACCATTAACAGGTGTTGATGGCCCCATTACTGGCCGCATTGTCCCTTGCAATGGCGTAAATCGCTGTTCAGCTTGCCATTGTCTCTGTCGAACTCCCCCTCTGGGTTCGACTACATGTTGGGGCATGCCTGACAGCCCTTGTCTGCCTGGAGAACTGTGTGCTGCTTTAACAATGTTGAATCTCTGTCCCAACCATTCCTTAACACAGTACCTCTCGTCTGTTCTGCTAGTGGCCATGCTCGCGTGGTTTAAATCCCAGTTTCTTGTCGCCATTGATACGTCCTTACTACACAGTATAAATGCACACGAGGCCCATGCTTGAGAGAAGGTCAGTCTGTGACCTGTTCTTTATTCCTTAGCACTCAAGTGATGAAGGTGGGTGGAGCTTCCCCTTTTATACCTGAAGGTCCAGGTTAGGAGTGTCTCCCACCTAGTGGTCAGTGTTCTCAGTGTACAACTTAGGTCAGTTTATACATGGGTTACAATGCTGATTGAATACATGACATTATGTAGGAGCAGGAGTAGGCCATTTGGCCCTTCGAGCCTGCTCTGCCATTCAACAAGATCATGGCTGATCGTCTACCTCAACTCCACCTTCCCACACTATCTCTATATCGCTTAATTCCATTTGTTCCCAAAAATATATCGACTGAGCATCTACAGTTTTCTGCGGTAGAGAATTCCAAAGATTCAGAACCCTTTGAGTGAAGAAATTTCCCCTCTTCTCAGTCCTAAATGGCCAACCTTTTATTTTGAGACTATGACCCCAGTGTTCTCGATTCCCCAGCCAGGAACAGTAACAGTAGTCCTAATACCATGTGGCCACTCTGTTCCCATATTCTGTTAATTCCCTTTCATATCTAAACTAATCTTCAATGTTGATATGGTCTCTGCTTCAGTCACTAACACACTGCATACATCTGTTGCATTTAATCATGGATCTATGTCCCCTTGTTCTAGACACCTCATCACTGACACAGTCTCTTTCTACTTACTCTGTCCCATCCTTTCATAATGTTAAACATCTCCCAACAAATTGTCCTAGATTTTTCTCAGTTCCACAAAGACAGTCCCAATTTTTCAAGTCTTTGCATTTGTATTTTCTCATACCAGGCAGGATCCCAGTGAATCTGCGCTGTGCATTCTTTCTTGCCTCAAAATTCAAGAAAGTCCAAAAATGTTCCCCGTAATTTTATTTCGGGCTGCGTGACCCATTCAAAATACCACAATGCGCTCTTTTTCGATTGCAAAGCCAGCTTCATGAGACCCCTGAAGTGCCCTATACTCGTGCAGCTTACAGGGAACATTGGCACTCAGTACAGTACTTCAATAATGGTTATACTAAGGTTTTATGTAGATTCACCATTACATATCAACTTTTATATTCTCTAACTTCTTGCCATTTAACCCAGCATCCATTAGCTATTTTGGCCTTACCCACTTGAGGTGCTGCTTTTAAGGTATGGTAAACCTGAAACCGCATATCCCCTCTACTCTTCCACATCACCTAACTTTCCATAATGTAGAATTATTACTTTAATGTGTTTTTTAAAACAAAATGTACCCCCTCACATTTAGGAACATAGGAACAGGCGTAGGCCATTCAACCCTTTGAGCCTGTTCTGTTATTCAATAGATCATGGCTGATCTGTACCTCAACACCATTTACCCACCTTTGCTCCATATCCCTTGATTCCCATAGTTTAAAAAAAATCTTAGCGATCTCAGCCGTGAGAATTTCAATTGACCCAGCAGCCACAGCCTTTTGGGGGAAAATGTTCCAGATTTCCAATACTCTCTGTGGGGTGAAGCTGTGGGGGTCAGGGTGGGGTCAGGGGTGGGGAATACAGTGCTTCCTGATTTTATTCTTGAATGACCCAACTCCAGTTTTAAGATTATGCCCCCTTGTTTTGGAAACCCTTACCAGAGGGAATAGTTTTCCTGAATCTACCCAATTTAATCCTTTTTATAGAATCATTACAAATTTATAGCACAGAGGAGACCAGAGCTATCCAGCCGAATCCCACTTTCCAGCTCTCGGTCCGTAGCCCTGTCGGTTACAGCACTTCAAGTGCATATCCAAGTACTTTTTAAATGCAATGAGGATTTCTGCCTCTACCACCCTTTCAGGCAGTGAGTTCCAGACCCCCACCACACTTTGGGTGAAAAAGGTTCTCCCCAACTCTCCACTAATCTTTTTACCAATTACTTTAAATCTATGTCCCCTGGTTATTGACCTCTCTGCTTTATCATGACATTGAATTCCATCCGCCACTTTTATCCCATTCCCTTGCAGGTTCCTTTGTCCTTAGAATTATTTACTATGCTTCCTATTTTTGTACTGTCTGTAAATTTGGCCGTACTCCATTTCGTCTTTTTCCTAATTTCTGGCTATTCCCAACAGTTTGCCGTAGCTTAACATGAAACTGAGATGTGATGTGTTGCTGGACTGATTTAAAGTTGGCCCGTTTTAGTCAGTATACACCTTCTGCTTGAAGGAACCCCACCAAATAAAAGGCAAAGTGAAAGCCTTGCATCATGTTGTATAAATGAAGCAAGCTGGCTTGGTGGCTTACAGACAAATTAACTAAATGACCTAGATAAGGCTCTTGGATTTTGTGGGGTGGGGGAGTCCAGTGTTTGTTTATTAGTTAACAATGCTTTATTTTTCTTATATATCTGTTTTCTGTGTGGGACTGAAATATTCTTTCGGGCCAGAGTGATCTCCTGGTCTAGTTCGCATGCCAAGATGGAACATAGAGGAATTTCTCACATTTTTTTTTCTCCCTAAATTGTCTAGGGTTTTTAATCTTTTTTTAAAAATGCTATTAGTACTTTTTGAGGCAGTGAGTTCCAGATTCCCCCACCACCCTCTAGGTGAGAAAAGTTCTCCTCCACTCTCTTCTAATCCTCCTACCAATTACTTTAAATCTAGTTATTGACCTATCTTCTAACGAAAATTGGTCCTTCCTGTTCACTTTATCTCGGCCCTCAAAATTTTATACACCTCAATTAAGTCTCCCCTCGGCCTCTATCCAATCAAATCTATCCAATCTTTCCTCATAGCTCAGTCCAAGCAACATCCTCTGTATTCTCTTTCCTGTAATGTGGTGACCAGAACTGTATGCAGTACTCTAGCTGTGGTCTAGTGTTTTATCCAATTCAAGCATAATCTCCCTGCTATTCTATTCTATGCATCAGCTATTGAAGGAAAGTATCCCGTATGCCTTCTTAACCACCTATCAGACACAATTTGCCACTGAGCCATAATGCGGTAAAGGTAGGAGAATGGATGGTCTCCATCTTGATAACAAAGAAGTCCTTCACACTTGTTGGAGGGAGCAGCGGAGAAGGAATTAAGGAGATGTTGTTTATCTTTTGAGTTCCAGAATGATGCTGGAATTGTGAGCGGTCTTGGCAGAGGAGATAAATGCTTGATGAGGTCCAACCATACCTGGAGATGGATGGTTAACCCAGTTGTGTATGAGATACATTCAAGCCTGTGTCCCTTGGACTCTGGAGTGAAGGCGAGGCCATATTATGGTGAATGACCAGGTTGGGAGAGAGTAAGAGTTTTACTGGAGATATGGGAGTGGTTGAGCAGATCAACACCTGCAGAACTATCGAGGCGAATGGATGCCAAAGGCTAGTTAGTTGGGAGTTTAAAAGTTCAGTTATAATTGACTTGAGATAGAGTTTTTCCAGCGGTGTATGCAAAAGGACATGGGGTTGGAAGCGGGTCATGGCTGATGAAGGACACGAGGTCGTGATCGGAGATGACCTGGACTGATCGAGAAGTCTGAATCATAATTGAATCAATGTACTTTGTAGGTCTTTATCCAGGAGATATGTCTGAAATGGCTCAATGAAAGAATCTTTCAGATGATCTCTTTCTCGATTACCTTTTTGAGTTTTTTCGCAATTTGCTCTTGTCTTCCATGTAGGAGCCCCAGACACCTTCCAGTGAAAGCAGCATTTTTTTTTGTGTATGTTGTAGGAGGGTTTGGGGGAATGGTGCGAGGGCATCACAGCCAAGTCTGGTACTGGCTTTTCCATCCAGTCAGATGAGTGCCTGAAGCAGGAGTTACTGGATTCTGATCAGGAATAGAAACCGTGGCCATTTGCATTGCCACTGGGACTTTTACGTGAACCTATGGTACTTGGACAGCAAATCGGACTACCAAGTGCAATTATAGACGTTTGATGATTTGTATTTGGGACAAGGGCATCTAGTCTTTTTGGAAAAGTTTAGTCTGTTGATCATGAAGGGCATTGCCATCAAGGGTAGTTATTTCTTCTTTGTAGCCCAAAGTATGAAGCAATAGCTAGGCCCCAGCTGGAGTATTGTGTCCAATTCTGGGCACCACACTTCAGGAAGGTTGTCGAGGGTGCACAGGAGATTTACAAGAATGGGATGAGGGATGTTTTGCATGTACACCTGAAATTACCATGTCTAACCACCAGAGGGCTTATCCACTGGAGTCCCAAGGGATCCCACAATCCCTTGGGAGCACCTGTATATAAGGAGGCCTCACAGGCTGGAAAGGCACTCTGAGATCTGTAATAAATGACTATGGTCACACCTACTTTGAGCTTGCTATATCTAGTCCAACTCTTCATCCAAGATATAACAACTGGCAACGAGATACAGATAACGAACCCCAACGCAACAATGCAGAGAACTGTGGGCATCCTGGAGAAATTTTCTGAGGGAGATGATTGGGAAACATTCGTGGAGCGACTGGACCAATACTTCGTGGCCAACGAGCTGGAAGGAGAAGTGAACGCTGTCAAACGAAGGGCGATCCTCCTCACCGTTTGCGGGGCATCAACGTATGGCCTCATGAAAAACCTGCTCGCTTAAGTAAAACCCACAGACAAATCGTACGATGAGTTGTGCACACTGGTCTGGGAGCATCTAAAACCGAAAGAAAGCGTTCTGATGGCAAGGTATCGGTTCTATACGTACAAGAGTTCCGAAGGCCAGGAAGTGGCGAGCTACATCGCCGAGCTAAGGCGCCTTGCAGGACATTGCGAATTTGAAGGACACTTGGAGCACCTGCTCAAGGACTTCTTTGTACTTGGCATTGGCCATGAAGTATTACTTCGCAAACTTTTGACTCCAACCTTGAGTAAAGCCATAGCGATAGCCCAGGCGTTTATTTCCACCAGTGACAATACCAAACAAATTTTCCAGCATGCTAGTGCTCCTGCAAGTACTGTGAACAAAGTAACGTTGTTTTCGAATCGAAATGTACATGGCAGGACTTGCACGCCTGTAGCTGCATGTCCGCAGATGATTGAGTCTGCCATCAAGGGTGGTGAATACAAGGCCATTAACACTTTATTGGCGCTACGGGGGTTTTCATCGATTCCATTCATGCCGCTTCAAAGGATACCTTTGCAAGGGCTGTGGAACAATGGGACACCTCCAACGTATGCAGGCGAGCTGCAAATCCTGCTAATCCTGCAAACCACCCTGTTGCAGAGGAGGACAGATCCACGGTGGATCACAATGCACCTCAGACCGAGGAGGCAGAGGTATATGGGGTGCACACATTTACCACAAAGTGCCCCCCGATAATGCTGAAGGTTGAATTAAATGGACTCCTGGTGTCCATGGAGCTGGACAAGGGCGCATGCCAGTCCATAATGAGTAAAAAGACTTTCGATAAGTTGTGGTGCAACAAGGCTTCAAGGTCAGTCCTGATCCCATCCGTACCAAACTTAGAATGTACACGAAGGAACTGATTCCCGTAATTGGCAGTGCTACCGTAAAGGTCTCCTACGATGGAGCGGTGCACGATTTACCATTCTGGCTGTTACCGGGCGATGGCCCTACGCTGTTCGGCAGGAGCTGGCTGGGAAAGATACGCTGGAACTGGGACGACGTCAGAGCGCTTTCGTCCGTCGATGACACCTCGTGCCCAGGTCCGAAGCATTTTCCCCTCGTTCGAACCAGGCATTGGGATGTTCCAAGGAGCAAAAGTGCAGCTCCATTTGATTCCGGGGGCGCGACCCATCCATCACAAGGCAAGAGTGGTAGCTTACATGATGAGAGAGAGAAAGGGTGGCGATCGAGTTGGACAGGCTGCAACAAAAGGGCATCATTTCACCGATTTGAATTCAACGAGTGGGCCAGTCCGATTGTTCCAGTCCTCAAGGAAGACGGCACTTCAGAATCTTTGGTGATTACAAAGTAACTATCAGCCATTTCTCGCTGCAGGATCAATACCTGCTACCAAAAGCAAACTACCTATTTGCGACATTGGCAGGAGGAAAAACATTCACGAAGCTGGACTTGATCTCGACCTACATAACACAGGAGCTGGAGAAATCTTTGAAAGGCCTCCCCTGCATCAACACGCACAAAGGTCTTTTAGTTTACAACAGATGTCCGTTTTGGATTTGATCGGCCGCGATATTCCAGAGGAACATGGAAAGCTGGCTGAAGTCGGTCCTGGGCACCGTGGTCTTCCAGGACGACATCTTGTTTACAGGTCGGGACACCATCGAGCACCTGCAGAACCTGGAGGAGGTTCTTAGTCGGCTTAATCGTGTGGGGCTCAGGCTGAAACGCTCGAATTGTGTTTTCCTGCCACCTGAAGTGGAGTTCCTGGGGAGAAGAATCGCGGCAGACGGCATCAGGCCCACCGATTCGAAGACTGAGGCAATCAAGAATGCACCGAGACCACAGAACGTGATGGAGCTGCGGTCATTTCTAGGACTCCTGAACTATTTTGGTAACTTCTTACCGGGTCTTAGCTCACTGTTAGAACCCCTGCACTCTTTACTGCGAGGAGATGAATGGGTATGGGATAAAAGCCAAGAAAATACCTTTGAGAAAGCTAGGAAGTTGTTGTGTTGTGTTGTGCGACCCATGTAAACATTTGGTACCAGCATGTGATGCGTCGTCGTATCGGGTCGGGTGTGTATTGCAACAAGCTAATGAACTTGGGGAAATTGCAACCGGTTGCTTATGCATCCAGAAGTCTGTCTAAGGCCGAGAAGGCCGACGGTATGATCGAAAAAGAAGCGTTAACGTGTGTTTACGGGGTAAAGAAAATGCATCAATATCTGTTTGGGTTCAAATTTGAATTGGAAACCGACCATAAGCCGCTTATATCCCTCTTTTCCAAAAATAAGGGGATAAATATGAATGCATCAGCCCGCATCCAGAGATGGGCGCTCACGTTGTCTGCATACAATTACACCATCCGACACAGGCCAGGCACAGAAAACTGTGCCAATGCTCTCAGTAGGCTACCATTGCCCACCACCGGGGTGGAGATGGCACAGCCTGCAGATTTAGTTATGGTAATGTAAGCATTCGAGAGTGAGCAATCACCTGTTACCGCCCGACAGATTAGAACCTGGACGAGCCAGGACCCGTTACTGTCCTTAGTTTAAAAAAAAACTGTGTGCTCCAAGGGAGTTGGTCTCGTGTCCTGTTAGAGATGCAGGAAGAAATAAAGCAGTAGCAGCGGTGCAAAGATGAAACGTCTCTACAGGGAGACTGCCTCCTATGGGGTAATCGGGTAGTTGTGCCAAGAAAGGGCAAGGATACTTTCATTAGTGATCTCCATAGTACCCACCCAGGCATTGTAATGATGAAAGCGATAGCCAGATCCCACGTGTGGTGGCCCAGTATCGATGCAGACTTGGAGTCCTGTGTGCACAACTGTAATACATGTTACCAGTTAAGCAATGCACCCAGGGAGGCGCCACTAAGTTTATGGTCCTGTCCCTCCAAACCGTCGTCGAGGGTTCATGTCGACTGTGCAGGCCCATTTTTGGGAAAAATGTTTTTAATGGTCGTAGATGCGTACTCCAAATGGATTGAATGTGTGATAATGTCGGCAAGCACATCCGCTGCCACCATTGAAAGCCTACGGGCCATGTTTGCCACGCACAGCCTGCCTGATGTCCTTGTAAATGACAATGAGCCGTGCTTTACCAGTGCCAAATTCAAGGAATTCATGACCTGCAATGGGATCAAACCTGTCACGTCTGCCCAGTTTAAGCCAGCGTTCAACAGTCAGGCAGAACGAGCAGTTCAAACAATCAAGCAGCGCTTGAAAAGGGTAACTTAAGGCTCACTGCAGAATCGGTTATCCCGAGTCCTGCTTAGTTACCGCACAAGACCCCACTCGCTCACCGGGGTCCCTCCCGCTGAACTGCTCATGAAAAGGGCACTTAAGACCAGGCTCTCGTTAGTCCACCCTGATCTACACGAACAGGATATGAATACGTATCATCGTGCAAATATGTCACGCGAAATTGAAGTAAATGATCCTGTATTTGTGTTGAACTATGGACAAGGTCCCAAGTGGATTGCTGGCACTGTTTTGGCCAAAGAATGGTGTAGGGTGTTTGTAGTCAAACTCTCAAATGGGCTCACCTGCAGAAAACACTTGGACCAAACCAAACTCAGATTTACGGACTATCCAGAACAACCCACAATCGACTCTACCTTTTTCGACCCTCCAACACACACACAAGTGGCATCCAACCCAGCGGTTGAACACTAAGCAGAACCCATCACCCGCAGCAGCCCAGCAAGGCTCACCACCCACAGCAGTCCAGCAAGGCCAGCTGCGCGGCAGCCCAGCGAAGGCCCAACAAACGACTCACCAACCAGCATTTGCACCGAGACGATCAACCAAGGAAAGGAAGGCCCCAGATCGACTCACATTGTAAATAGTTACACTATTGACTTTGGGGCGGAGCGTGGAGGGAGGGGGGAGGGCGGGAGAAAGAGTGTTGTTATGTATATAAACCTGTAATTACCATGTCTAACCACCAGAGGGCTTATCCACTGGAGTCCCAAGGGATCCCACAATCCCTTGGGAGCACCTGTATATAAGGAGACCTCACAGGCTGGAGAGGCACTCAGATCTGTAATAAAGGACTACGGTCACACCTACTCTAAGCTTGCAGCATCTAGTCTAACTCTTTATCCAAGATATAACAAGGGACTTCAGGTATGTGAAGAGACTGGAGAAGCTAGGATTGGTCTGCTGAGAGCAGAGAAGGTTAAGTGGCGATTTAATATCGGTGTTCAAAATTATAGTGTACACTGTAGGTAAACAAGCACATAGGCTAGCTATTAAGTGATTGTACTAGGGTGATTTCAGTTCACCATTTGTTAAATCCAGCATTTACAAGATGTAAAAAAAAGAGTTTAAAAAATATATATATTCTTGGTCTTCATATTATTAGTAATGCAAGAGGAACACTCGAGTTTGATAGTGTACACTGTTTCCACTGGCAGGAGGGTCGGTAACCAGAGGTCATAGATTTAATAAAATTGGCAAAAGAACCAGGGGTAAAATAAGATATATATTTTTTTTAAACAGCTAGTTGTTATGATTTGGAATGCATTGCCTGAAAGGATGGTAGAAGCATTTCAATTGTAATTTTCAAAATGGAATTGGAAGTATACTTGAAAAGAAAAATTTACAGGACTATGGGAAAAGAGCTGGGGGAGTGGGACTAATTGGATAGAGTTTCAAAGAGATGGCTCAGGCATGATGGACCGAATGGCCTCCTCCTATGATGTAATGATTCTTTCTTTTTGTTGAATTTAGGCTTTCATTGCTCTGTCAGCAGATCAGAGGTCGATGCCATTACATTTTGTGCAGGGGCATAACTTACTGCAAATCAACTTTGGGCCATTTCATTTGAAAGTTGTTCAGGAATGCTGTTTATTGTGAAAATGATTCAAATAACATGAGCCATTTGTAATGAGGTGGTTGTGTACAAATGATTTTTGGCTACTTTGTGCATTTGCAACAGAGAGATGTATGAAACCCTGAAATTAGCTGGTATAATCCACAGCAATGTGTATTTGGCATTTTCAATGGATGAAGAGGTGCAAGTCTGGGCTCATGTGCTTTTCGACAGCTGTTGCATTCTTGAGGAATGTGCTCAATACCTTGATCAGTCCCAGGCCACCATACTTGGTTTTCATTGAGGCCTTCATGGTGATTAGTTGGATTATGGTAAAATGAAAAATTTGAGTACCTGTTGTGCTGTTTGATGGAGACTGATTTTCTGTAGTGTGCATTGTTGATCAGAGTGTCCATTTATCCAGTCAAGTAGAGAATGAAGCCCTAATAAGGGCCAGAGTTGTTCAAGAGTGCCCTCCATGGCCATCTTAAATGACCTCCAGTGGATGATTAACAGCTTTTCACCTCCCAGGCTCCACCAACAGGAGAACCATCTTGTTGGAGCACCAGAGTAGGTAAACAAGCACATAGGCTAGCTATTAAGTGATTGTACTAGGGTGATTTCAGTTCACCATTTGTTAAATCCAGCATTTACAAGATGTAAAAAAAGAGTTAAAAAAAAATATATTCTTGGTCTTCATATTATTAGTAATGCAAGAGGAACACTCGAGTTTGACGTCATTCAGAAGGCGGTTGGAAGGACCGGGTCAGCTAGTAAGTGGGGACTGTTGGTGTGTTGGCGAGAAGAGGGATTGCTCAAGACAATCTCCAACAATTTGTCGACTTGCAGCTGGCCGCACTGCTCGGCCTTGGTCTTCCTCATTATCCTCATCCCCTTCAAAGAGTAGGAGTAAATGGGTACTTTTCAGAATGGCAGGCAGTGACTAGTGGGGTACCGCAAGGTTCTGTGCTGGGGCCCCAGCTGTTTACACTGTACATTAATGATTTAGATGAGGGGATTAAATGTAGTATCTCCAAATTTGCGGATGACACTAAGTTGGGTGGCAGTGTGAGCTGCGAGGAGGATGCTGTGAGGCTGCAGAGCGACTTGGATAGGTTAGGTGAGTGGGCAAATGCATGGCAGATGAAGTATAATGTGGATAAATGTGAGGTTATCCACTTTGGTGGTAAAAACAGAGAGACAGACTATTATCTGAATGGTGACAGATTAGGAAAAGGGGAGGTGCAAAGAGACCTGGGTGTCATGGTACATCAGTCATTGAAGGTTGGCATGCAGGTGCAGCAGGCGGTTAAGAAAGCAAATGGCATGTTGGCCTTCATAGCAAGAGGATTTGAGTACAGGGGCAGGGAGGTGTTGCTACAGTTGTACAGGGCATTGGTGAGGCCACACCTGGAGTATTGTGTACAGTTTTGGTCTCCTAACCTGAGGAAGGACATTCTTGCTATTGAGGGAGTGCAGCGAAGGTTCACCAGACTGATTCCCGGGATGGCGGGACTGACCTATCAAGAAAGACTGGATCAACTGGGCTTGTATTCACTGGAGTTCAGAAGAATGAGAGGGGACCTCATAGAAACATTTAAAATTCTGACTGGGTTAGACAGGTTAGATGCAGGAAGAATGTTCCCAATGTTGGGGAAGTCCAGAACCAGAGGTCACAGTCTAAGGATAAGGGGTAAGCCATTTAGGACCGAGATGCGGAGGAACTTCTTCACCCAGAGAGTGGTGAACCTGTGGAATTCTCTACCACAGAAAGTTGTTGAGGCCAATTCACTAAATATATTCAAAAAGGAGTTAGATGAGGTCCTTACTACTCGGGGGATCAAGGGGTATGGCGAGAAAGCAGGAATGGGGTACTGAAGTTGAATGTTCAGCCATGAACTCATTGAATGGCGGTGCAGGCTAGAAGGGCCGAATGGCCTACTCCTGCACCTATTTTCTATGTTTCTATCCTTTTTCCTCCACTTGGAGCTGCCATAGGAGGAACAAGGCTTGGCCCCTCTGGATGGCATAATTATGGAGCATGCAGCAAACCACGACAAATCTGGAACTCGCGCAGGGCTGTGTTGTCAGACTCTTTCAGATTGGTCAAGACATCACAACCTCTAGTTTGTTCATCATCATCATCATAGGCAGTCCCTCGGAATCAAGGAAGACTTGCTTCTACTCCTGAAGTGAGTTCTTTGGTAGCTGAACAGTCCAACATGAGAGCCACAGACTCTTATCACAGGTGGGGCAGATATTCGCTGAGGGAATGGATGGATGGGACTGGTTTGTCGCACGCTCCTTCCGCTGCCTGTGCTTGACCTCCTTCACGCTCTCGATGTTGAGATTCGAAGAGCTTCCCTGGTAAAGTGCGACATCACCACTGACACCTGGGAGTGCCTGACCGAAGACCGCCCTAGGTGGAGAAATTGCATCCGGGAGGTTGTTGAGTTTGATCAACCATAGCTCTTGTTCACCCATACCCCACTCTCCTTTCCCAGTCCTACTTCCTTCTGTGTCGGTGCCTGAAAAAAAAACTCTCTCCAAATTCTTAATGAATACTTTGCGTCTGTTTTCACAAAGGAAAGGAGCAATGCAGATACTGCTATCGAGGAAGAGTGTGAAATTCTGGATGAAATAAACATAGTGAGAGAGGAAATATTAAGGGGATTAGCAGCTATGAAAGTAGATAAGTCCCCAGGCCCGGATGAAATGCATCCCAGGCTGTTGAGCGCAGTAAAAGAAGAAATAGCAGAGGCCTTGACCATCATTTTCCAGTCCTCTTTGGATTTCGGCATGGTGCTGGAGGACTGCTAATATGGTACTCTTGTTTAAGAAGGGAGAAAGGGATAGATTGAGTAATTACAGGCCTGTCAGCCTAGCCTGAGTGGTGGGAAAATTATTGGAAAATATCCTGAAAGACGGGATAAATCTACATTTGGAAAGACAAGAATTAATTCGGGACAGTCAGCACTGATTTCTTCAGGGAAGATCGTGTTTGACTAATCTGATGGAATTTTTTGAGGAGGTAACCAAGTGGGTCGATGACGGTCATGCATACGATGTAGTGTATATGGACCTTAGCAAAGCTTTTGATATGGTCCCACATGGTAGACTGGTCACGAAGGTTAAAGCCCATGGGATTCAGGGCAAAGTGGCTTCGAGGTAGGAAGCAAAGGGTAATGGTTGTTTGTTTTTGTGACTGGAAGGATGATTCCAGTGGGGTTCCACAGGGCTCAGTGCTGGGTCCCTTGCTTTTTGTGGTATATATCAATGATTTAGATTTGAATATAGGGAGTATGATTAAGAAGTTTGCAGATGACACTAAAATTGGCTGTGGTTGATAAGAGGAAAGTCCTAGACTGCAGGAGGATATCATTCTGCTGGTTAGGTGGGCAGAGCAGTGGCAAATAGAATTTAATTCGGAGAAGTGTGAGGTAATGCACTTTGGGAGGGTATACACATTAAGCGGTAGGCCATTTAATAGTGTAGATGAACAAAGGGACCTTGGAGTGCTTGTCCACTGATCCCTGAAAGTAGCAGGCCAGATGGATAAGGTGGTTAAGAAGGCATACGGAATGTTTGCCGTTATTGGTCGAGGCATAGAATACAAGAGCAGGGAGGTTATGCTTAAATTATATAATACTCTGGTTAGGCCACAGCTGGAGTACTACGTGCAGTTCTGGTTGCTGTATTATGGGAAGCACTGGAGAGGGTGCAGTGGAGATTTACTAGGATGTTGCCTGGAATGGGGAATCTTGGCTATGAGGACAGATTGGATAGGCTGGGTTTGTTCTCATTGGAACAGAGGAGGTTGAGAAGAGACCTCATTGAGGTGTACAAAATTTTGAGGGGCCTGGATATCGTGGATAGCAAGGGCCTATTTCCATTGGTGGAGGGGTCAATTACGAGGGGGCATAGTTTTAAGGTGGTTGGTGGAAGGTTCAGAGGGAATTTAAGGGCGGGACTTCTTCATGCAGAGGGTTGTGGGGATCTGGAACTCATTGCCTGGAAGAGTGGTGGATGCAGAAACCCTCACCATATTTAAAAGGTGTTTGGATGGGCACTTAAAGTGCCGTGTCCTGTAGGGTTATGGACCTAGAGATGGTAATTGGGATTAGACTGGATAACCCCTTGTTGGCCGGCACAGATACAATGGTAAGTACTGCAGGGAATCGAATATGGCCAGGGTGATCTCCTGGACTAGTTTTGATCGCATGGATGGGTCAGAGGAATTTTCCCAGATTTTTTTCTCCCCAATTGGCCTGGATTTTTATCTGATTTTTGCCTCCCAGCAGATCACATGGCTCCGGTTGGGGTGAAGTGCAGAAGGTTTCAGTGTAAGGCGTGTCGCAATTGTGTGGGGCAGACTGGTTGGACTGGGTGCTCTTTACCTTTCCGCCATAGTTCATTATTTTAGGAGAGGTGGCTATAGAAATAGTGGATGTTATCTTCCAAAATTCCATAGATTCTAGAACGGGTTCTACAGATTGGAAGGTAGCAAATTTCAGAAAGGGAAAGAGAAAATGAGAACTACAGACCAGTTAGCCTAACTTCAGTCGTAGGGAAAATGCTAGAATCTATTATTAAGGATGTGGTAACAGGGCACTTAGAAAATAATAATAGGATTGAGCAGAGTCAAGACGGATTTAATCATGTTTGACAAATCTGTTCGCGTTTTTTGAGGTTGTAACTAGCAGAATAAATGAGGGGGAAAACAGTGGATGTTATAGAAACATAGAAACATAGAAAATAGGTGCAGGAGTAGGCCATTCGGCCCTTCTAGCCTGCACCGCCATTCAATGAGTTCATGGCTGAACATTCAACTTCAGTACCCCATTCCTGCTTTCTCGCCATACCCCTTGATCCCCCTAGCAGTAAGGACCTCATCTAACTCCTTTTTGAATATATTTAGTGAATTGGCCTCAACAACTTTCTGTGGTAGAGAATTCCACAGGTTCACCACTCTCTGGGTGAAGAAGTTCCTCCGCATCTCGGTCCTAAATGGCTTACCCCTTATCCTTAGACTGTGACCCCTGGTTCTGGACTTCCCCAACATTGGGAACATTCTTCCTGCATCTAACCTGTCTAACCCTGTCAGAATTTTATATGTTTCTATGAGGTCCCCTCTCATTCTTCTGAACTCCAGTGAATACAAGCCCAGTTGATCCAGTCTTTCATGATAGGTCAGTCCCGCCATCCCGGGAATCAGTCTGGTGAACCTTCGCTGCACTCCCTCAATAGCAAGAATGTCCTTCCTCAGGTGAGGAGACCAAAACTGTACACAATACTCCAGGTGTGGCCTCACCAATGCCCTGTACAACTGTAGCAACACCTCCCTGCCCCTGTACTCAAATCCCCTTGCTATGAAGGCCAACATGCCATTTGCTTTCTTAACCGCCTGCTGCACCTGCATGCCAACCTTCAATGACTGATGTACCATGACACCCAGGTCTCTTTGCACCTCCCCTTTTCCTAATCTGTCACCATTCAGATAATAGTCTGTCTCTCTGTTTTTACCACCAAAGTGGATAACCTCACATTTATCCACATTATACTTCATCTGCCATGCATTTGCCCACTCACCTAACCTATCCAAGTCGCTCTGCAGCCTCACAGCATCCTCCTCGCAGCTCACACTGCCACCCAACTTAGTGTCATCCGCAAATTTGGAGATACTACATTTAATCCCCTCATCTAAATCATTAATGTACAGTGTAAACAGCTGGGGCCCCAGCACAGAACCTTGCGGTACCCCACTAGTCACTGCCTGCCATTCTGAAAAGTACCCATTTACTCCTACTCTTTGCTTCCTGTCTGACAACCAGTTCTCAATCCATGTCAGTACACTACCCCCAATCCCATGTGCTCTAACTTTGCACATCAATCTCTTGTGTGGAACCTTGTCGAACGCCTTCTGAAAGTCCAAATATACCACATCAACTGGTTCTCCCTTATCCACTCTACTGGAAACATCCTCAAAAAATTCCAGAAGATTTGTCAAGCATGATTTCCCTTTCACAAATCCATGCTGACTTGGACCTATCATGTCACCTCTTTCCAAATGCACTGCTATGACATCCTTAATAATTGATTCCATCATTTTACCCACTACCGATGTCAGGCTGACCGGTCTATAATTCCCTGTTTTCTCTCTCCCTCCTTTTTTAAAAAGTGGGGTTACATTGGCTACCCTCCACTCCATAGGAACTGATCCAGAGTCAATGGAATGTTGGAAAATGACTGTCAACGCATCCACTATTTCCAAGGCCACCTCCTTAAGTACTCTGGGATGCAGTCCATCAGGCCCTGGGGATTTATCGGCCTTCAATCCCATCAATTTCCCCAACACAATTTCCCGGCTAATAAGGATTTCCCTCAGTTCCTCCTCCTTACTAGACCCCCCGACCCCTTTTATAACCGGAAGGTTGTTCGTGTCCTCCTTCGTGAATACCGAACCAAAGTACTTGTTCAATTGGTCCGCCATTTCTTTGTTCCCCGTTATGACTTCCCCTGATTCTGACTGCAGGGGACCTACATTTGTCTTTACTAACCTTTTTCTCTTTACATATCTATAGAAACTTTTGCAATCCGTCTTAATGTTCCCTGCAAGCTTCTTCTCATACTCCATTTTCCCTGCCCTAATCAAACCCTTTGTCCTCCTCTGCTGAGTTCTAAATTTCTCCCAGTCCCCAGGTTCGCTGCTATTTTTGGCCAATTTGTATGCCACTTCCTTGGCTTTAATACTATCCCTGATTTCCTTTGATAGCCACGGTTGAGCCACCTTCCCTTTTTTATTTCTATGCCAGACAGGAATGTACAATTGTTGTAGTTCATCCATGCGGTCTCTAAATGTCTGCCATTGCCCATCCACAGTCAACCCCTTAAGTATCATTCGCCAATCCATCTCAGCCAATTCACGCCTCATACCTTCAAAGTTAGCCTTCTTTAAGTTCTGGACCATGGTCTCTGAATTAACTGTTTCATTCTCCATCCTAATGCAGAATTCCACCATATTATGGTCACTCTTCCCCAAGGGGCCTCGCACAGCGAGATTGCTAATTAATCCTTTCTCATTACATAACACCCAGTCTAAGATGGCCTCCCCCCTAGTTGGTTCCTCGACATATTGGTCTAAAAAACCATCCCTTATGCACTCCAGAAAATCCTCCTCCACCGTATTGCTTCCAGTTTGGTTAGCCCAATCTATGTGCATATTAAAGTCACCCATTATAACTGCTGCACCTTTATTGCACGCACCCCTAATTTCCTGTTTGATGCCCTCCCCAACATCACTACTACTGTTTGGAGGTCTGTACACAACTCCCACTAACGTTTTTTGCCCTTTGGTGTTCTGCAGCTCTACCCATATAGATTCCACATGTATTTGGATTTTCAGAAGGCATTCGATAAGGTACCACACAAAAGTTATTAAACAGAATTAGGGCTCATGGGATTGGGGGTAATATACTAGCATGGATTGAGGATAGGTTAACGGACAGAAAATAGAGAGCAGGAATAAACTGGTCATTTCCGGGTTGGTAGACTGTAACTAGTGGGATCAGTACTTGGACCCCAGCTATTCACAATCTATACCATTAATTTGGATGAGGGGACCGAATGTAATATATCCAAGTTGCCGATGATCCAAACCTAGGTGGGAATGTAGGTTGTGAGGAGGATGCAAAGAGGCTTCAAGAGGATATCGACAGGCTAAGTGAGTAGCCAAGAACAAGGCATTTGGAATATAATGTGGAGAAATGCGTCGGAAAAATAGAAAAGCAGAGTATTTTTTAAATGGAGAGCCATTGTTGGTGTTCAGAGGGACCTAGGTGTCCTTGTACATGAATCACAAAGTTAACACGCAGGTACAACTAGTAATAGGAAAGCAAATGGTATGTTGGCCTTTATTACAGGAGAATTTGAGTATAAGTGTAAAGATGTCTTGCTGCAATTATATAAGGCCCTAGTGAGACCACACCTGGAGTATTGTGTACAGTTTTGGTCTCCTTACACAAGGAAGGATATATTTGCCATAGAGGGAGTGCACAACAATAGAAACATAAAAAATAGGTGCAGGAGTAGGCCATTCGGCCCTTCGAGCCTGCACCACCATTCAATAAGATCATGGCTGATCATTCACCTCAGTACCTGCTTTCCTGCTTTCTCTCCATACCTCTTGATCCCTTTAGCCAAAGGGGCCATATCTAACTCCCTCTTGAATATATCCAATGAACTGGTATTAACAACTCTCTCTGCGGTAGGGAATTCCACAGGTTCACAACTCTGAGTGAAGAAGTTTCTCCTCATCTCAGTCCTAAATGGCTTACCCCTTATCCTAAAACTATGTCCCCTGGTTCTGGACTTCCCCAACATTGGGAACATTCTTCCTGCATCTAACCTGTCCGTCAGAATTTTTTGTTTCTATGAGATCCCCTCTCATCCTTCTAAACTCCAGTGAATACAGGCCCAGTCGATCTCGTCTCTCCTCATATGTCAGTCCTGCCATCCCGGGAATCAGTCTGGTGAACCTTCGCTGCACTCCCTCAATAGCAAGAACGTCCTTCCTCAGGTTAGGAGACCAAAACTGAACACAATATTCCAGGTGAGGCCTCACCAAGGCCCTGTACAACTGCAGTAAGACCTCCCTCTACTCCTATACTCAAATCCTCTCGCTATGAAGGCCAGCATGCCATTTGCCACCTTCATAACCTGCTATACCTGCATGCCAGCTTTCAATGACTAACGTACCAAGACACCCAGGTCTCGTTGCACCTCCCCTTTTCCTAATCTGCCGCCATTCAGATAATATTCTGCCTTCGTGTTTTTGCCACCAATGTGGATAACCTCACATTTATCCACATTATACTGCATCTGCCATGCGTTTGCCCACTCATCTAACCTGTCCAAGACACCCTGAAGCTCCTTCTCACAGCTCTCACCGCCACCTAGCTTAGTGTCATCTGCAAACTTGGAGATGTTACACTCAATTCCTTCATCTAAATCATTGCTGTATATTGTAAAGAGCTGGGGTCCCAGCACTGAGGCCTGCGGCACTCCACTCGTCACTGCCTGCCATTCTGAAAAGGACCCGTTTATCCCGACTTTCTGCTTCCTGTCTGCCAACCAGTTCTCTATCCACACCAGTACATTACCCCCAATACCATGTGCTTTGATTTTGCACACCAATCTTTTGTGTGGGACCTTGTCAAAAGCCTTTTGAAAGTCCAAATACACCAGATCCACTGGTTCTCCCTTGTCCACTCTACTAGTTACATCGTTAAAAAATTCTAGAAGATTTGTCAAGCAGGATTTCCCTTTCATAAATCCATGCTGACTTGAACCGATCCCGTCACTGCTTTCCAAATGCGCTGCTATTTCATCTTTAATAATTCCAACATTTTCCCCACTGCTGATGTCAGGCTAACCGGTCTATAATTACCCATTTTCTCTCTCCCTCCTTTCTTAAAAAGTGGTGTTACATTAGCTGCCCTCCAGTCCATAGGAACTGATCCAGAGTCGATAGACTGTTGGAAAATGATCACAAATGCATCCACTATTTCTAGGGCTACTTCCTTAAGTACTCTGGGATGCAGACTATCAGGCCCTGGGGATTTATCGGTCTTCAATCCCATCCATTTCCCAAACACAATTTCCCACCAATAAGGATATCCTTCAGTTTCTCCTTCTCACTAGACCCTCGGTCCCCTAGTATTTCCGGAAGGTTATTTGTGTCTTCCTTCGTGAAGACAGAACCAAAGTATTTGTTTGGCTTGTCCGCCATTTCTTTGTTCCCTATTATAAATTCACCTGAATCTGACTTCAAGGGAGCTATGTTTGTTTTCACTAATCTTTTTCTCTTCACATATCTGTAGAAGCTTTTGCAGTCAGTTTTTATGTTCCCAGAAAACTTTCTCTCATACTCTATTTTCTGCCTCCTAATTAAACCCTTTGTCCTCCTCTGCTGTATTATAAAATTCTCCCAGTTTTCAGGTTTGCTACTTTTTCTGGCCCATTTATATGCCTCTTCCTTGGATTTATTACTATCCTTAATTTCCCTTGTTAGCCACGGTTGAGCCACCTTCCCCGTTTTAATTTTACTCCAGACAGGGATGTGCAATTGCTGAAGTTCATCCATGTGATCTTTGAATGTTTGCCATTGCCTATCCACCTTCAATACTTTAAGTATCACTCGCCAGTCTATTCTCGCCAATTCACGTCTCATACCATCGAAGTTACCTTTCCTTAAGTTCAGGACCATAGTCTCTGAATTAACACTGTCACTCTCCATCTTAATAAAGAATTCTACCATATTATGGTCACTCCTCCCCAAGGGGCCTCGCACAACAAGATTGCTATTTAGTCCTTTCTCATTACACATCACCCAATCCAGGATGGCCAGCCCTCTGGTTGGTTCCTCGACATATTGGTCTAAAAAACCATCCCTAATACACTCCAGGAAATCCTCCTCCACTGCATTGCTACCAGTTTGGTTAGCCCAATCAATATGTAGATTAAAGTCGCCCATGATAACTGCTGTACCTTTTATTGCACGCATCCCCAATTTCTTGTTTGATGCTGTCCCCAACCTCACGACTACTGTTTGGTGGTCTGCACACAACTTCCACTCGCGTTTTCTGCCCTTTGGTATTCTGTAGCTCCACCCATACAGATTCCACATCATCCAAGCTAATGTCCTTCCTTACTATTGCATTAATTTCCTCTTTCATCAGCAACTCCACCCCACCTCCTTTTCTTTTCTGTCTGTGCTTCCTGAATACCCCTGGATGTAGAGTTCCCAGCCTTGGTCACCCTGGAGCCATGTATCCGTGATGCCAATTACATCATATCCGTTAACTGCTCTGATTGCAGTTAATTCGTCCACCTTATTATGAATACTCCTCGCATTGAGGCACAGAGCCTTCAGGCTAGTTTTTTTAACACACTTTGCCCCTTTAGAATTTTTCTGTAATGTGGCCCTTTTTGCTTTTTGCCTTGGGTTTCTTTGCCCTCCACTTTTACTTTTCTTCTTTCTATCTTTTGCTTCTGCCCCCATTGTACTTCCCTCTGTCTCTCTGCATAGGTTCCCTTCCCCCTGCCATATTAGTTTAACCTCTCCCCAACAGCAGTCGCAAACACTCCCCCTAGGACATTGGTTCCGGTCCTGCCCAGGTGCAGACCGTCCGGTTTGTACTGGTCCCGCCTCTCCCAGAACTGGTTCCAATGTCCCAGGAATTTGAATCCCTCCCTTTTGCATCACTCCTCAAACCACGTTTTCACCTGAGCTTATCCTGCGATTCCTACTCTGACTAGCACGTGGCACTGGTAGCAATCCTGAGATTACTACTTTTGAGATCCTACTTTTTAATTTAGCTTCTAGCTCCCTAAATTTGTCTTGTCGGACTTTATCCCGTTTTTTACGTATATTGTTGGTACCTATGTGCACCACAACAACTGGCTGTTCACCCTCCCTTTTCAAAATGTCCTGTACCCGCTCTGAGACATCCTTGACCCTTGCACCAGTGAGGCAACATACCATCCTGGAGTCTCGATTGTGGCCGCAGAAACGTCTATCTATTCCCCTTACAATAGAATCCCCTATCACTATAGCTCTCCCACTCTTTTTCCTGCCCTCCTGTGCAGCAGAGCCACCCACGGTGCCATGAACTTGGCTGCTGCTGCTTCCCCCTGATGAGTCATCCCCCTCAACAGTACCCAAAGCGGTGTATCTGTTTTGCAGGAGGATGACTGCAGGGGACCCCTGCACTACCTTCCTTCCACTGCTCTAACTATTGGTCACCCATCCTCTATCTGCCTGTGTAACCTCTACCTGTGGTCTGACCAACTCACTAAATCGCGGATGCTCCAGAGTAAATCCACCCGCAGCTCCAGTGCCGCAATGCGGTCTGTCACGTGCTGCAAGCGGGTGCACTTGCTGCACATGTCGTCATCAGGGACACTGGGAGCGTCCCTGACTTCCCACAAAGTACAGGAGGAGCATAACACGTGCCCGAGCTCTCCTGCCATGACTTAACCCTTCAATTAACTTAATTTGGCAACAACTATGCTCAAGGTTACCTACTGATAAAGGAAAAGAAAAACTACTCACCAATCACTTACCCCCTTGGCTGTGATGTCACCTTTCGATTTCTTTCTACTTTTTTGCCTTCTCTCCCTGCTGCAGCTGCACCGGCTGGCCTTTTATAGCCTGCTCCGACGTTCCCGGAATTCCCGCTACTTGCACTCCCACCTCTCCGAACTGCTGAACCTTTTATAGGCCGCTCCGACGTCCCTGGACTCCTGCTGCTCGCACTCCCGCCTCCGAAGCTGCTGCTTTCATCAGATTGATTCCTGGGATGAGGAGATTGTTTTATGATTAGACGGCCTATATTCACTGGAGTTTAATAGAATGAGGGATGATTTTATTGAAACATACCACATTCTTACAGGCTTGACAGGATAGATGCAGGGAGAATGTTTCCCTTGGCTGGAGAGTGTCGAACCAGGTGTCAGTGTCTCAGAATAAGGGGTTAGCCATTTAGAACCACTGTAACCTCACCCATCTCCGCCCTTGCCCCAGCTCATCCGTTGCTGAAGCCCTCATCCATGCCTTTGTTACTTCTGGACTTGACTATTCCAATGCACTCCTGGCTGGCCTCCCGCTTTCTACCCTATGTAAACTTGAGGTCGTCCAAAACTCGGCAGCCTGTGTCCTAACTCGCACCAAGTCCAGCTCGTCCATCACCCCTGTGCTCGCTGACCTACATTGGCTCTCGATTAAGCAGCGCATCGACCCTAATTCTGTCCTCTTTGAGCAACCCTGATTATAATTACTCAACCATAAGTGGCCGTGCCTTCTGTTGCCCAGGTCCTAAGCTCTGGAATTCCTTCCCTAAACCTCTCCGCCTCTCTACCTCTCTTTCCTCCTTCAAGACGCTCCTTCAAGCCTACCTCTTTGACCAAGCTTTTGGTCTCCTGCTCTTATTTCTCCTGATGTGACTCGGTGTCAAATTTTTGTGTATCGTAATACTCCTGTGATGCACCTTGGGACGTTTCACTACGTTAAAGGCGCTATATAGATACAAGTTGTTGTTGTTGTAGTGCAGGAAAGTGGAGTTGAGGTAGAAGATCAGCCATGATCGGATTGAATGACTGAGCAGGATCGAGGGGCATCTGTTCTTATGTCACCGCCATAATCTCCATTTCCCTAGCCATTGACTCAATCCCTCTCCCTGGCAACTATCTGGCTGAACCGTACTGTTCGCAACCTTGGTGTCATATTTGACCCCAAAATGAGTTTCCGACCACATATCCATGCCATCACCAAGACTGCCTATTTCCACTTCTGTATCATCGCCATGACTACTTCTCGACTTGACTATTCAATTGTGATCTTGACCGGCTTCCCACTTTCTGCCCTGTGTAAACTTGAAGTCATCCAAAACTCTGCTGCCCGTGTCCTAACTCGCACCAGGTCCTGTTCACCCATCACCCCTGTGCTCGGTGACCTACACTGTCTCCCGGTTAAGCAATGCCTCGATTTTAAAATCCGCACCTTGTATTCAATCCCTCCATGGCCCCTTCCTATTTTCTGTAACCTCCTCCAGCCATACAACCCTCTGGGATATCTGGTTCCCCTCTTGAGCATCTCCGATTTTAATTGTCCCATCATTGGCAGTCATGCCTTCAGCTGCCAAGCTCTGGAATTACCTCCCCAAACATCACAGTCTCACTACACCACTTTTGCTCCTTTAAGCTGCTCCTATCACTTTGACTGAGCTTTTGGTCATTTCCCCTAATATCTCCTTATATGGCTCGGAGTGAAATTTTGTTTTATAATGTCCGGTGGAGCTCCTTGGGATGTTTTATTTGATTAAAGGTGCTATATAAATATTTGTTCTTATTTCTGTTCATCTTGTTCTACTCTAGTATTGGCACTTTACATCTGAAATTCTACATCAACTCTACTTTCCTGCCCAGTCGACATATCCCTCAATTTCCTTAGTGCCCAAAAATCTATCAATCTCTCTCTTGAATAGACTCAATGGGGGAGAAATTCGATCGTTTGTGCCTTGATTTTTTGCGCAGGGCTGCTACCGTCTCTCGCAAAATTCCGCGTGAGTTAGCGGAGGCACAAACGGGCAGTGCCCCGCTCCTGCCGGTAGCGTCCTGGGCTGCTGCGCCGACGATGATGATGTCATCGCTGTGTGCAGCGACTCGTTTTTGCCCCGCAGCGTCCGTGAGTCTGCCGAGGACATGAACCGGGTTGCACTTCGCTTGCAGGGCTTAACAGTCGAGGCTTTGCGTTGACTATTTTGTGGGGCTATGTTGCAGCCCGGCACATGGCTTCTGTGCTGGGCTGCTGCTCCGGCTCCCCGGTGGAGAAGTGGTGCCCATTGCTGAGCTCGCAGTGTACCCTCCACTTCCCCTCGGGGGCTCGCAGCGTCCCTTCCACTTCCTCTCAGAGGCGGTAACCCGAACTTTACGGACGGGGCGGGATTTCCGCACTGGGTGCAGGAGGTCCTGCTTCACCTTGGTTACGGCCCCAACGTGTGAGCATTCAGAGCCCTCTGGGGTAGAGAATTCCAAAGATTCACAACCTTCTTGAGTGACGAACTTTCTCCTCTTCTCAATCCAAAATGGCCGATCCATTAGCCTGAGACTATGGCCCCAAGTTTCCACATGATTTGCTCCTGATTTTTAGGAGCAACTGGTGGAGAACGGAGTATCTTAGAAATCGGAATTCTCCACATTTAAGTTTTCTGCAGTTCTAGTCAGGTAGAACAGTTTCACTTTGGAACAGAATTTTTTTTTTCAAAAGGGGGCGTGTCCGGCCACTGACGCCTGATTTGAAAGTTTCCACAGTGAAAACGTACTCCAAACTAACTTAGAATGGCGCAAGTGAAGATTTTTGTATGCTTGAAAAAATCTTGTCTACACATTAAAAAATCAGGCGCAGCTTACAAATTAGGCGTCGGGAACGAGGTGGGGGGTGAGAGGCGGGGGGAAGGGAAGGGAAGTCATTAAATTCTACAATCAATCCTTAGTTATACTTATACAAATATTATACAAATAAATGCAACCTGAATAAAAATGTATAAGCAAAGAAAAGATTAAATAAACCATGTTCCTACCTGTGTGAAAGTGCTTCAGGCAGGCCTTTCAGGCAGCGGTTTGCCGTCGGGACCGACCGACAGCAGGGGGAGAAAACAGCAAGAAGCCTCAGTGCTGATCATGGAAGGGCAATGTGGTTTTATTAAAAAATGTTAAAAATTGAACAGCTACAAAGAATTTGAATAGTCTCAAACAAGTGCATGTGTCCCGTTTATCACAGTCTATCTTTAATTACAGAATGAGTGGAGATTGAAATGGTAACGAGTTGTAAAGGCTGAATTAAAATGCACAGTTGCTGCAGTAACACTGGTTAAAGAGCCAACATTAATTCAGCAGGTGATTTATTCAGCTAAAAGCACTCCCTCACACACAGAAATATCAAGAAAATTAAAATAAACAAATTTTCACTTTTTCTGCAGCACTTTTTAAAATGGCCGAGTGCCAATGTTCACTTCAGACTGCGCGAACGCTCCAACGCGCACGCGCAGGGTTGCCGGCACCAAGAAGCCTCATTTAAATTGTACCCGCCCCCTCCGACTTACAAAATCAGCGCGAGTGGTAGGCTCTGCCCCCTGTGCGCCGCGCCAAGCAGACATCGAGCTCCAAGGAGCTCGAGTATACCGCGGTTTTTTTCAGGTGCCGTTTTCGGCGCGAAAAACAGGCGCCCAGCTCTGAGGGGCGCCTTTTTCGCCGCGTGTGGAAACTTGGGACCATTGAAACCTAGTTCTAGACTCTCCAGCCAGGGGAAAACAGCCTCTCAGCATCTGCCCTCCCAAGCCTTCTAAGAATTTTCTGCGTTTCAATGAGTTCACCTCTCATTCTAAACTCCAAAGAATATAGGTGCATGCCACGCAATCTCTCCTCATAGGACAGCCCTCTCATCCCAGGAATCAATTTAGTGAATCTTTGTTGCACCCCCTCGAAGGCAAGTATATCCTTTCTTGGGTAAGGAGACCAAAACGGTACATAGGTCCAGGCGTGGTCTCATCAAAGCCCTGTATAATTGCAGCAAGCCTTCCTTACTCTTATACTCTAACCCCCTTGCAATAAAGGCTAACATTTGCCTAGCCAATTGCTTGCTGTTCCTGCAAGTTAACTTTGTGATTTTGTGGACAAGGACCTTAAAATCCCTCAGAAAACCAACATTTACTAGTCTCTTGCCTTCTAAAACAAAATTCTGCTTTTCCATACTTCATATCAAAGTGGATAATTTTACACTTCCCCACATTATACTCCAGTTGCTACCTTCTTGCCCAATCACTTAACTGGTCTATATCCCTTTGCAGCCTCTTTGCATCTGCCTCACACCTAAAAAGCTCTGGTTGGATTGCATCTGGAGAACTGCATTCAGTCCTGGGCACCGTATCTCAGGAAGGATATATTTGTCTTGGAAAGGGTGCAGTGCAGATTCACCAGAATGATACTGTGGCTGAAAGAGTTAAATTATGAGGACGGGTTACATGGACTCGGCTTGTGTGTGGTTGTCTATAGAAGATGAATGGGTAATCCAATTGAAATGTTTTAAGATGATTAAAGGATTTGATAGGGTGGATGGAGAGAATCTATTTCCTCCAGTGGGGGGAGTCCATAACAAGCTTAAAATTTGAGTGAGGCTGTTCAGGGTGATATTAGAAAGCACTTTTTTTTTTACACAAAGGGTGGTGAAAATCTGGAAAACTCCCCCTTTTTAAAAAGTTGTTGAATTTGAAAAGTTCTCAACTAAAGTAGATAGATTTTACATTCGGTCAGGATATTAAGAGATATCGAGTTGAGATACAGATCAGCCATGATCTAATTGGATGGCGGAACAGTCTCGAGGGGCTGATTGGCCTACTCCTGTTCCTATGTAAAGGATCAAGGGAATTGCTATGTATTCTAATTGACCCATTCCCTTGATGATACCTTGTAGAAGGCATAGCCTCAAGTATTTTTACAGAGAAGAGTTGGCATCTGTACTAACATGTACTTTTGCAGTAACCATTTCCAGACCAGGATGCTACATTTTTATGCTCCGATTTTTAGGCCTCATCATTCCACACTGGCAGCCATTTATATTACAGATGGTTTCGCAGACTGTTTTACTTATTCTGGAATCCAGAGGCCTATGAGGACCTGCTGAACGTTCCATTCAGTTATTACTCAATTGTACAGTAGCCCTTTACTAGAACACATACTCGTACTCCGTGGCTTATAATATACCCTTTTACTATCTCCTCAATAATTGAAATAATGTGTAAAATGGAATGAGCGAGATTGAGGGTATCATTTTATGTACTAGTAATTTATTTTTCAATAACACTTCCTTTCCCATGTTGGTATAAGACAAGTCTTACTTTATGACTATTTTAAAACGAACTTGTCCCGCTTTTGCTGAAAAATATCATTTGCCTCAGAGTTAGTTACACACCATCAATGGGATTTCTTTTGACTGAAACTGCTTGACCCTTTCCACTTAAGTTCCTGACAGATTGCAGAAAATAGAGGTACAGTAATTTTCTATTTCATGAAATGTTGTTTTGAGTGAGCAGAATTGTGTGAAATAAAATGTATTGTTCCAATTTGAATATTTGAGATCAGTTGCATCTCTGCTTACTCTTGCAGCTTATGAAATATAGTATTGTGTTTAGGAAATTGTAAATCATAGAATCATAGAAATTTACTGCACAGAAGGAGTCCATAGTGTCTGAGCCAGCCGTAATCCCACTTTCCAGCTCTTGGTCCATAGCCCTGTAGGTTACGGCACTTCAAGTGCATGTCCAAATCCTTTTTTGAAAAAGTGGTGAGGCTTTCTGCCTCTACGACCCTTTCAGGCAGTGAGTTCTAGACCCCCACCACCCTCTGGGTGAAGAAATTTCCCCTCAAATCCCCTCTAAACCTCCTACCAATTATTTTAAATCTATGCCCCTGGTTCTTGATCCCTCTGCTAAGGGAAATAGGACTGCCCTATCCACTCTATCTAGGCCCTCATAACAAGTGCATATCCAAATACTTTTTAAAAAGTGGTGAGGGTTTCTGCCTCTGCCACCCTTTCAGGCAGTAAGTTCCAGACCCCCACCAAAGTTCTCCTCCGCTCGCCTCCAGTAAAGAATGTGAAATAGTATCAGCCTTTGAAAATGTTTTGCTTCCCTGAAAATCAAAATGGTGGCAGTCCCGGTGCTAAATAAAAGTGAAACCTATATATACCACAGAGACCCTACAACTAGAACTTTTGTAAAACAAGATGACTGCAATCGGCATGAATCCTTTCCCTGCCTTTACAGTTTACACGGCTATTGATGCTCCTTTTTGACAGTGAGGAAGAGGCCACAGTATGTGGAAAATTGTGAAATAATTCAGTTCTTTAATTTTTACACTTACTGGGGAAAAAAGGGTCTTATCACTATTGTCTTTACTTTCCATACAGAGCAGAAGGTTGAACTTAAAAAAAAAATCTATTAAACAACAGGTCTATAAGCAATAACATAAGAGAATAGAATGAGACATGGGTGTTTTTCATAAAGAAAACACAGGATATATCTTTGGACAGAAGCCCAGATAATTATTTAGTAGATTAATATAGTAGATGAAGGCTGCAGAACAGATGGGGTGACATAGTTGAAGTTATGGAAATTCAGAGTTTCCAGATGGATAGAATTTGTCGTCTTAATTTTTCAGGTGATGGCTAATTCAGTCCTTCGTGACCTCCTTTTCAATTGAAGTGAAGAGAAAAGCCCAGATATTTCCAGTAGGTTGTGGTTATTCGTTGGCTACAATTAAAAGAATACAGTTCAGAGAAAGAAACAAAAGAGACAGATGTTTGGTTTGAATTGTGTGGTTTCTGTAATTCCGCTTGTATTAAGTAAAAAATCATGTGAGTTTGCAATCAAGATAATGGTTCTGCTGAGTATCATATTGCTGTGACCACTTGGTGACCGAACTTTATTAGTGACTTAAGGCTAGTGGCACTGATGCAGTAATCATTAGTTGTGAAAAAAGAGTGTTTGTTTTTCCAGATAGTACTGGACAATTGAAGGAATCAAAGAACAAACCACCTGCAGAATAGGATTTTATTGCATTTCACATTCAGTACCATTCCCTGCAGCTCAAAAGGATGAAACAACCTCTGGCTGATGCCATGGAGTGCTGCCAATTCAGATAGCTGGCAGATGTCAGTTGTTTTCTGTGAACTAGCTATTGTAACTTTATGGGGTTTGTGATAAAATTCTACCAAATGCCACAATCAGGAACTTGTTTCCTCTTTCTCGGTGTTTTGTATAGGTATTGTCGAAGGAATCCCCCCTAAGATCTCAGTCTGTGCATGGAGCTTTTACTGTCTGCCAAGGTCAAGCTGAATCATTTTACTCAGCAATTGTGTAAATCTAAAACAGAGAGAAATCGGATACTGTAGGATTTTTTTTGCACAAACAGCTCTTCAGGGCTGTTAGATTTGGCTTCTATTTGTTTTTAATTTTAGAGATTTGCTAGTTAGACTAAACTTGTGCTTGCAAATTTCACCTGCTCTGCTTTATAGTGTATTAGTTACATGTCGTGGTTTGTGGTAATACATCAGCCCCATATTCATTTTCCGTGTTGCATCAAATTTTATTTGTGTTGAAAATGTTTTCACTTAGCACCATAGTTAAAGGAACATAGGACATTTTATAAACATTGATGATTGGACCAACAAACATGTTCCCGTTTTAGTTGATCTGTTTCTTGGCTTCTTCCCAAATCCCACAATCCGTTCTTTCTTTGGAAATTTATCTAGTGGTCCCTTGAAACCATTTGTGTTTGCTGCAACAACGTTCATTGGTAATGTATTCCACATGTTTATTAGGCTTGGTGTGAAAGTTCTGCTTGAATTCCCTATTTACCCCCTGTGTTTTTTACCGCCTAATTTAGTTCCCTTCATGAATGTAAACTGTCTGGATCAACTTCATCAAACCTCCTCATATCATTTTGAAAACTTCCCTTAATTCACTTCGAAGTGTCACTTTCCAGGATGAACAAACTCAGCTTCTTCATAACTTAGATTCCTGAGACTTGGTACCATCTCTATTGCCTTATGGTATACCCTTTCAAGAGCAAATAATATTCCTCCTAAGTGACCAAAGCAACAGTACTCCAGATGATATCTAGCCAGCGCCTTATACAGTAAGAGGTCCAACACCGCCTCCAGTGCGCCAGCGCAGCCCTCGGTCGCCTGAGGAAGAGGGTGTTCAAAGATCAGGCCCTCAAATCTGGGACCAAGCTTATGGTCTACAGGGCTGTAGTGAAACCGCCCTCCTGTATGGCTCAGAGATGTGGACCATATACAGTAGACACCTCAAATCGCTGGAGAAATACCATCAACGATGTCTCTGCAAGGTCCTGCAAATCCCCTGGGAGGATAGACGCACCAACGTCCATGTTCTCAATCAGGCCAACATCCCCAGCATCGAGGCACTGACCACACTCGACCAGCTCCGTTGGGTGGGCCACGTTGTCCGCATGCCTGACACAAGACTTCCAAAGCAAGCGCTCTACTTGGAACTCCTACATGGCAGGTAATCCCCAGGTGGGCAGAGGAAATGTTTCAAGGACACACTCAAAGCCTCCTTGATAAAATGCAACATCCCCACCAACATCAGGGAGCCCCTGGCTAAAGACCGCCCTAGGAGGGCGCTGAGCACCTCGAGTCTCGTCACCAAGAGCATGCAGAAAGCAAGCACAGGCAGCAGAAGGAGCGTGTGGCAAACCAGACTCCCTACCCACCCTTTCCTTCAACGACTGTCTGTCCCACCTGTGACGGAGACTGTAATTACTGTATTGGACTGTATAGTCACCGGAGAACTCACTTTTCGAGTGGAAGCAAGTCTTTCTTGATTTCGAGGGACTGTCGATGATGAAGAAAGCTAGGAGCTGAAATTCCCTATTGGCCCCGGTTGGAGGGCGATAACCTCTCCTCCGGGGCTGGACATTCTGTATCCAGCGTGGCATGCTAGGTGGCCTCTCCGTGTAATGCTGGCAAGTTTCAATGCCTCTTGACTTCCGTTAAAGGGAGAAATGCTGCAAGCACTGCAGGCCCTTTGATGGCCCCACTGGGCCACAAGGGCCAAGGGGTGCTATGGCCGCAGCCCGGCACTAAACGGAGTGCTGGGCTGCATGATTGTGGCCCGGACCCCGCAAAAGGAGCGGACAACGGCTGGATCAGTAAGAGGGGTAAAAAAAAAGGCGGTACGCTGCGCAGCGCACCTCCCCTTAAAGTTTCATCCCGTGGTGGGTGTGCGACCTTGTTCATGACTGCGAGACTGGCGCTGGTCAATTTCCGCCGTGGGGCGAAAAGGGGTCGCCGCGCACACCAATGACGTCATCGTATTCGCAGCGGCCCGGAGCACAGCGCTAATGCAGTCATGCCTCCGTTAAATGCCGAGCAATTTCGCAGGAGCCGGTACACCACCTCGGCAAAAACATTTTCGTGCTCTGTTAGCGACCCCCGCCCCATCCGGAGGTACTAATGGGAGGCATACGACAGGGGAATTTCTGCCCCTCATCCTTTTGACTTGTAATTTATTCCCAAGAATGTAAACAGATATGCCTTTTTCAATTCATAGAATCAGAGAAATTTACAGCACGGAAGGAGGCCATTTCAACCCATCATGTCCGTGCCGGCCAACAAGAGGCTCCCCAGCCTAATCCCACTTTCCAGCTCTAGGTCTGTAACCCTGCACTTCAAGTGCACATCCAAGTAATTGTTAAATGTGAGGGTTTCTGCCTTTACCACCCTTTCAGGCAGTGAGTTCCAGACCCCCACCACCCTCTGCGTGAAGAAAATTTCCCCTCAAATCCCCTTTAAACCTTCTAACAATTACTTTAAATTTATGCCCCCTGTTTGTTGACCTCTCTGCTAAGGGAAATAGGTCCTTTCTATCCACTAAATCTTGGACCCTCTTAATTTTATACACCTCAATGAGGTCTCCCCTCAGCCTCCTCTGTTCCAAGGAAAACAAACCCAGCCTGTCCAATCTGTCCTCATAGCTAAGGTTCTCTACTCCCGACAACATCCTCGTAAATCTCCTCAGTACCCTCTCTAGTGCAATCCTGTCCTCCTTGTAATGCGGTGACGAGAACTGCACACAGTACTGCAGCTGTGGCCTAACCAGTGTTTTATTCAGTTCAAGCATAACCCTACTGTAAAGCCCTTACTCTACAGCATGAAACCACACGAGGCACATTCTGGGGACAAGGTCACTCTGTGACCTGCTCTCTTTATTTAAAGGACTCCAAAGACCATGACCTTGCGTGGGACCTCCCTTTTTATACCTGTGTGACCAGGTCAGGAGTGTCTCCACAAGTTCACCCCTTGTGGTCAAGGTGTGCATCTAGGTTGAGTGTATACAGTAATACAATGGTGTTACATACATGACATCACCTTCCTACCCCCCCGCAAAGTCTTATTGGGATCATAGGTTTAGTCTTTCAGGCGGTCTACACTCCCTCGTGGAGCGCCGCAGTTGGACACTGATGTGAGTGTCTGTCACCTGTGGTGATTCCGGACTGACCGCAAGGACTGTGCATTCTTTTGATTGCTCTTGTTGCTCGTTCACTGGCGGTGTTGTGAAATCCATCTCATGGTCTTCTTCAGGTTCCTCCGTGCCGATGCTGAACCTTTTTTTTTTACTTGGTCCAGATGCTTACGGTATATCTGATCATTGTTGAGTTTTACCATCATGACTCTATTCCCCTCTTTGTCAATTACATTGCCCTCAAGCCATTTGGGCCCCATGGCATGATTGAGGACGAATACAGGATCATTTGTTTCTGTACATTTCCTTCTCGAATTACGGTCATGGTACTCGTTTTGTGACTTGCACTTGCCCTCAACTATGTCGGTCAGGATTGGGTGAATGAGGGACAACCGAGTTTTGAGTGTCCGTTTCATTAGTAGCTCTGAGGGCGGGACCCCCATGAGCGAGTGCGATTGGATCTAATGCGGCCAGCAGGAGGCGCGACAGGCGGCATTGTATGGAGGGTCCATGGATCCTGAGCAACCCTTGCTTAATGATTTGGACAGCACGTTCCGCCTGGCCATTGGAGGCCGGCTTGAACGGCGCAGTCCTGACGTGGTTGATGCCATTACCCGACATAAACTCTTGGAATTCGTAGCTTGTGAAACATGGGCCGTTATCACTAACCAGGATGTCCGGCAAGCCATGGGTTGCAAAGATCGCACATAGGCTTTCCATGGTGGTGGATGACGTGCATGAATTCAGAATGATGCACTCGATCCATTTCGAGTACGCATCTACCACAATAAGGAACATCTTGCCCATGAACGGGCCCGCGTAGTCAACATGAATGCGTGACCATGGCCTGGTGGGCCAGGGCCACGGGCTGAGTGGGGCCTCTCTGGGGGCATTGCCCAGCTGGGCACACGTCGTGCACCTGCGAACACAGTGTTCCAATTCTGAATCAATTCCAGGCCACCAAACGTGTGACCGGGCAATGGCCTTCATCAGCACAATGCCTGGGTGCTCGTTGTGGAGTTCCCTGATGAATGCCTCACTGCCCTTCTGGGGCATAACTACCTGGCTGCCCCATAGTAGGCAGTCGGCTTGGATGGAGAGCTCATAGGCGGGAAATTGTGTTAGGGAAATTGATAGGATTGAAGGCCGATAAATCCCCGGGGCCTGATAGTCTGCATCTCAGAGCACTTAAAGAAGTGGTCCTAGAAATAGTGGATGCATTGGTGATCATTTTCCAACAATCTATCGACTCTGGATCAGTTCCTATGGACTGGAGGGTAGATAATGTAACACCACTTTTTAAGAAAGGAGGGAGAGAGAAAGCAGGTAATTATAGACTGGTTAGCCTGACATCAGTAGTGGGGAAAATGTTGGAATCAATCATTAAGGATGAAATAGCAGCCTATTTGGAAAGCAGTGACAGGATCAGACAGAGTCAGCATGCATTTATGAAAGGGAAATCATACTTGACGAATCTTCTGGAATTTTTTGAGAATGTAATTAGTGGAGTAGACAAGGGAGAACCCGTGGATGTGGTGTATTTGGACTTTCAAAAGGCTTTTGACAAGGTCCCGCATAAGAGATTAATGTACAAAATCAAAGCGCATGGTATTGGGGGTAATGTACTGACGTGGATAGAGAACTGGTTGGCAGACGGGAAGCAGAGAGTCGGGATACACGGGTCCTTTTCAGTATGGCAGGCAGTTACTAGTGGGGTGCTGAAAGGTTCAGTGCTGGGACCCCAGCTCTTTACAATATACATGTACGATTTGGATGAAGGAATAGAGCGTAATATCTCCAAGTTTGCGGATGACACGAAACTGGGTGGCGGTGTGAGCTGTGAGGAGGACGCTAAGAGGCTGCAGGGGTCTTGGACAGATTAGGTGAGTGGGCAAATACATGGCAGATGCAATATAATGTGGATAAATGTGAGGTTATCCATTTTGGGGGCAAAAACACGAAGGCAGAATATTATCTGAATGGCGGCAGACTAGAAAAAGAGGAGGTGCAACGAGACCTGGGTGTCATGATTCATCAGTCACTGAAAGTGGGTACAGCAGGCGGTAAAGAAGGCAAATGATATGTTGGCCTTCATAGCTAGGGGATTTGAATATAGGAGCAGGGAGGTCTTACTGCAGTTGTACAGGGCCTTGGTGAGGCCTCACCTGGAATATTGTGTTCAGTTTTGGTCTCCTAATCTGAGGAAGGACGTTCTTGCTATTGAAGGAGTGCAGCGAAGGTTCACCAGACTGATTCCAGGGCTGTCACATGAGAAGAGACTGGATCAACTGGGCCTTTATTCACTGGCGTTTAGAAGGAAAGAAGGGATCTCCTAGAAACTTACAAAATTCTGACGGGACTGGACAGGTTAGATGCGGGAAGAATGTTCTCGATGTTGGGGAAGTCCAGAACCAGGGGACATAGTCTTAGGATGAGGGGTAGGCCATTTAGGACTGAGATGTGGAGAAACTTCTTCACTCAGAGAGTTGTTGACCTGTGGAATTCCCTGCCGTGGAGAGTTGTTGATGCCAGTTCATTGGATATATTCAAGAGGGAGTTAGATATGGCCCTTATGGTTAAGGGGATCAAGGTGTTTGGAGAGACAGCGGGAAAGGGCTACTGAAGGAATGATCAGCCATGATCTTATTGAATGGCGTTGCAGGCTCGAAGGGCCGAATGTCCTACTCCTGCACCTATTTTCGATGTTTCTATCCGTCTGTGGAACGGTCTGATCTCCTCAGTGCATGCTCCGTGTGCGGGTGCCCAATCCCCAGTCAGGACACTTTTCTTAATCAGGGATAGGAGGGGATCTCTGTTTGTCTAGATTTTGATCTGGCGGGCTGTGATGCGGGAGCCTGTGCTGTCAAAGGCATCGACAGCAATGACCATCTCGCCGCTTTGCTCCACTGCCCCCTCAGTGGTGGTCAGTTGAAGCCTGCTGAGCGCGTCAGCGCAATTTTCAGTGCCGGGCCGGTGCCGGATGGAGTAGTTATAAGCAGCCAGCGTGAGAGCTGATGCGTTGGCATTGACAGCCTTGCTGTCTGACAACAGGGATGTTAGTGGCTTGTGGTCCGTTTCTAATTCAAACTTCCTACCAAAGAGGTACTGATGCATTTTTTTTTACACCATAGACACATGCAAGTGCTGCTTTCTCGATCATCCCATATCCCCGTTCTGCTTGAGAGAGCGACCTAGAGGCATAAGCCACAGGTTGTAGTTGACCCTCAGCATTACCCTGCTGCAACACGAACCCAACCCCATAGGGCGATGCATCACATGTCAGAACCAACTTTTTACAGGGGTCGTACAGGGTCAACAACTTGTTTTAACAAAATAGGTTTCGTGCCCGATTAAAAGCCCGTTCCTGACCGTCCCCCCAAAACCAATCGCAACCCTTACGCAGGAGCACGTGTAGCGGCTCCAACAACGTGCTCAAGTTCGACAAAAAGTTCCCGAAATAGTTCAACAGTCCCAGGAATGAATTCAACTCCGATGTGTTGCAGGGCCTGGGTACTTGTCGAATCGTTTCTGTTTTGGATTCGGTGGGCCGAATCCCATCTGCAGCAACCCTCCTGCCCAGAAACTCAACCTCGAGCTAAGAATACACATTTAGACTCCTTGAGTCGCAGGCCTACCCAGTCCAGTCGGTGTATCACCTCCTCCAGGTTGTGGAGGTGTTCCTCGGTGTCTCGACCCGTGATGAGAATGTCGTCCTGGAATACAATCGTTCCAGGAATGGATTTAAGCAGGCTTTCCATGTTTTATTGAAAAATTGCGGCCGCTGATCGAATGCCAAACGGGCACCTGTTTTCAACGAACAATCCCTTGTGCATGGTGATGGTGGTCAGTAGTTTAGATTCGTCAGCCAGTTCCTGGGTCATATAGCTGAAGTGAGGTCCAACTTGGTGAACAGCTTGCAGCCTGCAGCGTGGCAAAGAGGTCCAACTTGGTGAACAGCTTGCAGCCTGCAGCGTGGCAAAGAGGTCCACCGCTCTTGGGAGCGGGTATTGATCTTGTAGGGACACACGATTGATGGTGGCCTTGTAGTCGCCACAGATCCTGACAGAGCCATCCTCTTTGAGGACGGGAACAATGGGGCTCGCCCAGTCGCTGAATTCAACAGGCGAAATGATGCCCTCTCTCAACAGCTGGTCCAATTCGCTCTCGATCTTTTCCCGCATCACATACGGCACCGCTCTGGCTTTGTGGTGCACTGGCCTGGCCTCCAGGGTGATGTGTATCACTACCCTAGTGCCTTTGAAAGTCCTGACGCCAGGTTGGAATAGTGAATCGAATTGTTGTAGGACTTGTGAGCACGAACTTCACTCCACAGACGACATTGCGTGAACATCCCCCCCATTTCCAGTTCATCTCGGCTAACCGACTCCTCCCCAACAGTGCGGGACCATTGCCCAGGACAATCCAGAGCGGCAGCCGATTCACTAATCCATTGTGCCTGACAGCCAACATTGCACTGCCGAGCACCGGAATGATTTCTTTAGTGGAAGTCCGTAATTGTGTCTCGATACGTGCTAATTTGGGTCTACTGGCTTTAAGTGGCCATAGCTTCTCAAATTGCTGAACGCCCATGAGTGACTGACTGGCCCCAGTGTCTAGTTCCATGCGTACAGGGATACCGTTTAATAACACCCTCATCATCATTGGTGGCGTTCTGGTGTATGAATTGTGAATATTCGCCACACGGACCTGCTGAACCTCGGCGTCCATCGATTTGCCCCAAAAGTCATCCTGCCTCAAAGAACCCTCTTCTGGTCCATCCGCCTCATATATTAGTCTGGTTGCAGGCTTCCTGCACATTTGAGCTAAATGGCCACTGAGATTGCAGTTCCTGCAGACAAACTGTTGAAATCTGCAAGATCTAGCTGGGTGTTTTCCCCCACACCTCCAGCATGCGTTAAGTTTCTGTTGTTGGGAACAAAGGGACTATGGCCAGGCATTCCGGGCTGACTGTCCCTTTGACTGCTCTTAAGTACCCTATTAGTGGGTGTCAATGGCCCTATCACGGGCCGCATTGTCTACTATGATGGCGTGAATGTCCGTTCAGCCTGCCATTGTCTCTGTTGCAGTCCTACTCTGGGGTCTATTGCTGCCTGGGGTATGTTGAACTGTCGCTACCTGCCGCCGGGGCTCTGAGTCGCATTGATGATGTTGACTCCCTGATCCATTGCCGCGTTGGAGGCAGAATTGCGCGCGTTAAGTCTTTGGTCTGCAGCTGGTCAAAAGATGAGCCCTTCGCTTGTTGGGCGTTGCGTCCCCCAGCCATTCTTTCGTAACAAAGCTTTGCTGAAGCCTCTCTACAAAATCGTCCCAGTCTTCCCCAACACCATACTGTTCCTCTGTGCTACCGCTGGCCATTACTCTGCAGCATGAAACCACACGAGGCACATTCTGGGGACAAGGTCACTTTGTGACCTGCTCTCTATTTACAGGACTCCAAAGACCATGACCCTGCGAGGGACCTCCCTTTTTATACCTGTGTGACCAGGTCAGGAGTGTCTCCCACAAGTTCACCCATTGTGGTCAAGGTGTGCATCAAGGTTGAGTGTGTACAGTAATACCATGGTGTTATGTTGTGTTATCCTGCTCTTGTATTCTGTACCTTGGTTAACAATGGCAAGTGTTCCGTATGTCGTCTTAACCACCTTATCTACCTGTCCTACTTTCAGGGATCTGTAGATGTGCACTTCAAGGTCCCTTTGTTCCTCTGCACTTCTTAGTGTCCTACCATTTACTGTGTATTCTCTTTCCTTGTTGGCCCTCCCCAAATGCATTACCTCTCTCCTCCGGATTAAATTCCATTTGCCATTGTTCTTCCCACCTGACCAGTTGATTGATATCTTCCTGCAGTCCGCAGCTTTCTTCTTCATTATCCTACAGCCTATTTTAGTGTCATCTGCAAACTTCTTAATCATACTCTCTATATTGAAGTCTCGATCATCGATGTATACCACCAAAAGCAAGGGACCTAGTACTGAGCCCTGCGGAACCCTACTGGAAACAGCCTTCCAATCACAAAAACACCCAGCAACCATTACCCTCTGCTTCCTGCCTTTGAGCCAATTTTGGATCCAACTTGCCACTTTGCTCTGGATCCCATGAGCTTTTACTTTCATGGCTAGTCCGCCATGTGGGACCTTATCAAAAGCCTTGCTAAAATCCATCTACACGACATCAAATGCGCTACCCTCATCGACCCTCCTTGTTACCTCCTCAAAAAATTCAATCAAGTTCGCCAGGCATGACCTCCCCTTAACAAATCTATGCTGACTGTCCTTGATTAATCCGTGTCTTTCTAAATGAAGATTTATCCTGTCCTTCAGAATTTTTCCAATAATTTTCTCACCATCGAGGTTAGGCTGACTGGCCTGTAACAAAGAAACCTAGAAAATAGGTGCAGGAGTAAGCCATTCGGCCCTTTGAGCCTGCACCACCATTCAACAAGATCATGGCTGATCATTCACCTCAGTACCCCTATCCTGCTTTCTCTCCATGCCCCTTGATCCCTTTAGCCGTAAGGGCCACATCTAACTCCCTCTTGAATATATTCAATGAACTGGCATCAACAACTCTCTGCAGTAGGGAATTCCACAGGTTCACAACTCTCGGAGTGAAGAAATTTCTCCTCATCTCAATCCTAAATGGCTTACCCTATACCCTTGGACTGTGTCCCCTGGTTCTGGACTTCCCCAACATCAGGAACATTCTTCCTGCATCTAACCTGTCCAGACCCGTCAGAATTTTATATATTTCTATGAGATCCCCACTCATCCTTCTAAACTCCAGTGAATGCAGGCCCAGTCGATTCAGTCTGTCCTCATATGTCAATCCTGCCATCCCGGGAATCAGTCTAATGAACCTTTGCTGCACTCCCTCAATAGCAAGAACGTTCTTCCTCAGATTAGGAGACTAAAACAGAACACAATATTCCAGGTGAGGCCTCACCAAGGCCCTGTACAACTGCAGTAAGATCTCCCTACTCCTATACTCAAATCTCCTAGCTATGAAGGCCAACATACCATTTGCTGCCTTCACCACCTGCTGTCCCTGCATGCCAACTTTCAATGACTGATGTACCATGACACCCAGGTCTCGTTGCATTTCCCCTCTTCCTAATCTGCTGCCATTCAGATAATATTCTGCCTTCGTGTTTTTGTCCCCAAGTGGATAACCTCACATTTATCCACATTATACTGCATTTGCCCACTCATCCAACCTGTCCAAGTCACCCTGCAGCCTCTTCGTGTCCTCCTCACATCTCACACTGCCACCCAGCTTAGTGTCATCTGCAAACTTGGAGCTATAACACTCAATTCCTTCATCTAAATCATTTAATGTATATTGTAAATAGCTGGGGTCCCAGCACTGAACCCTGCGGCACCCCACTAGTCACTGTCTGCCATTCTGAAATGGACCCGTTTATACTGACTCTGCTTCCTGTTTGCCAACCAGTTCTCTAACCACATCAGTACATCACCCCCAATACCATGTGCTTCAATTTTGCACACCAATCTCTTGTGTGGGACCTTGCCAAAAGCCTTCTGAAAGTCCAAATACACCACATCCACTGGTTCTCCCTTGTCCACTCTACTAGTTACATCCTCAAAAAATTCCAGAAGATTTGTCAAGCTTGATTTCTCTTTCATATATCCATGCTGACTTGGACCAACCCTGCTGCTATTTCATCTTTAATAATTGATTCCAACATTTTCCCCACTACTGATGTCCGGCTAACCCATCTATAATTATCTGTTTTCTCTCTCCCTCCTTTTTTAAAAAAGTAGTGTTACATTAGCTACCCTCCAGTCCATAGAAACTGATCCAGAGTCGATTGACTATTGTAAAATGATCACAATGCATCCACCATTTCGCGGGCCACTTCCTTAATTACTCTGGGATGCAGACTATCAGGTCCCGGGGATTTATCGGCCTTCAATCCCATCAATTTCCCTAACACAATTTCCCGCCTAATAAGGATTTCCTTTAGTTCCTTCTTCTCACTAGACCCTCGGTCCCCTCGTATTTCTGGAAGATTATTTGTGTCTTCCTTAGTGAAGACAGAACCAAAATATTTGTTCAACTGGTCTGCCATTTCTTTGTTCCCCGTTATAAGTTCACCTGAATCTGACTGCAAGGGACCTACGTTTGTCTTCACTAATCTTTTTCTCTTCACATATCTATCGAAGCTTTTGCAGTCAGTTTTTATGTTCCTGGCAAGCTTCCTCTCATATATTCTATTTCCCCCTCTCCTAATTAAACCCTTTGTCCTCCTCTGCTGAATTCTAAATTTCTCCCAGTCCTCAGGTTTGCTGCTTTTTCTGGCCAATTTATGTGCCTCTTCCTTGGATTTAACACTATCCTTAATTTCCCTTGTTAGCCACCGTTGAGCCACCTTCGGTCTGTCCCTTTCATCCTTCTTAAACAAAGGTACCACATTCGCAGTCCTCCAGTCTTCTGATACCACGCCTGAAGCCAGAGAGCATTGTAAAATGATGGTCAAAGCTCTGCTATTTCCTCTTTTGCTTCGCTTAATAGCCAGGATACATTTTATCCAGGCCTAGGGAATTATCCACTTTTAAAGCTGCTAAGCTCCTTAATATCTCTGTTTATTTCATCTAATATTTCACACTCCTCGATAGCAATGTCTGCCCTTTCCTTTGTGAAAACAGACACAAAGTATTAAGAACCACACCCACATCTCCCACCTTCACACAGAGATTATCCTCATTGTCTCTAATAGGCCCTACCCTTTCTTTATTTATTCTCTTGTTCTTACTATATTTATAAAACATCTTTGGGTTTTCCTTGATTTTACTTGCCAAGAATTTTTCATGCCCTCTCTTTGCTTTTTAATTTCACCCCTGGACTTGCTATACTCCTCTCGATATTTTTACAACAATCGCTATACCATTTTCTTGTTCAGTATGTGACTTAACTGTTCCCTTTAAAAACATATTTTTTATTTTGGTTCTTCATTTCCATTCTTTTTTTTTACATTTATCTACATTGCACTTCATATGGTTCAGTTTCTTCAAAGAAAGAACTTGATTATATAATGACTTGTATATCCTCCGTGCATCTCAAAGTGCTTTACAGCCTATGAATTACTTATGAAATTCAGTCTCTGTTTTGCGGGGAAAAGTAGCAGCCAATTTGTGCACAGCAAGATCCTCTGAACACCAAAAAGATAAATGATCAGTTAATCTGTTGGTTGAAGGATAATTGTTGGCCAATACATCCTTGCTCCTCTTTGAATAGTACCGTGGAATATTTTTTATGTACACTTGAAAAGGCAGACATTTCATCTGAAAGACCGTACCTCTGATAATGCAACCCACCTTTGGTATCACACTGAAGTTCAGTCTATATTATGTGCTCAAACCCTGCACTGGTGTTTGACCTTCCGATTCATAAGCGAGCGTGATACCACTGAGTAAAGCTGACATTTAAAAAAATCCAAATTCTGCTGAACCAAAAGCAAAATACTAGAAATTTAGATGCTGAAAATCTGAAATAAAAACCGAAAATGCTGGAAATACTCAGCAGGTCAGACAGCAGCTATGGAGAGAAAAACAGGGTTAACCTTTCAGGTTGATAACCTTTCGTCAGGAAAAGGTTACAGATGTAACAGATTGTAAACAAGACCTGAAACGTTTCTATGCAGCACTGCACTCTGCTTCAACTAACTATTAACCTCTGGCCTAGAAACTTGTCGAAAAGCTTTTCAAATGAAATGAACATAAGAACATAAGAATTAGGAGCAGGAATAGGCCATAATGGCTCCTTGAGTCTGCCATTCACGAAGATCATGGCTGATCTTTGACCTCAACTCCACTTTCCTGCCCGATCTCCATATCCCTTGATTATCCTGGAGTTCAAAGATCTATCCATCCCAGCGTTGAATATACACAATGACAGCAACCGCAACCCTTTGCGGTAGAGAATTCCAAAGATTCACAACCCTCTGAGTGAAAAAATTCCTCCTCCATCTCAGTCTTAAAAGGCCGACCCCTTGCCCTGAGACTCTGCTCCCTAGTTCTCGACTCTCTAGCCAGGAGAAACCACCTCTCTGCAATCTACCCTGTCAATCCCCCTCAGTATCTTGCATGTTACTTTAAACTCCAAAGCGTATTCTCTCTCAGGCAAGTATGTCCTTCCTCAGATAAGGACACCAAAACTGCGCTGTACTCCAGGTGAGGTCTCGCCAAAGTCCTGTACAATTGTTGTAAGACTTCCTTACTCTTGAACTCTAACTCTCTCGCAATAAAAGCCAACATGCCATTTGCTTTCCTAATTGCTTGCTGTACCTGCATGCTAACTTTCTGTGTTACCTGTTCGAGGATACTTCAAACTCTCTGAATACCAACATTTACTAGTTTCACGCCATTTAAAAAAATATTGTTTTTCTATTCTTCCTCACATTTCCCTACATTATACTCCATCTACCACCTTATTGCCCACTCACCTGTCTATATCCCTTTGCAGGCTCTTTGTTTGCTCCTCACATCTTACTTTCCCACCTAGCTTTGTGTTGTCAGCATTGGATACATTGCACTCGGTCCCTTCATCTAAGTCATTAATATAGATTGTAAATAGCTGAGGCCCAAGCACTGATCCTTGTGACACCCCACTAGTTACAGTCTGATAACTGGAAAATGGCTCATTTATCCCTACTCTCTGTTTTCTGTCGGTTAACCAATCCTCTATCCATGCTAATGTATTACCCTCAACCCCATGAACCCTTATCCTGCGTAGCAACTTTGCGTACTACATCCACGGATTCCCCTTTATTAACCCTACTAGTTAATTCCTTAAAAAAAAATTCTATTAAATTTGTAAATGGGATTTCCCTTTCATAAAACCATCTTGACTCTGCTTAATTATATTATGATTTTCTCAGTGCCCCGTTACCACTTCCCTGATAATGGATTCCAGCATTTTCCTGACAGCTGATGTCAGGGTAACTGACCTGTGGTTCCCAATTTTCTCTCTCCCATAATATAATTACATAATACAAGATCTTGAATAGCAGGGTTACGTTTGCTGTCTTCCAATCTGTTGGGACCATTCTAGAATCTATGGAATTATGGAATTTCACAACCAATACATCCACTATCTCTGTAGTCACCTCTTTTAAGGGCTCACGTTTCGGCCTGAGTTGCTCCTATTTTTTTTGGATTTTTTTTCCAAAAGGGGGCGTGTCCAGCCATTTACGCCTGTTTTGCAAGTTTAGGCAGCGAAAACTTACTCCAAACTAACTTAGAATGGAGAAAGTGTAGATTTATGTACGCTGAGAAAAACCTTGCCTACACTTTATAGATTAAGCATAGGGAACGAGAGATGGGGGGGGAAGGGAAGTTATGGAATTTTATAAGCATTTAACATTTTCACTTCTACAAATAAAGAGCATCCTGAATAATAAATGATAAATAAAGCAAATAAAAAATACATGAATTTTCTTACCTGTCTGAAGCAGCAGCAGCAGCAGCCTCCGAGGAAGCTGCGAAGACTTCGGCCGTTCGGCCAGGGGACAGGGGCGGCATCAGGCCACCCACAGCGACGGCAGCAGCAGCAGAAGATGAACATAGAAATTAGGTGCAGGAGCAGGCCATTCGGCCCTTCGAGCCTGCACCACCATTCAATAAGATCATGGCTGATCAGTCACCTCAGTACCCATTTCCTGCTTTCTCTCCATATCCCTTGATCCCCTTAGCCGTAAGGGCCATATCTAACTCCCTCTTGAATATATCCAATGAACTGGCATCAACAATTCTCTGTGGTAGGGAATTCCACAGGTTAACCACTCTCTGAGCGAAGAAGTTTCTCCTAAATGGCTTACCCCTTATTCTTAGACTGTGATCCCTGGTTCTGGAACTCCCCAGCAACGGGAACATTTTTCCTGCCTCGAACCTGTCCAATCCTGTCAGAATTTTGTATGTTTCTAGGAGATCTCCTCTCATTCTTCTAAACTCCAGTGGATACAAGCCCAGTTGATCATATGTCAGTCCTGCCATCCCGGGAATCAATCTGGTGAACCTTCGCTGTCCTTCCTCAGATTAGGAGACCAAAACTGAACACAATATTCCAGGTGTGGCCTCAACAAGGCTCTGTACAATTGCAGTAAGACCTCCCTGCTCCTATACTCAAATCCTCTAGCTATGAAGGCCAACATGCCATTTGCCACCTTCACTGCCTGCTGTACCTGCATGCCAAACTTCAATGACTGATGTACCATGACACCCAGGTCTCGTTGCAACTCCCCTTTTCCTAATCTGTCACCATTCAGATAATATTCTGTCTTCCTGTTTTTGCCGCCAAAGTGGATAACCTCACATTTATCCACATTATATTGCATCTGCCATGCATTTGCCCATTCGCCTAACCTGTCCAAGTCACCCTGCAGCCTCTGAGCATCTTCCTCGCAGCTCACGCCACAACCCAGCTTAGTGTCATCTGCAAACTTGGAGATATTACATTCAATTCCTTCATCTAAATCAATAATGTATATTGTATCCCAGCACTGAACCCTGCAGCACCCCACTGGTCACTGCCTGCCATTCTGAAAAGGACCAGTTTATTCCGACTCTCTGCTTCCTGTCTGCCAACCAGTTCTCTATCCATGTCAATACATTACCCCCAATACCATGTGCTTTAATTTTGCACACCAATCTCTTGTGTGCGACCTTGTCAAAAACCTTTTGAAAGTCCAAATACACCACATCCACTGGTTCTCCCTTGTCCACTCTACTAGTTACATCCTCAAAAAATTCCAGAAGATTTGTCAAGCATGATTTCCCTTTCATAAATCTATGCTGACTTGGACCGATCCTGTCACTGCTTTCCAAATGCGCTGCTATTTCATCTTTAATAATTGATTCCAACATTTTCCCCACCAGCGATTTCAGGCTAACTGGTCTATAATTCCCTGTTTTCTCTCCCTCCTTTGTAAAAAAAGTGATGTTACATTAGCTACCCTCCAATCCATAGGAACTGATCCAGAGTCAATAGAATGTTAGAAAATGATCACCAATGCATCCACTATTTCGAGGGCCACTTCCTTAAGTACGTTGGGATGCAGACCATCAGGCCCTGGGGATTTATCGGCCTTCAATCCCATCAATTTCTCTAACACAATTTCCTGACAAATAAGGATTTCCTTCAGTTCCTCCTTTTCGTTTGACCCAGAAGGTTATTTGTGTCTTCCTTAGTGAAGACAGATCCAAAGTATGTGTTCAATTGATCTGCCATTTCTTTGTTCCCCATGATAAATTCACCTGATTCTCTCTGCAAAGGACCTACGTTGGTCTTCACTCATCTTTTTCTCTTCACATATTTATTGAAGCTTTTGCAGTCCGTTTTTATGTTCCCTGCAAGCTTCCTCTCATACTTTATTTTCTCCTCCTAATTGGATCCTTTGTCCTCCTCTGCTGAATTCTAAATTTCTCCCAGTCCTCAGTTTTGCTGCATTTTCTCGCCAATTTATATGCCTCTTCCTTGGTTTTAACAGTATCCCTAATTTCCCTTGTTAGCCACGGTTGAGCTACCTTCCCCTTTTTATTTTTACTCCAGACAGGAATGTACAATTGTTGAAGTTCATCCATGTAATCTATAAATGTCTGCCTTGCCTATCCACTGTCAACCCTTTAAGTATCATTCGCCAGTCTATCTTAGCCAATTCACCTCTCATACCATCGAAGTTACCTTTCCTCAAGTTCAGGACCCTAGTCTCTGAATTAACTGTGTCACTCTCCATCTTAATAAAGAATTCTACCATATTATGGTCACTCTTCCCCAGGGGGCCTTGCACAACAAGATTTCTAATTAGTCCTCTCTCATTGCACAACACCCAGTCTAGGATGGCCAGCTCTCTAGTTGGTTCCTCGACATGTTGGTCTGGAAAGCCATCCCGAATATACTGCAGGAAATCCTCCTCCACCGCATTGCTGCAAACTTGGTTAACCCAATCTATATGTAGATTAAAGTTGCCCATGATAACTGCTGTACCTTTATTGCATGCATCCCTAATTTCTTGTTTGATGCCTTCTCCAACCTCACTACTGCTGTTTGGTGGCCTGTACACAACTCCCACTAACGTTTTCTGCTTTTTGGTATTCCGCAGCTCTACCCATACAGATTCCACATCATCCAAGCTCATGTCCTTTCTTACTATTGCGTTAATTTCCTCTTTAACCAGCAATGCTACCCCACCTCCTTTTCCTTTCTGTCTGTCCTTCCTGAATGTTGAATACCCGTGGGTATTGAGTTCCCAGCCTTGGTCACCCTGGAACCATGTCTCCGTAATCCCAATTATATCATCGTTAATATTTGCCTGCGTAGTTAATTCATCCACCTTATTACGAATACTCCTCGCATTGAGGCATAGAGCCTTCAGGCTTGTCTTTTTAACACTCTTTGTCCCTTTAGAATTTTGCTGTAATGTGGTCCTTTTTGATTTTTGCCTTAGATTTCTCTGCCCTCCACTTTTACTAGTCTTGTTTCTATCTTTTGCTTCTGCCCCCATTTTATTTCCCTCTGTCTCCCTGCATAGGTTTCCATCCCCCTGCCATATTAGTTTACCCCCCCCCCACCCCCCACCCCAACTGCACTAGCAAACACTCCCCCTTGGACATTGGTTCTGGTCCTGCCCAGGTGCAGACCGTCTGGTTTGTACTGGTCCCACCTCCCCCAGAACCGGCTCCAATGCCCCAGGAATTTGAATCTCTCCCTCTTGCACCACTCCTCAAGCCATGTATTCATCTTAGCTATCCTGCTATTTCTACTCTGACTTGCATGTGGCACTGGTAGCAATCCTGAGATTACTACCTGTTGAGGTCCTACTTTTTAATTTAACTCCTAGCTCCCTAAATTCAGCTTGTAGGACCTCATCCTGCTTTTTACCTATATCGTTGGTACCTATATGCACCATGACAACTGGCTGTTCACCCTCCCTCCTCCAGAATGCCCTGCAGCCACTCTGAGACATCCTTGATCCTTGCACCAGAGTGGCAACATACCATCTTGGAGTCTCGATTGCGACCGCAGAAACGCCTATTTAGGCCGTTTGGCCAGGGGACAGGGGACAGGGGCGGCATCATTCCACCCACAGCAACGGCAGCAGCAGCCTTCGAGCTGCGAAGATTTAGGCAGTTCGGCCAGAGGACAGGGATGGCGTCAGGCCACCCACGGGCAGCATGTTTGTATCACACTGCACATGCGCGCATGTTCCAGCGCGCATGCGCAGGGCTGCCGACACGAAATCTGCTGCTGTGAGTTAGCCCCCCTCCCACCCCCCAGCTGGCAGATTTTCGGCGCCATGCTTTGGCCCTGCCCCCGCAGATGCTTGTACGCCGTGCCGAGCTGGAACGGGGCCGCTTCGAAGCACAGAATGCTGAGGTAGGCATTAGGTGCACTTTTTATTCCACAAAACAGGCGTGCCTCTCTGAGGTGTGCCGTTCTGAAGGAGGCCAGAATTGCCCCCTTAGAAACCGAGGATGTAGGCCATCAGGTCGAGGAGATTTGTCGGCTTTTAGTCCCATTAGTTTCTCAAGTACTTTTTCTTTACTGATATTAATTACCTTAAATAATTGCGACGGATCAGGAGCTGGAAAGTGGGCTTAGGCTTGATAGCTCTTTGTCGGCCGGTGCGGACACGATTGGCTGAAATGGCCTCCTTCTGTGCTGTAAATTTCTATGATTCTAAGTTCCTCTCCCTTATTAGCCCCTTGGTTCCCCACTATTTTTGGTATTCTTTTCGTGTCTTCTACTATGAAGACAGATACAAAATATTTGTCTCTGCCATTTCCTTTTTCCCCATTATAACTTCACCTTGGTCTCAGCCTCTAAGGGACCAATGCTTATTTTTGTTCTTCCTTTTTACATACTTGTAAAAGCTCTTACAATTTGTTTTTGTATTTTTTTGCTAGTTTTATTTCATTCTAATTTCTCCCTTTTTATCAGTTTTTTGCTCATCCCTTGCTGGTTTCTAAAGCTTTCCTATCCTCAGGCTTGCTACTATTCTTCGCAACATTATAAGTCTCTTCTTTTAATCTAATACTCTCTTTAACTTCTTTAGTTAGCCAGGGATGGATCACTTTTCCCGTGGAGTTTTTATTTCTCAATGAAATGTATATTTGGTGAGAATTTTGGAATATTTTAAAAAATGTCTGCCATTGCTTATCTATCGTCATACCTTTTTAATCTAATTTCCCAATCTATCTTAGCCAACTCACCCCTATGTAATTGGCTTTATTTGAGTTTAAGACTCTCATTTTGGATTTTAGCATTTCAATCTCAGAATTTCAGACTGAATTTATCATATTATGATCATTCTTCCCTGGTGGATCCTTTACTATGAGATTACTAATTAACCCTGTCTCATTACATAATACAAGATCTAAACTAGCCTGTTACGTGGTTGGTTCCATAACGTATTGTTCTCGGAAACCGTCTCGAATGCAATCCATGCACTTGTCTCTAGACTACCTTTGCCAATTTGATTTGCCCAGTCTATATGAAGATTAAAGTCCTCCATGATTATTGTATTATCTTTGTACAAGCTCCTATTGTTTGTTGATTAATACTCTGTGCAAAGATATCGCTGCTTGGAGTCTTATAAACTACTCCCCTGAATGATTCCTGCCCCTTGTTATTTCTTATCTCCACCCATACTGATTCTCCTTCATGATTGATTCTACTTCCTGATCTTCCGAGCCAAGATCCTTTCTCACTTACTGTCCTAATGTCATCCTTTATTATCGAGGCTACCCCTGCACCCTCCATCTTTTCCATTCTATCTGTCTTTTTGAAACGTCAAGTACCCTGGAATATTTAGTTCCCAACCTTGGTCGCCTTGCAACCACGTCTCTCTATTAGATCAAGGCCATTTATCTCTGTGCCAATTTGTCTATCTTGTTGCAAATACTTCATGCATTCAAATAAAGAGCCTTAATTTTAATTGTTTGCCATTATTCCCTGCTTTCACTTTATTCGTTGATGCACTACCATTAAACTCTCTGTCTCTTACTATCACACTCTGTGTTTATTTTTACCCAAATCACAACACTGCTCCATTGCCTTGACTTTTTTCTTCAGATGCCTAAATTTTCCATCACCTGACACCTCCCCACCCCTTTTTAGTTTAAAGCCCTGTATACAGCCCTAGTTATTCGATTCGCAAGAACTGCATTTCCACTAAATTTCCTTAAAAGACTTTCTCTTGCAGTTAAGTTGACAGTTCTAATGACTTTTAATTTTGCCTTGATCCTTTTTAAAACTGGAAAAGACGATGTGGTCCATATGGCTGCTCTCCTAAACTATTGCTTCTCTATTGCCCAATCCTCATAAAAAAAAAAAAAAAAAAAAATTCCAATTCTACACTATTTTCCTCTCTGGTCAGTCCAGTCTACGTATGCACCATCTCTGTGTAAAGTAGTTAAATCCAAATTGTCTGTACCTTTTTCCTTTCTTAAACTTGATTGGTGATCCCGATTCTAGAAATTGTGGCAATCTCAAACATATTACTGTAGTTCAATTTATTTGTTTTAGAATTTTTATCAATTTGCCTGAGCCTTCTCTTCTCCAGAGTAAACATTCACAGGCTTTCAACCTCTCCTCATTGCTCAGAAGGTACCAGTTTGGTTGTCCTCTTCTTCACTGCCTCCATGCCGGCATATCTTTTGCTTTAGTATGGTGGCTAGATTTTGTATGTTAATCGTGGAGTGATCATAGCTGACCACAGATATATCTGGCCTTTGTGGAGATCCATTTCCACCACCTGCGATTTATGCTCTATTCTTCTTGCCAAAATTCTCAAGATATGGTTAGCTTTCGTTACTAGTACCACACTTTATATTGTCCACCAATACCCTCGTATCTCTCCTGCATTCGCTCCTTTAGCCTAGTGCCACTTAGTTTATATTCCCACTGTTCTTTTACCTTTTCTAGTCTCGTTATCTTATCTTTGTCCACATTAAATGCTATTTCCCAACCTATTCATGTCCCTTTTAGTTTGCTTGTTCCGCCCCCTTTTGTTATCATCTGCAAACTTGCGAGTTTTTTTCTGTCTATCGCCAGCTCAAAAGAAGTTATAGAAACAAAAGGTGGTCCAGAGGAAGTGTAAATAGTTACAGCGGAATAGCAAAGGAGGAAGGAAGCATGGAAAATCTGGCAGAGAAGGCTTCTGTGGCCCAGGAATATGGCAGAAGAGAGGCAGGTAGACTCCAGCGGTGTGGACCACCCCACCAGCTGTGGTAAGCAATTGGAAACTTGTCATGCTTGCGGACTGAACAGAGGTGTTTAGTAAAACATTCATCCAATATGGGTTTGGTTTCCCTAATGTAGAGCAGATCGCATTGTAAATAGCAAATACAGTATACCAAGTTGGAAGTACAAGTAAATCGCTGCTTCACGCGGAAGGAGTGTCTGGACCCTTGAATGGTGGGAAGGGAGGAGATGAAAGGACAGATATTACATTTCTTGTGCTTTCATGGGAAAATACCAGTGGAAGCGGAGCAGATATTGGGAGTGATGGAAGAATGGACCAGGTTGTCAGAAGGAACAGTTCCTTTGAAATGCTGAAAGGAGTTAAATTCATGCTGAATCCATGATGGCATTACTATCATCGATTTCCCCCCCCCCGCCCCCAACCATCAACATCCTTGGGAGTCACCATCGACCAGAAACTTAACTGGACCAGCCACATAAATACTTTGGCCACAAGAGCAGGTCAGAGACTGGGTATTCGGCGGCGAGTGACTTCCCTCCCGTCTCCCCAAAGATTTTCACCATCTGCAAGACACAAGTCGGGAGTGTAGCTCGTACAACATTCAAGAAGCTTGACACCATGCAGGACAAAGCAGCCTGCTTGATTGGCACCCCACCCTCCTCCACCACCGGTGCACCGTGGCCGCAGTGTGTGCCATCAACAAGGCTTCTTCAACAGCACCTCCCATTCCGCAATCTCTACCACCTAGCAGGACAAGGGCTGCAAGTGCTTGGGAACGCCACCTCCAAGTCGCTCACCATCCTGACTTGAAAATATATTGCCATTCCTTCATCGTCGCTGGCTCAAAATCCTGCAATATCCTCCCGAACAACACACGGACTGCAGCGGCTCAAGAAAGCGGCTCACCACCACCTTCATAAAGGCAATTGGACATGGGCAATAAATGCTGGCTTTGCCAGCGACGGCCACATTCTGTAAATGAATAATAATTTTAAAAATCCCAGTTGCTGTATTTTTTAAAACATTTGTTCTCGGCAGGTGGGCAATGCTAGCAAGACTGTATTTATTGCCTGAGAAGTTGGTGTTTTTTCTCCTTGAACCACTTTAGTCCTTATGCTTCCAATATGGGTTTAAGCACGGAATTCCAGGACTTTGACTCTGTGTTGATGAAGTAATGATAGTGTGTGCCCAAGTCGGGATGATGTGTGATTTGGACGCGATGGTGTTCCCACAATCTTACTCCTCTTGTCCTTCTCGGCAGGGCACCAATTAAGCAGATTTCTCTGTCCTGGACAGTGCTGAGCTTCTTCACAATTGTTGCAGCTGCACTTATCCAGGTGAGTGGTGAGTATTCATTACACTCCTCACTTGAGCCCTATAAATGATAGAGGGGTTTTGAGGGGTCAGGAACTTGTCATATAGTGGGAACAAAAGAAAGAACTTGTATTTGTGTAGCGCCTTTCACCACTTAAGGGCATGCCAAAACACTTCACAGCCAAATAAATACCTTTGCAGTGTAGTCACTATCGGAATGTCGGGAAACGCAGCATCCAATTTGCATGGAGCAATGTCCCACAGACAGCCGTGAGGTGAATCACCTTATAATCTGTTTTAGTGATGTTTGAGGAATAAATATTGGCCAGGATGTGTGGAGAACTCCCCTGCTCTTTGTATAGTGCCATGAGATCTTTTATACCCTCTTGAGAGGGAAGACGTGGCCTACTGGATGAAGTCTCATCCAAAAAAACGACACCTCTGACAGTGCAGCACTCGCTCAGTACTGCACTGAAGTGTTGGCCTGGATTATGAGCTCAAGCCTTTGCGTGAGGCTTAATCTAATTACCTTCTGACTTGGAGCGAAGAGTACTACCACTGAGCCAAGGCTGAAAACTGAGTACCCAGCCTCTTGGCCTCCTCTTGTAGCCACACAATTGATAAAACTGGTACAGGTGAGCTTCTGCTCAGTGGTGATCCCCAGTATGTTGATGGGGACTTGGCAATGATGGTGCTGTTCAAGATCAGGGAGAAGTGGTTGGGCCTCTTTTTGTTGGTGTCATTTAAGTGGCATGAATATTACATGCTACTTGTGAGCCCAAGCCTGGATGTTGTCTTTTCACTAGCTCCATATAAAAGATCATCAGTAGCTGTTTTCTATTAAGTATTTTGTGTCATGAAATACATTGGCCCAGAATTTGCCATCAGCACCAAGCGACGGCACTCGCCGCTGACCTTGAAGAAAGCTGCCCACAAGCTAGCGATCTCTGCGGCGTGAATTTCAGCTCTCCCGCTCTTCTTTTGAATCTGGAGCCAAATCAAGTGAATCTTGCGCGTCCAGCAACAGTGATGTCATCAAGCTGGCTAAGCAACCAACCACATTGAAGAATTCTCACACAGCAAACCAGGAAGTATAATTAACATTCCACAAATATAAAAGGAGCTTATTAGGGGCAGAACAATTGTTTAGCAGTCAGTATGCCTTTAAAAACCCAGTTACACCTCTTTCAACAAAGCTTTCTTTCTGTGTTTCTCTCTGCATGCGCTAAATCCTAAAGTTACGGTCTGTTTCAGAGCGGTAATGACCTGAGACTGTGAGCCCAAGTTCGAGACTCCCCAGCCAGGGGAAAACATCCTTCCAGCATCTACTCTGTCAAGTATGTTTGTTGGTGGGAAAAGCCAGTAGAAAAGTGGTAATCCTCAAGAAACCCGGGTATTGCCATCAGTAATTTGAATGTTCTACAAACCGTGCTCTGCTATCTGCTCAGTGCTGGAATATTCTAGCCCTTTACAACCTATCTCCTGCTGTTACAGTAGCTTCTAGTACCCTGTTAAATAGCCTAATATATATAATATCTGTGGTATTACTCATTGCGATGCAAGAACCACAGTGGAATTTTTGATGTTCGACAGCAGTTTCCCATCACTAATAAACCGCGATTGCTTCATGGTAGAAGTATTACCTCGGTCTGTGCAGCAGAGCTGGTCTCCAGTCGTCTTGGTTAATCCTTGCCACTTGACCAAGTCCTTGCTTTGTCAAGCCTGTGTGGTGGCTGGTGTGGAGCTTAAGATGGCATTCCTTCACAGACCCTCTCTTGCAATACAGCTCCTTATCATCATAGGCAGTCCCTCAGAATCGAGGAAGACTTGCTTCCACTCTTAGCATGAGTTCTTAGGTGACTGAACAGTCCAATACAAGAATCACAGTCTCTGTCACAGGTGGGACAGACGGTGGTTGAGGGGAAGGGTAGGCAGGAGCCTGGTTTGCCGCATGCGCTTTCCGCTGCCTGCGCTTGATTTCTGCATGCTCTCGGCGACAATACTCGAGGAGCTCGGCACCCTCCCGGATGCACTTCCTCCACTTAGGGCGGTGTTTGGCCAGGCACACTCAGGCATGACAGCTCCCTATACCTCCTAGCTGGAGGGCGCTATACATTATCTCGATACACAAACCATCTCCTAAACATCCATACAAAAGCAAAATACTGCGGATGCTGGAATCTGAAATAAAAAGAGAAAATGCTGGAAATACTCAGCAGGGCAGGCAGCATATGTGGAGCGAGAAACCGAGTTAACATTTCAGGTCGATGATCTTTCGTCAGAACTGGAAAAAGTTAGTGATCGAACCGATTTTTAAGCAGGTGTCGGGGCAGGGAAAAGGCGGGAGCGGGGGTGGGGGGAAAGTGGAGGACAGGAAAGAACACCAGGGAAGGTCTGCGATAGGATGGAAGTCAGAAGAGGTTAAGAGACAAAAGGGATGATGGTGCATCCATCTTTTGATCTCGCTACAAACATCAGATCTGTTCACAGCACCAAAAACTTCCTTTGACACGAGTTCAGAATTTCTATAACCATCTGCAAAATGTTGAAAAAAACATGTTTCTACTACTTGTGACTTTCAGTTAATCATAAATATTTTGCCTGAGTCACAGTATGTTCTGGATATTGTAGTTCAACAGAAGTACTGTGAAAACTACAGCTCCCATAATGCATCTTTCACTTGCTGAATTTCTGCACAAGATAGAAATCTCCTGGTTCTTTCTACCTGACTCTTGCATAATGTGGTTTGCCGAGTGTACTATTGCTGCTCCAATTACATACCAGGATGAAAATAACTCCCATAATGTATTTTTATTTCATGTGTGTAATTTTTCAACAGCAGTTGGAAGTTCTAGCACCCAGTCCTCGGCTCCAAATAGAAGAGCAGGCCTATTTGGGGGACCTTTCTAACATTAATTACATTTAGGGATTTTCTCTTCCCCTCTGCAATATTGTGTAGTTTTGTGTTAATATTATAGTTAATAATTCAGGTGCCGAGGACTTTTAATTATGTAATTATATTTTAATTATATATTTAATTATATATTTATATTTAATTTACTTCAATCTATCTATAGTAACCTGAATGCAGATGAAAAATGTGGATAAAAGCTATAAACAAATTATTTTTTGGTTTTTTGTGTTTGCTGGTTAGCGAATGGAAGCTTGTAAAAAGCAAGTGATTTGGTTTTGTTGTTTTCTGCTGGTTACCCATTATCATTAGTATTTTTACTACTTTTTGATTTATTGATGAGTTACAAAATGTACAATTCAATTTAACAGAACCACTCACAATTTGACCCTATGGGTGTGTAATGCTTTACAGATGCACTGTCATATGCCATTGAAAGGTGTGATTCAATAGGTGCATAGTATATGATTTTTAATTGTAGAGCTGATTGACTTCAATCTAACTATCACAATTCAAGCCTCAATTTCCTTTGGGCATTAATAACTGAGCTATCAAGAAGACTTTTTTTCCCAAAGGGAATAAGTTAACAATTGGTTGTGCCTATCACTCCCATTCTTGTCCTTAGCAGTTCTGCGGTATAACCATATGCTTGGGAATGAGAAGAATAAAATGCAGAAAACAAATGTGTAATGTTTTGGATGTGCTGTACTGCCCCAGAGCTAATGCCATTAACCCAACCGCAAAAACAAATGTGTATTAAAGATCGAGAGGCTGCACAACTGGTTCAGTGAGCTTCACAGAAGTGAGTATTCTGTATGACAGTAAATTGAAGTTATGAAATGTCTCAATTAGTAGCTGTATCTTATTCATTTAAAATTATTTAATTTGTTAATCCAGTGCTGCACCACTTGCAGTGCTATGTAAGGATTCTTCCAATAAAGTTGTGACCCGCTGTGAATTTATTCCTACAAACCAGAAGATATTCTATATTAATTAGGAAGGAATAAATCTTTGAATTTTCACATTGTCCTTGTTTAGGTTACCAGTTGCAGGTGAATAAGAACTTCTGAGAGTGCAAGGGATGGAAGATCAAAATCCCTGTTCACATTAGCCTTTTTTAGATGACAAGTATAAAAATGCATTGTTTTTTTATTTGTAGATGTCGCCAGCAAGGCCAGCAAAATGCCCATCCCTAATTGCCCTTGAAAAGGTGGTGGTGAGCCGCTGCCTTAAACTGCTGCAGTCCAGGTGATGAAGGAACTCCCACAGTGCTGTTGAGGAGGGAGTTCCAGGATTTTGACCCAGCAATGATGAAGGAACGGCGACATATTTTCAAGTCAGAATGATGTGTAACCTGGAGGGGAACTTGCAGGTGTTGGTGCTCCCAGACCACTGCTTCCCTTGTCCTTCTAGGTGGTAGGCGTTGCGGGTTTGGGAGGTGCTGCCGAAGAAGTCTTGGCGAGTTGCTGCAGTGCATCTTGCAGATGGGAGTGAATGCTTAAGGTCGTGGATGGGGTGCCAATCAAGCGGGTTGCTTTGTCCCGGATGGTGTTGAGCTTCTTGAGTTTTGTTGGAGCTGCTGTCATCCAGGCAAGTGGCGAGTATTCCATCACACTCCTGATTTGTGCCTTGTAGATGGTGGAGCAGTTTTGGGGAGTCAGGAGGTGTGGCACTCACCGCAGAATATCCAGCTTCTGACCTGTTCTTGTTGCCACACTATTTATTTATATGGCTGGTCCAGTTAAGTTTCTGGTCAATGGTGACTCCCAGGATGTTGATAGTGGGGGATTCGGCAATGGTAATGTCGTTGAATATCATGGGGAGGTGGTTAGACTCTTGCTTGTTGGAGATGGTCATTGCCTGGCACTTTTGTGGCGTGAATGTTACTTGCCACTTACCAGCTCAAGCCTGAATGTCGTCTAGGACTTGCTGCATATGGGCATGGACTGCTTCCTCCACCGTTTTGGATGCCCCCAAAAGTTTGTCAACATCCTCCGCCTGCTCCATGATGACATGCAGGCTGTGATCCTTCCCCACAGGTCCATTACAGACCCAATCCACGTCCGGACTGGGGTCAAACAGGGCTGCATCATCACGCCAAACCTCTTAATCTTCCTCGCTGCCATGCTCCACCTCAGTCAACAAACTCCCAGCTAGAGTGGAACTAAACTACAGAACCAGTAGGAAGCTGTTCAACCTTCGCCGTCTCCAGGCTAGATCCATGACCACTCTAACCTCTGTCGTCGAGTTACAGTACGCAGACGACGCCTCTGTCTGTGCACATTGAGGCTGAACTCCAGGACATAGTCGACAGATTTACTGAGGTGCACAAAAGCATGGGCCTTATGCTAAACGTCCGTAAGACAAAGGTCCTCTACCAACCTGTCTTCGCCGCACAGCACTGTCCCCCCCCAGTCATCAAGATCCATGGCGTGGCCCTGGACAACGTGGACCATTTCCCATACCTCGGGAGCCTCATATCAACAAAAGCAGATATTGATGAGGAGATTCAACACCACCTCCAGTGAGCATGCAGAAATCAAGCACAGGCAGCGGAAGGAGCGTGCGGCAAACCAGTCACACCCTCCCTTACCCTCAGCGAATCTCTGTCCCAGATGTGACAGAGACTGTGATTCTCGTATTAGACATAGACATAGAAAATAGGTGCAGGAGTAGGCCGTTCGGCCCCTTGAACCTGCACCATCATTCCCTCAGTACCCCTTTTCCTGCTTTCTCTCCATACCCCTTGATCCCTTTAGCCGTAAGGGCCATATCTAACACTCTCTCGAATATATCCAATGAACTGGCATCAACAGCTCTCTGTGGTAGGGAATTCCACAGGTTAACAACTCTCTGAATGAAGAAGTTTCCCTCATCTCTGTCCTAAATGGCCTACATCTTATCCTAAGACTCTGTTTCCTGGTTCTGGACTTCCCCGTCATCAGGAACATCTAACCTATCAGAATCTTATAAGTTTATATGAGATCCCCTCTCATCCTTCTAAACTCCAGTGTATAAAGACCCAGTTCAGCCACCTAAGAACTCATGTTAAGGGTGGAAGCAAGTCTTCCTCGATTCCGAGGGACTGCCTATGATGATGATGACATTTCTAAGATTCTATATTTGAAAATGTTTCTAAATTTCAAGAACTGAATGGGATGCAGTATAACTTGGACAAAATAGCAAACATTGATTACACAGTACACTTGTGACCAAATCGTCTTTTATGTGAGGAAGGATTTTTGATGAATGAATTAAAATTGAACGCATAGCAGCAAAATTCAATACAAATGCTATGAATTATTATTACAGGTACTTCATATATTTTATTCAAATCTCAAACTAATGCTCTTAGTTTATAAATTCCTCCCTAATCTGCTGGAATTTTCTGTCGAAGTTTTTAATTGTTATTCGTTCACTGGTTGTGGGCATCGCTGGCAAGGCTGTCATGAGAATCATACAATAGTTACAGCACCGAAGGAGGCTATTTGGCCCGTCAAGCCCATGCCAGCTCTCTGCAAGAGCACTTCAGCTCGTCTCACTCCCCCCGCTCCTTCCCCGTAGCCCTGCAAATTTCTTTCTTTCAGGTACTTATCCAATTGCCTTTTGAAAGCCACGATTGAGTCTGCCTCCACCATTCTTTTAGGTCGTGCATTCCAGATCCTAACCATTCGCTGCGTAAAAATGTTTTTCTTCTTGACGCTTTTGGTTGTTTTGCCAATCACCTTGAATCTGTGTCCTCTGGTTCTTGATCCTTCCGCCAATGGGAACAGTTTCTCTCTATCTACTCTGTCTAGACCTCTAGACCTCTCAGGAGTTTGAATATCTCGATCAAATCTCCTCTCAAACTTCTCTGCTCTTAGGAGAACAACCCCAGCTTCTCCAGTCTATCTACATAACAGAAATCTCTCATCCCTGGAATCATTCTCGTAAATCTTTTCTGCAACCACGCTAAGGACTTCACATCCTTCCTACAGTGCGGGGCCCAGAATTGGACACAGTACTCTAGTTGAAGCCGAACCAGTGTTTTATAAAGGTTCATCATAACTGCCTTGCTTTTCTATTCTAAGCCTTATTTATGAAACCCAGTATCCCGTATGCCTTTTTAACATAGAAACATAGAAAATAAGTGCAGGAGTAGGCCATTTGGCCTTCGAGCTTACACCACCGTTCAATATGATCATGGTTGATCATGCAACTTCAGTACCCCATTCCTGCTTTCTCTCCTTACCACTTGATCCCTTTAGCCCTAAAGGCCACATCTTAACTCCCTTTTGAATATATCTAACGAACTGGTCTCAACAACTTTCTGTGGTAGAGAATTCCACAGGTTCACAATTCTTTGAGTGAAGAAGTTTCTCCTCATCTCGGTCCAAAATGGCTTACCCCTTATCATTAGACTGTGACCCCTGGTTCTGGACTTCCCCAACATCGGGAACATTCTTCCTGCATCTAACCTGTCCAATCCCGTCAGAATGTTATATTTTTCTATGAGATCCCCTCTCATTCTTCTAAATTCCAGTGAATATAAGCCGAGTCGATCTAGTCTTTCTTCATATGTCAGTTCTGCCATCCTGGGAATCACTCCGGTGATCCTTCGCTGCACTCCCTCAATAGCAAGAATGTCCCTCCTCCGATTAGGAGACCAAAACTGTACACAATATTCAAGGTGTGGCCTCACCGAGGCCCTTTACAACTGCAGTAAGACCTCCCTGCTCCTATACTCTCATCCTCTCGCTATGAAGGCCAACATGCCATTTGCCGCCTTCACCGCCTGCTGTACCTGCATGCCAATTTTCAATGACTGATGTCCCATGATGCCCAGGTCTCGTTGCACCTCCCCTTTTCCTAATCTGTCACCATTCAGATAATATTCTGCCTTCCTGTTTTTGCCACCAAAGTGGATAACCTCACATTTATCTACATTTATACTGCATCTGCCATGCATTTGCACACTCACCTAACCTGTCCAAGTCACCCTGCAGCCTCTTAGCATCCTCCTCACAGCTCACATTGCCACCCAGCTTAGTGTCATCTGCAAACTTGGAGGTATTCCATTCAATTCCTTCGTCTAAATCATTAATGTATATTGTAAATAGCTGGAGGCCCAGCACTGAACCTTGCAGTACCCCACTAGTCACTGCCTGCCATTCTGAAAAGGCTCCGTTTATTCCTACTCTTTTCTTCCTGTCTGCTAACCAGTTCTCTATCCACGTCAATACATTACCCCCGATAACATGTGCTTTAATTTTGCACACGAATTTCTTGTGTGGGACCTTGTCAAAAGCCTTTTTAAAGTCCGACTACACCACATCCACTGGTTCTCCCTTATCCACTCTACTAGTTACATCCTCAAAAAAATTCTAGAAGATTTGTCAAACATGATTTCCCTTTCATAAATCCATGCTGACTTGGACCGATCCTGTCACTGCTTTCCAAATGTGCTGCTATTACATCTTTAATAATTGATTTCAACATTTTCCCCACTACCTCCCTTTTTTTAAAAAGTGAGGTTACATTAGCTACCCTCCGATCCATAGGAACTGATCCAGAGTCTATAGAATGTTGGAAAATAACTACCAATGCATCCACTATTTCTTGGGCCACTTCCTTAAGCACTCTGGGATGCAGACTATCAGGCCCTGGGGATTTATCGGCCTTCAATCCCATCAATTTCCCTAACACAATTTCCTGACCTAATAAGGATTTCCTTCAGTTCCTCTTTCTCGCTAGACCCTCGGTCCCCTAGTATTTCCGGAAGGTTATTTGTGCCTTCCTTAGTGAAGACAGAACCGAAGTATTTGTTCAATTGGTCTGCCATTTCTTTGTTCCCCATTATAAATTCACCTGATTCTGACTGCAAGGGACATACACTTGTCTTCACTAATCTTTTTCTGTTCATAGATAAAAAAGCTTTTGCAGTCAGTTTTTATGTTTTCTGTAAGCTTACGCCCATACTCTCGTTTCCCCCTCCTAATTGAACCCTTTGTCTTCCTCTGCTGAATTCTATATTTCTCCCAGTCCTCAGGTTTGCTGCTTTTTCTGGCCAATTTATATGCCTCTTGGATTTAACACTATCTCTAATTTCCCTTGTTAGCCATGGTTGAGCCACATTCCCCATTTTATTTTTATGCCAGACAGGGATGTACAATTGTTGAAGTTCATCCATGTGATCTTTAAATGTCTGCCATTGCCTATCCACCGTCAACCCTTTGAGTATCATTTGCCAGTCTATCCTCGCTAACTCACGTCTCATACCATCGAAGTTACCTTTCTTTAAGTTCAGGAGCCTAGTCTCCATCTTAATGAAGAATTTTACCATATTATGGTCACTCTTCCCCAAGGGGCCTCGCACAACAGATTGCTAATTAATCCCCTCTCATTACACAACATCCAGTGTAGGATCGCCAGCTCTCTAGTTGGTTCCTCGACATATTGGTCTAGAAAACCATTCTGTATACACTCCAGGAAATCCTCCTCCACCGTATTGCTACCAGTTTGGCTAGCCCAGTCTATATGTAGATTAATGTCACCTGCTGTACCTTTATTGCACGCATCCCTAATTTCAGTTTCAGCTAGCCTTACAGTTTTTCTCCTACTTTTGTGAGAGCCATTTTTTAAAGACTTATTTCATTTCCTTTCCCTGCCTATTGCAGTTTCCTCATGGCATACAGCAAACTGGCAAAGAAGGTGGTCTGATCTTGATTCAGCTCCTAGGAAATGAGTAGTTAGCCCTTCTCATTTATTTTTATCCCTCTTGTGGTAAAGTGCTTGGCCTTCCAGCTGGTGTTTTGCTTGAGGTGAGAATTCTGTGACATGGAGAAACTAACTTGCAGCTCTCCACTCTTTTCTAATATTCACGACTTTCATGCCACCCTTCCATTCTGATGCATGTAAATAGACAATCAATCAAATCAAAGCAACAGCAACTTGCATTTATATAGCGCCTTTAAAGTAGTAAAAAAACAACGAGGCGCTTCACAGGAGTGGAATCAGACAAAAAACATCGGCTGGTACAAGAATACCTTTTATAATGTAACGACACAGGTGTTTGTACCAGAAGACCTATATGGCTTCAACTCAGGATTGCTAGAGCATGCATTACACGATGGGAAACATGTAGCCCAAAGGTACTTTCTCTGAGGTTTTCTATCCTTCCAGGAGCCACCAAGATCAAATTTGGTCATACAGGTACAATGTCCAAAATCTCAGGACCGAGATCATGCCAGTTTTTGGATTTTTTGGAACCAATGTCCTAGGGGGAGTGTTTGCTAGTGCTGTTGGGGAGGATTTAAACTAATATGGCAGGGGGATGGGAACCAATGCAGGGAGACAGAGGGAAACAAAAAGGAGGCAAAAGCAAAAGACAGAAAGGAGATGAGGAAAAGTGGAGGGCGGAGAAACCCAAGGCAAAGAACAAAAAGGGCCACTGTACAGCAAAATTCTAAAAGGACAAAGGGTGTTAAAAAAACAAGCCTGAAGGCTTTGTGTCTTAATGCAAGGAGTATCCGCAATAAGGTGGATGAATTAACTGTGCAAATAGACGTTAATAAATATGATGTGATTGGGATTACGGAGACGTGGCTCCAGGATGATCAGGGCTGGGAACTCGACATTCAGGGGTATTCGACATTCAGGAAGGATAGAGTAAAGGGAAAAGGAGGTGGGGTAGCATTGTTGGTTAAAGAGGAGATTAATGCAATAGTTAGGAAAGACATTAGCTTGGATGATGTGGAATCTATATGGGTAGAGCTGCAGAACACCAAAGGGCAAAAAACGTTAGTAGGAGTTGTGTACAGACCTCCAAACAGTAATAGGGATGTTGGGGAGGGCATCAAACAGGAAATTAGGGGTGCATGCAATAAAGGTGTAGCAGTTATAATGGGTGACTTTAATATGCACATAGATTGGGCTAGCCAAACTGGAAGCAATACGGTGGAGGAGGATTTCCTGGAGTGCATAAGGGATGGTTTTCTAGACCAGTATGTTGAGGAACTAACTAGGGGGGAGGCCATCTTAGACTGGGTGTTGTGTAATGAGAGAGGATTAATTAGCAATCTCATTGTGCGAGGCCCCTTGGGGAAGAGTGACCATAATATGGTGGAATTCTGCATTAGGATGGAGAATGAAACAGTAAATTCAGAGACCATGGTCCAGAACTTAAAGAAGGGTAACTTTGAAGGTATGAGGCGTGAATTGGCTAGGATAGATTGGCGAATGATACTTAGGGGGTTGACTGTGGATGGGCAATGGCAGACATTTAGAGACCGCATGGATGAATTACAACAATTGTACATTCCTGTCTGGTGTAAAAATAAAAAAGGGAAGGTGGCTCAACCGTGGCTATCAAGGGAAATCAGGGATAGTATTAAAGCCAAGGAAGTGGCATACAAATTGGCCAGAAATAGCAGCGAACCTGGGGACTGGGAGAAATTTAGAACTCAGCAGAGGAGGACAAAGGGTTTGATTAGGGCAGGGAAAATGGAGTACGAGAAGAAGCTTGCAGGGAACATTAAGGTGGATTGCAAAAGTTTCTATAGGTATGTAAAGAGAAAAAGGTTAGTAAAGACAAACGTAGGTCCCCTGCAGTCAGAATCAGGGGACGTCATAACGGGGAACAAAGAAATGGCAGACCAATTGAACAAGTACTTTGGTTCGGTATTCACTAAGGAGGATACAAACAACCTTCCGGATATAAAAGGGGTCAGAGGGTCTAGTAAGGAGGGGGAACTGACGGAAATCTTTATTAGTCGGGAAATTGTGTTGGGGAAATTGATGGGATTGAAGGCCGATAAATCCCCAGGGCCTGATGGACTGCATCCCAGAGTACTTAAGGAGGTGGCCTTGGAAATAGCAGATGCATTGACAGTCATTTTCCAACATTCCATTGACTCTGGATCAGTTCCTATGGAGTGGAGGGTAGCCAATGTAACCCTACTTTTTAAAAAAGGAGGGAGAGAGAAAACAGGGAATTATAGACCGGTCAGCCTGACCTCAGTAGTGGGTAAAATGATGGAATCAATTATTAAGGATGTCATAGCAGTGCATCTGGAAAATGGTGACATGATAGGTCCAAGTCAGCATGGATTTGTGAAAGGGAAATCATGCTTGACAAATCTTCTGGAATTTTTTGAGGATGTTTCCAGTAAAGTGGACAAAGGAGAACCAGTTGATGTGGTATATTTGGACTTTCAGAAGGCTTTCGACAAGGTCCCACACAAGAGATTAATGTGCAAAGTAAAAGCACATGGGATTGGGGGTAGTGTGCTGACGTGGATTGAGAACTGGTTGTCAGACAGGAAGCAAAGAGTAGGAGTAAACGGGTACTTTTCAGAATGGCAGGCAGTGACTAGTGGGGTGCCGCAAGGTTCTGTGCTGGGGCCCCAGCTGTTTACATTGTACATTAATGATTTAGACGAGGGAATTAAATGTAGTATCTCCAAATTTGCGGATGACACTAAGTTGGGTGGCAGTGTGAGCTGCGAGGAGGATGCTATGAGGCTGCAGAGTGACTTGGATAGGTTAGGTGAGTGGGCAAATGCATGGCAGATGAAGTATAATGTGGATAAATGTGAGGCAGAGAGACAGACTATTATCTGAATGGTGACAGATTAGGAAAAGGGAAGGTGCAACGAGACCTGGGTGTCATGGTACATCAGCCATTGAAGGTTAGCATGCAGGTACAGCAGGCGGTTAAGAAAGCAAATGGCATGTTGGCCTTCATAGCGAGGGGATTTGAATACAGGGGCAGGGAGGTGTTGCTACAGTTGTACAGGGCCTTGGTGAAGCCACACCTGGAGTATTGTGTACAGTTTTGGTCTCCTAACTTGAGGAAGGACATTCTTGCTATTGAGGGAGTGCAGCGAAGATTCACCAGACTGATTCCCGGGATGGCGGGACTGACCTATCAAGAAAGACTGGATCAACTGGGCTTGTATTCACTTGAGTTCAGAAGAATGAGAGGGGACCTCATAGAAATGTTTAAAATTCTGACGGGTTTAGACAGGTTAAATGCAGGAAGAATGTTCCCAATGTTGGGGAAGTCCAGAACCAGGGGTCACAGTCTGTGGATAAGGGGTAAGCCATTTAGGACCGAGATGAGGAGAAACTTCTTCACCCAGAGAGTGGTGAACCTGTGGAATTCTCTACCACAGAAAGTAGTTGAGGCCAATTCACTAAATATATTCAAAAGGGAGTTAGATGAAGTCCTTACTACTCGGGGGATCAAGGGGTATGGCGTGAAAGCAGGAATGGGGTACTGAAGTTGAATGTTCAGCCATGAACTCATTGAATGGCGGTGCAGGCTAGAAGGGCTGAATGGCCTGCTCCTGCACCTATTTTCTATGTTTCTATGTTTCTATGTTTCAGTTTGATGCCATCCCCAACCTCACTACTACTGTTTGGTGGTCTGTGCACAGCTCCCACTAGAGTTTTCTGCCCTTTGGTGTTCCGTAGCTCTACCCATAGAGATTCCACATCATCCAAGCTAATGTCCTTCCTTACTATTGCGTTAATCTCCTCTTTAATCAGTAACGCTATCCCACCTCCTTTTCCTTTCTGTCTATCCTTCCTCAATATTGAATACCCCTCGATGTTGAGTTCCCAGCCTTGGTCACCCTGGAGCCATATCTCCGGAATTCCAATTACATCATATCCGTTAACGGCTATCTGCGCAGTTAATTCATCCACTTTAATACGAATGCTCCTCGCATTGAGACACAGAGCCTTTATACTTGTTTTTTTAATACTCTTTGTCCTTTTAGAATTATGCTGTCATGTGGCCCGTATTGATTTTTGCCCTCGATTTCTCTGCCCTCCACTTTTCCTTACCTCCTTTGTACCTTTTGCTTCTGCCCCCATTTTACTTCTCTCTGCCGCCTGTTGAAATCTCGACTCTCAATTTAACTAAAATATGAAACTCTGACACAAACAGCTCGGTAGATGTTTGTTTTATAAGTTTTACTTGCTGCAAGGAAAAGCCTCGCTAAGTCAGAGGCTCAGCAAAGACTTCTACAGAAGTTCAAAAATCACATTATCTTTATACAGGAGAACAAAGAAAGAAATTATGGTTCCATCATGTGTATCAGTTCTACCCTTGCGGTCAGCAAATACAGATAAGGAGTTCTTCAGTCACTTTAATTAACACCACATCCATGTTTTAATTCTCTACATATCTACACAGCCTTTATCTAATACTTCTAGGGTTTAGCACAGTGACAGTTACTAGTGAGAAGTATAATTCTAACAGGACATTCTTTCTGTTAGTGAGGGTAAATTCAAGGTTCCTTCGCTCACACAGGTGGCTCCTGCCTTTCTTTAATTAGCTTTCAGTCAAGGTTAGTATGTTTATGCAGGAACAGGCTGTCTGCTACAGGGACTTCTGGGAGAACTGAGACTCCATTTTGTTTTATTACAAAAGGGTACATTTAGCAGAAAATGTAACTTTAAAAGTACATTTCCACATTCCCCCCTTGTGTCCTTTATAAGGACAACTTAATCCATTCTAATCTTGCATAGTCTTTCTATTTCCATTTCCACACAAGAACCTTCAGTAATTGTTGCTACCATAACCCTAGCAGTGGTCTTGATTTGGTAACACTGTTTTTCCCAACCTGGCGCAGCAGCACTTAACTAATACAAACAAAAAGTATAGGGCAAAGATTATCAGCAAGAATATGATCAAATCCTGTACCAAGGATTTGCCGAGGGATCCCAGCCATCCGGATACCCAATTCCACAAGGTGGTACCTCCCTGGCCAATAGTTTGTTTGTACTCGATCACCACCTTCCTTATATATTCAGCTAGATTGCTGATCTCTTCTGAATCATCCGGGATATGTTTCTGTACCCCTGGTACTATCGATGAGACAAGGCACAATCCTGTTGAGCACAGTATTATCAGTCCCCATAGTCCATACAGTCCTTTATTCATTCTTCCTTTTCAGGTGCCCTTTTGCAATGGGACGCATGGATCCATGTTGGTCTTTTATCATGATTGCAGTATTAGTTGTCAGCAAGACCTAGTATGGTCCTTCAAATCTTGGTTGAAGGTTGCTTTTTCTTTTAAAAATGTTGACATAAATGAAATGTCCAGGCTCCAGATTATAACACTTCCCTTATGCTGGTTCGACTTGGGCTTCTTTTACCTGTGAATGAAAGCTGGAAATACATTTGGTTATTACAATACAATAATTCAACATATTTTCTTCCATTTTATGGATGTCCATTTGCTTTGCTGTAAACAGTGCAGTAAAAGGCATTCGTTGGCATCGTCCCATAACTATCTCATGTGGTGACAGGCCTGTTGTTCTATTGGTTGCAGATCACATTATCATCAAGGCTAAGGGCAGCAATTCTACCCATTTTAGTCCAGTGTCATTGCACAATTTTGTCAGCTTATTTGTAAGCATTCCATTATATCTTTCAACAAGTCCGGCTGATTGTGGATGGTAACTGCAATGAAAACTTTGGTTGATCTGTAATTCTTTTATAACAGTTCCCGTAAAATGTGACCCATTATCACTAGAATGCTTAGCTGGAATTCCGAAGCGCGGTACGATTTCTTATAACAAATATTTAGCAACAGTAGTGGCATCGGCCTTTTTACATGGAAAGGCTTCAATCCATCTGGAGAACACTTCTACAATAACTAATACATATTTAAATCCCATACACATAGGTAATTCAATAAAATCCATTTGTAAATGTACAAAAGGCCCTATTGGATTTGGGTGGGAGGCAGATTCTACCTTTTCCGTTTTACCTGGATTCATTGTCATCTCGTAAGGCTGATTCATTGTCATCTGTCAACATAGTATACTAGATCAGGGTTACATATTGGTATATCTGTTAGATCGATACGTGGTTTAGTTACTAATTCGGTCACCATTTCGCATGAATGGGGCTCGCCGTCTTCTTCCGTAGGGAGTAGAGTGGCTGGATTTAGGGTAGTACATCTTTTAATGATGAGGTTCGGATTTGATAACAGTTCAACTTCATATTTAGTGGTTCTCGCAGAAGTTAGGTGTTGAGTGGCACATTTAGTAAATAAAATCTCGACAGTGTGAGATATACAAAATAGTCTGATGATTTAGAGTTATTGTCTGAGCCTGTTGTTAAGCATAATAAGCTGCTGCCAAAGAGGGAAGACATCCTGGCAGTCCGCGTGCCACTGGATCTATTTGGGAATACAGATTCATTCACAGCTCGGAGATAGAAACATAGAAAATAGGTGCAGGAGTAGACCATTTGGCCCTTCGAGCCTGCACCGCCATTCAATGAGCTCATGGCTGAACATGCAACTTCAGTACCCCATTCCTGCTTTCTTGCCATACCCTTTGATCCTCCTAGTAAGGACTACATCTAACTTTTTGAATATATTTCGTGAATTGGCCTCAACAACTTTCTGTGGTAGAGAATTCCACAGGTTCACCATTCTCTGGGTGAAGAAATTTCTCCTCATCTCGGTCTAAATGGCTTACCCCTTCTCCTTAGACTGTGACCCCTGGTTCTGGACTTCCCCAACATTGGGAACATTCTTTCTGCACCTAACCTGTCTATACCCGTCAGAATTTTAAGCGTTTCTTTGAGATCCCCTCTCATTCTTCTGAACTCTAGTGAATACAAGCCCAGTTGATCCAGTCTTTCTTGATATGTCAGTCCTGCCATCCCGGGAATCAGTCTGGTGAACCTTTGCTGCACTCCCTCAATAGCAAGAATGTCCTTCCTCAAGTTAGGAGACCAAAACTGTACACAATACTCCAGGTGTGGCCTCACCAAGTTCCTGTACAACTGTAGTAACACCTCCCTGCCCCGTATTCAAATCCCCTCGCTATGAAGGCCAACATGCCATTTGCTTTCTTAACCGCCTGCTGTACCTGCATGCCAACCTTCAATGACTGATGTACCATGACACACAGGTCTTGTTGCACCTCCCCTTTTCCTAATCTGTCACCATTCAGATAATAGTCTGTCTCTCTGTTTTTACCACCAAAGTGGATAACTTCACATTTATCCACATTATACTTCATCTGCCATACATTTGCCCACTCACCTAACCTATCCAAGTCACTTCTCAGCCTCATAGCATCCTCCTCGCAGCTCATACTGCCACCCAACTTAGTGTCATCCGCAAATTTGGAGATACTACATTTAATCCCCTCGTCTAAATCATTAATGTACAATGGAAACAGTTGGGGCCCCAGCACAGAACCTTGCGGTACCCCACTAGTCACTGCCTGCCATTCTGAAAAGTACCAATTTACTCCTACTCTTTGCTTCCTGTCTGACAACCAGTTCTCTCAATCCACGTCAGCACACTACCCCCAATCCCATGTGCTTTTACTTTGCACATTAATCTCTTGTGTGGGACCTTGTCGAAAGCCTTCTGAAAGTCCAAATACACCACATCAACTGGTTCTCCCTTGTCCACACTACTGGAAACATCCTCAAAATATTTCAGAAGATTTGTCAAGCATGATTTCCCTTTCACAAATCCATGCTGACTTGGACCTATCATGTCACCTCTTTCCAAATGCGCTGCTATGACATCCTTAATAATTGATTCCATCATTTTACCCACTACCGATGTCAGGCTGACCGGTCTATAATTCCGTGTTTTCTCTCTCCCTCCATTTTCAAAAAGTGGGGTTACATTGGCTACCCTCCACTCCATAGGAACTGATCCAGAGTCTATGGAATGTTGGAAAATTTCCAAGGCCATCTCCTTAAGTACTCTGGGATGCAGACCATCAGGCCCTGGGGATTTATCTGCCTTCAATCCCATCAATTTCCCCAACACAATTTCCCGACTATTAAGGATTTCCCTCAGTTCCTCCTTCTTACTCGACCCTCTGACCCCTTTTATATCCGGAAGGTTATTTGTGTCCTCCTTGGTGAATACCGAACCAAAGTACATGTTCAATTGGTCTGCCATTCTTTGTTCCCTGTTATGACTTCCCCTGATTCTGACTGCAGGGGACCTATGTTTGTCTTTACTAACCTTTTTCTCTTTCCATATCTCTAGAAGAGGTCTTGGACAAACCTCCATTTGTCACTATTGGACTTTTGAACTGGAAAAATCGGTGTGTTACAAGGACTTCTCATTTAAGCTTAGTGATTCACAGATCACATAATGCAAAGTACTTGTTTTATAATTGTGTGCCCAACTTCTATTTTGGAAGCTGAACATCAAAAACTCCAATCCTTTGCTCTGCAATCAATTTTATGATAGTGTCTCATAAATTACAACCTTTTAAGCTATAGCTTATGGCACAGCAGTTGTGTAATTTTATTAAAAGGCTTCCAAACCCAAGGTTTTTTCCCAATACACCCAAAATGTTTCTCGAGGAGAATCATCTGAAATATCTCAAAATCCCAATTCAAATATTGTACTGCCAATCTTTTATTTAAAAATCTTCTTACCGAGCTGGAAGCTTTCGCGTCAAGGTTTTACACAAAGGAAAATGGGAGCGTATTCTCCCAGCCTGCAGCCTCGAGAGACCCACGCAGGCTTTTTTAAAAATGGCATTACAACTTCCCTTCCCTGCTCTTTATCTCATTCCGAGACTAAATTTATGTCTTTCAACCCAGTGTAATCAATGATTGCATGTCTTTTTTTGACAAGTAAGTGAACGTGTCAAATAGATTCTCCTTTTTTTTTAAACCCACCGGGACCATGTATTTTATCTTTTGCTCAACAAAGCTATCTTTTATGCATTTCCTAGCTCCGTAACTTATCATCCGAAGAAATCCACACCTGCATTTCTAACTTAAAATGTAATTTCAATAAGGTTCACACTTTCTTAAAACCTTCCCACACACAGGATAACACTACGAAGGGTTTAAAAAAAAAAACTTCACTCTGTTTGAAAAAGTGGGTGGAGCTAAAACAAACAGACAGCTCCACCACCTTTCCAAACGGGCTTTCAGACACATGAAAAATTCATTCCGCAGTCAAAAAATCACACACGCACTTTCATTCAAAGACAGACATTCACAAAAGTCTCTCTCTCTTCATTCAACAAAGTTTATTATTTGGCCGGCTCTATTATTTTTTTTGATCCATACATCACTATCAGGTTTTCATTTTTTTTCTTTTCTTACATAATGATTTACTTCCTCTGTTAATTTTACATGGGCTCGAGTTAATCGGAACCCAGGCCTTTTCTATTACTTCCTTTTTACCTCTTCCTCCTCGGTCTCTAACCATAAGGCACTCCTCTAGACATCTTATTCTTTCCAAGTTAAATGAACCATCGGGTGAAAATGGCCTGTTTGCATCCTTGGTCCATTGTACCCATTTTTTTTTTAGGTGATCAGTTGAAGACTGACCACAATTCTGGAGCATAAAATAGACTGGTGTGCCCTTTGGTGGTGGTTTACTTGCTCCGGTACCCATTCTGGATGATTAAGATTTTTCACACTTTCCTGATCTCACAATCTTTTCAGTCAACGAGTTCTCTACGCCCACTTGTCCTGGCTCTTAATTTGGGCTCAGTCTGGGTGTTTGAGATATGTTGACACGAACCGTAGTTGATCAATCAGTTGCTGTTTCTTTTCTCAATTAATTTTTGTTTTTCCGAATCACAATTTTCTTTAGTGACTCTTCCCGTTTCATTAATTGCAATATCGCACAAAAGTACTGAACGCAACAGTATAACAAGGACAATTAAGACAAACAACATCCACGCGGGTATACAAATCATAGCCTTCAACTCTATCTAAACATATAGTCAATTCTCAGTCTGCATTGTACGCCACTACAAACTGAGTCTTTTACTTATTTAAAATGGTCCTATCTTCCAAGGACCCCGATCCTATCTTTCAAGGATCTTGATCCTATCTTTCAAGGATCATCTTTTTTGATCGATAACGCTCTTTTTACCTTATACTAATAAGATCTCCCCGGGCTGTTTCCAGATCGGATATTTTCAGGATCAGATCCCTTCTGCCTTCAAGCTGAGAAGGAAATGATAAAAAATAACTTTAGCTCTTAAATGTCGAGTCTCGTAGATTGCAGTACTTCCACTGTGGACAACAGATTACATATGCGATTCAACAGTAAAGAGACCCTTTGCAAGCAAAAGGCTCACCTTATTCTGGGCAGTTAAGCCCTTCACTGTAGAGGTACTATGTCCGCATCTGTTCACTCACAGAATAGAGGGTAAGTGATCTCGGTGGAACCTCCAAGAAGTAACTGTCGAAATCTTGACACTCAATTTAACTAAAATATGAAACTCTGACACAAACAGCTCAGTAGATGTTCCTTTAATAAGTTTTACTTGCTGCAAGGAAAAGCCTCGCTCAGTCAACAGCTCAGCAAAGACTTCGACAGAGGTTCAAAATCACATTATCTTTATACAGAAGAACAAAGAAAGAAATTATAGTTCCATCATGTGTATCAGTTCTACCCTTGCAGTCAGCAAATACAGATAAGGAGTTCTTCAATCACTTTAACACCACATCCTTGTTTTAATTCTCTACATATCTATACAGCCTTTATCTAATACTTCTAAGGTTTAGCACAGTGACAGTTACTAGTGGGGGGTATAATTCTAACAAGACATTCTTTCTGTTAGGGAGGGTAAATTCAAGGTTCCTTCGCTCACACAGATGGCTCCTGCCTTTCTTTTAATTAGCTTTCAGTCAAGGTTAGTATGTTTGTGCAGAAACACGCTGTCTGCTACAGGGGCTTCTGGGAGAACCGAGACTCCATTTTGTTTTATTACAAAAGCGAACATTTAACAGAAAATGTAACTTTAAAAGTACATTTCCACATTCCCTGCATAGATTCCCATCCCCCTGCCATATTAGTTTAAACCCTCCCCAACAACACTAGAAAACACTTCCCCCAGGACATCGGTTCCGGTCCTGCCCAGGTGCAGACCGTCCGGTTTGTACTGGTCCCACCTCCCACAGAACCGGTTCCATTGTCCCAGGAATTTGAATCCCTCCCTCTTGCACCATTCCTCAAGCCACATATTCATCTTAACTATTCTATTTCTACTCTGACTAGCACGTGGCACTGGTAGCAATCCTGAGATTTCTACCTTTTGAGGTCCTACTTCTGAATTTAACTCCCAGCTCCCTAAATTCAGCTTGTCGGACCTCATCCAATTTTTTTACCTATATTGTTGGTACCTATGTGCACTATGACAACTGGCTGTTCACCCTCCCTCTCCAGAATGCCCTGAAGCTGCTCCGAGTCATCCTTGACACTTGCACCATACCATCCTGGAGTCTTGATTACGGCCGCAAAAACGCCTATCTATTCCCCTTACAATAGAATCCCCTACCACTATCTCTCTCCCACTCTTTTTCCTGCCTGCTGTGCAGCAGAGCTAACCATTGTGCCATGAACTTGGCTGCTGCTGCCTTCCCCCTGATGAGCCATCTCCCCCAACAGTATCCAGTATAATCAAGCAGATCTTGTGTGAAGTTGTTGGCTACTCTTCAGGTTGGGTTTTGTATTTTGAAGCATATTTGCTAGAGGTTGGGAAGAACTGGCTGTCTAAGGTTGACGTAGAGAAAATGTTTTCTCTTGCAGGGAGAGACCAGAACAAGTGGCCATAAATATAAGATAGTCACTAATAAATCCAAAGGGATTCAGGAGAAATGTCTTTACCCAAAGAGTGGTTAGAATGTGAAACTCACTATCACAAGAACAGTTGAGGCAACTAGTATTGATGCATTTAAATGAAGCTAAACACATGAGGGAGAAAGGAATAGAAGGATATGTTGATGGAGATGCAGAAGGGTTGGGAGGAGGCTTGAATGGAGCAATAAACACAGGCATGTTGGGCTGAGTGGCCTTTTTCTGTGCTGTAAATAGTATGTATTTATTTTTGGTTGTGGGGTTATAAACATGTCTTCGAGGAAGGAGAAACATTTCAGTGATTTGAGTCGAGTTAATTCTCATCATCATAGGCGGTCCCTCGAACGAGGATGACTTGCTTCCACATGAGTTCACAGATGTTTCAATGAAGGACCCAATATTCCAGTCCTGAACTCCAATTGAAGGGGTGGGAGATGCCTTTGCGTGGATTTTTTTAACACGTAGTGACCGTTGTTCATCAGCCACCACACGGGCTTGACAGAGCTAGGCCTTTATCCAGTGGCAAGGGTTAACCAGGACGACTGGAGACCTGCTCTGCTGCACGGACCTAGTGCGCACATATATCGCAGTGTGGGCTGGCCCGTGCTGCCCCTGGGCTCTCTCTTTTTCTGGGCCCCGTACCCTCATTTGCAGCACCTCCACCACGATCCCTCACCGCTCCTCCACCACAAAAACACTCGTTGCACCTCCGCCACGATCCCCCGCCACACCTCTGCACTAAACATTCGCCGCACCTCCATCACGATCACCCACCAAATGTCAGCTACGATCCCTCATTACTTCTCCATCTCGATCACTTGTCGCAAGTCCGCCACGACGTTCCATGCTCCTCTGCTGTACCAAGGCTCCGCTGATGCTCCTGCCCAAGCTCCAAATGGCGACCTGGGTCCTGTATTAAAAAGGTTAATTCTACAGGGTATTTGGAAGGAGCAGACTCAAAGATGCATCCCTTTTTTTTGCCTGCTTTCTTATGTTCTTCAATTCTTTCTTTTCTTTAATTTAGCAAGTTGAAGAAACTGAGTGAAGACAGCCTCACGAAGCAGCCTGAAGAGGTGTTCGATGTATTGGAAAAGCTTGGTGAAGGGTAAGTGGCATAGCAGTTAACATATCTTCTTACCATATAGTATCTACTGGGTACTTGACCGGCTAACATACTGAAACTGGTGGAAACTGGAGTCGTTGCACTGCTTTGAAGCACCGTCGTTTGGAAATATAGTCCCGGATTGCACGTATACCAAAATTTCTGTGACGAGCTTGGCAACAGGAACTTGCACCCAAATTTCTTGTGGCACTCATTTGCCTCAGGCAGAATGTGTAAAACAAATGCAAATTCAGCAGTATTATTTCGAAATTTAATTTCTGGAGCTAGAGCCAATTGTCTGTTGAGGGTCTTAGAATAATGGTCGTTTTCTTAATTTCTTAAAGTTGATCAAAACTATATCCGTGTACGCTCATATTTTTACTTCATTTAATATTTCTTTAAATAATAACACTGATCAATTAAACTTTGTTCATTTATATTAGTTCTTGATATGTGTTACTAATTTAGTAATCCCAAATATGAATTTTTAGAAAACCAGATTTGAATATTAGCTATAACTAGCAGAGATCGAGCGCATTGAGCTGAAGCTTTCATAGTTCCCTTGGAGAAAAATAAAAATTAAATCATTTTAAAATTAGTTTGTGCTGTGTCACAGATCAGTAATAGATCACTTTGTGCCTGGAACCTTATCACAAGCTGAATTCCTCGTGTCAGCTGGGCGCTGTTTGGAGCTGGTGAGTGGACGTTGGGTGTTTTGTAAAGAGAAAACTAGAGGGATAGTCACCCAGCACTGCTCTTGGTTATGTCCTTGTGTTATTGATAAAGGCCAGAAAGCAGAGCCACGTTCCCTTCCTTTTAGCTGGGGATTTTGTGTGGCCAAGTTACACCAGAAACAGGAATGGGAGAAAGTATTATCTGGGAAAGGCGGGGGGTTGGAAAAGAGTGGGGAGAGTTGTCATTGTCAAGAAATAAAGGGGCCGAAATTTTAAGGCCTGAGGGGCGGTTAAGCCTTTCCGTCCAGGGTCAGGCGGCGGGCGCAATCCGTCCGCAATTGCCCCCGAGGCAGCGGCAATGGGTTTCCACTGTGTCCCGTCTTTCCTGCCCTGCCTGGCACACTGACCCCTTACTGCCCAGCACTGACCCCTGCCGGGGAGAATTACCTTTAAGTGAAGGGGAGGGATGTTGCAACGCGGCAGCGCGATGTGGCATGTCCGTGTCGCGCTGACGCTGGTCAGCATGGCACTGATGGACACCGCCTCGCTCCTGTCCCCATCCCCGCTCCGCTACCACCTCCAACAGCACCCGAAAGCGTGGGAGGCATATTTTAATTTAAAGAGCCCAGTTCTCCCTGGCTCCTGCCGGCCGTTAATATTATCTGCTTGAAATGGGACGGAGGGCAATTTCACCCCCAAAGTTTTTATATAAGTTCTAGAGCTTACGAAGATGTTACTAGATGTTATCAGGAATAGATTGTGCAGGCTGGGGCTCTTTCCTATGGAAAAGAAAAGAGCTGATTGAGGTCTTTAAAATTATGAAGGGGTTTTATCAGCTGAACTTGGTGACACTGTTTACACTTCCAGATCAAGTGGGCATTAAATATAAAATAGCCACTCACAGATCAAATAAAGAATTTAGAAATAATTTCTTTCCACAGATTGATGTAAATTTGGGACTCGCTGCCACTTGAAGTGTTTCAAGCAGATAGCATTGATGTACTTAAAGGCGGGTAGCTTGACACATACAAGAGAGAGAAGAGAATAGAGAGATACGGGGGCAAGGTGGTAAGAGATAATTAGAGTGGGAGGAGCCTCGTGTTGAGTGTGAACACCACCACAGACAAGTTGGGCCAAATTGCCTGTTTCTGTTTTGTAGATTCCATGTAATTACCCGGCTGGAGAAAATAAATCCCATGTCGTTAGCATAGGAAATGAAGTATGAATCTCATAGAAACCCTTCAGTATCCTTGGCAACATCTTGCACAGGCATGCGGTCAGCTTCTACATATATGCTGATTGAAACCAAGCTCGACCGTGCCATCATCTCTCTTGACCCATCGACTTTCAGTGTGGACTATCAGACTAATTGTTCGACCTCCAGGCTTGGACTAGCTGTAATTTCCTTTGGTTAAATATTGTGAAGATGATAGATTCGGTCTTCACAGTGGCATAATTAAAAATAAAGATACTGAGCAAAAGGAGCAAGTATTAGGAGGGCTAATTGTAAAAACTTAGAGTGGGTTTTAAGGAGGGGAGGGAAGAAAAGAGTTTGAGGGATTTAGGGAGGGAAAAACTTTGTACCCTTGTCACTGACTTATTCCCTTCTCAGCCACTGTCTGGGGCTGTACTAGCCTGCTGACAACCTTGGCATCCTGTTCGACCCTGAGCTGCGCTTTCAACCCCATATTCTCTCAATCGCAATGACAGCTTGCTTCCTTAGCTCATCTGTCGCTGAAGGTCTATCTATGCCTTTATCACTTCCAAACTCGATTAGTCCAATTTTCTTGTGACCAGCCTCCCGTCCTCAATATACTTCAGCTCATCCAATACTTTGCTGCTGCATCCTTGCTGCTTGCCTATTGCTTGTCCTCACTGACCTGCATTGGCACCCATTCCCCCAGTGACTCGTACTTGTATTTAAATCTCTCTGTGGCCTCACTCCTCTCTATCTCTAATCTTCTCCAGTGCTGCAACTCCTCCTTAGCATTGGAACTCTCTGTTCTTCTAACCTCAGCCTCTTGTGCATCCCCAATTTCCCTCATGCTTTTGTGCCTCAGTTACCTAGGCTCAACACTCCAGAATTGAATTTCTAAACCCCTCCACCTCTCCATCTCACTGCTTTTAAGATGCTCCTTAAAACCTACCTCTTTTAGTTACCCCTGCTAATCTTTCCTCCTTTGGCTCGGCATCTGCTTTTTCTTGCACCTCTGTGATGCGCACGCTTTTCTATATTAAAGGTGCAATATAAATGCAAGTTGTTCTTGTAGCAGGTCAGCTGGAATAATTAAAATTCATTTTATAACATTTTACATAAATGTGCAATACAGTAGCTTAATAATTTACTTTCATACAATCACATTTATGTTTTGAGTTTTGTCGTAATCCTCTATCACTTTGACAAATGGTAAATTGTTTGATGAGGGCTAGTCTAGATACACTGCAGTCTTTTGCAGTGAATGGAATTTACTTTACCCAATATAATTAGGAGATGCACGTAGTAATACAGCATTTAAATGTTTGCTCTAAAGTATTAACTTGTTTGGAATGTATTTGAAAAACATATTCTTTTCTTTTTCCAGATCTTATGGTAGTGTTTTTAAAGCAATCCATAAAGAATCTGGCCAAGTGGTTGCCATAAAGCAAGTGCCAGTGGAGTCCGACCTACAGGAAATTATTAAGGAAATTTCAATAATGCAACAATGTGATAGGTATGAGCAGTGGAATGTGGCAAGTTCACTTAACAGCATAGTGCATTTTACAGATGTTTAACTTCAAGTGTGATAATTTAGTAAGCATGTAAAACCAGAATGTTTTAATGAGCTGTACTGCTGTCTTACTATTTTTGGATTAAGCCCACTGCATAGAAGTAGAAGAGCTGCAACATGGGTTCAGAACATCTGTCGTCGATCTCTTGCTGTTCGTTCTTTGTCGTACTTCTCTTTTGCAGATGCCTTTGAGATTGGCATTTTGAACAATTATTTTTTTCGTGGCCTCTTTTTTTAGTACACTTCTTGGAACAGTTCTTAATTGCAGTCTCAATCATTAGCCAATTTTAAGGATGAACTGCTGACTCTGGCTATCAAATAATGTGTTAATCCTGTCGCTACCGGTCTGAAAAGCTGGTCTGTACAGGCAGTACCTGTACCTTGTTTATGCTACCTGGTGCTGAATTGAATTCTTACGTCTTTTCACATGCCTGCTTATAGGCACTGAGCTCCACCCATTGTTAAATTTTAAATGGTTTGAGAGTCTTAAAGCACTTCAAACAATTTTTGTGTAAGTATTGGAAGTGCTCAGGAGACTCTGTTTTGATTCTAGAATTGTTCTCCATATGGTTTTATATCCAGGTTGTTTCCAACAGATTTGCTTGAGGGTGGGGACAGAGGGCTCCTATTGCTGCTCCTTAGGAACTGTAACGGAGGTGGAAAATATATTCGCTTTAGGAGTGAAGAAAGAGTTTACCGAAAGAAGATAGAACAGGCTTCCACTCCAGAAATATCTCTGTTTCCAAAAGATGGAGGAACTTTTGGCTAATAGAACTCTGGTACATTAACTGATACCTAAAATAGGAAAAATTCAAGATGATCATATAGTTGCAGATCATTGAGGCAGTACTTCCAGGCATAGATGGAATCATTGACAAAATGACTGGGAGGTAGTCTGCTCACGTTAATGCTCCAAAGATATACCACACATACCTTGGCTCAAAGTTTGTTCAAATCGAAAGTCATTCTTGACATTAAATTTGAACAAAAACTGATATCTGTGGGAACAGGTCAGAGCTTCGTTGACATATTTAAATGATGTGGGAAAATTCTGCTGACTCTGGCTTCTTTAATTACATGTCTAAAACAACTGGTATCAATGGCCACCATAACTGGTCAATTAGGCAGCGCATCTAAAGGGCCAGAAAGAAGGTTCTTTCAATTTTTTCTGTTTCTGATCTGATTTTATTAATTTTCTTTTTCCTGGTGCTTGGGATGTCATGAATCTTTGTGCCCACAGTTAACTTTTTTTCTGCAACACTAATGCCATCAGTGGGTGTTCCAATGGGAACGGCCCTATGAAAGGTGCTGGGAGAGAAGGCCCACAGAGGGGATTCTGGTTCAGTCAGGATTCATGAGGTGCACTGTGGCCACCTGCCTGTATTTGACATAGTTGCATCTCTTGATGAAGCTAACCAGAGCTGCTAACATGCAACATAGGGCTGGTATAGCCAGTAGCGAACCTGCTCGCTGCAGCATTCAGCTTGCATACTGGCCTTCCTTTCCCTTCAATTTCTACTGGTCACTTTGTAATCATCTGTCCCTTCACCCTTGTGAAAGGTGGCTAATGCGTTGAGTTACATTTTTGAGATTTTCCTACCGACTTTCACAGTTTTTTATATTTGTTACATAGGATATACAGCACAGAAGCAGGCCTTCGGCCCAATCAGTCCATGCCAGCGTTTATGCCCCACTCGAGCCTCCTCCCGTCTTTCCTCATCTAAATCTAATAGCATAACCCTCTATTCTCTTCTCCATCAGATGCTTATCTAACCTCCCCTTAAATGCATTGATACTATTCACTTCAACGATTCCCTGTGGTAGCGAGTTCCACATTCTCACCACTCTCTGGTTAAAGAAGTTTCTTCTGAATTCCCTATTTGATTTCTTGGTGACTATCTTATATTAATGGCCTCTAGTCATGCTCTTCCCCACAAGTGGAAACACTCTCTATCATAACCTTTCATAACTGTCAAGATCCCTAAGTAGAGGGAAGTGCAACTGAGAGGGCGCTGAGCTCCTCGAGTCTCGTTGCCAAGAGCATGCAGAAATCAAGCGCAGGCAGCGGAAAGAGCATGCGGCAAACCAGTCCCACCCACCCCTTCCCTCATCGACTATCTGTCCCACCTGTGACAGAGACTGTGGTTCTCGTATTGGACTGTACAGCCACCTAAGGACTCATGTTAAGAATGGAAGCAAGTCTTCCTCGATTCCGAGGGACTGCTTATGTTGATGATGATAGATCCCTTTGAATTTCAGATCAGTGCAATCTTTCTCCAACTAATAGCATTCTCCTTGCGTTTGTTTCACTTGAATCTGTGAATAATTATGTAAATAAGCTGATTGCCGAAATTTGAGTGGTTAATTGCAAATACCATCAGGTGGGTTACCACCAGTTCTTAATCTTTTAGACATAACCAACACCAGTAGATAAAATTAGGCTCATTGGTGTTTTGAAATGGGAAAATATTCCATTGCATTGTAGTAATATCCCACTCCTTGATTGCCAAATGACATTTTGTAAAGTGATTTCTGGTATATTTTGCCCTTGCAGTCCATAGACTTTTCTACAATGTGTGTAATCTATTAAAATAATACTAAAAATACAGGCTTTCTGAGGTATTGGTATATATGGGCAAATTTCTCTGCAGACCAATAGTCAAAGAGATGTGCATATTTTATTTAACTAGGAAAGCAAAGCCAATTGAAAATGCTGCATTGTCCATGTATTGCCCTCTCTTGGTTTGTATAACTTCAGCTCTGCTATTTCTAACATATGCTACTGAGTGTTTGAGAAGTCGGGCACTTAGTTCCTATCTTCTTATTGTCTCATGTTGGAATGTAATACTTCACACAATCAAATCCTTAGTCAGTAATATTATTCAGCCATCTGCCTGCCAGGATTATCCAAAGACGTACAATTTAATCCACCTGAAGGTATTTTCTTAAAATTTTGATTATGTAATGCATGCAGGTGCATCCGCCACTTCTGGAAGTCGGCCAATAGTCCCGCTGGGACAACATGGTAAAGGATCTTTGGGACTGACCCCATTGAAAAGGCTCTGTATGCGCTGTGGTTAGTCCTTACTATTTTTAAAAATAACAGATGGGTCCCATTCATTAAAAATATGTAACCTAGTTCAACTCTGGTCAGTCAACTGGATGTTCAAGATGACTGTGCCCCTCGAGACCAGAATTCTTTTTTTTAAAGCTCGACTTAATTCCTCAGTGGTTACTGACCAGTAGCTAGCTTTGATAGCACAGTGTTAGCACTAGCATCAGATCTACATTGTGTGTTTTGTAGCACTCACAATTACACTTACACAATGGTGGGTCCATTTATGTCAAGTTGCATGTGTTGATTGCCTAGCAATGTATTTTCAAACCACTCTAAGCTAATCTTGAAACCTGCTGCCCATCCCTGTTTTCCACAAATGGTAAGAAGCCATATGTCTCTGTAATAACACATTTAAAATAAATGATTCTTGTTAATGAATGTAAAACTGTACTTGCATAATTTATGTAATAACGAAATGACCGTAGTAGATTAGACTATTTTATTTAAACAAACTTTCAAGTTACTTACTCTGATCAAACCAAAACCTGAAGTATAAGAGTGACAGTAAACAATGCGGCAGTGTTTTTGTTAGCGGTGCACTGTTCTTTACAAAGGGTGAACCAGGGCTGAATAGCATCATGCAAAACCCTTTGGTATTTGTGTCTGTAATGCAGGGGAATAAGGTGGATGCCTGATAGGTCAATAGAACTGTGGCCCAGGGGCCATGGGGCAGCACGGGCCAGCTCACACTGCGATACATGTGCGCACTAGGTCCATGCAGCAGAGTAGACCCTCAGTTGTCTTGGGTAATCGTTGCCACTGGACCATGACCTAGCTCTGTCAAGCCCGTATGGTGGCTGGTGTGCAACGGCCACCGCACGTTTTAAAAAAAAAAAAAAATCCACTACTTCCACCCTTGAGGATGTAGTTCGGGTCCTTCATTGAAACACCTGTGAACTCATGCTCTATTTGGCGTGGAAGCAAGTCATCCTTGTTTTGAAGGACCGCCTATGATGATGATGGACAAAGCTGTTGAGGGGCAAGGCGGGGGCGACTATGGCTTGCTGTCCCAGCTATCCATGGCTCAAATTAAAGGGAGTCGGGGAGCATTTGTGCAAATGACAGGAAAGTTAATGATTTTTAACACAGATTTTGTGCTTTTTTTCAGTGCTTATGTAGTGAATTATTATGGCAGCTATTTTAAAAATACAGACCTCTGGATAGTTATGGAATATTGTGGAGCTGGGTCCGTGTCTGATATTATCCGACTACGAAACAAAACAGTAAGTGTATTAAGTTTATTAACATAATAATTAAAGTAATATAACTGAAATAGGAAGTTTGTTTCCTTTGCAGATCTTTGAAAGGAGTGGCGACTTTATTGAGTGACAAATCTGAGAAACTTTGCTTTAGCCTGTGTTTTGCAAAATTATATTTCGTGATCATGTCTATTAAATCAAACGTGTTCTGAAATGGAATAATGTTCCTTGTAATCCACTGTTGAAATAACTTACTTGCACACACTGGATATATGTGCTGGATGATTGCTGTTTTATATTGGCAGGTCAGAATTTACAGGCGATATGTGGTAAAAACGTTAAAAAAAAAATTCAAGACCTTTTATAAGGATACTTGTTGAAAGCAGGAGAAACATTCAATATTACAGTGCCCTCTTCTGAATTATATTTGCCATTACATTTAGTTAAATATTGCAAAAGTTTTGTGGAATGTCTTTGTTTTGCTCGTAAATCAAAAATTGTTTACATCAATCTGCAATTTTGTGAAGTTATTCTTGTAGCTTCTCAGAAAGGATTTTGTTCAGCTTTAACAGTGTTTTGTTTGTGACTGAAGGAAAACAATGTGTGCTGAACGCAACACACGGGATACTGACTTAGAGGGTCAGTTTGACAGTCCGAGGAAGCCAAATTAATAGCCTTTAGTTATGCATGTTGCTCAGTGGGTAGCACTCTCGCTTCTAAGTCAGAAGGCTGAGAGTTCAAGTCCCACTCCAGAGACTTGAGCACAAAATCTAGGCAGTACTGAGGGAGTGCTGCACTGTCAGAGCTGCTGTTTTTCAAATAAGTCGTTAACCTGAGGCCCCGGCTGCTCTCTCGAGTGGAGGTAAAAGATCCCATGGCAATATTTTGAAGAAGCACAGTGGAGTTCCCTCTGAGGAATAAATGGCCAGGATACCAATCAACATCACTAAAACAGATTATCTGGTCATTATCACATTGCTGTTTGTGGGAGTTTGCACATTGGCTGCTGCGTTTTCTACATTACAACAGTGACTATAAAGTGCTTTAGTGTGTCTTGAGGCTGCGATCCTTCCTTCAATCCTTCCTTCCTTTTATTTCTGTTTTTTTTCCCTTTTGTTTCCTTATCTTAAAAATCTTGAGATTAAAGGATGTTATAAAACATAATGCAAATTTTATTGGGGGATGGCTTTGGCACATCAGTATGCTGGGTATGGTAGCGCACAAGCTTGTACACATGCTTGCCCACACAGTGAGTTTCCAGACTAAGTTTTATCATCACATCTAGAATTGATTTCTGGAAAGCTCCCCATACCAGCTAACCCTTCCTTCAGCTTCCACAAACTCCATTTAGTTCAGAGGGCAGAGTTCTTCTTGTACAAATGAAATCTCACATTTTTATAGCACCTTGTCATGCCACTTGGAAGCATTTCAAAATTATTTTCATACAACAATTTTCATTTATATAGCACTTTTAACATAGCAGAATGTCCCAAGGCACTTTGAGAGTGCTATCAGACACAATTTGACACCAAGCCTCATAAGGAGATATTAGAACAGGTGATCAAAAGCTTGGTCAAAGAGGTAGCTTTTAAGGAGCGTCTTAAAGGAGGAGAGAAAGGCGGGGAGGTTCAGGGAGGGAATTCTGGAGCTTGGGGCCTAGCTACCTAGTAAAGGCACGGCTACCAATGGTGGAGCAATGAAAATTGGGAATGCTCAAGAGGCTAGAATTGGAGGAGCGCAGAGATCGCGGAGGATTGTAGGGCTGGAGAAGGTTGCAGAGATAGAGAAGGGCGGGGCCATAGAGGAATTTGAAACTGAAGGTGAGAATCGTGTCATTTTTATGGGGATTAGAGAAACGGGTGATATAAACTTCATTGTGCTTCACATCATTGTTTTATGTTGATTTAAAAAGTTTTCTGTTATGGATTTTTTGCCTTCTGATATGGGATATACAGTAACAAATGCAAGCTGTCGATAAACATTCACTGTGTAGGAAAGTGTGCCCACTCAGTGACTAGTCATTAATGAATGAATTAAGGATGTCATCGCAGTGCATTTGGAAAGAGGTGACATGATAGGTCCAAGTCAGCATGGATTTGTGAAAGGGAAATCATGCTTGACAAATCTTCTGGAATTTTTTGAGGATGTTTCCAGTAGAGTGGACAAGGGAGAACCAGTTGATGTGGTATATTTGGACTTTCAGAAGGCTTTCGACAAGGTCCCACACAAGAGATTAATGTGCAAAGTTAAAGCACATGGGATTGGGGGTAGTGTGCTGACATGGATTGAGAACTGGTTGTCAGACAGGAAGCAAAGAGTAGGAGTAAATGGTTACTTTTCAGAATGGCAGGCAGTGACTAGTGGGGTACCGCAAGGTTCTGTGCTGGGGCCCCAGCTGTTTACACTGTACATTAATGATTTAGACGAGGGGATTAAATGTAGTATCTCCAAATTTGCGGATGACACTAAGTTGGGTGGCAGTGTGAGCTGCAAGGAGGATTCTATGAGGCTGCAGAGCGACTTGGATAGGTTAGGTGAGTGGGCAAATGCATGGCAGATGAAGTATAATGTGGATAAATGTGAGGTTATTCACTTTGGTGGTAAAAACAGAGAGACAGACTATTATCTGAATGGTGACAGATTAGGAAAAGGGCAGGTGCAAAGAGACCTGGGTGTCATGGTACATCAGTCATTGAAGGTTGGCATGCAGGTACAGCAGGCGGTTAAGAAAGCAAATGGCATGTTGGCCTTCATAGCGAGGGGATTTGAGTACAAGGGCAGGGAGGTGTTGCTACAATTGTACAGGGCCTTGGTGAGGCCACACCTGGAGTATTGTGTACAGTTTTGGTCTCCTAACCTGAGGAAGGACATTCTTGCTATTGAGGGAGTGCAGCGAAGGTTCACCAGACTGATTCCCGGGATGGCGGGACTGACCTATCAAGAAAGACTGGATCAACTGGGCTTGTATTCACTGGAGTTCAGAAGAATGAGAGGGGACCTCCATAGAAACGTTTAAAATTCTGACGGGGTTAGACAGGTTAGATGCAGGAAGAATGTTCCCAATGTTGGGGAAGTCCAGAACCAGGGGACACAGTCTAAGGATAAGGGGGAAGCCATTTCGGACCGAGATGAGGAGGAATTTCTTCACCCAGAGAGTGGTGAACCTGTGGAATTCTCTACCACAGAAAGTTGTTGAGGCCAATTCACTAAATATATTCAAAAAGGAGTTAGATGAAGTCCTTACTACTAGGGGAATCAAGGGGTATGGTGAGAAAGCAGGAATGGGGTACTGAAGTTGCATGTTCAGCCATGAACTCATTGAATGGCGGTGCAGGCTAGAAGGGCCGAATGGCCTACTCCTGCACCTATTTTCTATGTTTCTATGTTATGAGGTCAGGAGTTTATGGAGGGCATAAAACCAAGCCATCATATACTGACCCATAAGGAAAAATTAACAATTGCACAACATTGGGAAACATAATTTCTTTCATGCAGAAGTTGGTTTTCTGTTTTAAGCCAGGAAAAATTCATACAAAATATGTTTCTTGATCATGGAAATTGGCACCAAGCCTCAACACATACTGTAAATCATTCACTGACGAACTCCGAGAGAATCAATTTGTAAATGTTTTGCTGAATCCTGCTGATTGTTTGAGTGAATAGATAATTCAGTAGATAGGACTCTGAAGGTATTTTTTTGCAAAATCATTTCCGTATGTTTATGACTGAGTAATTTATAATCAGTAACGCAATTGCACGTTCCACACTCAGTGGAAACGGAGAAATGTGCGGAATGCCAGTTATCACACTCTTCCGTTTGGTTGCTGAAACCCCTCTTGAACTATTCTATGCAGGTTCACCTGAGGCTATGTTCGTCAGCCTGGCATACATAAGCCGTCATTTAAAAGTTGCAGTTGCCATTCATATAATTTGTGAAGTGCGTAATTAGGAAACTTGTCAGCAATTTGTACAGAAGAGTTAACTGATTGTTGTTGAACCTCATTATTCCACAGTGTATTTCAGCAGTTTTTCTGTGGTACAATTCTTAAAATGTGACATTGATCAAGTACTTCTAAATATGTGTGGTTAACCACAGATTTAATGCATTCAGGTTGTCAAAACTGTATTCTTTCTGTTTGCCTAAATGTTTGTGCTGTGGAAAAAGCTTTTTTTTTATTGATGATGCTTATATATTTTTGAATATTTAAGAGCTTATTGATGGGAGTCATTTTAAAAAGTAGTTTTATTCCCCTATCTGCTTTATATAAATTTCTGTTAGTACAAAATCGGCTTATCTGGTCATTATCATATTGCTGTTTGTGGGAGCTTGCTGTGCACAATTGGCTGTCGCATTTCTCACATTACAACAGTGACTACATTTCAAAAAGCACTTGATTGGCTGTAAAGCACTTTGGGATGTCCCGAGGTCACGAAAGGTGCTATATAAATGCAAGTGTTTCTTTAATAACGCTGTCCATGTTGTGAGACTGCTGAACCTTGCGTAGTGATTCTCTTATTTCACATGTTCGTCTGTGTTGTGGAATAGTTGAGTGGACATGGTTACACTATGAGGGTGTGGTTAATAGGTTTCCCTACCATGGTAGCTAACAATTGAAAAGTTCATCCACCATCAATTTATATATGGATTCTGCTTTCCTCAAAGCAGAGTGAGAGGAAAAATAACGATCAACACTACATTTCATTCAGCCATTTCACACTATTTCAAAACAAAATAAAATAAACTGCAACATGGCGAGTACAGACAAAGCCTTTAACTCCTTTTAATTTGTAGTGCATAAGAATTCACTTCCCATCTGAAGTGTCAAAATGTAAATGGACAGTGGTTGTGACCTTGTCTATGTACCAGATATGAGGGTTCTCGATGAAGGGATCAAACCTTTACAAGTTTATTAAGGGTTAAATGAATGTATTCACAGACAACAGCCATTGATGCTTTGCTGTAGAAGATCATACAATGCAATAACTGAGCTCAACTTTCTAGATCTCTTCCTTCTGTTTTATCTTCTAAATTTGCATTACAATCTCGCCCTTTTTATATTTTTGTAAATATATTAATTCATATACATTCCATTCCCTTTAAACACACTACACCAGCTTGGACCAGTTTTTACCAATACATTCTAGCTGTGGTCCCAGAGGCTAACAGAAGCTGCTGGCGTTTAGGGTAAGTAAAGCATAAAATATATCCTATTCTGGTTATACTACAGATATGTTAATCTCTTAAGCATGCATGAATTTGTGAGAAAGTTCAGAATTGAATATAATCAATGTGGTGGTTAACCTCAAGATCAGGCTGTTTGTGACCTCCGTGAAGACTGCCAATGTCAGCACAGTCCTGCAGGCTTTCAGCCTTGGGGCTTAATACAAAATGGATTTCTCATGTGCTCTTGATCACTTAATGTATAATGGTGGCGGAGTTGCTCCTCACTTCAATTGGGGGTGGTAACCTTCTGAGGCCGGGACTTTTATCGCCCGGCCCGAAAGTCTCGCTCCCGATGTGGAATTGGGCCGTATGCCCCTCAAAGGAAGCAGAGTGCTGTCCTCAGCACTCCATTTCCTTTGAGGGGAACTCCCGGGGCAGTAATAAAGCGCTGAGTCCAGCGCTATGCGGAGCAGGCCAGCGCTACAACGTCCCTCCCCTTCCATTAAATGAGAGGGCCGCTGCGCACGCTGCATGGCCTCTGGACCACCGGGGATGTGTTGGATCGGGCCAGCAGTCCAGAACCCAAAATGGAGTGCCGGTCTGCACTAGGGCCGCCATTGTCGGGCCAACCCAAGAGTCCTCCGACAAATAAAGGTGGCGGCCTGGGGCGCTAAAGGCCTCCCCTTTAAATAGCGCCCGCGGCAGCGGATGTCTGCCAGCTTCGCGACTCACGAAGCTGCTGTTGACATCTGCCCGCGCTAGCCTAGGCAATTTACCCCACGGACGGAAAGGGATCAGCGCGGGGTGGTGAGGTTGCGTGCGTGCCCACCAAACCACCAGGGTAATTTCCTGGGAGGCGGTAACGCCCCCCCCCCCAGACAAAAACACCATAGTGCCCCGTTAATGCCTCCCAAAGGTGTTAACGGGACTATAAAAAGGGGTAATTTCCCTCCCAATATTCCTTGGACAACAGACTAACATAGACTTGTACATCGTCCTGGTGCTTCTGTACCTTCATTTCTAGTTATCGCAGTGTTTAAGTAGTTTCAATGCTTTGACTGGAAAGATTAGAGATGGACACTTATTAGTAAGTCCACTGTATTTTTGGTATACTCTTACCAAGCTTTTCTTTTGTGGTAACAGCTTATTTCTCATAAATTTGCCTCTGGCTCTTGGAACTCTGGTCTGACATGAATTGGATCCTTTTGTTTTTTGCATGTTCCATTGTTTTCTATCAACACAATGAGTGTTAATATTTCTTACAACACATAGTTGCTATTTACGTTACAATTTTAAAAGTAAAACCTTGCGTTGGCCTCCTTTTTTAGTAACTGGTTTATTTATTGAAAAATGCATAGATCAGGACAGTTTGCAAAATGATCACAAAAAACACTTGGATGAATTTAGATCGTATTGCCTTCATTCAAATCCAAGCCAGATAGGCAAAGTGTGGGTATAATCTCTCTGATGGCTGTTGAAATTAGTTTGGACAGTTCTGGTCCAGCATCCCGTAGAGAGAAAAATGGAGGAAAAAAATTACCCTCATGTTTTACAAAGGGCAAAAAACAAATAAACTTCAACATGAAACTGTTTGAAAGCAGCTGTGTTGAGTTAGTGCTGCTGTTCTGTGAGCAAAAATCACAGAATCTGTCAGGAGGAGGGGGAGGCGAGTGGGGAGGGGGCGGAAATAGAAACGTTGGACACTAATAGAAGAAAATAAATGATGAATCCATACTGGTTTATATTGGGGGAAAAAACTTTTGGATTCTATATTGGAATTGTTTCTGCTATTAAACACTGATTTGGCAAAGCTTATCTTGTTACTTTGGTAATTATTGTCCGTGAAGTAGAATTTCTATTATTATGAGAAAGTGTGTAAGATTTTATAAAGAAATGTGTATTTCCAATCTTTGGCCTGCAGATGTGGTTATTATCCTGGGATGAAATTGCTGATGTTGGGACAAAGAGGAGACAGAAGCATAGATACCCATAATGGCAAGCTAGGTTCTTCGAATTGCACAAAGCAGACTTAGTGCTTCAATGTCAGCCTGTCCTGGGGATTTGAACTCGTGATCATAGTAACGTGAAGCGACTATCTAATTACCAATGATTAATATCATCCTGTATTTTGGAGCTTTGCTATATTAGATACTTTTGGTAAACTTGATTAATTCGTATTTTGTAAATGCAGTTAGATGCCTTTCCATCCCATCTCAAATAGTGAAGAAGTACATCTCTATAATGTTGTGATTTTGTTAAATAATTTACAGAATGTGTGAGAAACGTTCCATTCCTGGATTTTTAAGTAATTTACCAATTTAAAAAAAAAAAATTTATATTGGAAATCAGTTGTTTAAATTTGGAACGTAAGTTAAACTGGAACTGAATTGTTTTTTTTTTATACATTTGCTGTGAGGAATTAGGATATTTCATACTGGCACAAGTTCCTGATAAAGTGAATGTGGCATGAGTTCCATTCCAGAATTATCTTGGCGTCCCCACCCACACACCATTCAACCACTGGTTTCAGTCCTGTTCAAGTGGGAATCTGGTTTCACAACGATGGAAGCATTTGTCCTTTCTGCACCTCCATGTAGGAAACACAGGATTGGTGCTTCCAATTCTTGAATGCATGTGGCACAGTTCATGAAAGAAGTACAAAAAATGTATGCTTCAAACCCTAGTACTAAACCTCCTGCACTTGGTTATCTGCAAGCAGCCCAATTGGACATTATTCTTTTGTATAAATTATATAGGATTACACAGAACATACGGCACAGAAACAGGCCAGTCGGCCCAACCAATCCATGCTTCACTCGAGGCTCCTCCCTTCTTTCCTCATCTAACTCCAACAGCAGAACCAACAATTCCCTTCTCCCTCATATGCTTGTCTAGCCTCCTCATAAATGCATCTATACTTTTCGCTTCAACCACTCCCTGTGGTAGCTAGTTCCACATTCTTTCCACTCTCTAGGTAAAGAACTTTCTTCTGAATTCCCGATTTGATTTCTGTATTTTACACGTTTGGAGCTATCATAAAATCTGCAGACACCATAATAATTCCTGGGGTAAATTTACCTGTACATTTCAAAAATCTAATTTCCTATAGAATATTTACATTAAATATTCTGCCTATACCTTTTAAAAAAACTTATTCTTGAGCCTTGTGTAATCCTATGATATTTGTAAACGACATCTGTCTTGATAATTAGAATGTGTGAATGAATAACATTTTTGAGCTATCCTATGGGATTAGATTTCGGCTGTTGTAGCAGATTTTCAGTAAACAGCTATAACTGTGACCTTCTGCTATGTAAGCATACTGCCATTAATAAATGAAATGGTCTTTGCACCATGTTTGTTTTTAGAGGGATATGACAATAAATTATCAAAGAATGGATACCAGTTCACATGAAGCCCACTGCATGGTATTGTTTATTTCTCCATGTTACTACCACTCTGTGTGATCATTATGCTCTATAGACTACACTGATGGTGTATACACAAACACTGGCTCAATCCAAGTAAATTCAAGGCTATCTTTTAAATGTCAGAAGCACCTAAATAGCCGCGGAGCACATATGTTGTACGTTTAAATACCAAGTTGTCTTTTGAAGTGGATTTTATTGATGTAACTCATCAATTTAATTGTTTTGTTAAGGCAAACAGGATTTTTATGCCACAAGTAAGTTTATAGATGAAATGGTTCTTTTTGCACAAAGTTGAAAGATGTCAAAAATTTAATCCCAAATGCAAGAAGTTCTGATATTAAAGTTGTGTGAATTGTGAGCCACGCTCACTTCAGGCGAAACAGTGGGCTTAATTTGACACTGAAATGGATTTAAAATGCATCGTAAACCTTGTGTCCGAGGATCACTTAATAGGGCGAAGTGGAGGAAGTGCAACAAGGAAGGCACTGAGCACCTTGAGTCTCATCGCCGAGAGCATGCAGAAACCAAGCGCAGGCAGCGGAAGGAGCGTGCGGCAAACCTGTCCCACCCACCCTTTCCCTCAATTACTATCTGTTCCACCTGTGACATGGACTGTGGTTCTTGTATTGGACTGTTCAGCCACCTAAGGACTCATTTTAAGAGTGGAAGCAAGTCTTCCTCGATTCCGAGGGACTGCCTATGATGATGATGACATAGGGCTCCAGTGTGTGACTTTCTCTACCAGAATCTTCACCTGATTTCATAGGAAACGGGCCCAGAGTCATTTTTACCCCAGTGTGTCTGAAATAGTGAACCCTTCATCAAGGCCAAAGCGGCTTAAATAAATCGAGTGTGTAGCACAGTTTCCGAGGTGCAACCAGCTCTGGAGTGGTCTTCAAGTTGGTTTAATGCTCCCACTGTATGCAGTAGAACGGCCCATGATTCACGATCCTAGCATAGAGGGTGACGACATGAGCATCTCTATGCAATTAGGAAAATTGATACTTTCAAAAAATAAGTTTTAATTTTGTACACATGTGTGGCACAGCCAGGGCTTTGCAATTGAATTGCAAAAAATCTTTTTTCTGTTTACAATCTTCCTTGTGGTTCAGATCTGATTGTTCAAATTGTTGATTTTAAAAATGCCCTTTCCCTTCACAATACTCACCACAAAATTCTATTTTTAATATTTATGTCTGACTCACCAGTTTGTTTCTGTTGGACCACCCTCCCTACTGCTCCAATTTGCTCTTCACCGCACATCTCTTGAAAGCACTTCCTGCTACCATTTCTCAGAGTTGCTATAATCAACAACAGCTCACAGTAATGAAAGAAGAAACTCTTGTTTATATAGCACCTCTCACATTCTCAAGAATTCTCGAAGCACTTTACAACCAGTGAAGTACTTTTGAAGTGTCGTCACCGTTGTAATGCAGCAGCCAATTTGCGCACAGCATGGTCCCATAAACAGCAATGCGATAAATGACCAGATGATTTACTTTACTGATAGTTGAAGGATGAATGTTGGTGAGGAAACTGGGAGAAATCCCTTGCTCTTATTCGCATTGTGCTATGGGATCATTTACGTTCACCTGCGGGTAGACAGGGCTTTGGTTTAATGTCTCATCCGAAAGATGCCACCTCCAACAGTGCAGCACTCCGAGTCAGCCTAGATTATGTGCTCAGGTCTCTGGAGGGAGGCTTGAACCCAAGCCTTCTACAGAGATGACAGTGACATCTTGGTAGGTAGGTCATAATTGTATCAGTTCAGCTAATCTGAGATGGGAAGCTACACCACTGACAATTTGAATACGCGGTAAAAACGGCACTCTGAAGGAGCAGAAGATCCACACGTGGCCTGAGAGCAGTAACAGAAGATGAGTGTATTTAGGATGCTTTTTTCCTTTTTTCATCTTTATAGTTGATCAAAAAAAATAATACTCCTTGTATTAAACAAAATGGTGTAAATTTGTTTTTGAGAGTGATGTGAGCATGAAGATGCATTTACAATGTTTACTCGTATTGTAAAATTGGGAAGGGAGAACTTTTAGTGTGCATATTCACATACATGGAGCACTGTTGATTGGACGTTGATTGCTAGTGTGGTTTATGATGGTGGGGGTGGGGTGTGGAAGGTTGAAAAGGGAAAACAAAGCTGACGGGAGATTAAGTTCTTTCATTTAGTGATGTAGGCAATGTAATAGTGTCTGTGTTTGAACTTTTATTACATCATGTTTGGGCAGGCTTTGGACTAGCTGCCTGTATATTGCAGTTGATCTGCATTGTTACAGGTGGAAGACCACTTCTTCCAGATGGTATTGCTACCAGTACAGATTTCAACACCTGAGCACATTTATTCATTCTACACTGAAATTTTGGTGTTGGTTTCGTGCCTGGAGCCAATGCTATAATTGCAGTATAAAAGCAACACAGGGTGTTTAGTACAGTTACGGAAAATGTGGTATCAAATCGTGCCAAGAGATAACCTTAGCAAACAAGGTTACCTTTAAAATAACCTCATAACGTACAAAAAAGGCCAACAGTTTGTGAAATGTTCCTGTATCCTTAAACTCTAAGAAAATTAAGTTTATAAAATGGGAAAGACCAGTAAATTTAATCCTTTACATGTCCATCACAAAGACCTTCTTCAATAAACCATCTACACACCAGTAAATTTAGGGATACATTTTCCAAATTGGCGCTCCTGACACAGAGCTTTATGTGACCAGAGTATACATGAGGAATTCAGGTGAGTTGGTCAGGATGTCCCTCAAGATTTCCTGTCCAAATTAATTAATGGCAAATCATGCAGTCTGTGCTGATCTGTTAGAGTTCCTGATGTGTGCTCCCACAGTGCGGAACTCTGTCCTGGGAGTGTTAATTCAAAACATGTACCCTTTTAATGTAATTTGTTTTAATAAGTCCACAACAAAATTTTTTATCTATGACAACAGATTAACTAACAAGTTGTTCTATGAAGATATTGGCTGAGAATTTGCTGGAGTGGGGCATCTCGCTGCATGCACTGAGTTGGATTTCTTTGCTCACCCCTTGGCTCCAGTTATTTTTGCGCTACAAATTGCTGGAAGTACAAATTAGCAATGGTGCGGTGAGGTCAATTGGGCATCTGGTACCTTGGTGAACGACTGGACCAACAATCTATCTCCTTAATTATTAACATTTAAGGATCGAGAAAGAAACCAAGCGAACGGTGAAGGAAATTGATTGAATTAGAGTCAAATTAGATATAGTAAGAGGGGGAAAGAAACATTTGATTTAAGAGAGAAAAAAAGAGATGGGAAGGAAAAGTAAGAAAAATATTAAATTTAAAAAAAAAAAATCTCCCCTGCAGGAGTGCGACTCCACAGTTTCAGTTGTTCCCTTTCTGGGCCTCCAAGTTTGAGTGGCATGTCAGAACCATAAATCACATCATTAATGGAGACCTTGCGCCGTGAAATAACAGCCCTAAGTATCTGTGGCGAGTTTCATTTGTATTTACAGCACAAATGCAGCAATTTCTTGACCGCTATGGTGACGTTCGTGGCGAGATCCCGTTTTTGCGAGGCTAATGGCGGAGAGGCACAAATCATCCAGCAACTCGTGACGATTTGAATTCACGGTGTATCTCTTCCTCACCACAAATTGCTGGGGTTTTTTAAACGACACACTCCGTGAATAACCATTATTTTTCAAGCAAATTCTGGGGCATTAATTCAAAGCTTGTCACAATGTCCAGTTAAGATGTCCGAAAAGTCACTGCCTCTTTGAATTTTGCTTCTGCTGATATCATCAAGTTGTATTTTAGCATCTCTAACATGAAGAAAATTTAATTTCCGTTAAAGAAATATACCTGCATCATTCTTTGGATCTTACAATTGTGCTGATGTGCTCAGGTGCATATTAGTCTCGTCGCCGAGAGCATGCAGAAAACGAGCGCAGGCAGCGGAAGGAGCATGCAGCAAACCAGTCCCATGCACCCTTTCCTTCAACCACTCTCTGTCCCACCTGTGGCAGAGACGAATTGCCGTATTGGACTGTTCAGTCACCTGAGAACTCACTTTTAGAGTGGAAGCAAGTCTTCCTCGATTTCGAGGATCTGCCGATGATGACATATTGAAAAACTTCCCATTCGTTTGGGATCTAGTGCATTGGACTTTCAACATGATAAGCCATTAGAGTGTCTTGTACTCTTTTTTTTTTTTTTCCCCCTCCCCTCCACATGCTGAGTTTCCAACCTGTTTTTGTATTAATAGAGACTTTGAGAACCTCCCTACAGGGAGAAAAAACAAAACTAGGATCATTCTGAGCTGCTGTTGTGCTGCTTTCAGAATCTCTTTGGGAGCATGGTGGTAGGTTTCAGTGGTAGTGGGCTGAGAAGGGGCAATGGCAGACATTATTAAGAAGTTGGAAGTAAGCAGTCTTTGTGATGAAGGGTATGCGGTGTCGGAAAATTGGTTCAGTTGAATAAAGCGCTGGGATTGCAAAATGTCTGGTTCAGCATAAGACAGTGGCTCGAGTACAAAGTTTGTGGTGGGGGCTACAGATGATGACTTTGGTCTCCCAATGTTTAGCTGGACGAAATGATGGTTCAGCCACGAGTGCATATCGGGATAAGCAGTCTGATAATAGAGGCAGTGGAGGGGTCGAGAGAGGTAGTGGAAAGTTAGATGATCCCATCTTTTTCGGATTAGTTTTCCACTTGAATATTGACCCAACCTCTTCCTCATTAAACTGATGTTCGGACACTCTCCAATATAAAAGAACATTGGGCTAAAGTTTCCCTAACCTGTTTTTCTGGCGCCCTCACCCAAGGTGTGCCGCTTTTGTCCGCCTCCAAGCATGCCGAAAAAAGACATCCGTATTCTGGCCGTTCCTCAACCTATCCTCTGTCATGGCGCAGCGTGGCCAAATGGATTGGGGGCGGAGCCAGGTCCCGGCGCTGAAAACAGTGCAGGGATCTCTGCACGTGCGCGCTAGAGTCTGCGCGCATGTGCAGTAGCTCCTGGCAGGCCGTTTCTGCAAACGCGCTGCAACTGTGTGAGAGGGGCCCGAAGCACGCCGTCCCTAACCCTGGCCGAATGGGCTCCCTCATCGGTGGCCTGCTGCCCTAAGGTTGGACTTATATTTTTTTATTCATTATCTACTGATTGATTTTGGTGCTTTAGATGCAGGGTTCCTTCTATTTTTTTTTATTATTTATTGATTGCTTATTGCTTTGGTCTTGGTGCTTTAGGTGCAGGGTTCCTTCTATTTTATTTGTTAATTGATTTGCTTATTACTTTTTGTGCTTGGTGGTGCTTTAAATGTAGTTACTTGCGCCGATTCCTTAACTCTAGGTAAGGTTTTTCTGTGCGGACAGAAGTGGCAACATACTAAGTTAGTTTGGAGCAACTATTTGCTGGCCAAACGCCTAAAACAGGGGTAAGTGGCTGGGAACGCCTCCTTTTAGGAATAAAAAACGGAACTAAAAAAAAACCTAACTAACTCACTTACACTGGTGCAAATTAAATGGCCAGAATTACAACTAAAAAATAGTCCAGAAAAATAAAGTTGCTCCAAAAAAAAAAGGAGTAACTCATGGGGAAACTCGGGCCCAGAGTCTTCCACCACCAGACAAACTGGCACTCAAACTAATATGAAAATCTCCAAAGGTTTTGATATAATTGATGTACAAATGATTCCATACAAATTATGCTGAATACTTTGTACACATTTGTGAAAAAAATTATGTATTTATTGTCCAGTTCAGATTAAGTGGCTATCCCTTTTAAATGCAGTCTTGGTACGCAAGCAATTTAAAAACTGAGAACTTGTACTTCACTTGTGTTGATACAATCTTGCAAGTAGTGTTGGTTAGAATTTGGAGAGAGCAAAAGGAATCGACCACAGGTCCCCTTCCTTGAAGAATTTAGTGAATCAGTTGGGTTTTTATGATAAAGAGCATATTTCATTTATTTAAATCAGTTTTACAATTTGCCATGGCAGAATTTGAACTCTATACCTCTAGTTTTATTCATCCAGTGCTATAACCAGTAGCCTACAGTATCTCCTGCAAATAAAATACTGATTTAAAAATGTGCAACTAAGAAGGATTTGCCATTATATAAGATGTTAAAGCACTTCATACAGTGAATTGGTTTGAAGCATAGTGGCTTATGTCATAGATTCATAGAATAATAGAAACTTAAGGCACAAAAGGCGACCATTCGGCCCATCGTATCTGTGCCAGCCAAAAAAGAGCTATCCAGTCTAATTCTACTTCCCAGCTTTTGGTCCGTAGCCTTGTAGGTAGCGGCACTAAGTGCGTGGACCATGAACAGTAGACACCTCAAGTCGCTGGAGAAATACCACCGGCGCATGCCAGACACGAGACTCCCAAAGCAAGTGCTCTACTCAGAACTCCTTCACGGCAAACGAGCCAAAGGTGGGCAGCGGAAGCGTTATAAGGACACCCTCAAAGCCTCCTTGATAAAGCGTGACATCCCCACTGACACCTGGGAGCCCCTGACCAAAGACTAAGTGGAGGAAGTGCATCCGGGAGGGCGCTGAGCACCTCGCGTCTCATCGCCGAAAGCATGCAGAAATCAAGCGCAGGCAGCGGAAAGAGCATGTGGAAAACCTGTCCCACCCACCCCTTCCCTCAATGACTATCTATCCCACCTGTGACAGAGTCTGTGGCTCTCATATTGGACTGTTCAGCCACCTAATAACTCATTTTAAGAGTGGAAGCAAGACTTCCTCGATTCTGAGGGACTTCCTCATATCAAAGTAAAATATATGTAGACAAATGCTGCATCCATTTTATGAGGAGTAAAGTCCCATAGACAATGAGAGGAATGACGAGTTAATATGTTCTTGTAGTATTGGCTGAGGAATCCTTGCTGTTAAATATGCCAGGAGATCTTTAATAGCCACCTGAATCAGACAGATAAGGCCTCCGGACCTTTGAGAACGCAGCACTTCCTCAATACTGCATTCTATCAACTTGCATTAGTTTCTGTTCTGGAGTTGAGCTTGAGCCAAAACCTCCTTAGTCAAGGTTATGAACATGAAAATGAAGGACAGAGAAAAAACAGCTGGTCCATCGCGCCTGTCTATGCTGTCATGATATGACTTTTACCCATGATCAGCCATAACAGTCCACCCCGCCCATCAGCTAAGCAATCTCCTGGGGAAGGCTAAAAAAAACTTGTTCCAATTTTTAGCAAAAAAAACTGGGCGAATCTCATCTCTGACGTCCGTCCCCCAAAGGCGATCAAACCAGTTCCACACTAGGAGACACAACCATGTACTTTCTACATGAGGTTATGTTGGTCACACCCAGGGACACGTCCTGCTCTAATTTAACTTCTGGCAGTGAACCCACACATGCTGGCAACTTGTTCCAGAGGTCAATAACTCTGGGAAGTACCATCTCCTAATATCGAACCTAGTTCTGTGCTTGTGTAACTTATACTTGTATACCCTGGTCTTCCCGAACCCAAACAGCTTTAATAGCCTGTCCCCTGGATCAAGTCAAATCTTTAAATTATTTTAAAGACATAAATCAAACCTTTTTGAAGCCTCCACTCTTCTAGAATTAAATAAGCCCCAGATTCCTAAGCCTATCATGCAACTGAAGACTTTAAAACTAGTTATGAACCTCGTGGCCTTCCTTTTGATGTCTGTGCATTTGTCCATATCTCTGAAACATGTGATGGGTTCTGCTGCTGGCAGGTGAGAATTTTAATGAAACCAGGACTGTACTATTGAAGATCCCACTGAAGAAGTACTGGGCTGAGTAGAAACACCTTTTAGCTCTTATCCAGAATAGGAGATGTCTAGGGTCCATTATATATTTTTTCATCACTATTTACAATATATTTTTATGATTTGGATGAAGGAATTGAACGTAATATCTCCAAGTTTGCAGATGACATTAAGCTGGGTGGTAGTGTGAGCTGTGAGGAGGATGCTAAGAGGCTGCAGGGTGACTTGGACAGGTTAGGTGAGTGGGAAAATGCATGGTAGATGCAGTATAATGTGGATAAATGTGAGGTTATCCACTTCGGTGGCAAATACACGAAGGCAGAATATTATCTGAATGGTGACCGATTAAGAAAAGGGGAGGTGCAATGAGACCTGGGTGTCATGGTACATCAGTCATGTAAAATTGGCATGCAGATACAGCAGGCGGTGAAGAAGGCAAATGGCATGTTGGCCTTCATAGCGAGAGGATTTGAGTAAAGGAGCAGGGATGTTTTACTGCAGTTGTACAGGGCCTTGGTGAGGCCACACTTTGAATATTGTGTACAATTTTGGTCTCCTAATCTGAGGAAGGACATTTTTGCTATTGAGGAAGTGCAGAGAAGGTTCACCAGACTGATTCCCGGGATGGCAGAACTGACATATGAAGAACTGGATCGACTAGGCTTATATTCATTGGAATTTAGAAAAATGAGAGGGGACCTCATAGAAACATATAAAATTCTGACGGGATTGGACAGGTTAGATACAGGAAGAATGTTCCCGATGTTGGGGAAGTCCAGAACCAGGGGGGTCAGTCTAAGGATAAGGGGTAAGCCATTTAGGACCGAGATGAGGAGAAACTTCTTCACCCAGAGAATTGTGATCCTGTGGAATTCTTTACCACAGAAAGTTGTTGAGGCCAGTTCATTAGATATATTCAAAAGGGAGTTAGATGTGGCCCTTACCGCTAAAGGGATCAAAGGGTATGGAGAGAAAGCAGGAATGAGGTACTGAAGTTGCATGATCAGCCGTGATCATATTGAATGGTGGTACAGGCTCAAAGGGCCGAATGGCCTACTCCTGCACCTATTTTCTATGTTTTTATGTCCTTTAGGGAAGGAACCTGCCGTCCTTGCCCATTGAGGCCTATATGACTCTAGTCCCACACCAATGTGGTTAAGTGTTAACTACCCAGTGAAATGGCCTCACAAGCCACTGTTATATTAAACGAGTGGTTGGTAATAAATGCTGGCCTTGTACTACGGCCCGGAATATACCCTAAGAAATCTGTAGCGGAGGAGGCAGGGGCCTGAAGCAGCGGACCTGAAAGGAATCTGCAGCAGAGGAGGCAGACACAAATCCTCCAAATTTCAAAAGAACAGCAAAAGCAAGGAGTGATGTCACAGAACTACAGATGGGTTAGTGTTTTTATTCTCTCTAACGTTACTAGATAAATGAATTAATATAGCTGTGAATAAAGAGTACTTTGAGTGCATCTCACTCTCCAACCAGTATTCAGTTCCTCTGGGGAGTACAGCCAGAGCTAAGTCCATGGCACCATGGGTGGCTCAGCTGTACGGGGTGGGGGGGGGGGAAAGAGGAAGAAGATTAGGAAGAAAATAGTAGTAGGGAATTCGATAGTTAGGGGAACAGACAGGCATTTATGCAGTGATTCCAGGATAGTTCGTTGCCTCCCTGGTGCCAGGGTCAAGGATGTTGCTGAGCGGCTGCAGAACATCCTGAGAGGCGAGGGTGAACAGCCAAAGGTCGTGGTCCATATTGGTACCAACGACATTGGTAAAAAGAGAGATGAGGTCCTGCAGGCAGATTTTAGGAAGCTAGGAAAGAGATTAAAAAACAGGACCTTAAGAGTAGTAACTTCTGGATTACTCCCAGTGTCACGCGTGCGTAAGTGTAGAAATAGGAGGATAGAGCAGATGAATGCGTGGCTGGAGAGATGATGCAGAAGGGAGGGCTTCAGATTCTTGGGGCATCGGGACTAGTTCTGGGGAAGGTGGGATCTGTACATGCCGGATGGGTTGCACCTCAACACAGCTGGTACCAATATCCTCATGAGGTTTGCCAGTGCTGTTGGGGAAGGTTTAAACGAAGTTGGCAGGGGGATGGGCATCAGGGTGTAGCATTAGAAAGGAGAAACAAAGGGCACAAGGATTGGGAGAGACGGATAACAACAAAGCAAGAAACAGTAAGGTGGGGTCAGACTAAGAGAGAACGTGGGTTGTCAGGTTGAGAATATATCTGAGAATCAGGCTAAATATGAAAGTTTAGAGAAGTGAAAAAGAAAATAAGAGGGGCAAAGAGAAGGTATGAGAATAGAATGGTAGCTTACATAAAAGGTACTCCAAAATGCTTCTGTAGGCATATAAATAGTAAACTGGTAGTAAGAGGAGGGGTGGGGTTGATGGGGACAAAAAAGTAGACCTATGCATGGAGGCAGAGGGTATGGCTGAGGGGCTAAATGAGTACTTTGCATTTGTCTTCACCAAGGAAGAAGGTGCTGCCATAGACATAGGAGGTAGAGGAGATAAGATGGGTTAAGAATTGATAAAGACGAGATACTAGAAAGGCTAGCTATAATTAATGTAGAGAAGTCACCAGGACCGGATGGGATGCATCCAAGGACGCTGAGGGAAGTGAAGGAAGAGATCACAGAAGCCATAATCTTCCAATCCTCCTTCGGAACAGGGGTGGTGCCAGAGGACTGGAAAATTGCAAATATTGCACCCTTGTTCAAAAGAGGGTGTGAAGGTAAACCCAGCAACTACAGGCCAGTCAGTTTAACCTCGGTCGTGGAGAAACTTTTAGAAACAATAATCGGGGATAAAATTACCAGTCACTTGGACAAATGTGAATTATTAAGGAAAGCCAGCATAGATTTATTAAAGGCAAATCGTGTTTAAACAACTTGATTGAGTTTTTTGATGAGGTAACAGAGAGGGTTGATGAAGGTAATGTAGTTGACGTAGTGTACATGGATTTCCAAAATACGCTCGATGAAGTGTCACATAATAGGCTTGCTGGCAAAGTTGAAGCCCATGGAATAAAAGGGACAATGGCAACATGGATACGAAATTGACTAAGTGACAGGACTCAGAGAGTAGGAGTGAATGGTTGCTTTTCGGACTGGAGGAAGGTACACAATGGTGTTCCCCAGGAGTCAGTACTCGGACTACTGCTTTTTTTGATATATATTAATGACTTAGACTTGGATGTACAGGGCACAATTTCAGAATTTACAGATGAGTCAAAACTTGGAAGTATAGTGAACAGTAAGGAGGATGGTGATAGACTTCAAGAAGACATAGACAGGCTGATGAACTGGGTGGACACGTGGCAGATGACATTTAATGCAGAATGTTGCGAAGTGATACATTTCGGTAGAAAGACTGAGGACAGGAAATATAAACTAAAGGGTACAATCCTAAAGGGGATGCATGAACAGAGAGATCTGGGAGTATATGTGCACAAATTGTTGAAGGTGGCAGGGCAGGTTGAGGAACATTCCATTGACTCTGGATCAGTTCCTATCGAGTGGAGGGTAGCCAATGTAACCCCACTTTTTAAAAAAGGAGGGAGAGAGAAAACAGCCTGACCTCAGTAGTGGGCAAAATGATGGAATCAATTATTAAGGATGTCATAGCAGCGCATTTGGAAAAAGGTGACATGATAGGTCCAAGTCAGCATGGATTTGTGAAAGGGAAATTATGCTTGACAAATCTTCTGGAATTTTTTGAGGATGTTTCCAGTAAAGTGGACAAGGGAGAACCAGTTGATGTGGTATATTTGGACTTTCAGAACGCTTTCGACAAGGTCCCACACAAGAGATTAATGTGCAAAGTTAAAGCACATGGGATTGGGGGTAGTGTGCTGACGTGGATTGAGAACTGGTTGTCAGACAGGAAGCAAAGAGTAGGAGTAAATGGGTACTTTTCAGAATGGCAGGCAATGACTAGTGGGGTACCGGAAGGTTCTGTGCTGGGGCCCCAGCTGTTTACATTGTACATTAATGATTTAGACGAGGGGATTAAATGTAGTATCTCCAAATTTGCGGATGACACTAAGTTGGGTGGCAGTGTGAGCTGCGAGGAGGATGCTATGAGGCTGCAGAGTGACTTGGATAGGTGAGGTGAGTGGGCAAATGTATGGCAGATGAAGTATAATGTGGATAAATGTGAGGTTATCCACTTTGGTGGTAAAAACAGAGCGACAGACTATTATCTGAATGGTGACAGATTAGGAAAAGGGGAGATGCAACGAGACCTGGGTGTCATGGTACATCAGTCATTGAAGGTTGGCATGCAGGTACAGCAGGCGGTTAAGAAAGCAAATGGCATGTTGGCCTTCATAGCGAGGGGATTTGAGTACAGGGGCAGGGAGGTGTTACTACAGTTGTACAGGGCCTTGGTGAGGCCACACCTGGAGTATTGTGTACAGTTTTGGTCTCCTAACTTGAGGAAGGACATTCTTGCTATTGAGGGAGTGCAGCGAAGATTCACCAGACTGATTCCCGGGATGGCAGGACTGACCTATCAAGAAAGACTGGATCAACTGGGCTTGTATTCACTGGAGTTCAGAAGAATGAGAGGGGACCTCATAGAAACGTTTAAAATTCTGATGGGTTTAGAGAGGTTAGATGCAGGAAGAATGTTCCCAATGTTGGGGAAGTCCAGAACCAGGGGTCACAGTCTAAGGATAAGGGGTAAGCCATTTAGGACCGAGATGAGGAGAAACTTCTTCACCCAGAGTGGTGAACCTGTGGAATTCTCTACCACAGAAAGTAGTTGAGGCCAATTCACTAAATATATTCAAAAAGGAGTTAGATGAAGTCCTTACTACTAGGGGGATCAAGAGGTATGGCGAGAAAGCAGGAATGGGGTACTGAAGTTGCATGTTCAGCCATGAACTCATTGAATGGCGGTGCAGGCTAGAAGGGCTGAATGGCCTACTCCTGCACCTATTTTCTATCTCTATCTAAGTAGTTAAGAAAGCTTATGGGATCCTGGGCTTCATGAATAGCGGTATAGGAGTACAAAAGCGTGGAAATTATGATGAAGTTGTATAAACACTGGTTCAGCCTGAACTGGAGTCTTGTGTCCCACTCTGGGTACTGCACAGTAGGAAGGATGTGACTCAGGAGAGGGTGCAAAAAAGATTCATCAGAATGATTCCAGGGATGAGGGACTTCAGTTACTTGGATAGTCTGGAGAAGCTGTGGTTGTTCTACTGAGAACAGAGAAGACTGAGAGGAGATTTGATAGAGGTGTTGAAAATCATGAAGGGTTCGGACAGAGTAGCTAGAGAGAAACTATTCCCATTGGCAGAAGGGTTGAGAACCAGAGGACACAGATTTAAGGTGATTAGCAGAAGAACCAAAGGCGACATGAGGAAAAACTTTTTTATGCAGCGAGTGGTTTGGATCTGGAATGCACTGCATGAAAGGGTGGTGGAAGCTGACTCAATCGTGGCTTTCAAAAGGGAGTTTGATAAGTACCTGAAGGAAAAAAGGGCTACGGGGAAAAGGCGGGTGAGCGGGAAGAGTTGAAGTGTTCTTGTAGCGAGCCGATGGGCTGAATGGCCGCCTTTCGTGCTGTAACCATCTATGATTCTATGATTCATTTGGTGCACAGCCACAGATGTGATCCTTTTTATGTGGAAGAAACAAGCATTTCACCAGTGTAGCATGTAATAATTTATTGATCAATGACAATGGGGAAATGGTGGACATGTTAAATAATTACTTTGCTCAGCATTTACAGTAATAGGAGAGGATAGCATGCCGGAAATCCCAAAGAAACTAATATTGAATCGGGGACAAGGACTCAAAAATTAATGCAGGTAAAATAACAGTAATAAAGAAACTAATAGAACTAAAGAGTGACAAATCCCCAGGGCCAGATGGTTTCCATCCCAGGGTTTTAAAGGAAGTAGTTGAGACATTGCAGATGCGCTAACTATAATATTCCAAAGTTCTCTAGATTCAGGAACTGTACCTTTTAGATTGGAAAATTGTGCATGTCGTTCCGCTTTATAAGCATGGCAAAAGAGGGAAACGAGGGAATTATAGGCCAGTTAGCCTAACATCTGATGTGGGGAAATTGCGAGAATCTATAATGACCTTCTCATCCGTCACATCCTTCCTAAACTGAACACCTTGCAAATTTTCTGTTGAACAGAGAAAGCCAGAATGGATTTGTAAAAGTTGGTCATGCTTGACAAACCTGATTGAATTTTTTGAAGAGGTGACTAAAGTAGTGGACAGGGGAAAGTCTATCGATGTTATTGATATGGACTTCCAGAAAGCATTTGATGAAGTTCCACATAAGGGACTGTTATCCAAGGTCGAAAGCCACGGGGTTGAGGGCAAATTATTAACTGGTTAGGAAATTGGCTGAGCAGCAGGAGACAGAAAGTAGGGATAATGGGCAGGTAATCTAATTGGTAGGATGTGACTAGTGGTATCCTGCAGGGATCTGTTTTGGCGCCTATTCACAATATTAACTGTTATATCTGTGGACTTGTATTTACTCTTTAAAGCCACCAGAGGGCTCATTCCCCGGAGTCCCAAGGGATCCCATAATCCCTTGGGAGCACAGGTATTTAAGAAGGCTTCACAGCTTGGAGAGGGACTCTGGAGACCTGCAAAAAAAGACTAAGGTCACACTTTACTTTGAGCTCACAGTGTTCAGTCTGACTCTTTCTCCATATGCAACAACCGACGACGAGATATAGATAGCGAAACCAAAGATGCAGAGAACAGTGGGGTCCTGGAGAAATTTTCGGAGGGAGATGATCGGGAAACTTTTGTGGAGCGACTCGACCAATAATTCGTGGCCAATGAGCTAGATGGGGAAGAGAGCGCTGCCAAACGTAGAGCGATCCTCCTCATCGTCTGTTGGGCACCAACGTATGGTCTCATGAAGAAGCTGCTCACTCCAGCGAAACCCACGGAGAAATCGTATGATTTGTGCACACTGGTCCGAGAGCATTTGAACCCGAAGGAAAGCGTTCTGATGGCGAGGTACCGGTTCTACACCTACAAAAGGTCTGAAGGCCAGGAAGTGGCAAGTTATGTCGCTGAGCTGAGACGTCTTGCAAATTTGAAGGACATTTGGAGCACATGCTCACAGACTTTTTCGTACTTGGCATTGGCCACGAAACCATACTTCGCAAGCTTTTGACTGTAGAGATCCCAACCTTGAGTAAGGCCATAGCGATAGCCCAGGCGTTCATTGCCACCAGTGATAATGCTAAGCAAATCTCTCAGCACACAAGTGCTGCTACAAGTACTGTGAACAAAGTGATGTTGTTTTTGAATCGTAACGTACAGGGCAGATCACACATGCCTGCAGCTACACGCCCGCAATGTCTGAGTCCACCATCAAGGGTGATGAATGCAAGGCCATTAACACCTTGTTGGCGCTGCGGGGGTGATCATCATTTACATTCATGCTGATTCAAAGGATATGCTTGCTGTGGAACAATGGGACACCTCCAACGAGTGTGCGAGCTGCTAAGCCTGTTAAACCTGCAAACCACCACGTTGCAGAGGAGGACAGATCCACAGAGGATCACTACGAACCAGAGCCTCAGATAAAGGAGACAGAGGTACATGGGGTGCACACATTCACCACGAATTGTCCCCCGATTATACTGAATATTGAACTAACTGGACTCCTGGTGTCAATGGAGCTGGACATTGGTGCGAGCCAGTCCATCATGGGCAAAAAGACTTTCGAAAGGTTGTGGTGCAACAAGGCCTCAAGGCCAGTCTTAACTCCAGTTCGTACGAGACTAAGAACTTACACTAAAGAACTGATTCCTGTAATCGGCAGTGCTATCGTAAAGGTCTTCTATGATGGAGTGGTGCACAAGCTATCACTCCAGGTAGTACAGGATGATGGTCCCATGCTGCTTGGCAGGAGCTGGCTGGGAAAGATACGCTGGATCTGGGACGACGTCTGAGCGCTATCGCCCACTGACGATACTTCATGTCACCGGGTCTTAAACAAATTTCCTTCGCTGTTCGAACCAGGCATCAGGAAATTCCAAGGAGCAGAAGTGCAGATCTACCTAATTCCGGGGGCGCGACCCATCCATCACTGTACCGTACACGATGAGAGAAAGGGTAGAGATCGAGCTAGACCGGCTGCAACGAGAGGGCATCATTTCACCGAAAGAGTTCAGCGAGTGGGCCAGATCTATTGTCCCAGTCCTCAAGGGAGACGGCACCGTCAGAATCTGTGGCGATTGCAAAGTAACTATCAATCGTTTCTCTCTGCAGGACCAATACCCACTACCAAAAGCCCTCTTTGCAACGCTGGTGGGAGGAAAGACGTTCATGAAGCTGGATCTGACTTCAGCCTACATGATGCAGGAACTGGAGGAATCCTCGAAGGCCCTCACCTGCATCAACACGCACAAAGGTCTTTTTGTTTATAAAAGATGCCCGTTTGGAATCCGAACAACGGCGGCGATATTACAGAGAAACATGGAAAGTTTACTGAAGTCGGTCCTGCACACCGTGGTCTTCCAGGACGACATCTTGGTCACAGGTCGGAACACAGTCGAGCACCTGCAGAACCTGGAAGAGGTTCTTAGTTGACTCAGGTTAAAATGCTCGAAGTGTGTTTTCCTGGCGCGTGAAATGGAATTCCTGTGAAGGAGGATTGCGGCGGACGGCATCAGGCCCATCAACGCGAAGACGGAGGCAATCGAGAACGCACCGAGGCCACAGAATGTGACGGAGCTGCGGTCATTTCTGGGACTCTTGAACTACTTTGGTAACGTCTTACCAAGTCTCAGCACCCTGCTAGAACCACTACATGTCTTTATTACGAAAAGGGGGCGAATGTGTTGGGGCAAAAGCCAAGAAAATGCCTTTGTAAAAGTGAGAAAATTGTTGCTCAAACAAATTGCTTGTGTTGTATGATCCATGTAAGCGTTTGGTACTAGCATGTGATGCGTCGTCATATGGCGTCGGGTGTGTATTGCAACAAGCTAATGATTTTGGGAAACTGCAACCAGTTGCTTATGCGTCTGTCTAAGTTTATGAGTCTGTCTAATGCCGAGGCAGCCTACAGTATGATTGAGAAAGAAGTGTTAGCGTGTGTCTATAGGGTAAAGAAAATGCATCAATACCTGTGTGGGCTAAAATTCGATTTGGAAACTGACTATAAGCCACTTATATCCCTGTTCGCCGAGAGTAAAGGGATAAATACCAACACATCAGCCCGCATCCAGAGATGGGCGCTCACGTTGTCCGCATCCAACTACGCCATCTGCCATAGGCCCAGGCACAGAAAATTGCACTGATGCTCTCAGTAGGCTGCCATTGCCCACCATGGGGGTGGAAATGGCGCAGCCTGCAGATCTAGCCATGATTATGGAAGCATTTGAGAGTGAGCAATCACCCATCACTGCCCGGCAGATCAAAACGTGGATAAGCCAGGACCCCTTATTATTTCTAGTCAAAAGCTGTGTGCTTCACAGGAGCTGGTCCAGTGTCCCAGTGGAAATGCAGGAAGAGATAAAGCCGTTCTAGCGGCGCAAAGATGAAATGTCTATACAGGCAGACTGCTTTCTGTGTGGGGCAATCGAGTAGTGGTCCCCAAGAAGGGCAGAGACACCTTCATCAATGACCTCCACAGTACCCACCAGGCATGGTAATGATGAAAGCGACAGCCAGATCCCACGTGTGGTGGCCCGGTATCGATGCGGATTTAGAGTCCTGCGTTCACAGATGTTTATACATGCTCGCAGTTAAGCAATGTACCCAGGGAGGCGCCGCTAAGTTTATGGTCTTGGCCCTCCAAACCGTGGTCTAGGGTACACATCGACTATGTAGGCACGTTCTTGGGTAAAATGTTCCTTGTGGTTGTAGACGTGTACTCGAAGTGGATTGAATGTGAGATAATGTCGGCGGGCACGTCTGCTGCCACCACTGAAAGCCTGCGGGCCATGTTTACCACACACGGCTTACCCGATGTCCTGGTGAGCGACAACGGGCCATGTTTTACCAGTGCTGAGTTCAAAGAATTCATGACCCGTAACGGGAACAAACATGTCACATCTGCCCCGTTTAAACCAGCGTCCAATGGTCAGGCAGAGAGAGTAGTGCAAACCATCAAGCAAGGCTTGAAGAGGGTAACTGAAGGCTCACTGCAGACTCGCCTATCCCGAGTCCTGCTTAGCTACCGCATGAGACCGCACTCACTCACTGGGATCCCACCTGCTGAACTGCTCATGAAAAGAGCACTTAAGACAAGGCTCTCGTTAGTTCACCCTGATCTACATGAACAGGTAGAGAGCAGATGGCTTCAATAAAGTGAATACCATGAAAGCGCAAATGTGTCACGCGAGATTGAAGTCAATGATCCTGTATTTGTATTAAATTATGGACAAGGTCCCAAATGGCTTCCCGGCACTGTCGTGGCCAAAGGCGGGAGCAAGGTGTTTCGGGTCAAACTTTCAAATGGACTCATTCACCGGAAACACTTGGACCAAATCAAACTCAGATTCACGGACTACCCTGAGCAACCCACCTTGGAACCTGCCTTTTTTGATCCCCCAACACACACACCATGGCAACCAACACCACGGTTGACCACGAAGCAGAACCCATCATCCACAGCAGCTCTGCAGGGCCCAACACACCAGGCAGCCCAGCAAGGCCAGCTGCACAGCAGCCCAGCGAGGGCCCAACAAATGATTCAACAACACTAGCTTTCACACCGAGACGATCAACCAGGGCAAGAAGGGCCCCAGATCGACTCACATTGGGGGAGAATGTTGTTATAGATGTGGACTTGTATTTACTCTGTACAGCCACCAGAGGACTCATTCTCCGGAGTCCCAAGGGATCCCATAATCCATTGGGAGCACAGGTATTTAAGGAGGCCTCACAGGTTGGAGAGGCACTCTGGAGACCTGCAATAAAAGACGAAGGTCACACTTTACTTTGAGCTCACAGTGTTCAGTCTGACTCTTTCTCCATACACAACATTAACGACTTAGATGATGGCATAGAAAGTCATTTATCCAAATTTTCTGATGACACAAAGATCGGTGGCATTGTAGGCAGTGTAAATGAAAGTTTAAAATTACAAAGGGATATTGATAGATTAAGTGAATAGGCAAAACTGTGGCAAATGGATTTCATTGTAAGCAAATATGAGGTCACTTTGGACTTAAGGATAGAACAGGGTACTTTCTAAATGGTTAAAAAGCTAGAAACAGTGGATGTCTAAAGAGACTTGGGGGTCCAGGTACATACATACGATAAAATATAATGAACAGGTACAGAAAATAATCAAAAAGGCTAATGGAATGCTGGCCTTTATATATAGAGGATTAGAATACAAGGAGGTAGAAGTTATGCTACAGCTATACAAAACCCTGGTTAGACCACACCTGGAGCACTGAGCAGTTCGGGGCACCACACCTTATGAACGATATATTGGCTTTGGAGGGAGTGCAACGTAGGTTTACTAGAATGATACCCAGACTTCTAGGGTTATGTTACGAAGAGAGATTACACAAATTAGGGTTGAATTCCCTGGAATTTTGAAGAATAAGGGGTGATTTGATTGAAGTTTTCAGGATATTAAGGGGAACAGATAGGGCAGATAGAAATTATTTTCACTGTTTGGAGATTCTAGGATGAGTGGGCATAGTCTAAAAATTAGAACCAAACCTTTCAGGAGTGAAATTAGGAAACACTTTTACACACACAGTTGGTAGAAGTTTGGAACTCTCTTCTGCAAATGGCAATCAATGCTAGATTAATTGTTCATTTTAAATCGGAGATTGATAGCTTTTTGTTAAGCAATGGTATTAATGGAAAGGCCCATCCTCTGGAACTCCCTGCCTAAACCTCTCCGCCTCTCCACCTCTCTTTCCTCCTTCAAGACGCTCCTTAAAACCTACTTCTTTGACCAAGCTTTTGGTTACCTGCGCTAATTTCTACTTGTGCAGCTCGGTGTCAATTTTTTAAAAATCTCATAATACTCCTGTGAAGACCCTTGGGACGTTTCACTGCGTTAAAGGAGTTCTATAAATACACGTTGTTGTTGTAGATCGCAGATCAGCCATGATCTCATCGAATGGCGGAACAGGCTCGAGGGGCTGAATGGTCTACCCCTGTTCCTGTGTTTCTATGTTCTAACACTGACAACTTCACAAAATATACAACAAATATATACCAGTATCGACTAAAATACAACATTACTCTGGCAATCTGTTACAATTATGGTGGATAAAGCATATTCAGAATTATCTCACACAGACTTCACACTACACAAGTCTGTCTGGTGAATTTAGTGAGTTGTATTTCTTCACTCAGCAGCCCCTCTGTTGACAGAGAATAAGTTGCCAGTTTAAACCTTGCAGATCAAAAAATTCACTTAACATTGAAAAGAAAGAAAGACTTGCATTTATATAGCACCTTTCACGACCACCAGAGGTCCCAAAGTGCTTTACAGCCATTGAAGTACTTTTTGGAGTGTTGTCACTGCTATAATGTGGGAAACGTGGCAGCCAATTTGCACACAGCAAGCTCCCACCAACAGCAATCTGATAATGACCAGATAATCTGTTGTTTTGAGTGAGGGATCTGGGGAATAACTCCCCTGCTCTTCTTCGAAATAGTTCCATGGGATCTTTTTACATGCACCTGAGCGAGTGGACGAGGCCTCGGTTTAATGTCTCATCTGAAAGACGGCACCTCCGATAATGTAGCACTCCCTCAGTACTTCACTGCAGTCTCAGCCTAGATTTATATGCACAAGTCCTTGGAGTGGGACTTGAACCCACAACCTTCTGACTCAGTGTGCTACCAACTGAGCCACAGCTGACACTGTTTTATAATATACATCAAAAAGACAATTTCAAACTTAGAGAAGCATTTATATTTACTTTTAGAAATGACTGCTAATGGGCAAATTAGCAGGCATTTAGGAAAGGTAAGACAATGGTTCTTGGCGCTGTGACATTGAATAGCTGATGGTCTTTTTCTTTGAACCCACAGTGACTGACTCTGAAAGATTGGAGAGAAAACCCCCAAAACCGTTGAAAGCGCAGTTCTGTTGACATTTCAGAAATGGGGATGTTAATCTAGCCACTTTTAATTACATGATTACACATACAAATTCTAACTTCAGCTTCTGCTGGGTGAGTTTGGTCTACATGAGGATTTCCTCAGTCATGCCAGCAGAAGTCTTGCCAATCAGGACTCACCTGCTATCACACTCATTTTACACTTCTCAAGAGGCTTGATAGCCACTTAACTTTTTTTTAAATGGCCAAGAATGTTAATCCTGTTCTAAGTTTCAGGAAATTAATTAAGCATAGCATTGAAATTGCACAGCCTGGTTAACTGACAACACTGCCTGATTTTGGAAGACAATTTTATTGTCTTGGATGCTAGATCCAAAATATTTACCCTTGTATGTAATCAACTACTGAGCCTATCTCAACACTTTTTTCCACTATTTTTCAACACATCCACTACTCTTCCGATACCCTCCGCCACTTTCCAGTTACCTGGCCCGAACGGTCACCTTTTCACTGGACGTCCAATCCCTTTACATTTCCATCCCCCACCAGAATGGCCTGAAGGCGCTCCGCTTCTTCCGTGAGCAGAGGCCCAATCAGTTCCCATTCACTAGCACCCTTCTCTGCCTGGCTGAACTTGTTCTCAGATTGAACAAATTCTCCTTTGACTCCACTCACTTCCTTGAAATTTAAAGATGTTGCTTTGGGAACCCACATGGGTCCTAGCTATGCATGCCTTTTCGTGGGCTATTTGGAACAATCTTTGTTCCAATCCCAATCAGGTCCCCTGCCTCACCTCTTTTTCTGGTACATTGATGACTGTATCGGTGCCGTTTCTTGCTCTCGCCCTAAACTAGAAAATGTCATTCACTTTGCTTCCAATTTCTGCCCTTTCCTCATCTTCGACTCTTCCCTTCCCTTCCTCGACTTCTGTGTCTCCATTTCTGGGGATAGCCTATTGACAAACATTCACTATAAGCCCACTGACTTCCACAGCTACCTGGACTATAATTCCTCCCACCCCGCTTCCTCTATATGGACTCCATTTAACACTTCCAGTTTCTCTGGCGCATCTGTTTTGATGACGCCACCTTCCATACGAGTGCCTCTGATATGTCTTTCTTTTTCCTCAACCGAGGATTCCTCTCTACTGTGGTTGACATGGTCCTCGATTGTGTCCGTTCTATTTCCCTCACATCTGCTCTCACCCCTTCCTCTCCCTCCCAGAACCATGATAGGGTTCTCCTTGTCCTCACCTTTCACCCCACCAGCCTCCACATTCATCGGATCATCTTCTGCCACCTCCAGCGTGTTCCCACCACCAAACACACCTTCCCCTCCCTTCCCCTTTCAGCATTCCAAAGGGACCGCTCCCTCCACGACACCCTGGTCTACTCCTCAATCACCCCCCCAGAACCCCCTCTCCTTCCCATGTCACCTTCCCATGCAAGCGCAGGAGAAACTGTTCAGGGCACCAAACACTTCTTCCAGGTGAAACAGCAATTTACTTCTTGTACTTTCAATTTAGTATACTGTAGTCACTACTCACGATGCAGTCTCCTCTACATGGGGGGAGTCCAAACACTGATTGGGTGGCCGCTTTGCAGAACACCTCCATTCAGTCCATAAGCATGCCCCCAAGCTTCCGGTCACCTGTCACTTTAATTTCCCGCTCCATTCCCACGCCGACATCTCTATCCTCTGCCTCCTACACTGTTTCAATGAAGCTCAATGTAAGCTCGAGGAACAGCACCTCATCTTTCGTTTAGGCACTTTATAGCCTTCTGGACTCCAGTGAGTTAAATAATTTCAGACCATAACCCCCATTCCCTATTTCTTTTCTCCTTTTTTTTCCTGTTTTTTTTTTCTCTCATTCCCATGTAGCTGTTGATGATTCTGCCATTTCATTTACACCTCATGTCGACTTATCTTTTGTTTTTTAACTTGCCCCATTACCATCTCCTTTTGCCTTGCACCATCATCCCTTTTGTCTCTTAATCTCTCCTGCCTTCCACCCTATCACAGACCTTTCCTTTTGTTCTTTCCTTCCCTCCCCCCCCCTCCCGGCTTTCCCTGCCCCGACACTTGCTTAAAAACCTGTTACATCTCTCACTTTTTCCAGTTCTGACGAAGACCTGAAACGTTAACTCTGTTTCGCTCTCCACAGACGCTGCCTGACCTGCTGAGTATTCCCAGCATTTTTGGTTTCTATTTCAGATTTCCAGGATCTGCAGTATTTTGCTTTTGTCTGATTTCTGAAATCAGAAACAAAGATATAGGGCTAGAAATTCAGCAGTTTTTTGCCATGGCGAAGCGGAAAAAGTAATTTTTTTGGCGCTAAACGAGTTGAACAAAATTTAGCGCCCAGGTGGAAAATTTGGCAGCGGTTTTGCGACGACACAAAAAATTATCGCACAATCATTTTTTTAGCCGTTTTTATGACGTTTGTTGGTGTGCAATGCTGCGCTATCGCTGGGAGCGGTAAATTCGCCGATGTCGCCCAAAAACACCCCCCCAAAAAATCAAGTCGCACCAGGGCGCACCAGGTACTAATGGCGCCATCTTGAAAAATGGAGTAGAAATTCAGTGCATAAAAGGATTTGGGAAGGCTGCGGTTTATACAGTGAGCTTTATGTGAGGTTACAGTTCGTTTTTAAGGATAGCTAAGGACGTTTAAAAGAACGGGAGCTATAATATCTCTGCCATTATTCTTGGCTGCTTTTTCTGTGCAGTGTCGAGATGGAAGAAGTCTTATTCAAGAGCATTTTGAGCTTAATCGAAGAGCGAGCAGACGTATGGGGAGGAGGCCTTACCCCCCATGAGTTTACAGGGAACACGCTCATACCTGCAGCTGTCTGAGGCACAGTGTGTTCGAAGGCTGCGCTTCCGAAAAGAGGTGGTCACAGAGATATGCCAGTTCATAAAGGCAGATCTCCAGCCCACCAGTGGCAACATCATCCCTTTTGTCCATCGATGTGAAGGTGACTGCGCACTTACCTTCTATACCTCCAGCTCCTTTCAGGCATCAGCGGGGGACATATGCTCTATCTCACAGTACGCTACACATCGCTGCATTCACCAGGTGACTACTGCACTGTACGCACGCAGGATGGACTTCATAAAGTTCTCAATGTCGAAGGAGGCACAGAATGAGAGGGCTGTAGGTTTTGGACGAATTGCTGGCTTCCCCAAGGTTCAGTGTGCAATTGACTGTATGCACATCGCCCTGCGTGCACCTTCACAGGATCCAAAGGTTTACCGAAAGCCATTCCACTCCCTGAATGTACTGATCGTCTGTGACCATACTCAGCGCATCATGGCAGTAAATGTCCAATTTCCAGGGAGCATCCATGATGCTTTCAACTTGCGTGAGAGCAATGTCTCATACCTGTTCGAGTGTCAGCCAGAAAACCAGAGCTGGGGGACAAAGGTTACAGCCTTACCACCTGGCTCATGACCCCCTCTCCGCAACTCTCATCTGGAAGCCGAGCATCGCTATAATGACAGCCATTTAGCCACACACGCAACATCATCTAAAGGACAATTGGAGTGCTCAAGCACCTCTTCCGATGCCTGTTCCACTCTAGAGGCAGCCTGCAATACTCCCCTCAGCAGGTTGCTGAGTTCATTGTGGTGTGCTGCATGCTACACAACTTAGCCATCATAAGGGGATTAGATTTGCCACTGGGGACTGTTGGATCATCTCAGGAGAGAGTGGGAGAGGAGGAGGAGCTTGGCGATGAACCCATGCCACCACCCCCACCACCACATGGAAGGCCTCGTGGAGCTTTCGCCACTGTAAAAACCAAGGTCAACAGCTCATAATTCAGCGCTTTGTTTGAAGAGTGAACAGCAGGTTTCACCGTTGCCTGCCCACTCTATCCCACCATACCATGTTGACTGTTCCCCCTCTTAATCTACAATGTTTAATAAATCTTCAAGTTATTGTAACTTGAATAAGATTTAACGGAATAAAATTTAAACATCTCAAAAGTGGACAAAATTTATTAAACATTATTGGCAAACTTTTATAAAATATCAACAACACAAAACAGCAACGAAAAAACAAACCCTGCACCGAACGTCTTTTACCTGTGCCCCCACCTCCCCTCATCCTAACCCCCCTCCCTCGCATCATGGCCGTATCCAACGTGGTACCAAGACATTATGCAGCAATGCGGCCAGAGTCCTGCTGTACATAACATAAGAACATAACATAAGAATTAGAAGCAGGAGTAGGCCACACAGCCCCTCAAGCCTGCTCCGCCATTCAGTAAGATCATGGCTGATCTTCAATCTCAACTCTACTTTCCCGCCCGATCTCCATATCCCTTAATTCACAGAAACAGAGAAAATAGGTGCTGGAGTAGGCCATTCGGCCCTTCGAGCCTGCACCACCATTCAATAAGATCATGGCTGATCATTCAACTCAGTAATCTTTCCTGATTTCTCTCCATACCCCTTGATCCCTTTAGCCATAAGGGCCATATCTAACTCACTCTTGAATATATCCAATGAACTGGCATCAACAACTCTCTGCGGTAGGGAATTCCACAGATTAACAACTCTCTGAGTGAAGAAGTTTCTCCTCATCTCAGTCCTAAATGGCTTACCCCTTATTCTTAGACTATGTCCCCTGGTTCTGGACTTCCCCAACATCGGGAAGATTCTTCCTACATCTAACCTGACCAGTCCCGTCAGAATTTTATATGTTTCTATGAGATCCCCTCTCATCCTTCTAAACTCTAGTGAATACAGGCTCAGTCGATCCAAACTCTCCTCCTGTGTCATTCCTGCCATCTTGGGAATCAGTCTGGTGAACCTTCGCTGCACTCCCTCAATAGCAAGAACGTCCTTACTCAGATTAGGAGACCAAAGCTGAACACAATATTCCAGGTGAGGCCTCACTAAGGCCCTGTACAACTGCAGTAAGCCCTCCCTGTTCCTATACTCAAATCCCCTAGCTATGAAGGCCAACATACCATTTGCCGCCTTCACTGCCTGCTGTACTTGCATGCCAACTTTCAAGACTGATGTACCATGACACCCAGGTCTCGTTGCACCTCCCCTTTTCCGAATCTGCCGCCATTCAGATAATATTCTGCCTTCGTGTTTTTGCCACCAAAGTGGATAACCTCACATTTATCCACATTATACTGCATCTGCCATGCATTTGCCTACTCACCTAACCTGTCCAAGTCACCCTGCAGCCTCTTAGCGTCCTCCTCGCAGCTCGCACCAACACCCAGCTTAGTGTCATCTGCAAACTTGGAGATATTACACTCAATTCCTCATCTAAATTATTAATGTATATGGTAAATAGCTGGGGTCCCAGTACTGAGCCCTGCGGCACCCCCACTAGTCACTGCCTGCCATTCTGAAAATAACCCGGTTATCCTGACTCTCTGCTTCCTGTCTGCCAACCAGTTCTCTATCCACGTCAGTACATTACCCCCTATACTATGTGTTTTAATTTTGTACACCAATCTCTTGTGTGGGACCTTGTCAAAAGCTTTTTGAAAGTCCAAATACACCACATCCACTAGTTCTCCCTTGTCCACTCTACCAGTTACGTCCTCAAAAAATTCTCGAAGATTTGTCAAGCATGATTTCCCTTTCATAAATCCATGCTGACTTGGACCGATCCTGTCACTGCTTTCCAAATGTGCTGCTATTTCATCTTTAACAATCTTAAATCTATCTCAGTCTTGAATATACTCAATGATTCAACATCCACAGCCCTTTGGGGTAGAGAATTCCAAAGATTTACAACCCTCGAAGTGAAGAAATTCCTCTTCATCTTCGTCTTAAAAGGCTGACCCTTTATCATGAGACTATGCCCCCTAGTTCTAGACTCTCCAGCCAAGCAAAACAACCTGTAAAAGGGGAGATAGAGAATGGAAATGCCATGTGTGGATCCCCTGGAGAAGCTCGGGGTATGGAAGGCCCGGCTTCTGAGTGGCAAGGGTCTTGCTTGGCCTCCCCACTCACAGGTGGTGTCAGTCTGGTTCGTGTGACACTGGGGACTGTAGTGCCAAAGGTCGAGACCATCAATGGCAATGACAGCCTCGGTATTCTCGCAGCTCGCAGCGAAACACTGCGACATGCCCTCCCTAATGTCCGTGGATAGTGCCGCAGTGTTTGTGGGAAAACCACCCAAGACCTCCAGGAGTTGTCGGGTGAGCTGGATACATTCCCTGGACAGTCCCACCATGTCCAGGTGTGCATCTGCCTGTCTGTCAGTAGACCGACATTGCCGACTCACCCTCCGGAGAGATGGCTTTTGGGATTCAACCCTGGGAGTGCGTTGCTGCATGCCACTTGTACCCGGGGCCTCGGATGGGCAAAAGCCCGAGAATGTTTTTTTTACTCGGGAGAACGAGTGGCAGCAAAAGGAGGTGGTGACTGCATCGGCCCCCCCCACCCCCACCCCTCCCCGGAATAGCTTCATTAGTTTCCTCCTCCCGTGGAGGTTCCTCGGCGTTGCTGTCATCCCCTTCCTCCACCCCCACATGATGGGCTGAGGTGGAGCCTTCCATTGGAGGATGTGTGGCGCTTCCTCATCTGGAAATAGAAAATAACAGATGAGTGGTTAGCAGCAGGGGAGGGGACAAGGTGACATGAAGGTCACACAACACAGGCCCATTTGAAGGCCCGCACTACTCCATTATATGTAGCCCATAGACACTGCTTGCCCCAACCTTAGCACAAAGACACTGCATCACATTGCCCCAACCCATCCCGAGGATTTTTCAGGACTTGCCCTCAGTTTTGAATACTGTCTCAGCATCCCCACGGGTAGTTGACCTCCCTGAGGCACCAATCAGAGCTGCCTTTCTCTTCTCGAGGTCAGTTAATGGCAGTGGACCATTGCCAATGCTCTGCAGCTCCTGGTGGTTGTGCGACAACTTTCCCTGCAAAGATGATAATAGAAATGACTACCAGAGGGCCCTTCTGCTCTTGTGGCACACACAGATAACCATCAAAGCACTTGTACCATACTGAGTGCATTTAATACAGTCCTCTGTTTAATGGCCCTGGTAGTTGCACGTGGTTCATGAGGAAGACGTCGAAATGCAGAAACATCTTTTAAGATGTCTTAGTAATGTGTAACGATCATTCATGGCAAATGGGGTGCAACACTAAGCCTATCTCTACCAACGTGTGTCAGATTTACAATTTAAATAATGAAGGAGTGCATGAATAAAAATATTACTTTGACGACCCTGCAATGGTCATTGAACCTTTTCCAACACTGCTTGTGGTCCCTCCTGATGTCATCCACTGAAGAAACCTCCTCAGCCATGCTGGTCCATAGATACCTTAGAACAGCTGGGAGGGGTTTACTGGCACCCTTCCTATTAAAATCGCCCCATCTACTTTGCACAGCTACGATGAGGGCCTCGTTCGCCTCATAACTATAAACGTTTTGGCTCTCTGCCTGCTGAAGTCTCCTTACATCATGGCTGCTCTGTGAAAAATATCTGATTCAGCCCTGGATGTACTGCGCATGACCAGAACCGCGGGAAGAAGAAAAAAATCTGAAATAAAAAATGTTTAAATTTGCATATGCGCAGAAGGTTTTTTTAAAAAAACATTGATAATTTCGGCTCCGGTGCACAAATGCTGTCGTGCAAGGCTGGATTTACCGCTGTTGCTGGTCACCATTTGGCGATGTCCAGCAATAGTGGTACCCCTGTGGTGGTTAAAAAAAACTTCCGCTGCGATTATCGCCCAAAAATGGGCGCAATTGCTAAAACCCGATTTTCTAGCCCATAATTTATAAACTGTATGCACCATCTACTTGTCAAGGTGGCATTAAAAACTGTGGGACAATAATGCAACAAACAGTTGCATATTCCGACTGCCACTTGACCAGACCTCCAGGAATATGCCAAACCAGAGTTGGCAATGCTAGTGGAGTGAGATCTGTGCGTATGGCAAACCCTAATAGGACCTTGTTGCAGCATCTTTGTGCTCGTCGGACTTGGGTCTGCCAACTGTGAATTGCAACTTGTGGACATTGATCTCGGATCAGTAGTGACTGTATAAAATGGTTCTAAGATATACCTAATCAGATACTTCAAAGACCAGATTAATGTTGGGATTCCTATAGTTTCTACATTAGTGACATGGGTTCAGAAATTTAACACAAACTGGCTAAGTTAGCATATTATATCAAACTGGGGAGGAGTAAAAATATTCGCAGAGGTAGCCACAGATATACAAAATGAGTAAACCAGACTATATCAATGGATAGATGAAATGTAATATAGAGAAATATAAACCGTCATACACAGGAGAAGTAGACACATGAACTCTATGAATAGTGCTGAAGTATCTAAGAATAAATTTGCGCCAGATTTAGGAATATAAGTTGACTTGGCTTATCTCCGAGACTGAGACCCAAAAGAGATACTTAAGAAAGAGACAGAGGTGAGATTATTGCACACTTGTGATACTTCATCATAAATGATCTCCATATGGTGCAAACTCACTTCAGAAATAATTGTTTGGAACTGCCAAATCTCCTTCCAACTGGACAGAAAAGAGACATTCTTTTTTTCTTCTGTTAGTTTCCTCTCCTCCCCATTATGTGTTACTTTTTTCTCTTGGTCTTTTTCTGCTTACCACAGCCTATATCACTGCAGCAAAGCAGACTTCAGTGGAAAGTTCCCCTAAAACAGGTAGACGTTGCTTGGAACAGTAGCTAGAAGATGTATAAAAATGACACACCAGGATGCAATTACACATGGCGAGCATATGTACACGAGAGAGAGGAGGAGTGAGTGCAGATTTACAAATTCGGGTCTGTTGTAGCTACAAACTTGGGTTTTGTGGCATCAGTTGCTTCCGTAAGCAGTCTGAGTATTTTACTTTTATGGGAATTGACTCTCGCTGTCCTATATATACTTGAAAAGTAGTGTAACCTGGGGGGTAACAATAACTTCCCCCGCTTAGAACTTGGACTGAATATTTATGATTTTCACACTAACTCAATTTCTCCAAAGAAGGTCTAAGGAAACATTTGGTGTGAAGAGGCTTGATACAATTTATTAAGCCACTTTACATTGCAGCTAATAAACATACGGAGCTACAGTTATGATCAGGTTCACTTCGTTCAATTAGTACAACTTGTCTTCACATAAATTCATTATTTCTATTTCAACACCTCCTCATTATTGGGTAATACATTACTTAAGCAAACTGATTTCTCTGCCTTGTATCTTTCTTTCAGCCTTTTTGACTACTCATTGTTTCGATGTCTTCTGATCTCAAAAGACGTAACTGCGTGCACAGCACTCTGTTTCTAAGTTTTATCTTTTGCTGTTCGTAGATAGAAAAATGGGTCCAATGGGTGTGAAGTGTTTTTTCAGGGGGCCAAATTTTATTGTGATCACTTTGTTAAAATTCTTAACAGTCTTATCTTCACAGTGGAAGACACAAAGAATATACTGGAAATTGTGGAGAACCAATGGTTTAATGAGAGTATGGAACTTAAATATATATAAAATATATATAAACCAATTAAATATTGGGAAGACCGAAGCCATTGTTTTCGGTCCCTGCCACAAATTCCGTTCCCTAGACACTAACTCCATCCCTCTCAACTCCTGTCTGAGGCTGAACCAGAATATTCACAACCTCGGTATCATATTTGACCCTGAAATGAGCTTTCGACCACATATCTGTAGCACAACTAAGGCCGCCTATTTCCAACTCCATAACATTGCCCATCTCCGCCCTTGCCTCAGCTCGTCCGCTGCTGAAGCCCTCATCCATGCCTTTGTTACCTCTAGACTTGAGTATTCCAACGCACTCCTGGCTAGCCTCCCACATTCTACCCTACGTAAATTAGAGGTGATCTAAAACTCGGCTGCCCATGTCCTAACTTGCACCAAGTCCCCCTCGCCCTGTACTCGCTGACCTACATTGGCTCCCGGTTAAGCAACGCCTCGATGTCAAAATTCTCATCCTTGTTTTCCATTCCCTCCATGGCTTTGCCCCTCCCTATCTCTGTAATCTCCTCCAGCCCCACAACACCCGCCCCCCCCCCCCCACCACCGAGATGTCTGCGCTCCTCTATGTCCACTTAAGCATCCCTGATTATAATTGCTCAACCATAGGTGACCGTGCCTTCTGTTGCCTAGGCCCCAAGCTCTGAACTCGTTGCCTGAACCTCTCCGCCTCTTTACCTCTCTTTCCTCCTTCAAGATGCATCTTAAAACATACCTCTTTGACAAAGCTTTTGGTCTGCTGCGCTAATTTCTACTTATGCAGCTCAGTGTCAGTATCTCATAATACTCCTGTGAAGTGCCTTGGGACGTTTCACTACATTAAAGGCGCTATATAAATACAAATAGTTGTTGTTGAACTAATTAACTGGATGGTGTTGAGCTTCTCAAGTATTGTTGGAGCTTCACTCATCCAGGCAAGTGGAGAGTGTTCCATCACACTCCTGACTTGTGCCTTGTAGATGGTGGAAAGTATTTTGAGAGTCAGGAGGTGAGACACTCGTTGCAGAATACACAGCTTCTGTGTTACTCTTGTTGCCATAGTATTTATGTGGCTGTTCCAGATAAGTGTTTGGTCAATGGTGACCCCCAGGATGTTGATGTTGGAAGATTCAGTGATGGTTGTACTGTTGAATGTCAAGGGGAGGTGGTTAGACACGCTCTTGTTGGGGATAGTCATTGCCTGGCAATTGTGTGATGCGAATGTTACTTACCACTTATCAGTCCAAGCCTGAATAGCGTCCAGGATGTGCTGCATTTGGGCATGGACTGCTTCATTATATGAGGACTGAGATGAGGAAATATTTCTTTGCTCAGAGCGTTGTGAATCTTTGGAATTCTCTACCCCAGAGGGCTGTGGTTGCTGAATCATTGAGTATGTTGAAGGCTGAGATAGATAGATAGATTTTTGGATTCGAGGGATATGAGGATAAGTTGGGATAGTGGAGTTGAGGTAAAAGATCAGCCATGATCTTATTGAATGGTGGAGCAGGCTCGAAGGGCCATATGACCTACTCCTGCTCCTATATCTTACGTTCTTATGTTAGTTAAAACACAAAATGTGTTATGTTTGTAAACTTTACTAGTGTGTAAGACTTGCCACCAGGGGGCACACCTGTTGGAGACCCAAGGGTCACCTGCATACTTGGGGCAAACAGGTATAAAAGGCAGTCTACCATGCTGCTTCCTCACTCTGGAGTTACATTAAAGAGACCAAGGTCACAACAGTTTGAGCTTACAGTATGCAGTCTTGTGGAGTTATTCTGAACATAACAATTGGTGACGAGTAACCGATCACGAACTTTCACGCGGTTATGGCTGCTGTTGATACTCTTGAGAGATTTGTTGAGGGTGATGATTGGGAAGCTTTCGTTGAGTGTCTTGACCAGTACTTCATGGCCAACGAGCTGGATACGGAAGATACCGCGGTCAAGGACAGGACAATTCTCCTCACTGTTTGTGGGTCTACGATATATGGCATCGTCAAAAATTTGCTAGCGCCGACGAAACCAACGGACAAGACATATGCCGAGTTGTACACACTGGTTTGGGAACACCTCAAGCCGAAGGAGAGCATCTTAATGGCCAGGTATCGCTTTTACACGCACCATCGCTCCGAGGGCCAGAACGTGGCGAGCTATGTCGCCGACCTAAGACACCTTGCGGGACTGTGCGAATTTTCTGGATTTTTGGGGGAAATGTTGTGGGATTTTTTCGTCCTTGAGTCGGCCACAAGGTCATTCTTCGCAAACTGCTGTCTGCCGAATCCCCAGATCTGAGCAAGGCCATCACGATAGCCCAGGCTTTCATGCCCACAAATGATAACACTAAATAGATATCTTTGCAGCATCGAAGCTCACCGACAAGTACTGTGCATAAAATAACGCCGTTAGCAGACAGAACTGTACACGGCAGCGCCTATACACCTGCAGAGGCCAGACCGAGGATGACTCAGAGTCTGCTGTGGGGCATGTTGGCGCTGCAGAGACAATCATAGAGCCCATCAACATCAGTTCAAGCACTACGCGTGCAAGGGCTGTGGAACAATGTGCAAAGGTACTGCGACTCATCACGTGGCAGAGTCAGCGGAAGATGACTGATCCGGCGTGGATCACGTTGAACGAGTAAGAGAGGCAACTCAACCCGAGGCTGAAGAGGAAGTGTATGGGGTACACACCTTCACCACCAAAAGCCCTCAGATAATGTTGAAAGTCAAATTAAATGGCATTCCAGTTTCCATGGAATTGGACACGGGGGCGAGTCAGTCAATTATGAGCCAGAAGGCTTTTGAGAAACTGTGGGGCAACAAGGCAGAAAGGCCAAAACTCAGCCCGATTCACACAAAGTTGCGCACTTATACCAAAGAGCTCACCAGTCATTGTACCAACCAGTCATTGGCATGCGGCAGTGAAGGTATCATACGATGGAACTTTGCATGATTTATCACTATGGATTGTACCAGACGATGGCCCAACGCTGTTCGGCAGAAGCTGGCTAGCAAAGATCCGATGGAACGGGGACGACATCAAAGCACTGTCTTCGGTGGATGACGCCTCGTGCGCTCAAGTGCTAAACAAATTCCCGTCATTATTTGAGCTAGGCATCGGCAACTTCACAGGTGCCAAAATGCAGATCCATCTCGTCCCTGATGCACGGCCGGTTCATCACAAGGCCCGAGCGGTTCCATATGTGATGCGAGAGAAAATCGAGATCGTGCTGGACAGTCTTCAACGAGAGGGAATCATATCGCCAGTCGAGTTCAACGAGTGGACCAGTCCAATTGTTCGGGTGTTGAAAAGCGAAGGGACGGTCAGAATCTGCAGGGATGACAAGGTAACGATCAACCGATCTCATTACAGAACCAGTACCCACTACCTGTTATATACTTGTATTTACTCTGTACAGCCACCAGAGGGCTCATCCCCCTGGAGTCCCAAGAGATCCCATAATCCCTTGGGAGCACAGGTATTTAAGGAGGCTTCACAGGTTGGCGAGGCACTCTGGAGACCTGCAATAAAAGACTACGGTCACACTTTACTTTAAGCTCAGTGTTCAGTCTGACTCTTTCTCCATACACAACACTACCCAAAGAGGATGACCTGTTCGCAATGCTAGTAGGGGGGGAAGTCATTCACCAAGCTGGATCTAACCTCTGCTTACATGACACAGGAGCTGGCTGAACCTTCGAAAAAATTGACTTGCATCAACACACACAAAGGACTGTTCATATACCACTGATGCCCTTTTGGGATTCGCTCAGCTGTGGCCATCTTCCAGAGTAACATGGAGAGTCTGCTGAAATCGGTTCTGCGCCCCGTGGTGTTTCAAGATGACATCCTGATCACTGGTAGCAACACCACCGAACATTTTGCATAACCTGGAAGAGGTTCTAAAGCGACTGGCCAGAGTGGGACTCGGGCTGAAATGCTCCAAGTGTGTTTTCCTGGCAGCAGAGGTAGAATTTTTGGGGAGAAAGACTGCATCAGACCCACGGATTCCAAAACGGAGGCCATCAAGAATGCACCCAGACCACAGAATGTGACGGAGCTGCGTTCGTTCCTGGGACTCCAACTATTTTGGTAACTTTCGACCGGGATTGAGCACTTTGCTGGAACCTTTGCATTTATTGCTACGCAAGGATGACGACTGGGTTTGGGGTAAATCTCAAGAGCCAGCCTTTGAGAAGGCCAGAAACCTGCTATCTTCTAACAAGTTACTTGTATGACCCGTGTAAACGTTTAGTACTAGCTTGTGATGCATCTTTGTATGGGGTCGGTTGTGTGTTACAGCAAGCCAATGTGTCAGGCAAACTGCAACTGGTTGCATTTGCGTCCAGAAGTTTATCTAAGGCTGAAAGAGCCTACAGTATGGTTGAGAAAGAAGCATTAGCATGCGTATACGGGGTTAATAAAATGCACCAATACGTATTTGGACTCCAGTTCGAGCTCGAAACCGCTCATTTCGCTGTTCTCAGAAAGCAACACCAATGCTTCGTCCCGCATCCAAAGATGGGCACTAACATTATCTGCGTATGACTATGTAATCCGTCACAGACCAGGCACTGAGAACTATGCTGATGCCCTCAGTCGGCTACCATTGCCCACCGCCGGGGTGGAAATGGTGCAACCCGCAGACTTGCTTCTTGTAATGGATGTTTTTGAGAGCGAGGGGTCACCCGTCACGGCTCGCCAGATCAGGACCTGGATTAGCCAGGACCCTATGCTATTTAAAAAGCTGCGTCCTAAATGGGAGCTGGTCAACTGTTCCCGAGGAAATGCAAGACGAAATTAAGCCGTTTTACCGACGCAAGGATGAAATGTCCATCCATTTGGATTATCTCTTATGGGGTAATTGCGTGGTTTTGCCAAAAAAAGGCAGGGAAACGTTTATACGCGACCTATACAGTACCCACTCAGGCATAGTCATGATGAAGGCTATCGCCAGGTCGCATATTTGGTGGACCGGCATTGACTCGGAATTGGAGTCATGTGTACACCAATGTAACACTTGCTCACAGTTGAGCAATGCACCAAGGGAGGCCCCACTGAGTCTGTGGTCATGGCCCTCCAAACTGTTACTTTAACATCCCTGTGTGCAGTCTCATTTGTGTTAGGAACACAACAACTGGCAACGAGTACACAAATCCAACGCAAAGATGCAGCAAATTGTGGGAATCCTGGAGAAGTTCTCGGAGGGTAAGGACTGGGAAGCCTATGTCGAACGGTTAGACCAGTACTTTGTAGTCAACGAGCTGGACGGAGAAGGAAGCACTGCAAAAAGGAGAGCGGTCCTCCTCACGGTCTGCAGGGCACTGACCTGCAGCCTCATGAAGAATCTTCTGGCTCCGGTGAAACCCACAGATAAGTCATATGAGGAGCTGTGTACACTAGTTCGGGAGCATCTTAACCTGAGGGAGAGCGTGCTGATGGCGAGGTAGCGGTTCTATACGTACCAGCGATCTGAAGGTCAGGAAGTGGCGAGCTACGTCGCCGAGCTAAGGCGACTTGCAGGACAATGTGAGTTTGATGGCTACCTGGAGCAAATACTCAGGGACTTTTTTGTACTGGGCATTGCCCACGAGACCATCCTACGAAAACTTTTGACTGTAGAGACACCGACCCTCAGCAAGGCCATTACGATAGCACAGGCGTTTATGTCGACCAGTGATAACACCAAACAAATCTCTCAGCACACAAGTGCGAGCAATGTTCATAAATTAACTGGAACTGTTTGCGAGCAGAAATGTACAGGGCAGAAAACACAAGTCTGCAACTGCCAGCAGGCCTCAGGTGTCCCAGATGACTCAGAGTCCGCAACAAAGGATGAATGCAAGGCAATTCACACCTTGTTGGCGTTGTGGAGGCTTCCATTCAGCCTATTCATGCCGCTTCAAAGGGTATGTTTGCAAGAGCTGTGGAACACTGGGGCACCTCCAACGAGTTTGCAGATGAGCTGCAAGCTCTGCAAAAACCTGCTAACCACCACGTGGCAGAGGAAGGTCGGTCCATGGTGGACCAAAGCAATTTCAGGCCTCAGAGAGAGGAGGCAGATGCTGAAGTACACGGGGTGCACATTTTTGACAAAATATCCACCTATAAGGCTAAACGTAAAATTGAATGGCTTACCCGTAACCATGGAACTGGACACTGGAGCTAGCCAATCCATCATGAGTAAAAAGATGTTTGAGAGACTGTGGTGCAACAAGGCACTCAGACCAGCCCTGAGCCCCATCCACACGAAACTGAGAAAGTACATCAAAGAGCTTATCACTGTCCTGGGCAGCGCCATGGTCAAGGTCACCTACCAGGGCATGATGCACAAACTGCCACTCTGGATTGTCCCGGGCGATGGCCCCACACTGCTTGGAAGGAGGTGGCTGGGCAAAATCCGCTGGAACTGGGATGACATCCGAGCGCTATCACATGTCGATGAGGCCTCATGTACCCAGGTTCTAAAGAAATTTCCTTCCCTTTTTGAGCCAGGCAAAGGTGCCAGAGGCACTTCCCATTCACCACAAGGCCCGAGCGGTACCTCACATGATGAGGGAGAGTGTGGAAATCGAGCTGGACAGGCTGCAACGCAAGGGCATCATCTCCCTAGTGGAACTCAGCGAGTGGGCCAGCCTGATTGTTCCAGTACTCAAAAGTGATGGCACGGTCAGGAATTGCGGCAATTATAAAGAAACTATTAATCGTTTCTCGCTACTGGACCAATACCCGCTACCTAAGGCAGACGACCTATTTGCGACGCTGGCAGGAGGCAAGACGTTCACCAAGCTCGACCTGACTTCGGCCTACATGACACAGGAGCTGGAGGAGTCTTCGAAGGGCCTCACCTGCATCAACACGCACAAGGGACTGTTCATCTACAACAGATGCCTTTTGGAATTCGGTCGCTGCAGCGATCTTCTACAGAAACATGAAGAGCCTACTCAAGTTGGTACCACGCATGGTGGTTTTTCAGGACGACATATTGGTCACGGGTCGGGACAACGTCGAGCACTTACAAAACCTGGAGGAGGTCCTCCAGCGACTGGAACGCGTAGGGCTGCGGCTGAAGAGGTCGAAATGCGTCTTCATGGCAACAGAAGTGGAGTTTTTGGGGAGAGAGATTGCGACAGACGACGTTCGGCCCACAGACGCCAAGACAGGAACGCGCCCAGGCCGCAGAACGTCACAGAGCTGTGGTCGTTCCTGGGACTTCTCAGCTATTTTGGTAACTTCCTACCGGGGTTAAGCATCTTCTTAGAGCCCCTACATGTGTTATTGTGTAAAGGTGAGAACTGGGTATGGGGAAAAAACCAAGTAATTGCTTTTGAGAAAGCCAGAAACATGTTATGGTCCAACAAGCTGCTTGTATAATATAACCCGTGTAAAAGACTTGTGCTAGCATGTGATGCGTCGTCGTACGGAGTCGGGTGTGTATTACAACAAGCTAACGTTGCGGGGAAGTTGCAACCTGTTGCCTATGCTTCCAGGAGCTTGTCTAAGGCCGAGAGGACCAACAGCATGATTGAGAAGGAGGCATTAGCGTGTGTGTTTGGGGTAAAGAAAATGCATCAGTACCTGTTTGGCCTCAAATTTGAGCTGGAAACCGATTACCAAGCCCCTCATATCCCTGTTCGGTGAAAACAAGGGGATAAATACTAATGCCTCAGCCCGCATACAAAGGTGGGCACTCGCGCTATTAGCGTATAACTATCCCATCCGCCACAGGCCAGGCACCGAGAACTGTGTGGCCCACCACGGGGGTGGAAATGGTGCAGCCTGCAAACTTGTTGATGGTGGCGCAGCCCGCAGACTTGTTGATGATCATGGAAGCGTTTGAAAATGATAAATGACCTGTCACGGCCAGCCAGATTAGGACTTGGACCAGCCAAGATCCCCTGCTGTCCCTAGTAAAAAAACTCTGTACTGCATGGGAGCTGGGCCAGCATCCCTGTTGAAATGCAAGAGCTAATCAAGCCGTTCCAGCGGCGAAAGGATGAGCTGTCCATTCAGGCAGACTGCCTGTTGTGGGGTAACCGCGTTGTGCTACCCAAAAAGGGCAGGGAGACGTTCATCTCTGATCTCCACAGCACACACCCGGGTATAGTAATGATGAAAGCGATAGCCAGATCCCACGTGTGGTGGCCCAGTATCGACTCTGACTTAGAATCCTGTGTACGGCAATGCAGCGTGTGTGCTCAGTTGAGCAACGCGCCCAGAGAGGCACCACTAAGTTTGTGGTCCTGGCCCTCCATACCATGGTCGAGGATCCATGTTGACTATGCGGGCCCGTTTCTCGGTAAAATGTTCCTGGTGGTGGTGGATTGAATGTAAAATAATGTCGGGAAGCACCGCCACCGCCACCATCGAAAGCCTGAGGGTCATGTTTGCCACCCACAGCCTGCCTGACATACTGGTCAGTGACAACGGGCCATGTTTCAGCAGTGCCGAATTTAAAGAAATCATGACCAACAATGGGCTCAAACATGTCACCTCGGCCCCGTTTAAACCAGATCGGGCAGTACAAACCATGAAACAGAGCCTTAAACGAGTCACAGAAGGCTCACTCCAAACCTGCCTGTCCCGAGTACTGCTCAGCTACCGCACGAGACCGCGCTCGCTCACAGGGGTGCCCCCGGCTGAGCTACTCATAAAAAGGACACTTAAAACCAGACTCTTGCTGGTTCACCCCAACCTGCATGATCAGGTAGCGAGCAGGCGGCAGCAACAAAATGTAAACGATGGTCATGCCACTGCGTCACGGGAAATTGATCTGAATGACCCTGTGTATGTGCCAAACTATGGACGTGGTCCCAAGTGGATCGTGGGCACGGTGATAGCTAAAGAAGGGAGTAGGGTATTTGTAGTCAAACTCGACAATGGACAAATTTGCAGAAAGCACCTGGACCAAACGAGGCTGCGGTTCACAGACTACCCTGAACAAGCCACAGCAGACACCGCCTTGTTCGAGCCCACAACACACACCCAAAGGATCAACGACACCACGCCGGACCAGGAAATCGAACCCATCACGCCCAACAGCCCAGCAAGGCCAGGCTCACCCAGCAGCCCTGCAGGGCCAACAACATGCCAGCCCAGCGAGGGCACAGCCAACACACTAGAACAGACATTTGTACCGAGGCAGTCCACCAGGGAAAGAAAGGCTCCCGACCGCCTCACCTTGTAAATAGTTTTCACTGACTTTGCGGAGGAATGATGTTGTGTATCTGTAAAGCATGCACTCCCATGCTCCGCCACTCGGGAGCGCATCCCCTGAAGTCCCAAGGGATCCCAGCATCCCTCGGGAGCACTGTATATAAGCCGGCCCCTAAGGCCTGTTACTAACCCTGGAGTGTCTTAATAAAGACTGAGGTCACTGTTACTTTAAGCTCCCTGTGTGCAGTCTCATCTGTGTTAAGAACATAACACAAACCATGGTCCAGGGTCCACGTAGATTTCGCTCGCCCCTTTCTAGAAAAGATGGGTTCTTTGTAGCAGTGGACGCTTACTCTAAATGGATTGAATGTATAATAATGTCATCGTGCATGTCCACTGCCACCATTGAAAGCTTCAGGCCATGTTTGCCACCCATGTTCGCCCGACATCCTTGTTAGTGACAATGGACCATGTTTCACCAGCTCGGAATTCAACATGTTCATGATCCGCAATGGCATCGAGCATGTCAGGTCTGCTCCGTTTAAGCCCGCATCCAATGGTCAAGCGGAACGGGCAGTCCAAACTATCAAGCTGAGCTTGAAACACGTGACGGACGGTTCCCTGCAGACCTGGTTATCTCGGGTTCTGCTCCGCTACCGGATGCGACCCACTCGCTTACTGGTATTCCCCCTGCAGAATTGTTAATGAAGAGAGCACTCAAAATCAGGCTCTCCTTAGTCCACCCAGATTTCAATGGTCATGTAGAAACCTGGTGTCACCAGCATAACGTGTACCACGATTACGTGACATTGAGGCTAATGACCCTGTGTTTGTTCTTAATTACGGTCATGGTCCCAAATGGGTTGCTGGCATTGTTTTTGCCAAGGAAGGGAATAGAGTGTTTGTGTCAAACTTTTGAATGGACAAATGTATAGAGAGCATTTGGATCAGACCAAACGGCGATTCACTGACAGCCAAGAACAGTTTGAAGAGGACATTAGCATCATTGATCCACCAACATATACCCAACCAGCAACCGACCTCGCTGTTAACCACGAGGATGAACTCACCATGCCCGACCGTCTGATCAGACCAGTCGCGCTGCAGTGCAGCAATGATCCGACCAACTCACCCATGCCAGGACTTCAGCCCAGAAATGTAGAGCCCCGGATTGCCACAACTTGTAAATAACTTGTATCTAAGACTTTGGCGGGGGGGGCAGTGATGTTATATATGTAAACTTTACTAGTGTGTAAGACTTGCCACCAGGGGACGCACCTGTTGGAGACCCAAGGGTCACCTGCACACCTTGGGCAAGCAGGTATAAAAGGCAGTCTGCCATGCTGCTTCCTCATTCTGGAGTTACATGAAAGAGACCAAGGTCACAACAGTTTGAGCTTACAGTATGCAGTCTTGTGGAGTTATTCGGAACACAACAAAATGTATATATGTTAAACAGGCTGCAGTGGTGATTCTTCTTGATCAACTGTTTTTCTTTTACAGTTTATTATTGTAAATGTAATAGTTCCAAAGCTTTTACCTGCTGTAAATAATCTGTTTGATTAAAAGTGAAGTTTTGTTTTGGGACAGAAGAAATTCACTTTTTAGTGAAGTAATCTGAAGTGATATTCCCTGTCGGTCGTTTCCTCTGCTTTCATTTTTGCTATGCGTGATTTAGCATTTTAAAACAGGAATGCTGTACAGATGTTAATAATAATCTTATCAGCCTTTGAATTTTTATGCTGTATTGCAGAAATTGATTTATTCTTGATTAGAGGAAGTTTCCTTTATTTTGTTAAGTCAATTGCTTTGCCAATTCCACATTAATGCTGTGTGGCATGCTTATTAATGCTTGTTGGTATGATAATTTGGTAATCTGATCCTGTTGTTTGCAATGGGTTCCGCTTCATACGGAACAGACTAATCTAGTTTGCCCCTAATCTACTTAAACACAAACACTGGTCTTACACTGTATCTTCAATGTAGCTGGCAATATTTCTGGTTTAATTTAATCTTAAAAGAATTATTTTAAAAATCTTTACTGTATATCAATTCAATTTCAGGTAGACAAGAAAATTCTGCATTTGGACTTTATTGCTAAATTGGTTTATTACACAATTGTTCTGCAGAATTATTTCAGTCATTTCGTAAGTTTGTTAATGACAAGTAAACCATGCGAAAGCACCGTATAAAATGTATACACATACTTGAATGGCTCCAATCCTATTTTATCAGTCTTCCATTCATTAACTTATGTATTTTTGACACATTTTTACATATCTTATTTCTCAAAATCACAATGCAATTTGTAAATTGTCTATTTAAGAGGTCCAAAACTAATAACGGTTTCATGTTATTCAGTAAAGTTATTTGAATGTCATCTAGTATTGTACAAGACACGAGTTACATCACCACGATTAAAGCAGTCATTGATGAGGACATGAAATTTCAAGATGGCCATTCAAAGTGTGATCTGTAGACTTCGAACTATAAATGCACTGAATAATTTAAATAACAATTTTTATTTTGGTGGAAGCAAACAATATTGTTACATTTTTGTGGTTCTTCGAGCTTTGCAAATGGTTAGGATGGGATGTGCTTCTTATGATTCCAGTGATCTGGTTACATGTGGAGTTTGTTATTGTTGTATCTTACTATGAATCTGAAAGATCAATTTTTTTTGTCTCTTATGATTTTGGCTTCCAGTGGTGTTGTGCATTCCAGTTATTGCAACTTGGTATTGTGTGATTACCACATCAAACAACAAATGGTAGCTGTGGTCCCCTTTGTTTAGTTGCCTTTTGGTTGAACTTGAGTGGGCGATGCTTTTTTTTACTCGTACAGGGAGAATGAGTGGAGCCGATGCAGTACATAAATGTGTTTTATGAGTGGGTTTTTATTTATCCATACACGGGATGTGGGCGTCACCAGCAAGGCCAACATTTATTGCCCATTTCTAATTTCCCTCAAAGGTGACGGTGAGCCGCCGCCTTTAATACGTGGCATGTCAGAGGGCAGTTAAGAGTCAACCACGTTGTTGTGGGTCTGAAATCACATATAGGCTAGACCCGGTAAGGATGGCAGATGTCCTTCCCTAAAGGACATTAGTAAACCAGATGGGTTTTTATGACAATCTTTCATGGTCACTGTTACTGACACTAGTTTTTTATTCCAGATTTATTTAATTAACTGAAATTGAAATACCCAGCTGCCGTGGTGGGATTTGAACTCTCCAGATTATAAGTGCAGGCCTCTGGATTACTAGTCCAGCAACATAACCATTATGCTAACGTACCCACATACATGTGGACAATTCTTGAGTTTTTAAAATGCTGTGCTGATACCTATATTCTGTTGAAAGAAGAAAGACATGCATTTATATAGCGCCTTTCACGACCACCGGTTGTCCCAAATCGCTTTACAGCCAATAAAGTACTTTCTGAAGTGTAGTTACTGTTGTAATGTAGGAAACGCAGCTCAGCAAGCTCCCACAAACAGCAATGTGATAATGACCAGATCATCTGTTTTTTTTAAAGTCATATTGAGGGATAAATATTGGCCCGGACACTGGGATTAACTCCCCTGCACTTCTTTGAAATAGTGCCATGGGATCTTTTGTGTCCACCTGAGAGAGCAGACAGGGCCTTGGTTTAACGTCTCTTCCGAAAGACAGCACCTCCGACAGTGCAGTACATCCTCAGCATTGCATTGGAGTGTCAGCCTAGATTTTTGTGTTCAAGTCCCTGGAGTGAGACACTAAGCCACGGTTGACTCTGGTTCTGTTATATGTGCACTTTAGTAACAATTTAGAGGAGAAAAAAGGTATTGGTTTGTTTACTTGGCAAATTCATTCTGATTCTTGGTAGAGACATTTTACTGAAGAAAAGTTTTATTGGAATTTATTATTAACATTGGTGCTACCACATTGACAGAGATTCAAATAAATTATCCCCCAATTTATTGCTGTATGCATATGTCATTGGCACAGGATGAAGTTGCGCAGCTTAACATGGTCTCACTTCTTTGATCTAGCATTCAGATCCAGTCCTAAGTGAAATAAGCATCAGTAATCTCTATTTCGCCCCTCTTAATAAGTCTATTAAAGAAGGTTGTCTTGACAATTGGCACATCTAGACCGACATTTAGAGTAAAAAAATTGCAACATTGTACTTGACCCCTTGTTGCAACACATTCTTTCTTTAACACTTATAAAGATTACATATACATTTATTTGTTGCAGTAGCAACCCTTAGTTGCAAGGGAGTTATCGAATCATAGAATAATACAGCATAGAAGGAGGCTATTCAACTAATTGTGCCTGTGCTGGCTCTTTGGTAGAGCAATCCAATTAGTCCCCTCCTCTTTCCCCATAGCCCTGTAATTTTTTCCCTTAAATTATTTATCCAATTCTCTTCCGCATGTTAATATTGAATCTGCTTTCACCGCCCTTTCAGGCATTCAAGATTGCAATTCGCTGCGAAAAAAAATGTTTCCTCATATCGCCTCTGGTTCTTTTACCAATCACCTTAAATCTGTGTTCTCTGGTCCTCTTCTGCCACGGGGAACAGTTTCGTAAATCTCTTCTGCACCCTCTCCAAGGTGTTGACATCCTTCCTAAAGTGTGATGTCCAAGATTGAACACACTACTCCAGCTGAGGCCTAACCAGTGTTTTATAAAGGGTTAGCATAACTTGCTTTTGTATTCTCTGTCTCTGTTAATAAAAACAAGGTTTCATGTGTTTTTTAACTGCCTTATCAACTTGTCCTGCCACCTTCAATGATCTGTGTACATACACCCTCAGGTCTCTCTGTTCGTCCACCCACTTTCTGTACCATTGAGTTTATATTGCCTCTCCTCCATTCTTCTTACTAGAACTAATCACTTCACATTTCTCTGCATTAAATTTTATCCACCACATGTTTGCCCATTTCACCAGTCATCTGTCTTCCTCAAGTCTGTTACTATCCTCCTCATTGCTTACTACATTTCCGAGTTTCGTATCACCTGCAAACTTTGAAATTATGCCCTGTATACCCAAGTCCAGGTCATTAATATATATTAAAAAGAGCAGTGGTCCAAATACCGACCCCTGGGGAATACCACTGTATACTTCCCTCTAGTCTTAAAAACAACCTCTGCTTTCTATCCCTTAGCCAATTTTGTATCCATGCTGCCATTGTCCCTTTAAATCCCAAGGATTTAATTTTGTTAACAAGTCAATTATATGGTACTTTGTCAAGTGCCTTTTGAGAGTCCATAGAGACAACAGCAACCCTCTCCATTACTTCATCAAAGAACTGGATCAAGTTAGTCAAACCCAATTTGCCATTAACAAATCAGTGCTGACTTACATTTATTAGCCCATCCTTTTCCAAATGCCAATTAACTTTGTCCCGGATTATTGTCTCAAAGTTTGCCCACTAGTGATGTTGGGCTGACTGGCCTGTAGTTGCTGGGTTTATCCCTCTCTCCTTTTTTGGACATTTGCAATCCTCCAGTCCTCTGGCACCAACCCCATATTTATTCAAGGAGGATTGGAAGATGTGGCCAGAGAATCACCAATTTCCACCTTTACTTCCCTCAGTAATCTATGATGCATCCCATCCGGACCGGTGACTTTTCCACTTTGAGGAGTGCCAATCTATTACATCCTGTTTATCTGTTTTTATCCTAACCAATTGTCGCTACTGCCCCCTTATATTTTCCACTTTTCTAGAGGATTTTGTTTTTAGTCCCTAATTGCCCCCACCCTTCCTTTGGCTACCCTTTTACTATTTATGTGTTTATAAAATACATTTGTTTTCCCTTTTATGTTAGCTGCTCAATCTATTCTTGCACACTCTCTTTCTCCTTCTTATTCCCTTCTTTAGATTGCCTCTGTCTTTTCTACTTTCAGCTTGTTTCTCAAGCTGTTCGACCGTACAATTGTCATAGGCCTCCTTTTTCTTTCTCATTTTAGCCTCTATATCTTTAGTCATCCAGGGAGCTCTAGCGTTGGATGCCCTTCCTGCGCTCTCATAGGAATATGTCTACTCGGTACCCAAACCATCTTCTCTTTGAAGGCCTCCCATTGTTCAATTTTGCCTACCAATTTTTGATTCCAATCTACCTGCCCAGATCCCTTTTCAACTCACTGAAGCTAGCCCTCCTCCAGCTAAGTATTTTTACGCTTGATCACACCATTCCTTTTCCATAACTATTCTAAACCTGCTGATATTATGATCTCTGTTCCCAAAATGCTCTCCCACTGAAACATGCTCTACTTGTTTCACTTCATTTCCCAGAACTAGATCATTGGTTTGCAATTTGTTGTTCATAAGGATTTAATTATTATGTAAAATGTTGCTGCAAGTCATTAGAAGAACTATTTAAGAATTATGTTTGAAATCTTGTAAATGAAAGATGCATTTTTGAGCCTTTTATTTCATGGGAGTATTTTTAAAAAAAACTTTCTTTCTTCTCTTGGGTGTGATGCCTACAGAGCGCATGCAGCCTGCCATCAGGCCACTACCAATGTCCCCTTCAAGCAGCTTCTCATCATCATCATAGATAGTCCCTCGGAATCGAGGAAGACTTGCTTCCACTCTTAACATGAGTTCTTGGGTGGCTATACATTCCAATACGAGAACCCCAGTCTCTGTCACAGGTGGAACAGATAGTCATTGAGGGTGAGACTGGTTTGCCGCACGCTCGTTCCATTGTCTGCACTTGTTTTCTGCATGCTCTCGGCGACGAGACTCGAGGTGCTCAGCGCCCTCCCGGATGCACTTCTTCCACTTAGGGCGGTCTTTGGCCAGGGACTTCCAGTGGGGATGTTGCACTTTATCAGGGAGGCTTTGAGGGCGTCCTTGTGACATTTCCGCTGCCCATTTTTGGCTCGTTTGGAGTTCCGAGTAGAGCACTTGCTTTGGTAGTCTTGTGTCTGGCATACAAACTATGTGGCCCGCCCAGCAGAGCTGATCAAGTGTGGCCATTGCTTCACTGCTGGGGATGTTGGCCTGGTCGAGGACATTAACGTTGGTGGGTCTGTCCTCCCAGGGGATTTGTAGGATCTTGCGGAGATATCGTTGGTGGTATTTCTCCAGCGACTAGAGGTGTCTACTGTACATGGTCCATGTTTCTGAGCCATACAGGAGGGCGGGTATTACTACAGCCCTGTAAACTATGCTTGGTGGCAGTTTTGAGGACCTGGTCTTCAAGCACTCTCTTCCTCAGGCGGCCGAAGACTGCATTGGCGCACTGGAGGCGGTGTTGGATCTTGTCGTCAATGCCTGCTCATGTTGATGGAAGGCTCCTAAGATAAGGGAAGTGGTCCACGTTATCCAGGGCCGCGCCGTGGATCTTGATGACTGGGGGGCACTGCTGTGCGGTGAGGACAGGCTGGTGGAGGATCTTTGTCTTACTGATGTTTAGTGTAATGCACATGCTTTCGTACGCCTCAGTAAATACGTCGACTATGTCCTGGCGTTCAGCCTCTACGTGCGCAGACGCAGGTGTCGTCCATGTACTGTAGCTCGATGACGGGGGTTGGGGTGGTTTTGAATCTGGCCTGGAGACGGCGTAGGTTGAACAGGTTCCCACTGGTTCTGTACTTTAGGTCCACTCCAGCGGGGAGCTTGTCGACTGTGAGGTGGAGCATGGCAGCGAGGAAGATTGAGAAGAGGGTTGGGTGATGACGCAGCCCTGTTTGACCCCAGTCCGGACATGGATTAGGTCTGTGATTAGGCAGCTTCTAGGAGGTGATAGGAACACCTAAAGAATAACTCCAGCAACTGCTTTTTTTTCTTGTTTCCCCTCCTTCCCACTGCTGCCCCATTTTAGAAGTGTCCACAGCTTCTGCTTGGAACTTGTTCAGTTGATGAGCATCTGGTCAGCAACCAAGTGGAGTGGCACTCAAATCTGCCTGTATCTCTGCACGATGGTACTGGATGTTAGTGTGTCCATGAAAAATACATTTTAAAGTTCCTTAATGTGGAAACATTTACAAGGTAGTGGTGCCCGAAATGGACAATGTTTGTTTTATTAAAATAGAAGTAACTAAAGTTTATAGTGTTGGGAGACTGAAATATTTACTGTATATATTTAAATGTTAAAAATGCATTGACTATTAATGCTGTGATATAACATTTAGCATATGCTGTGTTCTGATTATAGCTAATAGAAGATGAAATAGCAACAATTCTTAAATCCACCTTGAAAGGGCTGGAATATCTACACTTCATGAGAAAAATTCATCGAGACATCAAAGCTGGAAATATTTTACTGAATACAGAGGGGCATGCAAAGCTTGCAGATTTTGGTGTTGCAGGGCAGCTGACAGTAAGTAACCAATAAGATTAAACTTAAATAGTTGATGTCGTTCAGGTACGGCATGGTTCGATGCAGAGTAAAACTTCTTTTACTCAATAGCAACAATGTGATTCATTTCCAGCCTCGAGGGGAACTCTCACTGTGCCACTGTGACATTACCCAGTGGCCTTTCTTAGCAACATTGCCAATAAGAATGGAATTAGGGACAGTTTCATGTAGTGTCCCCCTACTTGCTAGGAGCTGGGCTGACTGAGAGTATTCAAATATCTTTCACAGACAGTACACTTTCATCTCTGTAGCTTTGGCTGAATTCAAAACACAATCTGTGCTGAAAGATCTGCCACCTTTTTACTCTTCTCTGAACCAGCTCCAGTTTATATAAAGTTAAAAAATAAAATCTGAACTAAAAATAGAAAATGCTGGAAATACGGAGCAGGTTAGTCAGAACTAGACTTTTCTCTTTACAGATAATTTCATTGCAAGCATGTATCCTTCATTGGAACTGTAGACCCGATGAAGAGTACACATCCCAAAATATCACCATCTTGGCTTTTCCTTTTACAAATGCCAACTAACCTCTGCAAAGAAAATAGCAGAGGGGAGAAACTATAGATTCAGTTTTCCGATGGTCATGTCTGACAGCATATGGTAGTTGTTGGGACCAGAATAGTAGAGCTGGGTATCATCAGTGTACACATGGCAGTTAATACTGCCTACAAATGATGTCACTGAGAGGCAGCGTGCAGATGAGTAAGATGAAGCTGAAGGATAGATCATTGGGAACACTAGAGGTGAAGGTGCAGTGGTGGGAAAAGCCATTACTGGATATGTATTTGTTGCGTTCAGATAGGTAGGATTGGATCCATGTAGGGTCAATGCTACAGAGCTGGATAACTGAGCAGAAGTGATGAAGGAAGATGGCATAGTATTAAACTCTGCACTGGTGAGAGAGAACACATCGTGGACACGATCACAGAGGATGTCATTTGTGATTTTCGCCAGAGTTGTCTTTGTGTTGTGAAATGGGCGGAAGGCTATTGGGAGAGATTTAAACAGGAAGCTTTTGAAGAGATGGGCACTAAACTGGGAGGTGACAACACGTTCAAGGACCTTGGAGAGAACCAAGAGGTTAGAAATGAGACTGTACTTGGAGAAGACAAATGCGGCCAGGATCATTTATTCAAGAGGGGTTAATGATAATGGCTTTAAACAGACGAGAAACAGTGCCTAAGGGAACGAGGGATTAATGAATATCAGCGAGCATGAGGAACAAATAGGGGATGATAAATGGTCATGAGATGAGGAGAGGGGTAAAGGGAGCAGGAGGTGGTTCTAGTCGAAGAGATAATGTCGAAGAGGGCATGGGAGAGATTGGCGGGATGCTGGGGTGGGGTGGGGGGAGGGATTACAGTAACATCTTTCACATTAATAAACACAAAAAATAAAAAGTTGCATTCAGTGAATCAGAAACACGAGTTGGAGTCGGCCAAAAGGGGTAGGTCATTTTAGGATTGGGATGAAATTTCTACACTTGTGTGAATCTTTGGAATTCTCTACCCCAGAGGGCTGTGGATGCTCAGTCGTTGAGTATATTCAAGACAGAGCTGGATAGATTTTTGGATACTAAGAGAACCAAGGGATATAGGGATAGTACAGGAAAGTGAAGTTGAGGTAGAAGATCAGGCAGGATTTTATTGAATGGTGGAGAAGGCTTGAAGGGCCGGAAGCCTACTCCTGCTCCTATTTCTTATATTCTTATGGAGGCCTGCTGGAATCATTGTTTTACATATAACTTTTTAAAATTCCTTAACATTTTTTAGTAACTAACAATACAAAGAGTAATAAAGCAGTATTAATATAATACACTGTTGCCATGAATTCATATTTCATCAATACAGAATATAAATACTTGCACAGTCCCTAAATTATAGATACTGTGCATCTGAATTGTCTCTGTGCACCTATAGGAGTACCTATAGATGAAGCTAATTCCTTGTATGAATTACAATTGGAAGCAGATGATTATTGAAGGATGGGGGCGGCAGGCAGGTGATGACGATTGCACTGAGTCCGTGTACATATTAGTAATAAAGAAGCAGGAGTTTCCTCATTGCAGAACCGGCCCAAAGTTGCATGTCCTATGGGAGCAGTCAAAATTACATCATCTGTCAGACAAATTTCCCAAATGTGTTCATTGCTGTTATAAAACGATCTGCTGAATAGTTTTCCCAGAGCTGTAGGTTGATATTTTCTATCAGGCTACATACTTTTTCCTTGTATTTACTTGATTCTACAACAAACAGGAAAAATATGGGACAAACAGAGTGAAAATGCATTAAGGAAAGTATGAAATCTGAATAATTAGCTCTGGCGTGTCTCCTGAATCCACACATGTCATTTCCACAGTGGGCCCCATCCATCTTAAAGTGCAAGATTTGGTGATGCCTGGGTACGTCCCTATGGATATGCATCCCACCTCGTCTGTTATACCTATTATGTGTTTTGTGTTTATTTTTGATAGATCCATTCTGAATTTTGTGATAGATGTAATAAGCAAGGTAATTGAACTGGGAAGTAGAAAGATGTGAGCTCAAAACGCATGTTTCAGGAAGCTGCCATAATGAGCAGTAATATACAGTACCAGTCTAAATTTCTTTCTTACCACATTGTTATTATCAGAGAGAAATAGAAGGGAAATTGAAAGATGCTAATGTGAACAAAATTAGGCACTAGAACACTCTGGTGTACAATTGGAGGGTTGATTTAAGTCCACATGTTCTGAAACAAGAATCTTTTAAAAAAAGAACACTTTTAAAACCCGAAGACGCTACTGTGCTGCCAAACTTCAGAATCCCCACCTAAGTTCAAGCAGAGTATCGTGCTACACCCCACTCTCCTGTCCTTTCCTACTAAATAAGTTGTCTAACTCCACTGGTACATTTTGCATACAATCTTGCGGTATACTCTCAACTTTAAAGAAAGAAAGACTTAGATTTATACAGCGCCTTTCACGACCACTGGACGTCTCGGAGCGCTTTACCGCTAATGAAGTTCTTTTTGAAGTATAGGAAATGCGGCAGTCAATTTGCGCACAGCAAGCTCCCACAAACAGCAATATGATGATGACCAGATAATCTGTTTTTTTGTTATGTTGATTGAGGGATAAATATTGGCTAGGACACCAGTAAAGAAACTGGTAAGGGATAAAAATTAAATACATAGAGGAATATATATGAAAACTAAAAGGCACTCATTTACAATTTTCACTGAAAAATCCTTGAACCGCATTTAATAAAATCTGAACTTCATTTATTCAGTCATTATCGATCAGTGGCCCTGATTTTCTCCCATTCATGGTATTAATGTCACTAGTGTTACAAAATAGCACCACGTCCAGCTCACCGTGGGCAAAGCGATGGGGGTTCTGAGGTATATGTGCTGAAATAAAATCAAGTTATTTGTTTTTTTCTGTAGTGACCCAGCAATTGGATCACTATTAGCTATAATTTGTATTGGCTCATCTGAACAAGAAACATATGGGGCTGAAATTCCACCGATCTTCCCATAACTCTGGCGGGACACTGGCTGAAGCCCCAGGGCAGCAATGGAAATGGTCATTTCCACCATCTCCCAAGGGGTTCTGCCAGTGTCCCACCAGAGTTGCAGCAGAAAACTGATGGAACCCTCATTGGATGCAATTATTTGCTCTTTTTGTCTGTACATTTAAAAGAGAAAGCCAAGTTTCATTATTGTGTGACCTCTTATAGGGCCCAAGTTTCCACATGATTTGCGCCTGATTTTTAGGAGCAACTGGTGGAGAACGGACTATCTTAGAAATCGCAATTCTCCACATTTTTTTTTCTGCAGTTCTAGTCAGGTAGAACAGTTCTACTTTGGAACAGAATTTTTTTCTTCAAAAGGGGGCGTGTCCGGCCACTAGCGCCTGATTTCAAAGTTTCCACAGTGAAAACGTACTCCAAACTAACTTAGAATGGAGCAAGTGAAGATTTTTGGAGAACTGAAAAAACCTGTTCTACACATTAAAAAATCAGGTGCAGGTTACAAATTAGGCGTCCAGAACGAGGTGGGGGGGAGGGGGGGGGGGAAGGGAAGTCATTACATTCTACAATAAATCCTTATTTATACTTCTACAAATATTATACAAATAAATCCAACCTGAATAAACATTTATAAGCAAGGAAAAGATTAAATAAACCATCTTTCTACCTGTGTGAAAGTGCTTCAGCCACGGAGAATGCTGCAGTCAGCCTCACAAGTTGAGGCACCCATTCGTTCCTGCGGGGGGGGGCGGGAGGAGGCGCCCGTTCGTTCCCACGGGGGGGGGAGGGGAGGAGGATGCGCCCGTTCGTTCCCGCGGGGTTGGGAGGAGGCGCCCGTTCGTTCCCGCGGGGGGGGTGGTGGGGGAGGAGGCGCCCGTTCGTTCCCGCGGGGGGAGGAGGAGGCGCCCGTTCGTTCCCGCGGGGGGAGGAGGAGGCGCCCGTTCGTTCCCGCGGGGGGAGGAGGAGGCGCCCGTTCGTTCCCAAGGGGGGGGGGAGGAGGCACCCGTTCGTTCCCGCGGGGGGGGGAAGGAGACAGTGAGAAGGCTGCAAGAAGCCTCAGTGCTGATGGCAATGTGCTTTTATTAAAAAAATGTTCAAAAATTAAACAGCTACAAAGAATTACAAAAATGGCCGAGTGCCAATGTTTTCTTCACACTGCGCACGCGCGAACGCTCCAACGCGCACGCGCAGCGTTGCCGGCAGGAAATAAACTAATTTAAATGGTACCCGCCCCCTCCCACTTACAAAATTGGCGCGAGTGTAGGCTCCGCCCCCCTTGGCACCGCGCCAAACAGACGAGCTGCAAAGCGCTCCAGAATCACGCGTTTTTTTTCCGCCGCCGTTTTAGGCGCGAAAAACGGGCGCCCAGCTCGGAGGGGCACCCGTTTTTTAGTGCGGTACTTTTAGTTTTAATTACTTTTACATATTAGATAAGATTTGACAAACAGTAGTCAGGAGCTATTACAGGAAAGATGCTTACAAATGCAATGAGATTCCGAAGTACTTTGTCAATTAGTAATAAAACTAATTGTGATGTGACTTGCAGGACACAATGGCAAAACGCAACACTGTGATAGGAACGCCTTTTTGGATGGCGCCAGAAGTGATCCAAGAAATTGGCTACAATTGTGTTGCAGACATCTGGTCTTTGGGAATCACAGCAATTGAAATGGCAGAAGGCAAACCGCCCTATGCAGACATCCATCCAATGAGGGTAAGTGGCAGCATAATAAGAGTCATTGTGGCAATTCTAAATGTAATTACAGGCAATATCCGTTTTGTAATGCACATTTATTTGAAGGAGTGGTTTTAATAATGGAACATAATATGGAAACCAGATATAATACCATTTTGTGAGGGAAATTTACGTAGTTTGCAATAAAATACCAGATCTACTTTTAGAAATGAGGCTAGCGCTATTGGAAATCACACTGTTACTGTTGTTGTTTGCACTTAATCTAGCAAATGAGCCATTTGAAACTTTTCCTCCATTTTCTTCTCCAGTTCAGGGTATAATGGGAGGCAGTGGTAAGGATGCTTTATTTTGTTGGTCTATTATTACCTACACTGAAAAATTAATGATTTTAAGGTGATCAGTAAGTTTGAATGTTAATCAACCGTCAGTGTTTGAGAAAATAATACTGTTATTGTATTCGTTTCGATTAACACCTGGAATTTGTATATTTTTGCTACTTTTGGCTTGGGGCTACTAAATACGGAAACGAGGGAGAAATTAATAGAAGAATATGCTGATACAGTTAAATAAAGAATGGTGGGGGGAGGCTCGTGTGGAGCATGAATGCCGGCATGGACCTATGGGGCCGAATGGTCTGTTTCTGTGTTGTAAATTCTATGGTGGTCCTTTGTATTACTTATATTGCTTTTTTCAGCTTGATGATCAGCTGTGTCTTCATCTGACTCTGGAATGCAGCAGTGCGAGGCCCCTTTCTATAAGAGGCCATCTCATACTTCGGGCTTGATATTCTGGAGTATAATTTTAGTGATGTGTCAAATTAGATTTATCAAGCCCTTGGATAAATTGTTGTGCCTCCTGGACACATAATAAACTTGTTTGTCTTTTTTAATGCTTTTGAGAAAGCTGATGCTTCCACTTGTGCTCTGAACATGTTGCAAATTTTGGTGTGGAACCATGCCCATCCATGCTCGTCTACAATTAGATTCGAAAAATCAAAATAATATATTTATATTGTGCTAATTAGATTGAAGGTACAAAATGCTGACATCTTGAGTGCTCTCTCTTTTGAGCTGGATATGGAATGCATGGATCCAATACAAGGCAGTGCTTTTCCTACATTGTTCAAATGTGGCTAAAATTTAACATTAGAACAACCCCCCTTCACCCAGTATTGCTCCCTTTCAGTGCTTTTTGGCTTGACATGTTTTCTCTTTCTGTGTCTTGTCTATAATAAATAGTACATTGATAGCAACTGTGCTGATCTTGAGGGGAATTTTACACTCTGGACTTGTTTATTGGGAAATCCTCATAATAATTGATAGCTCTGAGAAAGAGTTGATTCTTGTTTGACTCCAAAATTGGAAAGGAAGTATTCTTGTCAATGGCTTTACCCAATTTCTCTACATTTTAGGATGTGCAAAACGAGACAGCTCGATTTTTTTAGATTGTAAAACTACATCTGCATAGAATCATAGAAATTTACAGCACGGAAGGAGGCCATTTGGCCCATCGTGTCCGCGCCGGCCGACCAAGAGCTATCCAGCCTAATCCCACTTTCCAGCTCTTGATCCGTAACCCTGTAGGTTATGGTACTTTAAGTGAACATCTAAACATTTTTTAAATGTGGTGAGGGTTTCTGCAGTGAGTTCCAGACCACCACTAACCTCTGGGTGAAGACATTTTAAATCTATGTCCCCTGGTTGTTGACCCCTCTGCCAAGGGAAACAGGTCTTTCCTATCCACTCTATCCAGGCCCCTCATAATTTTATACACCTCAATTAGGTCACCCCTCAGCCTTCTCTGTTCAAAAAAAACAGATTTAGCATCTCCAATCTTTCCTCATAGCCAAAATTCTCCAGTCCAGGCAACGATCTTTGAATCTCCTCTGCACCCTTTCCAGTGCAATCACATCTTTCCTGCAATGTGGTGACCAGAGCTGCACACAGTACTTCAGCTGCGGCCTAACCAATGTTTTATACAGTTCAAGCATAACGTACTTGCTTTTGTATTCCATGCCTTGCCTAATAAAGGCAAGTATTCCATATGCCTTCTCGACCACCTTATCTATCTGGCCTGCTACCTTCAGGGATCTGTGGACCTGCACTCCATGGTCCCTTTGTTCCTCTATGGGATATGAGTAGAGTTTTGATTCAGTTCAAGTTAATAAATGGTGAAAGATGGGAGGCCGACCTGGTGTGCATTGGAATAGTCGAGTCTGGAGGTAACAAAAGAATGAATCAAGGTTTCAGCAGTAGATGGGCTAAGGCAGGGGCAGAAATGGAAGATGTTATGGAGGTGGAAGTAAGCAGTCCTTGTGGTGGAGAAGATATGGGTCGGAAGCTCAGTTCAGCATCTAATAGGGCACTGAGATTTTGAACAGTCCGGTTCAGCCTGAGATATTGGCTGTTGAGGGCAATGGAATCGTTGGCAGTGGAATGCAGTTTGTGGTGGGGATGAAGCCAATGGCTTCGCTCTTCCCAATGTTTAATGTGGAGGAAATTGCAGCTGATCCAGGACTGAATGTCAGACAAGTAAGTTGACAATGCAGACAATGGAGGGGTTGAAAAAGATGGTGGAGTGGTAGAGCTGGATGTCATCAGTGTATGTGTGAAACTTGATGTTATGCCTTAGGATGATGTCCCCAAGGGGGCGGGGGCATTTAAATGAGAAATAGGAGGGGACCAAGAATAGATCCTTGGTGGATGCTAATGGAGCGGGGACAGGAAAAGATGTCATTGAAGGAGATTATCTGGCTATGCCTGGATAGCTAACAGTGGAACCAGGTGAGGGCTATCACACTCAGCTGAAAAACGGAGAAGAGGCGTTGAAGGAGGATGGCAAAGTTGACCAAGCCAAAGGCTACCGAGAGGGCGAGAAGGGTGAGGAGGGATAATGCACCACGGTTACAGGCACATCGGGATGTCATTTGTGTCTTTGATTAGGGACATTTCAGTGCTGTGGCAGGGGCGGAAACTCTGAGAGATTGCGACTTGGAATTGCGTAATAAATGGGTACAGATTTGGAGGCGACAACCCAGTCAAGGACTTTGGAGAGGTTGGAGATGGAGCGGGAGCCTGCAAGGACAGAGGGAGTCATGGGTAAATTTTTTGAAGAGGGGGTGATGACTGCCTATTTATAAGGGAGGGCGAAAGTACCTAAGGAGGGGAAGCCATTTATAATGTCAGCAAACATGGGGGCCGGGAAGGGAGGTTGGGATGTCAGCAATTTAGTGGGAATTGAGCGAAGAGTGCAGGAGTTGGGTCTCCTGGACAAGATGAGCTTGGAGATGACATGAGAGAAACTAAAGAATGATACGAGTGTAGGGCTACAGCAAGAGGGATCATTGGCTTGATAGTCAAGGGTAAGGGAGGGATGCGACAAAAACATCTGAAACGATGGTCTCAATCTTGGCAGATGAGAACAGGGCCCACTTGATGTGATCCAGCTAGAACTGGTGATGAATGGCTAAACATTAGCCATACACATTCAAGTCTGAGCCCTTTGGATTTAAGGAAGCAAAGATGGGGTCCATATCAGATGGAAAAACCAGGGTAGGAGAGAGTAAGGATTTTACTGGGGCAAGGACAAAAAGGTTTAGCTGAGGGAATGATTGAGCAAATGAAGAGCTGAGAAGTACTGTGGCAAATGGAGGATCAAAGGCTAGACAGTTGTGAGTTTGAAAGCACAATGGTAAGTGACTTGCGGGAGAGGTTTCCAGGGGCGGATGCAGAATAAAGTGGGGTTAAAAGGGGGATGAAACTGGCAAGGGATACAAGGAAGTGATTATTGAAGGCCTTGTCAGTGGTTGAGATGATGGGAATAGAAACATAGAAAATAGGTGCAGGAATAGGCCATTCGGCCCTTCGAGCCTGCACCACCATTCAATAAGATCATGGCTGATCATTCCTTCAGTATCCCTTTTCTGCTTTCTCTCCATACCCCTTGATCCCTTTAGCTGTAAGGGCCATATCTATTTCCCTCTTGAATATATCCAATGAACTGGCATCAACAACTCTCTGCAGCAGGGAATTCCACAGGTTAACAACTCTCTGAGTGAAGAAGTTTCTCCTCAGCTCAGTCCTAAATGGCCTACCCCTTATCCTAAGACTGTGTCCCCTGGTTCTGGACTTCCCCAACATCGGGAACATTCTTCCAGCATCTAATCTATCCAGTCCCGTCAGAATTTTATATGTTTCTATGAGATCCCCTCTCATCCTTCTAAACCCCAGTGTATAAAGGCCCAGTTGATCCAGTCTCTCCTCATATGTCAGTCCAGCCATCCCTGGAATCAGTCTGGTGAACCTTCGCTGCACTCCCTCAACAGCAAGAACGTCCTTCCTCAGATTAGGAGACCAAAACTGAACACAATATTCCAGTTGGGGCCTCACCAAGGCCCTGTACAACTGCAGTAAGACTTCCCTGCTCCTATACTCAAATCCCCTTGCTCTGAAGGCCAACATACCATTTGCCTTCTTCACCGCCTGCTGTACCTGCATGCCAACTTTCAAGGACCGATGAACCATGACACCCAGATCTCGCTGCACCTCCCCTTTTCCTAATCTGCTGCCATTCAGATAATATTCTGCCTTCGTGTTTTTGCCACCAAAGTGGACAACCCCACATTTATCCACATTATACTGCATCTGCCATGTATTTGCTCATTTGCCTAACTTGTCCAAATCACCCTGCAACCTCTTAGCGTCCTCCTCACAGCTCACACTGCCACCTAGTTTAGTGTCATCTGCAAACTTGGAGATATTACACTCAATTCCATTATCTAAATCATTAATATATGTTGTAAAGAGCTGGGGTCCCAGCACCGAGCCCTGCGGCACTCCACTAGTTACTGCCTGCCATTCGGAAAAGGACCCGTTTATCCCGACTCTCTGCTTCCTGTCTGCCAGCCAGTTCTCTATCCACGTCAGTATATTACCCCCAATAGCATGTGCTTTAATTTTGCACACCAATCTCGTGTGGGATCTTGTCAAAAGCCTTTTGAAAGTCCAAATACACCACATCCACTGGTTCTCCCTTGTCCACTCTACTAGTTACATCCTCAAAAAATTCCAGAAGATTTGTCAAGCATGATTTCCCTTTCATAAATCCATGTTGACTTGGACCAATCGTATCACTGCTTTCCAAATGCGCTGCTATTTCATCTTTAATAATTGAACATTTTCCCCACGACTGATGTCAGGCTAACCGGTCTATAATTACCCGTTTTCTCTCTCCCTCCTATTTTAAAAAGTGGTGTTACATTAGCAACCCTCCAGTCCATAGGAACTGATCCAGAGCCGATAGACTGCTGGAAAATTATCACCAATGCATCCACTATTTCTTGGGCCACTTCCTTAAGTACTCTGGGATGTAGACTATCAGGCCCTGGTGATTTATCAGCCTTCAATCCCATCAATTTCCCTAACACAATTTCCTGCCTAATAAGGATATCCTTCAGTTCATCCTTCTCACTAGACCCTCGGTCCCCTAGTACATCTGGAAGGTTATTTGTGTCTTCCTTCGTGAAGACAGAACCGAAGTATTGGTTCAATTGGTCTGCCATTTCTTTGTTCCTCATTATAAATTCACCCGAATCCGACTGCGAGGGACCTACGTTTGTCTTCAATAATCTTTTTCTCTTCACTTATCTATAGAATCTTTTGCAGTCAGTTTTTATGTTTCCGCCAAGCTTCCTCTCGTACTCTATTTTCCCCTTCTTAATTAAACCCTTTGTCCTCCTCTGCTGAATTCTAAATTTCTCCCAGTCCTCCGGGTTGCTGCTTTTTCTGGCTAATTTGTTTGCCTCTTCCTTGGATTTAACACTATCCTTAATTTCCCTTGTTAACCATAGTTGAGCCACCTTCCCCGTTTTATTTTTACTCCAGACAGGGATGTACAATTGTTGAAGTTCGTCCATATGATCTTGAAAGGTTTGCCATTGCCTATCCACCGTCAACCCTTTAAATATCATTTGCCAGTCTAATCTAGCCAATTCGCGCCTCATACCGTCAAAGTTACCTTTCCTTAAGTACAGGACCCTAGTTTCTGAATTAACTTTGTCACTCTCCATCTTAATAACGAATTCTACCATATTATGGTCACTCTTCCCCAAGGGGCCTCGCACAATAAGATTGCTAATTAGTCCCTTCTCATTACACATCACCCAGTCTAGGATGGCCATCTCTCTAGTTGGTTCCTCGACATATTAGTCTAGAAAACCATCCCAAATACACTCCAGGAAATCCTCCTCCACCGCATTGCTACCAGTTAGGTTAGCCCAATCAATATGTAGATTAAAGTCGCCCATGATTACTGCTGTACCTCTATTGCACACATCCCTTATTTCTTGTTTGATTCTGTCCCCAACCTCACAACTCCCACTAGCGTTTTCTGTCCTTTGGTATTCCGTAGCTCCACCCATACCGATTCCACATCATCCAGGCTAATGTCCTTCCTTACAATTGCATCAATTTCCTCTTTAACCAGCAACGCCACCCCGCCTCCTTTTCCTTTCTGTCTATCCTTCCTAAATGCTGAATACCCTTGGATGTTGAGTTCCCAGCCTTGATCACCCTGGAGCCATGTCTCCGTGATGCCAATCACATCGTATCCGTTAACTGCTATCTGCGCAGTTAATTCGTCCACCTTATTCCGAATACTTCTCGCATTGAGGCACAGAGCCTTCAGGCTTGTTTTTTTAACACACTTTGACCCTTTAGAATTTTGCTGTAAAGTGGCCCTTTTTGTTTTTTGCCTTGGGTTTCTCTGCCGTCCATTTTACTTTTCTCCTTTCCATCTTTTGCTTTTGTTTCCCTCTGTCTCCCTGCATCGGTTCCCATCCATATTAATATGGCAGGTTCCCTGCCATATTAGTTTAACTCCTCCCAAACAGCACTAGCAAACTAGGACATTGGTTCCGGTCCTGCCCAGGTGCAGACCGTCCTGTTTGTACTGGTCCCACCTCCCCCAGAACCGGTTCCAATGCCCCAGGAATTTGAAGCCCTCCCTGCTGCACCACTGCTCAAGCCACGTATTCATCTGAGCTATCCTGCGAATAGAGCTGCAATGTGAGATGGCAAGGTTGAGAGTTTTCTGTGACTATGGGTAGGAGAGTCAACTGTGAGTCAAGTTTCCGTCAAAGCCATCATGATGGTGCCATCATCTGTAATAAGGTTACGGATGGCAACGGCCTTGTTTGCGAGTGAACGAACATTCTGGAGGGAGATGCGGAGACGGCTGGTGATAGCTGATATTATGGCCGGGTCCACAGGGTCAGTGGTGGGAGGGATGTTGGTTGGCAAGATTAGCCTCCAGCGAATGTGATGGGTGGGAAATTCAGCAAGAGAAGAGATTGGGACAGTTGGGATTGTTGCTCATAAGGAGGTATTGACAAATCTTTCGCTGGGCCCTTCAGAGAATGCCAAGAGAACCATACAGGGATCCTATGGGCTTATGCAAGTGTGAGTCAAGCCTGGAATGGCGGCAGGAGAGTAGGAAGGCAAAGGAATAGTCTTCTCCTTCGGCGGTCCCTCATGTCGAGGGTGACTTGTTCCACACCAAAAAGGGATGAGTTCACAGGTGTTTCAATGAAGGACCTGATATTCCAGATCCCAAACTACATGTTGAAGAGTGGAAGATGCCTGTGTTGGATTTTTTTAACGTGTGGTGGCTGTTGCACACCAGCCACCACACGGGCTTAATAGAGCTAGGTCTTGGTCCAGTGGCAAGGATTGACCAAGATGACTGGAGACCGGATCTGCTACATGGACCTAGTGCGCACATATATTGCAGTGTGGGCTGGCCCGTACTGCCAATGGGCCTTCTCCTCTTCTGGGCCCCGAACTCACGACTCTCCTGCGCCCTGATCACGTCGCTCCACGATCACTCGCCGCTCCTGCGCCCAACTTCGCCGCACCTGCTGTACCTGCCCACGCTCCAATCAGCGACCTGGACCTTGGTGATGTCCAATCCAGTCGCTCTCCAACATGCGCTGTACCATGAAGGCCTTTGAAGGCCCCGACCTACTGATGGTCCTTGCAGGTCGGGGCTGCTGTGCTGAATGCTGGGTCAGGCCACACGCTGCTCATTTGAAGACCCCGACCGACAGGTAGTCTCATCATAGATATATATCAAACATGCAATGACCTTTGGTTGCCGATGGCATGTCCTTTGCCCAATCACATGCCTGAATTTCCTACTGCGACACCTGAAAGTTTACCGATTTATCCTGTTCCGAATCTTTTGAAGCTGCCATGTATGCAACTGTTGCGGAGGAATATATGGTTCTTGCCAAGGGGGGGAGTGGGTGTGTGGACGGGAGGGAGGTGGTGAATAAACCAATGTTAGTTACATGATTACGCAGCGCAAGTGCAAGTACCAAGAGGCACCAGCTGAATCATCTCCATTGTAGGCTAGAAGCATGTTCCCACTTCCACAACATAAGGGAAGCACAGATAAAAGGCCATTGGGACCATGCGCAAACTATGTGTAACATAGACTACCGTGGACTCAATCCCATCTATATAAACTCCATGAGGAGAATACTCTGCATAAATATTCCTCAATGCCAAAAGATAATCAAGTAAAAATGTAGAATTAAATGTTTATCCTCAAATCTACACTGGCCTCCGTAAAGTTGAGGTCATCCAAAACTCTGCTGCCTGTGTCCTAACTCGCACCAAGTCCCAGTCACCCATCACTCCTGTGCTCGCTGACCCACATTGGCTCCCGGTTAAGTAAAGCCTCAATTTTAAAATTCTCATTGTTTCTTTCAAATCCCTCCATGGCCTCGCCCCTCTCTATCTCTGTAACCACCTCCAGCCCTACAACCCTCCGAGATATCTGCACTCCTCCAATTCTGAACTTTTGAGCATCCACCATCACCGTTCCACCATTGCCGGCCGTGCTTTCAGCTGTCTGTGCCCGAAGTTCTGAAATTCCTTCCCTAACCTCTCCAGCTCTCTACCTCTCCTCCTTTAAGACGCTCCTTAAAACTTACCTCTTTTACTGATGGTGCATACAAATCTGGTCACGAACGCAAAGTGTTGAAAATAAAGATTTCAATGTTTGACACATTAACAGAAACTTTACATGAATATTGCATAAAACACCCAAGTGCCTACCCTTGTGTGTTGTTTGTGAGATGGGGATGTGATAATGTGGATAGAGAGAGGAATGGGTGGAGGTGCAAGGTAAGTTGTTGTGAGTAAGGATGTGCAGGAGTAGGGTCGGGAGGGCAGAGAGATGGGGATGTGATGAGAGGCACAAGAGGATGAAGGTAAGTATGGATTTTTACTTGCATTTCCTGATCTAATGAAATCATTGAAAGGTTTGCGGCACTGCACCCGGGTCCTCCTGTGCAATGTGCAGCCCGGCAGCGTTGGTCTCTTGGGGAGGTCTTTTCCACCCATCGTAAGGAAAGAGAACCTCCCTGCGTGCTCTGATTCCCTCCATAAGCATATGGAGGGAGTCATGGGAGAGCCTGGGTGCAGCCCTGCACCTCTGTGCAGTGATTGAACATAAGAATTAGCCATTCAACAAGATCATGGCTGATCTGGCCGTGGACTCAGCTCCACTTACCCGCCCGCTCCCCGTAACCCTTAATTCCCTTATTGGTTAAAAATCTATCTATCTGTGACTTGAATACATTCAATAAGCTAAGCTCAACTGCTTCCTTGGGCAGAGAATTCCACAGATTCACAACCCTCTGGGAGAAGAAATTCCTTCTCAACTCGGTTTTAAATTGGCTCCCCCGTATTTTGAGGTTGTGCCCCCTAGTTCTAGTCTCCCCGACCAGTGGAAACAACCTCTCTGCCTCTATCTTGTCTATCCCTTTCATTATTTTAAATGTTTCTATAAGATCCCCCCTCATCCTTCTGAACTCCAACGAGTAAAGACTCAATCGATCATCATAAGGTAACCCCCTCATCTCCAGAATCAGCCTCGTGAATCGTCTCTGTATCCCCTCCAAAGCTAGTATATCCTTCCTTAAGTAAAGTGATCAAAACTGCACGCAGTACTCCAGGTGCAGCCTCACCAATACCCTATACAGTTGCAGAAGGACCACCCTGCTTTTGTACTCCATCCCTCTCGCAATGAAGGCCAACATTCCATTCGCCTTCCTGATTACCTGCTGCACCTGCAAATGAACTTTTTGGGATTCATGCACAAGGACCCCCAGGTCCCTCTGCACCACAGCATGTTGTAATTTCTCCCCATTCAAATAATATTCCCTTTTACTGTTTTTTTTTTCCCCAAGGTGAATGACCTCACACTTTCCGACATGGTATTCCATCTGCCAAACCTTAGCCCATTCGTTTAACCTATCCAAATCTCTTTGCAGCCTTTCTGTGTCCTCTACACAACCCGCTTTCCCACTAATCTTTGTGTCATCTGCAAATTTTGTTACACTACACTCTGTCCCCTCTTCCAGGTCATCTATGTATATTGTAAACAGTTGTGGTCCCAGCACCGATCCCTGTGGCACACCACTAACCACCGATTTCCAACCCGAAAAGGACCCATTTATCCCGACTCTCTGCTTTCTGTTCGCCAGCCAATTCAATTAGTGTTTGTAGCACTTCAATGCTGTACAGCATTGACAGCATAAACGTCATAATTAAGGTGGCTATGGTCCCTTTAAGGAAACCGGCTCAAGACACGTCATCAAATGACATCATCAGACTCGCTCCATTTAATTGGGCTGGGAATCGCATGGGGCATGCTGAACAAGCCCATTAAGGTAACTTCATTCTATACAGCGGACTGGAGCCAGCAGCAAGGCTGCGACCCACCATCGCCACAGGCAGCACCGGATCCGCCGAGGTGAGCAAAATCTCAGCCTAGGAGTTCTTTGAGGGGCAGGGTGTCAAGTGATTAGACTGACCATTGAGGAGATCATATAAAAAGATTAACACTAGTGAATGTGACGTACACTCATTTGCTATGTTGACCCTGCAGTATTAATTAGAATCCATGTGGCAAGAGGATAAACTGATAAATACTTATAAGGTAAAAACTATTTTTTTTTTTAAATGAATTTTGTCCGAAATCAAATGATTAGTAGAACTAACAAGTAGAATGCCTGGATTCAACTTTTTGTATTGTTAAGGCTTGGAAACGGTTACAAAAATACAGATTAGAAATTAGAAGTTGCAATTAATTCAAAGTAATTACACTTGATTAAATTGGAAAACTATGTCCAGAATGCATTAACCAAATAGCAGCTAAGAAGTGATTTTGATCGTGTTCGTGTCCGTAAATGGATATGTCACACATCTGGCAACACTTTAAAAATTGCACTTTTGTAGTGCTTTATCCTGGATCAATGGCGAAAGTAGCAATACAATAGGATGCTATAGTTGGGCATATGTAAAATGCTGTGAATAATGTAATAAGTGAGTGTTGTGTGCTGGATACGCATGTGCCTTCATGTTGCCTAATATCGCAAGAAGAAAATCATTCAATTATAATTGGTTACGATTAAACTTGTATGAAGGTATGTATAGATCCTTAGGTATGAAGTCTCAGTGTGCCAAAAAGTGCTTTTACAATCCACTATTTGAAAAGTGATATTTGCTACACATCATCTTCCAATATTTGTCAAGCTAATACCGTGGTTAGAAAAAAAATTCAAGTTGCACTTTCTTCCAATCAGTGTTTTTCCAGTGTTATTTGACCTGACTTCATAAGAAAGCTTGAAAATATTAATGTTTTTGTATTTTGTATCATAATTAGGATATACAATTGGCATAGGCAAGCCTGAAAGCCCAGGCTAATTTTCGTGCTTTTCCTGGAGCGAGTTGAAGGTTTGTGGTCCTTAATGCTAAACTGTGTAACAGTAGAATGCACACTGGAATAGTCTTGTGTCCTATTTTGCTCGAGGCCTGTTGGCATATCCACAAAGGAACTGAACTGTCAGTGTGCTGTTTTCCCAGTTAGCTACACTTACCCTTGTATGGAACCATTATCAAAAAGGGTTTCACCAGGCAGGAAATAGCAAATACAGTAAAAACAAGCTTAGCTTCCCATCACTGTCAAACTTTGCTACAGATATACCATGTTTTAAGAACCGATTCAAGCCGTAAGGACAACAAATATTCAAAGCACAAAGACCCCGAGTTACTGTAATTGAAGGCTTGAATCTGCACATGAAGTGAAACATTATTGCTGTAATTCTCCCTGAAATTTTCACTTGCATCCCTTATAATTCTTTTGCCAGTTAAAATAATTACTGAAGTATGATGAGTAAGCTAAATGGTTACTCAGTATTGCCGTGAGATGTTTGTATATTAGATGTTGCTGGCATCTCATCCAAACTTTTCTGGCGATGGTGATGCCGTAAAAGATCTCCCAGACACCAGAGGGATTCTGACCAAACTTTCTTGTTTTCTTTAGAAATGTGCTAACTGGAAACTGTGGATCTCTGTATTCAAAACAGAAAATTATGGCTTTTCAATACTACTTTGAATTTTCAACACGCTTGATGTGTGATTTCCTCTGATTAAGCTTTTAAAATTGGCATGTTGGGAATTGTCAAGCTTCTGTTTCAATGAATACTAATTAAATTACAATGGCAGTGCTTTAAACTGTACACTTGTTGAAAGAAAACATGAAAGCATGTTCTAAGGTCTTTTGACAATTTTTTCACCAGTATTTCAGAACTGTTAAAAGTAGCAAGTGGGGAATCCTTTTTGGATTTTCCAGTTATTCTGCAGTGTATATTGTATTCTACGTTAACTAATCTAGCAGATCTCTTAGTTTGCATCTCCTAATTAATGGACAACTGATCATTTCATTTTTTCCTGCTGCCTGTGGATCTTTTGTACTTGAGTCTAACTTTGTTCTTTCAGAATATATTTTAACAGTTAAAACCCATAACTGTGGCCTTTTATAACCTTCCGCAGTGACCTTCCGATGCAAACGAGGCTCTCATAACAGCAATTGAAAGTAGATGGGGGGGACTTTGAAGTAAAACCCCCCGCAACCGTTATAAGGCGATTTTTGGACCTGTGTTGCTGAGGAGGTTTCCTCAGTCGATGACAAATAATGCAAGAGGGAATTCATTAATGAATAGAAAAAGCTGGAAATACTCAGCATGTCAGGCAGCATCTGTGGTGAGAGAAAGAGAGTTAACGTTTCAGATCGATGACCTTTCATCAGAACTTATCAGAACTGGGTTCTGATGAAAGGTGGGGGAGCCATTGGACACATTAAATTTGCTCCTTCCAACAAACCACGCAAAATTTATATTCTCGCACTCCCCAACACACTTACTCACATTAGAGAAATACACAATCATAAGTAAAACTTCCAATAAGATACAATGGGCTAGAAATTCGGGATTAATGCTATCGACGGTTTTTTTAGCACCGGAATACTGCTATCGCTGGACGCCGTAAAATTCACCAAATGGTGACCAGTGATAGCAGTAAATCCGGCTTTGCACAACTGCATTTGTGCGTGGAGCCAAATTCACCGATCTTAAAAAAAATGGACCTTCTGCGCATGCGCAAATTTTTTCCCCCCCGATTTTTTTCTTCCGATTTTTTTTTTCTTCCCGCAATTACGGTCAGCTGTCAGGGTGTGCCCGCGCATGTGCAGTATACCCGGGTCTCAATCTGCCATTTTTCACAGACCAGACAACATGCATCATCATAGGCAGTCCCTCGGAATCGAGCAAGATTTGCTTCCACTTTTAGATTGAGTCCTTAGGTGGTTGAACAGGTCAATATGAGAGCCACAGTCCCTGTCACAGGTGGGACAGATAGTCATTGAGGGTAAGGGACGGTGGGACAGATTTGCTGCGCGTTCCTTCCGCTGCCTGCTAATATGCCTTTACTATACAGTACAAATGCACACAAGGCTCATACTGGAGAGAAGGTGACTCTGTGACTAGTCCTTTATTAGCCAACACTGAAGTGGAGAAGATGGATAGAGCTTCCCCTTTTATACCTGAAAGTCCAGGTTGGAAGTATCTCCCACAAGTTCACCACCAAGTGGTCAGTGTTCTCACAGTGCACAACTTAGGTCAGTTTATACATGGATTACAATGACAGTAGAATACATGACATCACCTCCCCACCCCCCCCCCCACCCAAAGTCTTATTGGGATCACAGGTTAAGTCTCTCTGGTGGTTTACACTCCCTTGTAGAGCACCTGAGTTGGGGCTCCGGTTGTTGGGCGCTGGCCTGAGTGTCTGCTGTTTGCGGTGCCTCAGGCCTGTCCGGACTGCCCATAGTGACTGGGCTCTCCTCCACTTGGTTCCGGTGTTCGGTCACCTGTGGTGGAGTGAAATCTACATCGTGTTCTTCCTCTGCTTCTTCAATGGGGTTGCTGAAACTTCCTTTTTGTTTGATCCACGTGTTTGCGGCAGATTTGTCCATTGGTAAGTTTAACTACCAGAATCCTATTCCCCTCTTTGGCAACCACAGTGCCTGCGAGCCATTTGGGCCCTGCAGTGTAGTTGAGGACAAAGACAGGTCATTGACATCAATACATCGCGTCCTCGCATTCCTGTCATGGTAGTCACATTGTGCCCAAGGCCTGCTCTCGACAATTTCTTTCATGGTGGGGTGTATAAGGGGTAACCTGGTTTTGAGCGTCCTTTTCATTAGCAGCTCTGCGGGTGGAACCCCTGTGAGCGAGTGTGGTCGGGATCTATTGGCCAACAGGAGGCATGATAAGTGGCTTTGTAGGGAACCCCCTTGGATTCTGAGCATCCTCTGTTTGATTATCTGCACTGCTCGTTCCGCCTGGCCGTTTGAGGCCGTTCTGACATGGTTGATACCATTTCCTGCCATGAAGTCCTGGAATTCAATGCTTGTAAAGCACAGGCCATTGTCGCTGACCAAAACGTCCGGTGACCATGGGCGGCGAACATTGCCCGTAGACTTTCTACCGTGGTAGAGGATGTGCTTGAATTGAGAATGTCGCACTCGATCCATTTGGAGTAGGCGTCTACTACAACCAAAAACATTTTTCCCATGAAAGGACCTGCGTAGTCTTAATGGATGCGTGACCATGGCTTGGCGAGCTAGGACCAGGGGCTAAGGTGGGCTTCCCTGGGCGAATTGTCCAGCTGGGCACACGTGTTGCACCTGCAAACACAAAGTTCCAGGTCTGCATCTATCCCTGGCCACCAAACTGGCAATTGCCTTCATCATGACAATGATCATTGTGGAGTTCTCGGATGGACGCCTCTCTGCCCATCTGGGGCATGACTACTCGGTTTCCCCACAGCAGGCAATCGGCCTGAATCGAGAGTTCATCCTTGCGCCTGTGAAATTGTTTAAATTCCTCAGGGCATGACCTGTACGTGGCTGCCCAGTCCCCATTCAGGACACATTTCTTAACTGACAGTAGCGGGTCTCTATTTGTCCAGACTTTGATCTGACAGGCTGTCACGGGTGAGCCTTCGCTTTCGAAAGCTTCAACAGCCATGACCATCTTCTCTAGACCAATATGTTGAGGAACCAACTAGGGGGGAGGCCATCTTAGACTGGGTGTTGTGTAATGAGAGAGGATTAATTAGCAATCTCATTGTGCGAGGCCCCTTGGGGAAGAGTGACCATAATATGGTGGAATTCTGCATTAGGATGGAGAATGAAACAGTAATTTCAGAGACCATGGTCCAGAACTTAAAGAAGGGTAACTTTGAAGGTATGAGGCGTGAATTGGCTAGGATAGATTGGCGAATGATACTTAGGGGGTTGACTGTGGATGGGCAATGGCAGACATTTAGAGACCGCATGGATGAATTATAACAATTGTACATTCCTGTCTGGCGTAAAAATAAAAAAGGGAAGGTGGCTCAACCGTGGCTATCTAGGGAAATCAGGGATAGTATTAAAGCCAAGGAAGTGGCATACAAATTGGCCAGAAATAGCAGCGAACCTGGGGACTGGGAGAAATTTAGAACTCAGCAGAGGAGGACAAAGGGTTTGATTAGGGCAGGGAAAATGGAGTACGAGAAGAAGCTTGCAGGGAACATTAAGGCGGATTGCAAAAGTTTCTATAGGTATGTAAAGAGAAAAAGGTTGGTGAAGACAAACGTAGGTCCCCTGCAGTCAGAATCAGGGGAAGTCATAACGGGGAACAAAGAAATGGCAGACCAATTGAACAAGTACTTTGGTTCGGTATTCACTAAGGAGGATACAAACAACCTTCCGGATATAAAAGGGGTCAGAGGGTCTAGTAAGGAGGGGGAACTGAGGGAAATCTTTATTAGTCGGGAAATTGTGTTGGGGAAATTGATGGGATTGAAGGCCGATAAATCCCCAGGGCCTGATGGACTGCATCCTAGAGTACTTAAGGAGGTGGCCTTGGAAATAGCGGATGCATTGACAGTCATTTTCCAACATTCCATTGACTCTGGATCAGTTCCTATGGAGTGGAGGGTAGCCAATGTAACCCCACTTTTTAAAAAAGGAGGGAGAGAGAAAACAGGGAATTATAGACCGGTCAGCCTGACCTCAGTAGTGGGTAAAATGATGGAATCAATTATTAAGGATGTCATAGCAGTGCATCTGGAAAATGGTGACATGATAGGTCCAAGTCAGCATGGATTTGTGAAAGGGAAATCATGCTTGACAAATCTTCTGGAATTTTTTGAGGATGTTTCCAGTAAAGTGGACAAAGGAGAACCAGTTGATGTGGTATATTTGGACTTTCAGAAGGCTTTCGACAAGGTCCCACACAAGAGATTAATGTGCAAAGTTAAAGTACATGGGATTGGGGGTAGTGTGCTGACGTGGATTGAGAACTGGTTGTCAGACAGGAAGCAAAGAGTAGGAGTAAACGGGTACTTTTCAGAATGGCAGGCAGTGACTAGTGGAGTGCTGCAAGGTTCTGTGCTGGGGCCCCAGCTGTTTACATTGTACATTAATGATTTAGACGAGGGGATTAAATGCAGTATCTCCAAATTTGCGGATGATACTAAGTTGGGTGGCAGTGTGAGCTGCGAGGAGGATGCTATTAGGCTGCAGAGTGACTTGGATAGGTTAGGTGAGTGGGCAAATGCATGGCAGATGAAGTATAATGTGGATAAATGTGAGGTTATCCACTTTGGTGGTAAAAACAGAGAGACAGACTATTATCTGAATGGTGACAGATTAGGAAAAGGGATGGTGCAACGAGACCTGGGTGTCATGGTACATCAGTCATTGAAGGTTAGCATGCAGGTACAGCAGGCGGTTAAGAAAGCAAATGGCATGTTGGCCTTCATAGCGAGGGGATTTGAATACAGGGGCAGGGAGGTGTTGCTACAGTTGTACAGGGCCTTGGTGAGGCCACACCTGGAGTATTGTGTACAGTTTTGGTCTCCTAACTTGAGGAAGGACATTCTTGCTATTGAGGGAGTGCAGCGAAGGTTCACCAGATTGATTCCCGGGATGGCGGGACTGACCTATCAAGAAAGATTGGATCAACTGGGCTTGTATTCACTGGAGTTCAGAAGAATGAGAGAGGACCTCATAGAAACGTTTAAAATTCTGACGGGTTTAGACAGGTTAGATGCAGAAAGAATGTTCCCAATGTTGGGGAAGTCCAGAACCAGGGGTCACAGTCTGAGGATAAGGGGTAAGCCATTTAGGACCGAGATGAGGAGAAACTTCTTCACCCAGAGAGTGGTGAACCTGTGGAATTCTCTACCACAGAAAGTAGTTGAGGCCAATTCACTAAATATATTCAAAAGGGAGTTAGATGAAGTCCTTACTACTCGGGGGATCAAGGGTTATGGCGAGAAAGCAGGAAGGGGGTACTGAAGTTTCATGTTCAGCCATGAACTCATTGAATGGCGGTGCAGGCTAGAAGGGCTGAATGGCCTGCTCCTGCACCTATTTTCTATGTTTCTATGTTTCTATGTTTCTATCTCAGCAGCATGCTCGGTTGCCCCCTCGGTGGTGGCTTGTGGGAGCCTGCTGAGTGCATCGGCGCAGTTTTCGGTGCCCGGTCTGTGCCAAATTGTATAGTAATAGGCGGCTAACATGAGTGCCCACCTCTGTATGCGGGCCGACGCATTTGCATTTATGGCCTTGTTGTCGGCCAAAAGGGACGTTAGGGGTTTGTGATCTGTCTCCAGCTCAAATTTCCTGCCAAACAAGTACTGGTGCATTTTTTTTTACTGCATATACACATGCATGCGCTTCCTTTTCTACCATCCTGTAGCCCCTTTCTGCCTGGGACAGACTTCTGGAGGCATAAGCTACCGGCTGTAACTGACCCTTGGCATTAACATGCTGCAAAACACACCCGACCCCATAGGACGAAGCATTGCACATTAAAACAAGTTTCTGACAATGGGTCATATAGCGTTAACAGATTGTTGGCGCATAACAAGTTGCGTGCTTTGTCAAAAGTCCTTTCCTGGCTGTCCCCCCAGACCTATTCACGACCTTTGTGTAGGAGCACGTGTAGCGGCTCTAACAGCGTGCTCAATTTGGGAAGAAAGTTTCCAAAATAGTTCAGGATCCCCAGGAACGAACGCAGCTCCATCGTGTTATGGGGTCTGGTTGCTCCCTGGATCGCTTCTGTTTTGGATGAAGTAGGTCTGATCCAGTCTGCTGCAACCCTCATCCCCAGGAATTCTACCTCTGGAGCTAGGAAGACGCACTTCGCCTTTCTCAGTCGCAGACCTACCCGGTCCAGTCTGCGTAGCACCTCCTCCAGGTTGTGGAGGTGTTCTTCAGTATCGCAACCCGTGATGAGGATGTCGTCTTGAAAAACCACCCTCCTTGGAATCGACTTCAGGAGACTTTCCATGTTTCGTTGAAAGATCGTGGCGGCCGAGCGAATCCCAAACGGACATCTGTTGTACTCAAACAACCCCTTGTGTGTCGTGATGGTGGTCCGCTTCTTCGACTCACTCGCCAGCTCCTGGGTCATGTAAGCTGAGGCCAGGTCCAATTTTGAAAAAAAGTTTGCCACCGGATTGCTTCGCAAAGAGGTCCTCCGCTCTCGGTAGCGGGTACTGGTCTTGGAGTGACTGACACCTGATTGATGGTGGTCTTGTAATCACCACATATCCTGACCGACCCATCCGCCTTGAGCATCGGCACAATCGGGCTCGCCCAGTCACTGAATTTGACTGGCGAGGTGATGCCTTCCCTCAGCAGGCGGTCCAATTCGCCTTCTATCTTTTCCCGCATCAGGTACGGCACCGCTCTGGCTTTGTGGTGTATTGGCCTGGCGTCCGGGTTTATGTGAATCACTACCTTGGTCCCCATGAAAGTGCCAATGCGGGTTGAAATAGTGAGTCAAATTTGTCCAGGACCTGTGAGCATGATAGTCGCTCCACGGAAGAAATTGCATTAACATCGCCCCATTCCCAGTTCATGACAGCAAACCAACTCCTCCCCAGTAGTGCGGGACCGTCCCCCGGGACAATCCAGAGTAGCAATCTGTTCTCTGAATCTTTGTGAGTCACGACTACTGTGGTGCTGCCTAGCACCGGAATGATCTCCTTTCTATATGTCCATAGCTGTGCGTCAATCGGCAATAATTTTGGCCCCCTGGCCTTGGACGCCCACAACTTGTCGAACTGTTTGACACTCATCAGGGACTGGCTGGCTCCCGTGTCTAGCTCCATTGATACTGGGATGCCATTGAGGAGCACTTTCATCATTATCGGTGGCGTCCTGGTGTGTGAACTATATATGTGCTCCACATGAACTCGCTGAACTTCAGCTTCCAGCGATTTCCCCCAGTGTCCATTTGGCCTCGTAGGGCTTACATCGGGCCCGTCCTCCTCGTACATCAACCTGGCTGCAGGCTTCCTGCACCTACGCGCCAAGTGACTGTTGACGTTGCAGTTTCTGCAGGTATAGTGCTGATACCTGCAAGCTCTGGCTGTGTGTTTGCCTCCAACCCTCCAACATGAGCCGTTGTTGGAAACAAAAGGTCCATTACCAGTCGATCGTCTCTAACTGTCTCTGTAACTGTCCTTAAATGCACCATTGACTGGTGTTGATGGTCCCATTACTGGCCGCATTGCCCCTTGCGATGGCATGAATCGCCGTTCAGCTAGCCATTGTCTCTGTTGAATTCCCCCTTTGGGTTCGACTACATGCTCGGGCATGTCCGATTGCCCCTGTCTGCCTGGAGAACTGTGTGCCGCGTTAACAATGTTGACTCCCTGTCCATTTGCTGCATTTAAACCAAGATTTTTGTCAAACATCATTCTGGTCTCTTCCTCCCCTGAGATAAATGTCGGCCATCAAAGCCGCCGTTTGCAGGGTCAAGTCTTTGGTCTCAATCAGTTTCCTGAAAACCCCAGCGTGCCCAATGCCCTCAATAAAAAAAGTCTCGCAGCATCTCCGCTCTGCATGCATCTGGGAACTTAGATAGGGTCGCCGGAGATCTGCCACAAAGTCTAGAACGCTTTGCCCTTCTCGCCGCCGGTGCGTGTAAAACCGGTGTCTCGCCATGTGCATGCTGCTCGCCGGTTTAAAGTGTTCCCCGATCAACTTACTGAGCTCTTCAAAAGTCTTGTCTGCCGGCTTTTCTGGTGCTCGAAGGTCCTTCATCAGGGAGTATGTCCTGGATCCACAAACCGTCAGGAGATGAGCCCTGCGTTTGTCGGCCGAATCCTGTCCCAGCCATTCCTTAGTGACGAAACTTTGCTGTAGTCTCTCAAGAAAATCGTCCCAATCATTACCAACACAGTACCTCTCGTCTGTGCTGCTAGTGGCCATGCTCGCGTGGTTTAAATCCGAATTTCTCGTCGCCAATAATATGTCCTTACTATACAGTACAAATGCACACGAGGCCCATACTAGAGAGAAGGTCACTCTGTGACCAGTCCTTTATTAGCTAGCATTGAAGTGGAGAAGATGGGTGGAGCTTCCCTTTTATACCCGAAAGTCCAGGTTAGGAGTGTCTCCCACAAGTTCACCACCTAGTGATCAGTGTTCTGACGGTGTACAACTTAGGTCAGTTTATACATGGATTACAATGACAGTAGAATACATGACACCTGCGCTTGTTTTTTGCATGTACTTGGCGATGAGACTCGAGGTGCTCAATGCCCTCTCAGATGCACTGACTCCACTTCGGGCAGTCCCTGGCCAGGGACTCCCAGGTGTCGGTGGGGATGCCGCATTTTATCAGGGAGGTTTTGAGGGTGTCTTGTAACATTTCCTCTGCCCACCCTTGGCTTGTTTGCCATGAAGGAGCTCCGAGTAGAGCGCCTGCTTTGAGAGTCTCGTGTCTGGCATGCGGACAATGTGGCTGACATCATGCAGGGTGAATAATGCAGGCAGAGAGCCAAGAAATTCAGTTCCGATGCAAACGAGGCTCTCAACAGCAATTGAAAGTAGACGGGGGGACTTTAATAGGAGGGGTCGAAGTAACCATTATGAGACGATTTTGAACCTGTGTTGCTGAGGAGGTTTCCTCAGTCGATGACATTCGGAGGGACCACAAGCAGTGCAGGAAAAGGTGGAATGACCATTGCATTGTAAGTAATATTTTTATTGATGCACTCCTTGATTACTTAAATTGTAAATCTGACAAGTTGCTATAGGTAGTGTTGCACCTTGTTTGCCATGAATGATAGTTACAAATTACTAAGACTGTTTTTTGATATCTTAAAAGATGTTTCTGCATGTCGATGTCTTCGTCATGAATCACGTGCAACTACCAGGCCCATTAAACAGACGACTGTATTAAATGCACACAGTATGGTATAAGTGCTTTGATGGCTATCTGTGTGTGCCACAAGAGCAGAAGGGCCCCCTGGTAACCATTCCTATTGTCATTTTTTTCAGGAAAAGTTGTCGCACAACTGCCGCAAGCAGCGGCGCATCGGCAGTGGTCCACCCCGAACCATGTCATTGACGGACTTGGAGGAGTGAGTGGCTGATCTCCTTGGTGCCTCCGGGAGGTCAACTAACCATGCGGGTGCTGAGCCCATGTTCGAAACTGAGGGTAAGTCCTGCAAAATCCCCGGGATGGGTTGGCCATGTGATGTACTGTCTGTGGACTCGGGTTCGGGCAATGTGATGCAGTGTCTCTCGACGACATAAAATGCAATAGTGGTGGTCCTTCAAATACACCTGCTATGTAACTTTACTCATGTCACACTGCCCCCTGCCTTGCTGCTAACCACTCGTCAATTGTTTTCTATTTTGCAGATGAGGATTCTGAGGCGCCACATTTTCCAGTCGAAGCCTCCACCTCAGCCCATCATGTGTGGGTAGAAGAGGCGGATGAGGGCCACGCCGAGGACCCTCCACGGGAGGAACAAGACGATGAAGCTGTTGTGGGGGTGGAGGGGCCGATGCAGTCGCCACCTCTTTTAGCTGCCGCCACAAGTTCTTCAGAGGAAGCCACATTCCTCTTGCCGTCTCTTCAGAGGGTTGAGTCGGCAAAACCGGTCTGCTGAAAGACAGGCAGACGTACACCTGGATATGGTGGGACTGTCAAGGGAGAGCATCGAGCTCAACCGACAGCTTCTCGAGGTCCTGGGTGGAATTTCCGGCAACATTGAGGCACTATCTGCGGACATGAGGGAGGGCAAGTCACAGATTGTAGCTGCAACGCGGGAGAACACCGAGGCTGTCAATGCCCAGTGCAATTGATGGTCTCTACATTTGGCACTACAGTCATACCACCCAGACCGACAGTACTTGTGAGTGCTGAGGCCAAGCAAGAGCCTTGCCACGCAGAACCAGGCCTTTCATACCCCGAGCTTCTCCAGGAGGTCCAATGGCGTCTCCATTGTCTCTCCTCCAACAACAGCAGCACACCGTCTTGGTCCCAATGCGGATAGGGGCAAGAAGTGAGGGGCGGGGATGGGGCGATGGTTAGGATGAGGAGTGGTAAAGGAGCCGCAGTTAAAAGACGTTTGGTGCAGGGTTGTTGTTTTGTTGCTGTTTTGCTATTGTTTTTCTGTTTTGATAATTTTATAAAAGTTTGAAAAGTTTTACAAATAGCGTTCAAGTTAAAAATTAATTTAAGTTTCAAAATTTAAGTTGACAAAGTTTCATAAATTTCCAGATGTTTCATAAATTTACAAATGTTTTATAAATTCTTTTGTTCGCCTTAACCATTCTTGTGCAGTGTCTCATTTGCAGAATAAGAGGGGAAACAGTCAACATGATGGGATAGCGTGGGCAGGCAACGTGAAAGTGCCGTTCACTGTTCAAGCAAAGCTTTGAATTATGAGCTGATGATGTAAGACTTATGCAGTGGTGAAAGCTCGACATTTTCTCCCATGGGTTCATCGCCAGGCTCCTCCTCATCGTCGTCGTCGTCCTCGCCCCCTCCTCCTCCCCCTCTCCTCCTCCCCTCTCTCCTGAGGTGGTCCTGCAGCCCCCTGTCCCTTCATGATAGCTAAGTTCTGTAGCATGCATAGAAACATAGAAAATAGGTGCAGGAGTAGGCCATTCGGCCCTTCGAGCCTGCATCACCATTCAATAAGATCATGGCTGATCATTCCCTCAGTACCCCTTTCCTGCTTTCTCTCCATACCCCTTGATCTCTTTAGCCGTAAGGGCCATATCTAACTCCCTCTTGAATATATCCAATGAACTGGCATCAACAACTCTCTGCAGCAGGGAATTCCACAGGTTAACAACTCTGAGTGAAGAAGTTTCTACTCATCTCAGTCCTAAATGGCTTACCCCTTATCCTTCGACTGTGTCCTCTGGTTCTGGACTTCCCCAACATCGGGAAGATTCTTCCTGCATCTAACCTGTCCAGTCCCGTCAGAATTTTATATGAGATCCCCTCTCATCCTTCTAAACTCCATTGAATACTGGCCCAGTCGATCGAGTCTCTCCTCTTATGTCAGTCCTGCCATCCTAGGGATCAGTCTGGTGAACCTTCGCTGCACTCCCTCAATAGCAAGAACGTCCTTCCTCAGATTAGGAGACTAAAACTCAACACAATATTCCAGTTGAGGCCTTACCAAGGCCCTATACAACTGCAGTAAGACCTCCCTGTTCCTATACTGAAATCCCTTAGCTATGAAGGCCAACATACCATTTGCCGCCTTCACTGCCTGCTGTACCTGCATGCCAACTTTCAATGACTGATGTACCATGACACCCAGGTCTCGTTGCACCTCCCCTTTTCCTAATCTGCCGCCATTCAGATAATATTCTGCCTTCGTGTTTTTGCCACCAAAGTGGATAACCCCACATTTATCCACATTACACTGTATCTGCCATGCATTTGCCCACTCACCTAACCTATCCAAGTCACCCTGCAGCCTCTTCGCATCCTCCTCACAGCTCACACCGCCACCCAGTTTAGTGTCATCTGCAAACTTGGAGATATTACACTCAATTCCTTCATCTAAATCATTGATGTATATTGTAAATAGCTGGGGACCCAGCACTGAGCCCAGCGGCATCCCACTAGTCACTGCCTGCCATTCTGAAAAGAACCTGTTTATCCCGACTCTCTGCTTTCTGTCTGCCAACCAGTTCTCTATCCATGTCAGTACATTACCCCCAATACCATGTGCTTTAATTTTGCAAACCAATCTTTTGTGTGGGACTTTGTCAAAAGCCTTTTGAACGTCCAAATACACCACATTCACTGGTTCTCCCTTGTCCACTCTACTATTTACATCCTCAAAAAATTCTAGAAGATTTGTCAAGCATAATTTCCCTTTCATATATCCATGCTGACTTGGACCGATCCTGTCACTGCTTTCCAAATGCGCTGCTATTTCATCTTTAATAATTGATTCCAACATTTTCCCCACGACTGATGTCAGACTAACCAGTCTATAATTACTCATTTTCTCTCTCCCTATTTTAAAAAGTGGTGTTACATTAGCTACCCTCCGGTCCTTAGGAACTGATGCAGAGTCGATAGACTGTTGGAAAATGATCACCAATGCATCCACTATTTCTAGGGCCACTTCCTTAAGTACTCAGGGATGCAGACTATCAAGCCCTGGGATTTATCAGCCTTCAATCCCATCAATTTCCTGAACACAATTTCCCGACTAATAAGGATTTCCTTCAGTTCCTCCTTCTCACTAGACCCTCAGTCCCCTCGTATTTCCAGAAAATTATTTGTGTCTTCCTTCGTGAAGCCAGAACTGAAGTATTTGTTCAACTGGTCTGCCATTTCTTTGTTCCCCATTGTAAATTCACCTGATTCTGACTGCAAGGGACCTACGTTTGTCTTCACTGATCTTTTTCTCTTCACATATCTATTGAAGCTTTTGCAGTCAGTTTTTATGTTCCCAACAATTTTCCTCTCATACTCTATTTTCTCCCTCCTAATTAAACCCTTTGTCCTCCTCTGCTGAATTCTAAATTTCTCCCAGTCCTCAGCTTTGCTGCTTTTTCTGGCCAATTTATATGCCTCTTCCTTGGATTTAACACTGTCCTTAATTTCCTTTGTTAGCCACGGTTGAGCCACCTTCCCCGTTTTATTTTTACTCCAGACAGAGATGTATAATTGTTGAAGTTCATCCATGTGATCTTTAAATGTTTGCCATTGCCTATCCACCGTCAACTCTTTAAGTATCATTCGCCAGTGTATTCGAGCCAATTCATGTCTCAAACCATCGAAGTTACCAGTGCAACGTGCTAGTCAGAGTAGGAATCGCCGGATAGCTCAGATGAATACGTGGCTTGAGGAATGGTGCAGAAGGGAGGGATTCAAATTCCTGGGACATTGGAACCGATTCTGGGGTAGGTGGGACCAGTACAAACTGGACGGTCTGCACCTGGGCAGGACCGGAACCAATGTCCTTGGGGGATTGTTTGCTAGTGCTGTTGGGGAGGAGTTAAACTAATATGGCAGGGGGATGGGAACCTATGCAGGGTGACAGAGGCAGAAGCAAAATATAGAAAGGAGAATAGTAAAAGTGGAGGACAGAGAAAGCCAAGTCAAAAAACAAAAAGGGCCACATTACAGCAAAATTCTAAAGGGGCATAGTGTGTTTAAAAAAAACAAGCCTGAAGGCTCTCTGCGAGGAATATTCGGAATAAGGTGGATGAATTAACTGCGCAGATAGCAGTTAACGAATACGATGTGATTGGCATCACGGAGACATGGCTCCAGGGGAACCAAGGCTGGGAACTCAACATCCAAGGGTATTCAGCATTTAGGAAGGATAGACAGAAAGGAAAAGGAGGCGTGGTGGCGTTGCTGGTTAAAGAGGAAATCAATGCAATTGTAAGGAATGACATTAGCCTGGATGATGTGGAATCGGTATGGATGGAGCTGCAGAATTCCAAAAGGCAGAAAACGCTAGTGGGTGTTGTGTATAGGCCGCCAAATAGTAGTAGTGAGGTTGGGGACAGCATCAAACAAGAAATAAGGGATGTGTGCAATAAAGGTACAACAGTAGTCATGGGCGACTTTAATCTACACATTGATTGGGCTAACCTAACTGGTAGCAATGGGCTGGAGGAGGATTTCCTGGAGTGTATTAGGGATGGTTTTCTAGACCAATATGTCGAGGAACCAACCAGGAAGCTGGCCATGTTAGACTGGGTGATGTGTGATGAGAAGGGACTAATTAGCAATCTTGTTGTGCGAGGCCCCTTGGGGAAAAGTGACCATAATATGGTAGAATTCCTTATTCAGATGGAGAGTGACAAAGTTAATTCGGAAACTAGGGTCCTGAACTTAAGGAAAGGTAATTTTGACGGTATGAGGCGTGAATTGGCTAGAATAGATTGGCAAATGATTCTAAAAGGGTTGACAGTGCATAGGCAAACATGGATAAACTTCAGCAAATGTACATCCCTGTCTGGAGTAAAAATAAAACTGGGAAGGTGGCTCAACCATGGCTAACAAAGAAAATTAAGGATAGTGTTAAAGCCAAGGAAGAGGACTGGGAGAAATTTAGAATTCAACAGAGGAGGACTAAGGGTTTAATTAAGAGGGGGAAAATAGAGTACGAGAGGAAGCTTGCAGGGAATATAAAAACTGACTGCAAAAGCTTCTATACATATGTGAAGAGAAAAAGATTAGTAAAGTCAAATGTAGGTCCCTTGCAGTCAGATTCAGGTGAAATTATAATGGGGAACAAAGAAATGGCAGACCAATTGAACCAATACTTCGGTTCTGTCTTCACGAAGGAAGATACAAATAACCTTCCGAAGGTACTAGGGGATAGTGGGTCGAGTGAGAAGAAGGTACTGAAGGATATCCTTATTAGGTGGGAAATTGTGTTAGAGAAATTGATGGGATTGAAGTCTGATAAATCCCCAGGGCCTGATAGTCTGCATCCCAGAGTGCTCAAGGAAGTGGCCCTGGAAATAGTGGATGCATTGGCGATCATTTTCCAACAGTCTATCGACTCTGGATCAGTTCCTATGGACTGGAGGGTAGCTAATGTTACACCACTTTTTAAAAAAGGACGAGAGAGAAAACGGGTAATTATAGACCGGTTAGCCTGACATCAGTTGGAATCGATCATGAAGGACGAATTAGCAGCGCATTTGGAAAGCGGTGACAGGATCGGATCAAGTCGGCATGGCTTTATGAAAAGGAAATCATGATTGCCGAATCTTCTGTAATTTTTGAGGATGTAACTAGTAGAGTGGACAATGGAGAACCAGTGGATGTGGTGTATTTAGACTTTCAGAAGGCTTTTGACAAGGTCCCGCACAAGAGATTGTTGTGCAAAATCAAAGCACATGGTATTGGGGGTAATATACTGATGTGGCTAGGGAACTGCTTGGCAGACAGGAAGCAGAGAGTCTGGATAAACGGGTCCTTTTCAGAATGGCAGGCAGTGATTAGTGGAGTGCCACAGGGCTCAGTGCTGGGACCTCAGCTCTTTACAATATACACCAAGTTTGCAGATGACGCTAAACTGGATGGCGGTGTGAGCTGTGAGGAGGACGCTAAGAGGCTGCAGATTGACTTGGACAGGTTAGGTGAGTGGGCAAATGCATGGCAAATGCATGGCAGATGCAGTATAATGTGGATAAATGTGAGGTTATCCATTTTGGGGGCAAAAACACGAAGGCAGAATATTATCTGAATGGCGGCAGACTAGGAAAAGGGGAGGTGCAACGAGACCTGGGTGTTATGGTTCATCAGTCACTGAAAGTGGGCATGCAGGTACAGCAGGTGGTAAAGAAGGCAAATGGTATGTTGGCCTTCAGAGCAAGGGGATTTGAGTATAGGAGCAGGGAGGTCTTACTGCAGTTGTCAGGGTCTTAGTGAGGCCTCACCTGGAATATTGTGTTCAGTTTTGGTCTCCTAGTCTGAGGAAGAACATTCTTGCTATTGAGGGAGTGCAGCGAAGGTTCACCAGACTGATTCCAGTGATGGCTGGGCTGTCATATGAGGAGAGACTGGATCAACTGGGCCTTTATTCACTGGAGTTTAGAAGGATGAGAGGGGATCTCATAGAAACGTATAAGATTCTGACAGGACTGGACAGGTTAGATGTGGGAAGAATGTTCCCGATGTTGGGGAAGTCCAGAACCAAGGAACATAGTCTTAGGATAATGGGTAGGCAATTTAGGACTGAGATGAGTAGAGAGGAAGCTTGAAGGGAACATTAAGACGGACTGTAAAAGCTTCTATAGATATGTAAAAAGAAAAAGGTTAGTAAAGACAAACGTAGGTCCCCTGCAGTCAGAATCAGGGGAAATCATAACGGGAAACAAAGAAATGGCAGACCAATTGAACAAGTACTTTGGTTCAGTATTCACTAAGGAGGACACAAACAACCTTCCGGATATAAAAGGGGTCAGACGGTCTAGTAAGAAGGAGGAACTGAGGGAAATCCTTATTAGTCGGGAAATTGTGTTGGGGAAATTGATGGGATTGAAGGCAGATAAATCGCCAGGGCCTCATGGTCTGCATCCCAGAGTACTTACGGAAGTGGCCTTGGAAATAGCGGATGCATTGACAGTCATTTTGCAACATTTCATAGACTCTGGATCAGTTCCTATGGAGTGGAGGTTAGCCAATGTAACCCCACTTGTTAAAAAAGGAGGGAGAGAGAAAACAGGGAATTATAGACTGGTCAGCCTGACATCGGTAGTGGGTAAAATGATGGAATCAATTATTAAGGATGTCATAGCAGCGCATTTGGCAAGAGGTGACATGATAGGTCCAAGTCAGCATGGATTTGTGAAAGGGAAATCATGCTTGACAGATCTTCTGAGAATTTTTTGAGGATGTTTCCAGTAGAGTGGACAAGGGAGCACCAGTTGATGTGGTGTATTTGGACTTTCAGAAGGTTTTCAGCAAGGTCCCACACAAGAGGTTAATGTGCAAAGTTAAAGCACATGGGAATTGGGGGTAGTGTGCTGACGTGGATTGAGAACTGGTTGTCAGACAGGAAGCAGAGAGTAGGAGTAAATGGGTACTTTTCAGAATGGCAGGCAGTGACTAGTGGGGTACCGCAAGGTTCTGTGCTGGGGCCCCAGCTGTTTACATTGTACATTAATGATTTAGACGAGGGGATTAAATGTAGTATTTCCAAATTTGCGGATGACAGTAAGTTGGGTGGCAGTGTGAGCTGCGAGGAGGATGCTATGAGGCTGCAGAGTGACTTGGATAGGTTAGGTGAGTGGGCAAATGCATGGCAGATGAAGTATAATGTGGATAAATGTGAGGTTATCCACTTTGGTGGTAAAAACAGAGAGACAGACTATCTGAATGGTGACAGATTAGGAAAAGGGGAGGTGCAACAAGACCAGGGTGTCATGGTACATCAGTCATTGAAGGTTGGCATGCAGGTACAGCAGACGGTTAAGAAAGCAAATGGCATGTTGGCCTTCATAGCGAGGGGATTTGAGTACAGGGGCAGGGAGGTGTTGCTACAGTTGTACAGGGCCTTGGTGAGGCCACACCTGGAGTATTGTGTACAGTTTTGGTTTCCTAACTTGAGAAAGGACATGCTTGCTATTGAGGGAGTGCAGCGAAGGTTCACCAGACTGATTCCCGGGATGGCGGGACTTTGTCATATCAAGAAAGACTGGATCAACTGGGCTTGTATTCACTGGAGTTCAGAAGAATGAGAAGGGATCTCATAGAAACGTTAAAAATTCTGACGGGATTAGACAGGTTAGATGCAGGAAGAATGTTCCCAATGTTGGGGAAGTCCAGAACCAGGGGTCACAGTCTAAGGATATGGGGTAAGCCATTTAGGACCGAGATGAGGAGAAACTTCTTCACCCAGAGAGTGATGAATCTGTGGAATTCTCTACCACAGAAAGTAGTTGAGGCCAATTCACTAAATATATTCAAAAAGGAGTTAGATGTCATCTTTACTACTAGGGGGATCAAGGGGCATGGCGATAAAGCAGGAATGGGGTACTGAAGTTGCATGTACAGCCATGAACTCATTGAATGGCGGTGTAGGCTCGAAGGGCCGAATGGCCTACTCCTTCACCTATTTTCTACGTTTCTATAGGCCCAAGTTTCCACACGCGCCTAGAACGGCGCAGTCCCGACCTGGACGCCCGTTTTTCGCGCCACAAAGTGCGCCTAAAAAAATCCTCGGTATTCTCCACCTACCTGCAGGTCCTCTGGCCCTCGGCGCAGCCAGCATGAGCTGTGGGGAGCGGAGCCAGGTCCCTGCGCTGAAAACAGTGCCGGGACCTCTGCACATGCGCGCTACATGGGGCACGCAAGTGCAGTAGCTCCAGGCGCTGAACTGTGTGGGAGGGGCCCGAAGCACGCAGCCCCTAGCCCTGGCTGAATGGCCTCACTGGGGCTGCGTGAATAAGGCTCCTCCCACGGCCAGCTCTTGCTCCCCCCCCGACCAGACCCGATACTCGCTCCCCGCCCCCCCCCTGCCTCCGGACCAGACCCGACACCCGCTCCCCGCTCCCCCCTGCCTCCGGACCAGACCCGACACCCGCGCCCTCCCCCCCCCCCCCCCCGACTGACCCGACCCGCGCTCCTGTTCCCGCTCCCCGCCTCCCCGACTGGACCCGATCCGCGCTCCTGTTCCCGCTCCCCTCACCCCCGACTGTACCCGACCCGACCCGCGCTCCTGTTCCCGCTCCCTGCCCCCCCGACTGGACCCGACCCGACCCGACCCGACCCGCGCTCCTGTTCCCGCTCCCCGCTCCCCGCTCCCCCGACTGGACCCGACCCGACCCGCGCTCCTGTTCCCGCTCCCCGCCCCCCCGACTGGACCCGACCCGCGCTCCTGTTCCCGCTCCCCGCCTGGACCCGACCCAACCCGCGCTCCTGTTCCCACTCCCCGACTGGACCCGACCCGCGCTCCTGTTCCCGCTCCCCGACTGAACCCCATCCGACCCGCGCTCCTGTTCCCGCTCCCCGCCCCCCCGACTGGACCCGACCCGACCCGCGCTCCTGTTCCCACTCCCCGCCCCCCCGACTGGACCCAACCCGACCCGCGCTCCTGTTCCCGCTCCCCACCCCCCCGACTGGACCGAACCCGACCCGCGCTCCCGCCCCCCCCGACCTGGCCCCCCCCCCCCCCCCACTGGACCCGACCCGACCTGACTCCCGCTCCCGGACTGGATCCGACCTGACCTCCCTCTCCCTCTCCCTCTCCCTCTCCCTCTCTGCCTCTCCCTCTCCCTCCCCCCCCGACCCGAACCGAATCTCCCCGACCCGACCCAACCCAATGCCACCTACCTGTAAATCTGGTGCTGGGGACGGGCCCTGCCCGAAGTCTCGGGCCGGCCCGTTCAGCCTTCGGTCCCGAAAGGCCTGCCTGAAGCACTTGCACACAGGTAGGAAGATGGTTTATTTAATCTTTTCTTTGCTTATAAATGTTTATTCAGGTTGGATTTATTTGTATAATATTTGTGTAAGTATAAATAAGGATTTATTATAGAATTTAATGACTTCCCTTCCCCCCCCCCCCGCCACCTCGTTCTGGACGCCTAATTTGTAACCTGCGCCTGATTTTTTAATGTGTAAAACAGGTTTTTTCAGTTCTACAAAAATCTTCACTTGCTCCATTCTACTTTAGTTTGGACTACGTTTTCACTGTGGAAACTTTCAAATCAGGTGTCAGTGGCCGGACACGCCCCCTTTTGAAGAAAAAATTCTGTTCCAAAGTAGAACTGTTCTACCTGACTAGAACTGCAGAAAAAAAAATGTGGAGAATTGCGATTTCTAAGATAGTCCGTTCTCCACCAGTTGCTCCTAAAAAATCAGGCGCAAATCATGTGGAAACTTGGGCCCAAGGTTTCAGGATGTAGTTCAGGACCGAGAATATTAGGTCCTTCATTGAAACATCTGTGAACTCATCCCATTTTGGTGTGGAAGCAAGTCACCCTTTATACGAGGGACCGCTTATGATGATGATGATAACGGCAAGTCGTGTCTGACTAACTTGATTGAATTTTTTGCGGCGGTAACAAGGAGGGTAGATGAGGGTAGTGTGTTTGATGTTGTGTATATGGATTTTAGCAAAGTTTTTGATAAGATTCCACATGGCAGACTGGTCACTAAAATAAAAGCCCATGGGATCCAGGGCAAAGTGGCAAGTTAGATCCAAAATTGGCTCAGAGGCAGGAAGCAGACGGTAATGGTTGATGGGTATTTTTGTGACTTGAAGGCTGTTTCAGTGGGGTTCCTCAGGGCTCAGTACTCGGTCCCTTGCTTTTTTTGATGTACATCAATGATCTAGACTTGAATATAGGGGGTATGATTAAGAAGTTTGCAGATGATACTAAAATCGGCTGCGTAGTTGATAATGAAGAAGAGAGCTGTCGACTGCAGGAAGATATCAATAAACTGGTCAGGTGGGCAGAACAGTGGCAAATGGAAATCAATCTAGAGTAATATGAGGTTATGCATTTGGGGAGGGCTAACAAGGAAAGAGAATACACGTTAAATGGTAGGACACTGAGAAGTGTAGAGGAACAAAGATACCTTGGAGGTATGTACACAGATCCCTGAAGGTAGCAGGCCAGGTAGATAAGTTGATTAGGAAGGCATAAAGAATACTTGCCTTTATTAACTGATGCATAGAATACAAGAGCAGGGAGGTTATGCTTGAACTGTATAAAACACTAGTTATGCCACAACTGGAGTACTGCGTGCTGTTCTGGTCACCATATTACAGGAACGATGTGATTGCACTAGAGAGGGTTCAAAGGAGATTTACAAGGATGTTGCCTGGACTGGAAAATTTTAGCTATGAGGAAAGATTGGATAGCTGGGTTTGTTTTCTTTGGAACAGAGGAGGCTGAGGCGAGACCTTATTGAGGTGTATAAAATTATGAGGGGCCTAGATAGAGTGGATAGGAAGGACAGGGTGGTGGTGGTCTGGAACTCACTGCCTGAAAAGGTGGTAGAGGCAGAAACACTCACCACATTTAAAAAGTGCTTGGATATGCACTTAATGTGCCATAACCTACAGGGCTACAGAGCAAGAGTTGGGAAGTGGGATTAGGCTGGAAAGCTCTTTGTTGGCCGGCGTGGACATGATGGGCCGAAATGGCCGCCTTCTGTGTTGTAAATTTCTATGATTCTGCCACAACCACTAACCCTGTAAATGCCACAGCCTCATATTTCTGTGTAAAGAAGTTTCTCCTGCTCACTAATGCAGTGTTCTTCAATACGTTAGCTATTAGCCACATATTGCTACTTCGGAACTTAGATGTGGCTAATTGCATTGATGATTAGTAAATAAAATATGAGTAATAGACACCGTTGTTTAAGTATGTGATCTCAATACAGCGTATGAATGTGTGCTTGAACATTTTTGTGTATTAATTGGTAAAATAGCAAGACGAAAGCAGAGTTGTCCGAGTGTTTTTGATCTTTACTTCCTTGATTACTGAATGGTGAGAGATGTCTCATGTATTACATAATATTTACAGCACCAAAACAGGTAATTCGGCCGAACAGGTTCTTGCAGTGTTTCTGCTGTTCGCGGGGCTCCTCCCACCTTTCATCTGACCCATCAACATATCCTTCTGTTCCTTTCTCCCTCCTGTGATTAGCTAATTTTCCCTTAAATGAATCTATGCTATTCACCTCAATCACTCCCTGTGGCAGCTAGTTCCACATTCTAACCATTCTCTGGGTAAGGAGATTTCTCCTGAATTCCCTATTGGGCTTATTTGTGACTGTTTTATATTTATGACCCCTACATTTGATATCCTTTGCAAGTGGAAACATCGGGACAAAAATCTGGGTTTCTACGGGCGCATATGATGTGCGCACGTACCCGTAAAGGCCCCACAAATGCCGGTTCTTGGTGCGCGATGCACCGAAAACCTGCATCGCGATGCACCGAAAACCTGCATTGCGAACTGTCAAAATGTCTTTTGACAATTCCAACGCATCCCTGGGAGAGGGGCCTTTGCGGGCAGAGATTTGGGCTATTTGCCCAACTCTTGCCTTGCGAATGTCCTTCAAACTCTTACTCCTGGTAAAAGAAGGAGCAAGGCCTGCTTTTAGAAACATAGAAATATAGAAGTTTATAGCGCAGAAGGAGGCCATTTCGGCCCATCATATCTGTGCCGGCCGACAAAGACCTGCACAACCTTTGGTCAGCAGCCCTAAAGGTTACATATAAACCTATGAACAATGACTGAAAGGCAAAGAGCACCCAGCCCAATCAGTCTGCCTCATACAACTGCGACACCCTTTATACTGAAACATTCTACACTCCACCCCAACCGGAGCCATGTGATCTCCTGGGAGAGGCAAAAACCAGATAAAAACCCAGGCCAATTTAGGGAGAAAAAATCTGGGAAAATTCCTCTCCGACCCATCCAGGCGATCGAAACTAGTCCAGGAGATCACCCTGGCTGTATTCTATTCCCTGCAGTACTTACCATTTTTTCTGCGCCGTCCAACAAAAGGTCATCTAGTCTAATCCCAATTACCAGCTCGAGGTCCGTAACCCTGCAGGTTACTGCACTTTAAGTGCCCATCCAACCATCTCTTAAAAGTGGTGAGGGTTTCTGCATCCACCACTCTTTCAGGCAGTGAGTTCCAGAACCCCACAACCCTCTGTGTAAAGAACCCCCCCCTTAAATCCCCTCTAAACCTGCCACCAACCACCTTAAAACAATGCCCCCTCCACCAATGAAAATAGACCCTTACTATCCACAATGTCCAGGCCCCTCAATATTTTGTACACCTCAATGAGGTTTCCTCTCAACCTCCTCTGTTCCAATGAGAACAAACCCAGCCTATCCAACCTGACCTCATAACTAAGATTCTCCATTCCAGGCAGCATCCTAGTAAATCTTCTCTGCACCCTCTCTAGTGCAATCACGCCCTTCCTATAATACGGCGACCAGAACTGCACGCAGTACTCCAGGTGCAGCCTAACCAAGGTATTATACAATTTAAGCATAACCTCCCTGCTCTTATATTCTATGACTTGGCCAATAAAGGCAAGCATTCCGTATGCCTTCTTAACCACCTTATCCACCTGGCCTGCAACTTTCAGAGATCTGTGGACAAGCACGCCAAGGTCCTTTTGTTCATCTACTCTATTAAGTGGCCTACTGCTTAATGTGTATACCTTTTCCTTATTAGCCCTCACAAAGTGCATCACTTCTCACTTCTCTGAATTAAATTCCATTTGCCACTGCTCTGCTCACCTGGCCAGTAGATTGATATCCTCCTGCAGCCCATGACCTTCCTCTTCATTATCAACCACACAGCCAATTTTAGTGTCGTCTGAAAACTTCTTAATCATACACCCGATATTCAAATCTAAATTGTTGATATATACCACAAAAAGCAAGGGACCCAATACTGAGCCCTGCGGAACCCCACTGGAAACATCCTTCCAGTCACAAAAACATCCATCAGTCATTACCCTTTGCTTCCTACCTGCAAGCCAATTTTGGATCCAACTTGCCTCTTTGCCCTGTACCCCATGGGCTTTAACCTTCATGACCAGTCTACCATGTGGGCCCTTATCAAAAGCCTTGCTAAAGTCCATATCTACTACATCGTACGCACTACCCTCATTTAAAAGATAGAAAAATAAAATGTTATCAATAATTTTTATATTAAAAACCTTGTCCATTAAGGTAAGTTTATTTTTACCCCTATTGAAACGTATTTAAAAAAAAAAATCAAAACTATATTTTGTTGTCTAAAATATTTAATTAATTTCAATTTCAATTACTTTTAAATATATGAAGTGTTTCTCTTATTTATTTAAAATGTTTGTGTTTTTGGGTTTATCCCCATTCATAGAAATGGTGATCTCGTACAAACGGAGATCACCATTATTGTGAATGGAGATACGCCATTTTCATTGGTTGGTCTGGCCCACGTGATCCTAGGCTGCACAAAGCCTCCTGGAATACATGGGCTCCTATGCTGGACTGTGAATAGAGGCCTCGGAGCACAAGTCCACATTCCTCCGGGATCACCAGATACATTCGTAAAAAAGGCCTGCAGGACGCCTCCGACCGCAATTTCTAGGCCATCATCTTGAACCTGTCAAATCCTTTCATGATTTTAAAGACCGTTAGCATGAAAAACTAAAAAAAAAATCTAGAGTAATAATACTTAAGTGGAGGAAAGCAAGCAAGAAAGACTTGCATTTATATCGCGCTTTTCACGACCACCGGATGTCTCAGATCTCTTTACAGCCAATTGTTTTGAAGTGTAGTCACTGTTGTAATGTAGGAAAAGTGGCAGTTTTTCATCTGTGTCTGTTTGCGTGCGTATTTTGGCTGCCGCTTCAGACCCGAGCCATTGACTTCTTTTTACACTCCCTTCTCCCGCTTTTTGACTCTTTTCCTCACTGGTCAGTATCTATTTTTTTTGTCTTGTGACACTGTTGTGAAGGACCTTGGGATGTTTTACTACATTAAAGGCACTATATAAATAAAAGTTATTATTATTACTCCCTGTCCTTTTCCATAGCTTGTCTAAACCTTATGATACTGTGATTAGTGTTCCCTAAATGTTCTCCTCCTGACACTTGCTCTACTTGACCCACCTCATTCCCCAGAACCAGATCCAGCAATGCTTCTCATGCTGATCACACCAGAAATTCTTCTCCCTCTCTGCCCTTTACTACTATTATTATCCCAGTCTATATTTGCATAGTTGAAGTTCCCTATTATCACTCCTCTATAGTTCTTGCATCTCTCTGTAATTTTCCCACAAATTTGCTCCTCTATCCTTAGTTCCTTCAGTTCTCCACTGCACCTGCTGTATTTTGCTTATACTATAAAGCTTACATTTATCATGAGCCTCCTTTTGCTGTTTCATTTTTATCTCAGTTTCATTAGACATTCGGGGAGCTTTAGCATTGGATGCCTTTCCTTTCTTCCTCAGGGGAATGTCTGGTCTTTACCTGAATTATCATCTCCTCGAAGGCCTTCTATTTCTCACTTACTGTTTTACCTGCCATTCTTTGTTTCCAATCTCCCTGGGCGAGATCCCTTTTCAACTCACTGAAATTAGCCCTCTTCCAACTGATTGTTCCTTTCCATAGCTACTCTGAACCTAATTTTGTGATCACTGTTTCCCAGATGCTCTCCCACTGAATATGTTCCACTTGTCCACTTCATTCCCCAGAACTAGATCCAGCACTGATTAGGTTTGAAACGTGCTGATTGAGAAAGTTCTCCTCTACACATTTCATGAATTCCTTACTCTCTTTGTCCTTTACACTGTTTTGCCCAGTGTATGTTAGGATAATTGAAGTCTCCTATTATCACTATTTTTGATTTTTTTTTAATTGTACGTATATAAACGGCACTTTTCTTCTATCTTCTGGATATCAGCAAAAAGTGGTGAAACTGGCAAAGAGCAGCGCAACAAAAAAAAAGATATTAGCCCAGATTTTGCTGGACCGGACGGAGCCTCTTGTACCCCCTTAGTTAGACTTTATCCCTCCCCCTTCAGCTCAAATTTTTTTTTACCCTGCACGTTGCTGGGAAGTGTGAATTGATAACATGGCATCTGGGACATTGGTGAACGGCAGGACCAACAATGTTATTTTTTAACCAATAAGGTACAGCAAGTAATTAGGAAGGCAAATGAAATGTTGGCCTTTATTGCAAGGGGGATGGAGTATAAAAGTAGGGAAGTCCTACTACAACTGTATAGAAACAGAGAAACATAGAAAATAGGTGCAGGAGTAGGCCATTTGGCCCTTCAAGCCTGCACCACCATTCAATATGATCATGGCCGATCATGCAACTTCAGTACCCCATTTCTGCTTTCTCTCCATACCCCTTGATCCCTTTAGCCGTAAGGGCCACATCTAACTCCCCTTTGAATATATCTAACGAACTGGCCTCAACAACTTTCTGTGGTAGAGAATTCCACAGGTTCACAATTCTCCGAGTGAAGAAGTTTCTCCTCATCTCGGTCCTAAATGGCTTACCCCTTATCCTTAGACTGTGACCCCTGGTTCTGGACTTCCCCAACATCGGGAACATTCTTCCTGCATCTAACCTGTCCAATCTCGTCAGAATTTTATATGTTTCTATGAAATCCCCTCTCATCCTTCTAAATTCCAGTGAATATAAACCTAGTCGATCTAGTCTTTCTTCATATGTCAGTCCTGCCATCCCGGGAATCAGTCTGGTGAACCTTCGCTGCACTCCCTCAATAGCAAGAATGTCGTTCCTCAGATTAGGAGACCAAAACTGTACACAATAATCAGGGTCTGGCCTCACCAAGGCCCTGTGCAACTACAGAAAGACCTCCTATACTCAAATCCTCTCGCTATGAAGGCCAACATGCCATTTGCCTTCTTCACCACCTGCTGTACCTGCATGCCAACTTTCAATGACTGATGTACCATGACACCCAGGTCTCTTTGCACCTCCCCTTTTCCTAATCTGTCACCATTCAGACAATATTCTGCCTCCCTGTTTTTATCACCAAAGTGGATAACCTCACTTTTATCGACATTATACTGCATCTGCCATGCATTTGTCCACTCACCTAAACTGTCCAAGTCACCCTGCAGCCTTTTAGCATGTTCCTCACAGCTCACACTGCCACCCAGCTTAGTGTCATCTGCAAACTTGGAGATGTTACATTCAATTCATTCGTCTAAATCATATTGTAAATAGGGTGTTGGTGAGACAACACCTGGAGTACTGCGTACAGTTTTGGTCTCCTTATTTAAGGAGGGATATACTGGCATTGGAGGCAGTTCAGAGAAGGTTCACTAGGTTGATTCCTGAATTATGAAAAAAGGCTGAGCAGGTTGGACCTATATGCATTGGAGTTTAGAATAATGAGAGGTGATCTTATTGAAACATTTTAAGATTCTGAGGGGGTTTGACAGGGTAGATTCAGAGAGAATGTTTCCCCTCGGGGGAATGTAGAACTAGGGGGGCATAGTTTCAGAATAAGGGGTCGCCCATTTAAAATGGAAATGAGGAGGAATTTCTTCTCTGAGGGTTATAAATCTTTGGAATTCTCTACCCCAGAGAGCTGTGGAGGCTGGGTCATTGAATATATTTAAGGTGGAGATAGACAGATTGTTGGACGATAAGGGAGTCAAGGGTTATGGGGAACGGGCAGGGAAGTGGAGTTGAGATCAAGGTCAGATCTTATTGAATGGCGGAGCAGGCTCGATGGGCCAAATGGCCTACTCCTGCTCCTATTTCCTATGTTCTTAAGTATTGTTCCTCAGCTGCTTCCACAACGGGGAAGGAAATAAGGTGAATTAGAGTCAAATCAGGCACAGAAAGAAGAATAGAAGCAAAGAAAGACTGGATTAAGAGAGAGCAAAAAGAGACAAAGAAAAAGTAAAACTTTTTTTTACTATTTGCCATTAATATGAATGTGCAACTGATGTATATGACAATTAAATGTCATCTGGACTGATTTGTTTCTGCAGAATAAAGCCATCTTCTTGCATCTTTGTTGTGGTGTAATCAAGTAGCATACTGCTAAGGGCATAAGCATTTGCAATTTGATGACCCTAATGAAATGCTAATTGGGATAACATAGTATACAGTGATTTCCTTTTTTTCACCAGAATAAGGTTCCAATTAAGTGCATGAGCTCATCATTTCTGGTTAAAATGCAATTGCAAAGGAAATTTGAACCATGTATTTGAGTTGATGAATGGATTTCCTATATTTTGAATAATCATGCCATAAAATAAGCAAGGATTTATACAGTAATTGAAAGATTACCCTAAATGCACTTATAGAACATTTTTAATGAAGCTATGCTTTTTAAAAAAAAAAGTGCATTGGGATAATGACGTTCTACTTTTTGTATGTCATAGTTACTTAAAAGATTTTTAGAACTGGAGAAACTAGGAGTGGGCTTTGCCATTGTTAGAGCTGTTTAAAGTTCTTTCAATAGAATTGAACGATCAAAACTTTTAATTTCAAAATAGAAGAATAATCAAATTAATGTTTTAGATTTAGTCTTTGGCATTCATCTTGAAATTTTTATTCTAATACCTGTAACAAGAAGTCCCATAGAGGAATGCAGAATTAGTGTTTTAAGTACAATAGTTCTGGAGTCCTACTATATGTTTGAAATTGGCTGTAACTTCTGATTCTACAACTTACCAAGCCAATGAAATTAGTGGACTATAGTTAAAAGTAAGTTGGCCTTTACTACACAGCTATTTAACGAGGCTCCAGAGATGAACAGCGGTTTGAAGTCAAAAATCGCTTTGGTATTGAAGGAGAGTCCCTCAGCTATGATTGACTTGAAAGAATACAGAACAATGCAAATTAACTGGGAGATGAAAGAAACTGCATTTCATGAGAGAACACTTGCCTTTCACATTCATTGTCAAATTGATTCTGACATTTAAATTAAAGAAAACTTTAATGTTACAAGCCATGTAACTGGTTTTGAATTTTTCTTTACCGAGATCTGCTGAAGTTACTATAGTTACCATGACTTTCAAAACTGTAATAAATACATCTTTATTTTGAATGAAGAGGTATTATAGCCTGAAATATATCACCAGATCATGAGTATATCCCGTTGGTGTTTCCAGAAGATACACAGAATTCAGCCATTCAAAAATGTTAGTATGCTGATATCCAGTATATCAATTTTCCCTCCAGGAAGATAACCAAACATTTGTTGAAATGGGATGTTTGGATTTTGAGGAAACTACTTTGTGGTCAATATCTATATCGATGAAATGGAATATAATTGAACAAAAACATTTGTAGACCTAAGAACTTAAAAACTCCTTCCAGTCGTTGATGTACAATTTGAGAGAGGCAATGAAACACTGGTAAAACTACTAAGAGGAGAAAATAGCTTTAATATTTAGCTTGGAACTTTTAAGGCAAGAGATGCACACATTAGTACTTATACTGATTAAGTGATAATGATTTATATCCATATCTATGTAATTCTATGTACCTACGCAGCGAGAATGAGATGTGCTTCTAACATCAGCTATAGATGTTATGGAGGGCATACTACTCCAGGGAGCAGCACGAGCTGGTGCAGGAGGGCGACGGCAGCGAAGAGTGACGTCATCAAGGTCCTGGTCGGTGATTGGAACATGGGCAGATACAGCAGGAGCGGTGAGATCGGGGCGAAGGAGCGGCGAGAGACTGTGGAAGGATGTGATCAGGGCCCACGGGAGGTGTGAGTTTGGGGCCAGGGGCAGCATGGGCCAGCCCACACTGTGATACGTGTGCGAACTAGGTTCATGCAGCAGAGTTGGTCTCTAGTCGCCTTGGGTAATCCTTGCCACTGGACCAAGACCTAGCTCCGTTAAGACGGGTGGTGGCTGATGTGCAACGGCCACCAAACGTTTAAAAAAAAAAAATCCACGGAGAGGGAACTTTCACCCTTGAGGATGTAGTTCGGGTCCTTCATTCGAAACACCTGTGAACTCATCCTTTTTTGGCATGGAAGCAAGTCATCCTCGTTTCGAGGGACTGCCTATGATGATGATAGATGAGAATGGTCTTTTCCTTATTACAAGATGCATATTAGTGGTGTAGGCAGGATTTTATTTCTGGGGGTTCTTGAGTGAGCTTGTCAGACCAAACAAAACTACTTTAAAAAGTCTATTTTTCCAAATAGGAAGTTCATAGTAAGCATTATTGCTTCCATTAATCTAACAATTCATATAAAGCAACAAAAGCAGTCTTGTTGGACAAAGATGTGAAAATGCTGGTTATGTGTCACCAATCTATCAATAACTTTATTATAGTTTGCTAAAATATCCCAGTGAGAATTTAGAAGCACAAGCCAATCTAATCATTTCTTTTACTGGTCGATTTGTGGAGCTGACCAGCTCTGGATAAAAAACATTGCTTCCGTGTTTTGTCTAGTGATCTAAGGCATGAACTTCTAAGAGTGGCTCTATCAGAAAAAAAATCATAGTTCAGGGCTGTTTCAACACACTGCACACCCGTGTGCACAGTACTTGTGTTATGTATGCAGAAAGAGTCAGACTGAACACTGTGAGCTCAAAGTAAAGTGTGACCGTAGTCTTTTATTGCAGGTCTCCAGAGTGCCTCTCCAACCTGTGAGGCCTCCTTAAATACCTGTGCTCCCAAGAGATTATGCGATCCCTTGCAACTCCAGGGGATGAGCCCTCTGGTGGCTGTACAGAGTATATACAAGTATACATATATAACAACTTGTAACTCTAATTGGAGGAAATTTGGTTGGATAGAACTCGGAATGCTTTACCGATGCCTGCCATAATATTTTTTGGTGAATTATACCTTCACTACAAGGACTGCAGCAGTTCAAGAAAGCAGCTCACCACCACCTTCTCGAGGGCAATTAGAGATGGCCAATAAATGCTGGCCTTGCCAGCGACCCACATCCCAGGAACGAATAAAAACAAATAGAATTGGTGATTTGGATTTTTAAAACGAATTCAGGTGTAAAACTTAGTATTTTGTCTTCCTTCTGTTTTTCAGACAGATTCTTCCTTAGCTTTGACCTCTGGTTTACGATGCATAGTTCTGTATTTTCATTTTAATTGCCCTTTTTCACCAAGACAATGTTTCAAGAAACATGCAAAGTGTTTCTGTATCCTTGATGCCTTGAAATAAAATTTAGCCATTGTAACTTATCGAGATGGGTAAAAATGAGGAGTAACCAGGAATTTATCATTTGATAAGCAGGCTGATACTCTCTGCATCCCAAAAAAAGTTTAACCCACTGCACAGAGTGTGGTAAAGCACAGTTCTGCACCTACAGGTAGTCACATGCTAAGTTGCTGATATCCACTGTGTTACAGTTGGAGATTGTTCAGCACAGGCCAGTTATTTTCTTACAGAAAAAAGAAAGAAGGGATGACGACGCCCATGAGATCCAGGGCAAGGTGGCAAGTTGGATCCAAAATTGGCTCAGAGGCAGGAAGCAAAAGGGTAATGGCTGATGGTTGTTTTTGCGACTGGAAGGATGTTTCCAGTGGGGTTCCGCAGGGCTCAGTACTAGGTCCCTTGCTTTTTCTGATATACATCAATAATCTCGACTTGAATATAGGGGGTTTGCAGATGATACTAAAATCGGCTGTGTGGTTGATAACGAAGAAGAAAGCTGCGGACTGCAGGAAGATATCAACATAGACTGGTCAGGTGGGCAGAACAGTGGCAAATGGAATTTAATCCAGAGAAGTGTAAGGCAATGCATTTGGGGAGGGCAGCGTCGGCGAGAGGTGCGTCGGAGAGGCGTGAGTTCCGGGGTCGGCGAGAGGCCTATAAAGGCCCAACGAGGCGGCAGTCGGGAGCAGCGCTGGCGAGAGGTGCGTCGGAGAGGCGTGAGTTCCGGGGTCGGCGAGAGGCCTACAAAAGGCGTCGGTTGTGCAGCTACAGGGAGAAATCAAAAAAGAAGTAGAAAGAAACAGAAAGGTGACATCACAGCCAAGGGGGTAAGTGATTGGCTGGTGATTGGTGAGTAGTTTTTCTTTTTTCTCTTCTATAACAGTGAGTAAACTTCAGCATTGTTGTTGCCAATTTAAGTGGATCTAAGGGTTAAGTCATGGCAGGAGAGCTCGGTCACGTAATATGCTCCTCCTGTACCGTGTGGGAACTCGGGGACACTTCCGGTGTCCCTGACGACTACGTGTGCGGGAAGTGTATCCGCCTCCAGCTCCTGACGGACCACGTTGCAGAATTGGAGCTGAGGGTGGATTCACTCTGGAGCATGCACGATGCTGAAAATGACGTGAGTAGCACGTGTAGCGAGTTGGTCTTACCGCAGGTGAAGGGTCCACAGCCAGCTAGTGAATGGAAGACCAGCAGGAAGAGCAGTGCAAGGAAGATAGTGCAGGGGTCCCCTGCGGTCATCCCCCTGCAAAACAGATACACCGTTTTGAGTACTGTTGAGGGGAATGACTCATCAGGGGGGAGGGCAGCAGCAGCTAAGTTCATGGCACCGTGGCTGGCTGTGCTGCACAGGAGGGCAGGAAAAAGAGTGGGAGAGCGATAGTGATAGGGGATTCGATTGTAAGGCGAATAAATAGGCGATTCTGCGGCCGCAACCGAGACTCCAGGGTGGTATGTTGCCTCCCTGGTGCAAGGGTCAAGGATGTCTCGGAGCGGGTGCAGGACATTCTGAAAAGAGAGGGTGAACAGCCAGTTGTCGTGGTGCACATTGGTACCAACGATATAGGTAAAAAAAGGGATGAGGTCCTACGAGACGAATTTAAGGAGCTAGGAGCTAAATTAAAAAGTAGGACCTCAAAAGTAGTAATCTCAGGATTGCTACCAGTGCCACGTACTAGTCAGAGTAGGAATCGCAGGATAGCGCAGATGAATACGTGGCTTGAGCAGTGGTGCAGCAGGGAGGGATTCAAATTCCTGGGGCATTGGAACCGGTTCTGGGGGAGGTGGGACCAGTACAAACCGGACGGTCTGCAGCTGGGCAGGACCGGAACCAATGTCCGAGGGGGAGTGTTTGCTAGTGCTGTTGGGGAGGACTTAAACTAATGTGGCAGCGGGATGGGAACCAATGCAGGGAGTTAGAGGGAAACAAAAAGGAGACAAAAGCAAAAGACACAAAGGAGATGAGTAAAAGTGGAGGGCATAAAAACCCAAGGCAAAAAACAAAAAGGGCCACTGAATACAAAGGAGCTGTAGGAGGGGTCAAAACTAAAAATTGTGGTTTAAATACTAGTATTAAAACACTCTATCTTAACGCACGCAGCATTCGAAATAAAGTAAATGAGTTGACGGCACAAATCATTACAAATGGGTATGATTTGGTGGCCATTACAGAAACGTGGTTGCACGGTGGCAAGACTGGGAATTAAACATACAGGGGTACCTGACGATTCGGAAAGATAGACAAGAAGGGAAAGGAGGTGGGGTAGCTCTTTTAATAAAGGATGACATCATGGCAGTTTTGAGAGACGATATTGGCTCTAATGAACAAAATGTTGAATCATTGTGGGTGGAGATTAGAGATAGTAAGGGGAAAAAGTCACTGGTGGGTGTAGTTTATAGGCCCCCAAATAATAACTTCACGGTGGGGCGGGCAATAATCAAGGGAATAATGGAGGCATGTGAAAAAGGAACGGCAGTAATCATGGGGGATTTTAACCTACATATCGATTGGTCAGATCAAATCGCACGGGGTAGCCTGGAGGAGTAATTCATAGAATGCATGCGGGATTGTTTCTTAGAACCTACAAGGGAGCAAGCGATCTTAGATCCGGTCCTGTGTAATGAGACAGGAATAATAAACGATCTCCGAGTAAAAGATCCTCTCGGAATGAGTGATCACAGTATGGTTGAATTTGTAATACAGATTAAGGGTGAGGAAGTAGTGTCTCAAACGAGCGTACTATGCTTAAACAAAGGGGACTATAGTAGGATGAGGTCAGAGTTGGCTAAAGTAGACTGGAAACACAGACTAAACGGTGGCACAAGTGAGGAACAGTGGAGGACTTGTAAGGAGCTCTTTCATAGTGCTCAACAAAAATATATTCCAGTGAAAAAGAAGGGCGGTAAGAGAAGGGATAACCAGCCGTGGATAACCAAGGAAATAAAAGGAGAGTATCAAATTAAAAACCAATGCGTATAAGGTGGCCAAGGTTATTGGGAAAATAGAAGATTGGGAAAATTTTAAACGACAGCAAAGAATGACTAAGAAAGCAATAAAGAAAGGAAAGATAGATTACGAAGGTAAACTTGCGCAAAACATAAAAACGGATAGTAAAAGTTTTTACAGATATATAAAACGGAAAAGAGTGACTAAAGTAAATGTTGGTCCCTTAGAAGATGAGAAGGGGGATTTAATAATGGGGAATGTGGAAATGGCTGAGTCCTTAAACAATTATTTTGCTTCGGTCTTCACAGTGGAAGACACAAAAACCATGGCAAAAATTGCTGGTCACAGGAATGTGGGAAGGGAGGACCTTGAGACAATCACTATCACTCGGGGGATTGTGCTGGACAGGCTAATGGGACTCAAGGTAGACAAGTCCCCTGGTCCTGATGAAATGCATCCCAAGGTATTAAAAGAGATGGCGGAAGTTATAGTAGATGCATTTGTTATAATCTACCAAAATTCTCTGGACTCTGGGGAGGTACCAGCGGATTGGAAAGCAGCTAATGTAACGCCTCTGTTTTAAAAAAGGTGGCAGACAAAAGGCAGGCAACTATAGGCCGGTTAGTTTAACATCTGTAGTGGGGAAAATGCTTGAAACTATCATTAAAGAAGAAATAGCGGGACATCTGGATAGGAATAGTGCAATCAAGCAGACGCAGCATGGATTCATGAAGGGGAAATCATGTTTAACTAAATTTACTGGCATTCTTTGAGGATATAACGAGCATGGCGGATAGAGGTGTACCGATGGATGTGGTGTATTTAGATTTCCAAAAGGCATTCGATAAGGTACCACACAAAAGGTTACTGTAGATGATAAAGATACGCGGAGTCAGAGGAAATGTATTAGCATGGATAGAGAATTGGCTGGCTAACAGAAAGCAGAGAGTCGGGATAAATGGGTCCTTTTCGGGTTTGAAATCGGTGGTTAGTGGTATGCTACAGGGATCGGTGCTGGGACTACAACTGTTTACAATATACATAGATGACCTGGAAGAGGGGACAGAGTGTAGTGTAACAAAATTTGCAGATGACACAAAGATTAGTGGGAAAGCGGGTTGTGTAGAGGGCACAGAAAGGCTGCAAAGAGATTTGGATAGGTTAAGTGAATGGGCTAAGATTTGGCAGATGGAATACAATGTTGGATAGTGTGAGGTTTCCACCTTGGGGGGAAAAAAAGTCGAAGGGAATATTATTTGAATGGGGAGAAATTACAACCTGCTGTGGTGCAGAGGGACCTGGGGGTCCTTGTGCATGAAACTCTTTTGAGTTTATCTGTGAAAACATAAAAACATTAAACGGTGCCACCCGACCTGGGTGACACTCCAGACATTTACAAGGCCCATTTTTTTTTTTCCCCCTTTTTTGTGTTTTTTTTTTTTGTGTTTTTTTCTTTTTTTTTTGTTTTTTTTTGGGCACTAAAATCACAATTTTTCCCCAGTGCCCCCTATAAAAGGGAAGGGGACACTAAAAGCACCGGCAATTAAAACAAATTAACTTTAAAACGTAAAATCAAATTAAAATTTGGTTGCCGGGCGTGATGATGCACTCCAGTCCCTCCGGTGCCTCCTTGTGCATGAATCCCAAAAAGTTAGTTTGCAGGTGCAGCAGGTAATCAGGAAGGCGAATGGAATGTTGGCCTTCATTTCGAGAGGGATGGAGTACAAAAGCAGGGAGGTCCTGCTGCAACTGTACAGGTTATTGGTGAGGCCGCACATGGAGTACTGCGTACAGTTTTGGTCACCTTACTTAAGGAAGGATATACTAGCCTTGGAGGGGGTACAGAGACGATTCACTAGGCTGATTCTGGAGATGAGGGGGTTATCTTACGATGATAGATTGAGTAGACTAGGTCTTTACTCAGAGTTCAGAAGGATGAGGGATGATCTTATAGAAACATTTAAAATAATGAAAGGGATAGACAAGATCGAGGCAGAGAGGTTGTTTCCACTGGTCGGGGAGATTAGAACTAGGAGGCACAGCCTACTCCTGTTCCTAATTCTTATGTTCTTATGTTCTAATAAGGGAAGGGAATACACATTAAATGGTAGGATACTGAGAAGTATAGAGAAACAAAGGGACCTTGGAGTGCACATCCACAGATCCCTGGAACTAGCAGGCCAGGTAGAGAAGGTGGTTAAGAAGGCATATGGAATGCTTGCTTTTATTAGTCGAGGCATAGAATGCAAGAGCAGTCATGCTTGAGCTGTATAAAACACTGGTTAGGCCACAGCTGGAGTACTGCATGCAGTTCTGGTACCTCATTACAGGAAGGATGTGATTGCACTGGAGCGGGTACAGAGGAGATTTACAAGGATGTTGCTGGGAGTGGAGAATCTAAGCTATGAGGACAGATTAGATAGGCTGGATTTGTTTTCATTGGAACAGAGGAGGGTGAGGGGAGACCTCCATTGAGGTGTATAAAATTAAGAGGGACATAGAAACATGGAAAATAGGTGCAGGAGTCGGCCATTCGGCCCTTCGAGCCTGCACTGCCATTCAGTGAGTTCATGGCTGAACATGCAACTTCAGTACCCCATTCCTGCTTTCTCGCCATACCCCTTGATCCCCCGAGTAGTAAGGACTACATCTAACTCCTTTTTGAATATATTTAGTGAATTGGCCTCAACAACTTTCTGTGGTAGAGAATTCCACAGGTTCACCACTCTCTGGGTGAAGAAGTTTCTCCTCATCTCGGTCCTAAATGGCTTATCCTTAGACTGTGACCCCTGGTTCTGGACTTCCCCAACATTGGGAACATTCTTCCTGCATCTAACCTGTCTAAACCCGTCAGAATTTTAAACGTTTCTATGAGATCCCCTCTCATTCTTCTGAACTCTAGTGAATTCAAGCCCAGTTGATCCAGTCTTTCTTGATATGTCACTCCCGCAATCCTGGGAATCAGTCTGGTGAACCTTCGCTGCATTCCCTCAATTGCAAGAATGTCCTTCCTCAAGTTAGGAGACCAAAACTGTACACAATACTCCAGGTGTGGCCTCACTAAAGCCCTGTACAACTGTAGTAACACCTCCCTGCCCCTGTACTCAAATCCCCTCGCTATGAAGGCCAACATGTCATTTGCTATCTTAACCACCTGCTGTACCTGCATGCCAACCTTCAATGACTGATGTACCATGACACCCGAGAGAGAGAGAGAGAGAAGGCGAGAGAGAGAGAGAGAGAGAGAGAGAGAGAGAAAGAGAAGGCGAGAGAGAGAGAGAGAGAGAGAGAGAGACCTAGATATAGTGGATCGAAAGGGCCTATTTTCCTTAGTGGAGGGGTCAGCAACTGGGAGCATAAATTTAAAGTAATTGGTCCAAGGTTTAGAGAGGATTTGAGGTGAAATATCTTCACTCAGAGGATTGTGGGGGTCTGGAACTCACTGCCTGAAATGGTGGCAGAGGCAGAAACCCTCACCCCATTTAAAAAGTACTTGGATGTGCAACTGAAGTGCCATAAGCTGCAGGGTTACTGACCAAGAGCTCGAAAGTGGTATTACGCTGGATAGCCTCTTGTTGGCCGGCATGGACACGATGTGCCAAAATGGCCTCCTTCCGTGCTGTAAACTTCTCTGATTCTATGAACAGTGGCAAATGGAATTCAATCCGGATAAATGTGAGGTAGTGCATTTGGAGAGATCTAACAAGGGAAGGTAATACACGTTAAATGGTAGAAACATAGAAATAGGTGCAGGAGCAGGAAATTCGGCCCTTCGAGCCTACACCGCCATTCAATAAGATCATGGCTGATCATTCAACCTCAGTACCTCGTTCCTGCTTTCTCTCCATACCCCTTGATCCCTTTGGCCATAAGGGTCATATCTAACTCCCTTATGAACATATCTAACGAACTGACCTCAACAACTTTCTGCGGTAGAGAATTTCACAGGTTAACCAACCACTCGCTGAGTGAAGATGTTTCTCCTCATCTCGGTCCTAAATGGCTGACCCCTTATTCTTAGACTGTGATCCGTGATTCTGGAACTCCCCTAAAACAGGAACATTCTTTCTGCCTGTAACCTGTCCAATCCTGTCAGATTTTTATATGTTTCTATGAGATCCACTCTCATTCTTCTAAACTCCAGTGGATACAAGCCCAGTTGATCCAATCTCTCCTCATATGTCAGTCCTGCCATCCCGGGAATCAATCTGGTGAACCTTCGCTGTACTCTCTCAATAGCAAGAACGTCCTTCCTCAGATTAGGAGACCAAAACTGAACACAATATTCCAGATGTGGCCTCACCAAGACTCTGTACAACTGCAGTAAGACCTCCCTGCTCCTGTAGTCAAATCCTCTAGCTATGAAGGCTAACATGCCATTTGCCTTCTTCACCACCTGCTGTACCTGCATGCCAACCTTCAATGACTGACGTACCATGACACCCAGGTCTCGTTGCACCTCCCCTTTTCCTAATCTGCCACCATTCAGATAATATTCTGTCTTCCTGTTTTTGCCACCAAAGTGGATAACCTCACATTTATCCACATTATACTGCATCTGCCATGCATTTGCCCACTCACCTAACCTGTCCAAGTCACCCTGCAGCCTCTTTGCATCCTCCTCACAGCTCACACCGCCACCCAGTTTAGTGTCATCTGCAAGCTTGGAGATATTACATTCAATTCCTTCATCTAAATCATTAATGTATTTGTAAATAGCTGGGGTCCCAGCACTGAGCCCTGCGGCACCCCCACTAGTCACTGCCTGCCATTCTGAAAAGGACCCGTTTATTCCGACTCTCTGCTCCCTGTCTGCCAACCAGTTCTCTATCCACATCAGTACATTACCCCCAATACTATGTGCTTTAATTTTGCACACCAATCTCTTGTGTGGGACCTTGTCAGAAGCCTTTTGAAAGTCCAAATACAGCACATCTATTGGTTCTCACTTGTCTACTCTACCAGTTACATCCTCAAAAAATTCTAGGAGATTCGTCAAGCATGATTTCCCTTTCATAAATCCATGCTGACTCGGAGCGATCCTGTCAATGTTTTCCAAATGCGCTGCTATTTCATCTTTAATAATTGATTCCAACATTTTCCCCACCACCGATGTCATGCTAACTGGTCTATAATTCCCCGTTTTCTCTCTCCCTCCTTTTTTAAAAAGTGATGTTACATTAGCTACCCTCCAGTCCATAGAATGTTGGAAAATGATCACTAATGCATCCGCTATTTCTAGGGCCACTTCCTTAAGTACTCTGGGATGCAACCTATCAGGCCCTGGGGATTTATCGGCCTTTAATCCCATCAATTTCCTTAACACAATTTCCTGACTAATAAGGATTTCCTTCAGTTCCTCCGTTTTGCGAAATACCCGAACCCCTAGTATTTCCGGAACGTTATTTGTGTCTTCCTTAGTGAGGACAGATCCAAAGTTTTTGTTCAATTGGTCTGCCATTTCTTTGTTCCCCATTATAAATTCACCTGATTCTGACTGCAAAGGACCTACGTTGGTCTTCACTAATCTTTTTCTCTTGACATATCTATAGACGCTTTTGCAGTCAGTTTTTATGTTCCCTGCAAGCTTACTCTCATACTCTATTTTCCCCCTCTTAATTAAACCCTTTGTTGTCCTCTGCTGAATTCTAAATTTCTCCCAGTCCTCAGGTTTGCTGCTTTTCTGGCCAATTTATATGCCTCTTCGTTGGATTTAACACTATCCCTAATTTCCCTTGTTAGCCACGGTTGAGCTACCTTCCCCATTTTATTTTTACTCCAGACAGGGATGTACAATTGTTGAAGTTCATCCATGTAATCTATAAATGTCTGCCATTACCTATCCACCGTCAACCCTTTTAGTATCATTTTCCAGTCTATCCTAGCCAATTCACGTCTCATACCATCGAAGTTACCTTTCCTCAAGTTCAGGACCCTAGTCTCTGAATTAACTGTGTCACTCTCCATCTTAATAAAGAATTCTACCATATTATGGTCACTCTTCCCTTGCACAGGACTCTGAAAAGTGTAGAATGCAGGTCCATGCCTCCCTGAAGGTGTAGCAGGCCAGGTGGTTAAGGCGGCAAATGGAATACTTGCCTTTATTAGTCGAGGCATGGAATTCAAGAGCAAGGAAGTTGTGCTTGAACTGTATAAAACACTGGTTAGGTCGCAGCTGGAGTACCGTGTGCAGTTCTGGTCACCACATTACATGAACGATGTGATTGCACTGGAAAGGGTGCAGAGGAGATTTACAAGAATGTTGCCTGGACTGGAGAATTTTGGTTATGAGGAAAGATTGGAGATGCTGGGTTGGTTTCCTTTCGAACACAGGAAGCTAACGGGAGACCTGATTGAGGTGTATAAAGTTATGATGGGCCTGGATGGAGTGGATAAGAAGGACCTGTTTCCCTTGGCATAGGGGTCACCAAGCAGAGGGCATAGATTTAAAGTAATTGGGGGGAGGTTTAGAGGAGGTATGAGGGGAAATATCTTCACCCAGAGGGTGGTGGAGGTCTGGAACTCTGTCTGAAAGGGTGCTAGAGGCAGAAACCTTCACCACATTTAAAAGATACTTGGATGTGCACTTCGAGTGCCGTAACCTATAGGGCTACAGACTAAGAGCTGGAAAGTGGGATTAGGCTGGATAGCTCTTGGTCGGCCGGCGCGGACACAATGGGCCGAAATGGCCTCCATCCGTGCTGTGATTCTATGACTAAAAGGCCGAGATTTGTCTCACCTCGGAGGGTCCGATGTGGGCGATGTCAGTGGCGGGTCGCAGCCCCGTTGCTGGCTCCATCCTGCTGCCTAAAATTAATTTACGTTGATCAGGCTTGGTAAGTCCGCACTGCACGTTTCCTGGTCCAATTAGAGGAAGCTGATCTGGTGATGTCATTCATGACTCGTTTATCAGCCAGTTTCTTTAAAGGGACCATGACCACCTTACTTTTGCTGTTTGTGCTGTCAGTGTTCTGCCGCATTGAAGTGTTACAAACACTGTCAATCACTGCACAGTGGTGCAGGGCTGCACCCACGTTCTCCCATGACTCCCTCCATATGCTTATGGAGGAAGTCACAGCCTTCCCATGGTCGGAAGAGACCTCCCCTGGTGACCAGTGCAGCCTGGTTGCACATTGAACAGGAGGGCACAAGCAGGGATGTCATCAGGAGAACCTGGGAGCAGTGATGCAAACCTTTCAATGATCTCATTAGATCATGAAACATTAGTACAAAGCCACACTCACCTTCATCCTGCTGTGCCTCTCATCAAACAGTAGCCACTTGCATGTTTTATGTGATATTCATGCAAAGTTTCTGTTTCTGTTAATGTGGTGTCGAACATTGAAACCTTAATTTTCAACACGTTACGTTCTTGGACAGATTTGTGTGCACCTTTGGAAGTGGCTTAGTGAGTTGCAGTGAATGGTGAGACATAAAGATACCCTCCGCAATGGTTGTGAGTGTGAAAGTTTAAAAAAAATTACAGACAATTGTTTCTCTTTCCTTTTTTGAAAGTTTATTGTTTATTGACCTGCTTATTTTCAAATCAGGTCGTCTATCTGATGCTAGAGAGCTAGAACCTCTATAGTCCATGGAAAAACAGCAACTTGCATTTTTGTAGCCCCCTTTAATGTAGAAAATTGTCACAAAATGGTCCACTGATGCATGAGGAAAAAATTATACTGAGCTAAAAAAGGATAGATGAGGAAGGTGTAGCCAAAAGCTTGGTCAAAAAGGTAGGTTTTAGGGAGGGTCTTGAAGGAGGAGAGGTTTAAGCAAGGAATTTCAGGGCATGGAGAGTCTGCGGCTCAAAGCATGACTGCCCGTGGTTCAGAGAGATGGATTTGCAGAAGAAGCTTTAGTCCAACGAACAGAGAGTTTTGGAGGAGAGGGTTATGGGGCTGGTTGGGGTTATATAGATAGGGCCACAGAGGGATTTAAACACCAGTATGAGAATTTTAAATGTAAGGAATTGGGAAACTGGGAGCTAATGTATGTCATTGAGTTCGGGGGGATGGGCACGCTGGACTTGGTGCAAAATAGGATAGAGGCAGCAGAGGTTTAGATGAGTTGAAGTTTATAGAGGGTAGAGGATTGGAAGCGGGTCAGGAGAGCTTTGGAGTAATCAAATCTGAAGATGATAAAAGCATGAATGAGGGTTTCAGCAGCAGATGGGCAGGTATTACAGAGGAAGAAGTAGGCAACCTTTATGTTGGAGAGAATACGGGGTTGGCAGCTTGGAGTCTGGTTTAGCCTGAGAGAATTTGCTGGGGAAGGGGTTGGAGTCAGCAGCTAAGGTATGGAATTGGGGGTCAAAGTCAATGACCTTTATGTTCCCAGTATTTAGCGAGAGGAATTTGCGGCTCAACCAAGACGTGGTGTTGTGCAAGCAGTCTAACAACATAGAAACAGTGGAGGGGTTGGGCGAGGTGATGGAGAGGTAGAGCTGTATGTTGCCGGTGTACATCTTGAAGCTGATCCCATGTTTGCAATGTCATCATGGTGCAGGATGTAGATGAGGAATTGGAGGAGGCCAATGTTGGATCCTTGAAAGACTCCTGAGGTGATGATGTGGGGATGGGAAGCAAAACCATTGCTCGAGAGCTGGCATGCTACAATTGGATAGATAAGAGTGGAACCAGGTGAGGGCAATCCCACCGAGTTGGACAATGGAGGAGAGATATTGGCGGATATTAACCATCAAAGTCTGCAGAGAGGATGAGAAGGGATAATGTATCATTGTCATAGTCACAAAGAATGTTATTTATGCCTTTCATTAGAGCCATTTTGGTACTGTGGAAGTGGCGGAAATCTGATTGGAGGAATTAAACAAAGGAGTGGCAGGAGATTTGGGAGGTGTGACTCCTTCAAGGACCTTGGAGTGAATCGGGAGCTTGGAGATGGGATGGTGGTTAGCAAGTCCAGGGCGTCGAGGGTCAAGGAAAAGAACAGCTGTGCACAACATTACTTGGATCATAGTTTAGCACAGCATTAGCAAAGTAATTAATTTTACTATATAAGGAGCTAGCTGAGCTCAACAACTACTGTAAAACCAATATGTTATATTGGCTAGTATTTGCTTACTCTATTATTTAATAATCATTTAAGCCCAAGTTAAAGCCTGCTGTCATGTTGTTCTGTTGCCATCTGAAGACGTAGAAGATAATGGGCTGGATTTTCGATTCTGCTCATTTCGGGGCGGTAATGGTAGCGGGTCGGTAAAGTTTGTGCTTGGGAATAGTTTGCGCCTCAGTCAGCAAAATTCATCAGCTGGGCCCTGAGTGTGGGGCAGAGCGCTAAGGGAGGTACCTCTCTTCGGGCGCTAGGCTGGCTGAGCAAGTGAAAATTCCGAGCTAAACAGCCAGCCTCTGAACCTGAAAAAAAAACCACCAAAAACATTCCCAATAAATAACTCGTGTCACCATCACACTTACCTGAGATCGACATTACTTACCTCAATGCGGCCGCTACAGCTCTGATCGCCAGCTTTCACAGATGGTCCCAGCAGCATGCTCTACTAAGTGCAATGGATTGCGTGGCCACCCAAGATCGAGCTGGTGTCTCAACCAGGGGCATTGCACACTGGCTCGCCTTTTCTGGGAGATACTGCTCCATGTCCCATCGAAACCGGCACCGAAAGTTCCGGTGGGGTGCTGAAAGCTGGCCGCCCACCCGGAAGTGCTTACCATCGCCATTGCTGCCCCTCCAGGGCGCTAACAGAGGCGGCAGAAGACTGAAAATCCAGCCTAATATGAGGGTATATGATATAACCCTCATTTAGATGAAATAAACTGAAAAGGATATTCTGTTTGATTCCTGGGCTTGCTACACTTTTAACTAGAAATATCTCTCAGAGCTATCTGAGACATGGAAGTCAAAAAAAAATCTAGCATAAAGTGAAATTTTAAGAATGTTCAAAAAAGGGTTTAAAAAAATATTGGATGGACGGTCATCCTGAAACACATGCACTCACCTAATCAGTGGCTGGCATTAGAGTTGTATTGGCAGAGGCCTGGATAATAGAAGGAATTTAACTGAGGGGCAGGTGCAGAGGGGAAATCTAAAATTGTCACTTTCAGTTTGCCATCTCATTCTCTCTTTCTATTTCTGTTACCCTGCTACTTACTTTTCCTATTGTTGTACTTGTTATAACAGCATAGTTGGCATCAGTTCAAGTGTGATGCATGAAGGAATGCTGACTGATACTGATTGTACTTCATAAGATCACAAGAAAATTACAGGTGATGAAAGCAATTCGGTCCATCTTAATTCATTCATCCTGGAAGATATTCAGATATTTAAGCCACCCCATACAACAACCAATTGTTCTTCAAATGATGTGAGAGTTTTTACCTCCTCTATTTGATCTGGAAATTTATTTCAAATGTTGATCACTCTGTATGAAGACTGCCTTTTTCAATTTCACTGCACTTTGGAGATTGGTATCATCTGCAAATCTGACTCTTTTGCATTGTGTTTCGGAATTTAAGGCATATATTTAAATTAAAACATTAGGCCCAAATTTGACCCTCCTGTTTTTCGGCGCACTCACTTGAGATATGCCAACTTCCTACGATCCAAACAGCAGCAAAAAGATGTCCCAGGATTCTGGCCCCTCTGCCAACTCTCCCAGGGCTTGGCGCGGCGTGGCGAGTCCATTGGGGGGTGGAGCTCGGGTCCTGTGCCTAAAAGAATGCCGGCAGCTGTCCGCATGTGCAGTCGAGTGTTCGCGCATGCGCAGTAGCTCCTCCCATGATTGTGATGATGCGTGCCTGCAGTGTGGGACCCAACGCTTCCCGCCCCTATCCCGGGCCGAGTGGCCTTTCGCACAGGCCGGCCGCTGCCTTCCCGCGCTGAGATCTACAAGAAACAGGTTTGTGCGGGGAGACTTTTGATCGGGGGGTGTGGGAGGGGGAGGGCGTTGGGAAATGAGGAGAGTTTTGATCCGGGGGGAGGAGAGAGGAGAGTTTTGATGGGGGGCGGGGAGAGGGAGGGGGGTGGAGAAGAGAGGAGAGTTTTGATGGGGGGAAGGGAAGGATATTCTTTAGTCAAGTCATTAAGTACCTACCTGTGCTGATTCCTTAACTCTCCGCAAGGGTTTGCTGTGCGGCCACAAGTGGCCACATCTGCTGGCCTAAGTTAGTTTGGAGCAACTATTAGCTGTCCAAACTGGTTTCAATGGCCAAAATGGGTGTAGGTGACTGGTAATGCCCCCTTTTGAAAAAAAAACTAAACTTAAAAAAAATCCTAATTAACTTACTTACACTGGCGCAAATTAAATATGCAGAATGGGGATTTTCAAGATACTCCAGAAAAATTAAGTTGCTCCAAAAAAACGGAGCAACTCTTGGGCAAATTTGGGCCCAATAGTAGTCCAAACACAAACCACTGGGGAATCTTACTCATTACTTCCCCCACCTGACATAACTCCTAATGTGTTTTCATTGTTTTCTACCCTTTAGCCAATTTCCAGAATTTATCCTAAATCTCCACAGTTTTGAATTTAACTAATAGCCATCATGTGGAACTTTACATAAGAACATAAGAAATAGGAGCAGGAGTAGGTCATACGGTCCTTCGAGCCTGTTCTGCCATTTAATACGATCTTGGCTGATCCGTTCATGGACTCGGGTCCACTTTCCTGCCCGCTCCCCATGACCCTTATTCTCTCATCGGCTAAGAAACTGTCTATCTCTGTCTTAAATTTATTCAATGTCCCAGCTTCCACAGCTCTCTGAGACAGCGAATTCCACAGAACCACAACCCTCTGAGAAAATAAATTTCTCCTCATCTCAGTTTTAATTATTTTAAGATTATGCCCCCTAGTTCTCGTCTCCTCTATCAGTGGAAACATTCTCTCTGCATCCACCTTGTCAAGCCTCCTCATAATCTTATACGTTTCGATAAGATCACCTCTCAATCTTCTGAATTCCAATGAGTAGAGGCCCAACCTACTCAACCTTTCCTCATAAGTCAACCTTCTCATCTTTGGAATCAACCTAGTGAACCTTCTCTGAACTGCCTCCAAAGCAAGTATATCCTTTGGTAAATATGGAAACCAAAACTGCACGTAGTATTCCAGGCGTGGCCTCACCAATACCTTGTAGAACTGTAGCAAGACTTCCTTGCTTTTATACTCCATCCCCTTTGCAATAAAGGCCAAGATTCCATTGAACTTCCTGATCACTTGCTGTACCTGCATACAAACCTTTTGTGTTTCATGCACAAGTACCCCCAGGTCCCGCTGTACTGCAGCACTTGGCAATCTTTCTCCATTTAAATAATAACTTGCTCTTTGATTTTTTTTCTGCCAAAGTGCATGACCTCACACTTTCCAACATTATACTCCATCTGCCAATTTTTGCCCACTCACTTAGCCTGTCTATGTCCTTTTACAGATTGTGTCCTCCTCACGAATTGCTTTTCCTCCCATCTTTGTATCGTCAGCAAACTTGGCTACGTTACACTCGGTCCCTTCTTCCAAGTCGTTAATATAGATTGTAAATAGTTGGGGTCCCAGCACTGATCCCTGCGGCACCCCACTAGTTACTGATTGCCAACCCGAGAATGAACCATTTATCCCCACTCTCTATTGTCAGATATATTTTGGATGTCGAGGCATGCCACGTCATAGGGCTATGTTGACCGTACCGGTGACTTGTTGATTTTCTCCGGAGCACCGCCACAGATCTTCGGACGTGCATAGAAACATAGAAACATAGAAAATAGGTGCAGGAGTAGGCCATTCAGCCCTTCGAGCCTGCACCGCATTTCAATGAATTCATGGCTGAACATGCAACTTCAGGACCCCATTCCTGCTTTCTCGCCATACCCCTTGATCCCCCGAGTAGTAAGGACTACATCTAACTCCTTTTTGAATATATTTAGTGAATTGGCCTCAACAACTTTCTGTGGTAGAGAATTCCACGGGTTCATCACTCTCTGGGTGAAGAAGTTTCTCCTCATCTCGGTCCTAAATGGCTTACTCCTTATCCTTAGACTGTGACCCCTGGTTCTGGACTTCCCCAACATTGGGAACATTCTTCCTGCATCTCACCTGCAATCAATCAAAGACCCCGGGTTTGCACTCCCATTGATATGTGTCCATGGAAAAATAAATATATGAGAATAACATTTTATTAAGATTATTATCTGGCACATCCATGGTAGTGCAGTACTTTGGAGCACATTGTGCCCCACAGCAGTGGGACAGAAAGCTTTGATACTACTGCTGCTGTCAGTCTCGATTGCATTGCTTTGTGCACGTGGTGAATAAATCATCGTAATTTACAGCTCAGAAGGAGGCCATTCAGCCCATCGTATCTGTGCCGGCCGAAAAAGAGCTATCCAGCCTAATGCCACTTTCCACCTCTTGGTCCGTAACCTTGCAAGACTACTGAAAGCTACTTGTCAAAGTTGTCACTAGTTTGTGACTGGTTCACTTCTTGCTCTTATCGATTATTTGACCTACATAGTCGGGGAGACTACAGGAAAGAATGAACTGAAAGGAGATTAAAATTCTGTCACCTCTGTTGGCACTGATGTTAATGGGTTTGGAATCCCAACATTGTTACATTGAACAGAAATCACACAAAGTTGTGCATTTGTTTGTGATGGCCACAGAGTTTGGGATGAGAACATTTAATTCTAGACAGAAAACCCAGGGATCTAAATGATCTAAATTACCTACAAATGGTCACATGGATGAACTTCAACAATTGTACATCCCTCTCTGGAAGAAAAATAAAACGGGGAAGGTGGCTCAACCATGGCTCACAGGGAAATTAGGGATAGTGTTAAATCCAAGGAAGATGCATATAAATTGGCCAGAAAAGCAGCAAACCTGAGGACTGGGAGAAATTTAGAATTCAGCAGAAGAGGACAAAGGGTTTAATTAGGAGGGGGAAAACAGACTATGATAGTAAGCTTGCAGGGAACATAAAAACTGACTGCAAAAGCGTCTATAAATATGTGAAGAGAAAAAGATTAGTGAAGACCAACGTAGGTCCTTTGCAGTCAGAATCAGGTGAATTTATAATAGGGAACAAAGAAATGGCAGACCAATTGAACAAATACTTTGGTTCTGTCTTCACTAAGGAAGACACAAATAACCTTTCGGAAATACTGGGGACTGAGGGTCTAGTGAGAAGGAGGAACTGAAGGAAATCCTTATTAGTCAGGAAATTGTATTAGGGAAATTGATGGGATTGAAGGCCGATAAAGCCCCAGAGCCTGATAGTCTGCATTCTAGAGTACTTAAGGAAGTGGCCCTAGAAATAGTGGATGCATTGGTGATCATTTTCCAACAGTCTATTGACTCTGGATCAGTTCCTATGGACTGGAGGATAGCTAATGTAAAAGCACTTTAAAAAAAAATAGAGAGCGAGAAAACGGGCAATTATAGACCGGTTAGCCTGACATCGGTAGTGGGGAAAATGTTGGAATCAATTATTAAAGATGAAATAGCAATGCATTTGGAAAGCAGTGACAGGATCGGTCCAAGTCAGCATGGATTTATGAAAGGGAAATCATGCTTGACAAATCTTCTCGAATTTTTTGAGAATGTAACTAGTAGAGTGGACAAGAGAGAACCAGTGGATGTGCTGTATTTGGACTTTGACAAGGTCCCACACAAAAGATTGGTGTGCAAAATTAAAGCACATGGTATTGGGGGTAATGTATTGACATGGATAGAGAACTAGTTGGCAGACAGGAAGCAGAGAGTCGGGATAAACGGGTCCTTTTCTGAATGGCAGGCAGTGACCAGTGGGGGTGCCGCAGGACTCACTGCTGGGACCCCAGCTATTTACAATATACATCAATAATTTTAGATGAAGGAATTCAGTATATCTCCAAGTTTGCAGATGACACTAAGCTGGGTGGCAGTGTGAGGAGGCTGCTAAGAGGCTGCAGGGTGACTTGGACAGGTTAGGTGAGTGGGCAAATGCATGGCAGATGCAGTATAATGTGGATAAATGTGAGGTTATCCACTTTGGTGGCAAAAACAGGAAGGCAGAATATTATCTGAATGGTGACAGATTAGGAAAAGGGGAGGTGCAATGAGACCTGGGTGTCATGGTATATCAATCATTGAAAGTTGGCATGCAGGTACAGCAGGTGGTGAAGAAGGCAAATGGCATGTTGGCCTTCATAGCTAGGGGATTTGAGTATAGGAGCAGGGAGGTCTTACTGCAATTGTATAGGGCCTTGGTGAGGCCTCACCTGGAATATTGTGTTCAGTTTTGGTCTCCTAATCTGAGGAAGAACGTTCTTGCTATTGAGGGAGTGCAGCGAAGGTTCACCAGACTGATTCCCGGGATGGCAGGACTGACATATGAGGAGAGACTTTATCGACTGGGCCTGTATTCACTGGAATTTAGAAGAATGTGAGGGGATCTCATAGAAACATATAAAATTCTGGGGGGACTGGACAGGTTAGATGCAGGAAGAATGTTCCCGATGTTGGAGAAATCCAGAACCAAAGGCCACAGTCTTAAGGATAAGGGGTAAGCCATTTAGGACTGAGATGAGGAGAAACTTCTTCACTCAGAGAGTTGTTAACCTGTGGAATTCTCTACCGCAGAGAGTTGTTGATGCCAGTTCGTTCGATATATTCAAGAGTGAGTTAGATATGGCCCTTAAAGCTAAAGGGATTAAGGGGTATGGAGAGAAAGCGGGAAAGGGATACTGAAGTTGCATGATCAGCCATGATCATATTCAATGGTGGTGCAGGCTCGAAGGGCCGAATGGCCTACTCCTGCACCTGTTTTCTATCTTTCTTTGTTTCTATGTTTATGCTGATGTGAAAAATTCAGCTGTTTATCTCCCTAAAACTCTGGAAGAAACTGTTACATTTAACCATTTTAATAGATGCAAATTTAATTACACCAAGATTGCAGATATTTAACAGCTGCCATTTGACATAATAATATCTTCTCTCATTTCAGAGTTCAGAAGCTAATTAATTATATGAAGCACCTCTTGTCTGACCTTTACAAATATTTGTGGCTTACTTTCGAATGTCTCCGTTACATTCAGCTGGATAGGATCCGATTTCCAATTTAGAATAAGTTGAAAAGGCAGACATGAATTTTTTTTGATTAATTGGTGGTGGGGTGGGCAAACAGCAGAAAGGGGGCATTTCTTCAACTTTTCCTATAAGTGGGTGTGCAACAGTTTCCCTCTGCCCTGGACCTGGCATAATATATGGTCTCTCCAGCTGGCAGACACCTTAAATGCGTAGGTACCGAGTATTGGCATGTCACTAAGGGACTTCCTCCTAATCCCATGACCTTTGGGTGGATGGCTTTGAGGAGAACAAGGTTGTCCTTTGCATCTGTGGCTGCTGGCCTCACTGTCAAATCCCTTGCTGCATAGAAAGGGCTCTACCTCAACATTGTAGCATCTTTTTTCTATTTCTTGACTGCAGGCGCTATCTTGAAGAAGTGTGCCATGCAGCGTAGGCACAATGAATGAGTGTTTGCAATGTATCAGTTGCCGACTTCTGTGCAATTGGCATGTGCTTTTACTAGAGGATGCCATCAGGTCCAGGCTCGAAGGGCCTCTGCTCCTAATTCTTCTATTCAAATAAGGCCACCATCCAACCACCACATCTATGGTACCAAAGGAAGCAGGGCTCCCCTATTATCTCTGCTATCCACCACCGCAACTTTTCATTTTATGGCGAGCTGCAGCCAAGAGTGCTATCGGCTAAGCCTTTTGTGCGAAAAAGAAAGAAAGTGAGAGAGATAGAGACGGAGAGGTTTAGGGAGGGATTTCCAGAGCTTAGGGCCTAGGCAGCTGATGGCACAGGCAACAATGGTTGAGCGATTAAAATCAGGGATGCTCAAGAGGCCAGAATTAGAGGAACACAGATATCTTAGAAGGTTGTGGGGCTGGAGGAGATTAGAGATAGGGAGGGGCAAAGCCTTGGAGGGATTTGGAAAAAAGGATGAGAATTTTTAAAATCGAGGCATTGCTTAGCCGGGAGCCAATATAGGTTAGTGAGCACAGGGGTGATGGGTGAGCGGGACTTGGTGCAAGTTTGGACACGGGCAGCAGAGTTTTGGATGACCTCAAGTTTAAGTAGAACGTGGGATTCTGCCAAAAGTGTGCTGGAATAGTCATGTCTCGAACTAACAAAGGCACGGATGAGGGTTTCAGCAGCAGATGTGCTTAAAGAGGGGCGGAGTAGGGCGATGTTCCTTCGGAGGAAATAGGTGGTCTTAGTGATAGCGCGGATATGTGGTTGGAAGCTCATTGCGGGGTCAAATATGACACCAAGGTTGCGAACAATCTAGTTCAGCAGTTGGTGGATAGGGAATGGAGTTTGTGGCACGGTCCAAAGGACAACAGCTTTGATCTTTCCAATATTTTGGTAGAGGAAATTTCTGTTCATCAAGTACTGGATATCTGACAAGCTGTCTGATAATTTAGAGATCATCATCATCATCCTAATAGGGGTCCCTCAAACGGGGATGACTTGCTTCCACATGAATTCACAGATGTTTCAATGAAGGACCCGATGTTCCAATCCTGAACTCCAATTGAAGGGGTAGAAGATGCCTGTGCGTGGATTTTTTTAATAGAAATAACAGAGGGTTGAGAGAGGCGATGGTGAGGTACATGGATGTCGTCAGGGTATACGTGGAAACTAACACTGTATTTTCAATGATGTCGCCAAGGGTCAGCATGTAGATGAGAAATAGGAGGGGGCCAAGGATAGATCCTTGGGGGACTCAAGAGGCAACGGTGTCGGAGTGGGAAGAGAAGACATTACAGGTGATTTAAATTAGGGGAGGAAGTCCCATCATAAAATTCAGCGCAGTCCACTCCAGAATTGAACCCGTGCCATGGGCCAGCATAACCCTAGGGGCTGTATGTATTGTAATGTGAACCAGTCATCTGGTGTGTGTATCCAAATTGAACAGTTATCCAAATAATGGCAAAGACAACCAGATTTTATGGGGTTTGCTATGAAGGCACACTAAGTAAGCTGTAAAATGTATTTTCTCAAAAGTCTTCAAATAAAGAACCACAATGTTTCAACTATTTAAAAAAAAAGGAAATTGACATTTTATGATTTCATTCATTTATTTAATGTGGCTTGTGGACAACACACACACAAAAAAAATCAAGTTTATGAAGTTGCAAATCAAAGCTTTGCGGCACTTTGGTTATTTTTTCCCGTCAAGGCTAAATTGTAGCTGTTGTGATTTGGTGAAGAATTATTAAATAAGAATAATAGTTTTGACTAAAGCATTTGAATATTGATTTATTTTTCAGGATGTGCTGTACAAACAGTGTAAAGTTACTTCATCGATAATGCAGCTGTTGGTGCACAGTCCTGTATTTTGCTCCCATTATAGAGTAAAGAATGATGACAAAGGAAATGAAGCTTATTGATTATAGATTCTGTCATTAAACTGTGTTGTAGCATGCAACTGATTTTACAGTGCATTTAAATTGTTTTCATGCAGTTACTAAGAATCTAATTGGTTGATTTAATGGTGGATTTAAACTGTGCTTAATTCTTTCATTGCTTCAATATTACACTGCTTGACTGTATTTAAATATATTCAAATGGTTTTGGAAATGATACATTATACTGTGCCTTAAGGCATACGAGTCTAGACCTTTTCAAAAATATTAATTGAACTCAGACTAATTTGTGCTGACGTTTACTGAACTTGTGTTGCTGCGTTTTTCTCTTTTAGTATGCATTTAAACAAATGGAGGGCGAAATTGCCCTCTGTGGGAAATTGGGGCGGGCACTTCAAATAATCAGGAAATTTACCGCCTGGCGGGAGCCAGAGGTAAGAGCAGAAAAATTGGGCTCTTTAACTCTGACACCGCCTCCCAGCACTTTAGGACGCTGTTTGAGGCGGTGTAGGGGTGGGATTGCATCAGGAGCAGGGCGGTGTCGATGACGACTTCAGCGCAACGCGGTAGTGTTGCGTCGCCCTGAAGTGTCGCAACGTCCCTCCCCTTCACTTAAAGGGGAGGGACGCATCGAGGCCAATGTGGAGCCCACTGGGTCACCAGGGTGGGCTTCGGCCGGACCGGCCGAACCAGCGGCTGCCATTGTCAGGCCGACTCAGGAGTCAGCCGACAATTAAAACAAAATGACGGCCACAACGGTGTTGCCCATTTACTGTCAGCTTCCTGCCACGCGAAGTTGTTGGGGGCGGCAGCCGCGTTCCCGCGGTAATGGGGCGGAGAGGCCTCCCGACCAGGAGCGGGGAAGGCCATTCGGCCCGGGATTGCAGCGGGCCTGAACACCGATTTCCTTAAGTCGGCTATTTTAGAATGGTACCTAAGGTCACTCTGGCGTTTTGAAAAAAATCGTTGTTGGAAAAACTGGCATAAATGGCCAGAAACGGCGTGCAATCCCTTTTAAACGCAGGCCAGCGCCAAAATATCTGGCGCTGACCGTCGGCGCCGGCATCAAAACTTTGTGTAAAATTTCAAAAGATCGATTACTAAAAAAAAATCGCTGCCCGCCATTTGCACCCCTAGTACTGAGCCCTGCAGAACCGCACTGGAAACAGCCTTCCAGTCATAAAAACACCCATCGACCATTATCTTTTGCTTCCTGCACACGTACACACCCTTTGTTCGCTTCCTTTTTAAGTACTGTTCATCTGTTTAAAAAAACACAGTTCTGATGAAGGGTTTTGCCTGACATGTTAACTTGTTTGTTCTTTCTACAGGTACTGACTGATTCATTCTTCTACTGTTTATAGAAATTTCTGTTTTTCTTTCAGTTACTTTTAAGTCTTTGTTTTTTAAAAAGAAAGTAGAGTTGCACAGGCATAAGAAGGAAGTCCTTTGAAGAGTGCGTGTTAAGGCCAACCATTGCGATTATCCCGGACTATTAACAGCAATACAGAAAGGCTATTATCTCATCCCAGGGGTTCCCAGTACAAATTCACAGGTTGGAGGGATGGAATAGCCAATCCTGTTGAGCTTTTTGCATGAAGCATGTTTCAAAGGGATCGGGTAAAATAGTAGGTTTGATTAACCGCTCTTTTGAGCAACTTTGGACAGGGGGAGGTGGAGTCACAAATCAAGCCCCAACTCCCTGTAAGGACCAGAGGTCTACCAAGACTGATATGTTGGCAGTCAGGTTGGTTAAAAGAAATAAAAACAGAGAATGCTGGAAAAACTCACCATCTCTGAAGAGAGAAACAAAGTTAATGTTTCAGGTCACTGACCCTTCGTCAGAACTGGTTAAAAGAAAAGCTGTGAGGGCATTCACTGAGGTGAAGAGATTAGAAATGTGGCAGGATAGTTAGAAGACTTCCTGTTAAAGTCAGGTAAAACAAACCAGTGATATGGGGAAAGCATGGTATATTCTTTATTTTGTTTCATTGCACGAAGATAAGTAGTACCACTTGCACTAAGTGAATTTGATCCAAGCTGTATGCTCATACAGTACTGTGAAATAAATCAGCTTATTGATTCATATCAAGCCGTGCCTTATCTTGTGTTAACGGCCTGCCATCTGGGAGATTGAAGAAATACGTGTGAAAAATGCAAATATCTGCTCCAGATCACAAGTGGATGTTGTTTAATTTCTAGGCCATACTGTACAAATAAATGCAGAGCAGTGTGAGTGATCTCCAATAAGAGTAAGATTGTAAGATCTCTTAAGGGAGCGAATGGCACCACTGAACAGAGATGATACTTAAGACAGACCTAAATTCATAACGATGTCGAGTATGCCAGACTTTTAGGGCTGGAAATTCCCTAACCTTGCGCCTGGTTTTTTTGACAATATTTTGCCGTTTTTGGTGAAAAACGGCGAACCGGGAAATTCGTAGAAGTCTTGCGCGCCGGTTTTTAAGTACCGCTGGGGAGCGACCACGGGCGTGCAAGACTCAAAAAAGCACTTTTGCCTAAAATTTGGCTCGCAGCGCAGCTGTAGATAGGACAAAAGAAAACTATCTGGGAAAAACCTGCATTGCAGCCCTTGGAACAGCGGTAGGTATGAAGACCTGCAAAAAAGGTAAGTTAAAGTTTTTATTTTTTAATTCTTTTGCAGTGGTTTTTTTTTAGAATTTTTCGTTTTCCCCTTCCTATGCCCAACACGCAGTGGTATTGGCCTTGAGAAAATTTGCGGTTTGCGCCACGAATCCTCATGCAATGCTGATTTTTACCCCATGGTGCATTTTATCCCGACTGTTAGACTCCGGAATCATAGCTTTTTTTTTTCCGGAAAAATACCGCTTTGACTAAAAGTGGAATTTCTAGCCCTTAATATGTTAATAGCAGATTTCCCATGACATTAATCATTGAGTCGAAGCATATATTGTTTCATAATGATGGGTGTTGTGAACAAAAGTGAGATCGGGAAAATATTACAGGAGGTAAAGGCGACACTTACAGGAAGTGTCCACTATATGCAGGTGATAGGAGCATAGGATTATTCATCCCCTTGACGCTGTTCCGTGATTCAATTAGCTTATGGCTGATCTGTACCTGTCCTTCTTCCATATCGCTTGATACCCTTACCCACTGAAAATCTATCTATCTAATTTCCACTATTGGTGTAAAGTGCTTCCTGAGTTCATTCTTAAATTGCTAGCTCTAATTTTAAAATTCTGCCCCATTGTTTTGGTTCCTACACCAGAGGAAATAGTTTCTTTGCAAATACCCTATGGAATCTCTCTTATTTTCAAGGGAAATATTTCAGTTGGAAATATTTTTTAAATCGCCCCTCAATTTTCTAACTCTAGGGAATAAGAAACAAGTTTGTAAATTGTCCTCATAATTTAGCCCTTTAAGCCCTGCCATTGTTCTGGTGAACCTGCACTGTACTGTCTTAAGTATTATCTCAAATAAATTAACTAGTAGTTATCTAGTAAACATGGAACATAGGATCAGGAGTAAGTCATTCAGAATCTCGAGCCTGTTCCACCATTCACAGCTGATCTGTACCTCAACTCCACTTACCCACCTTTGCTTTCTTAATATCCATACTAAATAAAAATCTATTGACCTCTGTATTCAAAACTTCAGGGTATGGTAGCATAGTGGTTATGATACTGGATTAGTAATCCAGAGGCCTGGACTAATGATCCGGAGACTCTTCTGCCACGGGCCACCACCAACCTCTCCCCCGCCTCAGGCCTACGTCGGACCCCCCGCTCCTTACCTCGGCCTGCCGGACTCCCTGCTCTTTACCTTAGCCCACTGCTCCTCTCCTCCCCGTCCCCGTCCCCTCCCCCTCCCGGCCGCCTGCTCCTTACCTCGGCTCGCTGCTCCTTATCTCGCCCCCCCCACCCCCTCTCCTTATCTCAGCCCAGACATTTCTGGACTTGGGACCTCAAAAACATTCCGAAGTCTGGAAATACACGAACCTGGGCTTGGGCGTTTCCGGATTCGGAACCTCAAAGATATTCCAAAGTCCAGAAATACCCAGAGTCCGTAGCTGCCTTCGTCCCGAGACTTCCAGATTTTCAACGCTGTACCTGTATCAGTAATGGTGACCATGAATCTACCGGATTGTCGTAAAGACCCAGTTGGTTCACTAATGTCCTTTTGGGAAGGAAATCTGCCATCTTACCCGGTCTGGCCTATATGTGACTCCAGACCCACAGCAATGTGGTTGACTTCTAACTGCCCTCTGAAATGACAGCTCACCACAACATTCACGAGGGCAATTAGAGATGGACAATAGATGCTGGCCTTGCCAGTGACGCCCACATTCTCTGAACGAATTAGAAAACATTGACCCAGCTTCACAGTCTTTTGGGGGGAGTGTGTTCCAGATTTCCACTTTCCTTAGTGTGAAAAAGCGCTCCTGATTTCACTCCCAAATAACCTCCTAATTTTAAGATTATGCCCCTTGTTCTGGATTTCCCCAGATTCCAGAGAAAATAGTTCCTCTGCATCTATTTAATCGCATCCCATTAACATTTTAATCTTCATTATTAGATCATCCCTCAATCTTCTAAACTTGAGGGAATACTAATTAAATTTATGCGACCTGTCCACATAATATAGCCCTTTAAGCCCTGGTATAATTTTGGTGAATCTGCGCTGTACCTCTTCCAAGGCCAATATATCTTTCCGCACTTTTTGTTCCCAAAACTGAATGCATCACTTCTGATGGGGTTTGAGTCTGTACTTCCCCTCTTTTGAATTCCAATCCCCTTGAGGTAAAGGATAACATTTTATTGTCTTTTTTTGATGACTTTTTGTAACTCAGCACTAGCTTTTAGTGATTTATATACATAGACACCTAAATCCTTTTGCCCCTCCACAGCTCCTAGTCTCTCGCCGTGGAGAAAATATTCCAAATTGTCTTTCTCAGATGCAAAGTGGACAACCTCGCAGTCTGCACATTGAACTCCGTCTGCCATATCACAAGATTACCTGCAATTCTGTGCGCTCTCATTTTTGCTAATTTATTGTGCAGGACCTTATCAAATGCCTTCAGGACATTTACCTCTGTTATGTGTGTGTATGTGTCAGATACATTGTAGATATTTTGTGTCATACAATTTATGAAAATTGTATCAAACACAATTAATAATTTAGAAGTAGAGCAATACTAGCAGTTTACGGATGTCAAAGTTTCCCAGAATTTGTTGGTCTAAAAAAAAATGTATAAAACATACTTTGGCAGAACGGACTGCAAACTAGTGCCATGCTGGGTTATATTGGCAGCATGTTAATGCTCAACAAATTTGGAACAAATGGAGCCATTAAATCTATTTATTAGCAGACCATGCCCAGGACCAAATGGTAAAAACAATACATGCCAACCTTTTAGGATTATTTTAAATTATTCCACTATCTTATAGAGCAAAAAAGGCAGATGGATGAAAGAAGAAAGACTTGAATTTATACAGCGCCTTTCATGATCACCGGACGTCCTAAAGCACTTTACAGCTAATGAAATACTTTTTTGAAGTGCAGTCACTGTTGTAATGTGGGAACGCGGCAGCCAATTTGCGCACAGCAATTTCCTACAAACTGCAGTGTGATAATTACCAGATAATCTGTTCTAGTGATGTTGAGTGAGGGGATAAATATTGACCTGGACACAGGGGATAATTCCCCTGTTCTTCAAAATTGGGCCATAGGATCTTTTACATCCACCTGAGAGGATAGACAGGACCGCCGTTTAACGTCTCATCTGAAAGATGTCAAGCTAGATTTTTGTGCTTAAGTATCTGGAGTGGGACTTGAACCCACAACCTTCTGAACCCGAGGCAAGGCTACTACCTACTGAGCCACAGCTAACAATGGATGGTGATAAGAAAGTGACAGCAAATTATTAACAATAGTTAGTACAGTATGTTATGGCTGAGGACTAGTTAGTGATGGGTTTCTGTGGACCAATATGACCTACTAGATAGCAGACAGAACTTTATATTAATATGTATATGTTTAGTCAACTACTGTCATCTGGTCTATGTTATTGAGAACAAACTGAGTGTCCTGTATTGAATTAGCTTAATTGTAATACAAATAGAACCCTGCATAGCTCTGGTCTTATACAGGAAAGGGAGAGGGTTGGACAGATTGTTCTGTTTGATAAACTGAAACTGAAGATGTAGGAGAATGGTCTCGGTGGATAATTTGTACTTCCTCTTATTTCATTCTTTAGAGATTTCTTGCCATCTCTCATGAACATCACCATGAACTATGTTCTAATGCATTTTGTGTCCTCCTATAAGTTTTCTTTTGTTTGCTTTTTATATCAAAGAATCTGATTCTGCTTTTGCTCTGTTAAACTTAGTGGCTTCAGAAACTGATAGGCCTTGCTTGCTGGAAGAAGGTTGCTGAAAGTTTGGCTCACCTCACCATTTCTGTGCGATACACATTTTTTAATGACACTTTAGATGCTATTTTGTTGACTTTGGATAGCCCATGTTTATTACAATTTGTCAAAAGGAGGGAACCTCTTGATCAAAGAGAACCGAGCATTGCAGGGAACCTCTGATTCAACTTCAATTATAAAGTGAAGTGAACAATATGAGTTTGCTTTTGTAGCTTGAACAAATTGCTTTAAAAAGCCAAACACTTTTTAAAAAAGATTTTATTTTGTCATTGTATGATTAATGCAATAGTTCATTCTGCAAAATTTTCCATGGGTTACAGGAAATTGCTCAACATAGTTTGAAGCATTTGATTCATCATCTCAAATTGGTCGATAAATTAGAAGTTCAGTTGTGGTAAACAGTTTTTTGCAACATTATGCAATTATATAAAATAATTTTGCTACTAGTGCGATAATCGGTTGAAGTATTTAGGTGGTGAGTGTTGTTAATGGCACTCTAGCATTTCGACCATCCTGAATTTATTCATAATCTCAAGCGGCCTAAGTCCGAACTTAAATAATGAATAGCAATTATCAGTGCAAATGCTGTACCTGTTCTAGTTCTGATAATTGAGGTCAGTAAGAACTTGTAACAATAAAAGTACTTGGGGTGACACAATCCTGCATTCAGTAACTGCATTATCCTGAGCAAAGTCGTCATCATAGACAGTCCCTTGTATTGAAGATGACCCACTTCCACGCCAAAAAGGGATGAGCTCACAGGCGTTTCAATGAAGGACCTAATATTCCAGGTTCCGCACTCACATGTTGAAGGGTGGAAGATGCCTATGTATGGAGCAAAGCAGGTAGATGTTGTAGTTGCAGAATATAGTGTACCACGTTGAAGTAAAGAACTCAATAGATAAGGTAAGTGGTAGAATTTTTCTGGTTACACAGAAGTTCCCTTTTTAATTGTTATATTAGATGTGACTATTACTGATCCAGTAGATGTAAGAACAAAAATATCAGTACTGCTTTTTAAGACAAAAATCAGTCCAACTAAATTATAACATTGTAACTTAATGGAAACAGTGAGGAGTTGCAAGCTATTCGAGCTCGACAAATGTCATTTAGGGGTGGAATTTCTATTCATTTGTGCATTGGTGGTTTAGACATGGGCTGGACAAAGATGAAGCGAATGACTGGAGGTAGAGATGCTTGGTTTTCTGATGGTCTTGTGTTGGAGACTTGTTTTGAGCTTGAATAGGATCACTAATTTGCCCTATTTAGGGATTTATGCTGTGCAAATTCTGATGCATAGCGTCATCAGTGCAATGTCATTGTTGTGCACCTACAAAACTTTGAGTGCACCAAACTCCTGCAGGTGCACAGCCATCAGAAGTATGCTTAAAGTTTTCCTACCAGACCTCATTTTGGGGTTTTCTTCCTTTGCATTGCACTTCAGTTTTGACTTTATTCAGATTGGTTCTTCAATTCAAACCAAAAGAAAGTAAATTAAAGTTTTGTTTCTTTCCCATTCAAGATAGTTTGCCAGAAATAGGCACAGCATCCTGTACATAGCTTGGGCATTCCCATGTGAATTCCTCTTGTCCTTAAACTCTTCTGCATCTGCCATCTCTTTAATAGCCAGGAACAGAGGCAGGTGTTCCCACATCAAAGGATGTATGCTTATCGAAAGAGCTGCATGGATACCATGCCATAATTTGTACATACTAGAGGAGCTATGACTTCATTGCTTACATTTCAACAGGATGACAGCTGGAGAACGTTGCCATTTCTTGCATCCGAACCTGTTCATGACAGTGAAATACATAACTGCGTTGAACATTAATGCCACTGGCTAATCACAGAATACCGTGGGTGACATATGCCTGTTAAGCCAGTCCACGAGTGTACCATTGCATACAGATGGTGAATGAGGCATTGTTTGCCAAGACCAGCAAGTTCATAACTTTTCTCCAGGGCAAGGAACATCAGTAGGAGAGGACTTTTCACTATTTCAGAGTGGCAGGATTCACAAAATTACACATACTCACCATTGTCATCCATGTAACCAAATGGGTCCTTTCAACAACAGGAAGGAATTCCATTCTTTAAATATTCAGGTTTGTATGTGGCCATTGGAACTACATCATGCAGGTAAATACCAGGTATCCTGAAAGCTGTCATGATGCATTCATCTTCCACCAGTCTCCAGTTTCACCCTTGTTTAGAATGATGAGAGGGGATCTCATAGAAACGTATAAGATTCTGACGGGACGGGACAGGTTAGATGCGGGTAGAATGTTCCCGATATTGGGGAAGTCCAGAACCGGGGACATAGTCTTAGGATAAGGGGTAGGCCATTTAGGACTGAGATGAGGAGAAACTTCTTCACTCAGAGAGTTGTTAACCTATGGAATTCCCTGCTGCAGAGAGTTGTTGATGCCAGTTCATTGGATATATTCAAGAGGGAGTTAGATATGGCCCTTACGGCTAAGGGGATCAAGGGGTATGGAGAGAAAGCAGGAAAGGGGTACTGAGGGAATGATCAGCCATGATCTTATTGAATGGCGGTGTAGGCTCGAAGGGCCGAATGGCCTACTCCTGCACCTATTTTCTATGTTTCTATGTTTCATTCTACCTGAATACATGGATACTGGGAAATTAGAGATACCTGATTAATAACACAAGTTAACCTTTACTTTCCCAATATCAGACCGAATGTAGAAAGCCCAAGGGTTGATCAGAACCCTTATTACTGTGGTTTAGCATATATTACGTGTCACCAAATGGTATAATCAACTTCAGTAGGTGGAAGAAAAACACAGTAGGTGGAAGATATGACTTAGACTATAAACAACAAGTCCGACTTATTGTCAAATTTATTTGTTTTGTCTGTGAAGCGCCTTGGGCTGTTTTGCTACATTAAAGGCACTATATAAATACAAGTTGTTGTTGAACAGTAAAATGATAAATAAGCAGTATTAAATACAAAATAAAATTACAAATTAAAGATTTCAGTATTTTAATTTGGAATATCAAAAAAAAAAGTGTTTCATCTGCACTAACGTTGAAATTGTAACTGACTCATGAAACATGGTCCCTTACATTTTGTGTGGCTCTCTGCTATCACACAATATTTGACTTGTCCTTATCCCAGATAACGTCAGTCTGACTCTCCAAATCAGTCCGAGATACTGCCAAATTTCTTTATAGGCACTCTAGAACAGAGGACATGAAAGCTCATATCTCTCAAACTCAGGGATAACTGCCAATTAAACATATACTTCAAAACAATAAACAGGATGTCAAATGAACATGCCGTTTTTTTGATTCAGAAATCTTTTGCATCCTTTGAAGATCAGGCCCGTAACTGCAGGACATCTAGACTGAATAACACTAATGTATGTGCAGTTAAAATAAACATAAAATCACTTTGTTCCATGACAGCAACCTTAGTTGCTTCATTTCTGTTCTGATGTAACAGTTAAACAGGGGCTGTTCCTTTAACCGGGTTTCATACTGAAGCGACCATAATGAGGAGGAAAAAGAAACAAAATAATTTACCTTTGGACAAAAAGGCTACATTTTTTTCTGGTATCTATTCTGTTCGCTTGACTTATACAGAGCACTTTTCCCAACCAAAGTAACTCAATAGCCAATTGGAGTAGCAAAGATGGCCCCAGGCTCCCCCTCGTCCCATGTCAGCCCCAGCTGAGCATAGATGGATTTCAAGCCTCGAACTTCTTGTCTGTATGCCTCAGTGTTGAACCAGGTGGTGCCTTTTCACACAGGCTAGCATATGACCTGTGATGATCATTTTTGGGAAATATATAAATATCATCATCATCATCATCGGCAGTCCCTCGGAATCGAGGAAGATTTGCTTCCATTCTTAACATGAGTTCTTAGGTGGCTGTACAGTCCAATATGAGAACCACAGTCTCTGTCACAGGTGGGACACATAGTTGTTGAGGGAAGGGGTGGGTGAGACTAGTTTGCCGCATGATCTTTCAGCTGCCTGCGCTTGATTTCTGCATGCTCTCGGCGACGAGACTCGAGTAGCTCAGCGCTCTCCCGCATGTACTTCTTCCACTTAGGGCGGTCTTTGGCCAGGGACTCCCAGGTGTCAGTGGGGATGTTGCACTTTATCAGGGAGGCTTTGAGGGTATCCTTGTAATGTTTCCACTGCTCACCTTTGGCTCGTTTGCCGTGAAGGAGTTTAGAGTAGTGCGCCTACTTTGTAAGTCTCGTGTCTGGTATGCGAACTATGTGGCCTGCACAGCGGGGCTGATCAAGTGTGCTCAGTGCTTCAATGCTGGGGATGTCGGCCTGGACAAGGACGCTAACGTTGGTGCGTCTATCCTCCCAGGGGATTTGTAGGATTTTGCGGAAACATCTTGTGGAAACTTGAGGTGTCTGCTGTCCATGTTTCTGAGCCATTCAGGAGGGCGGGTATTACTACAGCCCTGTAGACCATGAGCTTGATGACAGTAATAGGGCCTGGTCTTCAAACACACTTTTCCTCAGGCGGCCGAAGGCTGCACTGGCGCTGGAGGTGGTGTTGGATCTTGTCGTCAATGCTTGCTCTTGTTGATAGTCGGCTCCCGAGATAAGACAGACTGAGATAAGTCAGACAGAGTCAACATGGATTTATGAAGGCGAAGTCATGTTTGACAAATTTGCTAGAATTCTTTGAAGATGTAACGAACAGGGTGGATAAAGGGGAACCAGTGGATGTGGTGTATTGAACTTCCAGATGGCATTTGACAAGGTGCCACACAAAAGGTAAAAGTTCACGGGTTGGGGGTAATAAATTAGCATGGATGGAGGATTGGCTAACAAACAGAAAACAGAGGGTAGAGATAAATGATTCATTCTCTGGTTAGCAATCAGTAACCAGTGGGGTGCCACAGGGATCAGTGCTGGGACCCCAACTATTTACAATCTATATTAATGACTTGGAGGAAGGGACCGAGTGTAACGTAGCCAAGTTTGCCGACAATACAAAGTTAGGAGGTAAAGCAATGTGAGAGGAGAACACAAAAAAATTGCAAAACATAGAAACATAGAAAATAGGTGCAGGAGTAGGCCATTTGGCTCTCTGAGCCTGCACTACCATTCAATATGATCATGGCTGATCATGCAACTTCAGTACCCCATTCCTGCTTTCTCTCTATACCCCTTGATCCCTTTAGCCGTAAGGGCCACATCTGACTTCAACAACTTTCTGTGGTAGAGAATTCCATAGGTCAACAACTCTCTGAGTGAAGAAGTTTCTCCTCATCTTGGTCCTAAATGGCTTACCCCTTATCCTTAGACTGTGACCCCTGGTTCTGGACTTCCACAACATCGGGAACACTCTTCCTGCATCTAACCAATCCCATCAGAATTGTGTATGTTTCTATGAGATCCCCTCTCATTCTTCTAAATTCCAGTGAATATAAGCCTAGTCGATCCAGTCTTTCTTCATTTGCCAGTCCTGCCATCCCGGGAATCAGTCTGGTGAACCTTCGCTGTGCACCCTCAATAGCAAGAATATCCTTCCTCAGATTAGGAGACCAAAACTGTACACAATATTCAAGGCGTGGCCTCACCAAGGCCCTGTATAACCGCAGTGAGACCTCCCTGCTCCTATACTCAAATCATCTTGCTATGAAGGCCAACATATCATTTGCTTTCTTCACCGCTTGCTGGACCTGCATGCCAACTTTCAATGACTGATGTACCATGACACCCAGGTCTCGTTGCACCTCCCCCTTTCCTAATCTGTCACCATTCAGATAATATTCTGCCTTTCTGTTTTTGCCACCAAAGTGGATAACCTCACATTTATCCACATTATACTGCATCTGCCATGCATTGACCCACTCACCTAACGAATCCAAGTCACCCTGCAGCCTCTTAGCATCCTCCTCACAGCTCACACTGCCACCAACCTTAGTGTCATCTGCAAACTTGGAGATATTACATTCAATTCCTTCATCCAAATCATTAATGTATATTGTAAATTGCTGGGGTCCCATCACTGAACCTTGCGGTACCCCACTAGTCACTGCCTGCCATTCTGAAACGGACCCGTTTATTCCTACTCTTTGCTTCCTGTCTGCCAACCAGTTCTCTATCCACATCATTACATTGCCCCCAATACCATGTGCTTTAATTTTGCACACTAATCTCTTGTGTGGGACCTTGTCAAAAGCCTTTTGAAAGTCCAATTACACCACATCCACTGGTTCTCTCTTGTCCACTCTACTAGTTACATCCTCAAAAATTCTAGAAAATTTGTCAAGCATGATTTCCTTTTCATAAATCCATGCTGACTTGGACCGATCCTGTCACTGCTTTCCAAATGCGCTGCTATTATATCTTTAATAATTGATTCCAACATTTTCCCCACTACCGATGTCAGGCTGACCGGTCTATAATTCCCTGTTTTCTCTCTCCATCCTTTTTTAAAAAATGGGGTTACATTAGCTACCCTCCAATCCATAGGAAAAAGAACATAGACAGGCTAAGTGATTGGGCAAAAATTTAGCAGATGGAGTATAATGTTGGAAAGTGTGAGGTTATGCACTTTGGCAGAAAAAAATCAAAGAGCAAGTTATTATTTAAATGGAGCAAGATTGCAAAGTGCTGCAGTACAGCAGGAACTGGGGGTACTTGTGCATGAAACACAAAAGGTTAGTATGCAGGTACAGCAAGTGATCAGGAAGGCCAATGGTATTTTGGCCTTTATTGCAAAGGGGATGGAGTATAAAAGCAGGGAAGCCTTGCTCCAGTTGTACTGGGTATTGATGAGGCCACACCTGGAATATTGCGTGCAATTTTGGTTTCCATATTTACAATCGGATATATTTGCTTTGGAGGCAGTTCAGAGAAGGTTCACAAGATTGATTCCAGAGAGGGGGTGGGTGGGGAGGGGCGGGGGTTGACTTATGGGGAAAGCTTGAGTAGGTTGGGCCTCTACTCATTGGAATTCAGAAGAATGAGAGGTGATCTTATCGAAACATAAGATTATGAAGGGGCTTTACAAGGTGGTTGCAGAGAGGATGTTTCCACGGATAGGGGAGACTAGAACTAGAGGGCTTAATCTTAGAATAAGAGGCTGCCCATTTAAAACTGAGATGAGGAGAAATTTCTTCTCTGAGGGCTGTGGATCTGTTGAATTTGCTGCCTCAGAGAGCTGTGGAAGGTGGGACATTGAATAAATTTAAGACAGCAAGACAGTTTCTTAAACGATAAGGGAATAACGGGTTATGGAGGGCGGGCAGGGAAGTGGACCTGAGTCCATGATCGGATCAGCCGTGATCGTATTAAATGGCGGAGCAGGCTCGAGGGGCCGTATGGCCTGCTCCTGCTCCAATTTCTTATGTCTTATATATAAGGGAAGTGGTCCACGTTGTCCAGGGCCGCGCCGTGGATCTTCATGACTGGGGGGCAGTGCTGTGCGGCGAGGACAAGCTGGTGGAGGACCTTTGTCTTACTGATGTTTAGCGTAAGACCCATGCTTTCGTATGCCTCAGTAAATATGTCAACTACGTCCTGGAGTTCAGTCTCTCTATGTGTGCAGACACAGGCGTCGTCCGCGTACTGTAGCTCGACGACAGAGGTTGGGGTGGTCTTGAATCTGGCCTGGAGACGGCGAAGATTGAACAGGTTCCCACTGGTTCTGTTGTTTAGTTCCACATCAGCCGGGAGCTTGTCGACTGAGGTGGAGCATGGCAGCGAGGAAGATTGAGAAGAGGTTTGGGGAGATGATGTAGCCCTGCTTGACCCCCGGTCCGGACATGGATGGGGTCTGTGATGGATCCGTTGGTAAGGATCACGGCCTGCATGTCGTCATGGAGCAGGCGGAGGATGTTGACGTACTTTTGGGGGCAACCGAAACGGAGGAGGACGCTCCATTGACCCTCGTGGTTGACAGTGATAAAGACCTTTGTAAGGTCGAAGAAGGCCGTGTATAAAGGCTGGCGCTGTTCTCTGCATTTTTCCTGCAGCTGTCGCGCTGCAAAAGTCATGTCCGTTGTGCCCCGTAGGGGACGAAATCTGCACTGTGACTCCGGGTGGAGCTCCTCGGCCACGGGGAGAAGACGGTTGAGGAGGACTCTAGTGATGACTTTCCCAGTGGCTGATAGGGAGATTCCTCTGTAGTTGCCGCAGTCGGACTTGTCCCCTTTTTTTAAAGATGGTCACAATCACTGCATCTCTGAGATCTCCTGGCATGCTCTCCTCCCTCCAGATGAGAGAGATGAGTTCATGAATTTGTCGCCAACAGTGCCTCTCCGCCATACTTCAGCAGGGATTCCATCCGCTCCCATAGCCTTGTTGTTTTTGAGCTGTCTTCTGGCTTTTTCTACCTCGTGCAGTGTTGGGGTTTCACTGAGGTGGTGGCGGGTAGCATGCTGCAGAGAACACAAAGAAAGCCTCGATTGAGGAAATCTTCAAAGTGCTCCTTCCAGCGGTCCCTGACTGCCTCGGTATCTTTGATGAGTGTTTCCCCGTTCTTGGCCAGCAGTGGGGTGGGACCTTGGGAGTTTGGGCCGTAGGTGGTAAATAGTGGATGGATGCATTCCTTGCCTAATTATAGACAACTGAGTCATGAGATTGAATGTTTTTTTTCAATTATGTTTTAATTTTGTTAAGACATTGGCCTGGAAATTCCGACATTCCGGGCCCATACGAAGTTTCTACGGACCCAGAAAGACATCGGAAAAGCCGGTTTTCAGTGCGAAAACAGGCTTTTCCGATTTGTCAAGCGAGGACATTTGCACGGGCAAGATTGCAGGATTTACGCATGCCTTGCCTGGCAAAAATCCTGAAAACTCTTGCGCCTGATAGCAGGCGCATAGCCTACTTTTACAGACTAAAGAGTTTAAAAACATATCAAAAACATGATTAAAATAAAATTTTTTTAAATATATTTATGTTAAAACCCTGCCCACTCAGGTAATGTTTTTTCAAACCCTAAACCTAACTTTTTAAAAAAAATCAGCATTTTTTTTCTTTAAAAAATATTTATAACAACTTTAATTTCTATTAGTGTATTTATATGAGGTGTTTGTTCAATGTTTTATGTAGTGTTTGTGCATTTTAGGGTTTTTCTGATTCATAGTAATAGGAGATTTGTAAGTTACGAATCTCCTATTACTATGAGGAAATACTTACCTGTGACTGGGTGTCCAGGCCCAGGGAGGAATTTTGATCCAACTTTAGCTCAAAAAAACGGGTAGGTTGGGGTCGGGAGGGAAGTTAAAGTGTTAAAAATCAGAGTCCCGACCAGAACCTGCCTCCGAACCGCCCATTTCCGGTTTTAATGTGGGGTGTGGGGGGGGGGTGTCAGCCAACCCACTCCCAGGAGGCAGGTCCCACATTTAAGAATCAGATACATGAAATATAAAAATCTTGTCAGATAGAAATAATGGGGCAGAAATGCCTCTCGAGGTCTTCCCGCGGGCAAAGCACCAAATAATGGACATAAAATGTGCACTTACCTTAAGCTGCTAGGCCTGCTCGAGATCCCGGTCCGGAGGCCTCTCGTGACTGCGCGTCGCAGCACGTTCACATTGGGATGTCCGCAGGAGTTACGTGCGCCTGGACACCCAGTCACAGGTAAGTATTTTCTCATTCATAAAACATTTAAAAAACACCTCACATAAATACACTAATAGAAATTAAAGTTGTTATAAATGTTTTTTAAAGAAAAAAATTGCCAATTTAAAAAAAAAAGTTAGGGTTAGGGTTTGAAATAACATTACCTGATGTTTTTTAAAATTTTATTTTAATCATGTTTTTGATATGTTTTAAAACTCTTAAGCCTGTAAAAGTAGGCTATGCGCCTGCTATCAGGCGCAAGAGTTTTGAGGACTAATAAATCCCGCAATCTTGCCCGTGCAAAATTTCAAATTTTGATGAAATGATTTTTTTGTTAACTAAGATTATAGTATTATGAGAATCATCTTTTAGTGAGGACGCATATTAAAAGGAGAGATTTGCTGTTCGCAAAGGAGTCATAAACCATGTGTGTTGCATCAGATGTCATTACATGTTGGACAGCATTATACTGGGCCCTACTGTATTTACAAGAATTTATTTCCTAATTTTAAACAAATACCCTACTGTTTCCACAATCTTTCCTCCAACCGATTCATTTCAAGAAGTCATCCTATCACCATTATGGCATCATCAACAAATTAGTCCAGCTGTACTTGACTGGCAATTGACAAATCAGTTTTCAGCATTCAATGGGGTGTAATTAAAAACAGTGATGGGTGCAATTATTTCCTCTCTGAAAGGTGAAATGTTGAACAGCATGCTCCCACATTAATTTTTCCATATCGACCTTTGGCAGTCTATCCAAAGCCATGATTAAATAGCTAAAGTATGATTTATTTCTGCGCTAGTGGTTTAACACTTACCCTATGATTAGCAATCAGTGCTTCCAAGTAGTTTAAGCTTCCAATTTAAGTGCTAATCTTGAAAAATAGTTTATGTAATGCTGAGGCAAATCAAAAGATGGCTGCTAGGAAAGTCTATTAAATTGAATTGAACATTTCTTTTCATTCTAAATCCTCCATACCCTAGAGATGTACAGCCTAGCTTGATAAATTCCAGAAAAGCCACATGCGCAGGAAAAATAATCTTTTATGCTAATATAAATAATACTGCATATGATGACTTCATTCTATAATATTATAAAGCTCGAGGATTTGTGCCTTTTCACAAGTTCATTTTCTTCAGCTAACATCTTAGCTCCTTGTGCCCGACTTCTTATCAACAAAATTTGGAACGAGGTGGGCGCTGGAATTTTAACCTAAAAAAAAACGGGTGGGTTGGGATCGGGAGGGAAGTTAGTGTTAAAAATTTGAATCCTGACCAGAACCCACCTCCTACCCGCCACTTCCGGTTATAACAGTGGTGGGACCGGGGGCAGGCTGCCAACCCACTCCAGGAGGTGGGTCCCGCATTTAAAATATTATAATGAGGCTGGCGTGCCTCAGATTTAACCTGCATTTTAAATTTTACTGTGGCAAGGTGGATTTCACAGGCCTCGGTGAAACCCAACAGCTAATGGAAAGTGAGGACTGCTGGATCCAGGAGGTAAGTGCATTTATTGTACCTCCTGGATCCAGCATCCCTGCCGAACCCCACCCTGCAAACTGAGACACCTCCCCTCCCGCCACACAACGAGGCCTCCGATTCTGTTCCCGGGCCTCCGATCACCTTCCTGTAATTCCTAAAGGCCGACCCCATTCTTTTCCCCCTTCCTCCCCTCGATCATTCTCCAGGCCGGTGATGTTCTCTGTCTTTCCCCACCATCCGGCCCCCAATGTCTTCTGTCTCCGGTCCCCGACCACCCCTCTGGCCTCTGATGTTCTCTGCCACTGGCCCCCGCCTAACCTGATCCCTTCCTCTTCTCTGCGACCTAGTGTCGCAGGCCTACCCTCCCACAGCCATCTGGCAGGCTGAGAGTGAGAAGCAGAGGTTTCAAATGCAAATCATACCCTGCTGTTAATTCGTCAGGACCTGCGGAAATGCTTCCGAGCACCACCCTGTTCTCAATCAGCCTCCTGATTAACATTCCAGCCAAAGTCTCGAACCTCTGTAGAGAGGTAGGTTGGATTAAACACTTGTTCAATATGGCCTGTTCAGATTTTCGGTGTTTCTTTTTCGGGTTTTCCAGGAGTCAAAAGCAGACGTTGATTGACAATCTTTCAGAAAAGATCATACTAGTCTGTCCATCTTGGGACAAGTACAGAAAATAAAATAAAGCTATGCTTCAATGGTAACACAGCAGCTAGTCCTATGCTCTCGAGATGACCATATAGAGAGCAGATGTAGCAGGAAAAAACAAACTTAGAATATTAGGAATCAAAACACAAATCAACTTAAATAAAAGACATTCTGATGTAAATTTATAACCATATTACATCACTTGATCATTATTTTGTTAAATACATTTTCTTGCTACTTAAAACAGGGTCTGATGTAATGTTTTCCTACTTTCAAAGATTGAAGTGAGTTCTGATGGAGACCTAGAGTCCAGTCTTTAAATACAATTACCAAATACGGTTTATTCATTTATTGTGCACTCGCTACAGGCTGACTGGTATACTAAAGAAATATTTAGTAACAGGGTAATGGAATCTGTGGCCAGGGACCAGAGTTTGTGGTGATGGCTGAAGACAAAGGGCTGGACTTTTGGTCTTCTGCCACCCATCTGAGCGCCCTGGAGGGGCGGCAATGGCGGCAGAAAGCACCTATGCCCGGGCGGACAGCTTCCAGCGCCTCGCCGGGACATTCGATGCCGATATCGATGGGGTGCTGTCCAGAAGTGGTGAGCCGGTTTGCAACGCCCCTGATTGTGACAGGGTTTTGTTTGCCGCCCGATCGGTCGCGCGCCCTGGTGGGAACGCCTGTGACAGCAAGTGTTCTAATCTGTAGCACCGCAGTGAGGTGAGTAAGGCCGACCTCGGTTCAGTGTGATTGTTCAAAAAAATTTGCTTTTTTTGCAGTTTATGCTGTGGCGTGAGCTATGGATTGGGAATGTTTTTGGTCGGTTTTTTTCAGGTTCCCCCCCGCGCCCCTCCACCCCCAGGCCTCTGTTATAGCACTCCGAGGCCAGCTGTTTAGCTCGGGATCTTTTCCTTGCTCAGCCTATCTTAGCGCGCACTCTAAACTCTGGGCCCAGCTGATGAATTTTGCAGTTGCAGACGCAAACCATTTGCTGTGCAAAATTTACAGCTCCACCCGGGACACCGCCCCAACTGAGGCGCGACCAAATTTTTCCCCCAGTAGCGTTGTTCCTCCCAATGTTTAATTGGAGGAAATTTCTGTTTGCTCAAAACTGGATGTCATACAAGCCGCATGACAAATCATAGGCAGTAGAGGGGATGAGAGAGGTGGTGGTGAAGTTGAGCAGGATATCGTGAGCAAACATGTGGCCGGTAATGGTTTTTTTTGGGACGATGTTGCAGAGGGGCAGCTTGCAGATGAGAAAATGAGGGAACCAAAGATAGATCTCCAGATATAATGTTGCAGGAGAAGCCATTGCAGGAGGTTTTCTGACCACGACTGGATAGATATGAATGGAACCAGTTTAGAGCAATCCCATTAAGCTGGATAATGGAGGAGAATGTTAGAGGAGCATGGTGTGGTCTGTTTGTATCTGTAAAGCATACACTCCCATGTTCCGCCACTAGGGAGTGCATCCCCTGAAGTCCCAAGGGATCCCAGCATCCCTTGGGAGCACTGTATATAAGCCGGCCCCTAAGGCCTGTTCCTCACTCTGCAGTGTCTTAATAAAGACTGAGGTCACTGTTACTTTAACTTCCCTGTGTGCAGTCTCATCTGTGTTAGGAACACAATAACTGGCGACGAGTATACGAATCCAACGCAAAGATGCAGCAAACTGTGGGCATCCTGGAGAAGTTCTCGGAGGGCGAGGACTTGGAAGCCTATGTCGAACGGCTAGACCAGTACTTTGAGCTGGAAGGAGAAGGAAGCGCTGCAAAAAAGGGAACGGTCCTCCTCACAATCTGTGGGGCACCGACCTACCGCCTCATGAAGAATATTCTGGCTCTGGTGAAACCCACAGAAAAGTCATATGAGCAGCTGTGTACACTGGTTCGGGAGCATCTTAACCCGAGGGAGAGTGTGCTGATGACGAGGTATCGGTTCTACACATGCCAGCGATCTGAAGGTCAGGAAGTGGCGAGCTACGTCGCCGAGCTAAGGCGACTTGCAGGACAATGTGAGTTTGATGGCTACCTGGAGCAAATGCTCAGAGACTTTTTTGTACTGGGCATTGGCCACGAGACCATCTTACGAAAACTTTTGACTGTAGAGACACCGACCCTCAGTAAGGCCATTGCGATAGCACAGGCGTTTATGTCGACCAGTGATAACACCAAACAAATCTCTTAGCACACAAGTGCTAGCAATGTTCATAAATTAACTGGAACTGTGTTTGCGAGCAGAAATGTACAGGGCAGAAGCCACGAGTCTGCAACTGCCAGCAGGCCTCAGGTGATCCAGATGACTCAGAGTCCGCAACAAAGGATGAATACAAGGCAATTCACACCTTGTTGGCGTTGTGGAGGCTTCCATTCAGCCTATTCATGCTGCTTCAAAGGGTATGTTTGCAAGAGCTGTGGAACAATGGGGCACCTCCAACGAGCTTGCAGACGAGCTGCAAGCTCTGCAAAAACCTGCTAACCACCACGTGGCAGAGGAAGATTGGTCCATGGTGGATCAAAGTAATTTCGAGCCTCAAAGAGGAGGCAGATGCTGAAGTACAAGGGGTGCACACATTTTCGACGAAATGTCCACCTATAATGTTAAATGTAAAATTGAATGGCTAACCCGTAGCCATAGAACTGGACACTGGCGCTAGACAATCCATCATGAGTAAAAAGATATTTGAGAGACCAGCCCTGAGCCCCATCCACATGAAACTGAGAACGGACACCAAAGAGCTTATCACTGTCCTGGGCAGCGGCATGGTCAAGGTCACCTACCAGGGCACGGTGCACGAACTGCCACTCTGGATTGTCCCGGGCAATGGCCCCACACTGCTTGGAAGGAGCTGGCTGGGCAAAATCCGCTGGAACTAGGATGACATCTGAGCGCTATCACATGTCGATGAGACCTCATGTACCCAGGTTCTTAACAAATTTCCTTCCCTTTTTGAGCCAGGGATTGGAAACTTTTCCGGGGCGAAGGTGCGGATCCACTTGATCCCAGAGGCACGACCCATTCACCACAAGGTGCGAGCGGTACCTCACATGATGGGGGAGAGAGTGGAAATCGAGCTGGACAGGCTGCAACACGAGGGCATCATCTCCCCAATGGAATTCAGCGAGTGGGCCAGCCCGATTGTTCCAGTACTCAAAAGTGATGGCACGGTCAGGATTTGCGGCGATTATAAAGTAACTATTAATCATTTCTCGCTACAGGACCAATACCCGCTACCGAAGGCAGACGACGTATTTGCGACGCTGGCAGGAGGCAAGACGTTCACCAAGCTTGACCTGACTTCGGCCTACATGACGCAGGAGCTGGAAGAGTCTTCGAAGGGCCTCACCTGCATCAACACGCACAAGGGACTGTTCATCTGCAACAGATGCCCGTTTGGAATTCGGTCGGCTGCAGCGATCTTCCAGAGAAACATGGAGAGCCTACTCAAGTCGGTAGCACGCATGGTGGTTTTTCAGGACGTCATATTGGCCACGGGTCGGGACACCGTCGAGCACCTACAAAACCTGGAGGAGGTCCTCCAGTGACTGGATCGTGTAGGGCTGTGGCTGAAGAGGTCGAAATGCGTCATCTTGGCAACAGAAGTGGAGTTTTTGGGGAGAAAGATCGTGGCGGGTGGCATTTGGCCCACAGACGCCAAGACAGAGGCTATCAAGAACATGCCCAGGCCACAGAACGTCACGGAGCTGTGGTCGTTCCTGGGACTCCTCAGCTATTTTAGTAACTTCCTACTGGGGTTAAGCACCCTCTTCGAGCCCCTACATGTGTTATTGCGTAAAGGTGAGAACTGGGTATGGGAAAAAAACCAAATAATTGCTTTTGAGAAAGCCAGAAACATTTTATGCTCCAACAAGCTGCTTGTATAGTATAACCCGTGTAAAAGACTTGTGCTAGCATGTGATGCGTCGTCGTACGGAGTCGGGTGTGTATTACAACAAGCTAACGTTGCGGGGAAATTGCAACCTGTCGCCTATGCCTCCAGGAGCTTGACTAAGGCCGAGAGGGCCTACAGCATGATTGAGAAAGAGGCATTAGCATGTGTGTCCTCGGGGTAAAGAAAATGCATCAGTACCTGTTTGGCCTCAAATTTGAGCTGGAAACCGATCACAAGCCCCGGATATCCCTGTTGGCTGAAAACAAGGGGATAAATACTAATGCCTCAGCCTGCATACAAAGGTGGGCACTCGCGCTATCAGCGTATAACTATTACCTCTGCCACAGGCCAGGCACCGAGAACTGTGCGGATGCTCTCAGTCGGCTACCATTGCCCACCGCGGGGGTGAAAATGGCGCAGCCTGCAAACTTGTTGATGGTGACGCAGCCCGCAGACTTGTTGATGGTCATGGAAGCGTTTGAAAATGATAAATCACCTGTCACGGCCCACCAGATTAGGACTTGGACCAGCCAAGATCCTCTGCTGTCCCTAGTAAAAAAAACTGTGTACTGCATGGGAGCTGGGCCAGCATCCCCGTTGAAATGCAAGAGCTAATCAAGCCGTTCCAGCAGCGAAAGGACGAGTTGTCCATTCAGGCAGACTGCCTGTTGTGGGGTAACCGCACAGTGCTACCCAAAAAGGGCAGGGAGACGTTCATCTCTGATCTCCACAGCACACACCCGGGTATAGTAATGATGAAAGTGATAGCCAGAACCGACGTGTGGTGGCCGGGTATCGACTCTGACTTAGAGTCCTGTGAACGGCAATGTAGAGTATGTGCTCAGTTGAGCAACGCGCCCAGAGAGGCACCACTACGTTTGTGGTCCTGACCCTCCAGACCATGGTCGAGGATCCATGTCGACTATGCGGGCCCGTTTCTCGGTAAATTGTTCCTGGTCGTGGTGGATGCTTTTTCAAAATGGATTGAATGTGAAATAATGTCAGGAAGCACCGCCACCGCCACCATTGAAAGCCTGAGGGCCATGTTTGCCACCCACGGCCTGCCTGACATACTGGTCAGTGACAACGGGCCATGTTTCACCAGTGCCGAATTTAAAGTATTCATGACCCGCAATGGGATCAAACATGTCACCTCCGCCCCGTTAAAACCAGCCTCCAATGGGCAGGCAGAGCATGCAGTACAAACAATCAAACCGAGCCTTAAATGAGTCACAGAAGGCTCACTCCAAACCCGCCTGTCCCAAGTACTGCTCAGCTACTGCACGAAACCCCACTCGCTCACAAGGGTGCTCCCGGCTGAGCTACTCATGAAAAGGACACTTAAAACCAGACTCTCGCTGGTTCACCCCAACCTGCATGATCAGGTAGAGAGCAGGCGGCAGCAACAAAATGTGAACGATGGTCGCGCCACTATGTCACAGGAAATTGATCTGAATGATCCTGTGTATGTGCTAAACTATTGTCATGGTCCCAAGTGGATTGCGGGCACAGTGAAAGCTAAAGAAGGGAGTAGTTTGTAGTCAAACTAAACAATGGACAAATTTGCAGAAAGCACCTGGACCAAACGAGGCTGCGGTTCACAGACTGCGCTGAACAACCCACAGCAGACACAACCTTTTTCAAGCCCACAACACACACCCAAACGATCAACGACACCACCCCGGACCAGGAAATCGAACCCACCATGCCCAACAGCCCAGCAAGGCCAGGCTCACCCAGCAGCCCTGCAGGGCCAACAACATGCCAGCCCAGCGAGGGCACAGCCAACACACCAGAACAGATATTTGTACCGAGGCGGTCCACCAGGGAAAGAAAGGCTCCCGACCACCTCCCTTGTAAATAGTTTTCACTTTGACTTTGCGGGGGAGTGATGTTGTGTATCTGTAAAGCATGCACTCCCATGTTCCGCAACCAGGGAGTGCATCCCCTGAAGTCCCAAGGGATCCCAGCATCTCTTGGGAGCACTGTATATAAGCCGGCCCCTAAAGGCCTGTTCCTCACTCTGGGGTGTCTTAATAAAAACTGGGGTCACTGTTACTTTAACCTCTCTTTGTGCAGTCTCATCTGTGTTAGGAACACAAACCGTGCCAAAGGCTGCAGACAGGTCGAGACGGATGAGGAGGGTTAGTTTACCATCATCATTGTCACATAAGGATGCAATTTTTGACTATTATGAGGATCTTTTTTAGTACTGTGGCAAAAACATAGAATCATAGAAAATAGGTGCAGGAGTAGGTCATTCGGCCCTTCGAGCCTGCACCACCATTCAATATCATCATGGCTGATCATGAAACTTCAGTTCCCCATTCCTGCTTTCTCTCCATACCCCGTGATCCCTTTAGCTGTAAGGGCCACATCTAATTCCCTTTTGAATATCTAACGATCTGACTTCAACTTTCTGTAGTAGAGAATTCCACAGGTTCACAATTCTCGGGTTGAAGAAGTTTCTCCTCATCTCGGTCCTAAATAGCTTACCCCTATCTTTAGACTGTGACCCCTGGTTCTGGCCTTCCCCAACATCGGGAATATTCTTCCTGAATCTAACCTGTCCAATCAGAATTTTATATGTTTCTATGAGATCCCCTCTCATTCTTCTAAATTCCAGTGAATATAAGCCTAGTCGATCCAGTCTTTCTTAATATTTCAATCCTGCCATCCCGGGAATCAGTCTGGTGAACCTTCGCCGTACTCCCTCAATAGCAAGAATGTCCTTCCTCAGATTAGGAGACCAAAACTGCACACAATATTCAAGGTGTGGCCTCACCAAGGCCCTCTACAACTGCAATAAGACCTCCGTGCTCCTATACTCAAATCCTATCGCTATGAAGGCCAACATGCTATTTGCCGCCTTCACCGCCTGCTGTACCTGCATGCCAACTTTCAATGACTGATGTATCATGATACCCAGGTCTCTTTGCCCATTTCCTTTTCCTAATTTGTCACCATTCAGATAATATTCTGTCTTCCTGTTTTTGCCACCAAAGTGGATAACCTCACATTTATCCACATTATACTGCATCTGCCATGCATTTGCCCACTCACCTAACCTGTCCAAGTCACCCTGCAGCCTCTTAGCATCCTCCTCACAGCTCACACTGCCACCCAGCTTGGTGTCATCTGAAAACTTGGAAATATTACATTCAATTCCTTCATCCAAATCATTAATGTACATTGTAGATAGCTGGGGTCCCATCACTAACCTTGTGGGTCCCCACGAGTCACTGCCTGCCATTCTGAAAAGGATCCATTTATTCCTACTCTTTGCTTCCTGTCTGCCACCCATTTCTCTATCCACGTCAATACATTACCCCCAATACCATGTGCTTTAATTTTGCACGCTAATCTCTTGTGTGGGACCTTGTCAAAAGCCTTTTGAACGTCCAAATAAACCACACCCACTGGTTCTCCCTTATCCACTCTACTAGTTACATCTTCAAAAAATTCTAGAAAATTTGTCAAGCATGATTTCCATTTCATAAATCCATGCTGACTTGGACCGATCCAACCAAATGTGCTGTGGTTACATCTTTAATAATTGATTCCAACACTTTCCCCACTACCGATGTCAGGCTAACGGGTCTATAATTCCCTGTTTTCTCGCTCCCTCCTTTTTTAAAAAGTGGGTTTACATTAGCTACCCTCCAATCCATAGGAACTGATCCAGAGTCTATAGAATGTTGGAAAATGACAACCAATGCATCCACTATTTCTAGGGCTTCTTCCTTAAGTACTCTGTGATGCAGACTATCAGGCCCTGGAGATTTATTGGCCTTCAATCCCATCAATTTCCCTAACACAATTTCCTGACTAATAAGGATTTCCTTCAGTTCCTCCTTCTCGCTCGACCCTCGGTTCCCTAGTATTTCCGAAAGGCTATTTGATGTCTTCCTTAGTGACGACAGAACCAAAGTATTTGTTCAATTGGTCTGCCATTTCTTTGTTCCCCATTAAAATTCACCTGATTCTGACTGCAAGGGACCGACATTTGTCTTTACTAATCTTTTTCTCTCCACATATCTATAGAAGCTTTTGCAGTCAGTTTTTATGTTCCCAGCAAGCTTCCTCTCATACTCTATTTTCCCCCTCCTAATTAACCCTTTGTCCTCCTCTGCTGAATTCTAAAGTTCTCCCAGTCCTCGGGTTTGCTGCTTTTTCTGGCCAATTTATATGCCTCTTCCTTGGATTTAACACTATCCCGAATTTCCCTTGTTAGCCACAGTTGAGCCACCTTCCCCGTTTTATTTTTACACGAGACAGGGACGTAGAATTGTTGACGTTCATCCATGTGATCTTTAAATGTCTGCCATTGCCGATCCACCGTCAACCCTTTAAGTATCATTTGGCAGTCTATCCTAGCCAATTCACGTCTCATACCATCGAAGTTACCTTTCCTTAAGTTCAGGACCCTAGTCTCTGAATTAACTGTGTCACTCTCCATCTTAATGAAGAATTGATCATATTATGGTCACTCTTCCTCAAGGGGCCTTGCACAACAAGATTGCTAAGTAATCCTCTCTCATTGCACAACAACTCGTCTAGGATGGCCAGCTCTCAAGTTGGTTCCTCGACATATTGGTACTCCACTTACCCGACAGTATAATATTGTGCCCCTGCCTCTAATGGATCTATTCTTCAGATGGAAAAAGACATGCCTAGGGATGGTTTTGGAGGAGTCTATGATGTTGATTGAAAGGTAGAATTCTGTGAGTATGACGAGGCTGTTGCTTGATTATTCTGTGATACAGCTTGGGCACCACTGTCCAGATGTTAGAGAAGAGGACTTTGCAGTGTCCACTGGGCTAGCATTGCATGAGTCTTGTCCTGATCCAAATACTTGGTTGTTGATAATAGATCCTTCCATTATTTCACCCCTCAATCTTACTAGGCCATCTCGAAGTGCATTAGAATTCAACTACATACTGCTGGACTGGAATCATGTGTTAGCCAGATTGGGTAGGGTGGTAGGTTCCCTTCCCTGAAGGACGTTGGATTTTTAAAATGGCAGTCATTTCTCTGGTGCGATCGAAGTTTACAACTTGGTGAGATTTAAGCTCATAATCTCTGTGTTCTTAGTCCATGAGGAGGAACTTCTTCACTGAGAGAGTTGTTAATCTATGAAATTCCCTACCGCAGAGAGTTGTTGATGCCAGTTTGTTAGATATATTCAAGAGGGAGTTAGATATGGCCCTTGTGGCTAAAGGGATCAAGGGGTATGGAGAGAAAGCAGGAACGGGGTACTGAAGGAATAATCAGCCATGATCTTATTGAATGGTGGTGCAGGCTCGAAGGGCCGGATGGCCTGCTCCTGCACCAATTTTCTATGTTTCTATGGCCCCAAGTTTCCACATGATTTGCTCCTGATTTTTAGGAGCAACTGGTGGAGAACGGAGTATCTTAGAAATCGGAATTCTCCACATTTAAGTTTTCTGCAGTTCTAGTCAGGTAGAACAGTTTCACTTTGGAACAGAATTTTTTTTTCAAAAGGGGGCGTGTCTGGCCACTGACGCCTGATTTGAAAGTTTCCACAGTGAAAACATACTCCAAACTAACTTAGAATGGAGCAAGTGAAGATTTTTGTAGGCTTGAAAAATCCTTGTCTACACATTAAAAAATCAGGCGCAGCTTACAAATTAGGCATCCGGAACGAGGTTGGGGGGGGGGGGGGTGGAAGGGAAGTCATTACATTCTACAGTAAATCCTTAGTTATACTTATACAAATATTATACAAATAAATCCAACCTGAATAAACATTTATAAGCAAAGAAAAGATTAAATAAACCATGTTCCTACCTGTGTGAAAGTGCTTCAGGCAGGCCTGTCAGGCAGCCGTTCCCGACGGGCCCGACCGACGGCAGCGGGGGGGAGGCAGTGAGAAGGCTGCAGGAAGCCTCAGAAGTTCAGGCAGCCGTTCCCGACGGCAGGGGCGGGGAGGCAGTGAGGGCCCGACCGACGGCAGCGGGGGGGAGGCAGGGAGAAGGCTGCAGGAAGCCTCAGAAGTTGAGGCAGCCGTTCCCGACGGGCCCGACCGACGGCAGGGGGAGAAAGCTGCAAGAAGCCTCAGTGCTGATCATGGAAGGGCAATGTGGTTTTATTAAAAAATGTTAAAAATTGAACAGCTACAAAGAACTACAAAAATTGCCGAGTGCCAATGTTTCATTCAAACTGCGCGTGCGCCAACGCTCCAACGCGCATGCGCAGGGTTGCCGGCACGAAGAAAACTCATTTAAATGGTACCCGCCCCCTCCTACGTACAAAATCGGCGCGAGTGGTAGGCTCCGCCCCCTGGGCGCCGCGCCAAGCAGACGTCGATGTGAAAAATGGGTGCCCAGCTCGGAGGGGTGCCTGTTTTGCCGCGTGTGGAAACTTGGGGCCAATGTTTCTATTACTTTTATCACGAGGCTATTGTTGAAACAGCACTGGTGCTTAAAAGAATATTGGGAGGCTTCCCCAAACCAGATTCTGTATTCCCATCTGTATTGTTCGGTTAGGCAACGCACCTCTACCTGCAAGGGATCACATCATTTTGTTTGGTGTCCCCTCCCTCAAAGACATTTACAGTCTCCTTCTGTGAGGCGATTTTGCCTGCTTGCACATAATGCTAACATAGAGAAAATCCTAAGTAGGTGCACCCAACTTCCTGATATACATTCCTGGTGAGTGAAGGTCGACACTGAGAGTGCAAATTTGTAAAATAATCCCCCATAAGCTGAGTGCAAGCCTGGGAAGGAGGAAAAGTCCAAAGATCATCAATTCCACATTATTGCATTGTGAATTCAGCAATGAAAGACAACTGCCTCACCTGACTGATACTCATTCGTCTCAAAGTCCCTTCTGAAGCAAAATAATGCATGCTAGTAAAATAAATCGCTTATTATTGATGCTGTGTTTGCTGCTGGGGAATAATTAAAATAAACTGTTAACTGGCTCAAATAATAGGGGGTCGAAATTGGTCAATGCATAAGGTCCGCCCATAAGGTATGCAGGTGGTACGTCGTTTCAAATCGGCGGCATACCGCCAAGACTGAAGAGGATAAACTTGGTCAAATTTTTTAGGCAGTATGCCAGCGGTCGGCAGTGAGCAGTATGTAACTTAGTAGTCGATCCAGATTGACGTTCTCTTCAGTGAACGGTGTGGCACTGAACTGCGCATGCGCGATTTTTTTTCCCCCGTTTTTTTTTATACAGAAGTGTCTTACCTGCGATTTCAGGGGTCAAGGGTCACCCGCATATGCGCAGTGACTTGAAGAGGAAGGAGGGAGAGAGAGTGAGGAGGAACAATAAGCTAGTCGACGGGCAGTTACTTGAAAAACACAGTGCAGAGTTTTAAAAAAATATTCCAAAGCAATATTTCTACAGTTTGAAGAATAAGAAGAGATATTTTGCAAAGCAAAAATCATAACAGAAATGTTATGGAAATATAAAAAAAAATAAAAGCACAGGAACATCGAAAAGGATGGGAGGTTGACAGCGCCTGCCTTCAACGAGACGGCAGTGCTAGTGCTGTTGGGGAGGAGTTCAACTAATATGGCAGGGGGATGGGAACCAATGCAGGGAGACAGAGGGAAACAAAAAGGAGACAAAAGCAAAAGACAGAAAGGAGATGAGTAAAAGTGGAGGGCAGAGAAACCCAAGGCAAAAAACAAAAAGGGCCACTGAATATATAGGGGCTGCAGGAGGGGTCAAAACTAAAAATCATGGTTTAAAAACTAGTATTAATACACTCTACCTAAATGCACGCAGCATTCGAAATAAAGTAAATGAGTTGACGGCACAAATCATTCCAAATGGGTATGATTTGGTGGCCATTACAGAAACGTGGTTGCAGGGTGGCCAAGACTGGGAATTAAACATACAGGGGTATCTGACGATTCGTAAAGATAGACAAGAAGGGAAAAGAGGTGGGGTAGCTCTGTTCATAAAGGATGATATCAGGGCAGTTGTGAGAGATGATATTGGATCTAATGAACAAAATGTTGAATCATTGTGGGTGGAGATTAGAGATAGTAAGGGGAAAAAGTCACTGGTGGGCGTACTTTATAGGCCCCCAAATAATAATTTCACGGTGGGGCGGGCAATAATCAAGGGAATAATGGAGGCATGTGAAAAAGGAACGGTAGTAGTCATGGGGGATTTTAACCTACATATCGATTGGTCAACTCAAATCGCACGGGGTAGCCTGGAGGAGGAATTCATAGAATGCATACGGGATTGTTTCTTTGAACAGTATGTAACAGAACCTACAAGGGAGGAAGCTATCTTGGATCTGGTCCTGTGTAATGAGACAGGAATAATAAACGATCTCCTAGTAAAAGATCCTCTCGGAATGAGTGATCACAGTATGGTTGAATTTGTAATACAGATTGAGGGTGAGGAAGTAGTGTCTCAAACGAGTGTACTATGCTTAAACAAGGGGGACTACAGTGGGATGAGGGCAGAGTTGGCTAAAGTAGACTGGAAACGCAGACTAAACTGTGGCACAATTGAGGAACAGTGGAGGACTTTTAAGGAGCTCTTTCATAGTGCTCAACAAAAATATATTCCAGTGAAAAAGTAGGGCGGGAAGAGAAAAGATAACCAGCCGTGGATAACCAAGGAAATAAAGGAGAGTATCAAATTAAAAACCAATGCGTATAAGGTGGACAAGGTTAGTGGGAAACTAGAAGATTGGGAAAATTTTAAACAACAGCAAAGAATGACTAAGAAAGCAATAAAGAAAGGAAAGATAGATTACGAAGGTAAACTTGCGCAAAACATAAAAACGGATAGTAAAAGCTTTTACAGATATATAAAATGGAAAAGAGTGACTAAAGTAAATGTTGGTCCCTTAGAAGATAAGAAGGGGGATTTAATAATGGGAAATGTGGAAATGGCTGAGACCTTAAATAATTATTTTGCTTCGGTCTTCACAGTGGAAGACACAAAAACCATGCCAAAAATTGCTGGTCACAGGAATGTGGGAAGGGAGGACCTTGAGACAATCACTATCACTGGGGAGGTAGTGCTGGACAGGCTAATGGGACTCAAGGTAGACAAGTCCCCTGGTCCTGATGAAATGTATCCCAGGGTATTAAAAGAGATGGCGGAAGTTGTAGCAGATGCATTCGTTATAATCTACCAAAATTCTCTGGACTCTGGGGAGGTACCAGCGGATTGGAAAGCAGCTAATGTAATGCCTCTGTTTAAAAAAGGTGGCAGACAAAAGGCAGGTAACTATAGGCCGGTTAGTTTAACATCTGTAGTAGGGAAAATGCTTGAAGCTATCATTAAGGAAGAAATAGCGGGACATCTAGATAGGAATAGTGCAATCAAGCAGACACAACATGGATTCATGAAGGGGAAATCATGTTTAACTAATTTACTGGAATTCTTTAAGGATATAACGAGCATGGTGGATAGAGGTGTACCGATGGATGTGGTGTATTTAGATTTCCAAAAGGCTTTCGATAAGGTGCCACAGAAGATAAAGGTACGCGGAGTCAGAGGAAATGTATTAGCATGGATAGAGAATTGGCTGGCTAACAGAAAGCAGAGAGTCGGGATAAATGGGTCCTTTTCGGGTTGGAAATCGGTAGGTAGTGATGTACCACAGGGATCGATGCTGGGACCACAACTGTTTACAATATATATCAATGACCTGGAAGAGGGGACAGAGTGTAGTGTAACAAAATTTGCAGATGTCGCAAAGATTAGTGGGAAAGTGGGTTGTGTGGAGGACACAGAGAGGCTGCAAAGAGATTTAGATAGGTTAAGCGAATGGGCGAAGGTTTGGCAGATGGAATACAATGTCGGAAAGTGTGAGGTCTTGGGGAAAAAAAACAGTAAAAGGGAATATTATTTGAATGGGAGAAATTACAACATGCTGCAGTGCTGAGGGACCTGGGGGTCCTTGTGCATGAATCCCAAAAAGTTAGTTTGCAGGTGCAGCAGGTAATCAGGAAGGCAAATGGAATGTTGGCCTTCATTGTGAGAGGGATGGAGTACAAAAGCAGGGAGGTCCTGCTGCAACTGTATAGGCTATTGGTGAGGCCGCACCTGGAGTACTGCGTGCAGTTTTGGTCACCTTACTTAAGGAAGGATATACTAGCCTTGAAGTGGGTGCAGAGATGATTCACTAGGCTGACTCCGGAGATGAGGGGGTTACCTTATGATGATAGATTGAGTAGACTGGGTCTTTACTAGTTGGAGTTCAGAAGGATGAGGGGTGATCTTATCGAAACATTAAAAATAATGAAAGGGATAGACAAGTTAGAGGCAGAGAGGTTGTTTCCACTGGTCGGGGAGACTAGAACTAGGGGGCACAGCCTCAAAATACGGGGGAGCCAATTTAAAACCGAGTTGAGAAGGAATTTCTTCTCCCAGAGGGTTGTGAATCTGTGGAATTCTCTGCCCAGGGAAGCAATTGATGCTAGCTCATTGAATGTATTCAAGTCACAGATAGATAGATTTTTAACCAATAAGGGAATTGAGGGAATTAAGGGTTACGGGGAGTGGCGGGTAAGTGGAGCTGAGTCCACGGCCAGATCAGCCATGATCTTGTTGAATGACGGAGCAGGCTCGAGGGGCTAGATGGCCTATTCCTGTTCCTAATTCTTATGTTCTTATGACGGAATTATCTGCCCTTCTCGAGCATATAACAGAGAGGTACTCCGATCTAACGAAGGGTAGTCATGGAAAGCTCCCCCCGCCACCCCCGCAAAGGAGTACAATAGGATATGGGGCGAGATCGGGGAGGCTGTGTACTCCAAAAGTATGCACCGGGGAAAGGTGCAGTAAGAGGTGCAACGACCTGGTGAGGGTAGCAAGAGTAAGTAATGATTTTATTTATGCACCCCCATGTACCATGTCCCATGTAAATGTAGGTTCCGTGTCACACGGATGATGTTATTTATCTTAAGGTGTGTGTGTGTGTGTGTAGTTGAAAAGTTTTGTTAAAGCTGTTATTCAACTCCATTACCATTACCCTTATAACTCTGCTCAATAAACCTTCTCACATCTGGTTCCTCCATTCGACAGGTTGTCAGCAATAGAGGCGGAGATAGTACAGGCCTCATTCTTTTTAAATCTCCACAATAGTTTAAAATATATAACTAAAATGCCTTCTCTCTTAATAAGTTACTCAGTACCAAAAATACATTTTTCACCCTAAATTGCACTGTAAAATCACTGTTCACCTCAGAAATACAGAGGTGCTGCTTTAGCTGACAGTTCCCGATTTCCAAAATGGCAGATCCGTGCACTCCGCCCATTCCCGCCCACTTAAGATCACGTAAAACCACCTTTTCCAGGATGGTATGCAGCTCCGGTGGTATGTCGGCGGTATGCGATGAAAATCAGACTTTTTGAGCGGTATGTGGGCGGCCCTTCACGGCGGATGGTATGCATACCGCTCGGCGGTCTGTCAATGATGAGTATTCTGCCGAGCGGTATGTCGGCGGTATGTAGGTGTGTTTTGACCTGAATCGCATTTTTGGGCAGTACGTGAGCGGTATGTCGACCAATTGCGGCCCCTAGGTGTGTTGACTCCTAACTAAATGATTGCATGTTTGAATCAATGTCAGTTGCTCTTGCTTGCCAGTCATTCCACATTTATTTTCCCTCAGTTTCTGTTTCAGTTGCATTGTTGAGAAATGGGAAATTATTCAACAGGAGACCACAAAAGTAATTTCTCTGCCCATAAATACCTTTTTCCTTCATGACCGAGTATTGAAAAGAGGTGTTGAAATATTGCATCTAGTTTTTTTTGTCACTGAACAACTAGAGAATGTTTGCTAAAAGATTTATTGACAGACAATTAGTATTCACCTAATTTCTATATTAAAAACAAAGCTTGGCATTGTGTGACTTTTATTTCAGAAAGCTAATGTGAATTCTTGGCTCAGCTTGCATTCAGCTGCCATCAGCTCGACTTCACAAATCTGTGGTTCTTCAATTTTAGAATGTTTTTCTTCAGTCGAAGTGTACAAAGTAAACTTAGTATAGAAATCAGATGAAATCCCATTCTTATTTATGGATTCTACTTTTAGCATATTTATCATTCTAATCCTAATTTGCTCCACGACAACACCATGAAGAGTGCAATTTAAAAAGCTCCATAATGAGGAACTATGAGGTACAATGTTCTTACAAATGGACCAAAGTCAGTTCCCCATTCTGAATTATATTTATACAAATCTTGATACATATAAAGTTGTATGTAGTTACTTTTATTTGTAGTGGTAATGTATTGAAGGAATTTAATCAACTGTGTTGGATGTCCTGTTAATTATGTAAAAGGCAGATCATGTCTGAGAACTTTAATAGAGTTCTTTGAAGCAGCAGGGAAATGCAGGCGATGTTGTTTAAATGGATTTTCAAAAGGCATTTAAATTAGAAGGCACTTGCATTTATATTGTGCCTTTTCATAACCTCTGGGAATCCCAAAGTACTTCACAGTCAATGAAATACTTTTAAAGTATAGTCACTGTTGTAATGTAGAAAAATGTGATGGTTAATTTGTACACGAGGTCCCACAAACAGCAATGAGATAAATGACTAGATAATTTATTTTAATGATGTTGGTTGAAAGATAAATGATGGCCAGGAAACCTGCTCATTTTTGAATCGTGCCGTGGGATTTTTTACATCCATTAAGGCGGCAGAGGAGGCTTTGGCTTAACATCGCATCTGAAAGACAGTATCTCCAACAGTGCCATATTCCCTCAGTGCTTCACTGGAATGTCAACCTAGATTATGTGCTCAAGTCTCTGGAGTTTGGTTTGACCCCATAACCTCTGACTCAATGGAAGAGTTCTATAACTGAGCCAAAGTTGACATTTGATAAGGTGCTGCATATAGGCTTGTTCATCAAATCAAGACACATGATTTTAAAGGGAAACATAGAAAATAGGTGCAGGAGCAGGCCATTCGGCCCTTCGAGTCTGCACCACCATTCAATATGATCATGGCTGATCATGCAACTTCAGTACCCCATTCCTGCTTTCTTTCCATACCCCTTGATCTCTTTAGCCGTAAGGGCCACATCTAACTCCCTTTTGAATATATTTAACGAACTGGCCTCAACAACTTTCTGTAGTAGAGAATTCCACAGGTTCACAATTCTCTGAGTGAAGAAGTTTCTCTTCATCTCGGTCTTAAATGGCTTACCCCTTACCCTTAGACTGTGACCCCTGGTTCTGGACTTCCCTAACATTGGGTACATTCTTCCTGCATCTAACCTGTCCAATCCCGTCAGAATTTTATATGTTTCGATGAGACCACTCTCATTCTTCTAAATTCCAGTGAATATAAGCCTAGTCGATCCAGTCTTTCTTCATATGTCAGTCCCGCCATCCCGGGAATCAGTCTGGTGAACCTTCACTGCACTCCCTCAATAGCAAGAATGTCCTTCCTCAGATTAGGAGACCAAAGCTGTATAGAATATTCAAGGAGTGGCCTCACCAAGGCCCTGTATAACTGTAGTAAGACCTCCTTGCTCCTGTACTCAAATCTTCTCGTTATTGAAGGCCAACATGCCATTTGCCTTCTTCACCGCCTGCTGTACCTGCATGCCGACTTTCAATGACTGAATTACCATGATACCCAGATCTCGTTGCACCTCCCCTTTTCCTAATCTGTCACCATTCAGATAATAGTCTGCCTTCCTGTTTTTGCCACCAAAGTGGATAACCACACATTTATCTACATTATACTGCATCTGCCATGCATTTGTCCACTCACCTAACCTGTCCAAGTCACCCTGCAGCCTCTTAGCAGCCTCCTCACAGCTCACACTGCCACCCAGCTTAGTGTCATCTGCAAACTTGGAGATATTACATTCAATTCCTTCATCCAAATCATTAATGTATATTGTAAATAGCTGGAGGCCCATCACTGAACCTTGCGGTCACCATCATCATAGCTAGTCCCTCGGGATCGAGGAAGACTTGCTTCCACTCTTACCATGAGTTCTTCGGTGGCTGTTCAGTCCAATACGGGAACCACAGTTTGTGTCACAGCTGGGACAGATAGTCGTTGAGGGAAAGGGTGGGCACGCTGGTTTGCCGCACGCTCCTTCCGCTGCCTGCGCTTGATTTCTGCATGCTCTGGGCGACAATACTCGAGGAGCTCAGCACCCTCCCGGATCTTCCTCCACTTAGGGCGGTCTATGGCAAAGGACTCCCAGGTGTCAGAGGGGATGTCGCACTTTATCAGGGAGGCTTTGAGGGTGTCCTTGTAACATTTCCTCTGCCCGCCTTTGGCTCGTTTGCCATGGACTAGTTCCAAGGAGAGCACTTGCTTTGGGAGTCTGGCATGCGAACTATGTGGCCTGCCCAGTGGAGCTGATCAAATGTGGTCAGTGCTTCAATGCTGGGGATGTTGGCCTGGACGAGGACGCTAATGTTTGTGTGTCCATCCTCCCAGAGGATTTGCAGGATCTTGCGCAGTCATCACTGGTGATATTTCTCCAGCAACTTGAGGTGTCTGCTGTACATGGTCCACGTCTCTGAGCCATACAGGAGGGCGGGTATTACTACGGCCCTGTAGACCATGAGCTTGGGGACAGTTTTGAGGGACTGATCTTCAAACACACTTTTCCTCAGGCTGCCGGCCGAAGGCTGCACTGGCGCACTGGAGATGGTGTTGGATCTCATCATCAATGCCTGCTCTTGTTGATAGGAGGCTTCCGAGATCGGGGAAGTGGTCCATGTTGTCCAGGGCCACGCAGTGGATCTTGATGTTTGGGGGGCAGTGCTGTGCAGCGAGAACAGGCTGGTGTAGGACCTTTGTCTTGCTAATGTTTAGCATAAGGCCCATGCTTTCATGCGCCTCGGTAAATACGTCGACTATGTCCTGGAGTTCAGCCTCTGTGTATGTAGTAGCTCGACGACAGAGGTTGGAGTGGTCTCGGACTTGACCTGGAGATGGCAAAGGTTGAACAGCTTCCCATTGGTTCTGTAGTTTAGCTCCACTCCAGATGGGAGCTTATCAACTGTGAGGTGGAGCATGGCAGCGAGGAAGGTTGAGAAGAAGGTTGGGGCGATGACGCAGTCACGGCCTGCCATTCTGAAATGTGGCAAAATGGACAGGAACTTGGAGAAAATAGAAGTTTTGATGAGGTATATAGGGGAGAATTATTCCACTGATTGAAGAATTGGTAACCAGTCATCATAAGAACATAAGAAATAAGAGCAGGAGTAGGCCATGCGCCCCCCTCGAGCCTGCTCCGCCACTTAATACGATCATGGCTGATCCGATCATGGACTCGAGTCCACTTCCCTGCCCACTCTCCATAACCCCTTATTCCCTTAACATTTAAGAAACTGTCTATTTCTGTCTTAAATTTATTCAATGTCCCACTTTCCACAGCTCTCTGAGGCAGCGAATTCCACAGACCCACAACCCTCTGAGAGAAGAAATTTCTCCTCATCTCAGTTTTAAATGGGCGGCCCCTTATTCTAAGATTATGTCCTCTAGTTCTAGTCTCCCCTATCAGTGGAAACACCCTCTCTGCATCCACCTTGTCAAGCCCCCTCATTATCTTATACGTTTCGATAAGATCACCTCTCATTCTTCTGAGTTCTAATGAGTAGACGTCCAACCTACTTAACCTTTCCTCATAAGTCAACCCCCTTATCTCCGGAATTAACCTTGTGAACCTCTGAACTGCCTCCAAAGCAAGTATATCTTTTCGTAAATCTGGAAACCAAAACTGCACACAGTATTCCAGGTGTGGCCTCACCAATACCCTGTACAACTGTAGCAAGACTTCCCTGCTTTAATACTTCATCCCCTTTGCAATAAAGGCCAAGTTTCCATTGATCACTTGCTGTACCTGCATACTAACCTTTTATGTTTCATGTACAAGTACCCCCAGGTCCTGCTATACTGCAGCACTTTGCAATCTTTCTCCATTTAAATAATAACTTGCTCTTTGATTTTTTTTCTGCCAAAGTGCGTGACCCAACATTATACTCCATCTGCCAAATTTTTGCCCACTCACTTAGTCTGTCTATCTCCTTTTGCAGATTTGTGTGTCCTCCTCACACATTGCTTTTCCTCCCACCTTTGTATCATCAGCAAACTTGGCTACGTTACACTTGGTCTCTTCTTCCAGGTCATTAATTTAGATTGTAAATAGTTGGGGTCCCAGCACTGATCCCTGCGGCAGTCCCTTGAAATCGAGGAAGACTTCCACTCTAAAAGTGAGCTCTTGCGTGACTGAACAGTCCAATATGGGAATTATGGTCTCTGTCACAGGTGGGACAGATGTGGTTGAAGGAAAGGGTGGGTGGGGAATTCTGGTTTGCCGCATGCTCTTTCCGCTGCCCGCGCTTGCTTTCTGCATTCTCTCGGCAACGAGACTCAAGGTGCTCAGCGCCTTCCCGGATGGTCTTCCTTCCCTTAGGGTGGTCTTTGGCCAGGGATTCCCAGGTGTCGGTGGGGATGTTGCATTTTATCAAGGAGACTTTGAGAGTGTCCTTGAAACGTTTCTTCTGCCCACCTGGGCCTCGTTCCCTATATAGGTGTTCCGAGTAGAGCGCTTGCTTTGGGAGTCTTGTGTCAGGCATGCGAACAATGTGGCCCACCCAACGGAGCTGGTCGAGTGTGGTCAGTGCTTCGAGGACTAAACTACAAAACCAGTGGGAATGTTCAACCTTCGTTGTCTCCAGGCCAGATCCAAGACCGTTCCATCCTCTGTCGTCGAGCTACAGTACGCGGATGACACTTGTGTCTGTGCACATTCAGAGGCTGAACGCCAAGTCACAGTCAACATCTTCACTGAGGCGTACAAAAGCATGGGCTTGCACTAAACATCCGTAAGACAAAGGTTCTCCACCAACCTGACCCCGCCACACAGCACTGCCCCCAAATCATCAATATCTACAGCACGGCATAAATGTAAGATCACGACCAAAAGAAGAAGAGAGAAATTCAGAGAATTTTTGTTTACGTGGAGAGTTGTCAGGATATGGATGCACTACCAGAAGCAGTGGTGAAAGCAGAATCAGTAATTTCTTTTAAAAGGAAAGTGAATGCGAACATAGGAAACGAACATAAGAAAATTATTGGTAAGAAAAGACCAGCTGGTCAATCAAGCTTGCTCTACATTCATGATGGCTTGAACCTCATGAATATAAGGGGAGGGGAATAAAGGCAGAGAAATGAGATGAAGTGGATAGCTCTTTCTGAGAGCCAGCAGAGGTGCGATGGGTAAATGAGACAACTCTGGTTGGATGTATCGCAGAGATTTTATCACGTGACCTCCTTCCTGCAACCAACCTGCCATCACACTCCTGCTATTAGTCCTCGATCTCCATTGGTCCCTGCTCTGAGTGAAAGTTCTACGATCCAATCCATCACACAGGCTAGAGTTCATATGATTCGCAGTGTATACGACCACCCAGGATCCAGCCTTTCACTTATCATTGGACCAATCAGAGTATGGGCCGGAACAAAGTTTAGCTTTAACTCATTGGTGATTGACATCAATTGGCACAAATGACGAACCATGTTTGTCTGATTTGCCCAATGAAGAACAGTGTAGGCTGTACTGATTGTCACTGTGCTCCCAACCTCAGGTGATAGAGAAGTCAAAGAGATGGTCCTGTCATGTATTCAACTGTCATTGTAATCCATGTATAAACTGACCTAAGTTGTACACCGTGAGAACACTGACCACTAGATGGTGAACTTGTGGGAGACACTCCTAACCTGGACTTTCAGGTATAAAAGGGGAAGCTACACCCATCTTCTCCACTTCAGTGCTGGCTAATAAAGGACTGGTCACAGAGTGATCTTCTCTCTAGTATGGGCCTCGTGTGCATTTGTACTGTATAATAAGGACATTTAATTGGCGACGAGAAACTGGGATTTAAACCACGCGAGCATGGCCACTAGCAGCACAGACGAGAGGTACTGTGTTGGTGATGATTGGGACAATTTTATTGAGAGACTACAGCAAAGTTTCGTCACTAAGGAATGGCAGGGACAGGATTCGGCCGACAAACGCAGGACTCATCTCCTGATGGTTTGTGGATCCAGGATGTACTCCCTGAGCAGCCGGCGGACAAGACTTTTGAAGAGCTCAGTAAGTTGATCGGGGAACACTTTAAACCGGCGAGCAGCGGGCACATGGCGAGACACCAGTTTTACACGCACCGGTGGTGAAAAGGGCAAAGCGTTCCAGACTTCGTGGCAGACCTCCGCCGACTGGCGAGCCTATGTAAGTTCCCAGATGCATGCAGAGCGGAGATGCTGCGAGACTTTTTTATTGAGGGCATTGGGCACGCTGGGGTTTTCAGGAAACTGATTGAGACCAAAGACTTGACCCTGGAAACGGCAACTTTGATGGGCCAGACATTTATCTCAGGGGAGGAAGAGACCAGAATGATGTTTGACAAAAATCTTGGTTTAAATGCAGCAAATGGACAGGGAGTCATCATTGTTAACGCGGCACACAGTTCTCCAGGCAGACAGGGGCAATCGGACATGCCCGAGCCTGTAGTCGAACCCAAAGGGGGAATTCAACAGAGACAATGGCTAACTGAACGGCTATTCATGCCATCGCAAGGGACAATGCAGCCAGTAATGGGACCATCAACACCTGTCAATGATGCGTTTGAGGACAGTTACAGAGACAGTCAGAGACGATCGACTGATAATGGACCTTTTGTTTCTAACAACGGCTCATGTTGGAGGTGTGGAGGCAAACACACAGCCAGAGCTTGCAGGTATCAGCAATATACCTGCAGAAACTGCAACGTCAGCGGTCACTTGGCGCGTAGGTGCAGGAAGCCTGCAGCCAGGTTGATGTACGAGGAGGACGGGCCCGATGTTAGCCCTACGAGCTGAAGTTCAATGAGTTCATGTGGAGCACATACACAATTCATACACCAGGACGCCACTGATAATGATGAAAGTGCTCCTCAATGGCATCCCAGTATCAATGGAGCTAGACACGGGAGGCAGCCAGTCCCTGATGAGTATCAAACAGTTCGACAAGTTGTGGGCATCCAAGGCCAGGGGGCCAAAATTATTGCCGATTGACGCACAGCTACGGACAAATACAAAGGAGATCATTCCGGTGCTAGGCAGCGCCACAGTAGTCGTGACCCACAAAGATTCGGAGAACAAACTGCCACTCTGGATTTGTCCCGGGGAGAAGTTGTCTTGCTGTCATGATCTGGAAATGGGGTTATGTCAATGCAATTTCTTCTGTGGAGTGAATATCATGCTCACAGGTCCTGGGCAAATTTGACTCACTATTTCAACCCGGCATTGGCACTTTCTTGGGGACCAAGGTAGTGATTCACATAAACCCGGACGCCAGACCAGTACACCACAAGGACAGAGTGGTGCTGTACGTGATGCGGGAAAAGATAGAAGGCGAATTGGACCTCCTGCTGAGGGAAGGCATCATCTCGCCAGTCGAATTCAGTGACTGGGCGGATGAGTCGGTCAGGATATGTGGTGATTACAAGGCTACCATCAATCGGGTGTCACTTCAAGACCATTACCCGCTACCTCTTTGCGACGCTATCCGGTGGCAAACCTTTTTCAAAATCGGACCTGACCTCAGCTTACATGACCCAGGAGCTGGCGAGTGAGTCGAAGAAGCTGACCACCATCACGACACACAAGGGGTTGTTTGATTACAACAGATGTCCATTCGGGATTCGCTCGGCCGCCACGATCTTTCAACGAAACATGGAAAGTCGATTCCAAGAAGGGTGGTTTTTCAAGATGACATCCTCATCACGAGTCGCGATACGGAAGAACACCTTCACAACCTGGAGGAGGTGCCACGCAGACTGGACCGGGTAAGTCTGCGACTGAAAAAGGCGAAGTGCGTCTTCCTAGCTCCAGAGGTAGAATTCCTGGGGATGAGGGTAGCAGCAGACGGGATCAGACTACTATGTCCAAACCGGAAGCGATCCAGAGAGCACCCAGATCCCGTAACACGACGGAGCTGAGTTCGTTCCTGGGGCTCCTGAACTATTTTGGTAACTTTCTTCCCAAATTGAGCACGCTGTTAGAGCCGCTACACATGCTCCTACGCAAAGGTCGCGAATGAGACAGGGGTACAGCCAGGAAAGGGCTTTTGATAGAGCACGCAATTTGTTATGCTCCAACAATCTGTTAATGCTATATGACCCATGTAAGAAACTTGTTTTAACGTGCGATGCGTCGTCCTATGGGGTCGGGTGTGTGTTGCAGCATGTCAATACCAAGGGTCAGTTACAGCCGGTAGCTTACATAGAAACATAGAAAATAGGTGCAGGAGTAGGCCATTCAGCCCTTCGAGCCTGCACCGCCATTCAATGAGTTCATGGCTGAACATGCAACTTCAGTACCCCATTCCTGCTTTCTTGCCATACCCCTTGATCCCCCTAGTAGTAAGGACTACATCTAACTCCTTTTTGAATATATTTAGTGAATTGGCCTCAACAACTTTCTGTGGTAGAGAATTCCACAGGTTCACCACTCTCTGGGTGAAGAAGTTTCTCCTCATCTCAGTCCTAAATGGCTTACCCCTTATCCTTAGACTGTGACCCCTGGTTCTGGACTTCCCCAACACTGGGAACATTCTTCCTTCATCTAACCTGTCTAAACCCATCAGAATTTTAAACGTTTCTATGAGATCCCCTCTCATTCTTCTGAACTCCAGTGAATACAAGCCCAGTTGATCCAGTCTTTCTTCATATGTCAGTCCCGCCATCCCAGGAATCAGTCTGGTGAACCTTCGCTGCACTCCCTCAATTGCAAGAATGTCCTTCCTTAAGTTAGGAGACCAAAACTGTACACAGTACTCCAGGTGTGGCCTCACCAAGGCCCTGTTCAACTGTAGTAACATCCCCCTGCCCCTGTACTCAAATCCCTTCGCTATGAAGGCCAACATGCCATTTGCTTTCTTAATCGCCTGCTGTACCTGCATGCCAACCTTCAATGACTGATAGACCATGACACCCAGGTCTCGTTGCACCTCCCCTTTTCCTAATCTGTCACCATTCAGATAATAGTCTGTCTCTCTGTTTTTACCACCAAAGTGGATAACTTCACATTTATCCACATTATACTTCATCTGCCATGCATTTGCCCACTCACCTAACCTAACCTCACTCACTCTGCAGCTTCATAGCATCCTCCTCGCAGCTCACACTGCCACCCAACTTAGTGTCATCCGCAAATTTGGAGATACTACATTTAATCCCCTCGTCTAAATCATTAATGTACAATGTAAACAGCTGGGGCCCCAGCACAGAACCTTGCGGTACCCCATTAGTCACTACCTGCCATTCTGAAAAGTACCCATTTACTCTTACTCTTTGCTTCCTGTCTGCCAACCAGTTCTCAATCCACGTCAGCACACTACCCCCAATCCCATGTGCTTTATTTTGCACATTAATCTCTTGTGTAGGACCTTGTCGAAAGCCTTCTGAAAGTCCAAATATACCACATCAACTGGTTCTCCATTGTCCACTCGATTGGAAACATCCTCAAAAAATTCCAGAAGATTTGTCAAGCATGATTTCCCTTTCACAAATCCATGCTGACTTGGACCTATCATGTCACCTCTTTCCAAATGTGCTGATATGACATCCTTAATAATTGATTCCATCATTTTACCCACTACTGATGTCAGGCTGACATAATTCCCTGTTTTCTCCCTCCCTCCTTTTTTAAAAAGTGGGGTTACATTGGCTACCCTACACTCCATTATGCCTCCAGAAGTCTGTCCCAGGCAGAAAGGGGCTACGGGATGGTAGAAAAGGAAGGGCTTGCATGTGTATATGCTGTTTAAAAAAAAAAAGGCATCAGTACCTGTTTGGCAGGAAATTTGAGCTGGAGACAGATCACAAACCCCTAACGTCCCTTTTGGCTCTCGCTGGGTGGAAAGTGGTCGATGCCGGGCGGCAAGGGCTTGGAGCGTGCCCGACGGAGCGGGAAAACAGGCGGGGCGGATACCCGTTTCGGCTGCCTCTGCCAAGGCGGGCAATTTCGGATGGGTCGGTCCATCTGCCGGCCCCTGGTCAGAAAGGCCTTACCGCCCCATTATCACTTCTTATAGGTGGTCATGGACCTTAAAGAGGGGGGCAATTTCGGCCCCGGGAAGTCCACCAAGGACTGAGGCCGCAATTTTCTAACAGTGCTTTTGTGGTCATTTTAACTCTGGTGGCTCCAATGTAAACATAAGAACATAAGAATTAGGAACAGGAGTAGGCCATCTAGCCCCTCGAGCCTGCTCCGCCATTTAAAAGATCATGGCTGATCTGGCCGTTGACTCAGCTCCACTTACCCACCCGCTCCCCATAACCCTTCATTCCCTTATTGGTTAAAAATCTATCTATCTGTGATTTGAATACATTCAATGAGCTAGCCTCAACTGCTTCCTTGGGCACAGAATTCCACAGATTCACAACCCTCTGGGAGAAGAAATTCCTTCTCAACTCGGTTTTAAATTGGCTCCCCCGTATTTTGAGGCTGTGCCCCCTAGTTCTAGTCTCTCCGACCAGTGGAAACAACCTCTCTGCCTCTATCTTGTCTATCCCTTTCATTATTTTAAATGTTGCTATAAGACCACCCCTCATCCTTCTGAACTCCAACGAGTAAAGACCCAGTCTACTCAATCTATCATCATAAGGTAACCCCCTCATCTCTGGAATCAGCCTAGTGAATCGTCTCTGTACCCCCTCCAAGGCTAGTATATCCTTCCTTAAGCAAGGTGACCAAAACTGCACGCAGTACTCCAGGTGCGGCCTCACCAATACCCTGTAAAGAAACGACTAAAATTATTACACAGTGAAGGCAAACGAATATGACTACCTACTGGTCATTCCACTAAATAACAATGAGGACTTCACATTATTCTGTCAAATTATGTTTGGTACTATAAATACACTTTGACTATGATCCTGTTATTTCAGTAGCTGAAAAATGGCACACATGAAATGCAGTGGTGACTTCGGGCAGATTGGGCGTGCCTGACCAAGTGGTGGTTTGTTGCTTTCAGGCATCCCATCCTCAGTAGAATGTGAAAGTGGTAACTCTGATCCGTTATTGGTAAAAACATGCTCATCAGTTTTACAAGTATGAAATATTAGCTCTTTTTTTCAAATGAGGCTAGGATTTAATGGGCCAAATCTTCTGCTTTTGTGGTCTTGGGGCGTAAGTTCGTTTTGGTGGGACATCCGCAAAGTAGCATCGCTGAGCCCAGCCCGTATTCCAGCCTCAAGTTTACTTGAATATTTTTAGCAAGCTCGCTGATCTCTGCCAAGGAGTTTGCCACTAGTTGGGGTGGAGATATTTTGTGAAAGGCCTCAAAACCTTGTCACAGACAGCCTTATATTGCCAGCAGCCTCCAAGTTGCTGGTGAATCTGAATTTGTTACTACTTTTTAAACCTATATTTCAAAATGTAACTTACTTCCTGGAGCAGGTCACCCTTCCAACTAGTATTGCTACGGGTCAGATGACCGGAAATATGCAGATGATATATATTTCCATTATTTAAATAGCATTTTGGAATGTTCGTATTGAATGTTGCCCATAGCCTCCGGTGAGAAACCAGATATCTGTGAAAATTGGTGGGGACGAAGAAGAGTCCCCCTGGATTATTCTCCATCTACATCTGCCACAGTTCCTGTAGAAATCAGCGGAGGGAGCAGTTAATGTCTTTTTAGAATGTTACCCTGAAGTATACCAATAAAATGAGATTTTATTTAATTAACTCTGAACCAACTAGTTATATTTAGCTATATTAGATGACCATGATTATTCAGATTAAAATATGCTAAACTTGCAACAATTTAAAAGTAAGTGATCCTTGTTGTATTTTTTATACTATATTTAAACAAATAACATTACTGAGTAGTTTAATGCTTGTTGTAAAATTCTTGTAAAATAACTATAAAACAATATAGAGTCTTGTAAATCTGTAACATTGCACTGTTTTGAATTACAGTAGTGTGGGATTGTTAATTTTATTGCATTGCAGTAATACATGAGGTTGAATTCCTTTTTCAGATCATTAGCAGTACCTGGCTTTTCTGACCTGAAGTAACATTTTTATTACATGCATGTTTTTTTAAAGCTAGAGATCATAAAACAGTTGTTCCAAAGGAAAAAATCTCATATAATAACTTTCTATGGCCTTCAACTTCAGCACTCTGCTACTGATATCAATTGGCTGAATTTCCAGATTTCCTTTTTTATGGTTACAGGGGAGTTAACAAACACAGTTACCATAATTTTACTGAAATAATTGCTGCTGAAGTATAACTAGCTTGCCTGTTGTGTTATAGATTCCTTTTGTGGATGGGATCCATTGCATGTGATTTGTTTTTCTGCTGTTTCCCCACCATTTTCCTGCTTAAGAAGGTTAACTAATTCCAGCATTTCAATTCTTAAACAGTAAACGTTAATGACAGTAGCGTGTTTTATGTCCCCAGTTGAATCTATCATTCGAGACAGAGTGACTGAGCACTTGGACAAGTATGATCAAAGAGCGTCAGCATGGATTTGTGAAGGTCATGTCTGACTAATCGAGTTGAATTTTTTGTGGAGGTCACTGACATGGCGGATTGGGAAGTCTCTATGGATGTTGTCAATATCGACTTCCAGAAGGCATTTGCACAAGAGATCATTAGCAACATGGAAAGCACATGGAATTGGAAGAATCTTGTGACATTAGTTGGGAGATAGCAGGCAGAGGGTCGGGATAAAGGGAACTTTCTCCAATGGGCAGGATGTAACCAATGGTGCACCCCAGAGATCGGTACTGGGACTTCAATTTTCACCATATATATGAATGCCTGGAATGAAGGAATTGAGAGTTGTATATCCAAGTTTGCGGATGACATTAAGTTGGGATGGGAAAGCACAGTAGATGGGAGCGGAAAGTTTCAAAAGGATATGGATAAACTAAGTGAGTGAGCGAAACTATAGTAGGTGGTGTTAAATATGTGGAAGTATGAGATCATCCACTTTGGATCAAGAATATTTTCTTAATGGTGAAATAATAGGAACTGTGGATGAGTAAAGGGATCCTGTGCACAAATCACTTAAATCAAGAATGCAGACCACAAAAAGTAATTGAAATTAGAATGTTGGCCTTTACCGCTTGGGTGTTGGAATACAAAAGTGAGGGAGTGATGCTTCAGTTGCACAGATCCTTGATTACTGCATTCAGTTTTGGGCACAGGACCTCAGAAGATATATGGGCCTTGAATGGGGTACAGCGCAGATTCATCAAAATAATACCAGTGCTTAAAAGGTTAAATTATGAGGACAGGTTGTACCTGGATTGTGTTCCCTTGAGTTCAGAATGTTGAGTAGTGAACTAATCAATGTGTTTAAAATTGATTTGATAGAGTAGGACAGAGAAACCATTTTCTATGGTGAAGCAAACCATTAGAAGGGGCCACAATCTTAAAATTAAAGCTAGGTCATTTAAAAGTGAAATCAGGAAGCATTTTTCCACAAAAAGGGTTCTGGAAATCTGGAACTCGCTCCCTCAAAAGTCAGTGGATGCTGGTTTTTGACATTTGAATAGTGAATTCAATAGATTTTTGTTGGGTAAGGGTATCAAATGATATGGAGCAAAGGTAGGTAAATGAAGTTGAGGTACAAATTAGCCCAAAGAGTTTAATGCCTACACCTGCTCTTGTGTTTCATGTTAAATGTACACCCATAGAAAACCAGCAAAAATGCAGGAAATTTGTGTTACTTTTTTACATGGGGCTATGTTAATGAGCCGAAGACTTTTAAGAATTGGTGTAAAAGATGAAGGAAACTTGGACCTAGTATAAAAACCAGAGAAAGTCACATGCCCAAATTTCCTCTATTTTTCGCACACTGTACTTGCGCTATATTATTGCATGCCTATAGCCTTATAACTTAATTCCAATTCACGATCACATTGCTGTTTGTGGGAGTTTGGGAAGTTGGCTGCCGCATTTTCCACATTTCTTTCTTTGTTGAATCATGTGTCATTGCTTTGGACAGCTCCATAACCTTTGTCAAGTCTGGCAGTGTGCACATTTAGGCCCCAAGTTTCCACACGCTACAAAACGGGCGCCCCTCCGAGCTGGGCGCCCGATTTTTGCGCCGAAAACAGCGCCTGAAAAAAAACGCGCGATTCTGGAACGCCCTGCAGCTCCATGGCAGCTTGGTGCGGCGCCCAGGGGGCGGAGCCTACCACTCGCGCCGATTTTGTAAGTGGGAGGGGGCGGGTACCATTTAAATTAGTTTTTTTCGTGCCAGCAACGCTGCGCGTGCGCGTTGGAGCGTTCGCGCACGCACAGTGTGAAGGAAACATTGGCACTCGGCCATTTTTGTAGTTCTTTGTAGCTGTTTAATTTTTGAACATTTTTTAATAAAAGCACATTGCCCTTCCATGATCAGCACTGAGGCATCTTGCAGCAGTGAGAAGGCTGCAGGAAGCCTCAGAAGTTGAGGCAGCCGTTTCCCGACGGCCTCCCCCTCCCGCCGTCGGGAATGGCTGCCTCAACTTCTGAGGCTTCCTGCAGCCTTCTCACTGCCTCCTCCCCCCGCCCCCCTGCCGTCGGGAACGGCTGCCTCCTCCTCCCTGCCTTCCCCCTGCTGCGGTCGGTCGGGCCCTCACTCCATCCTCCACCCCCCCCCCCCCCATGCCGTCGGGAACGGCTGCCTCCTCCTCCCTACCTCCCCCCCCGCTGCGGTCGGTCGGGCCCTCACTCCATCCTCCCCCCCCTCCCCCCATGTCATCGGGAACGGCTGCCTCCTCCTCCCTGCCTCCCCCCCTGCTGCGGTCGGTCGGGCCCTCACTCCATCCTCCCCCCCCCCCCCCCCCCCCTGCCGTCAGGAACGGCTGCCTCCTCCTCCCTGCCTCCCCCCCCCCGCCTCCCCCTCGCTGCGGTCGGTTGGGCCCTCCCTCCCTCCCATTCGCGGGAACGACGCCACACCGCTGAGCTGACTGAACCTGCCTGAAGCACTTTCACACAGGTAGGAAGATGGTTTATTTAATCTTTTCTTTGCTTATAAATGTTTATTCAGGTTGGATTTATTTGTATAATATTTGTATAAGTATAAATAAGGATTTATTATAAAATTTAATGACTTCCCTTCCCCCCCGCCCCCCCACCTCGTTCCCGACGCCTAATTTGTAACCTGCGCCTGATTTTTTAATGTGTAGACAAGGTTTTTTCAGTTCTACAAAAATCTTCACTTGCTCCATTTTAAGTTAGTTTGGAGTACGTTTTCACTGTGGAAACTTTGAAATCAGGCGTCAGTGGCAGGACACGCCCCCTTTTGAAGAAAAAATTCTGTTCCAAAGTGAAACTGTTCTAACTGACTAGAACTGCAGAAAAAAAAATGTGGAGAATTGTGATTTCTAAGATAGTCCGTTCTTCACCAGTTGCTCCTAAAAATCAGGAGCAAATCATGTGGAAACTTGGGGCCTTAGTTTATTTCATAGAAAAAAATTGTCTCCTATTCCTATAGCTTTGTTCATAATAGACTAATTTTCCATCAAATACCTTTATCTGTCCTGTGGAAATCTGAAACTCGTCCTCAAAAGACGGTGGGTGCTGGGTTAGTTGAAAGTTTCAAGACTGAGATCGAATCAGTCTTTTTCTGTTGACAGGATTCTTCTGGCCTTCCAACTTTCCATTGCACCGTTTCTTATTTTCCTCTATTTTATTGATATCAATATTGTTACTGCTCCAGCCTCTTGGTCTTTCTAAGTTTTGCATAATCTTCTATTTTCCACATGCTGACTGTATTGAAATCAAAGTGGATGCTGAGTCAAAGAAGAAAAGATTAGGTGAGGTGACCAAAAGATTGGCCAGAGAGGTGGGTTTTACAGAGGTTTTTAATGCAGTAGAGTGAGTTGAAGAGACCAAGAGGGGCTTATCTGAAGTTTATTGATGAAAGAACAGTGATATATTTCCAAGTCAGGATGGTGTACAACTTGGAGGAGAACTTGCAGGTGATGGTGTTCCCATGTGTCTGCTGCCCTTGTCCTTCTAGGTGGTAGAGGTCACAGGTTTGGGAGCCCACTCAGGTAATTTAATTTTAAACCATAATTAAAACTTAAAAAAAAATTAACTGGACCAGTCACATAAATAATGTAGTCACAGGAGCAGGTCAGAGGCTCGGTATTCTGCGGCGAGTGACTCACCTCCTGACTCTCCAAAGCTTTTCCACCATCTACAAGGCACAAGTCAGGAGTGTGATGGAATACTCTCCACTTGGATGAGTGCAGCTCCAACAACACTCAAGAAGCTCTGCACCATCCAGGACAAAGGAGCCCACTTGATTGGCACCCCATTCACTACATTAAACATTCACTCCCTTCACCACCAGCGCACCGTGGCTACAGTGTGTCCCATCTACAAGATGCACAGCAGCAACCCAGGATGTTGATGGTGGGGGATTCATCGATGGTAATGCTGCTGAATGTCAAGGGTGGTGGTTAGACTCTCGCTTGTTGGAGATAATTATCGCCTGGCACGAATGTTACTTGCCACTTATCAGCCCAAGCCTGATTGTTGTCCAGGTCTTGCTGCATGTGAGCATGGACTGCTCCATTATCTGAGGAGTTGCAAATGGAACTGAACACTGCAATCATCAGCGATCATCCTCACTTCAGACCTTATGATGGAAGGAACTCATTGATGAAGCAGCTGAAGATAGTTGGGCCTAGAACACTTCGCCGAGGAACTCCTGTAGCGATGTCCTGAGGCTAAGATGATGGCCCTGAAATCCCGGCCTCCCTGGGTCCGTACGAAGTGTGTACGAACCTGGGAAGGCATCGCAAAAGCCGATTTTCGGCACGCGAAAACCGGCTTTTCCGACCTGTCAAGTTTCTGGTTTGACAGGTCGTACGCGCCTTGGGGAGAAGACATTCCCACGGCAGAGATTGGGCTATGTGCCCATCTCTTGCCCTGCGAATGTCCATAAACTCTTGCACCTAGTAAAAGCAGGCGCATAGCTAACTTTTAAAACATATCAAAAACATAGAAAAATAAAATTTTAAAATATATATTTGTTAAAAACGCTCTACACTCAGGTAATTTTATTTTAAACCATAATTAAAAATGTTTTTTTTAAATCGGCAATTTTTTTTTCAAAAACATTTCTATCAACTTTAATTTCTATAATGTATTTATGTGAGGTATTTTTTAAATGTTTTATGTAGTGTTTTGGGGTGATTCTCATTCATAGTAATAGGAGTTTCGGACTTACGAAACTCCTATCACTGTGAATGAGAAAATACTTTACCGTGATTGGGTGTCCAGGCCCACGTGACTCCCTACGGACATCCCAACGTGAACACGCTTCGTTGTGCAAGGAGAGGAGGCCTCAAGTCCGGGATCTCTGGTGAATATTCGACGAAAAGGTAAGTGCGCATCTTTTCTCTTATTTTTAGTCGAACGCCCGCGGGAAGAAGAAACCGGAATTTCAGGGCCGATGTTGCCAAGGGGCAGCATGTAGATGAGGAAGAGGGCAAGGATGAATTCTTGAAGAACTCCCAAGGTGATGGTTCGGGGATCGAAAAAAAGCCATTGTTAGATATTCTGTGGCTAAGATCGGATAGGTAAGAACAGTTCCAACTGAAAGTAGTCCCACCAAGCTGGCTAATGGAAAGCCATTGTTGTACGATGATTTGATTGATCATATCAGAGTCTGCAGAGAAATCCAGGATGAGGAGTGAGAATGGACCACAGTCACAGAGAATGCTGTTTAGGACTTTGCTTTGGTATTTTTCAGAGGGATGGAAACCTAATGAAAGGACTTTAGGCAGTGAATTGTGGGAGAGATGAGCACAGATCTAGGCATCGCCTATCCTAATGCATTCTTTCTCAGGATCTCAACACTAGGAGACGCCTACCCACTCAATCTTTCTTTGTTCCTGGTATCTTCAGTTTTTCAAAACTAAGGTTGGTGTCCCTTAATCAGTGCTTCCTGATTCACCATGTCTTCGATTTCTCTACTTTTTCAATCTTGGTGGTCTTCGTAATGGGCTTTGGCTCTTCAAATCTACTCAAGAAAAAGCCTTGAATTCCTGTTACAAAAATGAATTAATGATCAAGATGTGCATTTATTAGAATTACGGTACTTTTACAATTCCTGGTGTGTCAAATGTTGCATTCAGTGATGTTCAAAGGTTTGTCAGTCCAAAGATACCAGTTTACAGTAGTTAATCGATAAACGAAGCCAGTAATTAAATCACGAGCAACTGCAGTAATCATTAAAAGATTGCTACCAGTATTTAGAGCAGACCACCCTGTTACCCTTGTGTGGAACCTTGTCAAGTTCGAATATTTCCCATGATTTTGCTGATTTCTCTTTTGGCCTGAAGTTGTTCATCAAGCACTTTGTCCCCCTGAGCAATTGTACATTGAGAAAACATTTTTGGGCTTTTTGACTAGAAATTATCTTTAACAAGCAAATACACATGAAAATGCTCTCTTCCTTTTATAAAAAAAAGAAGCTTTGCTCACAATGCAGACAAGATGAGCTTTCAGATGATTTGATGGGGGAGGGGGGGCGGGTGGGGCATTATAGATTTTTCCTTTTGGAGATATCCTTGTCTTTTAAATGATTTGGATGCAGGTTAGTATAATATTTACATTGTCAAGATAAAAATCTCTGGCCAAGGACTTAAGCATGCATCATTATCTTGCATAACTGACAAAGTATCTCCCTTAGGGTGTGATGGCTTTTTGTTTATAATCCTACCAATAGAAACCTAGGATGATAATCTTAATACTGTCATGGGGTGAGTCCCCCTCAATCTCGGTCTGTCTACCTCCCTCTCCTCCTTTAAGACCCTCCTTAAAACCTACCTCTGACCAAGCCTTTCTAATAATTCCTGCTTTGGCTCGGTGTCAATTTTTATCTGATTACGCTTCTGTGAAGCACTTCTGGATGTTTTTCTACATTAAAGGCATAAATATAAGTTATTGTTAAGTGGCACGATGGGTTTGAGTTGTTCCCTTTATACCTGGGATCGGAGTTTGAATCCAGCCCATTTAACTGAAAATTTTCTTTGTCAATGGCTGTTGAAGGAAAACTCTAGATTTTAAATCATTTCTACTGAATACTCGCAAAAATTCAACAGATAGCTCCTAGCAGGGAATGGTAGCATAGTGATTATGTAATCCAGAGGCCTGGACTAATGATTTGGAGACACGAGTTCAAATCCCACCACGGCTGCTGGGGAATTTAAATTCAGTTAATTAAATAAAATCTGGAATAGTATCAGTAATAATGACCATGAAATTACCGAATTGTCGTAAAAACCCATCTGGTTCACTACTGTGCTTTAGGGAAGGAAATCTGCTGTCCTTATCCGGTCTGGTCTATATGTGACTCCAGACCCACAGGAATGTGGTTGACCCTCTGAAATGGCCTAGCAAGCCACACAGTTGCACCAAAACTGCTACGACAAAGTCAGCAGTGTGGGAGTATCTTCACCACACAGACTGCAGCGGTTTAAGAAAGTGACTCACCACCAGCTCCTCAAGGGCAAGTAGGGATGGACCATAAATGCCGGCCTTGCCAGCCATGCCCACATCCCGTGAACGAATTTAAAAAAAATTCCATTTCCATTTTAATTTATCCATTTATTAATTGCTTTGTGGTAATTATTTGCAGTTCTTATACACTGACTCACACTATCTCACTGTTTGCTGCTGGCGACATTATATCAAACTCTTGCTCTGTATTATTTCTTTGTTATTTGAAGTGCCATCAACATGCAAAAAATGACACTTTTTATTGATGTTGCAAATAAAATCCTGTCTTAATAAAATCTTTCAATTAAACAGTCTCTCCTGCTTAACTTTTTTTATTTTATCATGCTTTTTAGCTAACAGTAGCAAGTAAAGCAATACCATCATCTGATGACAGAATGCTATCAACAATCTCCAAATTAATGAATTGTTAGCAAGAGAAAAGCGTTCAATTGGAAGCTTGTATATATTGTAAAATGAAAGAAATTATTGCAATGTATTGTGCATGTTCATGTGTGTATATATATATATATATATATTATTTTACTCTCATGCATACAGCACTCCAACTGTCTAGCTGTGGTTTTATATAGATTCATCATTACAACTCTACTTTTCTATTCTATACTTTTTGCCATAAAATGCAATATTTCATTAGCATTTTTTGTGGGGTTATGCATTTAGTTCAGTTCATTTCAAATAGATTTTTTGAAAAGTAAATAATTTTGCCATATTTAATTTTCATTAGAAACAAGAAATACTTGCCTTAGGTCCTTCTCATACACTTTGGGCTGCTTCCAAGAGATATCACATACAACAAACTACTTTGAAGTACAGTCATTTTGTACACAAATGTCCAGTAAATCTGTTTTTGGTGGTGTCAGTTGAAGGAGGAATGTTATCTACAACCTAGGGAAAACTCTCTGCTCTTGCAAACGTGCTATGGGATCTTTAATATCAAAATGAACCAGGCAGTTGGAATTCAGTTTAACATCTGAAGGACTGCATCTTTTACAATCAGCACTCCCTTAGAAACGAACTGTAGTGTCAGTCTAGACTATGTGGTAGAAATTGGCATAAGTTGCGCCGCCTTTACCAATGTAGTAGTGGTGACTGCCTGCGCCCAACCGGCGGGCAGACAATATGTTAAATATATTAACGTTGGGCTGTTGATGGTCCCCTCTGCAAAATGTATTCCCGATGAACGGGGCAGGCATTGGGATTCTTCAGTCTCCGTCGTGGTTGGCCAATGCACATAACTTTTTATCAGTATTTTAAAATAAATCTTTTCTGTTGTGCCAGGAGAAGCAGGGGTGTGGCCCACGACTCCACAGTCCTGAAGCTCGCATCTCCCCCTACCCGCTGTACAATCTGACCCCTCTGCTGAAACTTAATTGAGAGCCGCTGCTGGTAGCCTGAAATTAATTATTCAGGTGAGGTGAGCTGCCTGTGGAGGCCAACAGGCACCGGCAGCTCACCCCGAAGGTGTAGATGAAGCCCATGGCTCAGTTATAGGACATCCTCTGGTCTCTCTGTTCGGGTGTTCGCTGCTCGCACAGTGCCGAGTCTGAGCCCAAAAATGGCTCCAGCCTAATTTCTACCCCTATGCGTCCAAGTGCTTTATTCAGTTGTATTTAGTGTAGTTGCTTGTGCCCAAGCTTAAGGTAGAAGCTAAGATACAGTTGGCTGACTGCCTAGAAAAAAACTTGATCCATTTTTTAAAAGAAATTCTTCAAAATCTTCTTAGGAGTTCATTATTTTAATGGTGACTTTTGATTTAATGTTGAAAATTGTGTGGAATGCAGCTATTATACTTCTTGGCTTTAAATGCAATGAACACAGATAAGATCATTCATAAGTAGAACAGGACAGCCCCCTTATTGATAATATAAGGCTATGTTTAATGGTACTTGAACTTTCTCTGCAGAAGTACTGTGCCAGGTTGTACCTTGAGCATAAAAATGGTTTTATACACGCCATATACCAGGGCAATTTTCACCACCTTTGGACTTTTGTTGGCCAATGATTGAAGCTCAAAGGCTGAGCCATGCATGAAGTATAATAATTATTTGGTTTCATTGTGCGTGAGATGAATCTCTATTGCAATTTGCATAGAACAGAAAAAACACAGTATATGATTTTCCCAATCAAATAATACTAATTGGCTTTGTAGATGATGATGATCTGCAGTATTTTATGAACAACCAAATACGACTGGAGTCTGACTCTACTAAACCAGTTAGCGCCATATGTGATCAACTTCAGACAAAATGTACTGTGCACGCTTGTTTTGTGTCGCCAATGCACTGCAATGTGTACAGTATAATAAACTTTGAACAACAAAAGCAGCAAGAAGAAGGAGGCTCATTTGATGAATTACACACGTGCTTGTGCTTGGTATTACATTTCGGTTCATCTGCCGGGTAAATTTTTGCTACTCTGATAATGCTGACAGTCTGAACGGTCTGCATTGAACGTACACTCATTAACTCAGAAATGTCAGGAGCTCGCACAGTGATAGAAACAGTTTATATCTTAACAATGTGCAGGCCTATAAAATCAGCTTATTATAAATGTTTACCTCAACTGTAAAGTAGTTTAGATTCAGATAGATGAGCATTTCGTCTGCATTTTCTGGCAGCTCAAACTTGCTCGGATTTAATTATGTTTCAAATAATGGGAAATGCATTCATCAGATGTTTCTAAAGTGTGATGATTGGAAAGGGTAAAGAGGCATATGCTGTATCTGTCAGAATGGTGTCTAAGTGATGTAATTTGAAAGATGAGCTATATCCCTGTAAGCTGCGCTTTGTTCTGCACAGCCTGTTTCTTTTAATGCGTGGTTCCTTTAAATTTCTGCGCCTGCGCGTTATTTGAAGTGTAAAAGCTGGTAAAGGGCCTGTGTGGGACCTTTGAGATTAGTGCACAGCCGCACACCTCAGGGGAACATTGCTTTTCTCATCACTGATTCTCATGTTCTGAATTCACACAGCATTTCCATGGAATACAGAGATCAGTTGTCCCAGTTCAGCTTATCTCTTCTCTATTAAGTTATGATTATGTAATTACTATTTGATAAATTCAGTTGATTGTAAATTGGATTTTATGATCAAGTTACATACTCCATACAGTCATTCTTTTTAATTGCTTACACAGCAGTTTAGCAATGTGAGAAAACCATGTCAAAATAAGGGTGTAACTATATTCCTTGTTTATAATTTTTCAATCTTGCATTCTCCCCAACTGTTGGCATGAGTAGAAACTTCATCATCAGGTTCGGTAGTTGAAATAAAAATATGAGCAATGATACAGCCTGAGTAACAGCACAGATCGGGGGGAGGGGGTGTATTTTAAACTTCCATGATGGGCGGGATGGGGGGTTAAAATGTCAAAAATCTGAAACCGGCCTCCAACATCCCTAGTTCTGGTTTTAATTGAGGCGGGTTGGGGGTCGGGTGACTGACCTACTCTCGAGAGGCGGGTCCATCATTTCAATATTTTAATGAGGTTGTGCGCCTTAAATTTTGCAGGCTTTTAGATTTAACGCCTGCAGGTCAGCACTGCTTGGAGGCCAGGAGGAGTAGGGGTATCCCCCCTCCCTAACCATTGTGCTCCCCGACCTGTGATCCACCGACACACCTCCCCGGCCCGCAATCTGATCTCTTTCCCCCCGGCCCGTTCCGATCTTCTCCTCTCCGCCCCCCTCCCCCCCCCCCCCCCAAAACATGGTCCGATTATTTCACCCATCCCCGCGTGGTCCGATCTCCCGACAATTTATTGTTTCCACTGTTTCCAGTGGCCATTTTGATCTCTGACCCAGCTGAATATGAAGGTAGTATAACAGACACATTAAAAGAAATTCTCACTAACATCATTAAAGATACCAAGACAATTGTCTGAATTCATATTCATGTTCATACAATACTATTTTTATCTAGAGGTCCACCAGTTTCTCAGGCCTGGTACTTGCTTCTCTCCTTCCTTCCAGCTTTTTTGCTTTATCTGTGCTTTGTTGGATATATGAATTTGTTTACTGCTGGGTGCAATTCCATGTGAATGATTAGGCCTTCTATTCACCACACATCTTCAAATTTCTGATTCCCTTCATGGTTTTTGGAATAGAAAACTGTTCCTTCTCCCCTTCCCACCACGCACCACATAACTATAGAAACAACCGTTGCCAGAGCTCTTGTGCCATTGTATTTTATCCAGGCAGGTAATTGCTTAAAAATTTTCACCATCTAGGTCGTTCTGATTGAAATTACAAATTGTATTTGCATTTGGTGTCTCTTTTGGATTGGAATTATTCTGTGGTTGTATTAGTGCTGTTGACTCTGTCATAGCATTTTCATAAGGATAGAGGATTGAAAGATACAGAATTGTAGATTATATGTGCTAACTGTGTACAGACCAAACATCAAGCAACCAAACAACAAGAACGGTCTTTGAGCAAACATGGAATCTGAAGCTGAACTTGAACAGGGAACACCGCGATTCCAAGCAGTCTGCTTTAGGGGAAAGAGTTGGTGGCAAAGATGGAGAGGTAAAGCTGGGTGTCATTAGGGAACATGTGGCAGTTGACCCCATGTTACAAAGGGGCATATGTGGATGAGGAAGAGGAGGGGACCAAGGGTAAGAAGATAACCCGAGCTCCTTTTCTGTGCTTAAAAACTGCCCTGTTAACCTCTCTTCCCTGCCTTCTACCTTCGCTTGCAGCAACAAATACAAAGTGCCCATGGATTCCTTTGTCACAAAGATAGAGACCATCTATTCAGCTGCCTCAGCCGAACCTCCCCAGTTCCATCCTAATCTAGTCTGAGCCCTCATCTTTCTCTAGTTTCTCCCCGTCTCCAACATGCTTTCTCCAAGTTCATTTTGTCCATGAGACCTGCCTCCTACTCCCTTGACCTTATTCATACTAAATTCCTGACTACCTTACTGCCCTTCCTGGCCCCTATGTTAGCTGATACTGTGAACAATTCCCTCTATTCAGACACTGTTCCTTTCTCTTTCAGAACTGCCATCGTGATCTGTCTCCTCAAAAAAAAAACTATCCTTGACCATTCTCTCCTTGCAAACTACTGTCCCAACATGCAAGACCCTTTCCCTTCAAGCTCCTTGGATGTGCTATTGCCTCCTCTTTCCATCTCTCCCACAGCATCCTGTTTTAATCTCTTCTCCTTGACAGCTCTTCAGTCTTTGACATAGTTGATCACAGCATCTCACATCAGTGCCAGTCTGTTGTCCAGCTCTGCGGGTCTGTCCTCAGTTGGTTCTACTCTTGCCAATCTTGAGTGTTGTCAAAGCAATAATTTGGCTTATTTTCCTATCCCTGCATCATCACCTTTGGAGTCTCAAGGATCCATCCTTGGCCCCCTCCTCTTTATCATCTATCCGCTGCCCGTTGGTGACATTATCCGCAGACATGAGATCAACTTCCACATGTAGACTGATGATACCGATGTTTTGCCAGAGGACATCCCAGCAAATAAACTAGGTTGAGGAAAGCCTGCTATCAAGTGGAAAGTGGGATCATAATCATAGTCCAAATCAAATGCATGATGTTAAAAGGGTTGAAGAATAAATATGGTTAAAATCTAAAAGAACTTTTTTGACAACTTCTGAAGGCATTATTTTAAGTAGCCCTTTTTATTTTACAGTGCTTAAATAGAAGTTCTGTATTATGTTTGAAACAATGACCAATTTAGAAATAGTTTGTCTTATATGTCACATTGTGTGTCACTATTTTAGGTTTATATAATTAATATATTTAGGGGAAAATGCTAATCTCCGCTTTGATTCATTTTGATCAAAATTACATCCTTACAAATTACAGCTAGAAGTCTTTCGTACTATTGTACTTTGTAAAAAAAAAAGAAAGACTTGCATTTGTATAGCACCTTTCATGACCACCGGACATCCCAAAGCGCTTTACAGGCAATTTTTGAAGTGTTGTAATGTAGGAAACACAGCAGCCAATTTGCCCGAGAGCTGGATTTGTTTCTGACTGGAGATCACCACTTACAGAACATAAGAACATAAGAAATAGGTAGGTTTAGGCAGGTAGGTACTTCATTGAATTTAGGCCATAGTGATCTCCTGGACTAGTTTTGATTGCCTAGATGGGTCATAGAATATCAGAATGGTTACAGCAGGGAAGAAGGCCATTCGGCTCGTCGAGCCCGTGCCGGCTCTCTGCAAGAGCACCTCAGCGAGTTCCACTCCCCTGTCCTTTCCCCGAAGCTCTGCAAGTTGTTTTCTTTCAGGTACTTATTCAACCCCTTTTGAAAGCAGTGATCGAGTCTATCTCCGCCACCCTTTCAGGCAGTGCATTCCAGATCCCAACCACTCGCTGTATAAAAAAAAAGTTTATTCTTATGTCGCCTTTTGTTCTTTAGCCATTTGTTCTTTAGCCAATCACCTTAAATCTGTTTCCTCTGGTTCTTGACGCTTCCGCCAATGGGAACAGTTTCTGTCGATCTACTCTGTCCAGCCGCCTCATGATTTTGAACACCTCTATCAAATCTCCTCTCAACCTTCCCTGCTCTAAGGAGAAAAACCCCAGCTTCTCCAGTCTATCCACACAACTGAAGTCCCTCATCCTTGGAATCATACTGATTAAGAAAGTTCCCCTGAACACACTTCAGAAATTCTTCCCCCTCTCTGCCCTTTACACTATTATTATCCCAGTCTATAGGATAGTTGAAGTCCCCCATTATTAGTACTCTATAGTTCTTGCACCTCTCTGTAATTTCTCTGCAATCTTTCGCCTTCATAATTTCCCCACTAGTTGGTGGCCTATAGAATACACCTAGTAGTATAATGGCACCTCTATTATTTCTTGGGCCGGATTTTCGAGAAGTTTGCGATCGGATTTTCGCTGTGATTTGACACTCCGCGGCGAAAACCCGGTCACAAAGCCTGGGCGGGATCCTCGGGTACTTGTTTGCAGAGGCATTTTCAAGTACCGCCAGGGAGAAGTGCGCCAACATGCAACAACGCCGATTGCGTTTGTGTCTAACTTTCGGCTCTCCCGACCCGTACACCATGCCCAGAATGCCAACAGGTCAAATCTGTCGGTGCAGCCCTGCCAGCAACGGTAAGTATGAAAACCTGCAAAAAAGGCAAGTTAAAGGTATTATTTACATTTTTTTTTTAACAGCGATTAGATAGTTAAGAGTCTTGTAAATATTTTTGGATTATTTTTTGGAAATTTTTTTTCCCTTCCCAAGGCCCCTCTCACTGCGCTCCTGGCCCCAGACTAAATTTGGTGAAACTCACATTTTTGCACCGCGAATCCTCGTGCAACGCCCTCCTTACCGGCGCAGACGTAAAACACGAAAATTCGGCCTAAAAATGGTAGCATACCGAAAACGGTAAGTTTCGCATATCGCTACCGTTTCCGCAAAAAAAGCCCCGAAAGCCAAAAATCAGGCCCAAGCTTAACTCTAACCAAATAGATTCTGTCCTTGCAAAAGCAAAATACTGCAGATAAGGGAATCTGAAATAAAAACAGAAAATGCTGGAAATACTCAGCAGGTCAGGCAGCATCTGTGGAGAGAGAAAGAGAGTTAACGTTTCAGGTCGATGACCCTTCGTTGTGTAGCAGCAGCATGCGTTTCTGTTTGCACATGCTCTCGCTCTGTATTTGATGAAGGATTTATCATCATGCTGTCAGTGATATAAATCTGGTGACAAATTTGTATTAGAGTGCCAATTACAGATTGATACCCTGACACTGCCATTGCCAGGCTCACAAAGTGGTGATCTGGCATTCGTTGACATTGCACCGGCGGCAGTTTGACAGCTGAAGCTGTGCAATGCTTCAGACACGAATGTGTGTACGGCCACCACTGCATGCTCTTACTGCTAAGAGCCCAGTGCTGGTTGATTTGTGCTAATAAGTAAATTACAGTGTGCATGGCTGAGTTGAGCTCTGCGTACTCAATGCTCTGAAGCCTCTCATCTGTAGAATGACTGAATAGCTTCTGAAATCATCAAGACTGCAATTTGTAGGTTGAAGGTCAAATTTTTAAGTCTGGAAAAGTCCATCTCTATTATGGGCAGGAGAAGGGGTCATATGAAAAGCAGATTTTAAAATTTTTAATGGTTAAATTATAATTTGCTTCTGATAACAATAACATGTAACAATAATGCAAATTAAAGCAGGTTTATTTTTTAAATTACTGGTAATGCACTTTACCCACAGGGCTCTCTGTATTGCTTCTAAATGAGTTCATAACTTACTTACGGGATGACGGGCAATGTCATGAGCCAATCGCAAAAGCAAAACTTAGATCAGGAGGGACATCATTTCATCAGATAATCTTATCTGAAGGCTTTGTTTATTTAGACATCCTTATCTAAGGGCTTTGTGCTTTTGCACCCTGCCTTTTAGGTCAGCACAGCACAGCAGTCCAGCTAATCAAGCTCCTTAGCATTTCATGGAAAACTGCCCCATTGTTACCTTTCAAACAGTTTGCTAACACATTGCAGTCTACTGACAGCATATGATTGACTATAAGTAAGGATTTATCTTGGACAACATTAAAATTCTTCCACCTCAGTCAATTTTGCAGATAAGAGTTATTCTTTGAGGTGGAACCTAGGTCATCGTGAATCCTCCGCCTTGACTGGGGCACCTATTCTGTTTGAAGAAAGAAGTGCTGACAGTAAAAGTAAATATTGATATCTACCGCGAGGCTTGTGATGGGACCAGCTTAACAGATAAAATTGCAATGTCTTTTTTTCCCAGCTGTAACCAATTGTCTTGCATAACCCTGCAGGCAATAAAGTGCTTATATAAATCTTTTATTGGATTTTTAGATTCCCATTGCAACTAATGGCCAGTGAAAGTTCAAGCATAATTTTTGAAGAAGAACATTGCCACAATGCATCAATAATTGAACTGGGATATAGATATTATTCCACTTGTCATTTAGACCGGATAACCTAAAGCAACAAAGTTTTTAGTAGATTATCAAGTTTATGCAGTGGAGCCTGCTTAAATGAGTCACCTCCCATTTCCAAACAAAACATGCATGTTTTTCAGGCTCTTTCTACTGAGCAATCTGCTCTCTACTTGAAAGGTAATCACATCGACAGCTGATTGCATGGCTATGTTATTATTAAAGTGCACAGATGATTCTCCCTCTCATCTCTCGCACTTCAAATTTGGATTTGATTTTTGCCAAAAATCACCCAGAATTTGCTGTCATTTTTCACAATATGGCGGATTTGCAGCTGTAAAACCCCAAATTGTCTTGCCAATTAGTTCAGCCACGTCAGCATTTCTAAATCCTTCTATTTACTCAGCAACGGATAGCTCTTTTCAGCATGATCTTACTGAATGGCAGAGCAGGCTCGAGGGGCCGTATGGCCCACGCCTGCTCCTAATTCTTAGAAGAGCAGAGTTTACAGCTTTTTGAAAAAGAGTGGAAGAGCGATAGTGATAAGGGATTCAATTTGTAAGGGGAATAGATAGGCACTTCTGCGGCCACAACTGAGACTCCAGGATGGTATGTTGCCTCCCTGGTGCAAGAGTCAAGGATGTCTCGGAGCGGGTGCAGGACATTCTGAAAAGGGAGGGAGAACAGCCAGTTGTCGTGGTGCACATTGGTACCAACAACATAGGTTTAAAAAAAAAAGGGATGAGATCCTACGAGACGAATTTAAGGAGCTAGGAGCTAAATTAAAAAGTAGTAATCTCGGGATTGCTACCAGGAATCGCAGGATAGCTCAGATGAATACGTGGCTTGAGCAGTGGTGCAGCAGGGAGGGATTCAAATTCCTGGGGCATTGGAACCGGTTCTGGGGGAGGTGGGACCAGTACAAACCGGACGGTCTGCACCTAGGCAGGACCGGAACCAATGTCCAAGGGGGAGTGTTTGCTAGTGCTGTTGGGGAGGAGTTAAACTAATATAGTAGGGGGATGGGAACCAATGCAGGGATACAGAGGGAAACAAAATGGAGACAGAAGCAAAAGACAGAAAAGAGATGAGTAAAAGTGAAGGGCAGAGAAACCCAAGGCAAAAAACAAAAAGGGCAAAATTCGAAAGGGTCAAAGTGTAATAAAAAGGCAAGCCTGAAAGCTTGGTACCTCAATGCGAGGAGTATTCGGAAACCCGGAGAGGGCTCTGAGCTCGTTAGAGTGGGTGAGAGCTCAGATGAACAGGACCCCAAGAAAGAATGCAAAAGGCAGGAGGCAACAGAGCAGAGTAATACTGGGGTAAGTCTAAAGCACAACGTGATAGGAAGGGACAATATGTATGAATATAAAGGGGCTGCAGGAGGGGTCAAAACTAAAAATCATGGTTTAAAAACTAGTATTAAAACTCGACCTAAACGCACGCAGCATTTGAAATAAAGTAAATGAGTTGACGGCACAAATCATTACAAATGAGTATGATTTGGTGGCCATTACAGAAACGTGGTTGCAGGGTGACCAAGACTGGGAATTAAACATACAGGGGTATCTGACAATTCGGAAAGATAGACAAGAAGGGAAAGGAGGTGGGGTAGCTCTGTTAATAAAGGATGATGTCAGGGCAGTTGTGAGAGATGATATTGGCTCTAATGAACAAAATGTTGAATCATTGTGGGTGGAGATTAGAGATAGTAAGGGGAAAAAGTCACTGGTGGGCGTAGTTTATAGGCCCCCAAATAATAACTTCATGGTGGGGTGGACAATAATCAAGGGTATAATGGAGGCATGTGAAAAAGGAACGGCAGTAATCATGGGGGATTTTAACCTACATATCGATTGGTCAAATCAAATCGCACGGGGTAGCCTGGAGGAAGAATTCATAGACTGCATACGGGATTGTTTCTTAGAACAGTATGTTACAGAACGTACAAGGGAGCAAGCTATCTTAGATCTGGTCCTGTGTAATGAGACAGGAATAATAAACGATCTCCGAGTAAAAGATCCTCTCGGAATGAGTGATCACAGTATGGTTGAATTTGTAATACAGATTGAGGGTGTGGAAGTAGTGTCTCAAACGAGCGTACTATGCTTAAACAAAGGGGACGACAGTGGGATGAGGGCAGAGTTAGCTAAAGTAGACTGGGAACACAGACTAAACAGTGGCACAATTGAGGAACAGTGGAGGACTTTTAATGAGCTCTTTCATAGTGCTCAACAAAAATATATTCCAGTGAAAAAGAAGGGCGGTAAGAGAAGGGATAACCAGCCATGGTTAACCAAGGAAATAAAGGAGAGTATCAAATTAAAAACCAATGCGTATAAGGTGGCCAATGTTAGTGGGAAAATAGAAGATTGGGAAAATTTTAAACGACAGCAAAGAATGACTAAGAAAGCAATAAAGAAAGGAAAGATAGATTACGAAAGTAAACTTGCGCAAAACATAAACACAGATAGTAAAAGCTTTTACCGATATATAAAATGGAAAAGAGTGACTAAAGTAAATGTTGGTCCCTTAGAAGATGAGAAGGGGGATTTAATAATGGGAAATGTGGAAATGGCTGAGACCTTAAACAATTATTTTGCTTCGGTCTTCACAGTGGAAGACACAAAAATATTGCCAAAAATTGCTGGTCACAGGAATGTGGGAAGGGAGGACCTTGAGACAATCACTATCACTAGGGGGGTAGTGCTGGACAGGCTAATGGGACTCATGGTAGACAAGTCCCCTGGTCCTGATGAAATGCATCCCAGGGTATTAAAAGAGATGGCGGAAGTTATAGCAGATGCATTCTTTATAATCTACCAAAATTCTCTCGACTCTGGGGAGGTACCAGCGGATTAGAAAGCAGCTAATGTAACGCCTCTGTTTAAAAAAGGGGGCAGACAAAAGGCAGGTAACTATAGGCCGGTTAGTTTAACATCTGTAGTGGGGAAAATGCTTGAAGCTATCATTAAGGAAGAAATAGCGGGACATCTAGATAGGAATAGTGCAATCAAGCAGACGCAACATGGATTCATGAAGGGGAAATCATGTTTAACTAGTTTACTGGAATTCTTTGAGGATATAACGAGCATGGTGGATAGAGGTGTACCGATGGATGTGGTATATTTAGATTTCCAAAAGGCATTCGATAAGGTGCCACACAAAAGGTTACTGCAGAAGATAAAGGTATGCGGAGTCAGAGGAAATGTATTAGCATGGATCGAGAATTGGCTGGCTAACAGAAAACAGAGTCGGGATAAATGGGTCCTTTTCGGGTTGGAAATCGGTGGTTAGTGGTGTGCCACAGGGATCGATGCTGGGACCACAACTGTTTACAATATACATAGATGACCTGGAAGAGGGGATGGAGTGTAGTGTAACAAAATTTGCAGATGACACAAAGATTAGTGGGAAAGCGGGTTGTGTAGAGGACACAGAGAGGCTGCAAAGAGATTTAGATAGGTTAAGCGAATGGGCTAAGGTTTGGCAGATGGAATACAATGTCGGAAAATGTGAGGTCATCCACCTTGGAAAAAAAAAACAGTAAAAGGGAATATTATTTGAATGGGGAGAAATTACAACATGCTGTGGTGCAGAGGGACCTGGGGCTCCTTGTGCATGAATCCCAAAAAGTTAGTTTGCAGGTGCAGCAGGAAGGCGAATGGAATGTTGGCCTTCATTTCGAGAGGGATGAAGTACAAAAGCAGGGAGGTCCTGCTGCAACTGTACAGGTTATTGGTGAGGCCGCACATGGAGTACTGCGTGCAGTTTTGGTCACCTTACTTAAGGAAGGATATACTAGCTTTGGAGTGGGTACAGAGACGATTCACTAGGCTGATTCCGGAGATGAGGGGGTTACCTTATGATGATAGATTGAGTAGACTGAGTCTTTACTCAGAGTTCAGAAGGATGAGGGGTGATCTTATAGAAACATTTAAAATAATGAAAGGGATAGACAAGATCGAGGCAGAGAGGTTGTTTCCACTGGTCGGGGAGACTAGAACTAGGGGGCACAGCCTCAAAATATGGGGGAGCCAATTTAAAACCGAGTTGAGAAGGAATTTCTTCTCCCAGAGGGTTGTGAATCTGTGGAATTCTCTGCCCAAGGAAGCAATTGAGGCTAGCTCATTGAATGTATTCAAGTCACAGATAGATAGATTTTTAACCAATAAGGGAATTAAGGGTTCTGGGGAGCGGGCGGGTAAGTGGAGCTGAGTCCACGGCCAGATCAGCCATGATCTTTTAAATGGCGGAGCAGGCTCGAGGGGCTAGATGGCCTACTCCTGTTCCTAATTCTTATGTTCTTATGTTCTTATGATCCCCCTCAGAATCTTATATGTTTCAGTGAGATCACCTCTCATTCTTCTAAACTCCAGAGAGTACAGGCTCAATCTACTCAATCTCTCCTACATTGGTTTTTATGCTTAAAGTTTGATTTTATTCTTTCAACTTCATTCATTATTATTGGTAATTTATTAATGATTTGAATCTACCTCATTGCAGCTTCTGCAGATATGACCGAAGTCTTAGTCTTATTTTTACTTTGAAGTTCTGAGAATTCTAAACTTTTGCATGCAGTTTTATAATTGTGACTATGTATTTGTTCACAATTCATTTGCAACTGATAAATTAGCGGTTTGCAAATTGATGTTTGTTGTATGTATGATTACTATCGTCATCCCCCTCAGAATCTGGAATGGTTCAACCAGGACATGTGTCAATCAGTCTCAGCTACACTGGAGCAGTGAATCTCTGCTTTAAATTATGAAAATTAAAATGCCTGGCTATAAAGTTAAGATATGAAAATCTGATGATCTAAAACTTTATCGAGCAAAAATGTTACTCTCTTTGCTGCATGGTGTGTTCATACCCTATTTGTTGGTTACACAAACTTTCACTGGACAGGCTGTTCAAGGGTCATCAAGGTCCAGGTTGGTGATTAGAGCATGGGCAGATACAGCAGGAGCGGCGAAATTGGGGCGAAGGAGCGGCGAGAGACTGTAGAGGGATGTGATCGGGCCCAGGAGAGGTGTGAGTGTATGGCCCAGGGCCAGCCCACACTGCGATATGTGCGCGCACTCAGTCCGTTCACCAGAGCTGGTCTCCAGTCGTCTTGGTTAATCTTTGACACTGGACCAAGACCTAGCTCTGTCAAGCCCGTGTGGTGGCTGGGGTGCAACAGCCACCCCACATTAAAAAATACACGCACAGGCATCTTCCACCCTTCAGGATGTAGGGGCCAAGTTTTGGCCTGAGTTGCTCCTGTTTTTTTGGAGCAACTGGTTTAGAATGGAGTATCTTAGAAATTTGAATTCTCGGCATTTAGTTTGCTCCAGTTCTAGTCAGTTAGAACAGTTTCACTTTGGAACAGAATTTTTTTTCAAAAGGGGGCGTGTCCGGCCACTTACGCCTGTTGTCAAAGTTTAGGCAGTGAAAACTTACTCCATACTAACTTAGAATGGAGTAAGTGAAGATTTTTGTACGTTCGAAAAAAACCTTGTCTACACTTTAGAAAATCAGGCGTAGGTTACAAATTAGGCGTAGGGAATGGTGGCGGGGGGGGCGGTTTAAAGGGAAGTTTACAAACATTAAACACTTCAGTTTTACAAATAAAGAGCCATCATCAATAATAAATGATAAATACATCAATAAATCAACCAATAAATCAATCAAAAAAAATGAATAAAAATTTTTTAAAAATCAATAAATAAAACATTTTCTACTTACCGACTGCAGCCCCGGGAGTCCTCCAACAGCGTGCTGGGACAGTCCCCCCAGTGTGTCTCTGTCAGTGTCTCTATCTGTCTGTCTGTGTGTGTGTCTCTCACTCTCTGTCTGTCAGTGTCTGTGTTTCTGACAGCGAGGGGAGGGGGAGAAGGTGGGTGGGAGGGGGAGGGGGAGAGGGAGAAGGGAGGTGGTGGGAGTTGGGGAGAAGGGAGGAGGGGGGGGAGAAGGGAGGTGGGGGTGGAGAAGGGAGGTGGGGGGGTGGAGAAGGGAGAGAGGAGGGAGGGAGGGAAGGAGAGTGGAGGGGGGGGAGGGAGTGAAAGAGAGAGGGAGGGCAGGAGAGAGGAGGGAGGGAGGGAAGGAGAGAGAAGGAAGGGAGGGAAGGAAGGAGGGAGGGAGGGAGGGAAGAGGAGAGGAGGGAAGGAGAGAGGAGGGCGGGAGAGAGGGAAGGAGCGAGGAGGGAGGGAGGGAAGGAGGGAAGGAGAGGAGGGAGGGACGGAAGGAGAGGGGTGGGGGGGGAGAGGGAGAGAAGGAGGCTGAATGGCCGGGCCCAAGACCTCGGGCTGGATTTACAGGTAGGTGGCGTCGGGTCTCGGGGGCGGGGGGGGGGGGGTCGCGGAGGTCCGGTGGGGGAGGGGGGGGGGAAAAGAGTCGCGGAGGTCCGGGGGTTGGGGAGAGAGTCGCGGAGGTCCGGCAGTGGGGGAGCGGAGGTCGGGTCGCCGGCGGCAGGGGTGGAGCGGGGGTCGGGTCGGGTGGGAGGAGCCTTATTCACACAGCCCCAGTGAGGCCATTCGGCCAGGGCTAGGGGCTGCGTGCTTCAGGCCCCTCCCACAGTTTTGGGTGCCTGGAGCTACTGCACATGCGCGCCCACTGTAACGCGCATGTGCAGAGGTCCCGGCATTGTTTTCAGCGCAGGGAGCTGGCTCCGCCCCCAACAACTCGTGCTGCGCTGCGCCCTGCTGCAGAAGACCTGCAAGGAGCTGGAGTATAGGTAAGTTTTTTTTTTTAGGCGCACTTTGTGGCGCGAAAAACGGGCATCCAGGTACTTGGGCCCGTAGTTTGTCATCTGGAATATCAGGTCCTTCATTGAAACATCTGTGAACTCCTTTTTTGGCGTGGAAGCAAGTCATCCTTGCTTTGAGAGACTGCCTATGATGATGGTGACGACGACCATCGTCATAGGCGGTCTCTCAAACGAGGATGACTTGCTTCCACACCAAAAGGGATGAGTTCACAGATGTTTCAATAAAGGACCCGATGTTCAAGTCGGGAACTCCAATTGAAGGGGTGGAAGATGCCTGTGCGTGGATTATTTTAACGTGTGGTGACCGTTGCACATCAGCCACCACACGGGCTCGACAGAGCTAGGTCTTTATCCAGTGGCAAGGGCTAACCAGGACGACTGGAGACCTGCTCTGCTGCACGGACCTAGTCCGCTCACATAATCGCAGTGTGGGCTGGCCTGTGCTGCCCCTGGGCCCTCGGCTCTTCTGGGCCCCGCACCCTCATTTGCCGCTCCTCTGCCACGATCTCGTGCCGTTCCTCCGCCATAAGCATTCGCCGCACTTCCGCCACGATCGCTCACCGCACCTCGGCACCAAAGATTCGCCATACCTCCGCCACGATCTCTCGCTGCTCATCCGCCCCGACCTGCTCTCTCTTCCGCTGTGCCTGGGCCCCGCCGATGTTCCTGCCCACGCTCCAAATGGCGAACTGGGCCTTGATGACGTCACCCAGTCGCCCACCTCGAAGTTGTTGTATACTTGGAACGGCTTGCGCTGGAAGTTGTAGTGTTATGCCCATGATGTTGTAGGGCCCGTGCTCCAGCTCTTTTATCCTCCTGACCTGGTGTCCTCTCGCAGGTCGTGGTATGGTTACCACGAGTTAATTGAATATACAATTATCCTGTAATAAAAAAGTGCACTGTGGTGATTAATTTTGGTTAATTTAGCTGAGGAAATGAAGTTTTTAGAAATGCTGATGTCATTGAGCTAATTCGTAAGACAATTTGGAGTATCACATTCACAACAGTCACTCCCTCCACTACCACTGCTCAGTCTACAAGATGCACTGCAGCAAAGGCTTCTCCCAAACCTGCGACCTCTACCGTCTAGAAGGACAAGGGCAGCAGGCGCATGGGAACACCATCACCTTCAGGTTCCCCTCCAAGTCACACACCATCCTGACTAGGAAATATATCATTGTTCCTTCATCATTGCTGGGTCAAAATCCTGAAATTCCCTCCCTAACATCACAGTGGATGTACCTTCACCACATAGACTGTAGCGGTTTCAAGGCGACAGCTCACCGCCACCTTCTCAAGGGCAATTAGAGATGGGCAATAAATGCTGGCCTCGACAGCGACGTCCACATCTCGTGAATGAATTTTTTGTTAAAAACTGCCGTATTGTGAAAAAATGTTGTGCTGTAGAGTTCACGTAATTTTATGATCCATAGAAGTGATGTTTGTTGCATGTATTGGTACTGCAAGTTAATGGGCTACGCAAGAACCCTGTCAGCGGATGGTGGAGGTTATTTTTAGTTAGTTACTATAGCATACCAATCTTTTTTATTCTTTTCATGTGCCCAGTACAAAGTTACAAGCAACAATGTTAGCGTAGTGTCTCACCTTAGTATGTTCATTTCTTTTGCCAGACATTGCGATTTAGTTTGCTATATGAGACAGGATTAAAAAATGATCTCCTAGTAAAGGATCCTCTAGGAATGAGCGACCATAACATGGTTGAATTTCAACTTCAGTTGGAGGTGAGAAAGTTGGATCTCAAACCAGTGTCCTAAGCTTAAATAAATGAGACTACAAAGGTATGAAGGCAGAGTTGGCTAAAGTGGACTGGGAAAATAGATTAAAGTATGGGACGGTTGATGAGCAGTGGCAGACATTTAAGGAGATATTTCATAACTCTCAAAAAAGAATCCCAATGAGAAGGAAAGACTGTAAGAGAGGGGATAACCATCTGTGGCTAACTAAGGAAATAAGAGATGGTATCAAATTGAAGTGGCCAAGACCAGTGGGAAGCCAGAGGATTGGGAAACTTTTAAAAGACAGCAAAGAACAACTTGAAAAAGGATAGAGAGGGAAGATAGATTATGAAAGTAAACTAGCACAAAATATAAAACAGATAGTAAGAGTTTCTGCAGGTACATAAAATGAAAAGAGTGGCTAAAGTAAATGTTGGTCCCCTAAAGGATGAGACTGGGGAATTAATAATGGAGAGCAGGGAAATGGAAGAGACTTTGAACAACTATTTTGTATGGGTCTTCATGGTAGAATTCACTAAATAGTGGATAATCAAGGGGCTATAAGGAGGGAGGAACTTAATACAATCACTCACTAAAGAAGTTGTACTCGGTAAAATAATGGGACTAAAGGCGCACAAGTCCCCTGGACTGGATGGCTTACATTCTCGGGTCTTAAAAAAAATTGGCTGCGGAGACAGTGGATGCATTGGTTGTGATCAACCAAAATTCCCTGGATTCTGTGGTGGTCCCAGCGGATTGTAAAACCGTAAATGTAATGCCCCTATTTAAAAAAGGAGGCAGACAAAAAGCAGGAATCTCTCGATCGGTTAGCCTATCATCTGTCATTGGGAAAATGCTGGAGTCCATTATTAAGGAAGCAGTAGCGGGACATTTGGAAAAGCATAATTCAATTAAGCAGAGTCAGCATGGTTTTATGAAAGGGAAATCATGTTTGACAAATTTGCAGGAGTTCTTTGAGGATGTAATGAACAGGAATAAAGGGGGAACCAGTGGATGTGATGTATTTGGATTTCCAGAATGCATTCGATAAGGTGCCACATAAAAGGTTACTGCACAAGATAAAAGTTCACGGGGTTGGGGGTAATATATTAGCATGGATAGAGGATTGGCTAGCTAACAGAAAACAGAGAGTCGGGAAAAATGAGTCATTTTCCGGTTGGCAAACAGTAACTAGTGGGGTGCCGCAGGGATCGGTGCTGGGGCCTCAACTATTTACAATCTATATTAATGACTTGGATGAAGGGACTGAGTGTAATGTAGCCAAGTTTGCTGATGATACAAAGATGGGTGGGAAAGCAAATTGTGAGGAGGACACAAAAAATCTGCAAAGGGATATAGACAGGCTAAGTGAGTGGGGGAAAAAAATTGGCAGATGAAGTATAATGTGGGAAAATGTGAGTTTATCCACTTTGGCAAAAAAAGTAGAAAAGCAAATTATAATTTAAATGGAGAAAAATTGCAAAGTGCTACAGTACAGAGGGACCTGGGTGTCCTTGTGCATGAAACACAAAAAGTGAGTGCAGGTACAGCAAGTAATCAGGAAGGCAAATAGAATGTTGGTCTTTATTGCAAGGGGGCTAGAAACATAGAAAATAGGTGCAGGAGCAGACCATTCGGCCCTTCGAGCCTGCACCGCCATTCAGTATGATCATTCAACCTCGGTACCCCACCCCAGCCCTCTCTCCATACTCCCTGATCCCTTTAGCTGTAAGGGTCACATCTAACTCCCTTTTGTTGTTGAGTCCAACGAACTGGACTCAACAACTTTCTATGGCAGAGAATTCCACAGGTTCACAACTCTCTGGGTGAAAAAGTTTCTCCTCATCTTGGTCCTATATGGCTTTCCCCATATCCTTAGACTGTGACCCTGGTTCTGGACTTCCCCAACATCGGGAACATTCTTCCTGCATCTAACCTGTCCAGTCCCGTCAGAATTTTATATGTTTCTATGCGATCCACTCTCATTCTTCTAAATTCCAGTGTGTATAAGCCTAGTCGATCCAGTCTTTCTTCATATGTCAGTCCTGCCATCTCGGGAATCAGTCTGGTGAACCTTCGCTGCACTCCCTCAATAGCAAGCACGTCCTTCCTAGAGTATAAAAGCAGAGTAGTCCCGATACAACTGTACAGGGTATTGGTGAGGCCATACCTAGAGTACTGCTAAGGAAACTAAAACTAGAGGACATAGTCAGAAAATGGGGCCGCCCATTTAAAACTGAGCTGAAGAGGAATTTCTTCTCTGAGGGTTGTGGATCTATGGAATTCTCTGCCCCAGAGAGCTGTGGAGGCTGCGTCATTGAATATATTTAAGGCAGAGATAGACAGATTTTTGAGCGATAAGGGAATAAAGGGTTATGAAGCGGGTAGGGAAGTGGAGCTGAGTCCATGATCAGATCAGCTCTGATCTTAATAAATGGCGGAGCAGGCTCGAGGGGCCAGGTGGCCTACTCCTGCTCCTATTTCTTATGTTTTTATATACTTGCCAGGTATTAATGGATGAAATACTATTTGTCACAAAATTGCCAGGTATTTCTGGGTTAGGTTTTGTACTGCAACACTTGCTATTTCAGTAGCTTGCTGTCTGCAAGTTAGCCTATGCACTCATCACAATACTTTTCGGTTTTTCTGTGTCCTGCTTACTATTTATCTTGACTCTACTGTCGTGCTATTCTGTTTTCCACATGTGCTCACCGCAAAAAGAACCAGTGATGTTGAAACAAAGCCATGCTGTTACTTGCATGTTACTGTTTGCTAACTTATCCTCCCTTCTTTCCACTAAGAACATTATTTTCTTCCCCAGTTCTTTTGCCTAATGGAAAGTCTGCAGTGTATGCTTCATCATGTCAGTAGTGGCTCAGTGAATAGCACTCTAGCCTCTGAGTCAGAAGGTGTGGGTTGAAGTCCACAGACTGGAATACAAAAATCTAGGCTGACACTCCAGTGCAGTATGTGCTGCATTGTCTGAGAAGCTGTCTTTTGAATGAGACGTTTAAGCCAAGGCTTCGTCTGCCCTCTCAGGTGGATATAACAGATCCCACAGCACTATCTCGAAGAAGTTCAGAAGAGTTCTCTGTCGTGCTCTGGTCAATTTTTATCCCTCAATCAACATCACTTTATAAAAAAAGATTATCTGGTCATTATCACATAACTGTTTTTGGGAGCTTGCTGTGTGCCAATTGGCTTCCATGTTTTCCTACATTACAACAGTGGCTACACTTCAAAAGTACATTGGCTGTAATGCACCTTTGGGCATCCTGAGGTCATGAAAGGTGCAAAAAAATGCAAGTTCTTCCTTTTATTTCTTCTTTAGTGATTGCTGCTAGTGTTACCTGTCACCTGTTTCTTATTGTCTATTAGTAAAATGCAAAATGGTTACAGCTGATTACAAATGCTATGTGTTATCAGCTGTGTGGTTTTGAATATTATATAGCTTTTCTTTTCCCATCTCTTCTCATTACCAAGCCACAATGGCTTCTGATACTTTGTAAGGGGTGGTTTGCAGGGGGTCAGCTTTCCCTTCTGACCTTATATGAGCGGTTCCGAATCGCTCCCACACCCTTGGTTCTAGACACTGGAATTATGAAGGGACTGTGACAGACTTGGACAGACAATCGGTTTCAAGGTAGGAAGCAGGTATGGCTTTATTATGTTTAAAAAGAAGTAAAAGGCACACCTTTAATAACACATACAGACCAATACACACTGAGGGGTACAACACATTGAATAAATTGTCAAATTACAGCCTGTGGGGAAAAGAATACGGCTTAAACTCTAAATGGGGTAAAAAGGAGAATGCAGATACATTTACACAAGTTATCCCAGCCTCCCTCCTCCCAATTCCCCTAACTAACGAAGTTATAGCTCTGGGGGGTTCAGGGGCTATGCTCACCAATCCCCTTTTTGACAGTTCCAACTCCAGGGTTCGCCTTAGTTGTCCCTGGGGTTCGCCTTAGTTGTTCACGTTCTGTAGTCTGTACCCCTTGGTAGCGTAGGACCAGCTTGTAGAGTGGAAAAATCTTCGGTTTTTCTTCGGTTTTGTTGGATTGGTTCCGGTTGACTGTTGGGTTGGTCGCGATGGCCCGCAACTTTCCAATAGTCGTTTTGACAGCCTGTTTGCTGTTGTGGTGCTGTCCTTCTGGGTTTTAGAGATTCCCTTCGCCGATGTTTCGGGATCCCACTTTTCAAGAACTTATGCAACGAGACTGCTAACTTAATAGTGTCTCCAGAAGCACACCTAACTGCCAGAACAGACTTCAATTATACTAAAACAGGCTTCCTTATCGTCCATCAAATCTAGCTCAGTTCTTTGTTTCGACTTTGCAGCCAGCTAACTGAAACTTGATTAAGTGGTTTTGATCTGGCGTTAATAGGCTTTTCGAAGTTGGTGAGCTCTCCATTGTGCTAGTCTAGCCTGAGCCAGATATTTCTATGCCTGTTGAAAAGGTGTTGGAATATGTATGTGACATTTGGGTCCTCTGGGTGCGGTGATAAATGTTTCTTCCATCGTTGATTGTTTAAATACTAATGTTTTCAAGGGGCAAGTTTCGAGGGTATACAGTTCCCAGACAATTTGATTAGTTCCAATGTCCAAACTGGCCCTTTAGATATTCACCCCACCCCTTTTCTTGCAGACCCAACGTACACCTTTTAAAAATCCCAAATTCGATTAAAGTTCGTAGTTTCTTCCATGTGCACTTTAGGATTTCAAACTTGCTGGTAGATAGTTCCAAATTAAATTCCCTTTCCTATGAGTCCAAACACTGTGGGGGGGGTCTCCATGAATGCATCCTCTTTTATCCCCTGCAGGCCTCGTCTGCCCCTTTAAAATTCATTTGTGTCCCAAAGTTTTCCTTCCATTCTTCTCCTCTGCAGGGGAAAGGTACCTGGAATCTTTGCGAGATATTGGTAAATTCTACATTCCCCCCTGTGATACCATATCACTTATGGTATCATTCTTCGAGGTGAGCAAAGTTCCTGACTCCCAAGAGATAACCTTCCCCGTAAATTAGCTAAACTAATACCCAAAATGCATTACACTTATGCAACATCACCATAGATGCACACTTTTCCCTTTACAGGTACAAACTTTTTACATTTATACCCTCCCAGCTTGGAGGGGGTTCAATCACTACAATTGCATTTCAGCACAGTTACATTTCATTTCAGTAACATTATATTCACCAGCATATAGGCAACGTACAACCACATTACAGAAGGAAAAAAAACATAGATTAAAACTAAACAACATCAATTGGTCTCCTGAGGTTTGTCCATCACCCGGTAATGTCTCGATCCTGCCCTTGAGAACTGCTATCAGGCTGGCTGACACACAAGACAAACTCAAAATAATCACCTAAACATTACTGCAACATTAACCTCAATTCTAAACTAAACCTTAAAATGTAAAATGGTGCAGTCAGCTGCCTTAAACTAAAATTAGAGCTATGTACAACCGCCACCCGTCTCCGGGTGGCCTGGTTAGTCCCTGTCAGGCCCATGCCTTGTGCGGCCTGATAGCCGCCTGGATGCTAGGGTTTCCCTGCAGCCGGTGAGCTGGAGACCCTTGTCTCTGGGACAGCTCGTTGCTACTGCTCCTGTGAGACCCTCACCGCTGGAAGCGGCTGGCTGGTGGTCCCTACTCTGAGCGGCCTCTGTACTTCTGACCTTCGGCCTTTCCTGTCGGGCTGCCCTTCTCCTAGGGTAGAATCGCTGAGGCTCAGATGCCGGTGACCACGGTATCTTTGGCCGTGGTGTACGGAGGGTCCTTCTCAGGGTTTGGGTTACTGGGGGTGCGTCCGAATCCCAAACGATGGGTGAGATAGCCCCTCCAGTACTGCAATTCACCGCCCCTATAGGCACGGTTTCTGAGCCTGCCACATTCCCTGTGGGCCCTCCACCGTCGGGAGCGGCCAACGGAGGGTCCCTGTCCTGAGGACGGTTCAACCCTCCCGGCTGCCCTCTGTGCTTGGCTGACCCTGGGTTGTACAGCTTGCACTGGTTGATGTGGAACCACTTAGTACGGCGGGGCAGCTTTATGGCATAAACCATCGGGCTTGCCTTGTCCACAATGCTGTATGGCCCCATATATAATGCTTCAAAAACCCCGACCCGAGCATAGTTCCTCACCATGACCTGGTCCCCTATCTCCCATTCGTGGTGTTTGCTGGGTTCTAGCAGCAATCGGTTCCCCTGATGCTGTCTGCCCATGTTACTAGCAGACGGCCAGTGAATCTGTTTGAGGAGTTCAATCAGGTTCCTGACAAACCGGTCCCGGTTCACCTCTCTGAGCTGACCTTCTGTGAGCACCGGGGTTAGGACATGGGTGGGGGTCCGCATGATCCGGCCAGTCATGAGCTCGTATGGGGAATACCCGGTGCTCTTTGACTGGCTAGCTCGGATCCCCATTAGGACCAACGGTAAGACCTCCACCCACTTTTGGGGTGAGTCTCCCGTTTCCTTCCGCAGCCTTTCTTTAATGGTGCGGTTTAAATGCTCCACAATACCCGATGACTGTGGATTGTGGGCAACGTGCCATTTCCCCTCAATGCCAAGCACCTTAAGGGTTGCCTGCATTACCTGCCCAGTGAAATGGCTCCCCTGGTCCGACTCCACATACTGTGGGAGTCCCCACCGGGAGAACACTTCCCTCACTAGAATCTTAGCTGTCCCTAGTGCGGTGGTTGTTCGGCAGGGGAAGGCTTCAACCCATTTTGAGAACACGTCCACCAGGACTAGGCAGTATTTGTAGGCTCCCTGGGCAGTGGGTAGGGGCCCGATGTAGTCAATTTGGATTGATTGCCATGGTCCCTCTACTCTCCTGACGTGTCCTAGGGACACCTTCCTTTTCTGGGGGTCAGGGTTGTTCGCAGCACACACCAGGCAGTTCGCACAGAACTCACGGACATCCGCCCTGAGTTCCGGCCACCATCCTGCCTGTTCCACCCGTTGCCAGGTGGTCTCAGGCCCGGGGTGTCCCGCTCCCGGACCCTCATGGGCCAGTTTTAGGAATTCCCTCTGGTGCTGCTGTGGCACGACCCATTGTCCCTCTTTAAACAGCATGCCTTCCTTAACGGTAATGGCTGCTGTGCCGTACAGACCTTCAGCTCTCTCTCCTCTAGCTAGCGCGTTCAGAACAGCTTTCAGCACTTGGTCCTGTGCCTGAACTGTTTTTAAGTCCGGGGCCAAAGCTATCCCTGTACTCTCTGCTCCCCTGTTATTCTTGACCGCTGCTATGCGGCCGGTGTCATAGGGGTCCCAGAACTTTCCCGTGCGGGCACCTTCTTTGGCCAGTTTGTCAGCCTGTTGGTTTCCCTCTGCACGGGGTTCGGTTTTTGAATGGGCCTTCACCTTATGTATGTCCTCCCTTCTTGCCTTGTCTATGGCCTTTTCCCCAGCGCGCACAGTCAGCCCCAGGAATTTGACTTCCTTCTGGCCGATCTGTGCCTTCTTGGGGTTTACTTTAAACCCTTCTTCTTTTAGCAGCTCCAGCAGCTCAGCCAGCAGTGGGCCATGCTCCTCCCCCTGATCGGTGAACAGAAGCAGGTCATCCACATACTGCACCAACTGCTGGGGTCTGCTAAAGCCCTTTAAACAGTTCGCCATGCATTGGTGAAAAATGCTGGGACTATTGTGGAAGCCTTGGGGAAGACAGTTCCACGTGTATTGTTGGCCCTTAAAGGTAAAGGCGAACTTGTACTGGTCCTCCCGTTTTAAAGGAATGGACCAGAACCCATTTGAAATATCCAGCACCGTGAAAGTGGTCGCAGATGCTGGAATACTCCCTATGAGATCCGCTACGGCTGCTACAGTGGGTGCACAGGCAGGGATATTCTTATTTAGTACTCGATAGTCCACAGTGGCCCTCCATGAGTTGTCCGGTTTCTTAACCGGCCACAGTGGAGAGTTCACATGGGTTGCTATCGGTCTTAACACCCCTTGCTCTACCAGTGATCCCAGCGCCGTTGTCAGGTCTGCCTCTGCCTCCCTGGGGAAGTTATATTGCTTTTGTGGTCGGGTCATGGGGTCCCCTACTATACTAACTTCCACCCCCGTTACCCTGCCACAGTCATGTTTGTGGGTGGCAAATGCTGCAAGATGTGCCCGTACATATGCCTGGTACTCCACTGGGGTGTTACTGACCAGTAATTCCAAGTCATAACCCTCCTTTGACTTCACGGTACACAATGTTCCCTTGGCCCCTTTTTCTGGGATCACCGCCACCTCACCTTCCCTGTCAGCCACTATGGCTCCCCACAGTCAGTGGTTCCTGAGATCCACTAGGATCTGGTGGCCAATGATAAAATCAGCTCCCAGGATCCCTTTTCCCTTCTGCTCCCATTTCATCAGGACACACTTCAATTTGGTTTTGAGTGTCCCTAACTGAATGGTGAGCGGGATGGAAAATGAACCAGTTTGCTCATTGCCTGTGAACCCCACTAGACTGTACGGGACCCCGTTCGATAGAGGTGAGGTAGCTGGGTTATCTGCATATACAAGGGTGCTGGAAGCACCGGTATCTATCAGGTAGGTCCCTTTCACTTTCTCCACCTCCACCGTAACGCACGGTCTCTTTCAGGCATCGTACTCTAGGGAACACAGGTACACAGGCTGCACTGGCCTTAGTCATGCATCTGGGTGGGTTGGAGCAGAGGGTTTTACCGTACCGGCTACTGTTCCCTGTCCGTTTATGAGTGTCTGTAGGGCGGCTACGAGTGTCTCATATGTGTCGGGTGTTCCTGCCCCGGCCTTACGGGCTGGGGCTGGAGTGGCCTTTCCCTTAGTCTCTTTCCAGGGGTTCCTACAATCCTTCCTCCAGTGCCCACTTTTCCCACACCCAAAACACTCGCCCCCTTTGTGGGGAGGGTTCCCACCATCCTGATGCCACTCTCTCTTGCCTTGGCTGGGTTTAATCTCATGGACCCTCCCTTTAGAGGAGGGCTCCTCTGTCCCTCTACTGTTCCGGTAAGCCAGGGTCAACTGCCTGACCACTGTCTCCTCGGTGGTTCTGGGATCTCTTGGATCGAACCAGACCTCGGCTTTTGCCTTTACTCCAAGTAGGCTGTTTGCCACCAGGCTGCGGAGCCAGTGAGCCAGCTCGTTAGGGTTCAGGTGGGCCCGGTCAAGAACCCCACTACAGGCCCTTTCGTAGACCGGCCACAACCTGTCGGCGAAAGCCTGTGGAGTCTCCCCATCGAGCTGCACTGTCTTCTCCACTCGGGAGAAAGGACTCCCGTCGTTCATACCCATGGCCTCTAGAACCTCCTCCTTAACCGTAGCGTACGTGTTTCGCCCCTTTCTGCTGTCTGCAGAGAGGGAATGGCATAGCTTGGTGTCTAGCGAGAAGAGCAACAGCTTAGCCTGCTCTGAATCATCGCACCACTTCCAGGAAGTGTACCGAGGGATCCCCCTGTTGGGTGAGCTTACTTAGGTGGCCTATCATAGCCCTCAGTTTTTGGGTGTCGTGGGGGACTACGAAGTTGCTTTCGAGGGGTCCTGCTGCCCCATTGGCATCAGGCGGGCCAAACTTCTGCTGCCAATGCATTGGCCCTGGTTCCGGCCCTTCTTGTATTGGCTCGCCCTCTTCCCCCTGCTGCCAAGCCGAGTTAAAACTCGGGGCTGCCGGTGTTGGCAGTTCGCAATCCTTGCCTGTCCCGCACTCTGGCTGACACCCCTGCTACCCCGGGCCATTCCTGGGAGCTGCAGGCGGTGACTGAGGGGTTTCTCCTTGCCCAATCAGGTGTTCCTGGGCTAAACCCGGGTTTAACAGGCACACCATGCCTTTAGCCCGGGATAGAGCAAGGTTCAAGCTTTGGATCTGCTGCTGGCAGGGGCCGTGGTCTCCTGCCTCAAATTCCCTGGTACTGGCTACCTTATAGGCTACCTGAATGTCTCTCACCCTCTCCCCGTACTCTTTAACTTGCTTGGCGAGGCAGGAATTCTCTTCCTGCAATGCCCGTTCGCTATTCTTGGCTTCAATAATCTGCCACTGTAAAAGGTCCAGTTGGGTTTTGTGCCTTTCTTTAGTGAGCTCTCTACTTTCCTTTAACTGTCCCACCTCTGTCCACAGCCTTTCCCAGACTGTGGCCCTTGTGCTGGACCTCTCTTCTGCCTGTCTCAATACTCCCTTTAATTTCTCATTCTCCTCATCTAGAAGCCGGATCTGTTGCTGAAGGCAAATTAGCCAAATGGCCTTCTCTATTGACTTTTTATGGTCCTTGCTCTCGGTCCATTGAGCTGCAGCATCTTCTGGACGTTCAGCATACAATAGATCGAGTACCCACTCCTTAGCCACATTTACCCTCTTAAACACATACGAGGAAATCCCCTGTTCCATTTTGCTTCGTTTCCTGAAACCAGTCTCTCTCTTATCACGTCCCTTGTACCAGTGTCCCATCTGGGTCGCCATTATGTAAGGGGTGGTTTGCAGGGGGTCAGCTTTCCCTTCTGACCTTATATGAGCGGTTCCGAATCGCTCCCACAGTCCCTTCATAATTCCAGTGTCTAGAACTAAGGGTGTGGGAGCGATTCGGAACCGCTCATATAAGGTCAGAAGGGAAAGCTGACCCCCTGCAAACCACCCCTTACAACTTCACAAGCCAACAATGCTTCCAGAGCACCTGTTGGAGCGTGTCCAAAACAAAGGCACTTATCTCCAACTGCGGAGACAAATACAGATTGCTTTTCTAAATCGCAGCAAGAGCAACAATAAAGATATTTCAAAACACTTGGCAGCTTAATTTTAATGGATGGAAAATTATCGAGAGCGCACCTGGAATTTCCCAAGATGTGCAGTGAGTGGACGAGGTTCCCTGTTGGACTTACAAATTGGTATCTGTTCTCATGATAGAATACACAGTAAAACATACTGGAAATTGTGGGGAACCAAGGGACTAATGAGAGTAAGGAGCTCAAAGAGATTAGTACTAGTAAAGAAATAGTACTGGACAAATTAATTCGACTAAAAGCCGACAAATACCCTGGTCTTGATGGCCGACATCTTAATATTTTAAGAGGTGGCTGCAGAGATAGTGGATGCATTGGTTGTGATCTTCTAGAATTCCCTAGATTCTAGAACAGTCCCCATAGATTGGAAAGTAGCAAATGTAACCCCGCTATTCAAGGAAGGAGGGAGAAAGAAAACGGGAACTATAGACCAGTTAGCCTGACATCAGTCATAGGGAAAATGCTAGAATCTATTATTTGAGAGGTGGTAACAGGGCTCTTAGAATTTCAGTAAAGCTTTTTTAGTGAAATTTTAGAGTTTTATGGTAAACAGCAAAGGCTGAAACTTCAAACCAAGCGGAAAATTGCACTGGAGCTGTCACAAAATCATATTGCAGACTCGATATGCCAGAGGACTGGAGGACTGCTAAGGTTGTACCTTAGTTTAAAAAGGGAGAAAGGGATAGACCGAGTAATTACAGGCCAGTCAGCCTAACTTCGGTGGTGGGAAAATTATTGGAAAAAATCATGAGGGACAGGATAAATCTTAATTTGGAAAGACATGGATTAATCAAGGACAGTCAGTATGGATTTGTCAAGGGAAGGTTGTGTCTGACTAACTTGATTGAATTTTTCAAGGAGGTAACCAGGAGGATCGATGAGGCAGTGCGTATGATGTAGTGTGTACGGATTTTGGCAAGGTCCCACATGACAGACTGGTCACGAAAGTAATAGCCCGTGGTATCCAGGACAAAATGAAAAGTTGGATCCAAAATTGGCTCGGAGGCAGGAAGCAAAGGGTAATGGTTGATGGGTGTTTTTGTATCCAGTGGGGCTCCGCAAGGCTCAGTGCTGGGTCCCTTGCTTTTTGTGTTATATATCAATGACTTGGACTTAAATATTGGGGATATGATTAAGAAGTTTACAGATGACATTAAAATAGGCTGTGTGGTTGATAATGAAGAGGAATGCTGCAGACTGCAGGAAGATATCAATGTATCTCAACTCCATTAATCCACCTTAGCTTCAGACCCCTTCGCTAACAAAATTCTATCCATAGCAGTCTTGAAAGCTCCAATTGTCCCAACAATTCCATAATTCTACCACCCTTTGTGTTTAAAAGTACTTCCTGATTCTCTTTTGAAATGGCCTACCTCACATTTTAAGATTATGCCTCCTCCTTTTTGATTTCCCCCACCACAAGAAATAGTTTCTCTGTATCTACCCTGTTAAATCATTTTAACATTTGAAACACCTTGATCAATTCACCCCTCATTCTTTTATACTCGAGGGAACATAACTCAGGTTGATGCAACCTATCCTCATAACTTAACCCTTTAAGCCCGGTATCATTCTGATGAATCTGCGCTGCACCCCTTCTAAGGCCAACAACAACATTTATTTAAATAGTGACTTTAACGTAGTGAAACATCCCAAGGTGCTTCAAGGAGTATTATGAGATTAAAAAATTTGACACCGAGCCCCATGAGGAGAAATTAGGGCAGGTGACCAAAAGCTTGGTCAAAGAGGTAGGTTTTAAGGAGCGTCTTGAAGGAGGATAGCGAGGTGGAGAGGTTTAGGCAAGGAATTCCGGAGCTGGGCAACAGAAGGCACGGCCACCAATAGTTGAGCGATTATAATCAGGGATGCTCAAGAGGGCAGAATTAGAGGAGCGCAGCTATCTCGGTGGGGGGAGGAGGGGTTTGTGGGGCTGGAGGAGATTACAGAGGTAGGGAGGGGCGAGGCAATGGAGGGATTTATAAACAAGGATGAGAATTTTGAAATCGAGGCATTGCGTAACCGGGAGCCAATGTCGCTCAGCGAGCACAAGGATGATGGGTGAGTGGGACTTGGTGCGAGTTACGAAACGGGCAGCCGAGTTTTGCACCACCTTTAGTTTACATAGGGTAGAAAGTAGGAGGCCAACCTGGAATGCGTTGGAATAGTCAAGTCTAGAGATAACCAAGGCATGGATGAGCTGAGGCAAGAACGGCGGAGGTGGAAATAGGCGGTCTTAGTTATGCTGCGGATATGTGGTTGAAAGCTCATTACAGGGTCAAATATGATACCAAGGTTGCGAACAGTGTGGTTCAGCCTCAGCCAGAAGTTAGGGAGAGGGATCGAGTCAGTGGCTAGGGAATGGAATTTGTGGCGGGGACCAAAAACAATGGCTTCGGTCTTCCCAACATTCAATTGGAGAATGGATGTTGGACAAGTAGTCTGACAATTTAGAGACCATGAAGGGGTCGAGAGAAGTGGTAGTAAGGTCGAGCTGGGTGTCGTCGGCGGACATGTGGAAACTGACGCTGTGTTTTCGGATGATGTAGCTAAAGGGCAACATATAGATGAGAAATAGGAGGGGGCGAAGGATACATCCTTGGGGGACACCAGAGGTAATGATGTGGGGCAGGAAGAGAAGCCATTGCAGGTGATTCTCTGGCTACGATTACATAGATAAGAATGGAACTGAATTGCGGTGCTCAAAACTGAACTCCAGATGTGTTCTGACCAAGGCTCTACACAACTGAAGCATAAATTCCTCCCCTTGTTATAAAGGCCAACATTCCACTAGCCTTTTTTATTGCTTTTTATGCAGATGTTTGATACTAACATTATTCTTGTACAGAAAGAATATGGAATATGATATGAAATGATCCAGACTAAATTTTGAAGTTGCGCAGGATTTAATGCCTTTTAATTGTCTTGGCTATTTGTTACTTCTCTCCGGCTGTTGTACATTAGTGAAAAAGGGCTATCCAGCTTAATCCTACCTTCCAGCTCTTGGTCTGTAGCCCTGTAGGTTACGACACTTCAAGTGCACATCCAAGTACTTTTTAAATGCGGTGAGGGTTTCTGCCTCCAGCACCCTTTCAAACAGTGAGTTCCAGATCTCAACCACCCTCTGGGTCAAAAAAGTTCCCCTCAACTCCCCTCTAATCCTTCTACCAATTACTTGGGGCTCAATTTTGGCCAGGAGTTGCTCTGTTTTTTTTGGAGCAACCAGTTTTTTCTGGCGTAACTTAAAAATTCCCAGTTTCCCCAATCAATTTGCACCAGTGTAACTCACTTAGTTATGTATTTTTTTAGGTTTGTTTTTTTTTCTCAAAAGGGCATTACCAGCCACCTACGCCAGTTTTGGCCATTTAGGCCACCTTGGCCAGCTAATAGTTACTCCATTTCTACATAGGCCAGCGTATGTGGCCACTTGAGAAAACCCTTGCGGAGAGTAAAGAAATTGGTGCAGGTAAGTTCGGCCTGGGCTCGGGGCGGGAAGTGGAGAGGACCTGAACCATCCAAGCCTTAGGGAACAGACTTGCAAAATCATCCTTTCTTCGCACACTTAAAATAAGAAGAAATAAAAAAATAAAGCCCTACCTTCAGCACTCGGCCCGGGACTCACAGAACGCACGCAGGAGAACTCATAGAAATCACCGGCAGGCAGGAGAACTCACAAAACTCATCAGGAGGCCACTTGGCCAGGGCTAGGGGGCGTGAGAACGAACAGGGAGGCCACTCGGTCTGGGCTGGGGGCAGGAGCGATCGAACTGGCTGGCAGCGGGCAATATCAAGCCTTCAAAGTATTATCATTAAAATCCACCTTATTTACTGTTTGGTGCTGGGAAAGGGGACAAAACTACATTTTGGGCATCCAGTGTCAGAAAAAAGCACTGCCAGATGAGGATTAGCAAAGTTAAATGGAATATAAAAAGCTTGTATTTTACCTTAATGCAATTTGGCAGTGGAAGAATTGCTCGGTAAAGACAAAACTTATTTCATCCGACCTCTCCTTATTAAAAGTCTTTATGTGTCTCTGTTCAGTGCTGTGCCTCAGTAACATCTGTAATGGCTAATTTCCAACGCATGTGCGGACATCACTAATCTCCACTGCGCATGTGCAGACGTCCCGGCACATTTTCCAGCGCAGAACACCCCCCCCCCCCAAATCGACTGGCCACGCTGCGCGACTGCAGTGAAGAGGCCAGACAGCAGCTGAAGTTGCAACATTTTTTTTCCGGAGCATCCCGGGTAAGTTCTCCGAAAATGGGCTCAGCCAAAATCTATGCCTCCAAAATGACTACGCTTCAAAATAATTCATTGGCTGATGTAATATATCCTGCCGCAAAGGACAGGTGGGAATACCCTTCTAGGGCGTGTTTCAGTGCCACTCAAAAACAAAAAAAATCAGTGTCCCGGGGTAACTTGCCTTCTTTCTTTGGCTGTCTGTAGAGAAATGCCTGTCTTTCTCAAGCTTGGTTTTGGAACTTGTGTGGAGAATCAGAACACTGAATTTCCTGGGTTTGGCGCTGAAAAAGCAACTGAAAAACTCGTGATAGTCTCAGGAAATATGAGTGCTAATCCTTTCCCAAAATTATGGCAGAAATATCTAGCATGCTGTGTGCACATTATAGAATTGGCTTGACTGAGTGAGTTGTTCAGGCAGTGTGATTTTTTTACTTTATCTGTCAAAAGTATTATTTTGAATAAAGGGCGCGACGAACTGGAAGTAGTTCCAGTGTTTTTTTTGCTTGTTTGCTCTCACCGGACTTCCTTCAGATTAAAGAAATCATAGAATCATAGAAATTTACAGCATGAAAGGAGGTCATTTTGGCCCATCGTGTCCGCGCCAGCTGACCAAAAGCTATCCAGCCTAATCTCACTTTCCAGCTTTTGGTCCATAGCCCTATAGGTTACGGCATTTTAAGTGCACATCCAAGTATCTTTTAAATGTGGTGAGAGTTTCTGCCTCTACCACCCTTTCAGGCAGTGAGTTCCAGACCCCCACCACCCTCTGAGTGGAGACATTTCCCCTCATATCTCCTCTGAACCTCCCCCCAATTACTTTAAATCTATGTCCCCTGGTTGTTGACCCCTCTGCCAAGGGAAACAGGTCCTCCCTATCTACTCTATCCAGGCCCCTCATAATTTTATACACCTTAACCAGGTCTCCCCTTAGCCTCCTCTGTTCCAAAGAAAACAGACCCAGCATCTCCAATTTTTCATCATAGCCAAAATTCTCCAGTCCAGGCAACATTCTTGTTAATCTCCTCTGCACCCTTTCCAGTGCAATCACATCTTTCCTGTAATGTGGTGACCAGAACTGCACACAGTATTCCAGCTGCGACCTAACCAGTGTTTTATACAGTTCAAGCATAACATCCTTGCTGTTGTATTCCATACCTTGACTAATAAGGGCAAATATTCCATATGCCTTCTTAACCATCTTATCTACCTGGCCTGCCACCTTCAGGGATATGTGGATCTGCACTCCAAGGTCCCTTTGTTCCTCTACACTTTTCAGTGTCATACCATTTAATGTGTATTCCGTTGCCTTGTTGGATCTCCCCAAAAGCATTACCTCACACTTATCCGGATTGAATTCCATTTGCCATTGTTTTGCTCACCTGGCCAATACATTGATATCTTCCTGCAGTCCGCAGCTTTCTTCTTCATTATCCACCACACAGCCTATTTTAGAGACATCTGCAAACTTCATAATCATTTCTTCTCTGAGGGTTGTAAATCTGTAGAATTTTCTGCCTCAGAGAGCTTTGGAAGCTGGGACATTGAATAAATTTAAGACAGAAATAGAGTTTCTTAAACGATAAGGGGATAAGGGGTTATGGGGAGCGGGCAGGAAATTGGAGCTGAGTCCATGATCAGATCAGCCATGATCTTATTGAATGGTGGAGCAGGCTCGAGGGGTGGTATGGCCTACTCCTGCTCCTATTTCTTATGTTCCTGTGCCCCCAACATTTAAGTCTAAGTCATTAATATATACCACAAAAAGCAAGGGACCCAGCACTGAGCCCTGTGGAACCCCACTGGATACAGCCTTCCAGTTATAAAAACACTCATCAACCACTACCCTTTGCTTCCTGCCTTGATTAATCCATGTCTTTCCAAATAAAGATTTATCCTTTCCCTCAGGAATTTTTCCAATCATGTTCCCACTACTGAGGTTAGGCTGACTGGCCTGTAATTACTCAGTCTATCCCTTTCTCCCTTTTTAAACAAAGGTACAACATTAGCAGTCCTCCGGCACCACACCTGTAGCCAGAGAGGATTGGAAAATGATGGTCTGGGTTTCTGCTATTTATTATTTAGATTGTGAGAGAGAAAGGTGAGGGTGGAAATTTCAGGTATTGTGAGGTCTGTGATGTGACTTGAAGGTGATATTAGGATGTTGTCAGCTTGTGAGAATTTCATTGTACTCTCATGGAGTCTGTTTATCGCTATCGGGTCCCCTGTCTCTGGTAGTTTGAACACGTGGCTGGGAGGATGTTCGGATTTAATTGGCTGGGAAATGGATCATTGAGAAAGAGAGTAGCGACAGTGCGGAGAGATAGAGTGAGCAGAGCTAGTCAGAGACTGGGAAGGAAAATGAGAGGGAGGGCGGAGATGGAACCCGAGAAGAGGGAGAGCGTAGCAGCGATGTGATCAATTCATCAGAATGAACTGCTAAAACTTCCAGTGCAATTTAACGAGGATGCTGTCAGATTGTGAGAGTTTTATTGTACTCTCAGCGAGTGAGTTCCTCCGTCTGTTGTGATGAACGTTACTTTTTCAAATTTGGGATCTGACATTTATGCGCAGAATGCTTCTGCATAGCTTCCGGTTGGTTGGCAGCAGTCACTCCGTTGAATAAAAAACCCACTGATGAATGCTGAGTAAATACAGCTGAGCAGATTCAACACACATTGCTCTCAGAAATAATCTCTCAATATACGAACATACAAATTTGGTGTGCAGGAAAAGACCAGCTGGTTCATCAACCCTGTCCCACACCTAAACACTTCCCACCCACCCCACTGCAACCATGTAATCTTTTGAGAGCGGCAAAAAACAGAGAAAAGCCCAGGGTGAATAAGGGAAAAACAACTGGAAAATTCAGCTCCGCCCCCCCCCCCACTGACCCTGCCCCCCAGACCCCTCAGGTGGTCAAAACCAGTCCAGGAAATCACACGGACCAAATGTTATCCATAAAGCTACTTACCTTCTATATCATGCGATCTCTGCCACAGTCAAGAACTATTCCAGCTCCCTCTTGACGGCATGCAGAGAGTCAGAACCCAGCATGCCAGCTGGCAGTACAACCCAGCACCTCCCAATTCTCTGGGAAAAGAAGAACCACCAAGCATCCAGTCTATTCCTTCTCTTACGTAGTTTAAACTCGTATCCCCTGATCCTCCACAATCTGTTAAACAGGAATAATCAATCAATAGGCACGCTATTCAGCCCTTTTATTATTTTAGGCATTCTCTATCAGGTCACCTCTATGTCTTTGTTACTCCAAAGTAAATAAACCGAGGTCCTTAAGCCAATCTCAGTAGCTGAGGTTCTCTAACCCAAGAATCATTCTTGTAGCTCTCCTTTGGAACTTTTCCAAGGCCAGTATATCATCCACCACGGGGGACCAAAACTGGGCACAGTAGGATTGTAAATAATGCTGTGCCATTGGTGGAGTTGGACTCTCAGTCACCTGTAGCTACGGTTGCTGATCCAGTTGCACATTGCATGGATCGGGCCACTGGCAATTTTGGGACAGGTGCATTAATGGCACCCACCCTGGCAGATATCAGGCATGATAGAATGCCTCCATGTTGCTCTAATGCAGTTGAAGAGCCTTTGGAAAGGGCTTAACATAAGAAATAGGAGCAGGAGTAGGACAACTGGCCCTACGAGCTTGCTCCGCCATTTAATAAGATCATGGCTGATCTGATCATGGACTCAGCTCCACTTCCCCATAACCCTTTATTCCCTTATCGCTCAAAAATCTGTCTATCTCTGCCTTAAATATATTCAATGACCCAGCCTCCAGAGCTCTCTGGGCAGAGAATTCCATAGATTTACAACCCCGAGAAAAGAACTTCCTCCTCATCTCAGTTTTAAATGGGCGGCCCCTTATTCTGAGACTGTGCCCCCTAGTTTTAGTTCCCCCTTGAATGGAAATATCCTCTGCATCCACCTTGTCGAGCCCTCTCATTATCTTATATGTTTCAATAAGATCACTTCTCATTTTTCTGAACTCCAGTGAGTATAGATTCAACCTATCTTCATAAGTCAACCCCATCATCTCCGGAATTAACCTATTGAACCTTCTCCGAACAGCCTCTCATGCAAGTATATCCTTCCTTAAATACGGAGACCAAAATTGTACGCAGTACTCTAGATGTGGCCTCACCAATACCCTGTACAGTTGTAGCAGGACTTCTCTGCTTTTATACTCTCTTCCCCCTTGCAATAAAGGCCAACATTCCATTTGCCTTCCTGATTACTTGCTGTACCTGCAAACTAACACTTTGTGTTTAATGCACAAGGACCCTCAGGTTCCTCAGCTGGGACCGTCCTAAAATCAAGAGAATTTTGGTTGCTTACAACCAGTGCATCCACTATCTCTGCAGCCAGTTCTTTTAAGACCCGAGGATGTAAGCCATCAGGTCCAGGGGACTTGTCTGGCTTTAGTCCCATTATTTTACAGAGTACGACTTCTTTAGTGATGGTGATTGTATTACGTTTCTCCCTCCCGAAAGCTCCTTGATGATCTACTATTGAGATGTTTTTAGTGTTTTCTATCTTGAAAACCATACAAAATATTTGTTCAACGTCTCTGCCATTTCCCTATTCTGCATTATTAATTCCCCAATCTCATCCTCTAGGGGACCAACACTTACTTTAGCCACTCTTTTCCTTTTTATGTACCTGTAGAAACTCTTACTATGTGGTTTTATATTTTGTGCTAGTTTACTTTCATAATCTATCTTCCCCCTCTCTCTTTTTTAATCTGGCCTCCCACTAGTCTTGGCCACATTGTATGCCCTTGTTTTTAATTTGATACCATCTCTATTTCCTTAGTTAGCCACGGATGGTTAGCCCTTCTCTTACAGTCTTTCCTTCTCATTGGGATATATTTTTGTGCGAGTTACGAAATGTCTCCTTAAATGTCTGCCACTGTTCATCAACCGTCCCATACATTAATCTATTATCCCAGTCCACTTTAGCCAACTCTGCCCTCATACTTTTGTAGTCTCCTTTATTTAAGTTTAGGACACTGGTTTGCGATCCAACTTTCTCACCCTCCCACTGAATTTGAAATTCAACAATGTTCTGTTCACTCATTCCTAGAGGATCCTTTACTACGAGATCATTTATTAATCCTATCTCATTACAGAGTTTCAGATCTAAGATTGCCTGCTCCCTAGTTGGTTCCGCAACGTACTGTTCAAGGAAACTATCCCGGATACACTCTATGAACTCTTCCTCAAGGCTACCCTGGCCAATTTGCTTTATCCAATCAATATAAAGGTTAAAATTGCCCATGATTATTGCCGTTCCTTTATTACAAGCCTCCATTATTTCTTGATTTATACTCCGTCCAACAGTGTAGCTAATATTATGGGGCCTGCAGACGATGCCCACCAGTGACTTTTTCCCCTTATTATTCCTTATCTCCACCCAAAGTGATTTAAAAATAGAACAGCTGCACAAAAATAGCTATTCGGTTCTCTCTGTAGAGTGATCGATTACCTTTTTCCTCCGGCATCCTGCGGCATTTGGAAAATCCATAACAGAAGCTCTCGGCAGTTGTGGGTCTTTTATGTCTATCGGGCTGTGGACTGGGTGGCATTTCCCAGGAAAGTCTCGGAACTCCCTCAAATCGTTACACCAGAGATGCGCCCGAGGCTAAGGTGGAACTTTGGGCCCATTTAATTTTAGCATATACCCATGGAGAAGTACATTGCAAAAAAATAATAAATGATTTCAAAGCTTGCTACAAAGAGAGCATATTTTGTCTCCATTATATCTGCTTGCACAAGAAATGCTGTGAATTGTCTTGTACATCTTCTACAAAAGAGTCGGCATTTGTAAAAGACAGTGGTAGTTGTACCTTAGCAGAGATAGTGGCCTAACATCATGGGACCTAATGTTTATTTTGTACTTAAACATGCTCATTATTGGATGGATTTTACAGTTTAGTACTCCCAATGCAGAAACGTATATCAGGAGTTTGGGCGCAGAGGTCAGTATACCCAATTTGTGGCACACATTATTTTCTATCCATTAAAATGAAAGCTTCACTGACCTCCATGCTTAACTTCCCAGTTGATGTATGAAGCTGAATGCTAGGAATGCTTTATGTAACAATTACTTCTTGAGTAAGTGCAACATCCCCACTGACACCTGGGAATCCCTGGCCCAAGACCCCTCAAAGTGCAGGAGAAGGGCGCCGAACACCTCAAGCCTCTTCGCCGGGAGCACATAGAAGCCAAGCGCAAACAGCGGAAGGAGCTCACGACAACCTGACCACCCGACCCACCCATCCCTTGAACCACCATCTGCCTCATCTGTTACAGAAACTGTAGGTTCTGCAGTGGTCTCATCAGTCACCTGAGAACTCGTATTAGTCTGGAAGCAAGTTATCCTCGACTCCGAGGCACAGCCTAAGAACGGGAACCAGTGGATGTGGTGAACTATAATGGATGTGGTGTATTTGGATTTCCAGAAGGCATTCGATAAGGTGCCACATAAAAGGTTACTGCACAAGATAAGAGGTAACGGGGTTGGGGGTAATATATTAGCATGGATAGCGAATTGGCTAACTAACAGAAAACATAGTGTCTGGATAAATGGTCTTTTTCCGGTTGGCAAACGGTAACTAGTGAGGTGCCACAGGGATCAATGCTGGGGCCTCAACTATTTACAATCTTTCTTAATGACTTGGCTGAAGGGACCGAGTGTAATGTAGGCAAGTTTGCTGATGATACAAAGATGGGTGGGAAAGCAAGTTGTGAGGAGGACACAAAACATCTGCAAAAGGATATAGACAGGCTAAGTGAGTGGGCAATCATTTGGCAGATGGAGTATAATGTGGGAAAGTGTGTGGTTATCCACTTTGGCAGGAAAAATAAAAAAGCAAATTATTATCTAAATGGAGATAAATTACAAAATGCTGCAGTACAGAGGGACCTGGAGGTCCTTGTGCATGAAACACACAAAGTTAGTGTGCAAGTACAGCAAGTAATTGGGAAGGCAAATGGAATGTTGGTCTTTATTGCAAGAGGGATGGAGCATAAAAGCAGGGAAGTCCTGCTACAACTGTGCAGGGTATTGGTGAGACCACACCTGGAGTACTCCTTATTTAGGAGGGATATACTTGCATTGGAGACAGTTCAGAGAAGGTTCATGAGGTTGATTCCTAAGATGAAGGGGTTGACTTATTAAGAGAGGTTGAGCAGGTTGGGCCTGTACTTGTTGGAGTTTAGAAAAAATGAGAGGTGATCTTATTGAAACATATAAGATACTGAAGGGGCTTGTCAAGGTAGATGCAGAGAGGATGTTTCCCCTCGTGGAGGAATCAAGAACTAGGGGGCATAGTTTCAGAATAAGGGGTCACCCATTTAGAACGGAGATGAGGAGGAATTTCTTCTCTCAGCGGTCGTAAATCTGTGGAATTCTTTGCCCCAGAGAGCTATGGAGACTGGATTATAGAATATATTTAAGGTGGAGGTAGACAGATTTTTGAGCGATAAGGCAATGAAGGGTTATGAGGAGCGGGCAGGGAAGTGGAGCTGAGCCCAAGGTCAGATCAGCCATGATCTTATTGAATGGCGGCGCAGGCTTGAGGGGCCAAATTGCCTCCTACTCCTATTTCTTATGTTCTTAAGACTTCTTGAGTATAAGCAAACAAAAAGCTGTAGCTTGTGCGTTCCTCTAATTCTGGCCCCTTGAGCATCCCGGATTTACTTCATTGGCAGCCGTGTCTTCAATATCCCTAAAACAAATTATCTGGTCATTATCACATTGCTGTTTGTAGCAGCTTGCTGTGCGCAATTTGGTTGCTGTGTTTCCTACATTACAATAGTGACTACACTTGTGAAAGGTGCTATACAAATGTAAGTCTTTTCTTCTTCCTTCCTTCCTACCTTTCTTCCCTCCCTCCCTCCCTCCTTACTTATTTCCTTACTTCCTTCCTCATTCCCATCCTTTCTGCCCTTACTTCCTTTATTCCTTTTCTGCCCTTCCCTTCCTTCTTTTTTTACTAAATTAGAGGTGCTATATAAATGCAAGTAGTTATTGTAGTGTTGCTATAAGGACAAATGCATTCACAGTGTGTGACAAGAGGTGCATTTTAATCTAATGTAGAAAATATTTAATTTTATTTTATTGTAACAGTGATGATTGGCATAGAGCAGTGTGTGAAGTCATTGTACATACAAAAGCTTAAGCAAATAAAGAACTAAAGTATTACAGATTGCTGCAGAATGCGATACAGGGTAATGCCTTGAGCCTCAAATTTCCTTTTATAAAAATGCCGTAATCTGGCAGGCAAGGGTGTAACTTGGGCGGGACATGATTACCTGTCCCTTTTTGTGATTGGCAAAGTTTCCACTTACAGTGGAGGCAGACATCTATGCTTGAGCAAAATACTGTGGATGCTGGAAATCTGAAATAAAATCAGCAAATGGTGGAAATACTCAGAATGTCTCTCCAAGCTGTTGATTGACCCGCTGAGTATTTCCAGCATTTTCTGTTTCTTTAAATACTATGCTTGCGCATGTTTGGGTGAAGATATTTTCTGCCATCCAAATGAGAATTCTACATCAAACAGTGTATTATCAGCTGCCTTGTAACCCTGGGCGCAAAGGAAACCATGGAAATATGGTATAGAAACCAATCTATTAAAATGAAAAGCCACTTAAATTTTTTTTCTAATCTGCGGACACACTGTGTGCCCATTTTTGCTGTAGCAAAGTTCTATCGTAAGTTTTCTTACCCTCTTTCCCGCCTCCCCCCCCCCCCCCCCCCTCGCGGCCCAACCCCAATCTTGAGGGTGGTATCTCCAGTACTATGCGAATGGTGCAGGTATTGGAACATGATTATTTAAATATCCCTGGCTCTGGGAAATGGGACGGAATCAGGGGCTTCCAATGAGTTGGGGATAGTGGGGGCGGAGGTCCCATGTGCCTTACTTGCAGTGGCAGATCAGAGCTGGTTGAAATTTGAGGTCCTGGTTTACACTCACAAACTTGGGTGAAAGGCCAAAGGCCATAATGGAGGGACACCATCAAGGCTGAGCAGAGCAAGAGAGAAAATGAGATTAATCAAGCTGCCATTGGGATTTAAAATTGCAGGAGGAAAGGAAGAATGCTAAATAATTTTCCGAAAGATTGTTAATGGATCTGTAACTGTATGGTGGAGTCTATGGATATTTAGTTGTCCTTGTTTTTGTGATTCTCTTTGATTTTTGATGGCCCACTTCTTTGGCTCCTCAAATGTTCCATTTTGACTCATCTTTTTTTTATTTTATGATTGAAATGCTCCCAAATAAATATTTAAGTTTTCAGGCTGCTTGCAACCATTTCTATTTATTCAGGCAAGTTGAGATCATAGCCCTGATTGCAAACTGGTGCTTCATGTTCTACTTTAGTCTTCAAAAGATACATACTATATTCTTTCCACCCAAAGATTCAATATTATGGTTTCAATTAACATTACCGATCAAAATGTTTTCATTATCTTGCAGCGTCTAAATTTAGAAGGATGTGCGCGCATCAAGATTAACAATAATTTTCTATCATTGATTCAGTCTCCATACACAATTAGCCCTTGCTGTATTTCACAAAGAAAACTATCCACTTATAAGCAATTTGCATCGCTGTGCTGTCATTTTCACTCAAGTGATTTCCCCCCCACTCCCCATCCAGTAGTGCGTAAGACTGAATGGAACCCATCGCTATTTGTCTCTCGCAATGGCAAAACTAGAAAAAACTGCGTTTCTTGAGTTTCAAATACAGAATTCCCTCAAAATATCAGTGCCAGTATAGAGCCAAAAGAAAAAGTAATAGAATTTTGGGTTTTATAAATAGCAGCATTGAGTACGTGTAAATTTATGCAAAACATTAGTTATGCCACCGTTTTAGTACTGTATACAATTTTGGGCACCCTATTACAGAAAGCACATTAAAGCCACAGTGAGCTTACAGGGCAGATTCACCACAGTGATGTCATGGATAGGAAACTACAGTTATGATCTGTGACACTGGGACTATTTCCACCAGAAAAGAAAAGGCAAAAAAGGGATTTAATAGAGATATTTAAAAAATGTGATCGGCCGACCCCTCCACTGACTTTAAATTGTCAGACTGCTTGTCCGAAATCCAGTGCTGGATGAGCAGAAATTTCCTCCAATTAAATAATGGAAACTCCAAAGCCATTACTCTCTGCAACAAACTCCATTCCCTCAATACCAACTCCATCCCTCTTCCTGGCAACTGTCTGATCCAGACTGTTGGCAACCTTGGTGTCGTTTTTGACCCCGAGATGAGCTTCCGACTACATATCCGTGCCATCCCTACTTCCACCACCATAACATTGCCCGAGTCCGCCCCTGCCTCAGCTCATCTGCCACTGAACCCTCATCCATGCCTTCGTTACTTCTAGACTTGACTATTCCAAAGCACTCCTGGCCAGCCTCTCATCTTCCACCTTCCATAAACTTAAGCTCATCCAAACCTCTGCTGCCTGTATCGTAACCAAGTCCCATTCATCCATCACCCCTGTGCTCGCTGCCCTATATTGGCTCCCGCTCGGGGAATGCCTCGGTTTAAAAAAAATTCTCATCTTTGTTTTCAAATCCCTCTATAGCCTCGCCCCTCCCTATCTCTGTAACCTCCTCCAGCACTCCAACTCTCCGAGATCTCTGCGCTCCTCCAATTCTGGCCTAGTATGCATCCCCGATTTTAATCGCTCCACCATTGAAATTCTCTCCCCCTCTCCCCTCCTTTTACGATGCTCCTTAAAACCTACCTCTTTGACCAATGTTTTGTGCCCCAATATCTCCTATGTGCCTCGGTGTCAAATGTTGTTAGATAATGCTCCTGTTACTACCTTGGAACATTTTACTACATTAAAGGTGCTATATAAATGCAAGCTGTTATTGAATAGAGAGGGTCTATTTCCTTTTGTTGGGGAGTCAGTTACGAGGGTGCATCGATTAAAAATAGTCACGGAGAGTGTGGAGAGAGCTTTGAAAGAAATTCTTTAGGTAGAGGGTTGTTGGAGCTTGGAATGGTTTGTGGCAGGGAGTGGCTGAGCAGAGACCATTGCATCTTTTAAAGGAAAATTGGATAAATACTTAGAGGAAGATACAGGGCCATGGGGAAAGAGCGGGGTAGTGGGATTAGTTTTGGATTGTTCTAGTAAAGAGCCAACACACAGTCAGTGGGCCAAATGGCCTCCTTCTGACCTGTAAACATTTATGCATCTGTGGTTCTAAACACTCCACAATTCAGATCTCCTCTTCAACTTCTCATGAAAAGAGTACCATTAGACTTCATTTGAACCACCTATATTCAACATGCAATAAGGTGGGAAAGTTCATATCAAAGGGCCAATTTACTGATGCTGGCTGAAAGGGCATGGAATCGCACTGCTGATGTAAGTTGACCTTGCTGGATTCAGCATGGCCAGCTCATGAATATCATTTAAATATGCACTGCATTCGTCATTATATCTAGAAAGCAGCAGCTGGTTCTCTCAATTCAAAGCATTTGCTTTGTTTAACTTCAGGAAATCTGCCAGGTTAGCAATGGAAGATGGACAAAGGAATGTGCCTGAACTTTGATGAGTTCCTTTCATGATGAAAGCTTGAATGTTTTGCCCAAGGAGCCACTTGTGGGAATGATCTGAGCTCTATCATGTCAGTTAATCAGAATCAGTATTTTCCGTGGGCAGTGCGCTGGGGAGGATGTAACTTGGTGATTTCACATTGCTGGAAAGCTCATTGAAGCTTACTATGCTGATAGTTACTGACTGCCGAGTTACAGAATTCTTATCACGAAAGTGCTTATCATGCTTTCAGCTGACTGAATAGAGTTTGTGAATATTGAGGACGAGTCAACTCTGACCTAACTGTGATCCGCAACTCAGTATAGAATAGATTTGGAAGCGGACAATCTAAATGTCCTTTTGACTTAATCCCCCCGCTCAGGACAGGTACGTCAATAAGTTTGACATTGTTCCTTTTTATGTTATCCATCCAGCTTCTAAATTTAAAGATCAGGTTAACCCTGTTACATTGTGTCCTTCAGAGAGAGTCAAGAGGCCCCTGTCAAATGAGTGTTTATTACAGCTACTGCCACACTGATAGGAAAAGTAGAAGATAATCTAGAAGATAAAAGACGGAGCACAGCAGCTCAAAGTTCATCTACTGTAGAATGTTAGTCTCCAGAAGAGTTTTATCTGAGATGTGCCATAATAAACTTAATATGAATTCTGTATAAAAATGGAGAGCAAAACAATTAATAGAAACTTGCAGATACACTGATCATTTTTATAGACAGGAGAATACAACCAATTGTTTCTGTAAATTTCAGCTAATGCAATGTGAGAAATGGTTACAGAACTCACTTGGCTGTTTTTCACAAGTAGAATCCTAAACCACAACATGAATAGCAAGTACTCAGTGTACATTCCAGTGGAATAAAGGCACCATAATTTAGCTCAGAGGTCTTGCAACAAATGTTTCCTGTAAAGCTTTGAAACTTTTTAGAATCAGTAGAAAATCTTGTGCCTTCTGTTGCCCAGGCCCCAAGCTCTGGAACTCCCTCCCTAAACCTCTCCGCCTCTCTATCTCTCTTTCCTCCTTCAAGACGCTCCTTAAAACCTACCTCTTTGACCAAGCTTTTGGTCATGTGCCCTAATTTCTCCTTGTGTGACTCAGTGTCAAATTTTTTGTCTCGTAATACTCCTGTGAAGCGGCGTGGGACGTTTCACTACATTAAAGGCGCTATATAAATACAAGTTGTTGTTTACGTCATGTGAATGAAAAAAAATAAAATAGAATTATGTTCATTTCTAAAGGATGGATAAATTTTTGTTTTTAAGATGGTGTCAAAATCTTCAAATCCTGGAATAAAATGTGCCTTTTCACTATTTTAGGGTTGTAGTGCTTGTTGTTGGCCACTAGAAGCTGCCAGCAAGTCATAATGCTTTGGCAGCCTCTTGTGGTCCTAATTGGTAACACAACACTGCATTTTCCGACTTGTTCATTGCACATTGAGACAACATTCTCTTTTAGCTGTTCTATATTGCAACAACCATATAATTATTGAGTCGTGCAATTTTGTCCAAAGGATCGAATAATCTCATTGGTGTCTTGGAGAGCTTTGTTCCACCACAAGTTTCGGAACTGATTCAAAGTTATGGCAACATAGAGTTCACATTGGAGGCTCACAGGGGAAGGAGCTAGTGCTGTAGTAGTTAACCACAAGAGGAATAAGATCTGGTGGTGAAAGCAAAGAAGAAATACTAACCAATATTTTCCACGATTATCATAGCTTTGAACCAAATGGGAATGGAAGTTTGGACTGACTCCCAGTTGAAGTATGCTATTTGTACACAGTTTTCATGGTTAGTTCAGCTATTGGTTTGGAATACATATGTAATCAGAATGGAATATTTCATGTAGCTGAAAATTAAAGGGATAGAAACAATTGTCAGAATAGGGGAACAGAAATTCTAATGTATTTGTAAAGGCTCAAATGATCGTCCTTTGCCAACATGAAAGGGAAACGGGGCAGGCAATATTGAAGGGAAAGGTAGCCTCTGTGCCAATCCACAGCACTATCCTCGTAGGTCAGATTTGGAGCATGCTTGCAAGGTGTTGGAGTCAGGTCACAGATTAATCATCAAACAAAGCAAGGGTTTGTTCATCGGTTTGTTCATCTCTGTCTGCAGATGTGGATAACTGCTGAGTGGGCACAGAGCGCCTCTAGTGCAGTCTGACCACCTTGATATCCATTTGTGGATCCTTCCCTCCTTCCAAACACTTGGTGTAGGGGGAATTCCCATTGGGAAACCCATTGGTTCCAGTGATGCACTGGGGACAAAAATGAATTACAACAATTGGAATAAATGCTCATGAGTACCTTGGTTTACGAGATTGATTAAGCTCACTGGATTGATTCCTGGGATGAGAGAGTTGTCCGATGAGGAGAGATTGAATAGATTGGGCCTGTACTCTCTGGAGTTTAGAAGATTGAGAGATGATCTCATTGAAACATATAAGATTCTGAGGGGGATTGACAGGGTAGATGCTGAGAGGCTGTTTCCCCTGGCTGGAGAGTCTGGGACTAGAGGGCACAGTTTCAGGATAAGGGATCAGCAATTTAAGACCGACGTGAGAAGGCATTTCTGAACAGAGTTGTGAGTCTTTGGAATTCTCCAGCCCAAAGGTCTGTGGATGCTGAATCATTGAGTATATTCAAGGCTGAGAGGGATAGATTTTTGAACTATAGGCGAATCAGAGGATATGGTGATAGTGCGATAAAGTGGCATTGAAGTCGAAGATCAGCCATGATCTTATTGAATGGTGTAGCAGGCTCGAGGGGCCATATGGCCTACTCCTGCTTTTAATTGTTATTGGCTGCGCTGTGGCCCCCTCTCCCCACAGCCAGCAATCAGTGAAATCAGTGAAAGTGACGAAAACTTGGGCTTTTCCGCGGTAACATCACTGTTAAATACCGTAATATCACTGTTAAATACCTCATTAAACTTTAGACCTTGTTAAATCAGGTGTAACTGCTGTTTTAGCAGTGTATTAACTGCTAAACAAGGGGTATGGAGAGAAAGCAGGAATGGGGTACTGAAGTTGCATGATCAGCCATGATATTGAATGGTGGTGCAGGCTCGAAGGGCTGAATTGGCTACTCCTTTACCTATTTTCTATGTTATAGCCCTGAAAAACTAATTAAAATTTTGTGGAGTGTCAAATTATCCATTATGATAAATTACAATTTATAAGAAACTTAATTTTTTTTAAGTTTGTTATTTTTTTCAGGTTTACCTTATCCCCATGTGAGAGCCCCAATCTTTGTTTTGCTCTCTCTAACATTTTTAAGAAGTGGGCATAAACGCAGCTTTTCATTTCCTGCTTCCCTGTTTGAGAATATTCTGCATTGTAATTGGCTGCTCAGACAGCTTATTGGTAGCACATCAGAGCGCTCTGGAGATTCCCCACCATACTGCACTGAACTCACTTGCGCATCATAAAAGGGAAACTTCTTGCCACTGATCGTCAGATCTTTGTGGGCAGATTTCTTCGGGGCCAGGGGCCAACGCCTTTACTTTGCCACTGACAGCAAATTCCGGGCCAGTGTGTTGTGCGGAGAGAGATTTGGAAGAGAAGCTACTAATTGTGGCCCTAGTGAAAAGAGGAGTTACTTCTGGTAACTTGCAGAGTTTGACCAAACTGATATGGTATGATGTGGTGTTGAAAGGATTAATAGAAGGGGAAATGATTACAGAATTGCAGGCTCATGACATAATGAGCAGTGAGTCGGCCTAGTGGATGTTACTGAACAAAACATTCAATTCTGGCCTCCTCTATAGCCATTTAGGAAAATGATTGGTACAGTAATCTCAACATAGACCGTAGAAGGCTTATTTGTATCATCAGTACACATGTGGCGTCTAATCGTTAGCATTGAAAATTGAGAATTTGAAATGATATGTAGAAATCGAGATACTGCTGACTCAGCAACCATGCTCTCAGAAACCTGAGATCCAGTGAGAGTCATTATTTAAGTGAGGAAATGATCCTGGCACTAAACAGCAGTCTGTTGGTTTTATCTGTTTGGTCAGGAAGTGCCTTTGGTTCTACTAAGCAGGTCAAAAATGGAAAGCTTCTCTGGAGACTGATAAACAATAATAGATAAAATAAAGAATGAAGTGCTCAATGAGGTTCAGTTTGCACAGAGGAAATTTAATGGGAAACAGCTACATTGGTAGCAGATGGACTAGTTTCCTGAACCTCATTCCTGATAGAAATTCTAGAGCGGTAAAAAAAATCTGTACATCAGATTTACTGTCAGATAGAGAAGGTGAATAAAAGGATTTGTTTATTTGACTGCACTAAAACTCAGATGATTCTGATTTCCATGTCCAACTGATTTTTTTCCCCCCTTCCTTTTCTTTTTAAAAATAGGCTATTTTTATGATTCCCACCAACCCACCACCAACATTCCGGAAGCCAGAGCTCTGGTCAGATGAGTTCACGGATTTTGTCAAGAAGTGTCTGGTGAAGAATCCGGAGCAAAGAACTACTGCCACACAACTATTACAGGTTTGGCAAAAGGCTTTTCAGCACGTCTTTGTTAGTTTTATATGGGGGAAATAAATTTTGCAGATCTGAATTCTGTACAATTTGTAAGAAAATTGCAGCTTTAATCACAAAATCGGCACGGAAAGGGTAATTTTTCAAGGCTTGACCAATGGATATGGGTCAGAAATCTGGGCACGCAGACTCGCACACACACACCCATCTTCAGCACGTCTGATTTGAGATGGTTGTTTTGGGCATTTCTATTTAATCACGCTACCTGCATATGGAAACTCATTAACATACACAAGTTATTATAATTTGCTCCAATGCGAAGTTCAGGTGAGGCTCTTCCCACAGCAATAGCCTCCCATTTAAAAACTGAGCACAGCAAGTGCAAGTGCTGATCATTTTACTTGAACTTTTCTGGCTCCCTGGTGCACAGTCATTACTTTTGCTGTGCATTTAAAGCGAAAATAGCTCAGCAACACAAGTAGCATCAAATAAAGTTAGGAGGATCGGCCTTGCTGTTTTAACTCTCATACTATTGCATGGTAAAGTTGAGGAGAACCACTTTGTGATGGGCAAGCATCTGCAGGTGAAAGGGCCTTGCCACTACCCTATGATCCCTGTGTACGAACCACACATCTGGACATTGTCCTTGTCCTTGGCACCTCCACTTTACTGCGGAGGCGATGACCGAGCTATACTATCTGATGCAGCCTCATACAGTCAAAGCTGAGGACTAAGGCAGCTTTTCTTGTTACTGTCAAGCTCACCATGGCATTAAGCAACGCAACTGGATTCTTCCATAATACTGCAGGAAACATGTGAAGTTGACGCCCATATTAATCAGATGACTGATGTTATGTTTGCTAGGAGAAACACATTTATTACTTTCCCAGTGGAAATGAAATACTAACTGGAGAGGATACAGAAGTTTTTTAACCAAGAGTCAAGAATATCATAGAAGAAATCCATGTATTTACAGCCCAGTTGGCCCAACTGGTCTACGCTAGTGTTTATGCTCTACACAAGCCTCCTCCCACTCTACTTCATTGAACCCTATCGGCATATCCTTCTATTCCTTTCTCCCTCGTGAGCTTCCCCTTAAATGCATCTATGCCATTTGCCTCAACTACTCCTTGTGATAACGAGTTCCACATTATAACCACACTCTGGGTAAATAAGTTCGTACTGATTTCCTTATTGGATTTATTAGTGAATATCTTGTATCTATAGCCCCTAGTTTTGGACTCTTTTCCCCCTCCCAGCACAAGTGGAAACATCTTCTCTACATCTACTCTATCGAACCCCTTCATAATTTAAAAAAAATTCCTAAAAATAAAACTACTTATGTACAGGTGACTAGTATTTGCATATGTTACTTATTTACCAAATACTATATTTCTTTGCAGACAGGTACAGGAAAATCAGCCATGATCAAAATGAATGGTGGTGCAGGCTGGAAGGGCCGAATGGCCTACTCCTGCACCTATTTTCTATGTTTCTATGTAATATAGTATTGGAACTTTATCTTCACATCCTCGTTAGTCAGCGAGCAGCGCCTCCATGTCTGAAATCAGAGAGGCAAGCTTTGCTAACATGAACTATGAGGTCTGTGTTTTATAAACTCTTGAAGTCTTGTTCAGATGCAGACACAAATTTGGATTTGTTGCAACTGACAATTAAAGTGATCCAAAACAGCCAGCATAACACTTGAGTTATCCACTCCAGTCGCATGCCATGAGTAAGAACTTCCATGTCTTGGCATTGGTGCAGGTCTGGGCTATGAAGTCTAACATTTTCCCAAGTTGGGTCAAGCAGCTTGATGTGGATCTTTTATTCGGATTCAATCTAGATAAATGGTCGGCATTTGAATCTGGCAGGTAAACTGTATGTCCTGGCAATGTAAATTGACCTGTGGACAACCACAATGTAAACCCTGATGGACTGCATTCAGTTTGGATCATCCTGATCTCCTGAATGGGATTATGTGGGGTTGGCACTATAATTGGGATATGAATTATTCTAAATAGGAGTCTTTGAAGAGCACTGGTGAGTGGCTTAACAACAATGAGAAGATTATAGCGAGTTACATCATTTGGCAATTGCGTGCTGTATCAGGGTGATAAATCATCATCAGATGTAAGTTAGAATACAAACTCACCTCATTGTCATTTTGATCCTAGCCTGAATGCCAGTGTAAGCACAAATCAGGAATGACTTAGAAATGTCACTTTAAATGGCATTCAGTCAGATCTTGGCAGCAAGAGAGGTTAATATGATGGTTTCACCGCATTACTCATCAACCTGGTGCCTTTGTGGTTGAGCGGCTGATGATTGAGATCTGCTGTAGTGTTGACTTGAAGTTGGGAGAATGCAAACTTGAGTCATGTGGGGTGAATCCACTCATTCAGATGACTTATTAGAATGGTGTGAAAAAGTTACATTGACCACAAGAATGAACACATTTGTTGGAAAACCAAATCAGGAATTTTTAAAAAACACAGAAAAAGCTGGAAACACTGAGGTCAGTCAGCCTCTGTGGAAAGAACAGACAAGTTAACGCTTCAGGCTGAGCTCTTCATCCAAAATTGAAAATAAATGAATAAGCATCTTAATAGAATCAGAAAAAGAGAGGTTGGGAAGGCAACAATTAGACTAACTGGGTGGAAGTGTCAGTGTATTCAAGAGGGAGTTAGATATGGCCCTTACGGCTAAAGGGATCAAGGGGTATGGAGAGAAAGCAGGAAAGGGGTACTGAGGTGAATGATCAGCCATGATCTTATTGAATGGTGGTGCAGGCTTGAAGGGCTGAATGGCCTACTCCTGCCCCTATTTTCTATGTTTCTCTGGCATAATTAATAGACGATGTAACAAATCATCTCGTCAAGTAATGGAGAGAACCATTAAAGACATTAAACAAACCAAGAATATGTGACTAGCTAAGGAAGTGAAGGGCCTGCCCAAGGAAAAGAAAGAAAATGGGAGAAATGGAAAACGGGTCCAAATTTAAAACCAAACATGCTGGCAAGGAGAATAAATAGACCATCAACAAGGGTGCAGTTCCTTCACACATTCATCTCTGCATTCTGACAAAAGGCCTCTTCCTCATTCACTATGCCTTGTCACTCAGTCAACCCCCTCCCCCCTCCGCAACCCAAGACTGACAGACACACCTGTTATAAAGAAAATTAAGGGTATAGCTAAAGTCTGAAGTTACTGAAGTCAATATTTTAGACCACATGGCTGCAGAGCACCTAGAAGATAGGTAAGATATTGTACCTGATGCTTGCATTGAGCTTGTTTGAAATAGTGTAAGTGGCCAAAAACAGATAAGTCGGCATGAAATGGGAAGAGTTCAAGCCAAGTGGGGTGTGGGGGTTGGGGGAGGAGACCACAAGGAGGCAGGATCACACTTGCAGACAGAACAGAATGTTCAGGAAGCGTTTGTTCTTCTTGGTATAGAGGCGACCACACTGCGAGCAGCAAATAAAGTGTGCCACATCAGAGGAAGTACATGTAAATTGCTGTCTGACACAGAAGGATTGTTTAGAGCTCTGGACAATGGTGTGGAAGAAGGTTAACGATAACTTGTTGCAGCTCCTACAGTTTCATAGTAAAGTGCCAGGGGAAGGATGGCTAGAAGTTGGGATGGTGGAAAAATGTACCAGGGCATTGCAGTGGAAGCAATTTTTCCAGGAAACAGACAGAGTAGGGGAAGATATGTTGGTGGATTGTAGATTGTGGAAGATGATCTCATTGGAAATGATGGCTTCAGAAACAGAAGTCCATGAAGGGGAAGGAAGAGGCAGCGAATGGAGTACAAGAAAGTAAGGAGTAGGTGGAAATTGGAAGCAAAGTTACTGAAATTTTCAAAATCAGACAAGAGCAGGAAGCAGCATCAAAAATAGTCATCAATGTAATAGAAGACGATGTCAGGGTGGGGACCTGAGCAGGACAGCAATGTGGTTGACTCTTAACTGCCCACTGAAATGTTGCCACACCACCACCTTCTCAAGGGACATTTAGGGATGGGCAATAAATGCTGGCCTTGCCAGCAACGCCCACACCCCATGACTGAATAAAAAAAATCTTTGAACAGAGTGTTCAACACATCCCACAAAAAGACAGGCAGTGGAAAGTGAGTGGAGATAAAAGAGAAATTGTTCAAGGTGAGAATTGTTCAGATTGGCAGAGGCTGGTGGGGACTGGTTAGGCTGCTGTTCAAGGAAGAATGGAACGCCCACAAACTGTCCTGGTGAAGGATGGAATTGTATCTATGGTAGAAAGATGATTGAGGTTGAAGAATCTGAAATTATTAAAGCAGCAGAGGGAACTCTGAGCTCGCATATGTAGCTGGGTAGATACTGAATGGCGTTGAGGGGGAAGAATAGTATCAAGATGAGTGAAAATATAGTTTAGTGGCAAAGGAACAAGTCAGGATTCTTGACTGCTTGCCAGCTGTTTCATATATGGTTATGTTTTGCAGTTTATATATTCCCAGAAGAAACATTTGACAGCGGTATTACTTGTGACATTTGAGTGTTGGGCAAAATAATAATGTGTGCATAACAGAACATTCAAGGATGTGGAATCTGGTGGAAAACTCAGTTTTGGGCTCATTTAATTAAACATAATTATTACAAGCCTTTGAATGTCTCAGTTGTGCCCTGATTAAAAAGAGATTGTTTTGAATTACTTCCAGGCGTTTTATTGTTGAAAATGTTTCACTGACTACATCATGAGCTTGGAGCATTGTGTGAGTTCATTAGTGAGGGACAAGAACTCCATAGCTGCCATACCCATGTGTTTAATTATCTTTCTCTTTGACTTGAGTCAAGTCTGTATCAGTAGAGGGAAAAAATATGTTTGACTTTTCTTGATGGTGTTTGTAGAGTGGCTGGAGGTTAAAGATTCCCTCTTCTAAATCCTAATTTGAGTATATTTACTCCCTCTATTTTATTGTAGTGCAATTTGCATCCATGGTCGAAAGATGATTGAGTACTCAGCGATGGCTCAGTGGGTAGCACTCTCGCCTCTGAGTCAGAAGATTCTGGGTTCAAGTCCCACTCCAGAGACCTCAACACATAAATCTAGGCTGACACTCCAGTGCAGCACTGAGGGAGTGCTGCACTGTTGGAGGTGTGGTCTTTCAGATGAGATGTTAAACCGAGACCCCGTATGCTCTCTCAGGTGGACGTAAAAGATACCACAGCACTATTTCGAAGAAGAGTTAGGGGAGTTAATCCCCGGTGTCTTGACCAATATATATCCCTCAATTTACATCACCAAAAAGGATTATCTAGTCATTATCACATTGCTGTTTGTGGGAGCTTGCTGTGTGCAAATTGGCTGTTGTGTTTCCTACATACTTCAAAAGTACTTCATTGGCTGTAAAGTGCTTTGGGATGTCCTGAGGTCACGAAAGGTGCTATATAAATGCAAGTCTCTTTTTTAAATATAGGAGTCAGTCGTCACTGTCCTGTTTCCCTTAGTTGAGAGAAAAGGATTGTCTGTGGCACTGAATTCTCCACTATCATCACTGCTGCTCGTTGATCAACTCACAGGAGATTGGATATGTAGCATAGCAAGAGAAGTAATTAATTCCGAATTCCAGCCACCATGGCCTTCCTATACAAAACCCTAGTTATACCATACCTGGAGTACTGTGTTCAGTTGTGGGCACCACACCTCAGGAGGAATATATTGGCTTTGGTGGGAGTGCAGCGTAGGTTTCCCAGAATTATACCTGGACTGCACGGGTTATTATGAGGAGAGACTACACAAACTAGGGTTGTAGTCCCTGGAATTTAGATGGTTCGGGGGTGATTTGATTGAAATTTTCAAAATATTAAGGGGAATTGATGGTACGATAGTCTAGGACTAGTGGACATAGCCTAAAGATTAGAGCCACATCTTTCAGGAGTGAAGTTCGGAAATACTTCTATATGCAAAGGGTGGTAGCAGTTTGGAACTCTCTTCCACAAACAGCAATTGATGCTAGATCAATTGTTAATTTAAAATCTGAGATTGATATAGATTTTTGTTAACCAAATGGGGCAAAGGCAAGTATATGGAGTTAGGTCGCAGATCAACAATGATTTCATTGAATTGTGGAACAGGCTCGAGGGGCCAGATGGTCGACTCCTGTTCTTATGCTCCATCGCAATGTGATGACTAGCTATCTGGTTGAGAAATAGTGATGGTGGTTGGTGGCTGTAAAACTTTATTCTGCAATCATTTGACTTAAAGCATTTACATAGCATGTTATCAAGTTTCCCAAAAATGTCCCGAAGTGTTTCATGTACACTGAATAGTCATGAAATAATATTTCATCTCTGATAATGCAGAATTGTTTTGTATTGCACTGAGGCATCAGCCTGGAGTTTGTGCTCAAGTTTTGTAGTGGAGCTTGAACCTACCTTCAGACTTTGAGGCGATGAATGTACCAACTGAGCCAAACTGATAGTTAGAGTCTAGCTTAGATGCCTATTGTTTTACGGTCTGTGCATCTAAGCCATCACATTTGAGATGGGTTTTTATTGCAGTGCCCTCAGATAAATGGGAATTTCCATATTTAATAGAAATCCTGGCTCAAATGTCTGTACAAGCAGAAACAGGTCAAACTCTCAGAATCTGTGTGTTTAGTGATGCCATTGGTCCTGACCACTTAGAATTACATAGGATGACATAGGATATATATCACAGAAACAGGCAATGCCGGTGGATTGTCGGAAAGGTTTTGACAGCGCTTTGCTGATAGCTAATACCAATGCAATTGTCTCTGGAGACATATTTCTCTCTCTAGAGACAGTGGGAGCTCAGGCACCCAGGCCCAGCAACCCTGAAATGAATACCACACCTGTTGACTGGGGCAGAGTGCTCAGATCGGCCCAACTGTAGCAGCTCTCAACAAAACATTGGCACCAAAGTTTTACAACCACATATGGTTGTAATTGAGACTGCGTTCACCAAAGTCATGGATTCCATCCTTGTGATTGTGAGTGCAGTGTACTATCATTTTATGTTGTCCCCCTCTACGCCTCAGCAGCATTTGTTATAGTCGACCACACACCTTTTCCGCTGTCTAGCTCCACAGGACTGTCCTCGCAGTCATCCATACACAGCCAGTACATCTCTGACAATTAGTTCTCTTTGCATCCCTGCACAGTCATCTTCAGAGTCTATAAAAGATCTCGATCTTGGTCCCCTCTGCAACCTCATCTTCATGCTGCCGCTGGAGACGTCTTCCGCAGGCAGAGGTTCAGCATCCTCGTGTCTCTTTGTCACTTCCTTCAATTTCACGACCGCCTCTGTGTTGTCAAATTGCCTGTCTGATATTAAATGACTGACAGGATTCCAGGCCCCTGATAATGAGGGGTAAGCCATTTAGGAGAAACTTCTTCACCCAGAGAGTGGTGAACCTGTGGAATTCTCTACCACAGAAAGTAGTTGAGGCCAATTCACTAAATATATTCAAAAGGGAGTTAGATGAAGTTCTTACTACTCGGGGGATCAAGGGGTATGGCGAGAAAGCAGGAAGGGGGTACTGAAGTTGTATGTTCAGCCATGAACTCATTGAATGGCGGTGCAGGCTAGAAGGGTTTCTATGTTTCTATGTTTCTATGTTTCTAATGGGAACTGCATAAGTTTGGCCCTGTTACAACTCAACCTCCATTTTGTTTCCTCCTCTGCCTTGCTGCCGATCAAAGAACTGACAACAAGCTCTGACGGTGACGTCACTGAGCTGTAAAAAGACAATGGCTTTGCGCATGCTCATGCATTCAGCATATGTACAATAGAGGGGGCCTCCGTACTAAGGTGCAGCCGAGAGACAATATGAGCGAATCTGATGAAAGTAGGATATTTGAGTGTAGGAACGTGACCTCTGAATCATGTGAAGGGTCTTTTATAAAGACTGAGCAACTTGGCTATGGATTCAGAACCAGTGTTTAAAATGAAGGTACAAAGCAGAACAAAATGGCACTTTCCCTTTTAGTACTAAAATGGGCCCATTATGCCTCAATATAATGTGGTTCAGTGAAAGAGGGAATATAATTTAAGCAAAGCAAAAGTGAAAACCACTGAAAAAGTTAGTGGAGAGAACTGAGAATGTATACTGGTTGAGTAACAGAAAGAAATAACAACACAGCGAAAAGGAGAAATACATAGTACAGAAAGGAGAGGAAACACCGGGGACACCAACAGGGCAAATCATGAAAATAAACAGTCGACAAGAAATGGATACAAATGGTGAGATAATATTACTTGATGTCAGGGCTGTAACTAATTGGAGAAATGTAGCCTGTAGTCTCTGACCTTGGACCACTGAAGTTTTCGACCCCTATGAAGTGTTGATGATTGTCTGTTCGGGAGCTATTGCCATTGAGGAAAAATATATGCGTGATTAAGTCTTTTAGGCCTTGCTACCATGCATAAAACTTAAAGACACACAGTTAAAGACAAACCATTATAACTAAATATTTGGAGTAAGCAGTAAAACAAAAACATGGAATTCCCTTCCTTAATCTCTCCAGCTCTCCACCTTCCTGTCCCCCTTTGAGCCTTCTTAAAACCCACCTCTTCAACCAAGCTTTTCAGTGTCAGCTGTGGCTCAGTGGATAGCACCCTCGCCTCTGAGTCAGAAGGTTGTGGGTTCAAGTCCCACTCCAGAGACTTGAGCACAAAAATCTCGGCTGACACTCCAGTGCCGTGTGGAGGGAGTGCTGCATCCGTCTTTCGGATGAGACGTTAAACCGAGGCCCCGTCTGCTCTCAGGTGGATGCAAAAGATCCTACGGCATTACATCGAAGAAGAGTAGGGGAGTTATTCCTGGTGTCCTGACCAATATTAATCCCTCAATCGACACTACTTAAACAGATTATCTGGTCGTCATCACATTGCTGTTTGTGGGAGCTTGCTGTGCACAAACTGGTTGCCATGTTTCCTACATTACAACAGTGTCTACACTTCAAAAGTACTTAATTGGCTGTATAGTGCTTTGGCACATTACAAGGTCGGGAAAGGCACTATATAAATGCAAGTCTTTATCTTCCAAGTATCTCCTCCTTTGGCTCACCATTCATGTTTTTTGCTCTTGCACCTCTGTGAAGCACCCCGAGAAGTTTTTTTTACATTAATGGCAAGCTGTTGGCTAATTGGTAAAGTAAATCTTTTTACCATTAATATGCACACTAAGAACAGAATTTCCTAGTAAAATGAATGGCAGCTTTTTTGATAATGACTTCAGTTACTAATCCGTTTACACAAATGTCCCAAACAATGCAGACAAATCAACAAAAAATTTAATATCCTCATATAAACTCTGCATAGCTATCTATAATATGTTAAAGATCAGATTTGTGTGAAATACCTGCACCACATGACTTCCTATTGTCATTTTGTGTTATACATTTTGTGTCAGCCCTATCTCATTGTAATTTCACATATCCTCATTTATGGCTGTGTCTATTTCTACTAACTGAAAGGCAGCTGTTTCTCTGATTGGCTCTCCATTTTCACATGACCTATTGCTGATTGGTCCCCTTGGAGGATAAGCAACACCCTGAAGTTCCTCTGCAATATGTAACTGGAACCGCCCAGCCCAAGTTCTGAATGAATTTCCCTTTTGTAATTCGATCCATTTTGACTTCAGAAGCCACAGAGGATCGATCTTCCCCAAAAGCCACCAAGTTCCGGCCGGTCCATTACCCCAGCATAAATGCATCCCTCCGCCAGCTGAAGACCCTCACCCCAGCATTTGTGCTGCCTCCCACAGCCGAAGTCCCTTACCTCAGTGCAAGACCATACGTCCCCCACCACCACCCCCATAGCTGGGGAATTGTGTGTGATTTATTGGGTATGAAGTGAATAGTGACAATGTCGTGACTTCTGGATTTCATCCACCCCAATGATGTTCCCTGTAACACACACACACCGAGCTTGCACACGCCACGGGGTTGGAAGAACGTGATCCGTCTTCTCTGAGTTCCCTCTCTCCCCTCTGATCCCCCACCCCCACCTGTATCTCTCCCGCCCCCCCTCCCCCAAGATCGCTCTTTTTTCTCTCCTCCCAAGCTCTCCCTCACCCACCCCTCCCAGGCGCTCCCTTGCGCTCTCTCTCCCTCCCCACCCCCAAGCTCTCGCTCTCTCTCCCCCCAAACTCTCTATCTCTCTCTCTCTCTCTCTCTCTCCCCTCCCCCCCCCCCCCACCAGGCTCTCTCTCTCTCTCTTTCTCTCTCTCCCCCTCCCCCCCGACCCGGCTCTCTCACTCTCTTTTCCCCTCCCCCCCCCAAGCGCTCGCGCTCTCTCTCTCTCCCCAAGCGTCGCGCTCTCTCTCACTCTTCCCTCCCCCCCGCCCCCCCTGCGCCCAGGCACACTCTCTTCCCCCCAAGCACTCGCGCTCTCTCTCTCACTTCCCCCCCCCCCCAGCTCTCTCTCTCTCTCCCCCAAGCTCTTTCTGTCTCTCTCTCCCTTCCCCTCCACCACCTCCCCCAGGCATTCTCTCTCTCTCTCTCTCTCTCTCTCTCTCTCTCTCTCTCTCTCTCTTCTCCCCGCGCTCGCTCTCTCTCTCTCTCTCTCTCTCTCTCTCTCCTCTCTCTCTCTCTCTCTCTCTCTCTCTTCCTCTCTCTCTCTCTCTCCTCTCTCTCTCTCTCTTCGATCTCTCTCTCTCTCTGTCTCTGCACACACTCTCCCCCCAAGCTCTCTCTATTTCTCTCTTTCCCCCCCCCCCCAGCAAGCTCTCCCTCTCTCCCACTCTCTCTCTCTCTCTCTCTCTCTCTCTCTCTCTCTTCTCTCTCTCTCTCTCTCTCTCTCTCTCTCTCTCCCTCCTCCCCAGGCACACTCTCTCCCCCAAGCGCTCTCTCTCTTTCTCTCTCTCTCTCTTTCTCTCTCTCTCTCTCTCTCTCTCTCTCCCCTCTCCCCTGGCACACACTCTTCCCCCAAGCTCTCTCTATTTCTCTCTTCCCCCCAAGCGCTCTCTCTTCTCTCTCTCTCTCTCTCTCTCTCTCTCTCTCTCTCTCTCTCTCTCTCTCTCTCTTTCCCCACCCCCCACCCCCCTCAGTGCTCTCCGCTCTCTCTCTCTCTCCCTCTCCCCCCCATCCCCCCTCCCCCCGGCACACACTCTCCCCCCAAGCTCTCTCTATTTCTCTCTTCCCCCCCCAAGCGCTCTCTTTCTCTCTCTCACTCTCCCACTCTCTCTCTCTCTCTCTCTCTCTCTCTCTCTTTCCCCACCCCCCACCCCCTCAGTGCTCTCGCTCTCTCTCTCTCTCTCCCTCTCCCCCCCATCCCCCCTCCCCCCGGCACACACTCTCCCCCCAAGCTCTCTCTATTTCTCTCTTCCCCCCCCAAGCGCTCTCTTTCTCTCTCTCACTCTCCCACTCTCTCTCTCTCTCTCTCTCTCTCTCTCTTTCCCCCCCCGCTCCCCCAGGCACTCTTTCCCCCCCCAAGCTATTTTTTCTCTCTCTCTCTCTCTTCCCTTCCCCCCCCCCTCCCTCCGCCGCAGGCATGCTCTCTTCCCCCCAAGCTCTCTCTCTCTCTCTATACCCCTGCCCCCCCCCACTCCTTTCAGGCACTCTCTCTCCCCCAAGCTCGCTCTCGCTGTCTCTTTCTCTCTCTCTCTCTCTCTCTCTCTCTCTCTCTCTCTCTCTCTCTCTCTCTCTCTCTTTCCCGTCCCCCCCCCCCAGGCACACTCTCTCTCTCTCTTGCTCTCTCCCTCCAATCGCTTTCTCTCTCTCTCTCGCTCTCTCTCTCTCTCTCTCCCTCTCCCTCTCCCTCTCTTCCCAAGCTCGCTCCCGTCTCTTTTCCCCCCCTTCTCTCTTTCCCCCCCCCCCAGTCTCTCTCTCTCTTCCCCTCCAAGCTCTCTCTTCCCCTTGCCCCCCCCCCCCACAAGCTCTCTCTCTCTCTCTCTCTCTCTCTCTCTGTAATCTCTCCTCGTAATTTAACTCTTGGAGTCCATTTTGGTACATCTACGTTGCACTCCCTTCAAGGCCAATATATCCTTCCTACGGTGTGGTGCCCAGAACTGCTCACAGTGCTCCAGGTGTGGTCTAACCAGGGCTTTGTATAGCTGCAGCATAACCTCTACCCACTTGTATTCTAGCCCTCTAGATATAAAGGCTAGCATTGCATTAGCCTTTTTGATTATTTTCTGTACCTGTTCATGACATTTTAGTGATCTATGTACCTGGACCCCCAAGTCTTTTTGGACCATCACTGTTTTAGCTTTTCACCATTTATAAAGTACCCTGTTATATCCTTTCTAGGTCCAAAGTGGATGACCTCACATTTGCCTACATTGAAATCCATTTGTCACAGTTTTGCTCATTCACTTAATCTATCAATATCCCTTTGTAATTTTATGCTTTCATTTACACTGCCTGCATTGTATCTTTTTATCATTGGCAAATTTGGATATGTGTCTTTTGATGCTATCATCTAAGAAATTAATAAATACTGTGATACATTATGGCATAGCAAGTTATATGTCGATATATGCGTCTTATTGTAAGTGTTGAGTTAACTCTGCTTGTTAATCAGTTTACTACATATCCTTTTCTTGCTACAGCACACATTCATTAAAAATGCCAAATCTGTGTCAATTCTGAGAGATTTAATCATAGAAGCGATGGAAATCAAAGCAAAAAGACATCAGGAGCAGCAAAGAGAACTTGAGGAAGAAGATGAGAATTCAGTAAGTGTGATGATGACTAATTCCAACCGTATCATGTTTATGTAGTTTTATTACCTTTGTGCAAGTATGACTTGATTGAGCCTATTCTCAAAAAGAGTCCTTTGAAGAAGATCGGAAGAATTATGTTCTTTTTTAGTTAACATTGTTTTTTTCCCCACCCTGCTGCCTCTCTGGTTTCCTTGGGCCCAAATCAGTTGGAGCCAAGAGGGGAAACAGCTTTATCCCGAGACTCTTTGTATTCCATTCTATGATCACTCTTTAGTCAGCTTCATAAAAAGAAAGAATGAAAGATTTGCTTTTCTATAGCACCATTCACGACCACTGGATATCCCAAAGCCCTTTAGTACTTTTTTTTTGTTGTAATGTAGGAAATGTGGTATCCAATTTTCGCACAGCAAGGTCCCAGAAACAGCAATGTGATAATGACCAGATAATCTGTTTTTAGTGATGTTGGTTGAGGGATAAATCTTGACCAGGACACCAGGGATAACTCTCCTGCTCTTCTTCAAAATAATGCCATGGGATCTTTTACGTCCACCTGAGGGAGAGCAGACGGGGTCTCGGTTTAACATCTCATAAGAACGGAAAAACATAAGAAAAAGGAACAGGAGTAAGCTTTACGACCCCTCGAGTCTACTCTGCCATTCAATAAGATCATGGTTGATTATCGACTTCAATTCCACTTTCCCACCCAATCTCTGTATCCCTTGATTCTCCTAGAGGAGAAAATCTATCGATCTCAGCCTTGAATAAATTCAGAGTCTCAGCATCCACAGCCCTCTGGGGCAGAGAATTCCAAAGATTCACAACCTTCTGAGTGAAGAAATTCTTCCTCCTCTCAGATTTAAACGGCCGACCCCTTATCCTGAGACTATGTTCCCTAGTTCTAGACTCTCCAGCCAGGGGAAACAACCTCTCAGCATCTACCCTGTCAATCCCTTTCAGAATCTTGTATGTTTGAATGAGATCACCTCTCATTCTTCTAAACACCAGAGAGTAGAAGCTCATTCTACACAATCTCTCATCATAGGACAGCCCTCACATCTCAGAAATCTTATCGAGTGAACCCTTGTTGCATCGCTTCCAAGGCAAATATGTCCTTCCTTAGATAAAGAGACCAAACTGTGCACACAACTCCAGTTGCCAAGGCCCTATACAATCTAGCAAGACTTCCTTACTCTTATACTCCAACCCCCTTGCAATAAAGGACAATATGCCATTTGCCTTCCTTATTGCTTGCTGTACCTGCATGCTAGTTTTCTGTGTTTCTTGCACAAGGACACCCAAATCTCTGAACAGCAACATTTAAAAATTTCTCACCATTTAAAAAAATATTGTGTTTTTCTATTCTTCCTACCAAAGTGAATAACCTCACATTTCCCTGCATTATACTCCATCTGCCACCTTACTGCCCACTCATTTAGTCTATTTATATCCCTTTGAAGACTCTTTGAGTTCGCCTCACAGCTTACTGTCCCATCTAGCTTTGTATCATCAGCAAACTTGGATACATTACACTCGGTCCCTTCATCTAGGTAATTAATATAGATTGTAAATAGATAAGACCCCAGTACTGATCCTTGCGGCACCCTGCTAACCTGAAAAAGACCCGTTTATCCCTACTCTGTTTTCTGTCCGTTAACCAATCATCTATCCATGCTAATACATTACCTCCAATCCCATGAACCCTTATCTTGTGTAATAACCTTTTATGTGGCACCTTATCAAATGCCTTTTGGAATTCCAAATATACTACATCCACTGGTTCGCCTTTATCTACCCTGCTCATTGGAAAGACGGTACCTCCGATAGTGCAGAACTCCCTCAGTACTGCCCTGGAGTGACAGCCTAGATTTTGGTGCTGAAGTCTCTGGAGTCTGACTTGAACCCACAACCTTCTGACTCAGCGGCGAGAGTACTACCCACTGAACCACGGATGACACGTCAGATGTTGCATCAATTTGCACAGTGGTTATGTTACTGGACTTGTAATCCAGAGGCCTGGTCTAATAATCCGGAGACCCGAGTTCAAATCCCACCATGGCAGCTCAGGGATTTAAATTCAGTTAATTAAATAAATCTGGAATTTAAAAAAGGCTTGTATCTATAATGGCGACCATGAAACTGTCATAAAAACCCATCTGGTTCGCTAATAGCCTTTAGGGAAGCAAACCTGTCACCCTTACCGGTCTGGCCTATATGTGACTCCAGATTCACAGCAACGTGGTTGACTCTTAACTGCCCTCTGAAATGGCCCAGCGGGACACTCAGTCGTACCAAACCGCTACAACAAAGTCAGCACTGTGGAAGCACCTTCACCACATGGACTGCAGTGGTTCAAGAAGGCGGCTCACCACCTCCTCGAGGGCAACTCGGGTTGGGCAATAAATGCCGGCCTTGCCGGTGACACTCACATCCCGTGAAGGAATACATTTTTAAAAAGAGAAAAATGATAATGTTCTGGATACTGTCCCTGAATTATTAGGCAGTGACACCAAAATGACAGCAATGTGCAAATTGAAACGGTTGTAATGAATTGTGAACGCCAGTTTGCCAACATAGCTTTAAATATAACTGTAATGAGTTATGAAATGCCCAGCCTAAATTTAAAGTTTGCACATGTGAAAATAAAGCTGCATCATGAAAAGTCTAGAAATATGAAATGATTGTCAAAACAAGAATAGATGTGGACAATACCACTTGGCTCCTGCCGGGAAACCAGATTAAAATAATTAAAATACTCGAGCAATTGGCTTCACACACCTTTTTAGTGTTTTACCCTGCCATGGGCTGTTTTTTTAATGAAATTGTTAACTGCTAGTTGTTGGAATTTTAAAACCCTTGTTACAACTCAAAGAAAATGGTTCCTCTGTACACAGTGATTGGGTGGGTGCATTGGTATTTGGGGAACGGTCCTCATGGTGATTACAGGACTCTAATGATGCGATTCAGTTCACAGTGGTTAAAAGTGGCTTTGTGAAAGAGTGCAGTTAATTTAGTTTTCTGAGACAGATTTCTTTTCTTTCTGACGTGGTTTTCTTTTTAAAAGTACACTTTTTAAGGTTACGTCGAATGAATGAACATAACAAAATGTTCTTTTGCGTTTTTCTAAAAAAAACTACTTTTCATACAGAAAATGAAAAGCAACTTTCATTCGATCATATGTGTCCAAAGGTGGATTCTATTAAAAGATATCCTCAATATCTAATTGAGAGCAGTTAATAAATGAATAGTTATAGTATTCTGAAATTATCCTTGCACAGATGATGGGTAACTAAGGAGATGGGAATGCATTCTGACAAAATGGCATGTTTTGATAGCTGTGCTGTGCTGCTGAGGTAATTGTACAGGCTGTTTTAATTAAGAAAAATTACAAGCAGAATGCTCTACAGAAGGTTAATTCCAATATCAAAGTTTAAATGTTAGTTTAAGCATTACTACACGTGGTTGCTCTTTTTCCCTTATGTGTTTTTTGAAGTATGACGTGAATCTAATAATCCAGTGTGAGCAGCTGCACAGGAGTGATCCGTTGCCTGGCAGCTTGTAGGAAACATTTCCAAATATTTATATCACCGGACCCTCAAAGGGATGGACTGATAATTTCTAAATTTATCTGCGGGTTTACTTTGGGATAAGTGCACTTGCTACCATTAACAATCAAAGGTGATGTAACAAGACAGATTCAAATGAGGAAACAACAAAAATGGACAATGGGAATCATTGTCCCAGTGACGTTTTTTTTTTACCAGTGATACAAGTGGGGAGACGCAGTTGAGTTGTCCACCTACATCACTTGGAAGGGCAGAGAGATTGAAGCAGAGCTCCACTCAAACATGTTGTCAATCAGTGGCTCAGTGGGTAGCATCAATGCCTCTGGATCAGAAGGTTGTGGGTGCTCCAGAGACTTCAGCACCAAAATCTAGGCCGACACTCCAGTGCAGTACTGAGGGAGTGCTGCACTGTCGGAGGTGCCCTCTCAGGTGGATGTAACTGATCCCATGGCGCTATTTCAAAGAAGAGCAGTGAAGTTATCCCCGGTGTCCTGGGCCAATATTTATCCCTCAATCAACATCACTAAAACAGATTATCTGGTCATTTTCACATTGCTGTTTGTGGGAGCTTGTTGTGTGCAAATTGGCTGCCGTGTTTCCTACATTACACAGTGACTACATTTAAAGTATTTCATGGCTGTAAAACGCTTTGAGATGCCCGATGGTCGTGAAAAGCGCTATATAAATGCATGCCTTTCTTTCTTCAAGAAAATCTTGCTGGCAGACTTTGACTGCCATGGAGATTTTTAGTGATTGAAAACAGCTAATGCAATTGTCAGCTATTTTCAACCATTAGAAATTGAAAAGTGGTGCAGGAAGCTATCTGAGGTTTTTTTTTAAATCCTGAAGTTTAAAAAAGGTTGGTGTGCTTCACTAGTGGTGGGACCACCTATCCAAGTAGCATCTTAAGTGACCCCAAACACCTCTGCATTGCCAAATCAGCAACGGCAGTGGCTCACATCAGAGTGTGATGGAGACCACACTGTTCCATTGTAAATCCTGCAGCTTAACTGGTGTATTAGTGGTTTGAGTCAGACCGTAGTTACTTTTATTGCATCCTCAATTTTATAAGCGCATTAGATGTACATTAAATCATTGTTAGTGAATAGATTTTTTTCTGGAAGTTCACTGCACAACCATCCAGTTTGTGTCTTTTTTAATTTCCCAGTGAATTCACATTCAAGTACCATATGAAATAAAAAATCTGTACCTTATAGTCTTATAACTGGGGTTCCAACATTATATCTGCAAGGTTGTCTTTTAAGTATACGAAAGACAAAATCAAATCAAATCAATGTGACATTTTGTAGGAAAAAAAATAATGAAATGAATGAGTGGGCCTGTAGTTCTAGCAGTAAAGCCTTGTTTTCCCATCCAGAGGATCTTGAATCACAACTTGGACTGGTATGTGCAAGTCTTGCCAGTTTTTAAGCTTTGCTGCTGGATAAAACCCTGCAGGGCAATTTGCTGCTCCATCTCGGTGAGGTTTGCCAAGAATATCTCGCACTATTTCCAGCAACTAATGTCACATAATGAATCTCGCTTGTTGAGCTTTTCCTTGTTGGTAAAATATAGCCATGCCTTCCATACTGCACACATGCACATCAGTGAGTTCTCTGGTTCAAGATTGATGAAGAAGTAAAAGTAAACCCTGAGTGCTCGGCACCACGGAGAATACACTCAGTTCTTCCTAAATAAGCTGATGACTGTTTTGCCGTTCCTGACAGCTGGTCTTTGAGCTTTGCCGTTCCTGACAGCTGGTCTTTGAGCACATAAATCTAGGCTGTGCTGAGGGAGCGTTGCACTGTCAGAGGTACCATCTTTCAGATGAGACATTAAACAGAGGTCACTTCTGCTCTCTCAGGTGGATGTAAAAGATCCCATGGTACTCTTTCGAAGAAGAGCAGGGGAGTTATCCCCGGTGTCCTGGGGCCAATATTTATCCCTCAATCAACATAACAAAAACAGATTATTTGGTCATTACCACGTTGTTGTTTGTGGGAGCTTGCTGTGCGCAAATTGGCTGTCCCGTTTCCCACATCACAACAGTGACTACATTCCAAAAGTACTTCATTAGCTGTAAAGCGCTTTGAGACGTCCAGTGGTCATGAAAGGCGCTATATAAATGCAAGTCTTTTTTTTATTCCTTTCTCTTTGCTCCTTGTAAATTGCCAGGCAGAGAAAAACTAGGAATGAAAATTCTCTTGTCTCTCTTACCACGTGAGATAGCTTGTGGTGCAAAGAATTCTCTTATCAGACGGAAGAGGTACAGTTGCAACGTTGAGAATCCGGAGTTCCGGACTCTGGGACGATCGGTGCCAGTGTCGTCTGGAATCTGTAAAATGTTCTGGAATCCGGACCTGACGACCTTGGGCCTACCTTCGCCGCCGCTCACTTTGCCCCGAACACCTCGCCCCACTCGCCTCACCGCCGCTGCCCTTTCCTCGGGGTCTTCTTGGCGGGGCCTGCCCGAACACCTCCTCGGCGGGGCCCCGCCCGATGACACCCTCGGTGATCCGGCCAACCCGACAGCATCCTTGGTGGGACCCCGCCTGACAACCTCTTTGGCGGGACCCCGCCCGACGACGACCTCCTTGGCGAGGCTTTGCCCGACAATGACCTCCTTGGTGGGACCCCGCCCAACGATGACATCCTCGGCGATCCAACCGGCCCGACAACCTCCCTGACGGGTCCCGCCTGACAGCAACCTCTTTGGCGGGGCCCTGCCCGACGACGACCACCTTGGCGGGGCCTCGCCTGACAACGATCTCTTGGCGGGGCCGCGCCCGACAACGGCCTCCTTGGCGAGGCTGCGCCCGACAACATCTTCGGCGAGCCGGAAGGAAGGCCCCAGCAGCTCCTCGACGGGTACCCACCTCACCCCCCCCGCTCTTTATGACGTTCTGAAATCCGGAAATATCCGAAAATGGGCTCGGGTGTTTCCGGATTCGTGACGTTGGATACAAATTGAAATTCCGGAAAAGCCCGCAATCCGGAATGGTCTCGGTCCTGAGGGTTCTGGATTTTAGGCGCTGCACCTATAGTAATGTTTTCAGAGCTCAAACTCTCTCGAGTGGTGAAGTATATTCTACTGAATGGTCTCATAATCTGAAATGTTATCAAAGGAGATACTTGTACACTTAACGGATAAGTCCCCAGCTGAGAGCATTATCATCAGGATTGCACATTATTTTCTCACCATTTAAATTCCAATATGCACTTCTAGTCGGTGAGACTGTTTTCCAGGAGCACAATGTCAGAAGATTATCCCCTCAGTGCTTCTCAGTCCACCCCTATTATCCTACTCTAGAACTGGGTAGAAGCAAGATTTGATGCAGCGCTCGCTCTTCTGTGACATCATGAAAAGGCTCTCCAATGACGCAATTAGGAACAGCAAATGGTGAGCTGCCTCATCCATACATCACGTGGATGAGTTCAGCACAAAAATGTATTTTTCCAGACGACCTATAACAAGTATTTCTGCAGATTAAGTAGAGACGCTGTTAAATTTGCAGCCATTTTTCCGGACTCCTTCTGTGCTGTAACAATTCTATGATTCTATCACTTTGGCATTTAGTATCATGGAGTATAGGAGTGAAGCACCTTAAAGGAAGTTAGATTGAATGGAAATGGGGCATAGCAGTACAGGATTTGGAACACGAGATGAATATATATTGTACAAATATTTACTTATTCACCTCATTAACCCTAATAATCTTTTAATGGTTGTTTAATTTGTTAAAGGTGTCCAATTCTAAGAGAAACCTGTTACACTTGGTATTTTATTTGTAACACTGCATAATCTTTATTAGCTGAAGAATTGAACTGGATTGACACATATGTTTCCCTTGTACTGCATGTTCTGGGGAGTACTAGGGCTTTGTTAGCAGCAAAACAATTAACTGCTGCATGCAGAGCTTTCTACTGCATGCATACTTACACATATGAATAGGAGCAGAGCACTACTCCAGATGGCTTGTGAACTTTGTCTTAATACAGAAAGACTTGCATTTATATTGCGTCTTTCACGACCACTGGAAGTCCCAAAGCACTTTACAGCTGATTAAGTACTTTTTGAAGTGTAGTCACTGTTGTAATGTAGGAAACGTGGCAGCCAAATTGCACACAGCAAACTCCCACAAATATCATCATCATCATTGGCAGTCCCTCGAAATCGAGGAAGACTTGCTTCCACCCTAAAAGTGAGTCCGCAGTTGACTGTACAGTCCAATACGGGAATTACAGTCTCTGTCACAGGTGGGACAGATAGTGGTTGAGGGAAAGGGTGGGTGGGGAGTCTGGTTTGCCGCACGCTCCTTCCGCTGCATGCGTTTGTTTTCTGCATGCCGTCGGCGACGAGACTCGAGGTGCTCAGCGCCCTCCCGGATGCGCTTCCTCCACTTAGGGCGGGCTGGTGCCAGGGATCCCAGGTGCCGGTGGGAATGTTGCACTTTATCAACGAGGCTTTGAGGTCCTTGAAGCATTTCTTCTGCCCACCTGGGGCTCGCTTGCCCCAATTCTGAACAGAGCGCTTGCTTTGGGAGTCTCGTGTCGGGCATGCGGACGATGTGTCCCGCCCAATGGAGCTGGTCGAGTGTGATCAGTGCTTCGATGCTGGGCATGTTGGCCTGATCGAGAACACTGACGTTGGTGCGTCTATCCTCCCAGTGGATTTGCAGGATCTTGCAGAGACATCGTTGGTGGTATTTCTCCAGCGCTTTGAGGTGTCTACTGTATATGGTCCACGTCTCTGAGCCATACAGGAGGGCTGGTATCACTACAACCATGTAGACCATAAGCTTGGTGCCAGATTTGAGATTCTGTTCTTTGAACACACTCTTCCTCAGGCGACCGAAGGCTGCACTGGTGCACTAGAGGCGGTGTTGGACCGCGTCATCGATGTCTGCACTTGCTGATGGTAGGCTCCCGAGGTATGGAAAATGGTCCACGTTGTCCAAGGCTGCGCCGTCGATTTTGATGACTGGGGGGCAGTGCTCTGTGGTGGGGTCAGGTTGGTGGAGGACCCTTGTTTTACGGATATTTAGTGTAAGACCCATGCTTTCGTACGCCTTGGTGAAGATGTTGACGATGGCTTGGTGACAGATTAGTAAAAGGGGAGGTGTAACGAGACCTGGGTGTTACATGGTACATCAGTCATTGAAGGTAGGCATGCAGGTACAGCAGACAGTAAAGAAAGCAAATGGCATGCTGGCCTTCATAGCGAGGGGATTTGACTTTAGGAGCAGGGAGGTCTTACTGCAGTTGTACAGGTCCTTGGTGAGACCACACCTTGAGCACTGTGTGCAGTTTTGGTCTCCTAATCTGAGGAAGGACATTCTTGCTATTGAGGGAGTGCAGCGAAGGTTCACCAGACTGATTCCCGGGATGGCATGACTGACATATGAAGAAAGACTGGATCGACTAGGCTTATATTCACTGGAATTTAGAAGAATGAGAGGGGATCTCATAGAAACATATAAAATTCTGATGGGATTGGAAGGTTAGATGCAGGAAGAATGTTCCTAATGTTAGGGAAGTCCAGAACCAGGGGTCACAGTCTAAGGATAAGGGGTAAGCCCTTTAGGACCGAGATGAGGAGAAACTTCTTCACTCAGAAAATTGTGAACCTGTGGAATTCTCTACCACAGAAAGTTGTTGAGGCCAGTTCGTTAGATATATTCAAAAGGGAGTTAGATGTGGCCTTTACGACTACAGGGATCAAGGGGTATGGAGAGAAAGCAGGAATGGGGAACTGAAGTTGCATGATCAGCCATGATCATATTCAATGGTGGTGCAGGCTCGAAGGGCCGAATGGCTTACTCCTGCACCTACTTTCTATGTTTCTATGTTTCAGCCCCTGTGCGCAGACGCAAGTGTCGGCTGCGTACTGTAGTTCGATGATAGAGAATGGGACGACTTTGAATCTAACTTGGAGGCGATGAAGGTTGAACAGGTTCCCATTGGTTGTATAGTTTAGTTCTACTACAGCGGTGAGCTTGTTGAGCGTGAGATAGACCATTGCAACGAAGAAGATCGAGAAGAGTGTTGGCACGATGATGCAGCCCTGCTTGACCCCGGTCTGGACGTGTATTGGGTCTGTGGTGGATCCGTTAGTCAGGATCACGGCTTGCATGTCGTCGTGGAGCAGGTGGAGGATGGTGAAAAACTTTTGAGGGCAGCCAAAACGGAGGAGGGCGCTCCATAGTCCCTCGCGATTGACAGTGTCAAAAGCCTTTGTGAGATCAAAGAAGACCATGTACAAGGGTGGTGCTGTTCCCTGCATTTCTCTCGTAGTTGTCACGCGGTGAATATCATGTCCCTTGTACCCCTTAGTGGATGGAATCCGCACTGTGACTCTTGGAGGAGCTCTTCAGCCACAGGGAAGAGACGGTTGAGGAGGATTTTAGCGATGACTTTCCCAGTGGCCGACAGCAGGGAGATTCCTCTGTAGCTGCCGCAGTTGGACTTGTCCCCTTTTTTAAAGATGGTCATGATTACAGCATGTTTGAGATTTCCCGGCATACTCTTCTTCTTCCAGATAAGAGAGATGCAATCGTGCCTCTCCGCCATACTTTAGTGCCTCAGCGGGGATTCCATCTGATCCTGATGCCTTGTTGTTCTTGAGCTGACGGATGGCCTTTTCTACCTCGTGCCGGGCTGGGGTTTTGCTGAGATGGTGGTGAGTAGCATGCTGCGGGATGGTGTCGAGGAAACGCGTGTCAAAGGCAGAGTCTCGATTAAGGAGATCTTCGAATGCTCCTTCCAGCGGGCCCTGACAGCCTCGGTTCCCTTAATGAGTGTCTCCCTGTTCTTGGCCAGCAGTGGGGTGGGGCCTTGAGAGCTTGGGCTGTAGGTGGACTTAACTGCGGTGAAGAATCCTCGCACGTCATGACTGTGGGCCAGATGCTGAATCTCCTGAGCTTTCGCCACTGACCATTTATTCTTTAGCTTGCGGGTTTTTTGTTGGACCTCAGCCTTCAGCCGCCTGTAGAGCTGCTTTGCTGCACCTGAATTGTGTTGCTGCTTTAAGTTCAGAAATGCCCTGCACTTGTGGTTTATTAGCTCCTGGATCTCCTGGTCATTCTCGTCAAACCAGTCCTGGTGTTTCCTGGTGAGTGACCGAGCGTCTCTTCGCAGGTGCTGATTATGGTGGTCTGGAGGGCAGACCAGGCGCTGTGGGCACGCTGCGTCTCAGGGTCATCGAGGGTCGGCAGGTTGGTAGTGAAGCGTTGGGTGTATAGGGCTCTCTTAACTGGGTCTTTGAGTGTCCTGGCATTGATTTTTCTGCAGCATTGCTTCTGTTGCCATCGCCGCTTTGAGGCTATATTAATCTTGATGATGGAACGGATTAGGCGGTGGTCCGTTCAGCAGTTGTCAGCTTTTGTCATGGCACGGGTGATGTGCACATCCTTGCGGTACCTCGCTCGAACGATGGCGTTGTCGAGCAGGTGCCAGTACTGGGAGCGAGGGTGTTGCCACAATGCCTTGTACTTGTCCCTCTGCCGGAACAAGTTGTTGGTGATGACAAGGTTGTGTTCTAGGCATTTTGTCAGGAGCAGGATACCGCTGGAGTTGGTTTTACCTACCCCCTCTCTGCCGATCACGCCTCCCCAGAGGTCTGCGTCTTTACTGACTCTGGCATTGAAGTCGCCGAGGATGATCAGTTTGTTGTTGGTAGGGACTCGGGACAGGGATTGTTCGATGCTGGAGTAGAATTTCTCTTTGACCTCATTTGTTGCGTTGAGTGTTGGGGCGTACGCACTGATAACTGTGGCGCACTGGTTCCGGGATCGGATGAACTGGAGAGTCATGAGATGTTCGCTAATCCCTTAGGGGGAGTCTCTGAGGCGGCCGACCAGCTTGTTCTTGATGGCGAAGACAACTCCATGGAGGCGGCGTTCTTCTTCTGGTTTGCCTTTCCAGAAGAAGGTGTAACCTCCACCTTGTTCTTTGAGCTGGCCTTCCTCTGCCTGCCGGGTGTCGCTTAGGGCGGCGATGTCGAAGCGTCTGAGTTTCCGGGCAATATGGCAGTGCGGCGTTCCGGTCTGTCGAACAAGATAGGGCACCTGGGATAACTCAAAAGAAAAATACTGCGGATGCTGGAATCTGAAATAAAAACAGAAAATGCTGGAAATACTCAGCAGGTCAGGCAGCATCTGTGGAGAGAGAAACAGAGTTAATGTTTCAGATCGATGACCCAGGGTTAGACCCAGATGCTGCCTGACCTGCTGAGTGTTTCCAGCATTTTATGTGTTTATACCAGAGATAACTCACCTGCTCTTCTTCAAAATAATCTTTTACGTCCACCTGAGAGGGCAGACGGGGCCTCAGTTTAAAGTTTCATCCAAAAGGCGGCACCTCTGACAGTGCAGCACTCCCTTAGCACTGCGCTGGAGCGTCGGCCTAAATTTATGTGCTGAAGTCTTCAGATTATAACTTAATCATACTGAGACGTGTTACCGTAAGTTGGAAGCCCACCCCCCCGCCCTCCACCCCCGGCCCCCAACCGTCCCCAGATTCTACAATATTGCAATAGAAAACTGTGTCAAATGGACAAATCTGAAGTATAAATAACCCAAAAGAGGAATTCCTCTCCAAAGGTAAGATTTATGAGATGAGTGATTGTGATTAGGGAAAGGCAAATGAAGAAGCTATTGTAAAAATGAGGAAACATTGGCATTATTGCTTTAATTACATAATTATCAGATACTGTTATGGAGTTGGTTCCAATCAAACTTTCTCAATGCCACGTTTAGAACATAAGAACATAAGAAATAGGAACATTTCGGCCCCTCGAGCCTGCTCCGCCATTCAATAAGATCATGGCTGATCTGATCATGGACTCAGCTCCACTTCCCCTTATCGATTAAGAAACCGTCTATTTCTATCTTAATTTTATTCAATGTCCCAACTTCCACAGCTCTCTGAGGCAGCGAATTCCACAGATTTACAACCCTCTGAGAGAACAAATTTCTCCTCATCTCTGTTTTAAATGGGTGGCTCCTTATTCTAAGATCGTGCCCTCTAGTTCGAGTCTCCCCCATCAGTGGAAACATCCTCTCTGCATCCACCCTGTCAAGCCCCCTCTTAATCTTATACGTCTCGATAAGATCACCTTTCATTCTTCTGAATTCCAAAGAGTAGAGGCCCAACCTACTCAACCTTTCCTCATGTCAATCCCCTCATCCCCAGAATCAACCTAGTGAACCTTCTCTGAACTGCCTCCAACACAAGTATATCCTTTCGTAAATATGGAATCCAAAACTGAACACAATATTCCAGGTGAGGCCTCACCACTACCTTATCTGGCTGTAGTAAAGGTAGTAGTAAGACCTCCCTGCTCCTATACTCAAATCCCCTAGCTATGAAGGCCAACATGCCATTTGCCGCCTTCACCGCCTGCTGTACCTGCATGCCAACCTTCAATGACTGATGTACCATGACACCCAGGTCTCGTTGCACCTCCCTTTTTCCTAATCTGCCGCCATTCAGATAATAATCTGCCTTCATATTTTTGCCACCAAGGTGGATAACCTCACATTTATCCACATTATACTGCATTTGCTATGCATTTGCCCACTCACCTAACGTGTCCAAGTCACCCTGCAGCCTCTTAGCATCCTCCTCACAGCTCACACCGCCACCCAGCTTAGTGTCATCTGCAAACTTAGAGATATTACTCTCAATTCATTCATCTCATCATCATCATCATAGGCAGTCCCTCAGAATCGAGGAAGACTTGCTTCCACTCTTAGCATGAGTTCTTAGGTGGCTATACAGTCCAATACGAGAACCACAGTCTCTGTCACAGGTGGGACAGATAGTCGTTGAGGGAAAGGGTGGGCAGAGAGCCTGGTTTGCCGCACACTTCTTCCATTGCCTGCGCTTGATTTCTGCATGCTCTCGGCGACTAAATCATTGATGTATATTGTAAATAGCTGGGGTCCCAGCACTGAGCCCTGAGGCACCCCACTAGTCACTGCCTGCCATTCTGAAAAGGACCCGTTTATCCCGACTCTCTGCTTCCTGTCTGCCAACCAGTTCTCTATCCACGTCAATACATTACCCCCAATACTATGTGCTTTAATTTTGCATACCAATCTCTTTGTGGGACCTTGTCAAAAGCCTTTTGAAAGTCCAAATACACCACATCCACTGGTTCTCCCTTGTCCACTCGACTAGCTACATCCTCAAAAAATTCTAGAAGATTTTCCTTTCATAAATCCATGCTGACTTGGACCGATCCTGTCACTGCTTTCCAAATGCACTGCTATTTCATCTTTAATAATTGATTCCAACATTTTCCCCACTACTGATGTCAGGCTAACCTGTCTATAATTCCCCGTTTTCTCTCTCCCTCCTTTTTTAAAAAGTGGTGTTACATTAGCTTCCCTCAAGTCTATAGGAACTGATCCAGAGTCGATACTGTTATCTTGTGCAGTAACCGTTTATGTGGCACCTTGTCAATGCCTTCTGGAAGTCCAAATACACCACATCCACTGGTTCCTCTTTATTCACCCTGTTCGTTACATCCTCAAAGAACTCCAGCAAATTTGTCAAACTTGACTTCCCCTTCATAAATCCATGCTGACTCTGCCTGACTGAATTTTGCTTTTCCAAAAGTCCTGCTACTGCTTCTTTAATAATGGACTCCAACGCTTTCCCAACCACAAATGTTAGACTAACTGGTCTATCGTTTCCTGCTTTTTGTCTGCCTCCTTTTTTAAATAGGCAGTTTTCCAATCTGCTGGGACCTCCCCAGAATCCAGGGAATTTTGGTAAGTTACAACCAAATGCATCCATAATCCCTGCTGCTACTTCTCTTTAGACCCTAGGATGCAAGCCATCAGGTCCAGGGGATTTATCTGCCTTTAATCCCATTATCTTACTGAGTTACCACCTCCTTTGTGATTGTGATTGTGTAAAGTTCCTCCCCCCCTATAGCCCCTAGACTATTCACTGTCAGAATATTGTTAGTGTCCTCTACCATAAAGACTGATACAAAATATTTGTTCAGAGTTTCTGCCATCTCCATGTTCCCCATTACTAATTCCCTGGTCTCGTCCTCTAAGGGACCAACATTTACTTTAGCCACCCTTTTCCTTTTTATATACTCATAGAAACTCTTGCTGTCTGTTTTTATATTTTGCGCTAGTTTACTTTCATTGTCTATCTTCCCTTTCTTAATCACTTTTTTAGTCGTTCTTTGCTGGTTTTTAAAAGTTTCCCAGTCTTCTGTCCTCCCACTAGTTTTGGCCACTTTGTATGCCCTTGTTTTTCATTGGATATCGTCCTTTATTTCTTTAGTTAGCCACGGATGGCTATCTTTTCTCATACACTCTTTCCTCCTCACTGGAATATATTTTTCCTGAGAGTTGTGAAATACCTCCTTAAATGTACACCACTGTTCATCAACCGTCCTACCCTTTAATCTATTTTCCCAGTCCACTTTACCCAACTCTGCCCTCATACCTTCATAGTCTCCTTTATTTAAGCTTAGTACGCTGGTTTGAGATCCAACTTTCTCACCATCCATCTGAATTTGAAATTCAATCATGCTATGATCACTCATTCCGAGGGGATCCTTTACTAGGAGATTGTTTATGAATCCTGTCTCATTATATAGGACCAGATCTAAGATATGCTGTCCCCGGTTGGTTCCGTTACATACTGCTCAAGGAACCCGTCCCTTACGCACTCTATGAACTCCTCCTCAAGGCTACTGTAAAGTCCTGTCCCTGCAGTACAGATTCACACGAGGTGCATACTGAAGTCAAGGTCACTCAGGACCTGCACCTTTATTACACAGCTCTCGAAATGCCTCACTTGCCCGAGACCTGTCCTTCTATACCTGTCTGGAAAGGTATCCAGTGTCTCCAGCAAGTGCACCCCTGTTGGTAAGGTAAGCATGTGGTGAGAGGTTATCTCTAGTTACAGTCATGTATAGCATGGTAAGATACAGTTATGTACAGTAGTGTGAGATACATGACATTACCCTCCCCCAAGGTCTTATTGTCTTTATAGGTTCAGTCTCTCAGGTGGTCTATGCTCTCGCGTGGAGCGTCTTAGTTGTGGTTCAGTTGTTTGCCTTGGTGCCTGTTTTTCTTTCGGTGTGATTACTGGTATCTCACCTGGGCTGTCTGTTTCGTTCAGTATGATTGTTGGTGTCTCGCCTAGGCTGTCTGTTGGGATTGCCCTTTCCTCAGGTTGTTCCCTCTGTCTGTCCACCAGGTGTGGTGTGAGTTCCACATTGTAGTCTGCTTCTGGTTTAGCAGTGTTGTTGGTAAATCTACTTTTGACTTGGTCTACATGTCTCCGGCAGGTTTGGCCATTGTCCATTTGTACCACCAGTAGCCTGTTTCCTTCCTTGCCTGTTGCTGTCCCTGCAAGCCATTTGGGACCCCTGCCATAGTTTAGCACAAATACTTTGTCCCCTACCTCATTCCACCTCCCCCTCGAATTTCGGTCATGGTACTCAGTTAGCTTACGGCGTTTTGCCTCAACGATTTCATGCATGTCTGGGAGGATTAATAAGAGCCTTGTCTTTAAGGTCCGTTTCATCAATAGTTGCACTGGGGGAACTCCAGTCAATGAATGCAGACGAGATCTGTATGCCAGCAGCAGTCGCGACAGGCGGCCCTGCAGCGTGGGACCTTGGATTTTGAGCATGCCTTGTTTAATGATCTGCACTGCTCGCTCCACCTGGCCGTTGGAGGCCGGCTTGAACGGTGCCGTCCTAACGTGATTCATGCCGTGATCACTCATAAAATTTTGGAATTCTGCGCTGGTGAAGCACAGACCATTATCACTGACCAATATGTCAGGAATGCCGTGCATTGCGAACATGGTTCCAAAACTCTCCACAGTGGTGGAGGTGGTGCTCGAGTTTAAAATGGTGCATTCGATCCACTTTGAAAATGCATCTACAACTACGAGGAACATTTTGCCCATGAATGGGCCCGCATAATCTACGTGCACCCGCGACCACGGTTTGGTGGGCCAGGGCCAGGGGCTCAGGGGGGCCTCCCTGGGGGCATTACTGAGTTGGGCACAAATGGTGCACCGTCGGACGCAGAACTCCAAGTCCACGTCAATGCCAGGCCACCAGACGTGGGATCTGGCTATGGCCTTCATGAGAACGATCCCCGGGTGCTCGCGGTGGTGCTCCCGGACAAATGCCTCTCTGCCTCGCAGAGGCATAACTACTCGGCTGCCCCACATCAGGCAGTCTGCCTGTAGTGACAGCTCATGCATGCGCCTATGGAAAGGTTTGATCTCCTCGGGGCAGGCATCGCAAGCCTCTGCCCAGTCACCGGTTAGGACACATCTTTTTACTAAGGATAACGTGGGGTCGCTGGCCGTCCAGGCTCTGATTTGGCGAGCTGTCATGGGCGAAGCTGTGGACTCAAAGGCATTGATTGCCATGACTATCACAGTCCTGTTCATCAGACCCTTCCGTGGTCGCCAGGGGCAGCTTACTAAGCGCGTCGGCACAGTTGTCTGTGCCTTATGGTGTAATCGTAAGAGGCCAGCATGAGTGCCCACCGTTGAATGCGCGCCGAGGCATTGGCGTTTATTGCCTTGCTCTCGGATAGTAGGGATGTGAGGGGCTTGTGGTCAGTTTCTAATGCGAACTTGGCCCCGAAAAGGTATTGGTGCATCTTTTTAACACCGTACACGGACACGAGCGCCTCCTTCTCTACCATTCCGTACCCGCGCTCCGCCCGCGGAAGTGACCTGGAGGCATAAGCTATGGGTTGTAATTTACCCGCACTATTGACATGTTGTAAAATGCACCCGACCCCATACGCTGACGCATCACATGTAAGAACTAGCTTTTTACCTGGATCAAAGAAAGCCAAAACACTGTTGGAACACAGAAGGTTGCATGCTATATTGAAGGCGTGTTCCTGGGCGCCCCCCCAAAACCATTCGCACCCCTTTCTGAGTAGAATGTGGAGAGGCTCCAGCAGCGTGCTTAAGTTCTGTATAAAGTTCCCAAAGTAATTGAGTAGTCCGAGAAAGGCGCGCAGTTCTGAGACATTCCGGGGCCTGGGTGCCAGGCGAATTGCTTCTGTTTTGGACTCTGTTGGGCGAATTCCATCCGTGGCAATCCTTCGGCCCAAAAATTCAACCTCGGGCGCGCGAAACAGGCACTTGGATTTCTTAACTCTCAGGCCTACTCGATCCAACCACTTTAGTACTTCCTCCAAATTGCGAAGATGGGAGTCGGTGTCCCTGCCTGTGATAAGTATGTCGTCTTGAAATACAACCGTCCCTGGAATGGACTTGAGCAGACTCTCCATGTTGCGCTGGAATATAGCAGCTGCCGACCTGATGCTGAATGGGCATCGATTGTACATAAAAAGGCCTCGATGTGTGTTGATGATGGTGAGTAGCTTGGACTCGTCGGTCAATTCTTGCATCATATACGCAGATGTGAGATCTAGTTTTGAGAAAAGTTTTCCTCCAGCCAATGTGGCAAATAAGTCCTCCGCTCTGGGCAGCGGGTATTGGTCCTGTCGGGAGACTCTGTTTATGGTAGATTTGTAGTCCCCACAGATTCGTACGGATCCATCAGGCTTCATGACTGGGACGATGGGACTTGCCCAGTTGCTAAATTCCATGGGTGAGATAATGCCTTCCCGCAGAAGCCTGTGCAGTTCATGTTCAATGTTCAAATCGACTTCGAACTGTTGAGCAGGAGGTCCGTTCCTCTGACGACATGGCGTGAACATCATCCCATTTCCAGTTTAGTTTTACCAGCCAGCTTCTCCCCAGCAGTGCTGGGAGACCTCTGGGGACAATCCACAGGGGAAGTCAGTTCACTGTCCCTTTGTGTGTGACTGAGAGCATGGCGCTGCCAAGGACTGGGACGATTTCTTTGGTATAGGTCCTTAGTTTGGTGTCGACCCTTGTGAGCTTTGGTCTGTCTCTTTTGTGCGGCCACAGCTGTTCAAATTGTTGAGCGCTCATGAGAGATTGACTCGCTCCCGTATCCAGCTCCATGTTAACGGCTATCCTGTTGAGTAGGACCCTCATCATTATTGGAGGCGTCTTGTTGTAAGAGCAGTGGCCATTGATCGTGTTGACCCGCTGTACCTCGGTGTCCCGGGTACTGTCCCCACCGTCTTCTGGTCCGGTTTCCGACACTTCCGATTCGTATACCAGCCGAGCTGCCGTTTTTCTGCACATGCAGGCCAGATGTCCTGTATAGTTGCAGTTTCTGCAAACAGCATGCTGAAATGGCTTCTGGCGCCACTGCCTGCTGTTGAGGGCCTGCTCTCCTGCCTTTATCTGTGTGTGGGGGTAGTGGCTTGTTTCACGCTGTGAACCCCTTGTTCCGATGTTTCGTTAGTTGTCGTACCCGCAGTGGAGATCGACCTCGTTTCTTCTTCTCCTGCCAGGAATGTCTGTGCAACCAGTGCTGCTGCCTCTAGGGTCAAGTTCTTGGTCTCTATGAGCTTTCGGAATATGCCTGCGTGGCTCTCGGTACTTCTCTCCTTAGTTCATCGGAGAACTCACATAAGCTAGCCAACCTCCGAAGTTCCGCCACAAAGTCAGGTATGCTCTGGCCCACACAGCGTCTGTAGTTGTAGAACCTGTGTCTGGCTATGTGTAGGCTGCTCGCTGGCTTCAGGTGCTGAACTCTTCAAACGACTTGCTTGCTGGTTTCTCGGATACCAGCAGGTCCTTCATTAAGGCGTATGTTTTCGAGCCACAGCTGGTCAAGAGATGGGCTCTTCTCTTGTCTGCCTTATCGTCGCCTAACCAGTCTTTGGTTACGAAGCTTTGCTGGAGCCTTTCTATAAAGTCCTCCCAATTACCTCCAGCATTGTATTTTTCATCTGAGCCGTTGGTCGCTGTCATGTATCTTACATTATTATATATAACTGTATCCTAACATGCTATACATGACTGTAATAAGATATGACCTGTCACCACCAGCATACCTTACCACCAGGGTGCACTTGCAAGAGACAGGTATATAAGGACAGGTCTCAGGCAAGTGCAGCATTCCAGAGCTGTGAAATAAAGGTGCAGATCCAGAGTGACCTTGACTTCACTATATGCCTCGTGTGAATCTGTACTGAGGGGACAGGACTTTACAGTCGCCATTCTGTGGATTCTGTAATCCCGTAACTCGTCACCACTGTAAAGTCCTGTCCCTGTAGTGCAGATCACATGAGGCACATACTGAAGTCAAGGTCACTCAGGACCTGCACCTTTATTACACAGCTCTTGAAATGCCTCACTTGCCTGAGACCTGTCCTTATATACCTGTCTGGGACAGGTATCCAGTGTCTCCTGCAAGTGCACCCCTGATGGTAAGGTAAGCTTGTGGTTACATGTCATCTCTAGTTACAGTAATGTATAGCATGGTAAGATACAGTCATGTACAGTAATGTGATATACATGACAGCTACCCTGACCAATTTGATTTGTCCAATCAATATGGAGGTTAAAATCACCCATGATTATTGCTGTTCCCTTTTTACAAGCCCTCACTATTTCCTGGTTTATGCTCCGACCAACTACACCCTATCGACTACACCCATCAGTGACTTTTTCCCCTTTATTGTTCCTTATCTCCACCCAAACTGTTTGAGTTAAGAGTCTTCATTTCTTTGGAGTGTCTTACCAGTTAGAGTTTGAAACTGGATAGGTTATTCAAGCGTTAACTTAGGTGGAAAAGTATCTGCAATTTGTACAAGTACTTCACTGCACCACGGGTCTGTAGTGAATTTTTCCTCCTCCGCTGCTGCCCTCTGGTGTTGATGACAACCAATGGTTGTGAATAAAGAAAGCATCTGTTGGGAGTTACACTTACATGAAAAATAGACAGTGATTAATTAGCTTTATATTATTCATTATTGTTTCTAAATCCTTGGACAGAGATTTGGATCAAATTTGAAAAATGATACGAGCAGTAACTAAGAATGCTACTTTGGGGAATAAATCCCTTCTGAAATATTTCTAACGCAACTATTGCCAACTTTTTAATGTTTTATTGGGTTGCCAAGTTTTGAAGCTATTGCGCTGAGACATTTATTATTAATGTGAAACTTCTCTCTGAAGTTTATCATGCATGAAGTTGAAAGCCTATTGTGAGGAGGTGCAGTTAAGTGGCAGATGAGCATCTGTGGAATTCTTTCAGCAACTAAAAGACTATTAAAATGATACGACTATCAAAGATATGAACCTAAAAGCAAGACATTTCAGTGTTAACAAGGTTTTCCGTTAAATCTAACACTGTAAAAAGCCTTCAAAGAGTAAAGTAGAAGAAGATAAACGTGTTAAATGCTCCTGGGTACCCCATATTTCAGTCTCATGAACACATGATTCCACTCCCCCAGAAGTTTGAGATTTGAAAGCCACAGGGCTCCTTGTAACTTTTTTACTTCGGTGAGGTGAGTCTAATGAATTCCCTGCTAAATCCCCAGATGGAACCTCTTACAGAAGAGAAGGGTAGAAGAGAATACGTTGACATTGCCTGGTTTGTTTTGCTTGTATCACATCTGATAACTGACTGATATTGAGAGAAAGAAGAATTTTTTACTCAATGTATCCCCACCCTTCTGGAGGGAGGCAGGAAGCATAATAGTAATCAGGCTTTAAGAAGAAAATAATGAGGGAAAAAATGGGATTAACCACTAACATATGCCTATGTATGTTGCACTGGGAGTTGAGGATTGTGATTGAAAGACAAGAGCATCAGGTCAAGTTCTTCAACTCAAATCTGCCTATCTTCATTTCCCCTGTAACTTTCTGGTGGAAATTTATTGTTTCTGTTTATCACCTCTTTTTGTAAAAGCTCAGCAAATATAAATTTGTATGTAGAATTCCTCTGAATTAGTTTGAGGCTTTATTATATAAATACAAGTGTTGAGGCCCTCCCTTGTTGCTGTTGTTATCATGTTCGCTCCACGTGTAGTCCGTGACACATTCTCATCCAGGGATACTGTCAACTTTGTTGTGATGCCTTAAACTGCACTTGAAAATGCAATCTTTAGTATGTCTGTAAAATGCATTATTGTCAAGCAGGGTGGGATAAAGCTTTAAACCTAATAGTGCCAAGTGGTGCAATCCTGATAATGTGTTTCTTCCACCAGTGTTTATTACAATGTTTTAACTAATGTGAACGCATTATCTTGTATATGAAGTGATAATCTATCTACTTTGGCGATTTCTACTGAATAAATTACACGGGAAGAAGACCAAGCATTTACCAGTTGGTTACCAAGACAATCCTCGCAACTTGTACAGGAGCCAACATAATGGCCCCAAGTTTCCACATGATTTGCTCCTGATTTTTAGGAGCAACTGGTGTAGAACGGAGTATCCTTCGAAATAGGAATTCTCGTCATTTAGGTTGCTCCAGTTCTAGTCAGTTAGAACAGTTTCACTTTGGAACAGAATTTTTTTTTCAAAAGGGGGCGTGTCCGGCCACTTACGCCTGATTTGAAAGTTTCGTCAGTGAAAACTTACTCCAAACTAACTTAGAATGGAGTAAGTGAAGATTTTTGTACGCTCGAAAAAACCTTGTCTACACTTTAGAAAATCAGGCGTAGGTTACAAATCAGGCATAGGGAATGGTGGGGGGGGGGTTTAAAGGGAAGTTTACAAACATTAAACACTTCAGTTTTACAAATAAAGAGCCATCATCAATAATAAATGATAAATACATCAATAAATCCACCAATAAATCAATCAAAAAAAATTAATAAGAAATAATTTTTAAAAAAAATCTATAAATAAAACATTTTCTACTTACCGACTGCAGCACCGGGAGCCCTCCAACAGCGTGCTGGGATGCCCCCCCCCCCAGTGTGTCTCTGTCAGTGTCTCTATCTCTCTGTCTGTCTGTGTGTGTCTCTCATTCTCTGTCTATCAGTGTCTGTGTTTCTGACAGCAAGGGGAGGGGGAGGAGGGGGGTAGAGGGAGAGAGGGGGGGAGCAGAGGGAGTGAACGGGGAGGGATGTGGGAGAAGGGGGAGGGGTGGGGGAGAAGGGGGAGTGGGAGAGGGGGGAGAAGGGGATAAAGAAGATGGGGGGAGGAGATTAGATGGGGGGGGAGGAGATTAGGTGGGGGGGGAAAGGAGAAGGGGGAGAGAGGCTGAACGGGAGGGAGGCTGAACGGGATGGGCCCGTCCCCAGCACCAGATTTACAGGTAGGTGGCGTTGGGTCGGGTCGTGGGGGTGGTGGGAGGGAGGTCAGTTCGGTTCGGGTCGGGGGGAGGGAAGGAGAGGGAGGTCGGGTCGGGGGGAGGGAGGGAGAGGGAGGTCAGGTCGGGGGGAGGGAGGTCAGGTCGGATCCAGTCCGGGGGTGGGGGGGGGAGCGGGAGTCAGGTCGGGGGCGGGTGGTGGGGGGAGAGCGGGAGTCGGGTCGGGTCCAGTTGGGGGGGGGGCGGGGGGAAGAGCGGGAGTCGGGTCGGGTCCAGTGGGGGGGGGGGGGAATCAGGTCATGTCCAGTTGGAGGCGGGAAGCGGGAGTCGAGTCGGGTCGGCAGGAGGCAGGTGCTGGCCGTGGGAGGAGCCTTATTCACGCAGCCCCAGTGAGGCCATTCGGCCAGGGCTAGGGGCTGCGTGCTTCGGGCCCCTCCCACACAGTTTCGGGCGCCTAGAGCTACTGCACTTGTGCGCCCACTGTTGCGCGCATGTGCAGAGGTCCCGGCACTGTTTTCGGCGCAGGGACCTGGCTCCGCCCCCTACAGCTCCTGCTGCGCTGCGTTGAGGGCCAGAGGACCTGCAGGGAGGTGGAGAATCTGGAGGGTTTTTTTAGGCGCACTTTGTGGCGCGAAAAACGGGCGTCCAGGTCGGGACTGCGCCGTTCTAGGTGTGGCTCGAAACTTGGGCCCAATGGTACCAGTGTTGAGAGGAGGCTAGAAACGAGGAGTCGTGCCAGTGATACAAATTCTTAAGCTCCACAGGGGTGTTGTATAATTCTGAAACTAAAGTGGATGACCTCTTTCAATAATTTGAAGCTCTGTCCCAGAGCATCTACGGTGGAGTATGTTAATTAGCAATGTGTCTGCAATAATGCTTACTAAACTCACCATCATAGGCAGTCCTCGGAATCGAGCAAGACTTGCTTCCACTCTAAAAATGAGTGCTTAGGTGGCTGAACAGTCCAATACGAGAACCACAGTCCCTGTCACAGGTGGGACAGATAGTCGTTGAGAGAAAGGGTGGGTGGGACAGGTTTGCCGCACTCTCTTTCCGCTGCCTGCACTTGATTTCAGCATTCTCTCGGCGATGAGACTCAAGGTGCTCAGTGCCCTCCCGGATGTACTTCCTCCACTTAGGGCAGTCTTTGGCCAGAGACTCCCAGGTGTCGGTGGGGATGTTGCACTTTATCGGGGAGGCTTTAAGAAAGTCCCTGTTATGTTTCCTCTGCCCACCTTTGGCTCGTTTGCCGTGAAGGAGCTCCGAGTAGAGCGCTTGCTTTGGGAGTCTCGTGTCTGGCATGCGAACAATATGGCCTGCCCAGCGGAGCTGATCAGGTGTGGTCAGTGCTTCAATGCTGGGGATGTTGGTCTGGTCGAGGATGCTGACGTTGGTGCGTCTGTGCTCCCAGGGGATTTGTAGGATCTTGCGGAGACATCGTTGGTATTTTTCCTGCGACTTGAGGTGTCGACTGTACATGGTCCATGTCTCTGAGCCATACAGGAGGGCGGGTATTACTACAGCCCTGAAGACCATGAGCTTGGTGGTAGATTTGAGGGCCTGGTCTTCAAACACTCTTTTCCTCAATAAACTAGACAGAAAATAAAAGAAGTTCAGAATGTTTCTCTAATTCTAAAATAAGAAGCATAAGTATTTATACCTGCTGATAGAACTGCCTTTAAAAATAATTGAAATAAAAACAGAAAATGCTGGAAATACTCAGCAGGTCAGGCAGCATCTGTGGAGCGAGAAACAGAGCTAATCTTTCAGGTCGATGACCTTTCATCAGAACGGCAAAAAGTTACCGATGTCACAGGTTTTAAGCAAGTACAGAGGCAGGGAAATGTGTGAGGGAGAGAAAAGAAGAATAGAAAGGTCTGAAATGGGGTGGAAGGCAGGAGCGATTAAATGACAAAAGTGATGGTTGGGCACGGTAAAAGGAGATGGTAATGGAACAAGTAAAGAAATGAAAGATAGGTCTAGAGGATCTGTAAATGGCAACAGCAGAATCATTAAATTCAACAAGGAGAGCTTTGGAAAACACGAATCTGAAGGTGGTTAAGAGTTTCAGTGGCAGTGGGAGTCATCATCATCATAGGCAGTCCCTCGTATCGAGGAGGCAAATGTCAATTGAAATAAAATTGATGACCAACAGCCCAAAAGTAATTCACTCAAACTAAAACAACAAAATATTAATCACCTACACAATAGCAATCATCCCAGAAAATAATAATGTGCTTCGTCTCTCAACCCAAGATAAGATCAGGATTATTCTGGTTGCAGGTGATCAACGCCTTGCAGACAGGAGTACGTTATATGAGTGGTACAAATGACTGAGATGCCCAGGCATGAAACATAACACAACTTGTGATACAGAGCTCAGTGCAGTTGGTTCAAGCTGCCGTGAACTTTGGTGTCCTAGCCAATATTTATCCCTCAATTAACATCACAAAAAATAGATTATCTGGTCATTATCACAGTGCTGTTTGTGGAAGCTTGCTGTGTATTTCCTATATTACTATAGTGACTACATTTCAAAAAAGTACTTCATTGGCTGTAAAGCATTTTTGGATGATCAGTGGTCGTGAAAGGTGCTATATAAATGCACATTTTTTTCTGTCAGAATTATATTCTTTTTAATAGCCTCTGATCATCTTTTGGCTAAGTCGCTTATTGGCTAACTGTATATTAGTATTCTAATAACAGAGCAGCAAGTTTTTTTCTTTGTTATGTGGAGTTAATACTCATCTCATTTTTGGTATTTATTGATGAGCAGAAATGGGCTGATCGTAAATTGCAGGCCGTTGATTCGCTATCAGCTCGTTTTGCTTGCTTGACCTGAATTCTATTCATTTACACTGGCTTGGCTAAGTCACGATTGTAACTTCCATTTGTGCATGGCAGGCTAATTGACCGATGGGTCAAAGTAGCAGTTGAGGATCAGTGGGGACTTCAGCAGCAATTAGAGCACCAGGGTAGTTTAGCAGATGTTTGAGCATTTTACTTTCATTTCTGATTTGTGGAGACAGCCCACTTGGCTATTTTGAGTGGCGAGGCAGACATTTCATGGAGTTTAATAGTGTGGGTGGGATCGACCGCATTTTGCACTGAAGCTATGGCTAGTTTAACGGCATAAATTGAAACTAAATTCAGATAGTAAGCCTGGGTATTTTTTTTTTTCTAAGCAAGTTATACATTTCGGATTAGGCGAATTCTGTAGACACATGAAAATAATCAACTTCCTGGGAATCTGCATGAAAACTGGTCCTGTTCAGAATCTTAGTTTGGCAGAAAGGATGTGTGGGGAAGAATTGTTCTGCTCTTCAACATGTCATGAAATTGTAAACATGTTCTTTTTGAATGCTGTTACTTTTTTTATGGATGGAACAGGCAACCATACTATTCTGAATTGCCACATAATATATGTATATAATCTCGCCGTTTCTTTGCCTCTGTGTTTTATACCTCAAAACTGTTGGCGAGAAGTAGCCTATTAATAGACACTTGATGTAGAATCCTACCAGTGGTGATCAAGGGGCTGAAAATCTGCAACCTTTCTGGCGCAATCCGATTAACTCTGGCTGAAGTACACATGAAGGGCCCAAGTTTCCACACGCGCCTAGAACGGCGCAGTCCCGACCTGGACGCCCGTTTTTCGCGCCACAAAGTGCGCCTAAAAAATTCCTCGGTATTCTCCACCTACTTGCAGGTCCTCTGGCCCTCGGCGTAGCCAGCACGAGCTGTGGGGGGGCGAAGCCAGGTCCCTGCGCTGAAAACAGTGCTGGGACCTCTGCACATGCGCGCTACAGTCGGCACGCAAGTGCAGTAGCTCCAGGCGCCGAACTGTGTGGGAGGGGCCCGAAGCACGCAGCCCCTAGCCCTGGCCCAATGGCCTCACTGGGGCTGCGTGAATAAGGCTCCTCCCACGGCCATCTCCTGCTCCCCCCCCCCCCCCCCCCCCCGACCAGACCCGACACTCGCTCCCTGCCCCCCCCCACCCTGCCTCCGGACCAGACGCGACACCCGCTCCCCCCGCCCCCCTGCCTCCGGACTAGACCAGACCCGACACCCGCTCCCCACCCCACCCCCTGCCTCCGGACCAGACCCGACACCCGCTCCCCCCCCCCCGACTGACCCGACCCGACCCGCGCTCCTGTTCCCGCCCCCCCGACTGGACCCAATCTGACCCGCGGTCCCGCCCCCCGACCCGACTCCCGCTCCCGGACTGGATCCGACCTGACCTCCCTCCCTCTCTCTCTTTCTCTCTCCCCCCCTCCCTCCCTCCCTCTCTCTCTCCCTCTCTCTCTCTCCCTCCCTCTCTCTCTCTCCTGGACTGGATCCGACCTGACCTCCCCCCCTCCCTCCCTCCCTCCCTCCCTCCCTCCCTCTCTCTCTCTCTCCCTCCCTCCCTCCCTCCCTCCCTCTCTCTCTCTCTCTCTCTCTCTCTCTCTCTCCCTCCCTCTCCCTCTCTCTCTCCCTCCCGAACCGAACCGAACCGAACTGAACCTCCCAGACCCAACCCAACGCCACCTACCTGTAAATCTGGTGCTGGGGACGGGCCTTCTCGGGCCGGCCCGTTCAGCCTTCGGTCCCGAAAGGCCTGCCTGAAGCACTTTCACACAGGTAGGAAGATGGTTTATTTAATCTTTTCTTTGCTTATAAATGTTTATTTCAGGTTGGATTTATTTGTATAAGGATTTATTATAGAATTTAATGACTTCCCTCCCCCCCCACCTCGTTCTGGACGCCTAATTTGTAACCTGCGCCTGATTTTTTAATGTGTAGAACAGGTTTTTTCAGTTCTACAAAAATCTTCACTTGCTCCATTCTACTTTAGTTTGGAGTACGTTTTCACTGTGGAAACTTTCAAATCAGGCATCAGTGGCCGGACACGCCCCCTTTTGAAGAAAAAATTCTGTTCCAAAGTAGAACTGTTCTACCTGACTTGAACTGCAGAAAAAAAAATGTGGAGAATTGCGATTTCTAAGATAGTCCGTTCTCCACCAGTTGCTCCTAAAAATCAGGCGCAAATCATGTGGAAACTTGGGCCCGTAGTGTTGAAATTTAGACCAGGACATGCATACGCCTGGACGGACCATGCCACCAAACCGCAAAAATGGGACCATTGAGGGATCCAGGTTGGAATTATGAAAGAAATATCGAGACTTTTTAAAGCAGCCCTCAGCCCTCTTAGAAAGAGGGCTGTTGGGGACAAATCTAAATTATTTTTGTGGTTCAGGAACAACTGACACTGCCTCCTGGAATTGGTTGCTCGGGAAACCCTAGAGAGTTCTGCCATTCCTGTGGAAACAAAGGACCCTGACCCTGAAAATTTGGTGGGTTTAGGTTCTGGGCTGGCACAACTCACCAAGAACAACAACTTGTATTTATATCACGCCTTTAACATAGTAAAATGTCCTAAGGTGCTTCATAGGAGCATTCTAAAAAAAATGTGACAGCTTTGTCAATGAAGTAGATTTTAAAGATCGGCTTAAAGGAGGAAGGAGATGTAGCAAGGCGGAGAGGTATAGGGAGGGAATTCTAGAGATTAGAGCCTTGGCAACAGAGGGCACGGCCACCCAATGGTTGAGCGATTAAAATCAGAGATGCTCAAGAGGCCAGAATTAGAGATTACAGAGATAAAGAGTGGTGAGGGATTTACAAACGAGGATCTCAGCAGCTATGCGGTGATGTAAGTCGTAACAGATCATGAATGCAAAATAGTGGTCTGAAAGTGAACTAAATTTCCCTTTTTATATTGCCACTGGTGTGGAACTGCAAAATCCTTTTTGCCCTAACTAGTTTAACTAACTTGCTCAATGGTTGTCCTGTAAAATCAGTTTTGATAACTCATAATTTAGTGGCAGGTCACCATATTGCAACAAACAACACAAAGTAAAGTCGTGAACTGACTTCTCATGTAAATGTACCGTTACTTTTTCTCAAGCTGTAGATTGAAAAGTACTACAATTCTTGTGTCAATGTGAAGAAATTTCAGCTTTCCATTTGTGTGTTATAATTAAGGTGTGAATGTGCCCCAATAGAATTTAGTCTTGTGTCAGATGCCTATCTCAAGAAGGTCATCTTGCACTGCTTTGATTTCACATTGGTTGCAGTATAATTGGATAACTAGCAGTCCAAAGGTAAATGATAGAAGTTGACAGCATGGAAGAAGGCCATTTGGCTCATCGTGTCTGTGCTGGCTCTTTGCTAGAACAACTGCAGCCAATGTGAGGTCAAAGCAGTGCGAGACAACCTTCTGGAGGTAGGCATCTGATACGAGACTAAATTCTACTGGGGCACTTTCATACCCTAATTATAACCACACATAAATGCAAAGCTGAAATTGCTTCACATTGAAAGGTACTACAATCTACAGCTTGAGAAAAATTAACTGCAGCAACTCGCCAAGGCTTCTTCAACAGCACCTCCCAAACCTACGACCTCTACAGCCGAGAAGGACAAGGACAGTAGCTGAATGAGAACACCTCCAAGTTCCCCTCCAAGTCACACACAATCTTGACTTGAAAATGCATCGCCATTCCTTCATTGTCGCTGGGTCAAAATCCTGGAACTCCCTAAAAGCACTATGCGAGTACCTTTACCACACGGACTGCAACGGTTCAAGAAGGCGACATACCGCCATCTTCTTGAGGGTAATTATGGATGGGCAATAAATGCTGGCCTTGCCAGTGATGTCCATATCCCGTAAATGAATAAATAACTAAATATCCAAGATAAATCTCTCTGCCCATGCTTTCTCTCTCTCCATAGCCCTGTATCTTCCTCTGCTTCAAATACTTATTCCATTCTCTTATAAGATAGTTTCATCCTCAATCATTCCCTGTGGTACACCATTTCATTGCCAACAACCCTCTATGTAAAGAAATTTCTTCAAATTTCTCTCCTCATTCTGAGTGACAATTTTAAATTGATGACCCTTCGTTACTGACTCCTGCGCAAAAATATATAGTTCTAACTATTTACTCACTCAAAACCCTTCATAATTTAAAAAAAAACCTTTATAGAATCTCCTCTGCTACAGTGGAAATAGATCCAGTATCTCCAGTCTCGCCTACTAATGATAATTTCCCATTCCTGGCATCATCCTGGTTACACTCTCCTATGGCTTTGATATCCTTTCTGTAACGAGGCATGCAACGTTTTGTACAAATTTAGCATTACTTCTTTACCCTTGTATTATGTGCTCCTATTTTTTTAAACCTGCAGTTGAGTGTCTTTGCTTGTGCATAGCAATATTTTCAGAAAACAATACCAGACTATTAAGGGTTACCGACTTCACAGGAGCAGTACAAAACAAAAGTTGACACCAAGCCACATTGGAGATGCTCAAGAGGCTCGAATTGGAAGAGCGCAGATATCTCGGAGGGTTGTGGGGCTGGAGATGATTACAGGGATAGGAAGTGGTGAGACTATGGAGGGATTTGAAAACCAGGATGGGAATTTTCAAATCGAGCTGTTGTTTAACCGGGAGCCAGTATAGGTCAACGAGCGCAGGGGTAATGGGTGAACGGATCTTGGTGTGAGATAGGACATGGGCAGCAGAGTTTTGGATGACCTCCAGTTTACAGAAAACACAAAAATGAAGCCTTCCAGCCACTTTCATGACACAGAAGCGCCCCAGTGGATCAGTACACAGCAATTGCAGGCGAATAGGGAAAATTAGTGATCTAATTGATTCCATAGAGTAGATACAAAGAAACTATTTCCTCTGGTGGAAGAATGAGAATAAGGGGTCATAATCTTAAAATTAAACTAAGCCATTCAGCAATGATATTCGGAAGCATATTTTCACACATAATGTAGTAGAAATCTGGAACTCCCACCCCAAAAGGTTGTGGATGCTGGGTCAATTAATTTCAAGACCAAGATTAACCGACTTTTATTAAGTATGGTTATCAAATGATATGGATCAAATGGAGTTGAAAAACAGATCAGCCATGATCTAATAGAATGGAAGTACTGGTTTGAGGGTCTGAATGACCTCCTACTGGTTCTATTTTCCTTAAATTATTAGACTTAGCAACTTTGCTTCCTCAGGTACTTCAGTAACTTTGTCTTGATATTTAGAATATGCTATTGTTCCTGTATATATGAAAATTTGTAAATATTAAATAAAACATTTAGATAATAGGTCAAGACAGAGCCACGCATACTCTTAAGTCATTAGAGTTCTTATTGGGTTTCAGAGATATTTGTGATCATTTGTACAATTTGTTTTTTGATCTCTATGTGACACTATCTCCTTTTTATACAGTATTAAAAGTTGTTTAAAAGATGATATAAAATCCAATTCTAGATTTTCAATAATTAACATTGCAGACTCAAATGCCAATACTAAAGAAAATCACATAGGTTATGGGGAGCGGTAAAACAAATCTTCAAATTAGGAGTTCTGGAAGTTGTCACAGGCAGCTACATCCTAATGAATCTGTAATGTACCAACTGCGCAGGATACAGTAAATGGCATCTACTAAAGATGGTTTTCCATATGTTTGTGTCATTCCACCACCCCCTCCTTCACAAAGCTCAAGATAAGCAGATTGCATTACTCTATTGAAATTACTAACTCTAAATAATTTCATTTCTGTGATGATGTTTCCTTTGAAATATTTATGAATTCTAGACAAGGACTTGGCTGAACTTACTCTGTCTTCAACATCATCTATAACCTTCAGCCTTTCCAACAATTGTTTCCTGACAGTCTCTCTAAAGTGGGTTTTAAACAGGTTAAAACTTCATATTTTAGTCACGGAATGTTTCAGGATCAAGGCTAGGCCACATGAAATTGTTATGCTTTGTTTGACAAGAAATCTATATAAACAAATCCAAAGATCAACACTGATAATTAAATGTGTAAATTAGAAACTGTATTTTACATCAACTTGCCATTTTTCTAAGAAACAGGTGTTGACCACATGAGAAAAAATATAATTTACATCCAGTTAATTGTTTATCATTATTTCATGGCCTGGATATCATTTGTTAGATTGTTCACTGAACACTTATCAAAGAGAACGCCATGTACTCCAGAATGTTAATACAGTATTATGAGGAGACAAATGTGTGCAAAAATGCTACTCATCTTTTCCTGCATTTTTTTAATTTAAAACTTCTGGCTAGATGCACAACAACAGGATTTGTTGGCAGAATTTTTCATGTTGTGACTTCAAGATACAATTAGTAAGCATTTACAAACGCATGAACAATTGGGGGCAGCCAGCGTATACTTTGACAAATATAAGAGGTTTTTTTTGAAGAAGTGACTGAATGGATAGATAAAATGAGAATGGAGTATCTAGACATTTAGAAGGCATCAATAAGGTGCCTCACAAGAGGCTTGTTAGAAAAATATAGGTATATAATCGTAAGAGGAAATGTGGCTGCATTCATAGAAAACTGGTCAACAAATATAAGAACATGAGAAATAGGAACAGGAGTAAGCCATACAGCCTCTCGAACCTGCTCCGCCATTTAATACAATCATGGCAGATCCGATATGGACTCAGGTCCACTTCCCTGCCCGCTCCCCATAAGTCCTATGGACTGGAGGGTAGCTAATGTAACACCACTTTTTAAAAAAGGGGGGAGAGAGAAAACACGGAATTATAGACTGGTTAGCCTGACATCAGTAGTGGGGAAAATGTTGGAATTAATTTTTAAAGATGAAATAGCAGCGCATTTGGAAAGCAGTGACAGGATCAGTCCAAGTCAGCATGGATTTATGAAAGGGAAATCATGCTTGACAAATCTTCTAGAATTTTTTGAGGATGTAACTAGTAGAGTGGACAAGGGAGAACCAGTGGATGTGGTGTATTTGGACGTTCAAAAGGCTTTTGACAAGGTCCCACACAAGAGATTAGTGTGCAAAATTAAAGCACATGGAATTGGGGGTAATGTATTGACGTGGATAGAGAACTGGTTGGCAGACAGGAAGCAGAGAGTCAGAATAAACGGGTCCTTTCCAGAATGGCAGGCAGTGACCAGTGGGGTGCCGCAGGGTTCAGTGCTGGGACCACAGCTATTTACAATATACATCAGTGATTTAGATGCAGGAATTGAATGTAATATCTCCAAGTTTGCAGGTGACACTAAGATGGGTGGCAGTGTGAGCTGTGAGGAGGATGCTAAGAGGCTGCAGGGTGACTTGGACAGGTTAGGTGAGTGGGCAAATGCATGGCAGATGCAGTATAATGTGGATAAATGTGAGATTTTCCACTTTGATGGCAAAAACAGGAAGACAGAATATACCTGAATGGTGACAGATTAGGAAAAGAGGAGGTGCAACGGGACCTGGGTGTCATGGTACATCAGTCATTGAAGTTTGGCATGCAGGTACAGCAGGCGGTGAAGAAGGCAAATGGCATGTTGGCCTTCATAGCTAGAGGATTTGAGTATATGAGCAGGGAAGTCTTACTGCAGTTGTACAGAGCCTTGGTGAGGCCACACCTGGAATATTGTGTTCAGTTTTGGTCTCCTAATCTGAGGAAGGATGTTCTTGCTATTGAGGGAGTACAGCGAAGGTTCACCAGATTGATTCCCGGGATGGCAGACCTGACATATGAGGAGAGACTGGATCAACTGGGCTTGTGTCCACTGGAGTTCAGAAGAATGAGAGGGGATCTCATCGAAACATATAAAATTCCGACGGGATTGGACAGGTTAGAGGCAGGAAGAATGTTCCCATTGCTGGGAAGTTCCAACCAGGGGTCACAATCTAAGAATAAGGGGTAAGCCATTTAGGACCGAGATGAGGAGAAATTTCTTCACTCAGAGTGGTTAACCTGTGGAATTCTCCACCGCTGAAAGTTGTTGAGGCCAGTTCATTAGATATATTCAAAAGGGAGTTAGATATGGCCCTTACAGCCAAAGGGATCAAGGGGTATGGAGAGAAAGCAGGAAAGGGATACTGAGGTTGAATGATCAGCCATGATCTTATTGAATGGCGATGCAGGCTGTAGGGGCCGAATGGCCTGCTCCTGCACCTAATTTCTATGTTTCAATGTTTCTAACCCCTTATCTCCTTATCGTTTAAGAAACTATCTATTTCTGTCTTAAATTTATTCAATGTCCCAGCTTCCACAGCTCTCTGAGGCAGCGAATTCCACAGATTTACAACCCTCCGAGAGAAGGAATTTCTCATCTCAGTTTTAAATCGGCGGCCTCTTATTCTAAGATTATGCCCCCTAGTTCTAGTCTCCAAGAGTCCGGGTAAATAAATGGGTGTGTGTTCCCAGTATATAAAGATGATCTGGACGTGCTGATGACACAAAAGTAGGGGTTTGACAAACAGCAAAGGAGGCTGTGCAAGACTTCACAAAGACATAGATAAATTAGTGGATTGGGAAAACAGGTGGCAGTTGTAATTTAATGTGGATAAGTGTGAGGCAATAAGGAGAAATTTGTTTCGGCCCATACTTGTTCAGGTAGAGCGATTGCTCCACACGTCCGATCATGTGGGCGAGAGACAGGCAATATTCTCGTACCTCATTTGATTAAAACAGGCAAATTGCAAGTCGCAATGTTCCCTTTAATCTCTTATGGGTGTGCGACCCCTTTAACATGCTGCATAGCCCATTCAAATTCAAATAGGAGGTTTTTCCTATTGTAAAGCCGACAAGCGGCCTGCACGGGAGCTCCAGACAGCTGTGTGGCCATGCAGCTTAAATATAGAAACATAGAAAATAGGTGCAGGAGCAGGCCATTCAGCCCTTCTAGCCTGCACCGCCATTCAATGAGTTCATGGCTGAACATGAAACTTCAGTACCCCCTTCCTGCTTTCTCGCCATAACCCTTGATCCCCCGAGTAGTAAGAACTTCATCTAACTCCCTTTTGAATATATTTAGTGAATTGGCCTCAACTACTTTCTGTGGTAGAGAATTCCACAGGTTCACCACTCTCTGGGTGAAGAAGTTTCTCCTCATCTCGGTCCTAAATGGCTTACCCCTTATCCTCAGACTGTGACCCCTGGTTCTGGACTTCCCCAACATTGGGAACATTCTTTCTGCATCTAACCTGTCTAAACCCGTCAGAATTTTAAACGTTTCTATGAGGTCCCCTCTCATTCTTCTGAACTCCAGTCAATACAAGCCCAGTTGATCCAATCTTTCTTGATAGGTCAGTCCCGCCATCCCGGGAATCAGTCTGGTGAACCTTCGCTGCACTCCCTCAATAGCAAGAATGTCCTTCCTCAAGTTAGGAGACCAAAACTGTACACAATACTCCAGGTGTGGCCTCACCAAGGCCCTGTACAACTGTAGCAACACCTCCCTGCCCCTGTATTCAAATCCCCTCGCTATGAAGGCCAACATGCCATTTGCTTTCTTAACCGCCTGCTGTACCTGCATGCCAACCTTCAATGACTGATGTACCATGACACCCAGGTCTCGTTGCACCTCCCCTTTTCCTAATCTGTCACCATTCAGATAATAGTCTGTCTCTCTGTTTTTACCACCAAAGTGGATAACCTCACATTTATCCACATTATACTTCATCTGCCATGCATTTGCCCACTCACCCAACCTATCCAAGTCACTCTGCAGCCTAATAGCATCCTCCTCGCAGCTCACACTGCCACCCAACTTAGTATCATCCGCAAATTTGGAGATACTGCATTTAATCCCCTCGTCTAAATCATTAATGTACAATGTAAACAGCTGGGGCCCCAGCACAGAACCTTGCGGCACTCCACTAGTCACTGCCTGCCATTCTGAAAAGTACCCGTTTACTCCTACTCTTTGCTTCCTGTCTGACAACCAGTTCTCAATCCACGTCAGCACACTACCCCCAATCCCATGTGCTTTAACTTTGCACATTAATCTCTTGTGTGGGACCTTGTCGAAAGCCTTCTGAAAGTCCAAATATACCACATCAACTGGTTCTCCTTTGTCCACTTTACTGGAAACATCCTCAAAAAATTCCAGAAGATTTGTCAAGCATGATTTCCCTTTCACAAATCCATGCTGACTTGGACCTATCATGTCACCATTTTCCAGATGCACTGCTATGACATCCTTAATAATTGATTCCATCATTTTACCCACTACTGAGGTCAGGCTGACCGGTCTATAATTCCCTGTTTTCTCTCTCCCTCCTTTTTTAAAAAGTGGGGTTACATTGGCTACCCTCCACTCCATAGGAACTGATCCAGAGTCAATGGAATGTTGGAAAATTACTGTCAATGCATCCGCTATTTCCAAGGCCACCTCCTTAAGTACTCTAGGATGCAGTCCATCAGGCCCTGGGGATTTATCGGCCTTCAATCCCATCAATTTCCCCAACACAATTTCCCGACTAATAAAGATTTCCCTCAGTTCCCCCTCCTTACTAGACCCTCTGACCCCTTTTATATCCGGAAGGTTGTTTGTATCCTCCTTAGTGAATACCGAACCAAAGTACTTGTTCAATTGGTCTGCCATTTCTTTGTTCCCCGCTATGACTTCCCCTGATTCTGACTGCAGGGGACCTACATTTGTCTTCACCAACCTTTTTCTCTTTACATACCTATAGAAACTTTTGCAATCCGCCTTAATGTTCCCTGCAAGCTTCTTCTCGTACTCCATTTTCCCTGCCCTAATCAAACCCTTTGTCCTCCTCTGCTGAGTTCTAAATTTCTCCCAGTCCCCAGGTTCGCTGCTATTTCTGGCCAATTTGTATGCCACTTCCTTGGCTTTAATACTATCCCTGATTTCCCTTGATAGCCACGGTTGAGCCACCTTCCCTTTTTTATTTTTACGCCAGACAGGAATGTACAATTGTTGTAATTCATCCATGCGGTCTCTAAATGTCTGCCATTGCCCATCCACAGTCAACCCCCTAAGTATCATTCGCCAATCTATCCTAACCAATTCACGCCTCATACCTTCAAAGTTACCCTTCTTTAAGTTCTGGACCATGGTCTCTGAAATTACTGTTTCATTCTCCATCCTAATGCAGAATTCCACCATATTATGGTCACTCTTCCCCAAGGGGCCTCGCACAATGAGATTGCTAATTAATCCTCTCTCATTACACAACACCCAGTCTAAGATGGCCTCCCCCCTAGTTGGTTCCTCAACATATTGGTCTAGAAAACCATCCCTTATGCACTCCAGGAAATCCTCCTCCACCGTATTGCTTCCAGTTTGGCTAGCCCAATCTATGTGCATATTAAAGTCACCCATTATAACTGCTACACCTTTATTGCATGCACCCCTAATTTCCTGTTTGATGCCCTCCCCAACATCCCTATTACTGTTTGGAGGTCTGTACACAACTCCTACTAACGTTTTTTGCCCTTTGGTGTTCTGCAGCTCTACCCATATAGATTCCACATCATCCAAGCTAATGTCTTTCCTAACTATTGCATTAATCTCCTCTTTAACCAGCAATGCTACCCCACCTCCTTTTCCTTTTATTCTATCCTTCCTGAATGTTGAATACCCCTGAATGTTGAGTTCCCAGCCCTGATCATCCTGGAGCCACGTCTCCGTAATCCCAATCACATCATATTTGTTAACATCTATTTGCACAATTAATTCATCCACCTTATTGCGGATACTCCTTGCATTAAGACACAAACGGGAACATTGGTTAGTAGTACTCTCAACTCCGAGTCAAAAGATTGTGGGTTCAATAAGGTGCCTCATGAGAGGCTTGTTAGAAGATAGCGATCAAAATGAAAATATGATCGCCATGTAAGGCGGTTAGATTTTCAATTTTTTGTTTTTAAGTGGAACATTTCACCATTTCATGCATCAAAATTGGGAGAAGGATAAGATTGCTGGAAATGAACTGACCCAATGGCGATTTTAAAAAAAACTTTCATTAGTGTGATGGCTTAATATTGATGACTTACTGTAGTACAGGTTGTTTACTTGAAATTCTTGCCTGTGCAAGAGTTTGACAGACATTCAGTTGATTACAGTTCCTTTCTGTTGGCCTTCAAAGACTTTTTTAATGTAAAAATCAATTCTAAAAAGTGTATCCTAAACATAATCCAGCTAAAGCAATTTGCCAACATTATAAACAACCTTTCTGAAGAAATTTGTTACAGAACTGTAAACTTTGCTGAATTTGTTGAGACGTCTGTGACAAATGAAAGATATTACATACTTATTAAATTCAGCCTATATAGGCCATCAATAGAAGTATTTTTGGTTCAATATATAAAAATAATAAAAGTAATTTAAAACAAGAGCTATTTTAATGGGCAATCCAATTTTAAACATTGAAAAATGAAAGCACATGTGAGTCTCATTTGATATTGAAAACGGCAATAGAATGTGAAGGCAATCATTGGGGCAGCAATTTTTCCCCCCATTGATTTGCTAGATCAAATAACGTTTTGAATTACAGGCGCCATACATTGCAAAGAAACAGATTGATTAAATGTTGACTTGTATGATCGATATGACCTGCCAAATTGGACAGCTTAAATCAGTGTGCAAGTGTTCGTTTGCAGACTGCTGTGCTATGCCCTGTTCAGGCAGTGCACTCTGTGATGGGCAGTTGTCCCTCAATACAGCATGTTATCCCATTACAACACAAAAGCAGAATGCTGCAGATGCTGGAAATCTGAAATAAAAACAGAAAATAGTGGAAATACTCAGCGGGTCAGGCAGCATCTTTGTAGAGAGAAACCGAGTTAACGTTTCAGGTCGATGACCTTTTGTTTGAACTGGAAAAAGTTAGAGATGTAACAGATTTTAAGCAAGTGCAGAGGCAAGGAAAGTGGGGAGGGGAGAAAAGAACAAAAGGGAAGGTCTGTGATCGGGAGGAAGGCAGGAGAGATTAAATGACAAAAGGGCTGATGGTGCAAGACAAAAGGAGATGGTAATGGGACAAGTAAAGAAATGAAAGATGAGTCGAGAGGAGGTGTAAATGGGAATGGCAGAATCATCAACAGCATCCATGTGAAAAAATAAGGGCAGAGGTTATAGTCTGAAATTGTTGAACTCGATGTTAAGTCGAGAAGGCTGTAAAGTGCCGAAACAAAAGATGAGGTGGTGTTCCTCGAGCTTACGTTGAGCTTCTTTGGAACAGTCTAAGAGGCAGAGGTCAGAGTGGGAGTGAAATGGAGAATTAAAGTGATAGGCAACCGGAAGCTCGGGGTCGCGCTTACGGACTGAACAGAGGTATTCCCAATCTGTGTTTGTTCTCCCCAATGTAGAGGAGACCGCATCTTCCATTGTTCTATATCAGATGCAATGCTATCTTTACTTAGTTCACAAATTTGCAATGTATTTTCTATTCTTTTTCAGCTTTCAAATGGTTATGGTTACATTTCTGTGTCTTTTCTGCACTTCTTATTCTGGATTGGTTTCCGCTCTTGTATGTTAGAAAGCTGAAGGCAGTCAAAACATAACGGGACAGAATAGATCTCCACAATCAAAGCCTGTTATAGGATGTCAGCATCTATCTGTAGGACATTGTGATTAGGTCTGTCTGCACAGGGACGAAGAGGAACATGCTGATGAATTGCCCAGATGTTTATTGTTAGACCAAAGGTTCAATTGCATAAGCAGTTAAATTAGAGTTACTTAAGTTCTCGGTGTGCTGGCTCTTAATGTTCCTGAGCTTCAAGTGAAACTTCTCTCTGCATCTTGCATAGATCACATCAGGTGATTTTCAACAGTATTTATCACTGCAACATTTCTATGGATCATGAACACAAAGATCTAGCTTTCATGTGGAAGCTGTAACTTTTAGTCCTAAAATAGACTTGGGCCGAAATTACCCTCTGCCCCAAATGGGGTGCACAATTCAAATTAAATGATTATTCTCCTCCCCAATACATGGGGCAGAGAATAGAGGGATTTTACTCTCTTTTCCTCTGTGATTTAGTTGGGGCGGTGTTTCGGGTGGAAGTGGAGCGGGGTGGAAGGCGGGCGGTGTCATCAGCGCCGCGCTGAGCACGTCAGCGCAACACTGATGACATCAGCATGACGTGAACGTGCTGTGTTGCGCTGACACATAGCAACGTCCCTCCTCTTCAGTTAAAGGGGAGGGCCGCTGCGAGCTCTGCAGCCACTTTAGTGGCGTCCACTGGGCCACGAGGGAGGGTTTCGGCAGGGTGCCGGGCTGCCTGTTGGTGGCCAGGCCGAACTCGTGGCCGCAATTGTCGGGCCGACTTCAGAGTCAGCCGCCAATTAAAATAAAATGGTGGCCGTGGCGGACGCTGTCCCCTTTAAGGGTGGACGCTGCTCAGCCACTGGCAGCTTCCCGCTGGGAAAAGCTGTTGGGGACACCGAGCGGCGGCCGCTCTGCTCCCGCGGAGCAATTTCCCTCGCAGGGCGGAAAGATACCAGTGCGTGCCCGACGGGGCGGGAACACGGGTGGGGCGGAAACCTATTTCTGCCGCTCCCGGTCCGGGGGCAATTTCTGATGGGTTGGCCCATGTCCCATTACTGTCTGAGGCAGCAATGGACCTTGAGGACGGGGGCAATTTTGGCTCCACTGAATTTACAGGATCTGCCATGGGTCAGTGGAACCTTTCTATATTATACCAATCAAAGACTCAAAGGTTATAGCATAGGCATTTAGAAATTCACCTTGAAGGAGATGACCCCTGAATCTCCCAACAGACACCAAATGGATAAACGTAGTCAGTTTGTGAATTTACCAACACGGATCCAAAAGGAAGGCATGCCACCGGCTCCTTTGAACAGGATACACTCACCAAAGGGCTACACAGCTCCAGTCAATTTGCAAAACAGATTGGGATAGTTATTAAAATTACTCATTGCGTTGAATTGAGGACCAAATGCAGACTGCTGCACCAGAACAGATTAGCAAACTGAGATTATCCTTATTGCTGTGGGAACTGCAGCAGCAATTTTTACAACCACCCTTTGATGGGAAAGGCATTTTTGACACCAGTGGAACATTTGTGCTGCCATAAGGATAGCTATAGAAGCAGCATCCTAAACATAAGCGTCTTTAGTCAATGACAGGCTAAAGTAATATCTTTCCAAAGACTGTCATTGGAAATCACTCCATGGATCCAGACTACCTTGGGTCTCATCTCACATTAAAGTGAGGCTATTTCTTATTTGGGACTTGGGTAGGGGGAAATCTGCAGGAATTTGTTTTAGTCTGTGCTACTACAAATCCATTGGTACTAGAGACTATCAGAAAGATTTCAGAAGCAAACCTTAAGAGGTCCTGAGGGATGATGAGATCAGACAAGCTGTGGACCCTATCAATGTACTCCGCTTTTCAAATGGGAGCATAGAAAGAATTTATTCAATTCATATTTCTAAAAGACTGAGAACACTTGTCTTCTGGCCAAAGTAATACCTGAAACTGGGAAACTATGAAGACGGTCACATTATCACAAATTATCCAGATATTTCTGCACAAGTTAACTGCATAGACCTAAATAATGCATACTTCCATATTATAATACAGCGTTACCTTTTATTAAGCAACCATTTCAGCTAAATGTGTTCAGCCAATGGTGTTCTCACTGCACTACTGTTTTTAAATCAGTAAGAATCACCCTTGGATCTCATGTGGTTGTCACCAAAGGACAGTGTACAACAGGGTAATCCCCTGCGATAGCCTCACCTCAATTGGCAGTGGTAACAGATGCAACCCGAACAAAATGGACTGTCCATTTTCAAGGGAACTGAGCTCAAGACAAATGCATACCAGAGCAGGCTACATGGCAAATCTCACAGCTACCTGGAATACATTTCCTCCCATCCCGCATCCTGTAAGGACGCCATTCCATTCTCCCAGTTTCTCCCTCAGTCGCATCTGCTCTGACAACGCCATCTTCCACACTAGTGCCTCTGATATGTCTTCCTTTTTCCTTCATGGAAGATTCCCCTCTACCGTGGTTAACATGGCCCTCGACCGTGTCCGTTCCATTTTCCGCACTTCTGCTCTCACCCCTTCCCCTCCCTCCCAGAACCACGACAGGGTTCCCCTTGTCCTCACCTTTCACCCCACCAGCCTCCACGTTCAACGGATCATCCTCCACCATTTCCACCACCTCCAGTGTGATCCCACCACCAATCACATCTTCCCCTTCCCTCTCAGCATTCCGAAGGGACTGCTCCCTCCCTGACACCCTAGTCCACTCCTCAATCACCCACAGCACCCCCTCCCCTTCCCATGACATCTTCCCGTGCAAGCGCATAAGATACAACACCTGCCCTTTTACTTCCTCCCTCCCCAATATCCAGGGCCCCAAACACTCCTTCCAGGTGAAACAACGATTTACTTATACTTCTTTCAATTTAATATACTGTATTCACTGCTCACAATGTGGTCTCCTCTACATTGGGGAGACCAAATGCAGATTGGGTAACCGCTTTGCAGAACACCTCCGTTCAGTCCGTAAGTGTGACCCCAAGCTTCTGGTCGCCTGTCACTTTATTTCTCCGTTTTACGCCCACTCTGACCTCTGACCTCTGACCTCTTAGACTGTTCCAACGAAGCTCCACTCCCGCTCTACCTTCGGCCTCCTACACTGTTCCAATGAAGCTCAATGCAAGCTCGAGGAACAGCACCTCATCTTTCATTTAGGCACTTTACAGCCTTCTGGACTCAACATCGTGTTCAACAATTTCAGACCATAACCTCTGCCATATTTTTTTCCCTTTCCTTTTTTTTTTGACGAATCCCACCGCCTTTTTTTTTCTCTTTCCTATGGCAGCTGGTGATGATTCCGCCATTCACACCCCATCTAGACTCATCTTTTATTTCCTAGACGCAACATGGATTCATGAAGGGGAAATCATGTGTAACTAATTTACTGAAATTCTTTGAGGATATAACGAGCATGGTGGATAGAGGTGTACCGATGGATGTGGTGTATTTAGATTTCCAAAAGGCTTTCGATAAGGTGCCACACAAAAGGTTACTGCAGAAGATAAAGGTACACGGAGTCAGAGGAAATGTATTAGCATGGATAGAGAATTGGCTGGCAGAAAGCAGAGAGTTGGGATAAATGGGTCCTTTTCGGGTTGGAAAATGATGGTTAGTGGTGTGCCGCAGGGATCGGTGCTGGGACCACAACTGTTTACAATATACATAGATGACCTGGAAGAGGGGACAGAGTGTAGTGTAACAAAATTTGCAGATGAGACAAAGATTAGTGGGAAAGCGGGTTGTGTAGAGGATATAGAAAGGCTGCAGAGAGATTTAGATAGGTTAAGCGAATGGGCTAAGGTTTGGCAGATGAAATACAATGTCAGAAAATGTGAGGTCATCCACCTTGGGGGGAAAAAAACAGTAAAAGGGAATATTATTTGAATGGGGAGAAATTACAACATGCTGTGGTGCAGAGGGACCTGGGGGTCCTTGTGCATGAATCCCAAAAAGTTAGTTTGCAGGTGCAGCAGGTAATCAGGAAGGCGAATGGAATGTTGGCCTTCATTGCGAGAGGGATGGAGTACAAAAGCAAGGAGGTCCTGCTGCAACTGTACAGGGTATTGGTGAGGCCACACCTGGAGTACTGCGTGCAGTTTTGGTCACCTTACTTAAGGAAGGATATACTAGCTTTGGAGGGGGTACAGAGACGATTCACTAGGCTGATTCCGGAGATGAGGGGGTTACCTTATGATGATAGATTGAGTAGACTGGATCTTTACTCGTTGGAGTTCAGAAGGATGAGGAGTGATCTTATAGAAACATTTAAAATAATGAAAGGGATAGGCAGGATAGACGCAAAGAGGTTGTTTCCACTGGTCGGGGAGACTAGAATTAGGGGACACAGCCTCAAAATACGGGGGAGCCAATTTAAAACCGAGTTGAGAAGGAATTTCTTCTCCCAGAGGGTTGTGAATCTGTGGAATTCTCTGCCCAAGAAAGCAGTTGAGGCTAGCTCATTGAATGTATTCAAATCACAGATAGATTTTTAACCAATAAGGGAATTAAGAGTTATGGGGAGCGGGCAGGTAAGTGGAGCTTGGTAAGTAAGGTCAGCCATGATCTTGTTGAATGGCGGAGCATGCTCGAGGGGCTAGATGGCCTTCTCCTGTTCCTAATTCTTATGTTCTTATGTTATGTTCTAACTTGTGCCATTACCATCTCATTTTTGCCCATCAGCCTTTTTGTCTCTTAAACTATTCCTGCCTTCCACCCTATCACGTACTTTCCCTTCTTGTTCTTTCCTCCCTCCCCCTTTCACTGCCCCTGCACTTCCTTAAGAATCTGTTGCATCTCAAACTTTTCCAATTCTGACGAAGGGTCACAGACCTTAAAGGTTAACTCTGCCTGACCTGCTGAGATTTCCAGCATTTTCTGTTTTATTTCAGATTCCAGCATCTGCACTACTTTGATTTTGTATGGCAAATCAATTGATTTAGCCCTTAGGAAATTAAGGCCAAGTCTTGGTTGGGCAGTACAATGGTGGCCTGCTACATTAGCAACCAATGTGACTCATTCCAAGTTCATTCACGGTGCATAATTTAAAATCTAGTTGTATTCCGGTTTACATTATGGCTAATTCGAGGTTTTTTTCTGACGAAAGGCCATTTACCTGAAACGTTAACTCTGTTTCTCTCTCCACAGATGCCGCCTGACCTGCTGAATATTTCCAGCATTTTCTGTTTTTATTTCAGGTTTTGATGACCCATTTTGGATCATTTGGAGATCACGTTTTTTGAGTCATGTCTTACGTGGCTATTTGGAAATTGTACCCAGTTATGCTTACTGATTTTGAATTAAACATTAATTTAGTTTATAAGTTAATGTCCTTGGTGTTTGAAGGGTCTTTTAATGTGATTTTAACCGACTTGAGTAGAATGTTTCAGCTAGCATTAATTTTGGCTTGCCGAATTTATGATCTGTTGGTTATTATCAAACAGACGTAGATAATGTGGCATATATCTAGTTCTGGAAGTTGGTAGGGGTCATCCAGAATTTTTAAGTTTGCTTCGCAGTTTCATTTGGTTCCAGAAATTATTGTTCCATCATTTGATTAGCTGTTACATTAGTTGGAACATCACTTGCATTGTGTAAATACTGGCAGAACCCTAAATATGGAGACTCACGCTGGAAGTTGTAGTGGTATGCTCTTTTATCCTCCCGACCTGCGCTGGTGTTCTCTTGCAGGTCGGGGTGGCCCACGATATTGCAAGGCCCGCGCTCCAGCTCTTGCAGGTGGTGTGGACTTTGATCATTTTAGGTGATTAACAGTTTCAGTTTTGCTTCCGGTGAAAACAAACTGACAAGGTTCCAAGTGTGCGACGGCTGGGTGACATCATCAAAACCCAGGTCGATGTTTGGAACGTGGGCAGGAACATCGGCGGGGCCCAGGTACAGCAGAGGAGCGGGAGAATTCATGGCAGAGGTGTGGCGAATGATTGAGGCAGAGGAGCGGAGAGAGATCGTGGCAAAAGTGCGACAAATGATCAGGGAGGAGGAGTGGTGAGAGATTATGTCTGAGATGTGGCAAGAGATCATGACGGAGGTGTGGTGAATGTTTGTGGCAGAGAAGCAGCGAGAGATCGTGGCGGAAGAGCGGTGAGAGATCGTGGCTGAGATGTGGCGCATGTTTGTGGCGGAGGAGCGGTGAGAGATCATGACGGAGGTGTGGTGCATGTTTGTGGCGGAGGAGTGGCAAGAGATCGTGACGGAGGTGCGGTGAGAGATCGTGGCTGAGATGTGGCGAATGTTTGTGGCGGAGGTTGGTGCGGGGCCTGTGCTGGCCCTGGCCCTCCGCTCCAAAGAGCGGAGGGCCCAGGGGCAGCACGGGCCAACCCACACTGCGATATGTGTGCACGCTAGGTCCGTGCAGCAGAGCAGGTCTCCAGTCATTTGGTTAATCCTTGCCACTGGATAAAGGCCCAGCTCTGTCAAGCCCGTGTGATGGCTGGTGTGCAACGGTCACCACGCGTTAAAAAAATCCACGCACAGGCATCTTCCACCCCCTCAATTGGAGTTCAGGACTGGAATATCGGGTCCATTGAAACATCTGTGAACTCATCCCTTTTGGTGTGGAAGCAAGTAATCCTCATTTGAGGGACCGCCGATGGTGATGAAATATGGAGGATGTAGCATGAAGAAGAAAGATACATTTATTATTTGGTCGTCTTCATTCCTTGACTGTTATACTTGCTCTATACACTAAGATGCCACCTATTCATCCCACAAGGATATAGTTTGGGGAGCGGTGTGGGCAGTTGGTGTGGGCTTCGATAGTTTTAGCTGGTTAGCAGGTTTCAGTTTTGCTTCCGGTGAAAACAAACTGATAAGGTGTTGCAACTCCTGTGGCTTTGAGCTTTATGTAGGGAGATGGGGAGGAGAAAATGTGTGGTGCCACCTATCAACAACATCATACAGACGTCTTCTTGTGCTTCTTGACATGTGTTTTCCCCAGAACTACACTCCTACCTTGTGTGTAGACTGCATATCATTGACGAATGAAGAAGACACAATGAGGTAGATAATTTGGCTGTGAATTTCTGTGGGGCTTCTCTTAATCGTCAACAGTAATTATAGCGGCTGATCTGCGGAAAATCTGGCAAAGGAAGGCAGGCTCCCATATCCTGGGAATTGACAGATGAAAGGCAAGTAGATCCCATGAGTGTAGGGTACCAATAGGGGAGACCCACCATAAGATTTGGCCTTTATTGCAAAGGGGATGGAATATAAAAGCAGGGAAGTCTTGCTACAGTTGTACAGGGTATTGGTGAGGCCACACCTGGAATACTGCATGCAGTTTTGGTTTCCATATTTACAAAAGGATATACTTGCTTTGGAGGCAGTTCAGCGAAGGTTCACTAGATTGATTTTGAAGATGAGGGGATTGACTTATGAGGAAAGGTTGAGTAGGTTGGGCCTCTACTTATTGGAATTCAGAAGAATGAGAGGTGATCTTATCAAAACGTATAAGATTATGAGGGGGCTTGACAAGGTGGATGCAGAGAGGATGTTTCCACTGATAGGGGAAACTAGAACTAGAGGGCATAATCTTAGAATAAGGGGCCACCCATTTAAAACAGAGATGAGGAGGCATTTCTTCTTTCAGAGGGTTGTAAATTTGTGGAATTCGCTGCCTCAGAAAGCTGTGGAAGCTGGGACATTGAATAAATTTAAGACAGAAATAGACAGTTTCTTAAACGTTATGGGGAGCGGGAAGGGAAGTGGACCTGAATCCATGATCGGATCAGCCATGATTATATTAAATAGCGGAGCAGGCTCGAGAGGCCATATGACCTCCTCCTGCTCCTAATTTCTATGTTTCCATGTTCTTATAAGCACCAGCCCACACCTCCTCCACTCACAGTTGCTCTGGTGCAACTTTCCACCATTACCAGCACCTGCTGTCTGAGAAAAAATGGTAGCGGAGGTTAAGCTCTAAAGTTGTTAGAAGTCAGATGTGATCACGTGACCAGAACATCACATGATCAAAGTCCCTGAATGCCTCCAACAAGAATTGGCAACTCTTGCTTCTGTTATTTGTCTACAAATTTTATTGTGCAATTACTGCTCATGACCTGGTGACCTATTGCAGACATCCATAGTTGGTTTCCTTCCATCGGATGTCTCATCCCTATCCCCAAGGTTTCTACCTTATCCATACTTGGACCTCTGTTCTCATTCAATTAAAAGACTACATTCCTCACAATTTGTCTTTTCTATTTCTGAATGAATTTGTATTACAACTTGTGGATATGATGTAGTTGGCATCACAGAGACATGGCTCCAGGGTGACCAAGGCTGGGAACTCAACATCCAGGGGTATTCAATATTTAGGAAGGATAGACAGAAAGGAAAAGGAGGCGGGGTGGCGTTGCTGGTTAAAGAGGAAATTAATGCAATAATAAGAAAGGACATTGGTATGGATGATGTGGAATCGGTATGGGTGGAGCTACAGAATACCAAAGGGCAGAAAACGCTGGTGGGAGTTGTGTACAGGCCACCAAACAGAAGTAGTGAGGCTGGGGACAGCATCAAACAAGAAATAAGGAATGTGTGCAATAAAGGTACAGCAGTTATCATGGGCGACTTTAATTTATATCTAGATTGGGCAAACCAAAGTGGTAGCAATGCAGCAGAGGAGGATTTCCTGGAGTGTATTAGGGATGGTTTCTTTGACTGATATGTCGAGGAACCAACTCGAGAGCTGGCCATCCTAGACTGGGTGATGTATAATGAGAAAGGACTAATTAGCAATCTTGCTGTGCGAGGCCCCTTGGGGAAGAGTGACCATAATATGGTAGAATTCTTTATTAAGATGGAGAGTGACACAGTTAAATCAGAATCTAGGGTCCTGAACTTAAGGCAAGCTAACTTCGACGGCATGAGGCGTGAATTGGCTAGAATAGACTGGCGAGTGATACTTAAAGGGTTGACGGTGGATAGGAAATGGCAAACATTTATAGATCACATGGATGAACTTCAACAATTGTACATCCCTTTCTGGAGTAAAAATAAAACAGGGAAGGTGGCTCAACCGTGGCTAACAAGGGAAATTAAGGATAGTGTTAGATCCAAGGAAGAGGCATATAAATTGGCCAGAAAAAGCAGCAAACCAGAGGACTGGGAGAAATTTAGAATTCAGCAGAGGAGGACAAAGGGTTTAATTAGGAGGGGGAAAATAACACAACATAGAAAATAGGTGCAGGAGTAGGTCATTCGGCCATTCGAGCCTGCACCACCATTCAATAAGATCATGGCTGATCCTTTTCACCTCAGTACCCCTTTCCCACTTTCTCTCCATACCCCTTGATCCCCTTAGCCGTAAGGGCCATATCTAACTCCCTTTTGAATATATCCAATGAACTGGCATCAACAACTCTCTGCGGCAGGGAATTCCATCGGTTAACAACTCTCTGAGTGAAGAAGTTTCTCCTCATCTCAGTCCTAAATGGCCTACCCCTTATCCTAAGACTATGTCCCCTGGTTCTGGACTTCGCCAACATTGGGAACATTCTTCCCGCATCGAACCTGTGCAGTCCCATCAGAATCTTATACGTTTCTATGAGATCCCCTCTCATCCTTCTAAATTCCAGTAAATAAAGGCCCAGTTGATCCAGTCTCTCCTCATATGACAGTCCAGCCATTCCTGGAATCAGTCTGGTGAACCTTCGCTGCACTCCCTCAATAGCAAGAATGTCCTTCCTCAGATTAGGAGACCAAAACTGAACACAATACTCCAGGTGAGGCCTCACTAAGGCCCTGTACAACTGCAATAAGACCTCCCTGCTCCTGTATTCAAATCCCCTAGCTATGAAGGCCAACATACCATTTGCCTTCTTCACCGCCTGCTATACCTGCATGCCCACTTTCAGTGACTGATGAACCATGACACCCAGGTCTCGTTGCACCTCCCCTTTTCCTAATCTGCCATTCAGATAATATTCTGCCGCCTTGTTTTTGCCCCCAAAGTGGATAACCTCACATTTATCCACATTATACTGCATCTGCCATGTATTTGCCCACTCGCCTAACCTGTCCAAGTCACCCACCAATCTCTTGTGTGGGACCTTGTCAAAAGCCTTTTGAAAGTCCAAATACACCACATCCACTGTTCTCCCTTGTCCACTCTACTAGTTACATCCTCAAAAAATTCCAGAAGATTTGTCAAGCATGATTTCCCTTTCATAAATCCATGCTGACTTGGACCGATCCTATCACTGCTTTCCAAATGTGCTGCTATTTCATCCTTAATGATTGATTCCAACAATTTCCCCACTACTGATGTTAGGCTACAATTACCCGTTTTCTCTCTCCCTCCTTTTTTAAAAAGTGGTGTTACATTTGCTACCCTCTGACCATCCCAGTGCCAAAATCAAAGCACATGGTATTGGAGGCAATGTACTGGTGTGGATAGAGAATTGGTTGGCAGACAGGAAACAGAGAGTCGGGATAAACGGGTCCTTTTCGGAATGGGAGGCAGTGACTAGTGGAGTGCCACAGGGCTCAGTGCTGGGAACCCAGCTCTTTACATTATACATTAATGATTTGGATGAAGGAATTGAGTGTAATATCTCCAAGTTTGCAGATGACACTAAACCGGTGAGTGGTGTGAGCTGTGAGGAGGATGCTAAGAAGCTGCAGGGTGATTTGGACGGGTTGGGTGAGTGGGCAAATACATGGCAGATGCAGTATAATGTGGATAAATGTGAGGTTATCCACTTTGGTGGCAGAAACACGAGGGCAGAGTATTATCTGAATGGTGGCAGATTAGGAAAAGTGGAGGTGCAACGAGACCTGGGTGTCATGGTTCATCAGTCACTGAAAGTGGGCATGCAGGTGCAGCAGGTGGTGAAGAAGGCAAATGGCATGTTGGCCTTCATAGCTAGGGGATTTGAATATAGGAGCAGGGAGGTCTTACTGCAATTGTATAGGGTCTTGTTGAGGCCTCACCTGGAATATTGTGTTCAGTTTTGGTCTCCTAATCTGAGGAAGGACGTTCTTGCTATTGAGGGAGTGCAGCGAAGGTTCACCAGACTGATTCCAGGGATGGCTGGACTGCCATATGAAGAGAGACTGGATCAACTGGGCCTTTATTCACTGGAGTTTAGAAGGATGAAAGGGGATCTCATAAAAACGTATAAGATTCTGACGGGACGGGACAGGTTAGATGCGGGAAGACTGTTCCCGATGTTGGGGAAGTCCAGAACCAGGGGACACAGTCTTAGAATAAGGAGTAGGCCATTTAGGACTGAGATGAGGAGGAACCTCTTCACTCAGAGAGTTGTTAACCTGTGGAATTCCCTGCCGCAGAGAGTTGTTGATGCCAGTTCATTGGATATATTCACGAGGGAGTTAGATATGGCCCTTACGGCTAAAGGGATCAAGGGGTATGGAGAGAAAGCGGGAAAGGTGTACTGAGGTGAATGATCAGCCATGATCATATTGAATGGTGGTGCAGGCTCGAAGAGCCGAATAGCCTACTCCTGCACCTATTTTCTATGTCTCTATGTCATGGAGCAGGCGGAGGATGGTGACAAACGTTTGGGGGCAGCCGAAACCGAGGAGGACGCTCCATAGTCCCTCACGGTTGACACTGTCAAAGGAATTTGTGAGTTCAAACGCGGCCATGTAGAAGGGTTGGTGCTGTTCCCTGCATTTCTCTTGCAGTTGTCGCGCCATGAAGATCATTTCCGTTGTACCCCGTAGCGGACGGAATCCGCACTGCGAAACCGGGAGGAGCTCCTCAGCCACAGGGAGAAGACGGTTGAGGATTCTAGCGATAACTTTCCCAGTGGCCGACAACAGGGCCGACAAATACCCAAGCAGCATCCATGATGCTTTCCTCCTACGTAAGAGCGTTATATCTATGATCTTTGCCAGAAGGGCAAAGCTGGTTGCTCGGCGACAAAGTGTACGGGCTCGCCACCTGGCTCATGACCTCCCGCATACGCAATCCCCGTACTGAGCCAGAGTGTCGGTACAACATGTCGCACATAACGACATGGAGATTCTAAAAAATAGACGGGCCTCTCGGAGTGCACTATTCTGGGAGGATATCCGAAACTTGGGCCCAAGATGAGGAGGTATTTCTTCAAAGGGCTATGGATGCTGCGTCATTGAGTATATTCAAGGCTGAGATAGATCGATTTTTGGATTCTAGGGGAATCAAGGAATATGGGGATCGGGTGGAGAAGTGTTGAGGTCAAAGATCAGCCATGATCCTATTGAATGGCGGAGCAGGCAGAGGGGCCATATGGCATACTTCTCCTAATTTTTGTGTTCTTATAATATTTGCATTTTCGTATCAGCTTTCACATCAAAATGCCTCAAAACTATCCATGCAATAAATTGAATTGATTGCTTAAGCAGGGAAATCCATTGCATCTACAGAATGCTCGGTTTAAGGAGCATTATAAAACACATGAGCGATTTTTGCAGAAGTCGCCAATAAAAGAAGGTATAAGGAAATGAATCCAGAAATCAAAGACTAGCTAATCTGTCAGTAGCTTTTTTTTTCTCCAGTCGAAGAAATTGGACTCTCTTAATATATCTGCTGCTTGTGCCATTCATTATTTCTCTGCTATATGCTAGTGATTATTTAGGAATGTGGTGGTTAGCTTCAATTCCAACTACAACACACGGAAATGGATACTATTTCAAGTTGGCCAAACTGATTATTGTAAAACTTACTAGATTTTGAAAAATCTGGCAAAGATTTTACGGTCGTTTACAGTAAAAAAAAATTAATGACAGCTTCTACATTCTGACTTTGTAAATGTTCAATCTCTGATAAGACCTGAATATTTGTTGGTGGATATAGTTACAGATAATGACAGTTGCAATACTTTGGATAAATTTGCGTATAGTTCTCAACAATTTACACCTGAACTTTTTGGTGAATTTGTGCCAACACAAAGTATTGTGCGTTTTTGCTCATTAAAGTGAAAGCAACATTACACAAATGTTCTGTTTATGTAACGTAATGTGAGTTAGCTTTTTAAATAAAAAAAAAATACATTTTTATTTTCAATGTTTTTTTTCTTAAGAAAAGAATAAAATTATCCAGGTTGAATTTCTGCAGGGATTCTCCAATTTCTCATTAAGGATGGTGGAAATTCCTGAGAAATGGTGTAAAGAGTCATGGAAATAATATATTAGCATCGATGGAGGATTGGCTAACTAACAGAAAACAGAGTCGGGATAAATGGGTCATTTTCAGCTTGAAAAACTGTACCTAAGGGGTGCCACAGGGATCAATACTGGGGCCTTAACTATTTACAATCTATATTAATGACTTGGAAGAAGGGACCGAGTGCATTGTAGCCAAATTTGCAGATGATACAACGATGGGTGGGAAAGCAAGTTGTGAGGAGGACACAAAGAATCTGCAAAGGGATATAGACAGGTTAAGTGAGTGGGCAAACATTTGGCAGATCAAGTGTAATGTGGGAAAATGTTATCCACTTTGGTAGGAAGAATAAAAAAGCAAATTAATATTTAAATGGAGAGATTACAAAATGCTGCGGTACAGAGGGACCTGGGGGATCCTTGTACATGAAACACAAAGTTAGCATGCAGGTACAGCAAGTAATTACGAAGGCAAATGGAATGTTGGCCATCATTGCAAGGGGGATGGAGTATAAAAGTAGGGCAGTCTTGCTACAACTGTACAGGGCGTTGGTGAGACCACACCTGGAGTGCTGCGTAAAGTTTTGGTCTCCTTATTTAAGGAGGGATATATTTGCATTGGATATACTGTCAGATCAGTCATGATCTTATTAAATGGCGGAGCAGGCTCGAGGGGTCAAATGGCCTACTCCTGCTCCTATTTCTTATGTTCTTATAAGACAGTTCAGAGAAGGTTCACGAGGTTGATTCCTGAGATGAAGGGGTTGTCTTATGAAGAAAGGTTGAGCAGGTTGGGCCTATACTCATTGGAGTTTAGAAGAATGAGAGGTGATCTTATTGAGATATAAAAGATTTTGAGGGGGCTTGACAGGGAAGATGCAGAGAGGATGTTTCTCCTCATGGGGGAATCTAGAACTAGGGAGCTTAGTTTCAGAATAAGGGGTCTCCCATTTAAAACAGAAATGAGGAGGAATTTCTTCTCTCACAGGGTCGTGAATCTTTGGAATTCTCGACCCCAAAGAACTGTGGAGGCTGGGTCATTGAATATATTTAAGGTGGAGATCGACAGATTTTTGAACTACAGGGGAATCAAGTGTTATGGGGAGTAGGCAGAAAAGTAGAGTTGAGGCCAGGATTGGATCAGTCATGATCTTACTGAATGGCGGAGCAGGCTCGAGGGGCCTAATGGTCTACTCCTGCTCCTATTTCTGATGTTCTTGTGTTCTGCTGATCTGCCATCAAAGAAGTTCCAGGCAACTGTGCCTACTTATTGCTAATGTTTTGTGCATTCCGTAGGATGAAGATGAGGTGGATTCTTACACCATGATGAAGACTAGTCGTACAAGCACCGGCACCATGAGGGCAACCAGTACCATGAGTGAAGGAGCCCAAACCATGATTGAACACAACAGTACTATGTTAGAGTCAGACCTGGGGACCATGGTGATTAACAGTGATGAAGATGAAGAAGATGGAACCATGAAGAGTAAGAACAATGCATTTTGTTTTAGTAAAAGAGTTGAAATATTGCAGACCGATGGGCAATTTCTTCAACAATTAATATTTATTTAGTGCCTTTACCAAATAATAATGTTCCAAAGCGCCTCACAAAGGAATAATGACAAAGTAAAAAGAAGCCAAGCCAAAGGAGGAGACAGTCGAACGGATGAGCCAAAAGTTTAGAAAAGATGTGTGTTTTAAGGAGGCTCTTAAAAGAAGAAAGGGAGATGAACAGATTCCAAAAGGGAATTCCAGATTGTAGACCTAGGTGGCTGGAGGCACAGTTACCAAGTTGTGGGCAGTGGGAGAGGGGGATGCACAAGGGATCAAAGGCAGGGGAATGGAGAGTTTAAGTGGATTGCAATTCTGGGTGACGTTACAGAGATAGGGGCAAGCGTGAAGGGATTTATAAACGTGAGCATAATAAATTAAAATTTGAGGCGTTGGGGGAACTGCGAGCAAGTGTAGATCAGGGAGAATAGAGGGTTGTTAATCTGTGGAAATCGCTGCCTCAGAGAGCTGTGGAAGCTGGGACATTGAATAAAATTAAGACAGAAATAGACAATTTCTTAAACGATAAGGGGATAAGGGGTTATGGGGAACGGGCGGGGAAACGGAGCTGAGTCCATGATCAGATCAGCCATGAGCTTATTAAATGGCGGAACAGACTCGAGGGGCCATATGGCCTACTGCTGCTCCTATTTCTTCTGTTCTTATGTAACAGAAGCGATGGACGAGCAGCACTTGGTGCGAGATAGGATGTGGGCAGCAGAATTTTTGATTAGCTTAACTTTACGGAGGGTGGAGGTTAGGAGAGCGGCTCGAGAGTATTGGAATAGTCAAGTCTGAAGATGAGCATTGTTGTGCATGTGGAAGTAGGCAGTCTTTGTAATGGAAAGGATATGGGGCCCGAACTTGGTCAATGCTAAGGCCCGCCCATTTCTCGGTGGTCCCCAGACGGAATGTACCTTTTTGCCGCTGGGGCCAGTCGGGAGTGAGTTTCGCCACGGTTGTGTCGGTGGCAGCGGGAGTCAGCGGGCGTGAGCGGGTGGCGGCGGCAGTCGGCGCTAGGTGCAGGCCTCTCGACTTGGCAAACATTGGAGACCGTGTACCACGCATGCGCAAGACTTGTTTTTTTTTGTAGTTTTCTCTGGGCGATGACTTCACTTTTGCCGCGATTGGGGCTGATGACACAGCTGCACAGGCTCCTAAAAGCGGTACAGTCACTTGCACCTGCCAGTTGGAGAGGGGTCAGTTTTGGAGAGAGAGAAACAAATTCATCATCAGCCATCCATCAAGAAAAGTAATAATGAGTGCAAAAAAAGCTTTCAAGAAGCCTGTTGAAGTCAAGCCCAGAGCTCCCTGGTTTAATGATGACGAGCTGGAGGAGCTTGTATGTGAGGTGGAGCGTCAGTATAAAGACCTCACCCGGGATGGTCATGGCAAGCCTCTACCACTCCAATACAGATGCATTTGGAGGGAGATTGGTGAGGCCGTGTCCTCAGTGGGCAACATTGTGCGGGATGGAAACCAGTGTCGGAAACGATGGAACGATGGTGTCAGCAAGAGTGAGTAAACATTTATTAGACCACTCGCGTGCAACTCCAAAAGGTTCTGTGCCAGTTGTGTCTGTGAGTGTGTGTGTGTCTCTGTGTGCCTGTGTGTGTGTGTGCGTGTGAGTGTGTGTCATGTCATGAAAGGTCATGCAATGTTAAGTCAAATGCCTTTTAACACACAGTGTGTGGGCCATTAATGGTGTCCTCATGTAGCAATAGAACTCCTTGAAGTAACAATGTGAAATGTTATGGCTCACATGTCAGCTTGACCAACCCCACCCCCTAGCTATACACTGAAATGTTGTCCTCTACTTACAGATGTTGATTCGGGCAGTACTGAGCAATGCATCTATCCATCCACCTCTGGCACATAAAGGCCGAGTGTGACACCAACATCTTCCACCCCAACGTTATCACTGGCCCAACCCACCAGCTCCTCCCTCCACTGCTCCCTCCTCCCCTCAAGCTCACCCATATCCACCGTACCCACCTCGCCACCCAGAGTCACGAAGACCAGGAAGGAGAGGAGGGAGACGTGCTAGTCTTCGAACTACTTGAGGTTGAGGAGGTGGAAGAGGAGGACTCCAGCCTCCTGACATGTGTGCCACCTGTCCGGCCAACATCGGTGTCGGGGTCCGACTTCTTAGGATTCGAGTCAGACGAGGCAGGAACAAGTGCTGGGAGGTGCAGAGGCCATGCCGGAAAATCCACCAAGCCGCAAGCACCCAGGATGATGCAATAATCCAACGAGGACGGAGGACGGCTTGCAGCAATTCAAGAAATGGTCCAGTTGTCGAGGATGAGTGTGGAACTAGGTCGAGATGTGCTGCAAACCATGGCTGGGATCGCTGCCAGCATCGCCACCTTTGCTAAGCAGCATACTGCCAGTATGGAGTGGCTCATTAGTGTGGTGGAGCACAACACCGACTCTGTTGAGGCGATGAGGCAAGTAATGGCTTCTGGCCATGTCATGCAACCCACCGAGCCCACACCATCGAGGCCAACAGATCCCGAGGAGCCGGATATACCAGTGCCTTCAATCATGCCCCCTACCTTCTCTCCAAGACGAATATGTCAGCAGCGCTCCAGCGTGATGGGGCAGAGGCGGTGAAGGGCAGGGGTGCGGCTCACTGTGGTGAAGGCAGATCCATGATGAGGACAATGAGCCTCTCATCGGGTGGAGGGGAAGAGAGGTGGTGGTGGTGGGTAGAGGGTTAAGTATTGGAGGTGGATATGTTCTTTACTCATTAAGTTGTAGCTGTTGTTTCACATGGGTCGTTGTCAATGTCACAATGTCTCAGAACAACTGTACATCTGTTGGATTCAATTGTTTGCTTGTTGTGTCACTTTGGCAAGCTGCACTATTCAATACAGTCACATTGTTCACCCACTCTTGGTCAGTGTCTCAGTTTTACATTATCTAGGGTGCGTTCTGAGAAAAGGACAAATCTCCTTCAGGTGTACTGCTGTATGAGGAATCTCTTGCCCTCCACATATGATGCGACATGGTCCTGTCATCAGGTGATTGCGACATGACAAGTAAGGGTCATTAATGCAGGAAGACTGCCATTCAATGCGAGACAGTTGCACTACTTGCACAGCACACATTAAGGCTTGCACTTCAGTCCACTTTTTCTTAGGTCCACCATCGCGGAGTCCCATCCCTGATATCACATGTTCCCCAGTGACCTTGCAGTCCATTATATATCTTTTTCCGTCTTCTATACTTGACGTCATGCGGTTCTCACTAGCACATGCTGCGACCTGCCAAAACATTATATGTTATCATTTTTGCCTGTTTACTCTGACAGAAGCTCATCCCATCTGTGCACTCACATTCTGCCAATAACTCTGTTCTGCCTGCAATGGTCTAAAAACTCTTGTAGGGCATCTCCATTGAGCCTTTACCATCTTTCGGAACTCATTGCCGCTTCCTCTGCCACACCTTCCCTTCAACGGAATACTTTTCATTTCCATGTCTGAACTCATTCTATGCAGGTTAAGTTCGATCACATAACTAATTCTGAGCATCTGATAATTGTGGAGCATATGGACGCTACCCGGGATGTGCAGCGCTGCACCACTCTGAGCGATTCTTCCTGCCGCCCGGTTCACAGCCAGCGCAGACCATCCTTTTGCCAGTGGTCCTTCTGGCGGGTGGGAGCACGATCTTAGAGGATCGTGCATGAGGAAAATCCCTGTTTTTGAGCCTCCGGCCTGGGCGGGCAGCAGAAAGTTGCGCCGCCGGTACGTCACTGAGGAATTTCCTGCTGGACGGGACCTGGGCGGCAGATGGGCGGTACATGAGAAATCTTTGGGAAAAATAAATTTTTTGGGTGGAACCTCGGCGGCTGTCGGCAGAACTCTGACCAAGTTCAGGCCGACGATGGCTTCAGTCTTCCCAACATTTACCTGGCGGAAATTGCAACTCGTCAAAGACGGATGTTAGAAAAACAGGCTGACAGCACAGAGTGGTGGGGTCGAGAGATGGTGGAGCGGTTGAGTTTGGTGTCATTGGTAAACATGTGAAATCTGACCCCATCTCTGCGGATTATGTCGCCAAGGGGCAACATGTAGATGATGCAGCGGAAGGGAACAAGGAGGATCCTTGGAAGACTCTGGAGATAACAGTGCAGGGACAGGAAGGAAAGCCATTGCTGAAGATTCTTTAGCTACACTTGGATAGGTAAGAGTGGAACCAAACAAGGGAATTCCCATTGAACTGGACAATGGAGGAGAGGTGAGAGGAGAAGGTCATGCACTTTGGCAGAATAAATCAAAGAGCAAGTTATTATTTAAATGGAGAAAGATTGCAAAGTGCTGCAGTACAGCGGGACCTGGGGGTATTTGTGCATGAAACACAAGAGGATAGCATGCAGGTACTGCAAATGATCAGGAAGGCCAATGGAATCTTGGCCGTTATTGCAAAGGGAATGAAGTATAAAAGCAGGGAAGTCTTGCTACAGCTATACAGAATATTGTGAGGCCACACCTGGAATACCGCGTGCAGTTTTAGTTCCCATATTTACGAAAGGATATACTTGCTTTGGAGGCAAGTTCAGTAGGTTGATTCCAGAGATGAGGGGTTGACTTATGAGGAAAGGTTGAGTAGGTTGGGCCTCTACTCATTGGAATTCAGAAGAATGAGAGGTGATCTTATCGAAACGTATAAGATTATGAGGGGGCTTGACAAGGTGGATGCAGAGAGGATGTTTCCACTGATGGGGAGACTAGAACTAGAGGGCATGATCTTAAAATAAGGGGCCACCCATTTAAAATAGAGATGAGGAGAAATTTCTTCTCTGAGGGTTATAAATCTGTGGAATTCGCTGCCTCAGAGCTGTGGAAGCCGGGACATTCAATAAATTTAAGACAGAAATAGACAGTTTCTTAAACGATAAGGGAATAAGGGGCTATGGGGAGCGGCAGGGAAATGGAGCTGAGTCCATGATCAGATCAGGCATGATCTTATTGAATGGCGGAGCAGGCTCGAGGGGCCGTATGGCTTACTCCTGTTCGTATTTCTTATGGCCTGTTCCTATTTCTTATGTTCTGATGACCATGTTAAAGGCTGCAGGGAGGATAATGAAGGTCACAGATATTGGGGCTGAATTTGCTGTCGGGGGCTCCCGCTGGGGGATGCCTCTGACCTGCAAAAAATCTACGAACTTAACCTGATGATCCCGGAGATTTGGACACTTGCGCTCCTGGCCTCCACGTGTAGGCCTGCATGGAGGCTCATGTATCCCAGGGGTACATGAGGTTTGTAAGCGTCCCTGGGATCACGTGGGCTTGCCCATCCAATCAAAGAAGGGAATCTACACACCAATTTTTTTTAAAAATCCATTATATATTTAAAATTAATTAAAATGGCATTTAATTAAATATTTAAAACAAAAATTGACATGTTTTTACGGGGCTAAAAATAAACTTGCCTTATTGCACAGGTTTTTAAAGTATAAATGATTGATAAAATATAATTTTTCTGTTGTTTTTAAAATTTTTTACCAGGCATAAGAATTTAACTGGGCAGAACTCTCTGCCCGTTGAGGCCCTTCTTCCACGGCTGCGTGCAAGTTGTGACAGATCGCAAGTTCTGGGTTTTAGCGCACGCGCTACGCATGCCTAAACACGGAACCTACGCGGCCCCTACAGGCACGTGCGCACCTCGAACACACCCGTAGGGCCCGCAAATTACGGCCCAATGTCATTTGTGGCTTTGGTCAGGGCCATTCTGGTGCCGTGGGTTGGTCAGAAATCTGATGGAAGAGATGTGACTGGTGAAGTAGAAGGACCGAGTTGGTGATGGCCTTGCCTGTAATCAAGACCACAGGAGTCGGCAGGCAATGGGAGATGACGAGGCCAAGGGAGTGGTGCGAGATATGCGTTTTAATCAGCTAATTCAATGGTTCAATAAGTTTAATCAATTGATTCTGAGTTCCAACATGTCTAGATGAACAAAGGATACTGTTACAGTTGAACTTTTGTCTTGTGTTTACATCAATAGTTTGCTTTCCATCAGCAGACTGAGTCTCATATAATCTGAAACCTGTGGCAGATGTTCAGTACATGGTACATATACGAGCTGTATATGGTATCTCATGTCTACCAGTTACCCCCTATTTCAGCGTGTAATACACTGGAAATCAAGTGGGATGCTTGAATTCCCCAAAGGCAAAAAAAAAAGTTTCAGCTGAAGCTACTTGATCAGATTTAGTTACAGGTTAATTAATACACAGAAGTGGAATGATACAGCAAGATACTTAGTAAAATTCTTAGAAACAATAAAACTGAAACTGATCTCCTCATCTCAGTCCTAAATGGCTTACCCCTTATCCTTAGACTATGTCCCCTGGTTCTGGACTTCCCCAATTCTTCCTGCATCTAACCTGTCCAGTCCCGTCAGAATTTTATATGTTTCTATGAGATTCCCTCTCATCCTTCTAAACTCCAGTGAATACAGGCCCAGTCAATCCAGTCTCTCCTCATATGTCAGTCCTGCCATCCCGGGAATCAGTCTGGTGAACCTTCGCTGCACTCCCAGAATGTTTTTCCTCAGATTAGGAGACCAAAACTGAACACAATATTCCAGGTGAGGCCTCATCAAGGCCCTGTACAACTGCAGTAAGATTTCCCTGCTCCTATACTCAAATTCCCTAGCTATGAAGGCCAACATACCAATTGCCTTCTTCACCACCTGCTGTACCTGTATGCCAACTTTCAATGACTGGTGAACCATGACACCCAGGTCTCGTTGCACCTCCCCCTTTCCTAATCTGCCGCCATTCAGATATTATTCTGCCTTCGTGTTTTTGCCCCCAAAGTGGATAACCTCACATTTCCCAGCCTTGGTCACCCTGGAGCCATGTCTCTGTGATGCCAGTTCTATAATATTCGTTACCTGCTGCCTGTGCAGTTAATTCGTCCACCTTATTATGAATGCTCCTCGCATTGAGGCACAGAGCCTTCTGGCTCATCTTTTTAACATTTAGAATTTTGCTGTAATGTGGCCCTTTTTGCTTTTTGCCTTGGGTTTCTCTACCCTCCACTTTTACTTTGCTTCTTTCTTCTTTTGCCCCCATTCTACTTCCCTCTGTCTCCCTGCATTGTTTCCCATCCCCCTGCCATATTAGTTTAATCCCTCCCCAACAGCACCAGCAAACACTCCCCCTAGGACATTGGTTCCGGTCCTGCCCAGGTGCAGACCATTTTCTTTGTACTGGTCCCACCTACCTCAGAACCGGTTCCAATGTCCCAGGAATTTGAATCCCTCCCTTCTGTACCACTCTTCAAGCCATGTATTCATCTGAGCTGTCCTGCTATTCCTACTCTGACTAGCACGTGGCACTGGTAGCAATCCTGAGATTACTACCTTTGAGGTCCTACTTTTTAATTTAACTCTTAGCTCCCTAAATTCGTCTTGTAGGACCTCACCCCATTTTTTACCTATATCGTTGCACCACGACAACTGGCTGTTCACCTTCCCCCTTCAAAATGTCCTGCAGCCGCTCCGAGACATCCTTGACCCTTGCACCAGGGAGGCAACATACCATCCTGGAGTCTCGATTGCGTCTGCAGAAATGTCTATCTATTCCCCTTACAATAGAATCCCCTATCACTATCGCTTTCCCACTCTTTTTCCTGCCCTCCTGTGCAACAGAGCCACCCACGGTGCCATGGACTTGGCTGCTGCTGCTCTCCCCTGAGGAGTCATCCCCCCCAACAGTACTCAAAGCGGTGTAACTGTTTTGCAGGGGGATGACCGCAGGGGACCCCTGCACATTTAGGCGAAATAGGTCCTTCTTATCCACCCTAGGCCCATCATCATTTTATACTCCTCAATCAAATCTCCTCTCTGCCTCCTCTGTTCCAAAGAAAACAACCCCAGCATCTCCAATCTTTCCTCATAGCTAAAATTCTCCGGTCCTGGCAACATCCTCTCTGTAGCCTCTAGTACAATCACATCTTTCCTGTAGTCCTGTTTGTGATTATGATTAAGGTAGTATGTAAGTTCTGTAGACAGTTCTCGCTGAAATTAGCGACTCTTATGGAAATTGTGGACAGTTTTAGTTCATTTCTCTTTTGACCAGCTTTAGAAATACATGACTACTGCAATAGAGCTGAACTGCCACTAGTGGATGTAAAGCAAATGATTGCTACAGGCTGTACATGATCTTGTTCCAGTCCCTCTTCGTTTAAAACTACAAGCTCTCATATTTATGTAGCAATATGTAAAAATATAAAAGTGCCAATTAATAAATTCAGTTTGTTGACTGTTGGTTAGATATGAGTTTCACTTATTGGGCTGTTGAATAAAATATAAAAGGCCCAAAATTGCTACAATGATGGGTTTAGACATAGAAACATAGAAAATAGGTGCAGGAGTAGGCCATTCGGCCCTTCTAGCCTGCACCGCCATTCAATCAGTTCATGGCTGAACATTCAACTTCAGTACCCCATTCCTGCTTTCTCGCCATACCCCTTGATACCCCTAGTAGTAAGGACCTCATCTAACTCCTTTTTGAATATATTTAGTGAATTGGCCTCAACAACTTTCTGTGGTAGAGAATTCCACAGGTTCACCACTCTCTGGGTGAAGAAGTTCCTCCGCATCTCGATCCTAAATGGCTTACCCCTTATCCTTAGACTGTGACCTCTGGTTCTGGACTTCCCCAACATTGGGAACATTCTTCCTGCATCTAACCTGTCTAACCCTGTCAGAATTTTAAATGTTTCTATGAGGTCCCCTCTCATTCTTCTGAACTCCAGTGAATACAAGCCCAGTTGATCCAGTCTTTCTTGATAGGTCAGTCCCGCCATCCCGGGAATCAGTCTGGTGAACCTTCGCTGCACTCCCTCAATAGCAAGAATGTCCTTCCTCAGGTTAGGAGACCAAAACTGTACACAATACTCCAGGTGTGGCCTCACCAATGCCCTGTACAACTGTAGCAACACCTCCCTGCCCCTGGACTCAAATCCCCTTGCTATGAAGGCCAACATGCCATTTGCTTTCTTAACCGCCTGCTGTACCTGCATGCCAACCTTCAATGACTGATGTACCATGACACCCAGGTCTCTTTGCACCTCCCCTTTTCCTAATCTGTCACCATTCAGATAATAGTCTGTCTCTCTGTTTTTACCACCAAAGTGGATAACCTCACATTTATCCACATTATACTTCATCTGCCATGCATTTGCCCACTCACCTAACCTATCCAAGTCGCTCTGCAGCCTCACAGCATCCTCCTCGCAGCTCACACTGCCACCCAACTTAGTGTCATCCGCAAATTTGGAGATACTACATTTAATCCCCTCATCTAAATCATTAATGTACAGTGTAAACAGCTGGGGCCCCAGCACAGAACCTTGCGGTACCCCACTAGTCACTGCCTGCCATTCTGAAAAGTACCCATTTACTCCTACTCTTTGCTTCCTGTCTGACAACCAGTTCTCAATCCATGTCAGCACACTACCCCCAATCCCATGTGCTCTAACTTTGCACATCAATCTCTTGTGTGGGACCTTGTCGAACGCCTTCTGAAAGTCCAAATATACCACATCAACTGGTTCTCCCTTGTCCACTCTACTGGCGGTGACCAAAGTAATTGGACTTTTTTTTACTCACGATTGACGTGCACTATATTTGCAAATTGCTGGACCGTCGATGCGATAACAGTGCAGCTATGTCAATGTCGTATCTGGGATGTCATGGGTGTTGTACCCGATGGCTCAGCTCCTTTTGGCTCAGCTCCAGTTTTGGTCTCCTAATCTGAGGAAGGACATTGTTGTTATTGAGGGAGTGCAGCAAAGGTTCACCAGATGACAGGACTGACATATGAAGAAAGATTGGATCAACTAGGCTTATATTCACTGAAATTTAGAAAAATGAGAGGGGATCTCATAGAAGCATATAAAATTCTGACGGGATTGGACAGGTTAAATGCAGGAAGAATGTTCCCGATGTTGGGAAAGTCCAGGGGTCACAGTTCAAGGATAAGGGGTAAGCCATCTAGGACCGATATGAGGAGAAACTTTTTCACCCAGAGAATTGTGAACCTGTGGAATTCTCTACCGCAGGAAGTTGTTGAGTCCAGTTCGCTGGATATATTCAAAAGGGAGTTAGATGTGACCCTTACGGCTAAAGGGATCAGGGGGTATGGAGAGAGGGCTGGAATGGGTTACTGAAGTTGCATGATCAGCCATGATAATATTGAATGGTGGTGCAGGCTCGAGGGGCGCCGAATGGCCTACTCCTGCACCTATTTTCTATGTTTCTATGTTAACCAATGAAAAAAATGATAGATAAAGAAATAGAGTGAAAGACGGAGAAGCAAATAGGGTGAAATAGTCAAATAAAATATACACAGAAAGAGGAATAATGAGAGTGGATTAAGAAGGAGACAGAAAAGAGAGATGGAAAGGAAAAGTAAGAAAAAAAATTAAAAGAACAAGCATATGAAGAGGACATTGTAAGCCAGCTGTGTTTGAGCATTGTTATATTGGTCCTTGCGAAGTTAATGAGTGAATGGCGGACCTTGAGAAGTTAATAAGTGAATAGCGGGGTAGGTGTGCAAATTGTAAGACCTTTCTTGACCCATGAAGTATAGAACCAGCAGCTCCGTCCATTGTGATCAGAAATGGTGGAACACCCAGTGAGTACACTGGTGAGTGCCAGCCATGGTTCAGTGGGTAGCATCCTCGCCTCTGAATCAGAAGGTTGTGGGTTCAAGTCCCACTCAAGAGACTTGAGTAATACAGACTGTGTGAGAAGGCTGCGATTTCGCAGCGGAGTTGTAACCGAGATCTGTGAGTTAATAAAAGCAGACCTGCACCGTAGGACTGCTTTGTCACTTGAAGTAAAGATTACAGCTGCACTTTCATTTTATACACCTGGATCATTCCAGGCCACAACTGGGGGTGTGTGTGCCATTTCTTAACATGCTACAAATATCTGCATTCGACAGGTGACTGCTGCATTATCATCATCATCATCATCATAGGCAGTCCCTCGGAATCGAGGACGACTTGCTTCCACTCCTGAAGTGAGTTCTTTGGTGGCTGAACAGTCCAATACGAGGGCCACAGACTCTGTCACAGGTGGAACAGACAGTCGCCGAGGGTAAGGATGGGTGGGACAGGTTTGCCGCACGCTCCTTCCATTGCCTGCGCTTGATTTCTACATGCTCTCGGCGTTGAGACTCCAAGTGCTCAACGCCCTCCCGGATGAACTTTCTCCACTTAGGGCAGTCTTTGGCCAGGGATTCCCAGATGTCAATGGTGATGTCGCACTTTATCAGAGAGGCTTTGAGGTTGTCCTTGTAGCGTTTCCGCTGCCCACCTTTGGCTCGTTTGCCGTGAAGGAGCTCCGCGTAGAGCACTTGCTTTGGGAATCTCGTGTCTGGCATGCGAACTATGTGGCCTGCCCAGCGAAGCTGATCGAGTGTGGTCAGTGTTTCAATGCTGGGGATGTTAACCTGGATGAGGACACTGATGTTGGTGCTTCTGTCCTCCCAGGGGATTCGCAGGATCTTGTGGAGACATCGTTGGTGATATATCTCCAGCGACTTGAGGTGTCTTCTGTACATCGTCCATGCCTCTGAGCTATACAGGAGGGCGGGTATTACTACAGCCGTGTAGACCATGAGCTTAGTGGTAGATTTGCTGGCCTGTCTTCGAGCACTCTTTTCCTCAGGCGGCCGAAGGCTGCACTGGCGGTGTTGAATCACCACATCAATGTCTGCTCTTGTTGTTAAGAGGCTCCCGAGGAATGACTACATAAAGTTCCCCCTGACCGCCCAGGCAATGTGTGACAGGGCTGTGAACTTCTCCAGGATTGCTGGCTTCCCAAAGGTACAGGCTGCATTGATTGTACCCATATCGCCTTGCGAGCACCTTTGGACGTTTCCAAGATGTACAGGAACAGAAAAGGCTTCCACTCCGTGAATGTGCAGCTCGTCTGTGACGACATGCATCACATCATGGTAGTTGATGCGCGATACCCTGGGAGCACCCATGATGTGTTCATCCTATGTGAGAGCGCTATATCTGCCATGTTTCAGCAGCAGCCAGAAGGGCAGAGCTGGCTGCTGAAAGCTCATGATGCCCCTACGCGTAACCCGGACAGAAGTTGACTGGGAATACAACATGTCGCACATTGCGATGCGCAGCATAATAGAGAGGACATGATATAAAGGATACAACAACAACAGCTTTTATTTATACAGGACTTGACGGACTGTTACAAGAACCGTTAATGCATGAAAATATTATTGCAAATGCATTGGGTCATCGCGTCTCATCATTGGATAAATATTATGTACCATTGTATCTTCTTGTTAAGCTATTGATGTTTTTAAATTGGTGGTTGTGTTTGAGTTGCAATAGGGAGCAGAGAAGCTTTTCCTTTTTAATAACACAAGCACACGTACACACACAAATGAAACTCAGCTAGTTGAGGTTATAAACAACTTTTATTTATTGCACAAGTGCTTTAATTGTGGCAGGTCATCAGCGCTGATCTCAAATATGTAAACTATTTAGAAAATAGGTATTTTCCTCAACAAACCAAAAGCTATAATGTGAACATTTCCACTTGCCTGCCCTCTTTTACAAACTGAAGCATATGATCTGCTAATTTATCCAAATTTTTCTTTCAGCAATGTCAACCGTGGCTCAGTGGGTAGCACTCTCTCTCCTCTGAGTCAGAAGGTTGTGGGTTCAAGTCCCACTGTAGGAACTTGAGCAGAAAAATCTAGACCGACAGTCCAGTGCAGTGCTGAGGGAGTGCTACACTGTCGGAGGTGCCATTTTTTGGATGAGACATTAAACCGAGGCCCCGTCTGCTCTTCCATGTGGACATAAAAGATTCCATGGCAGTTTTTCGAGGAAGAGCAGAGAAGTTATCCCCGGTGTTCTGGCCAATATTTATCCCCCAATCAACATAACAAAGCAGGTTATCTGGTCATTATCACATTGTTGTTTGTGGCAACTTGCTGTGCGCAAATTGGCTGCCACGTTTCCTACATTACAACAGTGACTACACTCCAAAAGTACTTAACTGGCTGTAAAGTGCTTTGAGACGTCCGGTGGTCATGTAAGGCGCTATATAAATGAAAATCTTTCTTTCAGTTCTCGAGGTGGGTAATAATAGCGAATGAACAGCGTTTGCTGTTATTACTCCTTTGAAACTGACCACAACATCAGGATTTAGTGCTTGCGCAGCCTAACAGAGAAACCCTGAAGTTGCGGTCAGTCATTCACTGCTCCGACGCAGGCTGCATTGTGCTGCCCTCCCCCCCCCTCACCGGCCACCGCCATCCCCCACAGCCGACAATCAGTGAAACTGATGAAAACTTGGACTTTTCTGTGGTAATATTGCTGTTAAATACCCCATTAAAAGTTAGATCCTTTTGGATGAGGTGCAACAGAGGTTTTAACAACATCTTGATTGCTAAGCAAATGTTATGGCCCTGACAAATTAAATTTAATTTTGTGGAGTTTCAAATGTATCCATTTTGATAAAAATTGCAATTTTTAAGAAATTTCATCTTTTATTTCCGGTTTACCTTTTTCCCCATGCAAGAGCCCCAATCTTTGTTTTGCTCTTTAACATTTAAAAAAAATTAGAATAAAAGGAGCTTAATCACTGGTGATCTGTGAGAATGCTGCATTGTGATTGGTTGCTTAGACAGCTTGTTGATGTCACAGGAGCTCACGTTAGGTATTTCCCATTTTTAACTTACACTGATTTCAACTAAAGTTCGGAAAAACCAAACTTCTCGCCACAGAGATTGCGAGATTTTTGTGGGACGCTTACTTCGGGATCAGTGGCGAATGCCTTTGCTTCATTGCGAATGCCTATGTTGCATGATCATTTTATTTGCTTTCTTTGCAGTTGGAAGTACTAAATAGTGTCAGAAAGAAAGAAAGACTTGGATTTATATCGTGCCTTTCATAGGCACCAGACATCTCAAAGCGCTTTACAGCCACTGAAGTACTTTTCGAGTGTAGTCACTGTTGTAATGTGGGAATCGAAAACGTTAGGAGCAAAATATAAGTTATAATGCCTTTTAAATCTAACAAGGAAGGAGCTTGAATACTGACCTACAAATATAGAATAAGCAAATCATTCTGTCTGCTTAAAGGGTGGATTTTTATAATGACTATAAATCAAAAACATTAAGGAAAGAATTTGCAACTTTCATTGTTTAGCTTTGAAGCCGTACTTAATGTTAAAAAACAAATTCTACTCATATAACACGTCAAAATTCAAGACTTTTGATCAGCAGTTCTCCATCTTATAGGATTTCCTTCCTTTAAGTAAGCCCTTTTTCTGCTGTTTTTGTTTCTGTTTTCTCTCAAATAAAAAAGTTTCAACCATTCCAAACACATTGCAAAATAAACAAGCAGTGGCACCATTTCAAGTTAACGTTACAGTTGTCACACATGCTGTTGCTAAAATATAGCCTTTTCCATCCTACTGCCAAGATTCATTCCTGCAGTGAATAGTGGCTAAGTGGAAGGAATTTTGTTTCCGTTTTGCATCCTTTAAGCCAATTTTCTATCCTTATTATAGCTATTTGGTGATTTCAATTGAGCAGGAATCCATATTTCACTCACGCAAGTAAAGGCAAAAGTGGAGAAATTGGCCTGTTTTGTGCATCCAGTTAGTGCCTGCGGGAGCGGTAACTAGTTGCTAAGGGGTTACCGACCAGGCACGGCGTGATTACTGACGCCTGCGAACTTCCCTGGCTGTTTTGCGCTGACGCTAACAGTTGTCGCCTCGCTCTCTTGCGCCCTGAAGATCGTGACGTCATCTGGTGCACAGCGCCCCGTTACCGCCCTGGATGCAATATTTGTTTCCGCACCCTGCAGCATCGCCGGGCGTCAACAGCTGCAGGAAGCGTTGTCGCCTCAGCTGGCTGTTTGGCGATCGCTAATTAAAGGCAGTGGTGCTCAGGTAGGGCAAAATGTATTTATCTCCTCATTCTGGTACCTCCTGATTTCCTTTGTTCCCACGATTGCTCAGCCCTGCACTTTCTTAGAGTGCTTGGGGCTGCTTTGCACGTAACGCAGGTGCCGTGGCCCAACACAGACAGCATGAAATCTTATTCACCCCAGCATTGGCCCTTCCCTTTAAGTGAGGGAAAGAGCCTATACAGACGGCAGCACTGCACTGAGCATTGCTCAGCGCTCTGCCGATAGCACCCCTCTCATTCACTTTCGCGCTCTAAGGGAGATGGTAGTGCTGATTTAGTGCTCCACTTCCCTCTTGAAGTGCGAAAGTGGAAGTTCCAGTCAGCTGCAAAACTTTTGCGCTCCCTGAAAAATTATCACCCCTCAAACAGGGCACTATGCAATTTCTAGCCCAAAATGTTGGTTCCCAACCTAGAAGTGATGCAGACCTCAACAAAACACTTTTTCTCTCAGATTTTCATTTGTCGCAATACATTTGCTTTGTAGTTCTATGCTGCTTTATCTGTTTTATTTCATGTTGACACTAATACGGCTCCCTTGGATTGCAGAGCTCTGCAAATCCTCCAAGCTAAAAATCATAAGCACTCAATGATAAAACAAAAAGCAAATGAATACAAGCATGTCAAATGTTTTCTAATTGCTAGCCTAAGACCCATGGAGATTTGGAGGTTTTATAAGAACAAGGGTGTTATGTTAATTAGTGTTACCGGAGACATAACTTTGCAGCATTGCAGTGGTTCTGGGAGTAGTGGAAAGGAGGCCTGATGTCTGGCAGTCTGGGACAGAGTCTGTGGGTTAGCAGTACTGCAAGGGGTTCCTGCACACTAGGAAGACTCCATGGGGGTTTTGGGAAACATTGCAGAGCGAGGGTCCAGAAACAGTGGTCTTGGACACGAGGATCACTGAAAGAGAGGTCGTCCTCGGATCTGGGAGAATTGGGGTGGGCATGGAATCAGGAAGCCCTGGAAATGCAATTTAAGAGTTTGTGAACACTGAGATGGGGTCCTCGAATCTGGTAGTGAACACTGAGACTGAGGAGGTGATCCTATGGTACAGCTCAACTTGAGATGGATTTTGGCACACTTGGGAGGCTTGAGGAGTTTGCTTCAAGGGAGCATTGTCCAGCTGTCGTTTTGAAGAAATCTCAGGAGAATGGGACCCGAATTGCCATCTTCCGTTTGAAACATCAAGTTACCTTCTTACCAGTAATACTCACTCAGCAGCCTACTTTCTTGACTCATACGTAACCCTTTTGCACCTTTCAGGTATGTGCTCCCCATTATCGGTATTTTCTGTCTTTATGGTCCCGCCTCATAGCATCGAGTGGTAAATTTACCACTTCTATGCAAGCCGTACATGCAAATCAGGAAATTGCGTACCTGGAGTTTGTGATTTTCCATCCATTAAAACTAATGGACGGCAAATCAAAGGGTTAAGGTGTTCATTCTCCCATTATGACAACCCATATGATCTCGAACAAGTACAGCTATTCCACCTCCCCCTTTCCCCTCTCTATCTTTTCTAAATATGTATCTGTCGCCATCACTTGAGATAATAGAATGGCAATAGAAAGACAGAAATAGAATCCATGTGGATAGAGATAAAAGATCCTAAAGGATCAGTCATACTAATAGAGGCCATAAAAGAAGCGGAGGTGCGGCGGCCTCGGAGCAGCGTGGAGGCCACTTCAGGGAGCAGCACGGGTTGATGCAGGAGGGCAACGGCAGCAAAGAGTGACGCCAAGGTCCAGGTCGTGATACAGCAGGAGCGGCAAGAGACTGTAGAGGGACGTGATTGGTGCCCAGGAGAGTCGTGAGTTCGGGGCCAGGGCCCAGGGGCAGCACGGGCCAGCCCACACTGCGATGTGTGTGCGCACTAGGTCCGTGCAGCAGAGCTGGTCTCCAGTCGTCTTGGTTAATCCTTGCCACGGGACAAAGACCTAGCTCTGTCAAGTCCATGTGGTGGATGGTGTGCAATAGCCACCACACATTAAAAAAATCCATGCACAGGCATCTTCCCCCCTTCAGGATGTAGTTCAGGACCTGGAATATTAGGTCCTTCGTTGAAACACCTGTGAACTCATCCTTTTTTGGCGTGGAAGCAAGTCATCCTCGTTTCGAGGGACTGTCTATGATGATGATATGATCTGCATTGATTCCCAGCCCCGTGATGCTTCACATTTAAAATTCTCATTCCTTGTGTTTAAATCCCTCCATGGCCTTGCTCCTCATTAACCCTCGCTCTGCAATCCTTTCAAAACCTCTGCTCCTCTTACTCTAGCCTCTTTTCCTCTCCCTTCACCCCACCATTAGTGGCTGTGCCTATAGCTGCCTCAGCCCCACACTTTGGAATTCCCTCCTGAAAGCCCTTTGCCCTTCCACCTCAATCTCCCTTTTTGAGACAAAAGCAAAACTGCGGATGCTGGAAATCTGAAATAAAAGCAGAAAATGCTGGAAATACACAGCAGGTCAGGCAGCATCTTAAACACTCCTTAAAGCCCAACTCTTTGACAGTGCTTTCGGGACCCTTCCTACTATTGTCTTCTTTAGATCAGCTTTTTAAAAAAAATGCCCCTGTGAAGCACCATGGGAGGTTTTTCTATGTGGCGGGGGGGGGGAGGGGGGAGGGGGAGGAAGAGATCACAGGCACCGGTGGGGCAGTCAGGCAGGCAGAGATCGCGGGCCAGGAGGAGCGCGGGGGGGTGGTGGTGGGGGAGCAGAAATCGGAGGCCAGGACTAGCATGGGGGGGTGGGTTCTGAAGCGATCAGGGACCAGGAGGAGCACAGGGAGGACCAGAGGAGGAGCAATGGGTTTGGGGAGGAGCAGGGGGAGGGAAGGTCTCGTGGGGGTTTGGAGGCATGGGTGAGTGTAGAGGCCCTCGTGGTGGGATCGGTAGCCTGGGAGGAGGGGGTTGGGAGACCTCAATGCTTTGGAGGTGGGAGGGAGGCTTCATGGGGAGATCTGAGGCCTGCGGGGGGGGGAAATCAGAGGCCTCTGTATTGGAGGGGTTGTTAGGCAGAGACCCTGGATCCAGGAGGTAAATGTAAAGGCACTTACCTCCTGGATTCAGCAGTCCTCGCCTTGCATTAGCTGACGGGTTTCACAAGGCATGCAAAACCCGATCAGCTAAAGTTAAATTCAAAATGAAAATTGAAGAAGAGATTTCCAGTTTCATTATAATATTTAAATCGATGATCTACTCGCTGGCAGCGGATTGGCTGCACGCCCCGTCCCGCCTCCGTTAAAACCAGAAGTGGGCAGGTTGGAGGAGGGTTCAGGTCGGAATCCAGAATTTCCCACGCGCCCCCCCCCTCCCCCACCTATTATTTTAGGTTAAAATTACCCCCGTAGTGTGAGATAAAAGTGTTTGGATTATGTGAAAGAGTTTGTATCCTAATGGTGTTTGTTTACCACTTGCTCTGTGCCCAAGAAATGTAAGCTGTGTGCTTCACCAAATCACAGCCATGGCAAGATGAAAACTAACTCGTGCACGCTTTAGCATTGACTTTGTGCTGTTGGCAACAGGCACACGGTGCTCCATTGATGGCATGCTCTAATGTAAAGCTAGCAATCTCCGTAGCCACAATGCCATTGGATATCCACATTTTTATGGGTCCCATGGTCTGGCATCTAGTTTCCTCTTACCTTTAAGAGCTCAGAGCTGGATTTCATTATCTTGTAGCAATGGGGCCGGATTTTCGGCTTTGCTGATTTCGGGGCGGGAATGGCGGCGGGGCAGTAAAATTTGCGCTCAGGAACAGTTTGTGCCTCAGTCATCAAAATTGGGCAGCTGGTCCCTGAGTGTGGGGCGGAGCGCTAAGGAAGACGTTGTACACCTGTCTTAGGGCGCTACGCCGGTTCAGCATGGGAAAATCCCGAGCTAAAAATCCTGCCCAGGAGCGCTCTGAGACAGGCCTGGGGTGAGGGAAAAAAAACTTGAAAAAGACCTCACCAAAATCATTGCCAATCCATAGCCCACACCACCGCAACATACGGTAAACCGCAAAAAAAAAAGAAAAAACAAACACACTTACCTGAGATGAACATTACTTACCTCACTTCAGATGGCATAGGTTGGGCTGCCCGTTTTTTCAGGCGGCCCCAGCAGGGCGCACTGAGGGGCTTATGGGTCGGGCAGGAGTCCAAAAGCGAGCTGGTGTCACAACCAGGGACGTTGCACACCGGCTCAACTCTTCTGGGCGATACTGCTCCGCGTCCCAGCAAAACCGGCCCCGAAAACCCCCGCGGGGCGCTGGAACCTGACCGCCCAAAATGATCTCACCGCCGCCCCTCCGGAGCGAAAAAAAAGGCAGACATCACCGGAAAATCCAGCCCCATCAGTCTTGCCTCTCAGCCTCCAACAGTGATTTGGCCTGACAGCAGGGTGAAAAGTAAAAGGAAGAATAGCACGCTTCAGCATAACTGTATAAGTGTCTGTTTAGTGTCACATTTTATTTGCCTCTAATAGTGAAACGTACTGATAGAAATTAATAGAATCCCTTCCAAAACACATGCCTCAATTTCCCTGAGCTAAGTGTGTGTGGGGCGGTGGAGGGGAATCAGCCAAGTTTCCCACTATTGATAGCAGTCCAGTGACCACTGCGAGAAAGTATGTTTGTGGTATGTGGATGCCAAATGGACTCGCTGTAATGTTCCTCTGCGATTGAAGCATCCTGCCAACATCACTGTCCAGGATCACACATGAATAATGAACACTGGCACCCATAGAACCAGACCCCGACACCAGTCAGCATGTTCAGGAAAGGTGCGGAGAAAATTAGTGTGAGATGAAAAAAAAACATGAATTTTAATTGCCAATACATTTTTTACAGTAACAAATAACCGCTTGTAGAAAAAAAGACTGGACCCTCAAGTACTTTTAACCAGAATGAAAGTCATATGCACAGTACAGCAGCAAATCTTAGCAAGTTATTGTGGAAAATATGTCAGCTCGTAGAATACCCTTCTGTCCTTTCTGTGACTCAGATTTGCTTTTTTGGACATCAGTTTTTGAGCCACATTACTGCGCGTTCTACTGATAGAGATAGCAAGGTGATATCTTTCCATACACAAGTATGGCTTCAGTTTTCATGAAGTTCAGTTGAAGGAATTTGCAACTTATCCAACTAAATGTCAGGCAGGCAGTCTGACAGCAGAGAGGCTGTGAAGAGGTCGGGGCAAGGGGGTAATATAAATGCAAGTTGTTGCTGCCACTCATCCCATTACTATTTTAAAGATTTTTGCTTTGCACCAAGTGGCTACACGTTTAAAGAAAAAAAAAAAGCAAAATACTGTTGATACTGGAAATCAGAAACAAAAACAGAAAATGGTGGAAATACTCAGCTGGCCGGCCGTCATTTGTGGACGGAAAATTTTGGGTGTGAACCAATATTCTCCCTAAGGTGCTTGGCAGCAGACCAATCAGGAGGTCCTGCGCAGAGCGCTCATCAATTACTGCTGCTGGAAAATATACCACAGAGCAAATTTAAAGGGACGGCGCACCAATAAGAAAATTAGAGGGAACATTGATGTGGACCCTTCTTCAGAATCCAGTTCTGAAGAAGGGTTTACACCTGAAACAGATTCTTGTATGTTCTCTCCATAGATACTGGCCAGCCAACCTGCTACATTTTTCCAGCATTTTCAGTTTTTGTTGCACTTAAAAGAATTGCATTTTATTTAGAGCACATTGGGACATCCCAACTTGTTGCATAAACGCAATTTTGTTCTTCCAGCTGACAAGCCATTCTTTTTCAGCCGTTAAAATCTCACTGGTGTTACAGCAAGATAGTAAAATTTGTTTTAACTTTGAAAGCTTAACTTTTTTGGTGGCTACAGACTTTGCTGCTCTTGTTTTCCAGCCGATGTTATTTTGGATCAGTGGTTGGCTGAAAGGACTTCTTCCTGTACTTACAATGAGATGTGATTTGATCACTGTAATGATGATTGCAGGTGATTTGGAATGGCCCCGTTAATGGTAATCAGCCAGAACCCTCAGATGAAAACATGGACAGATCATCATGTGCAACATCTGTGATGGACGCAGATCACCACTTTTACCAATGTTTATGTTATTGGCATGAAATGATGCCTTGGGTATGCAGCTGGTGTGTAACTGAAAACCAGAAAATAGCATTTTCCCAACATTGACAGCTCTGGTATTTCCCGTTCTAACATTTCAGTAGAATACATTTCATGTTCGTTTTTTTTTTCCTGCCTTCCTGCTTAATGTAGAATTAATTCTGTGCAATGTAACTGAGGCCCACACACAATGGTCGATCACAACGCTGGCAGTTACAAGCTTAAATGGGGGAAGCCCCATCAACAAGAAAAACAATGGCCCGTAACAAAATCTTGGCCTCTGATAACGTAAAGCAAGCCTCCCTGATAAAGTGCAACATCCCCACTGACACCTGGGAGTCCCTGGCCAAAGACTGCCCTAAGTGGAGGAAGTGCATCCGGGAGGACGCTGAGCACCTCGAGTCTCATCGCCGAGAGCATGCAGAAAAGAAGCGCAGGCAGCGGAAAGAGCGTGCGGCAAACTGTCCCACTCACCTCTTCCCTCAACGACTATCTGTCCCACCTGTGACAGGGACTGTGGCTCTCGTATTGACTGTTCAGCCATCTAAGGACTCATTTTAAGAGTGGAAGCAAGTCTTCCTCGATTCCAAGGGACTGCCTATGATGATGATGATGATGAGGGGTCCGAAATTGACATCCGCCCGAAACGGTGTGCACCTACCGATTTCGAAGGGTTCTATCCACCCCGATACATGGGGTGGACAATCTGGAGAAATTCGGGTCTTTGTGGGTTATTTTGGAGCGGAGCGGAAGTGATCTCATCATCGGGGCTGAGGTGCGGGCGGGTCGGAGTGGCCGTCGCGTCAGCGCGACGCAGACGTGCCACTGATCGGTAACGGGTCAGTGTGTGCACAACGCGGCGGGAAAATGGGCGGGGCGGTCCCATACACCGCTCCAAAAATAAAGGAGGGCAATTTACAAAATGGCGGCCCCTCCGCGCCGACCGAGTGGTGATTCCTTACCGACCCGTGGCCACACCGTCCTTATAGAAAGGGGCAATTTTGGCTCCTTACTCCATTATTTTCACTCTTGTGAGAATGACACTTTACACACCTTTTATTATTTTCTGCCATAAGATGGGTGAGGATCTTTGAAACCATATTGTAGAAAATTCAGCTATAATAAACTGCGCAGGTTTATCGGTACATTGACCTAGATTTTCCCCAGTGATTTGCGTCGTTTTTTTTGGTGCATGCCACTTTTTTTGGCCTGAGTTTAAAAAATACAGGTTTCCCCAATCAATTTGCACCAGCGTAGCTCAGTTAGTTACGATTTTTTTAGGTTAGGTTTTTTTTCCAAGTCAAACATGCCACCCGTGCCAATTCTGGCCAGTTAGACAAGTTTGGCCAGCTCAGAGTTACTTCAGGTCTTCTTAGGCCTCTGTAGAAAAACCTTCTGTTGAGTTAAGAAAATTGGCGCAGGTAAGTACGTCAACGCAGCAGATGCCCAGACAGCAGCAGCAGGAGAGGTAAGAGAGAGTGGGAGAGAGGAGAGGGGGGGGGGGAGCCTTTTGGGTACAGTTAGGTGCGGGGAGGGAGGAGGCTGTTCGGCCTGGGATAGGTGCGGGGACCAGGAGGGAGGCGGCCGTTCGGCCTGGGATAGGTGCGGGGACCGGGAGGGAGGCAGTCATTCGGCCAGGGATAGGTGCGGGACCGGGAGGCCATTCGACCAGGGATAAGTACCGGCACTGGGAGGCCGTTCGGCCAGAGATAGTTGTGAGGACCGACACTGGGAAGGAGCCTGGGATAGGAAGCGGGGGCTAGCAATGTGGTGGTGGGGGGAGGTGGAATTTAATAATTTAATGGAGGTACGTTGCTGCAATGTTTAATGTGCTTGTGCTTGGTAAGTTGCTGTAATGTGCTTGTGCTTGGTTGCTGTGAGCTGGCTGTATGTGTCACTTTCCAGCCTCAACCCGCATTGTGTCCCTGGTAACCGTGGCAACCTGATCTTTTTGGTGCAGATCAAGGCTCCACCCCCAAAACTAAACCACAGCGAGGCAGCACCAAACTGAAGAAATCAAATGGAAAAACTTGGAAGATTTTTTTTTGGCGTACTTGGGCCTCAAAAAAATGGGCGTAACTCTTCAAGTATGCCAAAAAACAGCTTTGGGAAAAATTGAGCCCAGAGTTCTTTTAATTTAAGCACTAGCTAGGTTAATAGGTTAATGCCTGAGTTAACCCTCCCAATTCTGTGACCTCTATCACCTGGAAGACAAGGGCAGCAGGCGCATAGGAACACCATCACCTCCAAGTTCCCCTCCTGAGTCACAAAACTTGGAAATATATCACCTTTTCTTCATCGTTGCTGGGTCAAAATCCTGGAACACCCTCCCTAACAGCACTGTTGGGAGCACCTTCACCACACAGACTGCAGTGGTTCAAGAAAGCGACTCACCACCACCTTCTCAAGGGCAAGTAGGGATGGGCAATAAATGCTGGTATTGCCAGTGACGGCCACATCCCAGGAGCGAATAATTAAAAAAACACAAGTCGGAAAGTCTGGCCTACTGTGTTTAATGTTCGCCAAATGCTGCAATCCAGTGTCACAATTTGTGCAAAAGTGCAGTATTATGTCAAAATCGATGCAGGGCTGGCCTCTATTTCCAACTGTATCATTTTAAATCTTTTCATATTTTAAGTGATTGTTACACTTTTAGAAGTGATCTATTTTAGCAAGTACTGAGAAATGAAGTCTTCAATCAGTGCTAATAGAGTGCCACCCACTGGAAGTTTCAGTGCAAGACAGCATAAATATACCAAGTAAAAGTCAAATTGCCCCTCCCAAATAGTCATTAAGAGTGAGATTTCTTGTCATCTGGAAAGTTTATTTTATAGAGCTCTGTTTTTTTTTCTGTTGGACTGTTCCTAAATTGCACATATGTCTGCATCCAAGGAATCGTGGTGAAACCAAGCACAGGTCTGGAACAGGACAAACGCAAACACATACCACATTGGCATGAACGAGAGCTCACTCACCATGTGATTCGTATATGTTACTGTGTATTCTTGTGGCATCCGTCACTGGAATTATTACCACACTTGACAGGTTTCTTGCTGTGGCCCAAGTTACTGTAAGCCGTTTTTGCAAATGTTTTTTAGTTAACACAATTGTGCAGAGGTTGAATTGATTCAGGGATAGATTTCAGCTTTTATCCAGCAATTAGAGTTTTTATTAAAACTTTAGACTCTTTTTGCCTCAGAAATATTTTGTTCCTATACAACTTAAATAACATGTTTAATTTTCTATAGATATATCCATTGAACTTCACACTTTTGAGCATGATGGGAGCTGGACTTTTTAGTAAAATAAGTAACAGATATTGTATTAAAAACATCTAATGTAGGATCACGTGAACAAAAATAGTTAGTGGTGGAGGGAGGAGTGTAATTTAGATAAACTATGTTTTCTAAAATGATATTAATGGTGTGAAGTTTACAAATACAGACAAAATGTTCATTATCACCTATTAATTTGGTACCTACATAATGGCCTGTAATTTGCGGTCAGCGGTGAAGAAAGCTGCCCACAAAGATCTAGCTGGCGTGAATTTCTGCTCTCCTGACATTAGTTTGAATCTGGCACCAATCAAGGAAATCTGCAGCATCCAGAAACAGCGATGTCATCAAGCAGGCTAAACAATCAATCACATTGAAGCATTTTCACAGATAGCAAACCAGGAAGTAAAATGCACAGATTATAATTTACTTTTTATAAATTTTACAGAGAGCAAAATACATTTTGGGACGTACACATAGGATTAAGGTAGAAGCTGAAATATAAACTTGAAAAATATATATTATTTTAAAAACCATATTAATGGAAAACTTTGACATTCCACAAATCAATATTAGTTTTCAGAGCCAGAACAGTTGTTCAGCAGTCAATACGCTGTTAAAAACCCAGTAACACCAATTCCAACAAGGTTTAGTTTTTTTCGGGAGGGGCTTTAACAGCAGGCCACATTGTCCGCATGCCAGACAAGAGACTCCCAAAGCAAGCGCTCTACTCGGAACTCCCTCACAGCAAACGAGCCAAAGGTAGGCAGAGGAAACGTTGCAAGAGCACCTTCAAAGCCTCCCTGATAAAGTGCAACATCCCCACCAACACCTGGGAGTCCCTGGCCAAAGAACGCCTTAAGTGGAGGAAGTGCATCCGGGAGGGCGCTGAGCGCCTTGAGTCTCATCGCCGACAGCATGCAGAAATCAAGCGCAGGCAGCAGAAAGAGCGTGCGGCAAATCTCTCCCACCCTACCTTACCCTCAACGACTGTCAGTCCCACCTGTGACAGAGATGTGGCTCTCATCTTGGACTGTTCAGCCACCTCAGGACTCATTTTTAAGAGTGGAAGCAAATCTTCCTCGATTCCGAGGGACTGCCTATGATGATGAAAAGGGGAAGATTTCGTCCTTCTGTGTGATTTGAATTGATTGCAGGCTCCAGGGAGTTTGACAGTGCAACCTGCGGAGGAGCAAGGAATGACTGACAACAACTTCTGGAGTCAGCGTTCGCGCATGCGCTGACGGCAGATATTGCTGTCACTTTCAGAGAAGTAACAATGGTGAACGTTGACAGTTTCGCAGACATTACCATTGTGAAATCCAAGCCACGGTCTCTAATGTTCAGAAGACTTTGTTTCCTTTTGTTCTGGTTTCTTCTGGTCTAACTTAATTGCAAATATACCTCAATGTTGCTCACCCTGGAAAAGAGGAGCTTACTGACTATAGTTATATGTTCTCACCGAGATAAGCACTTTGCTATTTTAGTAAAATTAAGCTATTGAGCAGCGGAAAGTTCAGGGGAGAGGGGATGGGAATTGTAGAGCTTTCGGAAGTTACAGAGAAAAGGGAGGGGAAAAGCCACAAAGGGATTTAGACATCAGGTTAAGAATTTTAAATTGTTCACGTTTGTGGACCAGGAACCAATATTAGGTCAGCGGTCAGGAGTGCTAGACGACCGGGACTTGGTGCAGGACAGGAAATAGGCAGCAAAGTTTTGGAGGTTTTGCTCAGGTTTAGAGCATGGCGGTTGTCCAGGAGAGTATTAGAATAATCAAAGACAAGGGCATGGGTGAATGTTTCAGCAGCAGATGGACTAAGGCAGAGGTGGAGACGGGTGATGGTATGGAGTTGGAAGTAGTTGGCCTTTGTGACTGTTTTCTGTTAGTTGGCCAATCCTCTCTCCATGCTAATATATTACCCCTAACCCCATGAGCTCTTATCTTGTGCATTTTTATGTGGCACCTTATCGAATGCCTTCTGGAAATCCACATACACCACATCCACTGGTTCCCCCTTATCCACCCTGCTCGTTACATCCTCAAAGAACTCCAGCAAATTTGTCAAACACGATTTCTGTTTCATACAATCAAGCAGAGTCAGCATGGTTCTATTATGATTTTCTAAATGTCCTACTATTTCCTTAATAATGGACTCCAGCATTTTCCCACTTACAGATGTTAGGCTAACTGGTCTATAGTTTCTTGCTTTCTGTCTCCCTCCTTTCTTGCATAGGTGCGTTACAGTTGCAGTTTTCCAATCTACTGGGACCTCTCCAGAATCCAGGGAATTTTGGTAGATTACAACCAATGCATCCACTATCTCTGCAGCCACTTCTTTTAAGACCTTTGGATGCAGGCCATCAGGTCCAGGAGACTTGTCCACCTTTAGTCCCAATAGTTTGCCTTGTACTTTTTCTCTAGTGCTAGTGATTGTTTTAAGTTCCTCCCTCCGTATAGCCCTTGATTATCGATTATTATTGGGATGTTTTTAGTGTCTTCTGCCGTGAAGACCGATACAAAATATCTGTTCAAAGTGTCTGCCATTTTCCTGTTTCCCATTATTAATTCCCCAGTCTCATCCTCTAAGGGGCCAACATTTACTTTAGCTACTCTCTTCCTTTTTATATACCTGTAGAAGCTCTTACTGTCTGTTTCCATATTTCTTGCTAGTTTACTCTCATAATCTATCTTCTCTCTCTTTATTTTTTTTTAGTCGTCCTTTGCTGGTTTCTAAAAATTTCCCAATCCTCTGGCCTACCACTAATCTTTGCAACATTTTATGCCTTTGTTTTCAATTTGATACCATCCTTAACTTCCTTAGATAGCCACGGATGGTTCATCCTTCTCTTAGAGTCTTTCCTTCTCACTGGAATATATCTTTGAGAGTTATGAAATATTTCCTTAAATATCTGCCATTGCTTCTCTACCATCTTACCCTTTAATCTATTTTCCCAGTCCACTTTAGCCAACTCTGTCTTTTACCTTTGTAATTACCTTTAAGTTCAGGACACTAGTTAGAAATTTATGTTTCTCATCCTCAAACTGAATTTGAAATTCTAACATGCTATGATGACTCTTCCCCAGAGGATCCCTTACTTTAAGATCATTAATTAATCCTATCTCATTACACATTACCAGATGTAAAATAGTCTGCTCCCTGGTTAGTTCCATAACATATTGTTCTAAGAAACCATCCAGAAAACACTCTATGAACTCGTCCTCAAGGCTACCTTTGCCAATTTGATTTGTCCAATCTAAACGAAGATTAAAATCGCCTATGATTATTGCAGTACCTTTCTTACAAGTCCCCATTATTTCTTGATTTATACTCTGTCCAACAGTGTACCTACTGTTAGGGGGCCTATAGATCACTCCCACCAGTGAATTTCCCTTATTATTTCTTATCTGGTTAGTGTGCTGACGTGGATTGAGAACTGGTTGGCAGACAGGAAGCAAAGAGTAGGAGTAAATGGGTACTTTTCAGAATAGCAGGCAGTGACTAGTGGGATACCGCAAGGTTCTGTGCTGGGGCCCCAGCTGTTTACATTGTACATTAATGATTTAGACGAGGGGATTAAATGTAGTATCTCCAAATTTGCGGATGACACTAAGTTGGGTGGCAGTGTGAGCTGCGAGGAGGATGCTATGAGGCTACAGAGTGACTTGGATAGGTTAGGTGAGTGGGCAAATGCATGGCAGATGAAGTATAATGTGGATAAATGTGAGGATATCCACTTTGGTGGTAAAAACAGAGAGACAGACTATTATCTGAATGGTGACAGATTAGGAACAGGGGAGGTGCAACGAGACCTGGGTATCATGGTACATCGGTCATTGAAGGTTGGCATGCAGGTACAGCAGGCGGTTAAGAAAGCAAATGGCATGTTGGCCTTCATAGCGAGGGGATTTGAGTACAGGGGCAGGGAGGTGTTACTACAGTTGTACAGGGCCTTGGTGAGGCCACATCTGGAGTATTGTGTACCGTTTTGGTCTCCTAACTTGAGGAAGGACATTCTTGCTATTGAGGGAGTGCAGCGAAGGTTCACCAGACTGATTCCCGGGATGGCGGGACTGACATATCAAGAAAGACTGGATCAACTGGGCTTGTATTCACTGGAGTTCAGAAGAATGAGAGGGAATCTCATAGAAACGTTTAAAATTCTGACGGGTTTAGATAGGTTAGATGCAGGAAGAATGTTCCCAATGTTGGGGAAGTCCAGAACCAGGGGTCACAGTCTAAGGATAAGGGGTAAGCCATTTAGGACCGAGATGAGGAGAAACTTCTTCACCCAGAGAGTGGTGAACCTGTGGAATTCTCTACCACAGAAAGTTGTTGAGGCCAATTCACTAAATATATTCAAAAAGGAGTTAGATGTAGTCCTTACTACTAGGGGGATCAAGGAGTATGGCGAGAAAGCAGGAATGGGGTACTGAAGTTGCATGTTCATTCATGAATGGCGGTGCAGGCTCGAAGAGCCGAAAGGCCTACTCCTGCACCTATTTTCTATGTATCTATGTATCTTCACCCAAATTGATTCTACATCTTGATCTTCTGAGCCAATATAATTTCTCACTACTGCACTGATCTCATCCTTTATTAACAGAGCTGCCCCACGTCCTTTTCCTTTCTTCCTATCCTTCCGAAATGGCAAATACTTCTGAATATTTAGTTCCCAGCCTTGGTCACCTTGCAACCACTTCTCTCGAATGGTTATTAGATCATACCCATTTATTTCTATTTGTGCCACCAACTCATCTATCTTGTTACGACTGATGCGTGCATTCAGATAAAGAACTTTTAATTTTGTCTTTTTACTACTTTTCCCTATTCTGACTCTAATTTCTGTGCATTCTTATGTTTGTATACTCTGTCCCTTCCTGTTACACTCTGGTTAACATTACCCCTATTGCTAATCTGCTCTATTTGCCTTCTCCTTCCTCTTTGACCTTTTTAATTTCCCCTCACCTGAACCTCCCCCCGCCCCCCCCATCCCCCCCCCCCCCACTATTTAGTTTAAAGCCCTATCTACAGCCCTTGTTATTCGATTCTTATGTTCTTAGTTTATAGCTGTCAAGCAGGCAGAGCATCTATGAACAGATGTTTTAGATTTAAGAAAGCAAGTGTATTCCATCTTGGATCTGCATTGCTGCAGTCTTAAGCTTTAATTTAAAGCTAGCAATGCAATATTTATATATTTGTCACAGTGCTGTAGTCCCATGGCCAACATAAACACATTCAGACTGGCCTATCTCATATTATATGGGACAGTAACAATGGCAGTGGGTTTCAGAGTTACATTAAAATATGCATTGGAGTGAATAGTTATTTAGCCTGGCTGCCTTTGCAATCAAGGAAGCTGAGTGGAGGCAGGAAACCCAGGAATGAGAAGATGAAATAACTTTCTAAAGAAAAAAAATAATAGCTTTAGCTGTTACACTTTTTTGGAATTCAAATTAAATTCAAAATAAGAACATAAGAAATAGGAGCAGGAGCTTGGTCATTTACTCCCTCGAGTCTGCTCCGCCATTCAATATGATCATGGCTGATCTGATCTTGGCTTCAACTCCACTTTCCTGCCTGCTCCCCATAACCCTTGACACTCCTATAGTTCAGAGTAACATTAAAATAAAGCAAAGCTTTCATAAAAAAGCAATGATTGCTGTGTGAGCTTTTCACAGCATTTGCATTTGTTTTGCATTTTGTGTGCAGATGTTCAGTGAGCCAGTGGTTTGAGTTAGAACAAGTAAAATGTACTTGGTGCTATTTTTAAATCAGATCAAGTGTTTTTGCAATTCAATTCATGAATAAAAAAGCCATTTATTTATTCGCATTGATGCTGTTATGTTCAGAATAAATCCACAGGACTATATCGCAAGCTCAAACTGTTGTGACCTTGGTCTCTTTATTCAGACTCCAGAGTGGAGAAGCAGCATGATGAATCACCTTTTATACCACTTGCCGCAGGGTGCACAGGTGACCCTTAGGTCTCCCACTGTTGTGTCCCTTAGTAGCAAGTCTTACATAATTGGTGAGGTTTGCATACATACATAACATCACTCCCCCCGCCCAAAGTCTTATGTGCAAGTTATTTGCAAGTTGAGGCAATCTGGCACCCCGCGCTCCGGGTCAATCGCCTGGGTTGAAATCCTGACGTGGTGGGTTCATCCTTGTGGTTGACGGCAAGGTCGATTGTGTTAGTGGGTTGCTGGGGGCCAGGTTCCTGGTTAGTGGTTCCTGGTTATCTGTAGTTCGCAGTTTGGTCTAGTCCAAGTGCGTTAGCCAAGTACATGGCTTCACAGTCAAACGCTCCGTTTTCATCTCACACACTCCATTCCCGCCCTTTGGCTAATACAGTGCTAGCGGCCCATCTGGGGCCCTGAACGTGGTCTACATCATTTATTCTGATGTCGCGTGAAGGAGCCGTGTGATGATAGTACATTCTCTGCTGTTGTTCTGAGTGATTCTGGATTCCAAGAATACTTTGTCAGATACATATACAACCGGTTGGTGTTCGCCCACTACTTTGGCTTGTTGTAAGGTACCCCAGACCCCATATGATAGAACATCATTGACTGCGAAAGAACGCTACATGGGTTACATAATGCAAACAACTTATTGGAAAGTGGTGGGTTCCTGGCCTTCTCAGAGGCCGTCCCTTTACCTTTGCCTCAAACCCAGTCGTCTTCCTTGCTGGGCAACATATTCCTCTGTTCCGTTGCGGTGATCTCCCGTGGTCTGGACGCGCTCTCGTCCCGTGGTCTGGACGCACCTTCGTCCCATGGTTTGGATGCACCTTTGTCCCGTGGTCTGGATGCACTCTCATCCTGTGGTCTGGACGCAATTTCGCCCGTGGTCTGGACGCACTCTCGTCCCGTGGTCTGGACACACTCTCGTCCCTGTCCGTGATGCTGACTGCTGCGATCTTCCTTCCCAGGGATTTTGCCTCTGGCATTCGGATTGTTTTGGCCGGAGTCCCACTCTGCATGGTCGACCTGGAGCCTCTTCCATTGTCGCGAAGAGGTCGTCGGCTTTGGGTAGTGGGTACCGCGTGTACGGCTGCTCGGTTGATCTTCACCTCCTCATGGTCGTGATGAGCGGCCTGTGCCTCGTGTATTAGCACTTCGATGCCTGGTTCAGCTGAAGGTGGGGGTTTGCTCAGCCATTGAGAAGGGGAGACGTCGTTTGCCGGAGAAGGTACGCAGAGATCTTCCCAGTTCCATCAAAGCTTCCCCATCCACCTTCTACCAAGCAGCGTTGGCCCATTACCTGAAACAATCCACAGTGGTAAATCATGCACCGCTCCCTCATGGAATACTCTTATGTCCGCACTACCAATAACTGGTATCAGTTCCTTGGTGTAGGTGCGCAGCTTTGCCTGAATCGGGATCAGCTTGGGTCGCTGTGCTTTGTCGTCCCACAGCCTCTCGAATGCCTTCTGGCTCATAACTGATTGACTTGTCTCTGTGTCTAGTTCCATGCGGACTGGAGTGCTGTTAAGTTCAACTTTTAACATTATCGGAGGGCTTTTGGTGGTGAAGGTGTATATCCCATATACTTCCTCTTCATCATCAGGTTGAGTTGCCTCTCCTGCTCGTTCAGCGTGATCCTCACTGGATTGGTCGTCCTCTCCTAACTCTGCCACGTGTGCTGGAGGTGCCCCATTGTTCCACAGCCCTTGCACACAGGGCTTGAATCGACATTGATGATCTCTATGACTGCCCCCGCAGCGCCAACATGGTGCTAATGGATACGTATTCACACCCACGGTGGACACTGAGTCACTCTAGGCCTAGGTCTGGCCTCTGCAGTCATGTGGGTCCTGCCCTGTACAGTTCTGCCTGCTGAAAATATTATTTTATGCACAGTACTTGCCAGTGAGCTTTGATTCTGTGAAGATATCTGTTTCGTGTTATCGCTGATGGATATGAAAGCTTGGGCTATCGTGATGGTCTTGCTCAGATCTAGGGATTCGGCAGACAGCAGTTTGAGAAGAATGACCTCGTGGCCAATTCCAAGCATGAAAAAGTCCCACAAGATTTCCCCCAAGTATCCTGCAAATTCACACTGTCCCGCAAAGCGTATTAGGTCGGCGACAAAACTCGCCACGTTCTGGCCCTCGGAGCAATGGTGCGTGTAAAAGCAATACCTGACCATCAAGCTGCTCTCCTTCGGCTTGAGGTGTTCCCTAACCAGCGTACACAGTTCTGTGTAAGACTTGTCCATTGGTTTGACCGGTGCCAGCAGATTTTTGAGGAGACCATATATCGAAGACCCGCATACGGTGAGGAGAATCGCCCAGCGCTTGGTCGCCGTCTCAGCCTTGTCCAGTTCGTTGGCCACGAAGTACTGGTCGAGGTGCTCAACGAAGGCTTCCCAATTATCACCCTCAACAAATCTCTCAAGAATACCAACGGCAACCATTACCGCGTGAAAGTTCGTGATCTGTTACTCGTCGCCAATTTGTTATGTTCAGAATAAATCCACAGGACTGTGTTGCAAGCTCAAACTGTCATGACCTTAGTCTCTATTCAGACTCCAGAGTGGAGAAGCAGCATGGTGAATCACCTTTTTATACCTGCTTGCCCCAGGGTACACAGGTGACCCTTAGGTCTCCCACAGGTGTGCTCCCTAGTGGCAAGTCTTACATATTGGTGAGGTTTGCATACATACATAACAGATGCCATATCTTTATTAACACTTTGGGACATCATATTGAAGGCCCTGAAATCTCAGAATTGGCGAGCCTTGTACATAAAGAAAGAAAGGGACTTGCACTTTCTCGACCACCGGACATCTCAAGGCGTTTTGCAGTCAATGAAGTGTTTTTGGAGTGTATCCCTGTTGTAATGTGGGAAATGCGGCAGTTAATCTGTGCAAAGCAAACTCCCACAAACAATGTGATAATGATCAGATAATCTGCTTTTGTTATGTTGCTTGAGAGTTAAATATTGGCCAGGTCACCGGGGAGAACTCCCTTGCTCTTTTTCAAAATAGTGCCATGGGATCTTTTACGTCCACCTGATGGAGCAGATGGGGCCTCGGTTTAACGTCTCATCCAAAAGACGGCACCTTCAGACTCGGAGGCGAGTATGCTACCCACAGCTGACACATACATCGGAACATGAGTAGGCCATTGAGCCCCTCGAGGCTGTTCCGCCATTCAGTGTGATCATGGCTGATCTGCGACCTAACTCCATATACCCACCTTTGGCCCATATCCATTCATGCCTTTGGTTAACAAGTTTCTGAAAGAGTATTCACAATGTTAAATAAATTCAAATGCGCACCACATGAAAATAATCCCAATAATTAACCAGAGAGAATTTCTTCATATTCACCTGATAAAATATCAGCTGCTAATTGTCTTGCTTTTACATCATCAGCCATCAACAGCTTGGAGCACCAGCACATAGTGTTGGCATAAAACTAAGCAAAGTGAACCCCTTCCCTTCCCCGCCGTTAGGGAGGCCTACTCGGATTGGACATGTTCCTGGAGGTTTGATCACATGTCATTTTATCACATGACATCTGATCATGTCACATTTGATCATGTGACCACCTCTCGGCGCACCCTGTTGATAATCTATATTTTTAAAATTCTTCTGCAGAGTACATGCCCACCCGTTCACGATCCTTGCTTCCGGTTGTCTCAATTTTAGCTCACACTTTTCTGTCAGCGCTAGTACTTTATTAAATGTTTGCTCTGTTACTCTTTCATAGCATTCTTGAAATTTTTGCTAAACTTAGCAGAGGAAGTTTTCATAAACATAGTTACGATTTTGCTGTACATAACAGTCACAGGAATTCTGTCCTGCTTGATTTTCCTTGCGACTCAGTGCTATCTTGTGCAGATAAGTAACTCTGTATATATAAAAAAGGATTCTTTAATACTCTTGGGAAGGATCAATATAAGCAGGATCACATTGTTCCAAGGCATGTTGTAAAGAGTCTGTACTGTCCTAAATGTCACCACTAACCACCATCATCATCATAGGCAGTCCCTCGGAATCGAGGAAGACTTGCTTCCATTCCTGAAGCGAGTTCTTTGGTGGCTGAACAGTCCAATACAAGAGCCACTGTCCCTGTCACAGGTGGAACAGATAGTCATTGAGGGAAGGGGTGGGTGGGACTGCTTTGCCGCACGCTCCTTCCGCTGCCTGCGCTTGGTTTCTGCATGCTCTCAGCATTGAGACTCGAGTGCTCAGCGCCCTCTTGGATGCACCTTCTCCACTTAGGGCGGTCTTGAGCCAGGGACTCCCAGGTGTCGGTGGGGATGTTGTGCTTTATCAGGCAGTGTGAATATGACACTCTCCCTCACAAGCATCAATGCAATTGAACTGTACCATTGTCTGCCTTTCCAAGCTGACTGCGCTTTACTGCAGAGTTTCTTGCGTTAGACTGGATTGCACTCATAAAGATCATTTCCCTTTGACATTAAATCAGTACATTATCTGACATCTGATCAGAACAGGACTCTAGGCTACAGAAAGTGAGGAATGGAGAATTAGTAAAAAAGGAACTTCACTTCCCTGTTATTGCCCCTTTGAAACTGACCGCAACTGCGAGCATCCTAACGTGCAAATCCGGAAGCTGCGGTCTGTTATTCACTGCTCCAACACTGGCTGCGTTGTTCACCCCTCCCTCCCCTCCCACCTCCCACCCAACCCTCCATAGCCAGCAATCCAATGTAATCAGTGAAACTAACGAAAACGTAGACTTTCCACGGTAATATCACTGTTAAATACCCCATTAAAAGTTCGATCCTTTTGGCATGGGTGTAACTGGGGCTTTAACAGCGTATTGACTGCTAAACAAATGTTATGGCCCTGAAAAACTAATTTTAATTTTGTGGAGTGTCAAATTTATCTACAATAAAAATTTAAGAAACTTTAGAAACATAGAAATTTATAGAGCAGAAGGAGGTCATTTCGACCCATTGTGTCCACGCCGGCCGAGAAAGAGCCGCACAGCCCTTGGTCAGCAGCCCTGAAGATTACATTTAACCTATGAACAATGACGGAAAGGCAAAGAGCACCCAGCCCAACCAGTTTGCCTTACACAACTGCGATACCCCTTATACTGAAACATTCTACACTCCATCCCAACTGGAGCCATGTGATCTCCTGGGAGAGGCAAAAACCAGATTAAAAACCCAGGCCAAATTAGGGAGAAAAAATCTGGGAAAATTCCTCTCCGACCTATCCAGGCGATCGACACTAGTCCAGGAGATCACCCTGGCCGTATTCTATTCCCTGCAGTACTTACCATTATATCTGCGCCGTCCAACGAAAGGTCATCCAGTTTAATCCCAATTACCAGCTCTAGGTCCGTAACCCTGCAGGTTACTGCACTTTAAGTGCCCATCCAACCATCTCTTAAAAGTGGTGAGGGTTTCTGCATCCACCACTCTTCCAGACAGCGAGTTCCAGATCACCACAACCCTCTGCATAAAGAAGCCCCCCCTTCATATCCCCTCTAGACCTTCCACCAACCACCTTAAAACTATGCCCCCTCGTAATAGACCCCTCCACCAATGGAAATTGACCATTGATGAGGTCTCCTCTCAACCTCCTCTGTTCCAATGAGATCAAACCCAGCCTATCCAATCTGTCTTCATAACTAAGATTCTCCATTGCAGGCAGCATCCTAGTAAATCTCCTCTGCACCCTCTCTAATGCAATTACGTCCTTCCTATAATACGGTGACCAGAACTACACACAGTACTCCAGTTGTGGCCTAACCAAAGTATTATACAATTTAAGCATGACCTCCCTGCTCTTATATTCTATGCTTCAGCCAATAAAGACAAGCATTCCATGTGCCTTCTTAACCACCTTATCTACCTGGCCTGCTATTTTCAGGGATCTGTGGACAAGCACTCCAAGGTCCTTTTGTTCATCTACACTATTAAGTGGCCTACCCCCTTTTTTTTAAAGCTCTGTTCATCTTTACTTCAGGTTTACCTTTTCCGCATGTGAGGGCCCCAATCATTGTTTTGTTCTTTAACATTTTTTTAAAAGGAGCTTATGCACCTCCTGTGAGAATTCTGCATTGTGATTGGCTGCTAAGACAGCTTGTTGATGTCACTGCAGCTCGCGCAAGGGATTCCCCAGAAACCTGCACTGATCTTAACTGAACGTCGGAAAAGGTAAACTTCTCGCCACAGAGATCGTGAGATCTTTGTGGGAAGCTAACTTCAGGGCCAGCGGTGAATGCCTTTGCTTCACCGCTGATGCCATTGTGAAGCACTCAATTAAGGTGATTTGAATTACTGTCTTGTAATTATCTTGAAAAGTTTGAGACTATATATCTCTTAAACTTCGGAAATCTATCATGTGACCTTGCAGGTGCTGTCACAGGAAGGTGACAGTGTGGTGACAGGTTTTCCGGAAGGATGAGATAAATTGGGCTGAAAGGCCTTCTTCATCCCAATGCGTCTTGTAATCTCGTGAATGCCAGCAAACAGAAAAATGTACCACGGATCACGTTTTAGAGCGCAGACGAAAAGAAAGCAAAATAAACGGCAGTGATTAAGCACTTTTTTTACATCGACTGAAAATTTGTTTGAGACTCTATTCGGTTGATGCAAATGAAATTATTTTGGTAAAGCTCGACACTTATCTCTCTGTGGCCACTTGCCTGGTGAGTAGCAGCTTAATGTAAATTCCAGTGATCATGTAATGTGTGAAACTGCATAATCGGCATTTTAAAAGAAAGATTCTGCTGTTGAAAAAAAAATATATACATTTTTTTTTAATTGTTCACTATTAACCTAATTGACAAAGATTTACGACTAATATTGTCTACCGTCTCACGGCTGAGAGGACAGAAAAATACCAGGCAACCCGCTGCGCCACTGGGAATGCGGTGGCGTTTCTGACCTCCGACTGACCCCTCCCGAAATCCTAGGGTCAGCAGATTTGCATATTTTAGGCAGAGCTTTCCCTCCTGCCCCCTTGTCACTTTGGTGCAACGAGGGTGCTTGTCTCTGTGGAGGAAGGGGGAGGTAGAGTAAGGGCATTGTCGGTGCGACACTTTGCCGCACTGTCCTGGAGCTGGCCAGGTGAAATGAGAAGAAACTGGGCTGAAAGAACGTAAAAACATCAGAATTAGGAGCAGGAGTGGGTCCTACGGCCCGTTGAGCCTGTCCCACCATTCACTATCATGGCTGACCTTTAACCCCAACTCCACTTTCCTGCCTGATTCCCACATCCTTGATTCCCCTGGAGTCCAAAAATCTATCGATCTCAGTCTTAGAAAGGCCAGCAATTTAAAATTGTCGCAGACTATTATGTCTGTAATGTACTTATTAATGACTCCTCGTGTTGTACTCAAACTGTCGTGACCTTGGTCCTTTATTCCAAACTCCAGAGTGAGGCACAAGCATGGTGGGCAGCCTTTTATACTGGGCCGTGCCACCAGGGCAGGAAACCCCCGGTCTCCACCAGTTGCACCCTCTAGTGGTGCCAGCATGTATATACACAGTGTAAACCTTATTGATAGTACATCAGGTAAACATAGAAAATAGGTGCATGAGTAGGCCATTCGGCCCTTCGACCTGCACCACTATTCAATAAGATCATGGCTGATCATTCACCTCAGTACCCCTTTCCTGCTTTCTCTCCATACCCCTTGATCCCTTTAGCCATAAGAGCCATATCTAACTACCTCATGAATATATCCAATGAAGTGACATCTACAACTCTCTGCGGTGGGGAATGCCACCGGTTAACAACTCTGAGTGAAGAAGTTTCTCCTCATCTCAGTCCTAAATGGCTTACTCCTTATCCTTAGACTGTGACCCCTGGTTCTGGACTTGCCCAACATCGGGAACATTCTTCCTGCATCTAACCTGTCCAGTCCCATTAGAATTTTATATGTTTCTATGAGATCCCCTCTCATCCTTCTAAACTCCAGTGAATACAGGCCCAGTCGATCCAGTCTCTCCTCATATGTCAAGTCGATCCAGTCTCTCCTCACAAGTCTCCATCTTATGCAACCACACAGTGACTACGCAGAGAGTACATCCATAGTCTGCATATACAACACAGACAAATCAGCTTTTAAAAAGCTGATTGCCCAACTTCTGCCTCAATTCTGTCTTGGCATGACCTGTATATCTGTGCAGAATACTTCACTCTATAGGCTACGTAAGGTAAGAATCAACTGAGACTGGAGCACCGTGGAATAGTTTTAAACAACCTGAATAATTTTATTGATATTGAGACACAACAGTTTTCCAGATAAATATGCCATACGACCTTATCCAGGGAATGCAACACAAAACTCAGAATTGATCAATTTGTCTGTTATGGAAAATGAACGGTTAATTTTCATCCTTAATGACTTCTTTGACTTCTTCTTCTGGTCTCCGAAAAATTATTGTAAACCTGTGTTTTCAAACTGTTTTTCAGGGTGAACAGGCTGGTGTTTCTTCTTTGTTGTCAAAGTTTAGCAGATTGCTGTTTTATCTCTAACCTTATAATTTGTTGCTTATCTGAAATTCGTCCTTGCCTACAGAGAAACAGACAGTCTTCCCAAAACATTTTGAAGCAATAATAAATCCATGAAACTTTTTGAACTTGGTCAAGTTTAACAATAGTCCAGCATGCTTTCTGTTTTCGGTCAAGTTTCCATAATCCTTGGCTGCAGTGGGGTTTCAATACAAACGATCTGTTCCTCGGTAGACTATGAATCTCACATAATAGGTTCAATTTTCGCCACCATTTGCCGCTGTTTTTTTGGTGTCTGCTGACTTTTTTGGAGCAATCATGATTTTGCAATTTTCCTCAAAGTTTATGCGCCGGCGGCGACTGTCAGTGCCGGTTTTTTATACGCATGATTTTTTGTGTCCACTTATTGCAGCAGCTATCTCCGACATAACCCCCCGCTAATCTCTGACATTCCCTCCCTAATCTCCGACATTCCCTCCCTAATCTCCGACATCCCCTCCCTCTTCTGTCCCAATACTGCTCCCATTCCTCCAGAGAGTGTTGCTATTTCTACTGAAAGACCCTTAAACCTACCCTCACCCCACCCATGGTGGCCAGGAGCGATCTGGTTAGCCAATGCTCTCCCTACTCATTCCCATGATCTGTCCTTCCCTACTCATTCCCATGATCTGTCCTATGTCCCCTGCATCCTGCATTTCAGGTTGAGCTCTCCTTCCCACTCTCCTCGGCCGTGGCTTGCTGCAACCCACTGGGACCCGCAGCCTCAGACTCAAGTCCATTATTAAGGAAGCAGTAGCGGGACATTTGGAAAAGCATAATTCAATCAAGCAGAGTCAGCATGGTTTTATGAAAGGGAAGTCATGTTTGACAAATTTGCTGGAGTTCTTTGAGGATGTAACGAGCAGGTTGGATAAAGGGGAGCCAATAGATGTGGTGTATTTGGATTTCCCGAAGGCATTAGATAATGTGCCACATAAAAGGTTACTATACAAGATAAAAGTCATGGGATTGGAGGTAATATATTAGCATGGATTGGCTAACAGAAAACAGAGTCGGGATAAATGGGTAATTTTCCAGTTGGAAAACAGTAACTAGTGGGGTGCTGCAGGGATCGGTGCTGGTGCCTCAACTATTTACAATCTATATTAATGGCCCTGAAATTCCGATGTCCCCGGTCAGTACGAAGTTTCTACGGATCCGGGAAGGCATCGGAAAATCCAGGTTTCAGCGCGCAATGCGCATGCGGTGGAAACCGGCTTTTCCGATCTGTCAAGTTTCTGGCTTGGCAGATCTCCTGCATATCGGGAGCGAGGACACTTGCGAATATCTTGCCCAGCAAATGTCCTTTAAAATCTTGCACCTGGAAAAAGCAGGCGGATAGCCTACTTTTACATGCTCAAGTGTTTAAAAATACACAGAAACATTTTAAAATAAAGTTATAAAAACACATTTTATTTTTAAAAACCCCACTACAGTAAGTTTATTTTAAGGCTTAATTAAAAAAACTTCTTAAAAAGTCGTGAAAATATTTTTTTATTAGAACTTTAATTTAAATGAATGTTAAATATGTAGTTTATTTTCTATAATGTGTTTTGGGTGTTTCTGGGGGGGGGTTCTCATTCATAGTAATAGGAGTTCCGGACTTACGGAACTCGTATTACTATGAATGAGAAAATAATACTACACATGATTGGCTGCTGTCCCCAGCTCTCGGCCTGTGCACATCCCCACGTGTACGCGCTGCGACGCACAGTCATGAGAGGCCTCAGGCTCGGAAATTCCAGCGGGCGCAGCAGCAACAGGTAAGTGCGCATCTTTTTTCCCTACTTCACTCGTTTGCCCGCGGGAAGCTGTCAATCCGAATTTCAGGCCGAACAACTTGTATGAAGGCACCGAGTGTAATGAAGCCAAGTTTGCTGATGATTTCTTTCATGGTGGGGCGTATAAGGGATAGCCGGGTTTTGAGCGTCCTTTTCATTAGCAGCTCTGTGGGTGGAACCCCTGTGAGCGAGTGTGGTCGGGATCTATAGGACAACAGGAGACGTGATAAGTGGGTTTGTAGGGAACCCCCTTGGATTCTGAGCATCCCCTGTTTGATTATCTGCACTGCTTGTTCTGCCTGGCCGTTTGAGGCCGGCTTGAACGGTGCCGTTCTGACATGGTTGATAACATTTCCTGCCATGAAGTCCTGGAATTCAGTGCTTGTGAAGCAAGGTCCATTGTCGCTGACCAAGACATCCGATAGACCTTGGGCGGCGAACATTGCCTGTAGACTTTCTACCGTGGCAGAGGATGTGCTTGAATTTAAAATGACACACTCGATCCATTTGGAGTAGGCGTCTACTACAACCAAAAACATTTTTCCCATGAAAGGACCTGCGTAGTCCACATGGATGCGTGACCGAAGCTTGGCGGGCACACGTGTTGCACCTGCGAACACAAAGTTCCAGATCTGCGTCTATCCCTGGCCACCAAATGTGTGACCTAGCAATTGCCTTCATCATGACAATGCCCGTGTGCTCATTGTGGAGTTCTCTGATGAATACCTCTCTGCCCATCTGGGGCATGACTATGCGGTTTCCCCACAGTAGGCAATCGGCCTGAATCGAGAGTTCATCCCTGCGCCTGTGAAATGGTTTAAATTCCTCAGGGCATGCCCTGTACGTGGCTGCCCAGTCCCCATTCAGGACACATTTCTTGACTAGAGACAATAGCGGGTCTCTATTTGTCCAGACTTTAATCTGACGGGCTGTCACGGGTGAGCCTTCGCTTCCGAAAGCTTCAACAGCCATGACCATCTCAGCACCATGCTCGGTAGCCCCCTCAGTGGTGGCTAGTGGGAGCCTGCTGAGTGCATCGGCGCAGTTTTCGGTGCCCGGTCTGTGCCGAATTGTATAGTCATAGGCGGCTAACGTGAGTGCCCACCTCTGTATGCGGGCCGATGCGTTTGTATTTATGGCCTTGTTGTTGGCCAAAAGAGACGTTAGGGGTTTGTGATCTGTCTCCAGCTCAAATTTCCTGCCAAACAAGTACTGGTGCATTTTCTTTACTGCATATACACATGCGAGCGCTTCCTTTTCTACCATCCCGTAACCCCTTTCTGCCTGAGACAGACTCCTGGATGCATAAGCTACCGGCTGTAACTGACCCTTGACATTGACATGCTGCAACACACACCCGACACCATAGGGCGACGCATCGCACGTTAACACAAGTTTCTTACATGGGTCATATAGCGTTAACAGATTGTTGGAACATAACAAATTGCGTGCTCTATTAAAAGCCCTTTCCTGGCTGTCTCCCCAGACCCAATCGTGACCTTTGCATAGGAGCATGTGTAGCTGCTCTAGCAGCGTGCTCAATTTGGGAAGAAAGTTACCAAAATAGTTCAGGAGCCCCAGGAACGAACGCAGCTCCGTCGTGTTACAGGGTCTGGGTGCTCTCTGGATCGCTTCCGTCTTGGACGCAGTAGGGCTGATCCCGTCTGCTGCTACCCTCATCCCCAGGAATTCTACCTCTGGAGCTAGGAAGACGCACTTCGCCTTTTTCAGTCGCAGCCCTACCTGGTCCAGTCTGCGTAGCACCTCCTCCAAGTTGTGGAGGTGTTCTTCAGTATCATAACCTGTGATGAGGATGTCGTCCTGAAAAACCACAGTCCCTGGAATCGACTTGAGGAGGCTTTCCATATTTCGTTGGAAGATCGCGCGGCCGAGCAAATCCCGAACGGACATCTGTTGTACTCAAACAACCCCTTGTGTGTCGTGATAATGGTCAGCTTCTTCGACTCACTCGCCAACTCCTGGGTCATGTAAGCTGAGGTCAGGTCCAATTTTGAAAAAAGTTTGCCACCGGATAGCGTCGCAAAGAGGCCCTCCGCTCTCGGTAGCGGGTACTGGTCTTGGAGTGACACCCGATTGATGGTGGCCTTGTAATCACCACATATCCTGACCGACCCATCTGCCTTGAGCACCGGCACGATCGGGTTCGCCCAGTCACTGAATTCGACTGGCGAGATGATGCCTTCCCTCAACAGGCGGTCCAATCTTTTCCCGCATCACGTACGGCACCGCTCTGGCCTTGTGGTGTACTGGCCTGGCATCCGGGTTTATATGAATCACTATCTTGGCCCCCATGAAAGTGCCGATGCCGGGTTGAAATAATGAGTCAAATTTGTCCAGGATCTGTGAGCATGATACTCGCTCCACAGAGGAAATTGCATTGACATCGCACCATCCAGTTCATGACAGCAAGCCAACTCCTCCCCAGTCGTGCGGGACCATCCCCCGGGACAACCCAGAGTTGGCAACCTGATCTCCGAATCTTTGTGGGTCACGACTACCATGGCGCTGCCTAGCACCGGAATGATCTGCTTTGTGTAAGTTCGTAGTTGTGCGTCAATCGGCGATAATTTTGGCCTCCTGGCCTTGGACGCGCACAACTTTTCGAACTGTTTGATACCCATCAGGGACTGGCTGGCCCCCGTGTCTAGCTCCATTGATACTGGGATGCCATTGAGGAGCACTTTCATCATTATCGGTGGCGTCCTGGTGTATGAACTATATACGTGCTCCACATGAACTCGCTGAACTTCAGCTTCCAGCGATTTCTCCCAGCGTTCACTTCTGCAATTTCTGCAGGTATTTTGCTCATCTCTGCAAACTCTGGCTGAGTGTGTGCCTCCACGCCTCCAACATGAGCTGTTGTTTGAAACAAAAGGTCCCTTGCCAGTCGATCGTCCCTGACTGCCCCTGTGATTGTCCTTGAATGCGCCATTAACAGATGTTGATGGCCCAATTACTGACCGCATTGTCCCTTAAAATGGCGTGAATCGCTGTTCAGCTTGTCATTGTCTCTGTCGAACTCCCCCTCTGGGTTCGACTACATGTTGGGGCATGCCCGATTGCCCTTGTCTGCCTGGAGAACTGTGTGCTGCTTTAACAATGTTGAATCTCTGTCCCAACCATTCCTTAACACAGTACCTCTCGTCTGTTCTGCTAGTGGCCATGCTCGCGTAGTTTAAATCCCAGTTTCTCGTCGCCATTGATACGTCCTTACTGCACAGTATAAATGCACACGAGGCCCATGCTTGAGAGAAGGTCAGTCTGTGACCTGTCCTTTATTCCTGTGCACTCAAGTGATGAAGGTGGGTGGAGCTTCCCCTTTTATACCTGAAGGTCTAGGTTAGGAGTGTCTCCCACCTAGTGGTCATTGTTCTCACAGTGTACAACTTAGGTCAGATTATACATGGGTTACAATGCTGGTTGAATGCATGACAGTCCATAATTCAAAAGTCCAAAATCCTTCACCTGTTCCGTGCATTGTGTCGGAGCAACTGATGTGGAACTGGAGGAGGGCATTTAAGATAGCTGACAAAATCCTGCCAGGTCCCCTCTCTTGCACTGGCATCCCCATGGAAAGGGAGAGTGCAAGCAGAGCCTGCTCCACTTCCTGCAACATTTTGGAACAGACTCAGTAAAGGTCACCAACCCAACTGAACAGAACTCCCCTGCCTAGATGTGCAAAAATCGGGCTCCTAGATCTGAACGAATTCAGAGCTTTCATGTTTTCTCAGTATAGTTATACTCAGCAGATTTTTGTTGCATTTCTCCTATTTTTCTGTAAGTTTTTTTTTAAGTATTATTTTCCTTGTAGTGGAAATTAATGTAAAATATAATTTTGTCTGTCAGTTTCAAACTCCAAATAGGCAAATAAGTTGTTTGTGGTTGTATGCTACAAATGTTCCTGGCTGTGCATCTGCGTATTTTGACCCGTGTTATCATGTTCTGTAACTTTTTTGGGCAAAATTCATAGTTTCAAACAGTAGCTTCGTTTAGGAATCGAAAACTTCTAGTGTTTGATTTTGTGATCATTACAGACTTTTAGTCTCTTTGAACCTACAAACCTGCTTGTGCTGCCAGAAAAATGGCTGCAGTGAAGCTGTTGCTTGTTTTGCATGCTGTGGCAGATGTTTTTGATATATATTAGTGGCCTGGACTTGGGTATAGGAGGCAAAATTTGCAGATGACACAAAATGTGGAAATACAGTAAACAGTGAGGAACATAGTAGCAGACTTCAGGAGGACACAGACAGAATGGTGAAATGGGCAGACACATGGCATTTTCAATTTAATGCAGAGAAATGTACATGAAGTGATACATTTTGGAAGGAAGAATGAGGAGAAACAATATAAACAAAAGGGTACAATTTTAAAGGGGGTGCAGGAACAGAGATCTGGGGGTTCACATACACAAATCTTTGAAGGTGGCAGGACAAATTGATAAAGCTGTTAAAAGCTTTTGGCTTTTAAGATTCTGGGGCGTTAATGACGGTGGGGCGGACCTCAGTCAGCAAAATTGGGCAGCTGGGCCCTGAGTGTGGGGCGGAGCGCTAAGGGAGGCGATGCACACCTCTCAAGCGCTAGCTGGCTTAGCAATGCGAAAATTCCGAGCTAAACAGCCAGCCTCAGGACCCTGGGGAGTTGGGGGGAACCTGAAAAAAAAGCAAAAAGGTTCCCAATAAATAATTCACGCCACCACTACATAAATTGCAAAACAATTGCATTTACCTGAGGTAGACATTACTTACCTCACATCAGCTGCTACAGGTTGGACCGTCTGTTTTCGCAGGCGGTCCCAGCACGGCGCTCTACGCAGCGCTACGGGTCGGGCGGGAGCCAAAAATCGAGCCGGTGTTGCATCCTGGGGCGTTGCTCGCCTCTTCCTGGCGGTAATGCTCCATGCCCCGCTGAAACTGGCCCCAAAAACCCTGGCGGGACGCTGGAAGCTGGCCGCCTGCCCAGAAGAGCTTGCCGCCGCCACTGCTGCCCATCCAGGGTGAAAACAGAGGTGGCAACGAGCCGAAAATCCAGCCCATAGAGTGTAAAAGCAAGGAATTTATGTTAAACCTTTATTAATCATCATCATCATAGGCAGTCCCTCGAAATCGAGGAAGACTTGCTTCCTCTCTAAAAGTGAGTTCTCAGGTGACTGAACAGTCCAATACGGGAATTACAGTCTCTGTCACAGGTGGGACAGACAGTGGTTGGAGGAAAGGGTGGGTGGGACTGGTTTACCGCACGCTCCTTCCGCTGCCTGCGCTTGCTTCCTGCATGCTCTCGGCGACAAGACTCGAGGTGCTCAGCGCCCTCCCGGATGCTCTTCCTCCACTTAGGACAGTCTTGGGCCAGAGATTCCCAGGTGTCGGTGGGGATTTTGCATTTTATCAGGGAGGGTGTCCTTGAAACCTTTCCTCTGCTCACCTGGGGCTTGCTTGCTGTGTAGGAGTTCTGAGTAGAACGCTTGCTTTGGGGGTCTCGTGTCGGGCATGCGGACAATGTGGCCCGCCCAACGGAGCTGGTCGAGTGTGGTCAGTACTTCGATGCTGGGGAAGTTGGCCTGATCGAGAACACTGACGTTGGTGCGTCTGTCCTCCCAGGGGATTTGCAGGATCTTGCGGAGGTAGCTCTGGTGGTATTTCTCCAGCACTTTGAGGTGTCTACTGTATATGGTCCACATCTCTGAGCCATATAGGAGGGCGGGTATCACTACTGTCTACTGCCTGTAGATCATAAGCTTGGTATCAGATTTGAGGTCCTGGTCTTCAAACACTCTCTTCCTCAGGCGACTGAAGGCTGCACTGGCGCACTGGAGGCAATGTTGCACCTCATCGTCGATGTTTGCCCTTGCTGATAGTAGGCTCCCGAGGTATGGAAAATGGTCCATGTTGTTCAAGGCCGCGCCGTGAATTTTGAAGACGGTTGAGGAGGATTCTAGCGATGACTTTCCCAGTGGCCGACAGCAGGGAGATTCCTCTGTAGTTGCCGCAGTTGGACTTGTCTCCTTTTTTAAAAATGGTCACGATTATGGCATCTCTGAAATCTCCCGGCATGCTCTCCTCCTTCCAGATTAAAGAGATGAGGCCATGCATTCATGCCAATAGTGCTTCTCCGCCATACTTTAGTGCCTCAGCGGGGATTCTATCTGCTCCTGTTGCCTTGTTGTTCTTGAGCTGACAGGTGGCCTTTTCTATCTCATGCAGGGCTGGGGTATTGATGAGATGGCGGTGGGTAGCACGCTGCGGGATGGAGTCGAGGACATTCATGTCAAAGGCACTGGGTAGACCACAGCTGAAGTACTGTGTTCATTTTCTGTACACCACACTTTAGGAAGGATGTTGAGGCCCTTGAGAGGGTGCAGAGGAGACTTACTAGAATGATAGCAGAGATGAGGGGCTTCAGTTACATGGAGAGACTAGAGAGGCAGACTAGGGTTGCAAACTGTTTGAATGTATTCCATGACCTCCTGCCTCCAACAAGTCCATCTTCATGGTGCACCATCTTCCCATGCCAATTGGAAAGCAAAAATACTAATGGGATGATTCTTGACGGTCAGTTAAACAGTGATACGTGGGAACTGAGCTTTCTGAGGCACAACAATATTTCCGTTGTTAAAATCACGCGCTGCAATGTTTCAGCAATGTGCTATGCAACAGTGATGCCATTTTCCCTTGTTCTCAGTAAAGTCTAATCTTTGGAAGGTTAAAAGAAATGTTATTTGAATTCTATGTATAGCCGTGGTCGAGTAGGAACACTAAAGTGGGTTAATGCAGCTGGTCCTGTGCTGGTCACCTGATTCCATGTAAGATTGAAGGTTTGATTTCAGCACATAACCAGACAATGATGAAGGAGAATACATGGGGAGGCAAGAGTATGAAACTGCATTGCTGCAGATTTATAGACAAAGAGAGGCATTAAAAGTGAGAAAAACATGATAAATTATGTCTCCAGAGACTTGGCTGGCTTTGAACGGTCATTGGGCTTGCTTGATATTATGACGTTTCCCAGTTTGCAGATAATGATGCACATTAGTACTCCGTGCACATAATACTGCAGTCAGAACACTTTTACGATAAATTGCCATGGTCGTTTTTAGATCATTTCTTCTGAATTCAGTATATGGGGCCAAAGTTTGCCCACCCCCACCCCCTCCCCCCGCTTAAAACGGCGCAGAAGTGCGTCGACTTTGTAGAAAAAAAACCGCAGCGAAAACTTACCTCGTTATTCTCCCCGCTGCTGGAACGTCGCAGGCCCTTGGCGTCGCGCAGCACAAACAGTGGGCGGCGGAGCCAGGTTCCGGCACTGAAAACAGTGCCGGGACCTCTGCACATGCACGCTAGAGTATGCGCGCATGTGCAGTAGCTCCTTGCCCCCACAATCTCTGCAGGCTGTGTGGGAGGGGCTCGAAGCCCTGGCCCTGGCCGAATGGGCTCCCTCATCGACTTTCCCTGCCATGTTCAGCTCAAGCATATCATATCAATGACTGAATGATTTCCCGTCTCTTTCTCTCTGATCCAAAAGACTTTCAGTAGCTTATTAATGATTTAGGTTGCGGGCGAGACAGCAGATTCCAATTTGGGATGAGCATTAGACCAAAAGTGTCTGTCAGCTGTCAGCCCTTTGTTATGCTGCGGACTGACCTCATTCTGACTGTTGGTGAGATGCAGTGGGCGAGTTCCAGTTCATGTGCGCTTCAGTGTATATTTAGAACTCCAGTTCCGCCGGCAACTCATTTTTAGTGTTCGGGAGGGTATGAGCAGGTACGCCCACTTAGTCGTGAGTCGTATTTATTCCGTATTAAAACTGCCTGAAGCACGCCGCCCCTAGCCCTGGCCGAATGGGCTCCCTCATCGGCTTTCCCTGTCGCGTTCAGCCTCTTCCACCCCCACCCCCCCCCCCCCCCCTTTACCAATGCCGGGTTCAGCCTCTAGCTCCCCCCCCCCCTTTACCAGTGCCGCATTCAGCCTCCCCCCCCCCCGGCCCTTTACTGATGCCACGTTGAGCCTAGCCTCCTGGTGTGCGTCTTCCCGCCCCCTAGCCCTGGCCGAATGGGCTCCCTCATCAGAGGCCAGCTCCTAATGCTTTTCTGCAGTAAAGCTTTGCTGAAGGTAGGACTTCTATTTTTTAGTTGTTTATTTATTTATTTGTTGATTGATTATGTGGTCCTAAATTCTTGTTTGATTTACATTTAAGTTTACTCTTCTTCTGCTTTCAAAGGGAATTCTGTAAAATAGTTTGGCTGAAACTCTTATTTACAGGACTTGCTATAATGTATTTGCTAGTTTACCAATCCATTTTTCATCTAGTTGTTTAGTGCTTTGTAAGTCTTGGTGCTAGATGCAGGTCCTCTCAGCTTCCTTGTATTTTTTATTTGTTATTGAATGCTTATTTTTGTGCTTTGTTTAATGCTTGGTGGTTTAAATGTACTTATGCTTCTTTAATGTTGTTGTGAAGGTGTTTAGTGCTTTGCAAGGTCCTCTCACTCCCTTTCCCCCCCCGCACCGCCCCCCCCCAACCAGTCCTCTGACTACCTGCGCTGATTTCTTAGCTCACTGCAAGGTTTTTCTGTGCGGACACAAGTGACCACATACACTGGCCTAAGTTCGTTTGGAGTAATTTTTAGCTGTCTAAACTTGCTTAAATGGCCAAAATAGGCGTAAGTAGCTGGTAACGCCCCCTTTTGAAAAAAAAGGAAACTTAAAAAAAAAACCTAACAAACTCATTTACACTGGAGCAAATTAAATGGGCAAAATTGCGATTTTAAAGATACTCCCAAAAAAATCTCGTTGCTCCAAAAAAAACGGAGCAACTCCTGGGGAAACTTGGGCCCCATCCCCTTCAACCTGCCCAGCTTCATTCCCCAAAACTAAATCCAAGACCGCCCAGATCAAAATAATACGCTAATAAAGAAAGACTAGCATTTATATAGAGCCTTTCACAACCACCGGACGCTCCAAAGTGCTTTACAGCCAATGAAGTACTTTTTGAAGTGTAGTCGCTGTTGTAATGTAGGAAACTTAACAGAAAACGTCAAACTTTGACTGCGTTGTACTGATACCTCATAATATAATTTATTAACAAGCACAGGAGGCCCATCAACATCTAGAAAGAGAAATGACAGGTTAATATTTTGTTATATATCGTTCAGAACAGAGTCTACACTTGAAACATTAACTGTCTTCTCTGTACCGACTCTGTTGCCGGTGGCCTTGTTTGTTTTATTAATGGACCTTTTGACCATAGTTTGTCATGAGTATGCTATGAATTGAAACTATTTACAACAAAATAAATTATAATGTTTCACAAGCCTATATTGTGCTAAATGTGTAATTCCGAAAAATTTGAGAAGGATTCATAGACGCATATCATCTGCATTCAGGTGTGAGGGCAGTTTTGTCTAAGGACTGAAAAGGGATTTCTGTAATAACATATCTGCTACTGAGAGCACCATTAAGTGTTCACTGGTTGCATGCAATTTTGAAATATTACTCGAACTCATTCAATGAGAGAAATTTACAGAAAATGATTTTTAATCGGACTAAAAAGACTCACTCCAAAATTGTCATCTTGTCTGAATGACAGTGTCCAAAAACATGGGCATTAAGCAAAGAACTGGTGCGTAACCCTACCTCAGTGTCGGAAAGGGATACTGAATTCCGATGTCAGTCTTCTCTGTTGAGAACAAAATAAAAGTATAAAGTCAAGCAGAGACTACAATGCTTTTTATCAGGGAGTGAGGGTTACCTACATACCTCTTGACAAGTCAGCTGCCCACTGGGAATGCTGCACTGCTGCTACAGGGTCACCTTAGACAAAGGCAAAATACTGCGGATGCTGGAATTCTGAAATAATGTTGTCAGCACAAACACTTTGGGTCCAAGTTTCGGCCTCAGTTGCTCCTGATTTTTTTGGAGCAACTGGTGTAGATCGGAGCATCTTAGAAATTCAAATTCTCGGCATTTAGTTTGCTTCAGTTCTAGTCAGTTAGAACAGTTTCACTTTGGAACAGAATTTTTTTTTCAAAAGGGGGCATGTCCGGCCACTTACGCCTGTTTTCAAAGTTTCGTGAGTGAAAACTTACTCCATACTAACTTAGAATGGAGTAAGTGAAGATTTTTGTACATTCGAAAAAACCTTGTCCACACTTTAGAAAATTAGGCGTAGGGAATGGGGGCGGTGGGGTTTAAAGGGAAGTTTACAAACATTAAACACTTCAGTTTTACAAATAAAGAGCCATCATCAATAATAAATGATAAATACATCAATAAATCAACCAATAAATCAATCAAAAAAAATTAATAAAATTTAAAAAAAAAAATCAATAAATAAAACATTTTCTACTTACCGACTGCAGCACCAGGAGTCCTTCAACAGTGTGCTGGGATGGTCCCCCCAGTGTGTCTCTGTCAGTGTCTCTATCTGTCTGTCTGTGTGTGAGTGTCTCACTCTCTGTCTGTCAGTGTCTGTGTTTCTGACAGCGAGGGGAGGGGGATAAGGGGGGTGGGAGGGGAAGGGGGAGAAGGGAGGTGGGGGGGGCGGGAGAAGGGGGGGAGGGGGAGGGAGGGAGGGAAGGAGAGAGATGTAAGGAGGGAGGAGAGAGGGAAGGAGAGAGGAGGGTGGGAAGGAGAGAAGGGGGAGGGAGGGAAGGAGAGAGGGGGGGGAGGGAGAGAAGGAAGCTGGCGGGGGGAGCGGGAGTCGAGTCGGGTCGGGAGGAAGCAGGAGTTGGGCGTGGGAGGAGCCTTATGCACGCAGCCCCAGTGAGGCCATTCGGCCAGGGCTAGGGGCTGCGTGCTTCGGGCCCCTCCCACACAGTTTTGGGCACCTGGAGCTGCTGCACATGCGCGCCCACTGTAGTGCGTATATGCAGAGGTCCCGGCACTGTTTTCAGCGCAGGGACCTGGCTCCGCCCCCAACAGCTCGTGCTGCGCTGCGCTCGGCTGCAGAAGACCTGCAGGGAGCCGGAGAATAGGGAAGTATTTTTTAGGTGCACTTTCTGGCGTGAAAAACGGGCGTCCAGGTCCGGGCTGCGCCGTTTTAGGCACGTCCCGAAACTTGGGCCACAAATTTCAGAGCTGTGCTGGTCCTCCGTTCCATTTCATCCTTCACCTCATCCGAGGGTTGGACAAATAACTTTTCTTTCTCCCTTGCGGGGTTCAAGGACTGCAAGCTTCAACGACTCTTGGATACCCAGAGTGTTTTCCAGCATGTTTTTATTTCACCTTAGATAAATTAGGGGAAAAAATACTTTTCAAAAATAAAAGACCACGACATACAAACAACGATGGACAGGTAAAGGCCTCTGGTCCATCCAGCCGGTCCCACACAATTGTGATCCTTGTGTATCACTATATACACTCTCCACCCCACCCGAAACCATAACAAAGAAATTACTTTTAGGAATATAAATTTCCCCCAATTGAAAAAAATTATCCATAGATTTACACTTTCCTATAGTAATAGCAATGACTAGTTTAAAAAGAAGATGGTCCATTGTATTCTTATGGTTTTACTGAGTTATTTAACACATGTCTATGAAACCATCGGATTGTCGTAAAGACCCATCTGGTTCACTAATGTCCTTTAGGGAAGGAAATCTGCTGTCCTTATCTGGTCTGGCCTATATGTGACTCCAGACCCACAGCAATAACGATGGGTCATCGACCCTAAATGTTAACTCTGTTTTTCTCTTCACAGATGCTGCCTGACCAGCTGAGATTTCCAGCATTTTCTGGTTGACTCTTAACTGCCCCTCTGAAGTGGCCTAGCAAGCCACTCAGTTGTACCAAACCTCTACAAAAGACCTATACTACATGGTCTGCTGCGGTTCAAGAAGGCGGCTCATCACCACCTTCTTGAGCAATTAGAGATAGGCAATAATTATGGCCTTGCCAGTAACACTCACATCCCATGAACGAATAAAAAGAAAAGCGTAAAAATTCTCTTTCTGTCACTGTACCCCTTTATGTGCAATAAAAACATTATACATTACAATATTCATTGAAATGGAACTCTTTGTGGGTGGATTTGTTTATACAAATGACCTTCACAATAGTTAATTGCAACACTCATTTGACTATTTCTGTTAACTTTTGCATGGAAGCAGAATAGAAAGAAAGGAAAGAAAGTAATTGCATTTGTGTGGTACCTTTCATGACTGCAGGGCATCCCAAAATGTTTCACAGCCAATTAATTATTTTGAAGTGTAGTCACTGAGGGAGCATAGATTTAAAGTAATTGGTAGAAGGATTAGAAGGGAGTTGAGGAGAACTTTTTTAACCCAGAGGGTGGTGGGGGTCTGAAACTCACTGGTTGAAAGGGTGGTAGAGGCAGAAACCCTCATCGCATTTAAAAAGTACTTGGATATGCACTTGAAGAACCTACCAGGCTACAGACCAAGAGCTGGAAGGTGGGATTAGGCTGGGTAGCCCTTTTTCGTCCGGCACAGACACGATGGGCTGAATGGCCTCCTTCTGTGCCGTACATTTCTATGATTCTACGGTTCACTTTGCTGTTGTTTGGTCCCTAATGTTACCAGTTTTATTCAACAGATATTCACCACTTCTGTATCTCTGCTTTTCTAGAGAAAATGTTTTCATTTTGTTTACATGCTAGGATCTGGAGCAAGCCTCAAAAATAGCATAAAATGAGTCTATGGACACTTGAAAAAAATGAGCTGTTTTTTTTCCTTACAGGGAACGATGCTCCAGAAGAGCTGCAAAGACCAGCCTTTATGGATTATTTTGACAAACAGGAGAAAAATACTCAACCTCTCGGAAATTGTAACCAGAATCTGCAGGAGCCTTTCCATAAATCAAAAAATCCTTTCCCTGATAATTGGAAGGTACCGCAAGACGGGGACTTCGACTTTGTAAGTAGAGATTTTGAATTCAGTAATCTCCAGCTGAGAGACAATGTCTGGTGTCAATACTTAATGATATTCCTCATAAAATATTCTGCTGATGTGACGTGAATACATGAGAGCAAGAATCGCTGTGAGGGTCATATCACTCATGATGTAATTCCGTTTTTTTAATTTGATCCTGGGATGTGGGCGTCGCTGGCAAGGCCAACATTTATTGCCCATCCCTAATTGCCCTCGAGAAGGTGGTGGTGAGATGCCTTCTTGAATACTGCAGACCATGTGGTGAAGGTGCTCCCACAGTGCTGTTGGGGAGGGTGTTCCAGAATTTTGACCCAGCGACGATGAAGGAACGACGATATATTTCCAACTCAGGATGCTGTGTGACTTGGAGGGGAACTTGGAGGTGATGGTATTCCCATGCGCCTGCTGCCCTTGTCATTCTAGGCGGTAGAGTTCGTGGGTTTGGGAGGTGCTGCCGAAGGAGCCTTGATTCCTGATACCTGATATTTTAACACTTGTACTGACAAACATCAAGTTACAATTATAATTATTTTATGATCTTTTAGAATGCTTAGGAGAAACAGACCTTGGAACTATTATTTCCAAAGCTTTCCACCACTCGAGTTTTCCTCGCCTCATGTCTGGATCTGTTGTAGACTAATTGATAGAGTTTGATTGCCATGCTTAGTCAACAAGTCCATTATTGTTGTGTCATGCGCGTCAACATTGCTCGGAGGCGAGCTAGATGGACCTTGATATTTTTTCGTCTGACAATTCCTATGTTCCTATCCAATTTGATACCAGTACCTGCTTTAAAGCAGTGTGAGCCAGTCGTACCTAGTTATGCTGCCAGCTTCATATTTCTGTCTGCTGAGGCAAAGTGGCGCTCCACTTCCTGGCATTCAAATACTGTTTCAAGATTTAATGTTAGCGAAGAGCTGACGGACACTTGACGGGAATTTTCGCTCTGGGTCAAAAACGGTTCTATACGCAAGGAATCATCACCGGCACAGTGGCCCGGGTGCTACCGGCTAGCGCCGCCGCTAAACTCTACCGCAATTTGACGGGAGTCGGTAGCGGTGCCGCGCCTTGGCTGAGTAATCGTTTGCGTCCAGAGGCACTAATGGGAGGTACATGATCAGCCATGATCATATTGAATGGTGATGCACGCTGAAAGGGCTGAATGGCTTACTCCTGCACCTATTTTCTATGTTTCTATGTTTCAAATGACCCAAATTTCTCCCCTTAAATCTATTATCAGTCAAGTGATTACCAGGAAACAATTGTCCCATTCCTACTTATAACCCCAGTTTCCCCCTCCGTCCCATACTTCTAAACTTTGTTTCAGGCCTGAACTTCCCTATTGTGAGTCATGTCTCGCTGTGTATTCGCTCCCCACCTTGGTTGACCCCGGACCCCTCTCAGTTAATAGCACTCACAAACCCGTTGACTAATCTCTTACTTACCTTGAGTGCTTTCAGGCCCCTGGGCCGAGTGCCTTGAAGTCCCACACCCATCCCAAGTTCCTCCAGGCCCATGTCTGCAGTTTCCCCCCTCCCACAGGAGTGCTCCCAGACCAGTTACTCGATCCAGGACCCTAGCCTGCCCCTCTTCTGCACTCACCCGGCCTCAGCCTCTGACTGCCTCTCAGAAGCAGGCAGCCAGTTCCTGAGGGCTTTGCATCAGGTGAGAGAAGTCGACTGCCACTTTCTTTACAAGATTTGAAAGCTTCCTTCGGGCAGTTCGGTGAAAAAGGAACCAGGTGTGGAATTGGGACTAAGATTGGGGATGGATACTGACTCTTGCCTCAATCTAGCACAAACCCATTTCCCAACATTTCGAGCAATATTTAAAAAAATAGACCAACTAGGTGGGCGTGCACAGGGTATCCAGAGATGCCACAGGGATTGCGATCAGATCAGTCTTCTGGTCCGTTATTTGGGTGAAGTGATTTTGTGGTGGGTGCATTTGCCTACATCATAACAGTGAATACATCTCATAAGTCATTGCGTAGCCGTAAAGTGCTTTCGGGTGCCCCGAAAGGCACTTGTATTCAGAATTTTCTTCATAATTTAAAAAAGCAAACTGTTTTTATCAATATGGCATTAAGATTAAAGGGGCAGTGGCAGCATGGATATGAAATTGGCTGAGACATCGAAATCAGAGCGATGTGGTGAGTGGTTGATGGTCACACTGGCGGGGGATGTACAGTGGTGTCCCTCAGAGGTTGGTATTAAAGGCCACATGTATATGGATCTCAATATTATAGGCCAACGCTCTCTTCTGAGTCAAAATTTGCTTTATTTGAAGACTCCTATCAACGGAAGACTTTAAAATGCAACTTCTCTGTATTCCCAGCCTAAAGAGTGAGTTTAGTGCAGTTCCACATTATTCATTTCTCCCTCCAGTAACAAAATTATGGGGTAGAGTCTCCACTAGTGATATCAGTGCAATCCGGGCAATATTGGCCAAATCAGCACAAAAGATCAGCGAATTTTAAAGTGAGTTTCACAAAAACTACTGACATTTGTGTTTTCCGCAATCTTTTACGCTGGCTCAGGATCAGTATGCCTGGCTTAGGCCCCGCCCACAATCTGGCCACGCCCCCAGGTCACCATTGCAAGCTTCCGCCGATCGCACTGGTTCTGGAAGGCTCTTGAAACTGCGCTCACTTTCTGAGGCGCACAAGCACATTTTTAAAGTTTTTTCATATAAAAAATATTTAATTTACGAAAAAACTGACTAATGTACACCAATAAAACTATTCAATATTTCCATATAGATTTATAAAGTCATTTTCAGTGATTTTAAATCAGGTTACGCACCAGTACACCCTTATTAAAAATGTTTATTCTTGTTATAAACCCATTTTCAGCTATATTAATAAAACTGCACCAGGTTACCATATTAAGGAATACTTTCTAATGGAAAGAAAAAAAAGAAACATTACGCTCTATTACGCTGCCCGATTGCACTGGTTCATGGAAGATTTTACGTTTGTGATTATGCAAATGAGTTTTAGCAGAAACTTGAACTGTAACCTGTACAGCAAATGGTTTTTGAAAATGATAATTAAATGCACACAGTGTTTTTCAATTTGCTTGTGAATTTCAGTTAGTTCATGTTCAACGAGAGATCATACTCTGAAAAGCCTGTGGAGGAATGAAAATAACATTCTGTCTGAGGCCGTTATCAGGACATCAAATTAGCACAAGATATATTTACATATTCCAATAAAGTTACAGGGTAAACAAAATGCAAAATATATTCAGATGCTGAGTTTTGGAGAGTGATGTCTGTTCAATTGATACAAAGTGCAAATAGCCAACTACTCTATTTCAAAACAAATAGTAATGCACAAACTGTATAGAATCATAGAAATTTACAGCACAGAAGGAGGCTATTCTGTACTGTTAGTCTTTTTATTGGATCCTTGTTGCTGTTTCCTCTTTGCTGAGAGCTTCGGAGGGCATTCTACTCATAGACTTTACACACAGTTAAAGGGGAGGTCCGCTGCGAACTCTACAGCCACTTCAGTGGCACACACAAAGCCACCAGGGGTTTCAGCCGTGCCAGCAGTCTGGCATCCAAGAGGAGGTGCCAGGCTGTCTGTTGGCGGTCTGGCTGAACCAGTGGTCATAATTGTCGGCTCAACCTGCCAGTAGGCCGACAATAAAAAATAAAATGGAGTCGCCAGAAACGCCACCTCCCCTTTAAGGGTGGCAGCGCCGTCCAGCCACAAAAAGGGTACCGACAGAAAAAGCTGTCGAGGGCACCGACCGACGGTGCGGCTGCCCCAGCGGGGTAATTTCCAGCGGGGCAATTTGGGAAAGGGGGTCGGCGCCAGTTGGTAAGGGGTCGGCACGAACACGACGCAGCGGGAAAACGGGGCAAAAATAAAAGAGGGCAAGATCCAAAGTGCCTTCTGCGGTGATACAGCAGCCAATCCGCACCGACCCGTGCCCGCCGCTTTCAGGAGGCCACAGGCGTTATAGAATTGGCAATTTCAGCCCCAAGGTCTTTTAAGAATAATCCTTTCCATTTACTCTTTAACACAGAGCAAAACTTAATGGCCTTCAGGTGAAATAGTCTGTTCAGTGATTAACCCTGACAAATGTGGAGGATGTTCCAATTGTAATTTGAAAAAGTTACAACTGGCAGCGAATACGGATCATCAATCTTCTGTCAATGCAATGCCATTATATTTTACAACTGTCCAAATAAATACGCAATAGAATTTAATATTTTCAAGAAGAACTGTACAAAGATATGTGAGGGATTAACACTGCATTTCATAAAGCATGGTAATATTCACTTTACAGGTATAATTTCCGTTCTTTAATTCTACCTTACAGTAGTTTGGATTCAGTTAAAATGTTCCTTTTAATTTTACCGATCTTTTTAAAAAAAAAAGTGTGAATGCATTACTTAGTATGCATGGCTATATTTAGTTATAAATATTATTGTTTATGCAATTTGGTGCCTTATCAAAACAAGATGAATGATGTTACATAAGTAATGCAGAGATGGAAAGCAGATGAACACCATTAGCTGTATCATGGCCACTGTGAATATGATCTTTACCATAGAGATTTTTAACAACTGTATAGCTTAGTCCATACAAACCTACAAGAATTCAGAAGAATGAGAGGTGATCTTATTGAAACATATAGGATTCTGAGGGGGCTCGACAAGGTAGAAACAGAGAGGATGTTTCCACTCATGGGGAAATCTAGAACTAGGGGGCATAGTTTTGGAATAAGGGATCGTCCATTTAAAACTGAAATGGGGAGGAATTTCTTCTCTGAGGGTTGTAAATCTATGGAATTTTCTGCCCCAGAGAGCTGTGGAGGCTGGGTCATTGAATATATTTAAGGCACAGATCGACAGATTTTTGAGCGACAAGGGAATAAAGGGTTATGGGGAGCGGACGGGGAAGTGGAGCTGAGTCCATGATCAGATCAGCAAGGTCCCACACAAGAGATTAATGTGCAAAGTTAAAGCACATGGGATTGGGGGTAGTGTGCTGATGTGGATTGAGAACTGGTTGGCAGACAGGAAGCAAAGAGTAGGAGTAAATGGGTACTTTTCAGAATGGCAGGCAGTGACTAGTGGGGTACCGCAAGGTTCTGTGCTGGGGCCCCAGCTGTTTACATTGTACATTAATGATTTAGACGAGGGGATTAAATGTAATATCTCCAAATTTGCAGATGACACTAAGTTGGGTGGCAGTGTGAGCTGCGAGGAGGCTGCTATGAGGCTGCAGAGTGACTTGGATAGGTTAGGTGAGTGGGCAAATGCATGGCAGATGAAGTATAATGTGGATAAATGTGAGGTTATCCACTTTGGTGGTTAAAAACAGAGAGACAGACTATTATCTGAATGGTGACAGATTAGGAAAAGGGGAGGTGCAACGAGACCTGGGTGTCATGGTACATCAGTCATTGAAGGTTGGCATGCAGGTACAGCAGGCGGTTAAGAAAGCAAATGGCATGTTGGCCTTCATAGCAAGGGGATTTGAGTATAGGGGCAGGGAGGTGTTACTACAGTTGTACAGGACCTTGGTGAGGCCACACCTGGAGTATTGTGTACAGTTTTGGTTTCCTAACTTGAGGAAGAACATTCTTGCTATTGAGGGAGTGCAGTGAAGGTTCACCAGACTGATTCCCAGGATGGCGGGACTGACATCTCAAGAAAGACTGGATCAACTGGGTTTGTATTCACTGGAGTTCAGAAGAATGAGAGGGGATCTCATAGAAATGTTTAAAATTGTGACGGGTTTAGACAGGTTAGATGCAGGAAGAATGTTCCCAATGTTGGGGAAGTCCAGAACCAGGGGTCACAGTCTAAGGATAAGGGTAGGCCATTTAGGACCGAGATGAGGAGAAACTTCTTCACCCAGAGAGTGGTGAATCTGTGGAGTTCTCTACCACAGAAAGTTGTTGAGGCCAATTCACTAAATATATTCAAAAAGGAGTTAGATGTAGTCCTTACTACTAGGGGGAATCAAGGGGTATGGCGAGAAAGCAGGAATGGGGTACTGAAGTTGCATGTTCAGCCATGAACTCATTGAATGGCCTAATCCTGCACCTATTTTCTATGTTTCTATGTTTCTATCTTATTGAATGGCGGAGCAGGCTCAAGGGGCTAAATGGCCTGTTCCTGCTCCTATTTCTTATGTTCTTATAGACTTGTCGCTTTTTTCATTTGTAGCGTATATGGTAAAACTTAAGGAGAATAAGAACACAAATTATTACTACTTTTGTATCACAACAACAACTTGTATTTATGTATCGCCTTTATCATAGTAAAAGATCCCAAAGTGCTTCACAAGAGTGTTACAAGACAAAATGACACTGAACCACATAAGGAAAAATTAGGGTAGATGATCAAAAGCTTGGACAAAGAAGTAGGTTTTAAGGAGCGTTTTAAAGGAGGTAAGAGAAGCGGAGAGGTTTAGGGAGGGAATTCCAGAACTTTGGGCCTAGGTAGCTGAAGGCCCGGCCACCAATGGTTGAGTGATTAAAATCAGGGATGCTCAAGAGAGTGTAATTAGAGGAGCGCAGACATCCCGGGGGCAGGGAGTTGTGAGGCTGGAGAAGATTACAAAGACAGAGAGGGCAAGGCCATGGAAGGATTTGGCGGGAAAAGCTTATAATGGGATATCTAGTTTGGCTCTCCATTTGATGGCCTGTTAAGATGCTGAGTGGAGAAATGAGGTGCCTCTGGTAGCAAATCTCAGTGGGCAGGTTGATGTGACGTGTTCCATGGTCTGGGACTCAGGGCCACAGTTGCACTTCAGGTCGTCCCTCATCTTCCACTGGTGGAGCAGGTGGCTGCATCGTCCCTGCCCTTTGCGGATGTGGTTGAACGCCATCCACTGTCTTCGAAGGAGGTCAAAGCCAGGGACCTCTGCTGGTGGGTCAGTGATGAGGTGTTGGTTCTTTACGTCGCATGCATCCCACGATTCCGTCCATCTGGATAGTGGGCTGTACCAGCTGCATGAATTTTGGCTGCTGTTTCACAGATGGCCAGCGTGACATTTCCGTGGTGGGATTTCCATGAATGGGAAGGTCGATCTGGCACATAATTTTTTTCCTTCTCACAGAGCATGGTGACGTTGCGGTGAAATGCAGGTGGGCAATGTGTGACAACACCGGGAGCAGCTCAGTTGGAGTGGGCTTAAGTGTCCCTGATACTTTCTCATAGCTGCACGTCCACGAAGGAATGAGAAAGCTCCATCATACCGTAGAGTATGTACAATTCATCGATTGGGAAATTTTTCCCCCATCCTCAAGGCTCACAGCTCCAAATTAAATAACTTTCTTGCATCTGTTATCCATTCTTCTTGCAAATTTTAAGATCTGAAACATGTCTCCTTTGATATTTTGTTCTCCAACAGAAGTTGGGGTGAGGGGAACGGAGTCAGTGGCTGGGGAACGGAGTTTGTGGCAGGGACCGAAAATAAGAACAGAAGAAATAGGAGCAGGAGTAGGCCATACAGCCCCTTGAGCCTGCTCCGCCATTTAATACGATCATGGCTGATCTGATCATGGACTCAGCTCCACTTCCCTGCCCACTCCCCATAACCCCTTATCCCCTTATCGTTTAAGAAATTGTCGATTTGTGTTTGAAATTTATTCAATGTCCCAGCTTCCACAGCTCTGAGGCAGCGAATTCCACAGATCCATAACTCTGAGAGAAGAAATTTCTCCTCATCTCAATTTTAAATGGGTGGCCCCTTATTTTAAAATCATGCCCTCTAGTTCTAATCTCCCCGATCAGTGGAAACATTCTCTCTGCATCCACCTTGTCAAGCCCCCTCATAATCATATACGTTTCGATAAGGTCACCTCTCATTCTTCTGAATTCCAATGAGTAGAGGCCAAACCTACTCAACCTTTCCTCATAAGTCAACCCCCTCATCTCTGGAATCAATCTTGTGAACCTTCTCTGAACTGCCTCCAAAGCAAGTATATCCTTTTGTAAATATGGAAACCAAAACTGCACGCAGTATTCCAGGTGTGGCCTCACCAATACCTTGTACAATTGTAGCAAGACTTCCCTGCTTTTATACTCCATCCCCTTTGCAATAAAGGCCAAGGTTCCATTGGCCTTCCTGATCACTTGCTGTACCTGCATACTAACCTTTTGTGTTTCATGCACAAGTATCCCCAGGTCCCCTGTACTGCAGCACTTTGCAATCTTTCTCCATTTAAATAATAACTTGCTCTTTGATTTTTTTTTCTGCCAAAGTGCATGACCTCACACTTTTTAACATTATACTCCATCTGCCAAATTTTTGCCCACTCACTTAGTCTGTCTATGTTCTTTCGCAGATTTTTGTGTCTTCCTCACACATTGCTTTTCCTCCCATCTTTGTATCATCAGCAAACTTGGTTACATTACACTCGGTCCCTTCCTCCAAGTCGTTTATATAGGTTGTAAATTTGGGGTCCCAGCACTGATCCCTGTGGCACCCCACTGGTTAGTGAGAACAATGACTTCTACACAGTACATTACCAGTTTATTGCTACCACTGTGAAAGGAAATTCTGTTGTCATTTTTTGCTGCCTCTCGCTGGAATGGGACTCAGCTGTTGAAGTGGGAGCATAAAAATCATTAGATCCTGCTGTAGCAGATGTGTCTGTAGATTTCTATTAGAAAATAGCTGTTATGAAGGGCCTTGGCTTGCCAGAGTAATGCAGACCACATTTACAGCAGCTTAATGATGGCATTCTGCCACCAAATGTCAGATTACGTGACTTTAAAACGGGGATATATTCCTTCTTTGGATATTGAGATTGCCAGATACAGGGTTAATCGAGATTCATTATTCGTCTGTTGCTGCATGTTAGAGCAGTGATGAATGGGAGAACCAGACATGTATTCTAATTGAAATTAACGTATGTGAATGACGTGAGTTCCCATTTTGCATTAAGTAGTTGAAAAGGAATATAGTACATCAGTGCCAATTATCAGTATTGGTCATTTCTGATAGATTGTATTTAGTCGCAGCTTCCTCTTGTCCAAACAATGTGACCATATCTGGTTGTCTTTATGTATCTTATCCAGTATGTGCACTTTCCTCATTGTAAAATATTTCTTAGTTTATTTAATATTTTTGCATCCATTTCAAAACATATTTTAGTCCCGAGGATAATGAAACAGTTGAGTTGGAACAGAAGTCGCTCAACAGTAATTACTCTGAACATGTCGCTTTTTTTCTGACTGAGTCGGCCATGTAGTTTCATTACATATAAAGATTGAATCTTGGTAATGCTATTTTGTTGTATGTTTAGCTGCTTCAGAAGTTTCATTTGAAAGTTTCTGATTATTTGGGGGCTGGTTACCTGACCTTAAACCTATTTTGTTGTTAGTGTAACCAAAACAAGGTTTTCATTCTGCACTAAGTTGGGAAAATATTCTATATTTTATGTTATATGATTTTGGAACAACTGGCTGAAATGGGACAAACATAAGAACATAAGGAGCAGACCATACGGTCCCTCGAGCCTGCTCTGCCATTCAATTAAATCATGGCTTGTCCTTCAACCTCCACTCCACCTTCCCACCCGATCCCCATACCCCTTGATTCCTCTGGAGTCCAAAAATCTATCGATCTCAGCCTTGAATATACTCAACGACTAAGCATCCACAGCACTTTGCACAACACCAATTAAAAATTTGCATCATCGTGTTCAAAACCCTTAAGGCTCTCGCTCTCTGCAACCTCTTTGTAACCCCCTCCGGCTCTACAACTCTACAAGGACTCTGCATTCCTCCAACTATGCAATAGTAAGGAAGGAAATTAGCTTGGATGATGTGGAATCTGTATGGGTAGAGCTGCGGAATACCAAAGGGCAGAAAACGCTAGTGGGAGTTGTGTACAGACCACCAAACAGTAGTATTGAAATTGGGGACAGCATCAAACAAAAAATTAGGGATGCGTGCAATAAAGGTACAGCAGTATCATGGGCGACTTTAATCTACATATTGATTGGGCTAACCAAACTGGTAGCAATACGGTGGAGGAGGATTTCCTGGAGTGTATTAGGGATGGTTTTTATTGTGTTCCGAACACAGATGAGGATGCACACAGGGAGGTTAAAGTAACAGTGACCTCAGTCTTTAATAAGACACTCCAGAGTGAGGAACAGGCCTTAGGGGCTGGCTTATACACAGTGCTCCCAAGGGGTGCTGGGATTCCTTGAGACTTCAGGGGATGAGCTCCCTGGTGGCGGAACATAGGAGCGCATGCTTTACAGATACACAACATCACTCCCCCCACCAAAGTCAAAGTGAAAACTGTTTACAAGGTGAGGCGGTCGGGAGCCTTTCTTTCCCTGGTGGACCGCCTCGGTACAAATGTCTGTTCTGGTGTGTTGGCTGTGCCCTCGCTGGGCTGGCGTGTTATTGGCCCTGCAGGGCTGTTAGGTGAGCCTGGCCTTGCTACGCTGTTGGGCGAGATGGGTTCGATTTCCTCGTCCGGCGTGATGTTGTTGATCCTTTGGGGTATGTGTTGTGAGCTCGAAAAAGGTGGTGTCTGCTGTGGGTTGTTCAGGGCAGACTGTGAACCACAGCCTCGTTTGGTCCAGGTACTTTCTGCAAATTTGTCCATTGTCTAGTTTGACTACAAACACCCTGTTCCCTTCTTTAGCTATCACTGTGCCCGCGATCCACTTGGGACCATGTCCATAGTTTAGCACATACACAGGGTCATTCAGATCAATTTCCTGTGACACAGTGGCGCGACCATCGTTTACATTTTGTTGCTGCCGCCTACTCTCTACCTGATCATGCAGGTTGGGGTGAACCAGTGAGAGTCTGGTTTTAAGTGTCCTTTTCATGAGTAGCTCAGCCGGGGGCACCCCTGTGAGCGAGTGGGGTCTCGTGCGGTAGCTGAGCAGTACTCGGGACAGGCGAGTTTGGAGTGAGCCTTCTGTGACTCGTTTAAGGCTCTGTTTAATGGTTTGTATTGCCCACTCTGCCTGCCCATTGGTGGCTGGTATAAACGGGGCCGAGGTGACATGTTTGATCCCATTGCGGGTCATGAATTCTTTAAATTCGGCACTGGTGAAACATGGCCCGTTGTCACTGACCAGTATGTCAGGCAGGCCGTGGGTGGCAAACATAACCCTCAGGCTTTCAATGGTGGCGGTGGCGGTGCTTCCCGACATTATTTCACATTCAATCCATTTTAAAAAAGCATCCTTCACCACCAGGAACAGTTTACCAAGAAACGGGCCCGCATAGTTGACATAGATCCTCGACCATTGTCTGGAGGGCCAAGACCACAAACTTAGTGGTGCCTCTCTGGGCACGTTGCTCAACTGAGCACATACTCTGCATTGCCGTACACAGGACTCGAAGTCAGAGTCGATACCGGGCCACCACACGTGGGATCTGGCTATCGCTTTCATCATTACTATACCCGGATGTGTGCTGTGGAGATCCGAGATGAACGTCTCCCTGCCCTTTTTTGGTAGCACTACGTGGTTACCCCACAACAGGCAGTCTGCCTGAATGGACAGCTCGTCCTTTCGCCGCTGGAATGGCTTGATTAGCTCTTGCATTTCAACGGGGATGCTGGCCCAGCTCCCATGCAGTACATAGTTTTTTTTACTCGGGACAGCAGAGGATCTTGGCTGGTCCAAGTCCTAATCTGGTGGGCCGTGACAGGTGATTTAGAACATAAGAACATAAGAATTAGGAACAGGAGTAGGCCATCTAGCCCCTCGAGCCTGCTCCGCCACTCAACAAGATCATGGCTGATCTGGCCGTGGACTCAGCTCCACTTACCCGCCCTCTCCCCGTAACCCTTAATTCCCTTATTGGTTAAAAATCTATCTATCTGTGACTTGAATACATTCAATGAGCTAGCCTCAACTGCTTTCCTGGGCAGAGAATTCCACAGATTCACAACCCTCTGGGAGAAGAAATTCCTTCTCAACTCGGTTTTAAATTGGCTCCCCCATATTTTGAGGCTGTGCCCCCTAGTTCTAGTCTCCCCGACCAGTGGAAACAACCTCTCTGCCTCTATCTTGTCTATCCCTTTCATTATTTTAAATGTTTCTATAAGATCACCCCTCATCCTTCTGAACTCCAACGAGTAAAGACCCAGTCTACTCAATCTATCATCATAAGGTAACCCCCTCATCTCCGGAATCAGCCGAGTGAATCGTCTCGGTACCCCCTCCAAAGCTAGTATATCCTTCCTTAAGTAAGGTGACCAAAACTGCACGCAGTACTCCAGGTACGGCCTCACCAATACCCTGTACAGTTGCATCAGGACCTCCCTGCTTTTGTACTCCATCCCTCTCGCAATGAAGGCCAACATTCCATTCGCCTTCCTGATTATCTGCTGCACCTGCAAACTAACTTTTTGGGATTCATGCACAAGGACCCCCAGGTTCCTCTCCACCTCAGCATGTTGTAATTTCTCCCCATTCAAATAATATTCCCTTTTACTGTTTTTTTTCCCAAGGTGATGACCTCACATTTTCTGACATTGTATTCCATCTGCCAAACATTAGCCCATTCGCTTAACCTATCTAAATCTCTTTGCAGCCTCTCTGTCTCCTCTACACAACCCACTTTCCCACTAATCTTTGTGTCATCTGCAAATTTTGTTACACTACACTCTGTCCCCTCTTCCATATTGTAAACAGTTGTGTTCCCAGCACCGATCCCTGTGGCACACCACTAACCACCGATTTCCAACCGAAAAGCATCCATTTTTGCCGACTCTCTGCTTTCTGTTAGCCAGCCAATTCTCGATCCATGCTAATACATTTCCTCTGACTCCGCGTACCTTTATCTTCTGCAGTAACCTTTCGTGTGGCACCTTATCGAATGCCTTTTGGAAATCTAAATACACCACATCCATCAGTACACCTCTATCCACCATGTCATTATATCCTCAAAGATTTCCTGTAAATTAGTTAAACATGATTTTCCCTTCATGAATCCATGTTGCATCTGCTTGATTGCACTATTCCTATCTAGATGTCCCGTTATTTCTTCCTTAATGATAGCTTCAAGCATTTTCCACACTACAGATGTTAAACTAACCGGCCTATAGTTACCTGCCTTTTGTCTGCCCCCTTTTTTAAACAGAGGCGTTACATTAGCTGCTTTCCAATCTGATGGTACCTCCCCAGAGTCCAGAGAATTTTGGTAGATTATAACGAATGCATCTGCTATAACTTCCGCCATCTCTTTTAATACCCTGGGATGCATTTCATCAGGACCAGGGGACTTGTCTACCTTGAGATCCATTAGCCTCTCCAGCACTACCCCCTAGTGATAGTGATTATCTCAAGGTCTTCCCTTCCCACATTCCCATGACCAGCAATTTTTGGCATGGTTTTTGTGTCTTCCACTGTGAAGACCGAAGCCAAATAATTGTTGAAGGCCTCAGCCATTTCCACATTTCCCATTATTAAATCCCCCTTCTCATCTTCTAAGGGACCAACATTTACTTTAGTCACTCTTTTCCATTTTATATATCAGTAAAAGCATTTAGTATCTGTTTTTATGTTTTGCGCAAGTTTACTTTCATAATCTATCTTTCCTTTCTTTATTGCTTTCTTAGTCATTCTTTGCTGTCATTTAAAATTTTCGCAATCTTCTAGTTTCCCCCTAACCTTGGCCACCTGATACGCATTGGTTTTTAATTTAATACTCTCCTTATTTCCTTGGTTATCCACGGCTGGTTATCCCTTCTCTTACCGCCCTTCTTTTTCACTGGAATATATTTTTGTTGAGCACTATGAAAGAGCTCCTTAAAAGTCCTCCACTGTTCCTCAATTGTGCCACCATTTAGTCTGTGTTCCCAGTCGACTTTAGCCAACTCGGCCCTCATCCCAGTGTAGTCCCCTTTGTTTAAGCATAGTACGCTCGTTTGAGACACTACTTCCTCACCCTCAATCTGTATTACAAATTCAACCATACTGTGATCACTCATTCCGCGAGGATCTTTTACTCGGAGATCGTTTATTATTCCTGTCTCATTACACAGGACCAGATCTAAGATAGCTTGCTCCCTTATCTGTTCTGTAACATACTGTTCTAAGAAACAATCCCGTATGCATTCTATGACTTCCTCCTCAAGGCTACCCCGTGCGATTTGATTTGACCAATCGATATGTAGGTTAAAATCCCCCATGATTACTGCCGTTCCTTTTTCACATGCCTCCATTATTCCCTTGATTATTGTCCGCCCCACCGTGAAGTTATTATTTGGGGGCCTATAAACTACGCCCACCAGTGACTTTTTCCCCTTACTATCTCTAATCTCCACCCACAATGATTCAACATTTTGTTCATTAGAGCCAATATCGTCTCTCACAACTGCCCTGATATCATCCTTTATTAACAGAGCTACCCCACCTCCTTTCCCTTCTTGTCTATCCTTCCGAATTGTCAGATCCCCCTGTATGTTTAATTCCCAGTCTTGGACACCCTGCAACCACGTTTCTGTAATGGCCACTAAATCATATCCATTTGTAATGATTTGTGCCATCAACTCATTTACTTTGTTTCGAATGCTGTGTGCGTTTAGATAAAGTGTTTTAATACTAGTTTTTAAACCAGGATTTTTAGTTTTAACCCCTCCTGCAGCCCCTTTATATTCAAACATATTGTCCCTTCCTATCACTTGTGGTTTACACTTACCCCAGTGCTACTCTGCTCTGTTGCCTCCTGCCTTTTTCATCCTTTCTTGGGGTTCTGTTCATCTGAGCTTTCACCCACTCTAACTAGCTCAGAGCCCTCTCCTGGGTTCCCATCCCCCTGCCAAGCTAGTTTAAAGCCCTCCCAACCGCAGTATCAAAACCACCCGCGAGAACATTGGTCCCATCTCTGTTGAGGTGTAACCTGTCCGACTTGTACAGGTCCCACCTACCCCAGAAGCGGTCCGAATTGTTCAGGAAACTAAAGCCCTCCCTCCTACACCAATGCCCCAGCCATGTAGTTATCTGACTAGCCTTCCTATTTCTACCCTCAATAGTACGTGGCACTGGCAGTAATCCCGAGATTACCACCTTTGAGGTCCTGGCTTTCAATCTTACTCCTAGCTCCCTAAACTCAGCTTTCAGGACCTCACCCCTCTTTCTACCTACGTCGTTGGTACCAATGTGGACCACAACCACTGGCTGTTCCCCTTCTCTCCCTAAAATGCTCAGTGACATCATTGACCCTTGCACCAGGGAGGCAACACACCATCCTGATGTCACTTTTGCTGCCGCAGAAGCGCGTATCTGCTCCCCTAACTATTGAATCTCCTATCACTATAGCCCTTCCCGTCTTCTTCCTCCCCCACTGTGCAGCTGAGACACCCACGGTGCTGTGGACTTGGCCTTGGCTGCACTCCCCAGAGTCATCACCGCCCTCACCAGTAGTCAGAATAGAGTACCGGTTGGAGAGCGGGATAGCCTCAGGGGACTCCTGCACTACCTGCCTCGCCATACTCTTGTGTGCGACGGTCACTCATTCCCTATCCTCCTGTATCCTTTTAATCTGTGGGGTGACCAACGCCTGAAACGAGCTATCCACGTACCTCTCGTTCACTCGGTTGCTCCTCGGTGCCTTCAGTCCTCGCTCAAGCTCCGAGACTCGGCGTCGAGTTGGAGGAGCTGGAGACACTTCCTGCACATGTGGTCATCCCCGTTGTGGGAAGCATCCAGGAATTCCCACATGGCACAGGTGTTGCATTCCGTTTGAACGAGCTGCCCTGTCATCCCACTAGTTACCCTTAAATTACCCAGCAAAAGCACTGACTCCCACTACACACACTAAACAGCTATTTCATAATTTATCCTCTTATCTATTAGAACACAAAATCAAAGAGATATACTCACCAGCTGATCAGCCAACCACTTACCAGCTTGGCTGTGACGTCATTTTTTGATTTCTTGTCCCTCCTCCCCGCACTGCTCGCTCACCGACTGCCGCTGGGCCTTTGTAGGCCGCTGACCCCGGACTGCCGCTGACGCTGCTCCTCCCCGCACTCTGACGTTAACTCTCGATTTCTCACCTCTCTATCTTTGGCTGCAGCTGGTTGGGCTGGTCTCTGGGCCTTCGTCTCCTACTCTCGCACTCTTTATCAGCTGCTCTAGTGTCAGCACTGGTAGGAAAAACAAGACAAAACAGCACCTGCCACCCCCGCTTGCCCGAACTCACTCACTTACCAAAGTCACAAATGCCACTCTCTGCTGCTGCACTCCGTGCTCTGCACGAGCTGCCTCTTTTTAAACTGTTTTCAAACTCTTCCATGACCATTAACATGTCTGCGGGCTGCGCCATTTCCACCCCCGTGGTGGGCAATGGTAGCCGACTGAGAGCATCCGCATGGTTCTCGGTGCCTGGCCTATGGCGGATGGTATAGTTATACGCTGATGGCGCGAGTGCCCACCTTTGTATGCGGGCTGAGGCATTAGTATTTATCCCCTTGTTTTCAGCGAACTGGGATATGCGGGGTTTGTGATCGGTTTCCAGCTCAAATTTGAGGCCAAACGGGACTGATGCATTTTCTTTACCCTGAACACACACACTAATGCCTCTTTCTCAATCATGCTGAAGGCCCTCTCGGCCTTAGACAAACTCCTGGAAGCATAGGCGACAGGTTGCAACTTCTCGGTAACGTTAGCTTGTTGTAATACACACCCGACTCTGTACGATGACACGTCACATGCTAGCACAAGTCTTTTACACGGGTTGTACAATATAAGCAGCTTGTTGGAGCATAAAATGTTTCTGGCTTTCTCAAAAGCAATTACTTGGTATTTTTCCCCATACCCAGTTCTCACCTTTGTGCAATAACACATGTAGGGGCTCTAAAAGGGTGCTTATTAACCCCGGTAGGAAGTTACCAAAATAGTTGAGGAGTCCCAGGAACGACCGCAGCTCCGTGACATTCTGTGGCCTGGGCACGTTCCTGATAGCCTCTGTCTTGGCGTCTGTGGGCCGAATGCCGTCCGCCGCGATTTTTCTCCCTAAAAACTCCACTTCTGTTGCCATGAAGACGCATTTCGACCTCTTCAGCCACAGCCCGACGTGATCCAGTCGCTGGAGGACCTCCTCCAGGTTTTGTAGGTGTTCGGCGGTGTCCCGACCCGTGACCAATATGTTGTGTTTTTTTCTCGCATTTTTTCCCAAATTTTTGTCCCGCATTTTTACTTTCACGTTTTTTTCCTTGATTTTTTTCACCCGTAGTTTTTTCCAGTGCTTTTTTCCCCACCTTTTTATTTCCTGTGCTTTTTTTCTCGTGTTTTTTTCCAACATTTTTTTCAGCTTTTTTTGACGCATTTATTTTTCCATGTTTTTTCCCACTTTTTTTCATGTTTTTTTCCCACTTTTTTTAATGCCTTTTTTCCGTTAATTTTTTACACATTTTTATTTGAAAGACCACCGTGTGGGGTACCGACTTGAGTAGGCTCTCCATGTTTCTCTGGAAGATCGCTGCAACCGACAGAATTCCAAACAGGCATCTGTTATAGATGAACAGTCCCTTGTGCGTGTTGATGCAGGTAAGGCCCTTCGAAGACGACTCCAGCTCCTGCATCGTGTAAGTCGAAGTCAGGTCAAGCTTGGTGATCGTCTTGCCTCCTGCCGGCATCGCAAATAGGTCGTCTGCCTTAGGTAGTGGGTATTGGTCCTGTAGCGAGAAACAATTAATAGTTACTTTATAATCGCTGCAAATCCTGACTATGCCATGATTTTTGAGTACTGGAACAATCGGGCTGGCCCACATGCTGAATTCCACTGATGAGAAGATGTCCTCGCGTTGCAGCCTGTCCAGCTTGATTTCCACTCTCTCCCTCATCATGTGAGGTACCGCTCGCGCCTTGTGATGAATGGATCGTGCCTCTGGGACCAAATGGATCTGCACCTTCACCCTGGAAAAGTTTCCAGTGCCTGGCTCAAAAAGGGAAGGAAATTTGTTAAGAACCTGGGTACATGAGGCCTCATCGACATGTGATAGCGCTCGGATGTCATCCCATTTCCAGTGGATTTTGGCCAGCCAGCTCCTTCCAAGCAGTGTGGGGCCATCGCCCAGGACAATCCAGAGTGGCAGTTCGTGCACTGTGACCTCGTAGGTGACCTTGACCATGGCGCTGCCCAGGACAGTGATAAGCTCTTTCGTGTACGTTCTCAGTTTCGTGTGGATGGGGCTCAGGGCTGGTCTGAATGCCTTGCTGCACCACAGTCTCTCAAACATCTTTTTACTCATGATGGATTGGCTAGCGCCAGTGTCCAGTTCCATGGCTACGGATAAGCCATTCAATTTTACGTTTAGCATTATTGGTGGACATTTCGTCTCAAATGTGTGCACCCCATGTACTTCAGCATCTCCCTCCTCTCTCTGAGACTCAAAATTGCTTTGATCCACCATGGACTGATCTTCCTCTGCCCCGTGGTGGTGAGCAGGTTTTGCAGAGCTTGCAGCTCGTTTGCAAGCTCGTTGGAGGTGCCCCATTGTTCCACAGCTCTTTCAAACATACCCTTTGAAGCGGCATGAATAGGCTGAATAGAAGCCTGCACAATGTCAACAAGGTGTGAATTGCCTTGCATTCATCCTTTGTTGGGGACTCTGAGTCATCTGGGTCACATGAGTCCTGCTGGCAGTTGCAGACTCGTGGGTTCTGCCCTGTAAATTTCTGCTCGCAATCACAGTTTCAGTTAATTTATGAACATTGCTAGCACTTGTGTGCTGAGAGATTTGTTTGGTGTTATCACGAGTGGACATAAACGCCTGTGCTATTGCAATGACCTTACTGAGGGTCGGTGTCTCTACAGTCAAAAGTTTTCGAAGGATGGTCTCGTGGCCAATGCCCAGTACAAAAAAGTCTCTGAGCATTTGCTCCAGGTAGCCATTAAACTCACATTAGCTCGGCGACGTAGCTCGCCACTTCCTGACTTTCAGATTGCTGGCATGTGTAGAACCGATACCTCTCCATCAGCACGCTCTCCCTTGGGTTAAGATGTTCCCGAACCAGTGTACACAGCTCCTCATACGACTTATCTGTGGGTTTCACCGGAGCCAGAAGATTCTTCATGAGGCTGTAGGTCGGTGCCCCGCAGACCGTAAGGAGGACCGCTCTCCTTTTTGCAGCGCTTCCTTCTCCCTCCAGCTCGTTGGCTGCAAAGTACTGGTCTAGCCGTATGACATAGGCTTCCTAGTCCTCACCGTCCAAGAACTTCTCCAGGATGACCACAGTTTGCTGCATCTTTGCGTTGGATTCGTAATCTCAACGGCAATTATTGTGTCCCTAACACAGATGAGGCTGCACACAGGGAGGTTAAAGTAACAGTGACCTCAGTCTTTAATAAGACACTCCAGAGTGAGGAACAGGCCTTAGGGGCCGGCTTATATACAGTGCTCCCAAGGGATGTTGGGGTCCCTTGAGACTTCAGGGGATGAGCTCCCTGGTGGCGGAACATGGGAGTGCATGCTTTACAGATACACAACAGTTTTCTAGACCAAGATGTTGAGGTACTAACTAGAGGGCTGGCCATCCTAGACTGGGTGCTGTGTAATGAGAAAAGACTAACTAGCAATCTTGTTGTGCGAGGTCCTTTGGGGAAGAGTGACCATAATATGGTAGAATTCTTTATTAAGATGGAGAGTGACAAAGTTAATTCAGAGACTAGGGTCCTGAACTTAAGGAAAGGTAACTTCAATGGTATGAGACGTGAATTGGCTAGAATACACTGGCGAGTGATACTTAGCGAGTGATACTTAAAGGGTTGACGGTGGCTAGGCAATGGCAAACATTTAAAAATCACATGGATGAACTTCAACAATTGTACATCCATGTCTGGAGTAAAAATAAAACGGGGAAGGTGACTCAACTGTGGCTAACAAGGGAAATTAAGGATAGTGTTAAATCCAAGGAAGAGGCATATAAATTGGACAGAAAAAGCAGCAAACCTGAGGACTGGGAGAAATTTAGAATTCAGCAGAGGAGGACAAAGGGTTTAATTAGGAGGGGGAAAATAGAGTATGAGAGAAAGCTTGCTGGGAACATAAAAACTGACTGGAAAAGCTTCTATAGATATGTGAAGAGGAAAAGATTAGTGAAGACAAACGTAGGTCCCTTGCAGTCAGAATCAGGTGAATTTATAATGGGGAACAAGGAAATGGCAGACCAATTGAACAAATACTTTGGTTCTGTCTTCACTAAGGAAGACATGTATAACCTTCCGGAAATACTTGGGGACCGAGGGTCTAGCGAGAAGGAGGAACTGAAGGAAATCCTTATTAGTCAGGAAATTGTGTTAGGGAAATTGATGGGATTGAAGGCCGATAAATCCCCCGGGCCTGATAGTCTGCATCCCAGAGTACTTAAGGAAGTGGCCCTTGAAATAGTGGACGCATTAGTGATCATTTTCCAACAGTCTATCGACTCAGGATCAGTTCCTATGGACTGGAGGGTAGCTAATGTAACACCACTTTTTAAAAAAGGAGGGAGAGAGAAAATGGGGCATTATAGACCGGTTAACCTGACATCAGTAGTGGAGAAAATGTTGGAATCAATTATTACGGATGAAATAGTGGCGCATTTGGAAAGCAGTGACAGGATCGGTCCAAGTCAGCATGGATTTATGAAAGGGAAATCATGCTTGACAAATCTTCTAGAATTTTTTGAGGATGTAACTAGTAGAGTGGACAGGGGAGAACTAGTAGAGTGGACAAGGGAGAACCAGTAGATGTGGTGTATTTGGACTTTCAAAAGACTTTTGACAAGGTCCCACACAAGAGATTAGTGTGCAATATTAAAGCACATGGTATTGGGGGTAATGTATTGACGTGGATAGAAAACTGGTTGGCAGACAGGAAGCAGAGAATAGGGATAAATGGGTCCTTCTCAGAATGACTAGTGGGGTGCCGCAGGGCTCAGTGCTGGGATCCCAGCTATTTACAATATACATCAATGATTTAGATGAAGGAATTGAGTGTAATATCTCCAAGTTTGCAGACGACACTACGCTGGGTGGCGGTGTGAGCTGTGAGGAGGATGCAAAGAGGCTGCAGGGTGACTTGGACAGGTTAGGTGAGTGGGCTAATGCATGGCAGATGCAGTATAATGTGGATAAATGTGAGGTTATCCACTTTGGTGACAAAAACAGGAAGGCAGAATATTATCTGAATGGCGGCAGATTAGGAAAAGGGGAGGTGCAATGAGACCTGGGTGTCATGGTACATCAGTCATTGAAAGCAGGCGGTGAAGAAGGCAAATGGCATGTTAGCCTTCATAGCTAGGGGATTTGAGTATAGTAACAGGGAGGTCATAATGCAGTTATACACGGTCTTGGTGAGGCCTCACCTGGAATATTGTGTTCAGTTTTGGTCTCCTAATCTGAAGAAGGATGTTCTTGCTATTGAGGGAGTGCAGCGAAGGTTCACTAGACTGATTCCCAGGATGGCAGGACTGACATATGAGGAGAGACTGGATCGACTGGGCCTATATTCTCTGGAGTTTAGAAGGATGAGAGGGATCTCATAGAAACATATAAAATTCTCACGGGACTGGACAGGTTAGATGGGGAAGTCCAGAACCAGGGGTTACAGTCTAAGGATCAGAGGTAAGCCATTTACAACCGAGATGAGGAGAAACTTCTTCACTCAGAGAGTTGTTATCCTCTGGAATTCTCTACCGCAGAGAGTTGTTGATGCCAGTTCATTAGATATATTCAAGAGTGAGTTAGATATGGCCCAGATGGCTAAAGGGATCAAGGGGTCTGGAGAGAAAGCAGGAAAGGGGTGCTGAGGTGAATGATCAGCCATGATCTTATTGAATGGTGGTGCAGGCTCGAAGGGCCGAATGGCCTACTCCTGCACCTATTTTCTATTTTTCTATGTTTCTATGATTCTATGGCCCTCCTCAACCCACCTCTGACCAAGCTTTTAGTCAGCTCTCTTGACACCTCCTTTGGCTTGGTGTTAATTTTAAATTACTATATTCCTGTGTGTGAAGCACTTTAGGATGTTTTTCTATGTCATGGGCACCATATATACATACAAGTTATTGTTGTGGTACCCATGAGCTGGCACCTGAATTTTATTACTTTTAAGACTTAATGCCCATCACAGTCACTTCAATAGTATCTTCACTCAGCCAGGTACAAAGCACAGTCAAATGCTTCGTGGCAAGGAAAATATTGGATGCTGAAATTCCTTAGAAAGGAAAAGTAATCTGACCAAAAGGGTATAAAATATTAAGATATTCACCACATTATTACAGTTAAGGTGTGATCTTGGATGAATTCAAGTTTCTCTATCAGTGTTTTCTCGTATACAGTGTGAAAGGTTTCACTGCCTAATTGAGGTCAAGACTCACTTGTGAAAAAGTAACAGTAAACAGTAAATAGCTTGTTTGAATGTGAATTTAATGGCTTAAACCCCTTCCTGACAAATCCATTTGGAAGGACAAGTGAGATTGATGCCTGTCCATCAGCAATAGCCATATCATAGTTACAGGAGGAATCCAATTGATACATATTAGTCGTCAATAACTTCCACATGCTGGTGAACATCTACATAATAGCACCTTTGATATATCAGACCATCATGTATATTCTTTGCAGCATAATGAATTAGCTATCATTTAATGTCAACCCCGTGTGTGCTGTAACCAGAAAGAAAGACTTGCATTTATATAACGCCGTTCATTACCTCAGGACGTCCCAAAGCGCCTTATAAGAAATGAAGTACTTTTGACGTGTAGTCACTGTTGTAATGTTGGAATCGCGGCATCCAATTTGCGCACAACAAGTTCCCACAAATCATAGGCAGTCCCTCGGAATCAAGGAAGACTTGCTTCCACTCCTGAAGTGAGTTCTTTGGTGGCTGAACAGTCCAATACGAGAGCCACAGACTCTGTCACAGGTGGGACAGATAGAAGGGGTGGGTGGGACTGGTTTGCCGCACGCTCTTTCCGCTGTCTGCGTTTGATTTCTGCATGCTCTCAGCGTTGAGACTCGAGGTGCTCAGCGCCCTCTCTGATCCACTTCCTCCACTTAGGGCGGTCTTGGGCTGGGGACTTCCAGGTGTCAGTGGGGATGCAGCGCTTTATCAGGGAGGCTTTGAGGATGTTCTTGTAGCGTTTCCGCTGCCCACCTTTGGCTCGTTTACCGTGAAGGAGCTCCGAGTAGAATACTTGCTTTGGGAGTCTCGTGTCTGGCATGCGGACTGTGTGGCCTGCCCAGCGAAGCTGATCGAGTGTGGTCAGTGCTTCAATGCTGGGATGTTAGCCTAAATGAGGACGCTGATGTTGGTGCGTCTGTCCTCCCAGGGGATTTGTAGGATCTTGCGGAGACATCGTTGGTGATATTTCTCCAACTGTACATGGTCCATGTATCTGAGCCATACAGGAAGGCGGGTATTACTACAGCCCTGTAGACCATGAGCTTGGTGGCAGTTTTGAGGGCCTGGTCTTCAAACACTCTTTTCCTCAGGTGGCCGAAGGCAGCACTGGCGCACTGGAGGCAGTGTTGGATCTCATCGTCGATGCCTGCTCTTGTTGATAGGAGGCTCTCGAGATATAGGAAGTGGTCCACGGTGTCCAAGGCCGCTCCGTGGATCTTGATGAATGGAGGGCAGTGCTGTGTGGTGAGGACAGGCTGGTGGAGGACCTTCGTCTTACGGATGTTTAACGTAAGGCCCATGCTTTCGTATGCCTCAGTAAATACGTCGACTATGTCCTGGAGTGCAGCCTCTGTATGCGCGCAGACGCAGGCGTCGTCCGCGTACTGTAGCTCGGTCTTGGATCTGGCCTGGAGATGGCGCAACTTGAACAGGTTCCCACTGATTCTGTACTTTAGTTCCACTCCAGCGGGGAGCTTGTTGACTGTGAGGTGGAGCATGGCGACGAGAAAGAATGACAAGAGGGTTGGGGCGATTTCGCAGCCCCATTTGATCCTGGTCCGGATGTGGATTGGGTCTGTGATGGATCCAATAGCAACATGATAATGACCAGAAAATCTGTTTTAGTAATGTTGATTGAGTGATAAATATTGTACAGGACACGGGGGAAAACTCCCCTGCTCTTCTTCGAAGAGCATGGGATCTACCTGAGCGAGCAGATGGGTTTAACGTCCCATTTGAAAGACAGCACCTCCGACAATGCAGCAGTCCCTCAGTACTGGAGTGTCAGCCTACAATGTTGTGTTCAAGTCTCTAGAGTGGGATTTGAACCCACAATCTTCTGAATCTAAGGCGAGATACCTGAACCTGATGCTTGAATCCAATAAATAATCCATCATAGACAAAAAGTTTCCACATGATTTGCTCCTGATTTTTAGGAGCAACTGGTGTGGAACGGAGTATCTTAGAAATCGGAATTCTCCTCATTTAGTTTGCTCCAGTTCTAGTCAGTTAGAACAGTTTCACTTTGGAACAGAATTTTTTTTTCAAAAGGGTGCGTGTCCGGCCACTTACGCCTGATTTCAAAGTTTCGTGAGTGAAAACTTACTCCAAACTAACTTAGAATGGAGTAAGTGAAGATTTTTGTACGCTCGAAAAAACCTTGTCTACACTTTAGAAAATCAGGCGTAGGTTACAAATCAGGCGTAGGGAATGGTGGGGGGGGTGGTGTTTAAAGGGAAGTTTACAAACATTAAACACTTCAGTTTTACAAATAAAAAGCCATCATCAATAATAAATGATAAATACATCAATAAATCAACCAATAAATCAATCAAAAAAAATTAATAAGAAATAATTTTTTTTTAAAAATCAATAAATAAAACATTTTCTACTTACCGACTGCAGCACCGGGAACCCTCCAACAGCATGCTGGGATGCCACGCCCCCCCCCCCCCAGTGTGTCTCTGTCAGTGTCTCTATCTCTCTGTCTGTCTGTGTGCGTCTCTCATTCTCTGTCTGTCAGTGTCTGTGTTTCTGACAGCGAGGGGAGGGGGGTAGAGGGAGAGAGGGGGGGAGGGAAGGGGAAGGGATGGGGGAGAAGGGGGGGAGAAGGGGAGAAAGGAGAGAAGGGGGAGGAAATTGTGGGGGGGGGGAAGAGATTAGGGGGGGGAAGGAGATTGGGGGGTGGGGGGGAAGGAGAAGGGGGAGGGAGGATGAACGGGCCGGGCCCGAGACTTCGGGCAGGGCCCGTCCCCAGCACCAGATTTACAGGTAGGTGGCGTTGGGTCGGGTCGGGTGGGTAGTGGGAGGGAGGTCGGTTCGGGTCGGGGGGAGGGAGGGAGAGGGAGGTCAGGTCGGGGGGAGGGAGGTCAGGTCGGATCAGTCCGGGGGGGGAGCGGGAGTCGGGTCGGTGTCAGGTCCGGTCCGGAGGCGGGGAAGCGGGAGTCGGGTCGGGTCCGGGGGCAGGGGGAAGCGGGAGTCAGGTCAGGTCCGGTCCTGGGAGTGGGGGGGGAAGCGGGAGTCAGGTCGGTGTCGGGAGCGGGGGGGGGGGGGAGCGGGAGTCGGGTCGGGTCCAGTCCGGGGGGGGGAAGCGGGAGTCAGGTCGGTGTCGGGTCCAGTCCGGGGGGTCGGTGTCGGGTCCGGGGCGGGGTGGGTGGGGGGAAGCGGGAGTCAGGTCGGTGTCGGGTCCGGACCGGAAGCGGGAGTCGAGTCAGGTCGGGAGGAAGCAGGAGCTGGCCGTGGGAGGAGCCTTATTCACGCAGCCCCAGTGAGGCCATTCGGCCAGGGCTAGGGGCTGCGTGCTTCGGACCCTCCCACACAGTTTTGGGCGCCTGGAACTACTGCACATGCGCGCCCACTGTAGCGCGCATGTGTAGAGGTCCCGGCACTGTTTTCAGCGCAGGGACCTGGCTCCACCCCCTACAGCTCCTGCTGCGCTGCAGGGAGGTGGAGAATCTGGAGGTTTTTTTAGGCGCACTTTGTGGCGCGAAAAACGGGCGTCCAGGCCGGGACTGCGCCGTTCTAGGCGCAGCTCGAAACTTGGGCCCAAAGTGTCTCCCATTTGCAGCACTATTAGCCTATCCTGTTGCCAGCTTGTTCAGTCTGCACTTGGTGTGGAGTACAATTCTGTCTTAACAGTTGCATGCCATATTTTCTGAAATTAGTAAAATGCGCAAGGCACTTCACTGGAGTCTTCTGAGTCAAAAATTTGACACGGACCCAAACATTCATTTGCCAATGAACTTCAAAATGCCCTTTAAATGGAATTCGATCACTGTGATTCAGTGCTATAAATATGATCAATCTTGAAAACTAGCAAAAGCTAACCAGCAGGTTCAAACAGTGTCCAAAAAACTGACAAACTCCAGAACACCACTGATACATGGAAACAAGTGAGCGGGACTTGGTGCGAGCTAGGACACGGGCAGCCGAGTTTTAGATCACCTCTAGTTTACGTAGGGTAAAATGTGGGAGGCCAGCCAGGAGTGCGTGGGAATAGTCGAATCTAGAGATAACAACGGCACGGATGAGTGTTTCAGCAGTGGATGAGTTGAGGCAGGGGCATAGAAACAAGTAGTTAGTTATAATGAGCCCAAATTTGGCCAGTAGTTGCTCCGTTTATTTTGGAGCAACTTGATTTTTCTGGAGTATCTTAAAAATCCCCATCTTGCACATTCAATTCAGTGTAAGTGAGTTAGGTAGGATTTTTTTAGTTTAGTTTTGTTTTGTTCAAAAGGGGGTGTTACCAGCCACCTATGCCTATTTTGGCCATTTAAGCCACTTTGCACAGCTAATAGTTGCTCCAAACTAACTTAGGCCAGCATATGTGGCCACTTGTGGTCGCACAGAAAACCCTCGCGGAGAGTTAACAAATCAGCACAGGTAGGTACCGAATGATTTGACTAAAGAATGTGAATAGGATCAAACAGCTGTACAGGACTAACAAACTTCGCAAAGTTAATTTACTATACAACAGAAGCATTAATGGAAGCTTAAACTACAAAAATAAAAGAAGTAAAGAGACAAAACATATTTACATAATTTTTTCAAAATATCCAAATAAAAAATAGAAGTACCTCCTGCTCGTAATTCTTATGTAGGGTTAAGGAAAGTCTTGAGAAAGCTCATTAAAATTATTGGCTACACAGTTATCACCCCCCCGCACCCCCCCCCCATCAAAACTCACCCCCTCCATCAAAACTCTGCACCCCGCTCCTTCAAAACTCCCCCCTCCATCAAAACACTGCACCCCCTTCCATCAAAACTCCCCCCCTCTATTAAAACTCCCCCCCCCCCTGATCAAAACTCTTCCCCCCCCCTCCCCCCCGGATCAAAACTCTTTCCCGCCCCCCCTCCACAGATCAAAACTCTTCTTCCCCCTCCTCTCCCCCTCCCCAAATCAAAACTCTCCTCCCCCCCCCCCCCGCCCCAAATCAAAAGTCTCCTCACTAAACAAAGCACAACCGACCAATAATAAATAAAAAATAAAAGTTAAGTCCGACCTCGGCCCGGGAAGTCAGCGGGCCAGCCAGCCGGTGCGGGAGGCCACTCGGCCGGGGATAGGTGCGGGACTCTCTATGACGTGCAGCAGTCCGGCGCGCATCGTGAGACCACTCTGCCTGGGATAGGGGCGGGACATCGGGTCCCACGCTGCAGAGGAGCTACTGCGCATTCGCGAAACCTCCAGTGTGCATGCGTTGAGCTGCCGGCACTCTTTTAAGCGCAGGGCCCTAGATCCGCCCCCTAAATGAATTGCCACGCCGTGCCAAGCCATGGGAGAGGCCACAGAGCGGCCAGAATCCGGGGACAACAAATTTGGGCCCATTGTGGGGGGGCGGGGAGGAGTTCAACTTTAAAAAAAAAAAGGTGGGTTTGGAGCATGGAGATAGTTACATTGTTAAAATGGGATTCCGTCTTTAACCCGCCTCCAACCTGCTCACTTCCGGTTTTTAAGGGGGTGGGCTCCCAGGAGAGGTGGAACGTCAATTTAAATAATAAGGCTGGAAGCCTTTTTTTAACCTCCATTTTGTTTTTAACTGCATGTGAACAGGGTTTACATAATTCGTGAAACCCAGCAGTTACAGCAAGGTGGAGACTGCTGGATCCAGGAGGTAAGTGCCTTTATACCTACCTCCTGGATCCAGGGTCCCTACCTAACCGACCTCCCCCAGCAATTGGAGACCCCCTTACGAGAACTCCGTTCACACCCCAAGCCTTTCCCCCGCCCTCCCCCTCCAACCCTCACACCACTGATGATGCTGAGGCCATCAACCATCTTCTCTTTCTGCCCCCCTCCTCACCCATCCATCCTCCGGTGGCCGGCCCTGATACCCTCCGCCCCCAACTTGTCTTCTCCATTAAAATTCCAACCATTGGTCTTTTTTAACTGAAGTGGTAGATGTATACAAGTCCTTCGTTTGGATTGGAGGGAAAAACAAACATAAGTGGCAACGTTCCCGCGAAGTGGTGAGGCTGGAGGTCCCGTACAGACCGCTCACCGGCTTTTACATGGAAGAAACCGCACTTGTGCAAGAATTTGAATGGGCCACATAGCCAGTTAAAGGGACCATGCACGAAAAAAAAAAGTAACATTGATAAGTAGCTGAAAGCTTGAAGGGAAAATCTAAATATTGAATTGTTCAAATAAATTAATGTGACTAATATTAAAAATGCAAAAAGATCAGGGTCATGCCCCGCTCCCCAGAAGATTTTGAATTATTACATAAAATTGAAGCATTTTTATACTTTACAATTAACCGAGTGTTGATCCTCAAAAAAGGAAAAACACAGTAAAGTTTGGATTTCCATCAGAATCCCTTCCTATGTCATCTGTTTTCCCCAATTACCATTGAATCTGCACCCCCCCCCCCCCCACCCGCTCATTCCTACCTGAGACTGGATTTGCACCGAACAGTTCAATTCTCAGTTCTCTCCCAGCATGAATGGCCAAGATATTGATGTCTATTTGCTGTACAGGTGAGCTCTGCAAGTGAAATGATCACAGTTGGCATCTATGAAATGATGGCATTGCCCAGTCACAGATTTAGTGAGCTTTGAATTCGCATCCTAAGGGGGAGAAATTGGGCTACTTTGCGCCTCCCATTAACGCCCTGTGTTTGTTACCGTGCACAGTGTGAACAGCGCCTCCTGCTATATTTGGCAGGGGGTTTGCGCCAACGGCAAGACATTGCGCCCCGCTCTGCTGCGCCTGGCGATGCTGATCACAACTTCATGAGTGCTATTTAAAGATGCCGGTTTACTTTTAGCCAGCCAGTAATAGTTCCTTCTTCGTTTCACAAAGGCAGACAATCCTGAGGAATTCCATAGTTGCAAAGGCTTCCACTCACTTAATATGCAGTTAATGTGCAGCCATACATGCCGAGTCCTCACCATCACTGTCCGCTATCCGGGCAGTAGCCACGGTGCATTCATTCTGCGCCAGACCAGTGTGCCAGCTCTTCCAGCCACCACATCAAGCTCGCGGCTGGCTAGTCAGAGACGAAGGCTATCCGCTCTCCACCTGGCTCATGACTCCCCTTGAATGCAAGTCACCTGAAATTTGGTATTGCTCCGCTGGTAGCGCCCCTGTTGCTCCCTACTGAGGTCATTAGCGCGATGCTGAGAATGTCATGAATAGCACGTTTAGTGAGTTGGTCACACCGCAGGTAAAGGTTACTCAGCCAGATGGGGAATGGGTGACCATCAGGCAGAGCAGTGGAAGGAAGGTAGTGCAGGGGTCCCCTGCAGTCATCTCCCTCCAAAACAGATAACCGTTTTGGGTACTGTTGGGGGAGATGACTTATCAGGGGAAGGCAGCAGCAGCCAAATGCATGGCATCATGGGTGGCTCTGCTGCACAGGAGGGCAGGAAAAAGAGTGGGAGAGCGATAGTGATAGGGGATTCGATTGTAAGGGGAATACCATGGAGCCATGTTTCTGTAATCCCAATTACATCATACCCGTTAACAGCTATCTGCTCAGTTAATTCGTCCACCTTGGCATTGCTGGTTAAAGAGGAAATTAATGCAAAAGTATGGAAGGACATTAGCTTGGATGATGTGGAATCAATATGGATGGAGCTACGGAATTCCAAAGGGCAGAAAACGCTAGTGGGAGATGTGTACAGACCACTAAACAATACTAAGTGAGGTTGGGGACAGCATCAAACAATAAATTAGGGATGCGTGCAATAAAGGACCAGCAATTAGCATGGGCGACTTTAATCTACATATTGATTGGGCTAACTAAAATGGCAGCAATGCGGTGGAGGAGGATTTACTGGAGTGTATTAGGGATGGTTTTCTAGACAATATGTCGAGGAACCAACTAGAGGGCTGGCCATCCTAGACTGGGTGATGCGTAATGAGAAAGGGCTAATTAGCAATCTTGTTGTGCGAGGCCCCTTGGGGAAGAGTGACCCTAATATGGTAGAATTCTTTATTAAGATGGAGAGCGACACAGTTAATTCAGAGACTAGGGTCCTGAACTCAAGGAAAGGTAACTTTGACGGTATGAGGCGCAAATTGGCTAGATTAGACTGGCAAATGATACATAAAGGGTTGACGGTGGATAGGCAGTAGCAAACATTTAAAGATCATATGGATGAACTTCAACAATTGTACATCCCTGTCTGGAGTAAAAATAAAACGGGGAAGGTGGCCCAACCGTGGCGAACAAGGGAAATTAAGGATAGTGTTAATTCCAAGGAAGAGGCATATAAATTATCCAGGAAAAGCAGCAAACCAGAGGACAGGGAGAAATTTAGAATTCAGCAGAGGAGGACAAAGGGTTTAATTAAGAGGGGGAAAATAGAGTACGAGAGGAAGCTTGCCGGAAACATAAAAACTGACTGCAAAAGCTTCTATAGATATGTGAAGAGAAAAAGATTAGTGAAGACAAATGTAGGTCCCTTGCAGTCGGATTCGGGTGAATTTATAATGGGGAACAAAGAAATGGCAGACCAATTGAACAAGTACTTCGGTTCTGTCTTCACAAAGGAAGACACAAATAACCTTCCGGATGTACTAGGGGACCGAGGGTCTGGTGAGAAGGAGGAACTGAAGGACATACTTATTAGGCGGCAAATTGTGTTAGGGAAATTGACGGGATTGAAGGCCGATAAATCCCCAGGGCCTGATAGTCTACATCCCAGAGTACTTAAGGAAGTGGCCCTCGAAATAGTGGATGCATTGGTGATAATTTTCCAGCAGTCTATCGACTCAGGATCAGTCCCTATGGACTGGAGGGTTGCTAATGTAACACCACTTTTTAAAAAAGGAAGGAGAAAGAAAACGGGTAATTATAGACCAGTTAGCCTGGTCAGTAATGGGGAAAATGTTGGAATCAATCATTAAGGATAAAATAGCAGCGCATTTGGAAAGCAGTGATAGGATCAGTCTAAGTCAGCATCGATTTATGAAAGGGAAATCATGCTTGACAAATCTTCTAGAATTTTTTGAGGATGTAACTAGTAGAGTGGACAAGGGAGAACCAGTGGATGTGGTGTATTTGGACTTTCAAAAGGCTTTTGACAAGGTCCCACACAAGAGATTGGTGTGCAAAATTAAAGCACATGGTATTGGGGGTAATGTACTGACGTGGATAGAGAACTGGTTGGCAGACAGGAAGCAGAGAGTCGGGATAAACGGGTCCTTTTCAGAATGGCAGGTGGGACAGATAGTCGTTGAGGGAAAAGGTGGGTGGGGCAGATTTACCGCACACTCTTTCCGCTGCGTGCACTTGATTTCTGCATGTTGTCAACGATGAGACTCGTGGTGCTCAGCGTCCTCCCGGATGCACTTCCTTCACTTAGGGCGGTCTTTGGCCAGGGACTTCCAGGTGTCATTGGGGATGTTGCACTTTATCAGGGAGGCTTTGAGGATATCCCTGTAACGTTTCCTCTGCCCACCTTTGGCTCGTTTGCCGTGAAGGGTTGACATGGAGGGTTGTTACGATCTGGAACGCATTATCCGAAAGGATGGTGGAATCAGATCTCATAGGGACTTTCAAAAGGCCAAAAGAGGACTAGGTGGATGGTTATGGGGGAAAAGCTGGGGGTGGGACTAAATTGGATAGTTCTTTGAAAGAGCCGGCATAGGCACGAGCGGCCATATGGACTTTCAAAAGGCTTTTGACAAGGTCCCACTCAAGAGATTAGTGTGCAAAATTAAGGCACATGGTATTGGGGGTAATGTATTGACGTGGATAGAGAACTGGTTGGCAGAAAGGAAGCAGAGAGTCGGAATAAATGGGGCCTTTTCAGAATGGCAGGCAGTGACTAGTGGGGTGCCTCAGGGTTCAGTGCTGGAACCCCAGCTATTTACAATAGGCAGCGGCAAACCAGTCCCACCCACCCCTTCCCTCAAAGACTATCTGTCCCACCTGTGACAGGGACTGTGGTTCTCGTATTGGACTGTTCAGCCACCTAAGGACTCTTTTTAAGAGTGGAAGCAAGTCTTCCTCGATTCCGAGGGACTGCCTATGATGATGATGATGACGACATGAAAAAAATGTCCACATTTATCCTTCAATCTTATGTTTTTTTAATTGGGTCATCATGAAGCCTGCTTCCCTATATCAAAGCCCTTCAAATCAAAAGTAGATGAAGAAACCCATTTGGCAGAAATGCAATAAGAAAAAAGATTAATTATGAAAAACATACGTCAAATGGCCCATGTTACAAATATAGGATTTTAAGTCTTATGGGGAGAAATTAGGTTTGGGGCGGTAAATTTTTTAATTTTCTACCAGGCGCCAAGCATTCTGAATTTCTTCTAAATTGGGTTTTAGCGCCCCAGAAAGGAAGGGATAGTAAATCATAGAAACATAGAAAATAAGTGCCGGAATAGGCCATTTGGCCCTTTAAGCCTGCACCGCCATTCAAAATGATCATGGCTGATCATGCAACCTCCGTACCTCACTCCCGCGTTCTCTCCATACCCGCTGATCCCCTAAGCCGTAAGGGCCACATCTAACTCCATCTTGAATATATCCAACGAACTGGCATCAACAACTTTCTGTGGTGGAGAATTCCACAGGTTCACCACTCTCTGGGTGAAAAGGTTTCTCCTCATCTCAGTCCTATATGGCTTACCCCTTATCCTTCGACTGTGACCCCTGGTTCTGGACTTCCCCAACATCGGGAACATTCTTCCTGCATCTAACCTGTCCAGTCCCGACAGAATTTTATATGTTTCTATGAGATCCCCTCTCATTCTTCTAAACTCCAGTGAATACAGGCCCAGTCGATCCAGTCTCTCCTCATATGAATATAGTCTGGTGAACCTTCGCTGCATTCCCTCAAGAGCAAGAACGTCCTTCCTCAGATTAGGAGACCAAAACTGAACACAATATTCCAGGTGAGGCCTCACTCTGGCCCTGTGCAACTGCAGTAAGACCTCCCTGCTCCTGTATTCATATCCCCAAGCTATGAAGGCCAACATTCCATTTGTCTTCTTCACCGCCTGCTGTACCTGCATGCCCACTTTCAATGACTGATGAACCATGACACCCAGGTCTCGTTGCACCTCCCCTTTTCCTAATCTGCCGCCATTCAGATACTATTCTGCCTTCTTGATTTTGCCCCCAAAGTGGATAACCTCACATTTATCCACATTATACTGCATCTGCCATGTATTTGCCCAGTCGCCTAACCTGTCCAAGGCACCCTGCAGCCTTTTAGCGTCCTCCTCACAGCTCACACCGCCACCCAGTTTAGTGCCATCAGCAAACGTAGAGATTTTACACTCAATTCCATCATCTAAATCATTAATATATATTGTAAAGAGCTGGGGTGTCAGCACTGAGCCCTGCGGCACTCCACTAGGCACTGCCTGCCATTCTGAAAAGGACCCATTCATCCCGACTCTCTGCTTCCTGTCTGTCAACCAGTTCTTTATCCACGTCAGTACATTACCCCAATACCATGTGCTTTGATTTTGCACACCAATCTCTTGAGTGGGACCTCTTGAGTTTCTGGTTTAGTGGTCTGTACACCTCTTGAGTTTCTGAAGTTTTACTTTCAGCTGACCAAGCGGTTTATTAAACACTGTTTCAATTGCAAAAATGACAGCTCCAGCTTGACATAACAAGCTACAATAATTGAAATTCACAACTCTGCCAATGAATTGACTGTATGATTAAAATAAATCTTACGTATGTTGTACTTAACTTCCAGATGTGGTCACATATGCTGATGATGTGGCATTAGGCGGGGTGGGTGAGGTTGAGTTCTGTTGACTTTTAGCTAGTTTAATTTTTTCAACCTGGTAAATGATCACTTTTCTGAATAGTGAAACTTAAGAGAATTTTTTCAAAATCACTTTAAGATTGTGATTTGCAGGAGATGAAGTTTGGGAAGCTTCTAAGGATGATTGGTTATATAAATAGATATGCAACACTCTGCTTGACTTCACAGGACTCAGCACCTCCAAAGGTCCTTCATTATTTCGGGAATTTAGTACCTGTATAGTCTCGAAGCACCTGAACATATTAACACCAAACTGTTACCTCATTTATAATAAGTTCAAAAGTCATGATTCATTTTAATGAAAGTTACTAGCTGTACTGCAGTTTATGTGGGAGTTGTTTAGCTAATTCCACTATTCAGGTCCATGTCTCTTCCAGTGACCGTTTCCCAAGCATCGTTTTGATTCTCCTCTTACTGCTGCTGGTTACAACAAGCATTTATCTTTTCTCTTGCAAATATCGAATACATTTGTCGTGCATTCATCACACATGCATGCCTTGTGTTTTAAGAATCTGTGTTTTGCTCATTAGCTTATTAGAAATCCCCAATTGACACATAAGAGCATAAGAAATAGGAGCAGGAGCAGGCGATACAAACCCTCAAGCTTTCTCCGCCATTCAATAAGATCATGGCTGAACTTCTACATCAACTCCACTTTCTCACTCTGTCCCCATAATCCCTTAATTCCCTGAGTGACCAACAAGAATTGATCGATCTCAGTCTTGAATATACTCAATGACTGAGCATCTACAGCCCTCCGGTGTGGAGAATTCCAAAGATTCACAGCTCTCTGACAAGAAATTTCTCCTCATCTCAGTCCTAAAACGTCAACCCCTTATCCTGAGTCTATGCCCCTGAGTTTTAGAATCTCCATCCAGGGGAAACAACTTCTCAGCATCTACCCTGTCAAACTCTCTAAGAATTTTATACATTTCAATTAGATCATCTCTCATTCTTCTTAACTCCAGTGAATGTAGGCCCATTCTACTCAAACTTCCCTAGTTGAGAGGATTGCTTTTAATGTTAGCCTGTACCATTCAATTAAATATCACACCAGCTTTATCTTGATGTATCGTTTATACAACCTTACCTACACTGTTACTGGCTTTATGTTAACCTTTAAACCATTATTAATTTACCTTGACTTTATTTACTATATTACTAATTAACTGAACTGAATTGCTTATCCTTCTTCCACCAATGGGGTTTAGAAGTTCTTCCTTCTTTATTGCTGTCAATTAAAGATTAACCATTAAAATGAGATGTTTGTAGGTAGATGGTAATACACAGACATTAATATCCCACCTCAAAGGTGTTCCAGCTGACTTCAATGTCATGGCTATAACATGAAAGGGTTTTCATGGCATAAATCGCAGCTCTGATTATTTATCCTCTGGAGATCTAAACTCTGGATTGAAAATGTGTATGTCATCCACAACAACAACTTGCGTTTATATAGCGCCTTTAATGTAGTAAACCGTTTCAAGGTGCTTCACAGCAGTGTTATAAAATAAAATTTGACACCGAGCCATATAAGTAGAAATTAGGGCAGATGACCAAAAGTTTGGTCAAAGAGGTAGGTTTTTAAGAAGCATCTTAAAGAAGGAAGAGAGGCGGAGAGGTTTAGGGAGGGAATTCCAGTGCTTAGGCAGCTGAAGGCTCGACCACCGATGGTGGACTGATGAAAATCAGGGATGCTTAAGAGGCCAGGTACAAAGTCATGTTGTGAAGGTTCAAGACTGACTGTTTAATCCAAAAGTCCTGCCAGTTATCACCATTCCAAACCAGTATTTTATACCCTTGTGGATTCATTTTCTCTTTACTGTTGTGTATTGTCATGTTTTTGAGCTTCTGACAGTTTTCTTTGCAGATTTGGGAATGAGTTAAAACACTGGGCCTGTATTCACTGGAGTTTAGAAGGATGAGAGGGGATCTCATAGAAACTTATAAGATTCTGACGGGCCTGGACAGGTTAGATACAGGAAGAATGTTCCCGATGTTGGAGCAGTCCAGAACTAGGGGACACAGTCTAAGGGTAAGGGGTAAGCCATTTAGGACTGAGATGAGGAGAAACTTCTTCACTCAGTTGTTAACCTGTGGAATTCCCTATTGCAGAGAGTTGTTGATGCCAGTTCATTGGATATATTCAAGAGGGAGTTAGATCTGGTCCTTACGGCTAAAGGGATCAAGAGGTATGGAGAGAAAGCAGGAAAGGGGTACTGAGGTGAATGATCGGCCATGATCTTATTGCAGGCTCGAAGGGCCGAATGGCCTAATCCTGCACCTATTTTCTATGTTTCTAGGAAATATGCTAAAGCAGCAGAGACAAAGGGGAGAATTGATAGGTTAATTAACCAAGCATTGAAGATGATAACCATAATTACCGGGGACAATAAGTAATTCATGGACTTGTCTCAGACTCCCATCAGGCATATGCACCTGCAATTGGGAAGAGCTGGAGGTGCCCACTCATAGCACGGGAATTGTCTTCTGAGAATCTTAGTTGTGGTAGGTAGTCTGTTTAATTGACAGGGCTACCAGGCAACCTCTGGTCGGGAGATGAGTCATAGGGACATCCACCCACCTCCCACGGCATAGGGAGAAAACGGACACATATTAAGAGATTATCATTTCCAATAACGTCTTTGAGAGATGGTCCTTGCCCTGGGCTGGATATCAAGATGGAGCCAGTCAGTTTTTACAGCTAGAGACTGACCAGAAAGAAAGGTAAGTTCAAAAGGGACATTCCACCCTATATTCAGGACAGTGTGGTGCAAATTTGTTGGTTTATGTCATAGGAAGCTTTACAAAAAAAGTCCAAATTAATATTCTGTCAGTCACGTGTCCTACACAATAAAGAGCTTGTCAATACATTGACCTTTACTAGATGATTGAAGAAGAGCACGTGCAAAAGACGTAGTGATTGGGAATCTCCTTCACAATCCCATTTGATTTTGGATGGATCACAGTCTCACTTCCCAACTGGGGTTTCCTCTCCCGTTCCCCCCCCACCACCGCCCACCCCAGCAGGAATATGGAGCCCAGGTCCCAGAGGTTTCCCCTCCTGACTTCCCGACTTCCCATCGTTTCCCAGTTGCTGCTATGTGGAAGGTGGCAGTAGACCGTGGGAAGTATCAGTGAAGGGAACGGGCCTTATGGTAACCTCCTCTCCCTCCAATATGGACCATGCACATACCTGCTGAAGGCCTTGGTCTCAGCTGAGGTCTTCATTGGGATCTTGCACACCATCTGTGGGGCTATTCTTCCTCTTTTAGGTCCCTCACCATCTCTTCAGTACTGAAGCCACCCCTACTGGGATTTTGTACCCTCACAATGGCAAGCTCCCTTTTGGTGGCGTGAATCCATTGGGTAGCACACAATGCATCTCTGATGATCCCCGACCCAGGAATAGGTTGAAATGGTTTGACGGCCAGCCCTGTTGGAACTCTGTCCCAAAGAGGAGAATCCCAGCCAGTTTCTAGTTTGTATGACAAAAGGAGCTCATTGTTCCAACCTGTGGTTTACACTTTCATATAATTGGATATTAAGTAATGTGAGGTTACTCTGAAACAGCACTTGCGGGAGTGTCCAGTACCACTGAGCTTGAGACAATATCTACGGCTGACCCACAATTTGTGACGTATATCTTGCTACATCTTTCCGTTTCTGTGTATTATGCAACTTGTAAATAAATCTCGCTAATATTTAATGTGACTATATTGCTCAGAAGTTGTGATACTTAACTTCTTTTTGGAGAAGATAGGAGAATGTAATTGGAAATCATGTGATCTGTAGTAGTCGATACCACATTTAGAGATTAATTGCTAATCCTGGGCCTGCTATCTCACACGTGGACCTTGTAAGTTTTGCTTCATTTAATACATTACTTTAATGGGGCTGGAAGAATCACCTCTCTTTACATCCGAACAGTGATGGACAGGGAAAGACCCTCTCGTCCATTCCCATGTCCCACACAATAGCAGTGCCTTGTGCATCACAATATATCTGCACCGCACCCAGAACCATGTGATCTCCTGGGAGTGGCAAGAAATCAGATTTAAAAACCCAGGCTAATTTGGGGGGGGGGTGGGAAATGGGAAATTCCCCTCCGACTCCCTTAGGCATTCAAAATTAGTCCCGGAGATAACTCTGGCCCTGGTAATTCCATGCAGTACCTACCTATTATAAGAGGTGATCTCCACCCCAGCAAGAAACAGGTCCAGCTCCTGCTTGAAGGAATTCAGTGAGCATCCACTGCACAAGCTGGCAGCTTGTTCCAGAGTTCCACTGTTCTCTGGAAAAAGAAACACTCCCTACATATTTAACCTATATGTAGCCTTGTACAACTTAAAATTGTGACCCCCTTAGTCTTCCCTACTTGGTCCTCTGTAGTTGGGACAAACTGTCTACTCGAACACAATTTTATTCCATTCATTATCTTATAAAATGAAGGAGTTGGATATCTAGTTGGAGATGACAGAGACCCTTATTATTTACTTGGCTGCAAGATTGTTTGCCCCATTAGGGGTCTTGCAAGAAAGGCTTGTCCAATGGGGAGTGGATGAATGGAAATAGGTTACTCAGAAACCAGCCTGATACTTTTGAACATTAGAATCAATGGCACCTTTTTATTAAATTATGAAATACACCTTTTTGATATTCCTTTGTCTTAGTTCACATTTCAGAGTAGAGATTAGATCTACATTTAGCCAGTGTCGAGGCATTTTTGTGTATTTCTGCTTCACTGGGCCATTGACTGGCTGGAGCACTCTAAAGTACCCAGTTTCATGTATGAGCTTTGTATTGGTCCAAGTTCTATTATTACAGAGAATTGCAAGGGCTTTTCACATTTTGGTTATTTTGAGATGGGGACTGTGGGCCCAAGTTTCCGCCCTCTGGAAAAACGGCGCACCTCCATAAGGTGCACCGACTTTCTGGAATAAAAAGGGCGCCGAAAACTTACCTTGTGATTCTCCGGTCTCCTCAGGACGTCTTTGTGCTCGGCGTGGCGCAGCACAAGGGGTCGGGGGCGGAAGCCAGGTCCCAGCGCTGAAAACAGTGCCGGGAACTCTGGACATGCGCACTAGAGTGTGCGCGCATGTGCAGTAGCTCCTCGTCCCCGAGGCTGCGTGGGAGGGGCCCGACCCTAGCCCTGGCCGAATGGGCTCCCCAGGCGAAGATCGGGACTCGGGCCCCCCTTCCGTTCAGCCCCCCCCCCCCCCTCGTTCAGCCTTCCCACCCTCCCCTCTCCCACCCTCGCTGAGGACGGGCCCCGCCCGAAGTGTCGGTGGCGGCGGCCCTGCCCGTTCAGCCACTCCCCTTCCCCCTCCCCCCCCCCCCCTCCGTCGGTGGCGGGACCCGCCCACCCGGCATTTCGCTGGGGGCGGGCCCCGCCTGAAGTGTCGGCAGCCCGATCCGGCCTGTTCAGCCTCTCCTCTCCACCCACCCACCCCCTCCCCTCCCCCTCCTCTCCCCTCCCCCTCCTCTCCCTCTCCCCTTCTCTCTCCCTCCCTCCCTCTACTTCTCTCCCCTCCCCCTCACTTCCCCCTCCTCTCCCTCCCCTCCCTCCCCCTCCTCTCCCTCCCCCTCCTCTCCCTCCCCCTCCTCTCCCTCCCTCCCCCCCACTTCCACCTCCCTCCCCCCCACTTCCCCCTCCCTCCTCTCACCCTGCTCTCCCTCCCTCCCCCCTCCTCTCCCCCTCCCTCCCCCTCCTCTCCCTCCCTCCCCAACTCCTCACTGTCAGAGACTCTGACAGAGACAGAGAGAGAGAGACACTGGGGGGGCCCCGTCCCAGCACGCTGTTGGAGGGCTCCCGGTGCTGCAGTAGGTGAGTAAAAACTTACTTTTTTATTGATTAATTTTTTTAAATTATATTTATTTTTAATTTTTAAATTTTTTTTTATTGATTTGTTGTTTGGTTTATTGATTTATTTATTATTTTTATTATTGATGATATTATTTATTTGTAAAAGTGAAGTGTTTCATGTTTGTAAATCCCCCTCCCCCACGACCCCCGGCCCCCATCTCTCATTCCCTACGCCTGATTTATCAGTATAGGCAAGGTTTTTCTGAGCATACAAAAATCTACACTTACTCCATTCTAAGTTAGTTTGGAGTAAGTTTTTGCTGCCTAAACTTGCAAAACAGGCGTAAGTGGCTGGACACGCCCCCTTTTCAAAAAAAAAATCTGATCTAAAATGAAACTATTCTAACTGACTAGAACTGGAGCAAACTAAATGCCAAGAATTGCAATTTCTAAGATACTCCATTCTAAACTAGAAGCTCCAAAAAAATAGGAGCAACTCGAGCCGAAACTTGAGCCTTGTAAGTTTAAGTTTTGTCATATAGTGAAATCTGCTGTGTTTGCACTTGCTTCTGTTTTTGCTAATTTTACAAAATAAACCTGATTTGTAGTTTATAGCTTGAGATACATGATCTGCCAAGGTATTATTTGTCCTGATATTGAAGCGATCTGGGGAATACAAAATGCTACATTGAATGAGCTTATCAGCATAAAGGATTTATTGTTCACCCCAGGGATGCTACCTCTTAAATTACTTCATGTATAAGATCACATTTCACTTCACCGGGAATAGGGACTTGGCTGCGGAAGCAATACTTTTCTCCAGGGATGAGAAAAGAATCTGAAGAGTTCCTGAATCATAACAACTGCCCCTTAGCCATGAACATAAGACGAAAGTGTTGTGAGAAAGTCTGAACTGTGACAGTTGTTACTATGCAAACATTGCCATTATAGAATGCGCAATGCCAGCGAACTGTTAAATGCAGAGGATGTTCAGTTTCATTTAGTACCGGCATTAGCACACTGACTCGTTCTAATGTGTATTATATCCATGAACCAGTATTGCAGTCACCTCATACAAATCATGATTTTTTAGGTGCACTGTAAACACTCACAAGTGCCTTTGAGAACCAACTGAAGATGTTCTTAAAGGCACTTGTGAATGTTTACAGTGCACCTAAAAAATCATATTATAGTTGGTCTGAAATGTTCAGCACATCAGGGTAAAGGAAATAACTTTCATTCAACCAACCACAAAATACACAGTTACTGACACTTGAAAATATTATGGATTTCTTCAAGTGGTGAGGAAACTTCCCAGAATATAACCTATTATTCATACAGGCAAGAACTGGATTGTGTTTCAAGATAAAAGGAACCATAGGAACCATCATTGATATTCTCTAATATTGGAAAATTTGAGTATAGGAGCAGGGAGGTCTTACTGCAGTTGTACAGGGCCTTAGTGAGGCCACACCTTGAGTATTGTGTACAGTTTTGGTCTCCTAATCTGAGGAAGGACATTCTTGCTATTGAGGGAGTGCAGCGAAGGTTCACCAGACTGATTCCCGGAATGACAGGACTGACGTATGAAGAAAGACTGGATCGACCAGGCTTGTATTCAATGGAATTTAGAAGAATGAGAGGGGATCTCATAGAAACATATAAAATTCTGACGGGATTGGACAAGTTAGATGCAGGAAGAATGTTCCCGATATTGGGGAAGTCCAGAACCAGGGGTCACAGTCTAAGGATAAGGGGTAAGCCATTTAGGACCGAGATGAGGAGAAACTTCTTCACTCAGAGAGTTGTGAGCATGTGGAATTCTCTACCACAGAAAGTTGTTGAGGCCAGTTCGTTAGATATATTCAAAAGCGAGTTAGATGTGGCCCTTATGGGTAAAGGGATCAAGCGGTATGGAGAGAAAGCAGGAATGGGGTACTGAAATGCATGATCAGCCATGATCATATTGAATGGTGGTGCAGGCTCGGAGGGCCGAATGGCCTACTCGTGCACCTATTTTCTATGTTTCTATATTTCAATGTGAGAAATTTAACACAAAAGCAAAATACTGTGGATGTTGGAATAAAAACAGAAAATGCTGGAAATCTCAGAAGGTTGGGCAGCATCTGTGGAGAGGAAGCAGAGTTAATGTTTCGGGTCAATGACCCTTGGTCAAATGTGGAAAATGTTCGAAAAGAACGGATTCTTAACAAGCACTGAAAAGGAGAGGGGAAGAAAGAGCAAAAGGGAAGGTCTGTGATAGGTTGGATGACAGGAGCGATTAGAGAGACAAAAGGGATGATGGCCCAAATTCAAATGGTAAAAACATAAGTCAAGATAGGGTGTGAATGGTGGGATAATGTCCAACTGCCATTATGTGAGAAATTTAAATTGGCTAACAAGTCAGTTCCTGGGGAGTAATTCCATATCTTTAAGGCTATGTTCAATTGTTCTGTGTTAGTTGCCAGTTCGTATTGAAGTCAATAGAATGATTAGCTTTGGGCAATGGATGAAAACATGAATATCTCAAATTCTTTTATAAAACAAAAATATATTTGGACAATGCCTTCGGAAAACTGTGTGTCCAATTTCTACTCTCAGGACAGACCAACTGATCAGAATCAGTGAGAAAATCCCAGGGGTATGGTAGCATCGTGGTTATGTTACTGGACTAGCAATCCAGAGGCGTGAGTTCAAATCCCACCACGATAGCTGAGGAATTTTAAATTCAGTTAATTAAATAATGGAATAAAAATCCAATATCAATAATGAAACTGCCGGATTGTCATATCACCCCACCCGGTTCACTAATGTCCTTTAGGGAAGACAATCTGGCATCTATAGAAAAAAAAATGTGCTTATTCCCCCCAAGCTGAAGGACAGTTCACTGAAGGAGAGTCGAACCAAGTTAGAACAGCCCTTAAAAATTGCTGAAAGTTACCGTTTTCGAACACGCGATCAATTAAATGACGAGGGTATTAGTGAGTACGTTATAGCTTTAAAAAAGCTATCCATTCACTGTAATTTTGGAAACTTTTAGGACCGAGCTTTGCGTGACCGCTTTGTGGGTTGAAAATGAACATATCAGAAGTAAATTGTTGACAACCCCAACTTGACTTTTGATTTAGCTTGTCGGACAGCAATGTCGATGGATATGTCCGACTGATATTCCCGAGAATTTTCCTTAATTTCCAATCGTCAGACAACCGAGGTGAATCGGCTGCAGGCTAAAAGTAAAAGGAACTATAAATAGAGCTGGAGCGCCAGGCCCTGGAACATCGTGGGCCGCCCCGACCTGTGTGAGAACACCATCGCAGGTCGGGGCTTTTAATAGAGCTGGAGCACCGGGCCCTGAAACATTGTGGCAGAGGTGCAGTGAATGAGGGTACGGGACCCAGAAAAGCCGAGGGCCCAGAGGCAGCATGGGCCAGCCCACACTGCGATATATGTGCGCACTAGGTCCGTGCAGCAGAGCGGGTCTCCAGTCGTCCTGGTTAATCCTTGCCACTGGATAAAGGCCTAGCTCTGTCAAGCCCGTGTGGTGGCTGATGTGCAACGGTCACCACACATTAGAAAAATTTACGCACAGGCATCTTCCACCCCCTCAATTGGAGTTCAGGACTGGAACATCTGGTCCTTCATTGAAACATCTGTGCACTCTCATGGAAGCAAATCATCCTCGTTCGAGGGACTGCCTATGATGATGAAAAGTAAAAGGCAATTGGGACCCAACGCCTCAGCAAGTATCGAAGGTAACAGTGCATTGAAGTCATGCTATCAGTACCTGGGACAACACATCACTCAAAGCTGTCCATATGTGAAGGCAGAGTGTTTCTACTGGGCATCTTGCGAAGACGTGCCAACAGAAGAGTAAACCAACTGGCAATGCTAGAAGTAGAAATCGGCAGACACTATATACTGTTGAAGAGAAGCAGAAGGACGAGGTGTTTCTGGAGATTCACGTCATCAGGAGCACAAAGGTATCTAACAGCGATTCGTGAGGTATCATCATCCAAGTAGACGTCGCAGGAGCTAGGATACCCACGCAAATCGACACTGGTGCACCTGTGAGCTTAGTACCGGAATCGCCATATAGCGACATGTTGCGTGATTATCGATTAGAGAAATCGAAGGTAGAGCTGTGAAGCTACTCAGGAGAGCTAATCCCTGTAGTAAGAAATATCACCATACCAGTGAAATACAAGACACATTATCAGAGCTTGCCTCTCAATAGTAGTGGCAGGAGACGAGGCTGTCTTGATCAGTAGAAATTGTTTGGGATCACTGAAGCTGGATTGGAATGAGATTTTTCGAAGTGATATTTGCATCGAAAGATGATGTCATCAAGCAGTATCTGAAGGTGTTCCGCAAAACAGGCCTTCCAAGCCAAGACTTCAAGGCAAGTGAGTGCAGGACGAAAAAGTTTACTGTAAGCCACGTCCTGTACCATATGCACTCAAGGAGAAAGTTGAGCAAAAACTCAAAAGACCAGAAACTGAGAGTGGCTAAATTTTCCACTGCTGTTTGCCTCTGTTTTTGACCCAGAGGGGCATCGGTGAGCTCTTCCGGGCGGATGGTCAGCTTCCAGCATCCTGCCGGGCTTTTCAGGGCCGGTTTCGATGGGGCGCGGAGCATTACCGACAGGAAGAGGCGCGCCATTGTGCAACGTCCCTGGTTGCGACACCGGCTCAATTTTTGACTCTGCCCGATCCATAGCGCCCCGCAGCGCGCCCTGATGGGTTCACCTGTGCATGCAGGCATTCCAAGCTGTCGCAGCTGCTATGAGGTAAGTAACGCTGAAGTATGTGTGATTGTTTTTTCTTTTTTTGTTGCGATTTATGTTGTGGTGGTGTGGGCCATGTATTGGGAATTATTTTGGAGGTTTTTTTTCAGGTTTTCTTTTCTCCCCAGGCCTCTCTTAGGCCGGCTATTTAGCTCGGGATTTTCGCATGCTCCGTCGGCCTAGCGCCTTATGCCTCCCATATCACTCCACCCCAGACTCAGGGCCCAGCTGCCCAATTTTGCTGACTGAGGTGCAAACTTCTTCCAGGCATTATCAGAACCGCCCCGCCGTTATTAACACCTCAAAATCCTAATATCCTAAAAGCCGAAAATCCATCCTATTATCTCTAAGATAGATCTGAGTAATTGTTGTACCTTAGTCAGATGGTAAGGTAAGGTTTTGTGGTGATTATAAGGTAACCGTAAACCAGATTCTTGTGTGTAATCTGCCTAATACATTGCCAAGTGTGGAAGATTTGTTCACAACGTTGACAGGTGGCCAGATCTTTTCAAAGTTAGATCTAACAAACTCCTCCCTACAACTTGTTAGATGAAGAGTCCAAGTCATGCTTGACGATAAATATTCACCTAGGCCTATATCAGTTCAATAGACTACCATTTGGAGTGTCTTCCGCCCAACATATTCCAGGGGGTGATGAACGAAATTTTGCAAGGGATTGAAGGGGTAGTATGTTATTTGGATGACATGCTCATTTCAGCACCAAACAGGCAAATTCATGATGAGGTGTTGAATGAAGTGCTCAAATGGCTAGAGAAGCACGGAGTACGAGAAACTGCTCACAAGTGTGAGATTTTTTAAAACTCTGGAGTACTTTTGGCACAGAGTAGACAAAGGTGGTTTACATCCAACCAAGGGAAAGCTGGGTGCAATCAGAAATGCACTCACTCCCAAGAATGTCTCTGAACTTCGATAATTTTTGGATCTTTTGCATTATTATGAAAAGTTCCTCCCAAATTTGGCTATAGTGTTACATCCACAAATGAGCTGTTGAGAAAACAGGTTCATTGGAAGTGGTCAAAAGAATGTGACACAGCATTCAAAGTGTGTAAAAGGCAGTTATAGAGCACCATGTTAGTTCACTATGACGTATCTAAGGAAATCAAGCTAGCATGTGACGCCTCTCCGTACGCAGTTGGGGCAGTGATCTCTCAAATCACTAGATACTGGGGAGGAGAGACCAATTGCTTTTGCTTCGCGCACTTTCAGTGCGAGTGAGCTGAATTATGTGCAGATCGAAAGGGAAGTTTTGTTTTTAAAAGTTTCAAAAATTGCACAATATTTATTTTGTAAAAGTGCCAAAGTTGAATTTTGGGGTCATGAAGTTTCACACATACTTGTTTGGCTGTAAGTTTACCATAATTACTGACCATAAGCCCCTGACAGCAATCCTCCATCCAAAGTCCCCAGTTCCATCCTTACCTGCAGCCCGAATGCAGAGATGGGCTTTAATTTTATCAGCGTATACTTATAACATTGAGTACAGATGATCAGCTGATCACAGTAATGCTGATACTTTGTCATCCCCATCACAAATTACACCCAATAGGAAGAAGTGTTCTATTTCTCATACATTGATGAGCTGCCAATCACAACTGAAGAGATTGGTGGGGCAACCAAACTTGACCCAATTTGTCAAAAGTATATGATTACATAGCAATTGGATGGCCAAACCAGATATTCATCCATACATTGTTCATAGGAATAAAATGTCAGTGGATAAAGATTGTATCGTGGAGAGCAAGGGCCCAAGTTTCGGGCCGCGCCTAGAACGGCGCAGCCCTGACCTGGACGCCGGTTTTTCACGCCACAGAGTGCGCCTAAAAAATACTTACTGATTCTCTGGCTCCCTGCAGGTCCTCTGGGGCTGGGCGCGGCACAGCACTTGCTGTGGGGGGCGGAGCCAGGTCCCCCTCCCGGACCGAACCCACCCCCCGCCCCCGACCCCGGACCTGACCCGACCCCCCCTCCACAGACCCGATCCGACCCCCGCTCCCCCCCCTACCCCCGGACTGATTCGACTCCGGCTCCCACTCACCCCCACTCCCTCCCGCCCCCCCCCCTGACTCGACTCCCGCTCCCACTCCCCCTACCCTCCTGACCCCGGACCCGACTCCCACTCCGCCCCAGACCCGACCCCCCCCCCCCCCGCCCCTGGACCCGGACTCGACCCCTGCTCCCCCCCGACTCAGCTCCCACTCCCCCCGCCCCCGCCCCCAGACCCGACCCCCCACCGCCCCTGGACCCGACCCACACCCCCGACCCGACCCGACCCCCGGCCACCTACCTGTAAATCCGGTGCTGGGGGCGGGTCCCGCCCGAAGTCTTGGGCCCGGTCGGGCCCGGTCCGTTCAGCCTCCCTCTCCTTTCTCGCCCCCCCTCCTTCTCTCCCTCCCTTCTCCTCCTCCCTCCCTCCCTTCTCTCCCTCCCTCCTTTCTCTCCCTCCCTCCTTTCTCTCCCTCCTCCCCCTCCCTCCCTTCTCCCCCTCCCTCCCTCCCTCCCTTCTCCCTCTCCCTCCCTCCCTCCCTTCTCTCCCTCCCTTCTCTCCCTCCCCTCCCTCTCTCCCCCCTCTCTCCCCCTCTCTGTCAGAGATACTGACAGTGCATCCCAGCACGCTGTTGGAGGGCTCCCGGTGCTGCAGTCGGTAAGTAGAAAATGTTTTATTTATTGATTAATTAATTTTTTTCATTTTTTATTAATTTTTTTCATTGATTTATTGGTTGATTTATTGATGTATTTATGATTTATTATTGATAATGGCTCTTTATTTGTAAAACTGAAGTGTTTAATGTTTGTAAACTTCCCTTTAAACCCCCCCCCCCACCCCACATTCTCTACGTCTGATTTGTAACGTACATCTGATTTTCTAAGTGTAGGCAAGGTTTTTCTGGGCGTACAAAAATCTACACTTACTCCATTCTAAGTTAGTTTGGAGTATGTTTTCACTTCCTAAACTTTCAAAACGGGCGTTAGTGGCCGGACAGGCCCCCCACTTTTGAAAAAAAAAATCTGTTCTAACTGACTAGAACTGGAGCAAACTAAATGCCGAGAATTGCAATTTCTAAGCTATTCCATTCTAAACTAGTTGCTCCAAAAAAACAGGAGCAACTCAGGCTGAAACTTGGCCCCCAAGAGTGGTTATCTCAAATAGGTTCAGGTCCTAATTGTTTGGCGATCTTAATGACCAGCACCTGGGAATGTGCTTGACCAAGAGTTTTGCACTGAGTTACTTATGGTAGCCAGGTTTAGATAAAGAGATAGAGTACATCGTCAGTCAGTGTACAACATGCCAATCGGTGAGCAAGAAACCACCATCAGTACCAATACAGCCATGAAAATGGCCTCCCAGGGTGTGGCAAAGGTTACATGTACATTTTGCTGGGCTAGAAGGACAGCAGTTGTTCATAGTGATAGATAGTGACTCGAAGTGGGTAGAGATGTTTCCAATGCAGAAAATAACAACAAGCAAAACACTAGACAATTTGCGAAGATTGTTTTCTTCATATGGCCTCCCAGAAGAAATTGTGTCTGATAATGGGCTGCGCTTTTGTTCAGAAGAGTTCTCACAGTTCATGAGCAGAAACGGTGTGAAATATACCAAAGTTCCACCATACCACCCTGCTTCAAATGGTGCAGCAGACCGCGCAGTGCAAATTGTCAAATATGCCTCAACAAATGTTGGATCCAAATCCTAAGAAACGTCAGTTGTCGTTGGACCACAGACTGGCAGATTTTCTGATTACCTATCGGAATACTCCTCATACCACTACTGGTAGAAAACCAGTAGAGTTGTTTCTCAAATAATAGCCACGAACCAGGTTCTCGTTGTTAAGGAATTAGTAGCGGGACATTTGGAAAAGCATAATTCAATCAAGCAGAGTCAGCATGGTTTTATGAAAGGGAAATCATGTTTGACAAATTTACTGGAGTTCTTTGAGAATGTAACGAGCAGGGTAGATAAGGGGGAACCAATGAATGTGGTGCATTTGGATTTCCAGAAAACATTTGATAAGGTGCCACATAAAAGATTACTGCACAAGATAAAAGCTCACGGGGTTGGAGGTAATATATTAGCATGGATTGAGGATTGGCTAACTAACAGAAAAGAGAGTCGGGATAAATGGGTAATTTTCCGGTTGGCAAATAGTGACTAGTGGGGTACCGCAGGGATCGGTGCTGGGTCCTCAGCTATTTACAATCTATATTAATAACTTGGATGAAGGGACCGAGTGTAATGTAGCCAAGTTTGCTGATGATACAAAGATGGGTGGGAAAGCAAATTGTGAGGAGGCCCAAAAAAAATCTGCAAAGGGATATAGACAGGCTAAGTGAGTGGGAAAAAATTTGGCAGATGGAAAATGTGAGGTTTGACAGAAATAATAGAAAAGCAAATTATAATTTGAATGGAGAAAAATTGCAAAGTGCTGCAGTACAAAGAGACCTGGGGGTCCTTGTGCATGAAACACAAAAAGTTAGTATGCAGGTACAGCAAGTAATCAGGAAGGCAAATGGAATGTTGGCCTTTATTGCAAGAGGGATAGAGTATAAAAGCAGAGAAGTCCTGCTACAACTGTACAGGGTATTGGTGAAGCCACACCAGGAGTACTGCGTACAGTTTTGGTCTCCGTATTTAAGGAAGGATACACTTGCATTGGAGGCTATTCAGAGAAGGTTCACTAGGTTGATTCCGGAGATGAGAGGGTTGACTTATGAGGATAGGTTGAATAGGTTGAGCCTATACACATTGGAGTTCAGAAGAATGAGAGGTGATCTTATTGAAACTTAGAAGATAATGAGGGGGCTTGACAAGGTGAATGCAGAGAGGATATTTGCACTCATAGGGGAAACTAAAACTAGGGGACATAGTCTTAGAATAAGGGGCTGTCCACTTAAAACTGAGTTGAGGAGGAATTTCTTCTCTCTGAGGGTTGTAAATCTATGGAATTCTCTACCCCAGCGAGCTGTGGAAGTTGGGTCATTGAATATATTTAAGGCGGAGATAGACAGATTTTTGAGCAATAAGGGAGTAAAGGGTTATGGGAAGCGGGCAGGGAAGTGGAGCTGAGTCCATGATCAGATCAGACATGATCTTATTGAATAGCGGAGCAGGCTGGAGGGGCCAAATGGCCCACTCCTGCTCCTATCTCTTATGTTCTTATGTTGGCACAGCCAGTAGAAGAGAAACAATCAAGGCAGAAAGAGAGTCATGATAAAGGTAGAGTTAGAGAGAGATGTGTGAAGTTGAATCAGAAGGATAGAGTGAAGAACGTGGTTAAAGTTGTTATCTTCAAGCGCAGGCTGTGTCCTCTGGTTCTTCTGTTCTTGACAAGTTGAAACAGATTGTCATGATCTACTTTATCGAGTCCCTTAAGAATTGTAAAAACAGCCACCCTGTCAACTCTCTCTCTTCCACTGAGAATATGTTCAATTTACATAACTGTAAATTTGTTAAGTGATAAGGTAACCTTGGCCATAATTTTTTATATAGTATTTAAGAGATAGCTCATGCATTGTGATGCATTTAAATTATGTTTGTTCCTGTAATGATTTAAACTATGTCATTTAATAACTTCTATCTAAGTGCCTATTATAATTCTCAATGGTTATCATGATGGTATAATTTGGCAAGAAGTTATGATACATAACAACTTTGATGCTTGGAATGGGTACATAAAACAGTCCAGAGGAGAGTTAAATTGGGTATCTTTTAAACTTTAGGGGGTGAACTTGCCTCTCGCCCCGATTGCGGGAGGTAACCTTCCGGGCTGGGACTTTTATCTCTCGCCCCCGACATGTAATTGGGCACGTGCACCCTTCACAGGAGGCAGAGCGCTGTCTGGTGCTTTGCATCCTTGGAGGGGCGTTCAGGACTGCAGCGCTAGGACCGTGTAGCGCTGATGTGCTACACCGCTCCTCCCCTTCAATTAAGGGGGAGGGCCGCTGCGCACTCTGCAGGCCCTTTAGTGGACACCACTGGGCAACCAGGGAGGCAATCGACCGGGCCAGCAGCACGACACGCATAACGGAGTGCCGGGCTGCATGATGGCAGGCCAATTGTCGCGAGAGCCACCACTGTCGGGCCGACGGAAGTGTCGGCTGAAAAAAAACATGGCGGACCGCGGCGCAAAAGGCCTCCCCTTTAAGTGGCGCCCCGGCGATGATATCCGCCAACAACATCCTCGCAAGGCAATTTCCCCCACGGGGGTGCAAAGGGGTCGCCGGCGGGCGTGTGCCGGCCCGGGGTGCTAATCGCGGAGCGCGGTGCTGCCGGGACATCGCCCCCCCCCCCCCCCCAAACCTCTGGAGCAATTTCCCGGAAGGCACTATCACCCCGCTCACCTGGGCGAAAATGCCATTGCGTCCCGTTAGCACCCCCTCCACCTCCCGAGGCGCTAACAGGGCTATATAAAGGGGCAATTTCGGTCCATTGATGTGTTTCATAAGAAATTAATTCCGATTTTATGTACACATGTTAGGAAAAAGGATAAAGATTTGCTTAATACATTGAACATACAGACTTGCAAATTTAGAAAATATGCTCTTTACATACTGGATGTGATTTAGCATCCACAATATTCTTACAACATCAACATAAGAACATAATCTTCCTGTGGAGGCAGAAGATGTTGATAGGGTTCTTAACAAATACTTTGCATCTGTTTTCACAAAGGAAAGGGGCAATGCAGATACTGCTATCGAGGAGGAGTGTGATATTCTGGATGAAATAAATATAGTGAGAGAGAAAGTATTAATGGGTTTAGCAGCTTTGAAAGTAGATAAGTCCCCAGGCCCAGATAAAATGCATCCCAGGCTGTTGAGCGAAGTAAAAGAGGAAATAGCAGGGGCCTTGACCATCATTTTCCAGTCCCCTTTGGATTTGGGCATGGTGTCGGAGGATTGGAGGACTGCTAAGAAGGGAAAAAGGGATAAGCCGAGTAATTACAAGCCTGTCAGCCTAACCTCAGTGGTGGGAAAATTATTGGAAAAAATCCTGAAAGACAGGGTAAATCTGCATTTGGAAAGGTAAGGATTAATTAGGGACAGTCAGCACGAATTTGTTAAAGGAAGATTGTGTTTGACTAACCTGATTGAATTTTTTGAGGAGGTAACCAAGAGGGTCGATGAGGGTAGTGCTTACGATGTAGTATATATGGACTTTAGCAAGGCTTTTGATAAAGTCCAACATTGTAGACTGGTCATGAAGATTAAAGCCCATGGGATACAGGTCAAAGTGACAAGTTGGATCCAAAATTGGCTTGGAGGTAGGAAGCAAAAGGTAATGATTGATGGATGTTTTTTGATTGGAAGGATGTTTCCAGTGGGGTTCCGCAGGGCTCAATATTGGGTCCCTTGCTTTTTGTAGTATATATCAATGATTTAGATTTGAATATAGGGAGTATGATTAAGAGGTTTGCAGATGACACTAAAATTGGCTGTGTGGTTGATAATGAAGAGGAAAGTCATGGGCTGCAGGAGGATATCAATCTACTGGTCAGGTGGGCAGAGCAGTGGCAAATGGAATTTAATTCAGAGAAGTGTGAGGTGATGCACTTTGGGAGGGCTAATAAGGAAAAGGGTATACACATTAAGCGGTAGGCCATTTAATAGTGTAGATGAACAAAGGGACCTTGGAATGCTTGTCCACAGATCCCTGAAAGTAGCAGGCCAGGTGGATAAGGTGGTTAAGAGGCATACAGAATGCTTGCCTTTATTGGCCGAGGCATAGAATATAAGCACAGGGAGGTTATGCTTAAATTGTATAATGCTTTGGTTAGGCCACAACTGGAGTACTGCGTGCAATTCTGGTCGCCGTATTATAGGAAGGACGTGATTCCACTGGAGAGGGTGCAGAGGAGGTTCACTAGGATGCTGCCTGGAATGGAGAATCTTAGTTATGAGGATGGACACAGAGGACACAGAGAGGCTGCAAAGAGATTTGGATAGGTTAAGCGAATGGGCTAAGGTTTGGCAGATGGAATACAATGTCGGAAAGTGTGAGGTCATCACCTTGGGAAAAAACCAGTAAAAGGGAATATTATTTGAATGGGGAGAAATTAAATGCTGAGGTGCAGAGGGACCTGGGGGTCCTTGTGCATGAATCCCAAAAAGTTAGTTTGCAGGTGCAGCAGGTAATCAGGAAGGCGAATGGAATGTTGGCCTTCATTGCGAGAGGGATGGAGTACAAAAGCAGGAAGGTCCTGCTGCAACTGTATAGGGTATTGGTAAGGCCGCACCTGGAGTACTGCGTGCAGTTTTGGTCACCTTACTTAAGGAAGGATATACTGGCTTTGGAGGGGGTACAGAGACAATTCACTAGGCTGATTCCGGAGATGAGGGGGTTACCTTATGATGATAGATTGAGTAGACTGGGTCTTTACTCGTTGGAGTTCAGAAGGATGAGGGGTCATCTTATAGAAACATTCAAAATCATGAAAGGGATAGACAAGATAGAGGCAGAGAAGTTGTTTCCACTGGTAGGGGAGACTAGAACTAGGGGGCACAGCCTCAAAATACGGGCGAGCCAATTTAAAACCGAGTTGAGAAAGAATTTCTTATCCCAGTGGGTTGTGAATCTGTGGAATTCTCTGCCCAAGGAAGCAGTTGAGGCTAGCTCATTGAATGTATTCAAGTCACAGATTGATAGATTTTTAACCAATAAGGGAATTAAGGGTTACGGGGAGTGGGCGGGTAAGTGGAGCTGAGTCCATGGCCAGATCAGCCATGATCTTATTGAATGGAGGAGCAGGCTCGAGGGGCTAGATGGCCTACTCCTGTTCCTAATTCTTATGTTCTTATGTTCTTATGGAACAGAGGAGGTTGAGAGGAGACATCATCGAGGTGTACAAAATATTGAGGGGCCTGGACATAGTGGATAGTAAGGGTCTATTTCCGTTGGTGGAGGGTTCTATTACGAGGGGGCATAGTTTTAAGGTGATTGGTGGAAAGTTTAGAGGGGATTTGAGGGGCAGCTTCTTTTACGCAGAGGGTTGTGGGGATCTGGAATTCGCTGCCTGGAAGAATGGTGGATGCAGAAACCCTTACCACTTTTAAGAGAAGGTTAGATGGGCACTTGAAGTGCAGTAACCTGCAGGGTTACGGATCGAGAGCTGGTAATTGGGATTAGACTAGATGTCCTTTTGTTGGACGGCGCAGATATAATGGTAAGTACTGCAGGGAATAGAATACGGCCAGGGTGATCTCCTGGACTAGTTTCGATTGCCTGGATGGGTCGGAGAGGAATTTTCCCAGATTTTTTTCTCCCAATTTGGCCTAGGTTTTTATCTTTATTTTGCCTCTCCCAGGAGATCACATGGCTCCGGTTGGGGTGGAGTGTAGAATGTTTCAGTATCAGGGGTGTCGCAGTTGCGTGAGGCGGACTGGTTGGACTGGGTGCTCTTTGCCTTTCCGTCATTGTTCATAGGTTTATATGTAACCTTTAGGACTGCTGACCAAGGACCGTGTGGCTCTTTGTCGGCCGTCACGGACACGATGGACCGAAATGGCCTTCTTCTGTGCTGTAAATTTCTATGTTTCTATAAGAAATAGGAACAGGAGTAGGCCATACGGCGCCTCGAGCCTGCCCCGCCATTCAATAAGATCATGGCTGATCTGATCATGGACTCAGCTCCACCTCCCTGCCCACTCCCCATAACCCCTTAACCCCTTATTGTTTAAGAAACTGTCTGATTCTGTCTTAAATTTATTCAATGTCCCAGCTTCCAGGCAGCGAATTCCACAGATTTACAACCATCTGAGAGAAGAAATTTCTCCTCATCTCTGTTTTAAATGGGCAGCTGCTTATTCTAGGATCATGCCCTCTAGTTCTAGTCTCCCCCACCAGTGGAAACATCCTCTCTGCATCCACCTTGTCAAGCCCCCTCATAATCTTCCACGTTTCAATAAGATCACCTCTCATTCTTCTGAATTCCAATGAGTAGAGGCCTAGTCTCACCAGACAGAAATATACTATTGTCGTAAATTGTAATTAAGCACGTTCTGTAAGTGCATGTTGCTATCTAATATAAAGTGTAAATCAAAATGAAAACAGATTAGCAGCAAATGAATTGAACCAGTAATGTGTAAATGTTCACTTCACTCAACATTTAGTTTGAGTGATGAGATTCATTGTTAGTGGCTAATCAAAATTGAATTAATCTTAGCTTTTTTGGTAAATTTAGTGTGACTAACTATTTTGTATCATCATCATAGGAAGTCCTTCGAGTCAAGGATGATTTGCTTCCACGCCAAAACGTTCACAGGTGTTTCAATGAAGGACCTAACATTCCAGGTCCCGAACTAAATCTTGAAGGGTGGAAGATATCTCTGCATGGATTTTTTTAAAGTGTGGTGGCCATTGCTCACCAGCCACCACACGGGCTTGAGAGAGCTAGGTCTTGGTCCAGTGGCAAGGGTTAACCAAGTCGACTGGAGACCAGCTCTGCTGCACGGACCTAGTGCGCACACATATCACAGTGTGGGCTGGGCCGTGCTGCCCCTGGGCCCTCACCTGGGCCCCGAACTCACGCCTCTCCTTGTTTATAATCCAGGTTGTTACCCTTCAAAGAGTAATCAGAGTGGTTTTTTATCTTAGAACATAAGAACATGAGAATTAGGAACAGGAGTAGGCCATTCAGCCCCTCGAGTCTGTTCCGTCATTCAATAAGATCATGGCTGATCTTCGACCTCAACTCCACTTTCCCCCCCACCCCGATCTCCATACTCCTTGATTCCCCTAGAGTCCAAAAATGTATCTCAGCCGAGAATATATTCAATGATTCAGCATCCACAGCCCTTTGGGTAGAGAATTCTAAAGATTCACAATGATCTGAGTGAAGAAATTCCTCCTCATCTCAGTCTTAAATGGCCGTCCCCTTATCCTGAGACTACGCCTCCTAGTTCCAGCCAGGAGAAACAACCTCTCAGTATCTACCCTGTCAATGCCCCTCAGAATCTTCTATGTTTCAATGAGATCACCTTCATTCTTCTAAACTCCAGAGAGCACAGGCCCAATCTACTTAATCTCTCCTCATAGGATAACTCTCTCATCGCAGGAATCAATCTTAATTGTGTGGAGGTCCTGTTTCTGAGCAGGTTATTTTCCCTGTCAAACGCAATTAATACACCTTCAGGCATGCAGGAATATGCTACATCCACCAAAAGATCAGTGGGTTCATATAAAAATAAATAAATTGCATTTATATAGTATCATAGAGACAGGTGTAGGCCATTCAGCCCCTTGAGCCTGTTCTGCCATTCAGTTAGATCTGTATCTTAAATCCATCTACCCACCTTAGTTCTATAACCCTTAATGTCCTTGCCTAACAAAAATCTATCAATCTCAGTTTGACATTTCCAATTGACCCCCATCCTCAACAGCTTTTTGGGGGAGAGCGTTGCAGATTACCTCTACCTTTTGAGTGAACAAATGCTTCCTAACATCACCCCTGAACGGCCGAGTTCTAACTTTAAGGTTCTGCCCCCTTGTTCTGGACTCTCCCCACCAGACAAAATATTTTCTTTGATGTCCTCAGGATATCCCAAAACACTTTACAGGCTATGAATTACTTACTAAGTGCAAGGACTTGGGACTGGACTTTCCTGATCCCACCCCTACCTGGTTGGAGTGGGACTTCAGTCCACTCCCCCAATTGTGCTTTGACCCTCGTGCAGTTTACTGGGTTCGAGGTCACTAGGTATTCATGGCAGACTCTTGCCCACCAGTAAGTGGCAGTCGCCAGCAGCCCCGAGGAAATGTAAGGCAGCGGATCAGCCTATGCAGCACACACAGAGAGGTGGAAGGTATCATTTAAGGGGCCACAGAACCCTGAGGACTGGTCCAGTTCATTGGCTGAAGACCTTTGTGTGCAGTTGGCTCCCCAATCATCCTGGGCCCAGCACTTACCTGGTCCTGCGGCCTCCTTCTCCACGTTCCCTGCCGACTTGTCAATCAGGCTGGCTTCCTGGTGGGAACCTGCCCCTGGCGTCGCTCACACGCTGCGGAGTTAAAACTTGTGTGAGTGGGACCCGGGAAAGTCCAGTCCTGTGTCTTAGCTTGCACCTCTAAACTTTCCTAAAAATCTATCTTTTCAATGATGTCTTCAGTCGCCACCCCTAATTCTCCTCCTGTGCCTGTTGTTCCTTTCTGCACTGTGAAGCACCTTGAGATGTTTACTATATACATGCAAGCTTTTGTTTAGTCATGAATCCACAATGGTAGATCGGCCTATAAAATTGATTTTTTTTTAAATTACTGTGAATGTAAAAATAAATACAAAGGAAAAAAAACACACACACATACACACACACTGTTTCAGGCAGGTTAAAATAGCAAATGTCCACAGTTTTAGTCTTCAGTTGTCTGTAAAGAGTATTCACAATATCATGTCGCCCACTCAAATATCTCAATACCACTCCAATTGCAGTTGGAACAATGATCAAGAATCCAGCTATACATTTTAGTCTAATTTATTGCAAAAGATTAAGGTATATTGTACAGTAAGAGCTCATCCTAAAAGCTTACTTTTGAGCTTCTGACAGCTAACGAGCCCATTATTAAAACTCGTCAATCAAAGTTCTAAATCTATGCCTCAGATTTTATTGCCAGAATCACAGTGTCCCATTCTTTTTGGATTAGTTATTCTCCTGAATGATATCCTGGGATAAGCAGGTTACAGAGAGGGCATGACTGAGATTCAACACATGGCATTATTTCTGGAACAGTCTGTAAAGAGCAGGGGAATTAATGTGAATTTACTTATAAAATGGAAGGTACGGAATCAGAATATTAAACATTTGAGCATTGTAATTTTAGTGACTGATCCATTACTTGTCAGGATTTTCAAAGTTTGCCATTAGTCTTTTTTGACTTTAGGGAATTACTTCAGAAGTTCAAGACAGTGCAGTCTTTCTGTTTGAAAGTCTGGAGGCAGAGATAAAAGAACTGAGCATGACATGTAAAGTGAGAGTTACATTCAAAGATGAAAGTTTAAGTCAATCTGTGTATTCATGTTGCTAAGCTGTCAACTTGTCATCTTCGTCAGAAGTCTGCAAGCTGTAATTTCCAAAGCATTTATTGAAACTGGGCAAGGATAATGTTAATCCAGTGGACTTTTATAGTCCACCCCCTCATCCCTGGCATACATTATCTCAAATAAAATGTAGGTATGTTATTCCTCCTCCACCTTTTTAATATTCTCCCTCCTCTCTTAGCCTAAGCGGGGGTACAGTTCTTCGGCACCGATCGCCCTTTGGTGCCTTGCCCATTAACGTGTGAGGCTAGGCAGTGAGTGGCAGTAGGAAATTCAGTTATTGAGGCCTGATAACCAAGTCCAATCCTACACACAAGCATATATAGATAGCTGGCATGAAAACCTTAGTTTATTTTTGACTCTCCCTAGCTTAGGGCTTTAAGGACAACTTTGCTGCTTCGACTTCCACCTGGCTGGGTTATTTCAACACAGTCTGAACTTGAGACCTTCCTGCCCTGCATGGCTCTACTTATCAACAAAGCCACTTATTTGAAAGTTAAGTGTGTGTATGTTCATTGCCTGCAAGGGCAAAGTAAATTAAATCTGTCCATTCCAGAACTTGTGGCCAAGCAGTTTTTTAAAAATTCGTTCACGAGATATGAGCGTCGCTGGCAAAGCCAGCATTTATTGCCCATCCCGAAATGCCCTTGAGAAGGTGGTGGTGAGCCACTACCTTGAACCACTGCAGTCTTTGTAGCAGTTTGTTACAATTGAGCGGCTTGCTCAGCCATTTCAGAGGACAGTTAAGAGTCAACCACATTGCTGTGTGTCTGAAGACATGTAGAGGCCAGACTGGGTAAGGTTATCTTCACTGAAGGACATTTGTGAACCAGATGAGTTTTTACAACAATCTGGTAATTTCATGGCCAACATTACTAATATTAGCTTTTTATTCCAGATTTATTGAATTAACTGAATTTAAATTCCCCAGCTGCCTTGGTGGGATTTGAACTCACATTTCCAGATCATTAGTCCGGGCTTCTGGATTAAGCCCAATAACATAATCACTATGCTTCCCATATCCCTGGTTTCTTCAACTGCTTTTGTCTATTGGGATATTTGTATTCTTCCTTTTCAGCATTTGTTCTTCATCCACTGCACAGGCTCATGAAGGGCATACTCATTCAATTTCTTGCACGTGATCATTTCACCTTTGGAAATGCCTCTGAAAGCAGCCCAGGTCTATGTACAAGTCAGCATGAGTTAATCGTTGACTGACAACTTGTTGCAATTCAAAAGTGAGGAGGTGATAGTTTAGTTGTCATCATCATAGGTAGTCCCTCGAGTCGAGGATGACTTGCTTCCACACCAAAAAGTTCACAGGTTTTCAACGAAGGACCTAATATTCCAGGTCCTGAACTAAATCTTGAAGGGTGGAAGATGCCTGTGCGTGGATTTTTTTAACGTGTGGTGGCCGTTGCACACCAGCCACCACACGGGCTTGACAGAGCTAGGTCTTGGTCCAGTGGCAAGGGTTAACCAAGACGACTGGACCATGTGCGCGCACGTATCATAGTGTGAGCTGGCCCGTGCTGCCCCTGGGCCCTCGCCTCTTCTGGGCCCCGAACTCACGCCTCTCCTGAGCTCCAATCACGTCCCTCAACAATCTCTCGCCGTTCCTTCGCCACGACCTCACCGCTCCTGCTCTACCTGCCCATGCTCCAATCAGCAACCTGGATCTTGGTAACGTCCAATCCAGTCGCCCTCTTCGCTGCCGTCACCCTCCTGCTCCAGCACCTGCTGCTCCCTGGAGTGGTATGCTGCCACGCTGCTCCTTCCGTTCCCCGGCCTGCTCCGATGGTGCTCACAGGCCGGGGGCCGCGCAGTTTAGTTGTACAGAGCTGTTGCACAAATGGCAATTTCGCTAGTCGTGTGACGAGTAGTTGCCTGCGACGGTTCCTGAGTTAAATATCAAATTATACACTGATCAATGGCAGTACCATTAATGTTCGTTTAATACAGAAGCAGTACAAGACTCACCACTTATACTCTATTTAACTTTGCTTAACTCTGCAGAAAGGCGTTCAAAAGGGTGTTCCTTTCCGCTCAAAATACTAACTCTGTTTAACTAAACTCTTTTTAACTCAACTCTGTTTATCTCTGCAGAAAAGGTGTTCCTTTCCGCTCAAAATACTCTCATAGTTATCCAATACATCCCCGTGTGATCAAACCGGTCCTGACACTGTTCCTTCAAGGGTCTCTTCCCTGGCCCCAGCTTCTGTCGAGTGTTGGTCCTAGGTTCTCACTCCGGACTGTCCGAGCTTGTCTGTCTTTATACCTTTTTTCCTTCAGTTAACCATGTGTGTTGCTATTAATTGCCTGCTTGTTTTAACAAGAAGTACAAAGACATTCTGCTGTTATCGCAACTTGTCTCTTGCCTCAAAGTTATTACCAAGTCAGAGTTTCCCTTACCGTGTGTGAACCTTATCTTGATCAATTAAGTTTTTTCTTACCACCCACCGTTTCCCACAGCTGGTCCTGTTATGGTAACTCCTTCCTGTCCGTTGGCCTTCAATCTGTTATTCCTACACCTGACCTTTTGTTCGGTCATTAGCAATTATCGAAACTTTGTTAATTGTCATTCATATTTACACACTATCTCTTACCCAGGGCGACTCCTTTGAATTTGGCTTTATTATCCTGTAGCTTTGCCTGCATTTTTACAACTTTACCTCATTCCTTATCTCATTCACCCTGAGGTTAATGCCTGCTTGTTTTTTGTGCAAGAGAGTTTATTAGTTGTTCAGACCCCCAGGTCTGAACTAACTTAATCTTTTCTTATATTTCCACAGAGCCTTGGTCCAGACCCCATCTGGAGTACTGGGTTCAGTTTTTGAGCATCGATCTTGGGATTGATATGGCGGCCTTAAATGTAGTATAACACAGATTCACCAGAATGATACCAGGGCTTAAAGGGTAAATTGTGAGGGAAGGTAGCATAACTTTTGCTTGTATTCCCTTGTTTAGAAGATTGAGAGGTTATCTAAACAAGCTGTTTAAAATGATAAATGGATTCAATAGGGTATATTGGGAGAAACTATTTCTTCTGGTGAGGGAATCCAGAACAAGAGGTCATAATCTTAAAATGAGATATATTCCATTTCGGAGTGAAATCAGGAAGCACTTTTTTTATACAAAGGCTGGTGGAATCTGGAACTCTCGCCCACAAAAGGATGTGGATGCTGGAACAATTGAAATTTTCACAACTGAGATCGAGAGATGTTTGCTATCGAGGGCTATGGAACAAAGGCAAGTTAATAGCGTTGATGTACAGATCAGTCGTGATCTAATTAAATGGCAGAACAGGCTCAAGGAGCTGAATGACCTACTCCTGCCCTCCGTGTAAAGAACCTAACCTTGTTTTAAATTTAACCTTATTTCATCTTCCTTCTGCTTTTGGCATTGGACCTGTTTTCCCTCCACTCCATATTGAATGGAAACATTTTCATTTCCTTTTTGAATGATTCAACTGAATCGGCATTCCATAAATTAGAAATTCAAATAACTGCTCAAACTTTATTTACCTCATGGTTTTCATTGAGAACAGATTACATCTTTTTAAGAATTCAGTTGCCCAGAACCTGGGATCATTCATTTTTGCTGTTCTTTTAATCCCTTTCATTACCTTCATGCATTGTATTAATTACGCAAAACGAAACATCATAATCTGTTGGAATAGTTATGAAGGACTCCTGTTCTACAGATGGGCTCAGACCCAATAACATTATTTTTGCCCTCATAATTATTTTCACATATTATGATACTGTTTATTTTAACTACCATAACATTACTGACATAGAAATAAGAACACAGAAACATACATTCGGCCTAACAAGTCTAGGCAGGTGTTTGTGCTGCACTTGAGCCTCCTCCCATCTTGTTTCATCTTGCCCTCTCATTATATCCTTACATTGTTTCCCCCCTCATGTACTTATCTCGCTTCCTCTTAAATGCATCGATGCTATTCGCCTCAACCGCTCTGAGGTAGCGAGTTCCACATTCTCACCACTGTCTGGGAAAAGAAGTTTCTCCAGAATTCCTTGTTGGATTTTATTAGTGATTATCTTATATTTATGGCCTCTTGTTTTGGACACCTCACAAATGGAAACATATTCTCTATGTCTGCTTTATCAAATCCCTTCTTCATTTTAAAAACCTCTTTCAGGTCACCTCTCCGTCTACAGAAAAGAGCCCCAGCCTGTTTAGTCTTTCCTGATAGTTGTACCCTCTCAGTTCTGGTATAAACCTTTTTGCGCTTTCTCCAGTACTTCTATATTTTTTTTGTAATATAGAGACCAGAACTGTGCACAGTGCTGTAAATGTGGTCTAACTTTACTTAATGACAATCACCACAAAACTGGTGGTAACATTTGATAAATGAATGTTCAAATTGTGGAAAAGAATTCCGATGATGTTTCAATAGAATCATAGAATAGTACAGCACAGAAGGAGGCCACTCGCCACATCGAGTCTGTGCTGGCTTTTTCGAAGAGCAAACCATTTTCTCTCTCCCCTGCTCTTTCCCCATATCCTGCAATTTATTCCCCCTCTAGTATCTATTCAATTCCTTTTTGAAAGCTACCATTGAATCTGTTTCCACCACCTATCAGGCAGTGCATTCCAAACCCTAACCACTCGATGCCTAATAAAGTCTATCCTCATCTCGCCTCTGGTTCCTTTGCCAATCGCCTTAAATCTGTGCCCTCTGGTTATCAACCCTTCAGCCATTGGAAACAGTTACTCTTTATTTCCTCTATTTAAACCCTTCATGATTTTAAAACACCTCTATCAAATCCCCTCTTAGCCTTCTCTGCTCTAAGGAGAACAACTCCAGCTTCTTCAGTCTATCCACCAAACCAAATGTAATCCCTCGTCCCTGAAACCATTCCAATAAATCCCTTTTGTACCCTCTCCATAGCCTTTGCACTTGCATAAAGTGTGGTGCACAAAATCGGACATAATGGGCCCAAGTTTACACATGATAAAAAACAGGTGCCACTCCGAGCTGGGCGCCCCTTTTTCGCGCCTAAAACGGCGGCGGGAAAAAAACGAGCGATTCTGGAGCGCTTTGCAGCTCCTTGTCTGCTTGGCGCGGCGCCCAGGGGGGCGGAGCCTACACTCGCGCCGATTTTGTAAGTGGGAGGGGGCGGGTACTATTTAAATTAGTTTTTTTCCTGCCGGCAACACTGCACGTGCGCATTAGAGCGTTTGCGCATGCTCAGTGTGAAAATAAATTGGCACTCGGCCATTTTTGTAGTTCTTTGTAGCTGTTTAGTTTTTGAACATTTTTTAATAAAAGTACATTGCCATCAGCACTGAGGCTTCTTGTAGCAGTGAGAAGGGTGCAGGAAGCCTCAGAAAGTTGAGGCAGCCGTTTCCCGACGACCTCCCCCTTTTGCCGTCGGGAAATGGCTCCTCAATTTCTGAGGCTTCCTGTAGAATTCTCTCTTTCCCACCAGCCGTCTGGAACGGCTCCCTTCCCTCTCTCCCCCCCCCCCCCCCCCCCGCGTTCGGTCGGCTCCCTTCCCTCCCTCCCGCCCGCGTTCGGTCGGCTCCCTTCCCACCCCACCCCCGCGTTCGGTCGGCTCCCTTCCCTCCCTCCCGCCCGCGTTCGGTCGGCTCCCTTCCCTCCCGCCCGCGTTCGGTCGGCTCCCTTCCCTCCCGCCCGCCACCGTTCGGTCGACTCCCTTTCCTCCCTCCCGCCCGCGTTCGGTCGGCTCCCTTCCCTCCCGCCCGCCACCGTTCGGTCGGCTCCCTTCCCTCCCTCCCGCCCGCATTCGGTCGGCTCCCTTCCCTCCCTCCCGCCCGCGTTCGGTCGGCTCCCTTCCCTCCCTCCCGCCCGCGTTCGGTCGGCTCCCTTTCCTCCCTCCCGCCCGCGTTCGGTCGGCTCCCTTCCCTCCCCACCCCCGCGTTCGGTCGGCTCCCTTCCCTCCCTCCCGCCCGCCACCGTTCGGTCGGCTCCCTTCCCTCCCTCCCGCCCGCGTTCGGTTGGCTCCCTTCCCTCCCTCCCGCCCGCCACCGTTCGGTCGGCTCCCTTCCCTCCCTCCCGCCCGCGTTCGGTTGGCTCCCTTCCCTCCCTCCCGCCCGCGTTCGGTCGGCTCCCTTCCCTCCCTCCCGCCCGCGTTCGGTTGGCTCCCTTCCCTCCCTCCCGCCCGCGTTCGGTCGGCTCCCTTCTCTCCCTCCCGCCCGTCCGCGTTCGGTCGGCTCCCTTCTCTCCCTCCCGCCCACGTTCGGTCGGCTCCCTTTCCTCCCTCCCGCCCACGTTCGGTCGGCTCCCTTCCCTCCCCACCCCCGCGTTCAGTCGACTCCCTTCTCTCCCTCCCGCCCACGTTCGGTCGGCTCCCTTTCCTCCCTCCCGCCCACGTTCGGTCGGCTCCCTTCTCTCCCTCCCCACCCCCGCGTTCGGTCGGCTCCCTTCTCTCCCTCCCCACCCCCGCGTTCGGTCGGCTCCCTTTCCTCCCTCCCGCCCACGTTCGGTCGGCTCCCTTCTCTCCCTCCCCACCCCCGCGTTCGGTCGGCTCCCTTCTCTCCCTCCCCACCCCCGCGTTCGGTCGGCTCCCTTCTCTCCCTCCCCACCCCCGCGTTCGGTCGGCTCCCTTTCCTCCCTCCCGCCCACGTTCGGTCGGCTCCCTTCTCTCCCTCCCCACCCCCGCGTTCGGTCGGCTCCCTTCCCTCCCTCCCGTCCACGTTCGGTTGGCTCCCTTCCCTCCCTCCCGTCCGCGTTCGGTCGGCTCCCTTCCCTCCCCACCCCCACGTTCAGTCGGCTCCCTCTCTCCCGCGTTCGGTCGGCTCCCTTCCCTCCCCACCCCCACGTTCGGTCGGCTCCCTTCCCTCCCCACCCCCACGTTCAGTCGGCTCCCTTCTCTCCCTCCTGCCCGTCCGCGTTCGGTCGGCTCCCTTCTCTCCCTCCCGCCCACGTTCGGTCGGCTCCCTTTCCTCCCTCCCACCCACGTTCGGTCGGCTCCCTTCCCTCCCCACCCCCGCGTTCGGTCGACTCCCTTCTCTCCCTCCCGCCCACGTTCGGTCGGCTCCCTTCTCTCCCTCCCGCCCACGTTCGGTCGGCTCCCTTCCCTCCCCACCCCCGCGTTCGGTCGACTCCCTTCTCTCCCTCCCGCCCACGTTCGGTCGGCTCCCTTTCCTCCCTCCCGCCCACGTTCGGTCGGCTCCCTTCCCTCCCTCCCCACCCCCGCGTTCGGTCGACTCCCTTCTCTCCCTCCCGCCCACGTTCGGTCGGCTCCCTTCTCTCCCTCCCGCCCACGTTCGGTCGGCTCCCTTCCCTCCCCACCCCCGCGTTCGGTCGACTCCCTTCTCTCCCTCCCGCCCACGTTCGGTCGGCTCCCTTCTCTCCCTCCCGCCCACGTTCGGTCGGCTCCCTTCCCTCCCCACCCCCGCGTTCGGTCGACTCCCTTCTCTCCCTCCCGCCCACGTTCGGTCGGCTCCCTTTCCTCCCTCCCGCCCACGTTCGGTCGGCTCCCTTCTCTCCCTCCCCACCCCCGCGTTCGGTCGGCTCCCTTCTCTCCCTCCCCACCCCCGCGTTCGGTCGGCTCCCTTCCCTCCCTCCCGCCCACGTTCGGTCGGCTCCCTTCCCTCCCTCCCGCCTGCGTTCGGTCGGCTCCCTTCCCTCCCGCCCGTCCGCGTTCGGTCGGCTCCCTTCCCTCCCCACCCCCACGTTCAGTCGGCTCCCTCCCTCCCACCCGCGTTCCGTCGGCTCCCTCCCTCCCCCGCGTTCGGTAACAGCTGCCTCGTTTTGTGAGGCATGCTGCACCATTCTCCCTGGCTGAAGCAGTTTCACACAGGTAGTAAGATGGTTTATTTAATCTTTTCTTTGCTTATAAATGTTTATTCAGGTTGGATTTATTTGTATAATATTTGTATAAGTATAAATAAGGATTTATTGTAGAATTTAATGACTTCCCTTCCTCCCCTCCCCCCCCCACCTCGTTCCGGACGCCTGATTTGTAACCTGCGCCTGATTTTTTAATGTGTAGAACAGGTTTTTTCAGTTCTACAAAAATCTTAACTTGCTCCATTCTACTTTAGTTTGGAGTACATTTTCACTGTGGAAACTTTGAAATCAGGCGTCAGTGGCCGGACACGCCCCCTTTTGAAGAAAAAATTCTGTTCCTAAGTAGAACTGTTCTACCTGACTAGAACTGCAGAAAAAAAAATGTGGAGAATTGCGAATTGTAAGATAGTCCGTTCTCCACCAGTTGCTCCTAAAAATCAGGCGCAAATCATGTGGAAACTTGGGCCCAATATACCAGCTGGTGCCGAACGAGTGTTCTATGTCGGCTTAGCATCATTTCCTGGCTTTTGTACTCTATGCCTAGAAATTGGAGGTGTTAGTGCTGGATGTTAAGGCCTGTTTCGTTGAAAAAAATGGCGGCCGCCTCACTTCCGCCCGCTTCTGGTGGGTCCAACGGCCACCGCCTTTTTCCACAGGTCAGTAGCGCTGCCATTGCCTGCACTTGCAGCAATTATTTTAAGTAGCAGGAGTGCAACGTCAGTCAGCGTGGTCATCCGTTTTGGAGCTTGCCGCTCCTCCTACCACCCTCTCCAAAGCACGCCCATACTTGCAGCCGTTGGCAGTGAGCTAGAACCCATACAGTAAACAGCTTCTGGGATAACTTAACTATGGATAGCTATTGGAGTGAAAACTGTTTCCAATGAGATGCATCAAATCTCCTCCCTGCTCAAATAGTATAGGAGATAAATACTTAAAAAATAAACTGTACTGTACTACAGTTGTAATAATTTCAGGAAAAATGCAAAGCTGCATTTCCTTAAATGTTATACATTGGGGTTTTCTATTTTAGGAACCAATAAAATGACATGCTAAGTTTGGAAGTCTGCTTTTAAAATGCTTGATAGAATATTCTCACCAAGAGTTCTTCAAAAGTCTGCTGCTGTTAAAAATGTAATTTCTGCACCATTTACACCAGTAAACTCCTGATCAGGAGTTCATTTTTCCAATTTTTTATTTCTTTCCATTGATGTCTCATTGCAATGGTTTAAGGACATCTGTGCCACAGTCTTTATGTGGTGTTTCCAGTCACAGTCCCTCCAGATCTGAGCCTGTGCTTCAGGAGCCACTCGATAGGGAGTGAATCACCTATGCGATATGCAATACGGTGCATCCTCATCTTCCTCCCCCTCCAGCACCATGATGGAGCACAAATCTCCACACAGCAACCACCTGGAGTTATGGCAGCCAGTGAAGGTGAGAGTACTAGGCAGTCTGGCACCCATTTATGGACCCCATACAACACCCAAATGTCTATGCAAATAAGAAGGGTTCTGTGGACAAACAAATGCCTTGTGATGTGCCACAAAGCACAATGCTCCAACTTTAAACAAGGGCCATCAGTAGACTCGGGAGCAAAAGCCAGGAGCCATCACCAAATGATCCGACACAGCACATTGCCCGAGAACACCACACCGATCCTTCAGACGTGATCTTAAGCCTCATGCTGAGGTTAGCGCCAGAAAGAGCACGTTGCACAAGAGATTCTTCGCTCTGCTCATGTAAATTAGCAGGCAGCACCAAAATACTGCTTGCGCTCTTTTTCGGACGGCTGTTAGTCTTTGGCCTGCGCTGTTACCGGCAGGTTTCCGGCCTATTTGAAGGGCTAGACCTGTGCCTCTATTTATAAAGCTGAGGATCCCATGGGGCCGAAATTCAGGGTCTCAAAGAGGTCCGTTAATGCCCGTTTGCAGCGGCCATTCCTAAAAATCGAATGGCCGCCGCTTTGGAGTCAGCAGGCCGCCCCAATCAAAATTCAGGTCGGGGATTTTTCGGCCAGGACCCTAACCTGCCCAAGTAGATGTACCACCCAATTAAAATCAAATACTTACCTATCTCTTTTCAGCTTGATCCGGCGATCCCCCGCCGCACGATCCCCGGGCAGGTATTTCTGCTGGTTCACCCTCTGAAGACTGCCCTTAAAGGGGAGGACCAACTGCCATGGCAGCATTGGAAGAATTTTTGCCGGCCAACTTGCCAATCAGCCGGCAAAATACTGGCCTCACGTTTGGCCGGGCCATCAACGGGCAGCCTGGCAACCCCTCTTGGGCACCAAGCTTCTGGCCCGGCCGAGAATCCTCCCTGGTGGCCCAGTCGCCAAAGTTAAAAAAAACAATCGAATCTCCCCCCTTTACTGGAGGGGAGAGAGCGTGGCGACGCTGTGACATCACCACGTTGATTGACAGTGGTGGATGGCCCAACCAATCCATTTTCAGCCAGTCAGCCTGGCTTTGAGTCTAAGGCCCGCTCCATTATGGTCCATTTCCTGTAGGACTTTGAAAATGGATTTACTCACCGCACCAAGAGTTCCAGCAGTGAGTACCGGTTAAAAACCCATAGGTGCACCAGCTTTCTGGCTCACCTGAATTTCGGCCCCCATATGTTTATTAACTGCTTTGTTAGCGTGTGCTGCCACCTTCAAAGATTTGTGCATAAGCACCCCGAGGTCTCTCTGTTCTTACACCCCTTTTAAAATTGTGCCATTTAAATTGTACTTTAAAGGAAAAGTTTCTCTCCTGGGTTTCCGCATAATCGATCAATATCAAAATAGTAGGTGGAGGTATCAGCGTACCATCTAGTTTATTTCAGTTGCCTTTTTTGTTAACGGTTGGTACGAGGCAGATTGTAAGCAAACACTTGTCGTCATCATCATCATCATAGGCAGTTCCTCGGAATCGAGGAAGTCTTGCTTCCACTCTAAAATTGAGTTCTCAGGTTACTGAACAGTTCAATACAGGAATTACAGTCTCTGTCGTAGGTGTGACAGACAGTCGTTGGAGGAAAGGGTGGGTGGGGAGTCTGGTTTGCCGCACGCTGCTTGCGCTTGCTTTCTGCTTGGTCTCGGCGACGAGACTCGAGGTGCTCAGTGCCCTCCCGGATGCACTTCCTCCACTTAGGGCGGTCTTGGGCCAGGGACTCCCAGGTGTCAGTGGGGATGTTGCACTTTATCAAGGAGGCTTTGAGGGTGTCCTTGAAACGTTTCCTCTGCCCACATGGGGCTCGCTTGCCGTGTAGGAGTTCCGAATAGAGCGTTTACTTTGGGAGTCTCGTGTCAGGCATGCGGACAATGTGGCCCGCCCAGCGGAGCTGATCAAGTGTGGTCAGTGCTTCAATGCTGGGGATGTTGGCCTGATCGAGAACACTAACGTTGGTGCGTCTGTCCTCCCAGGGGATTTTCAGGATCTTGCGAAGGCATCACTGGTGGTATTTCTCCAGCGATTTGAGGGCTACTTGTATGCAGTGAAGTTCAATGGGGTAATTCTGTAATCTGAGGCTCCCAACAAGGCATGGTGCTCTCATGATACTTATCTTGGGAAATCTTTGGTGCAGCCTGTACTTTTCTCATTCATTGATTTGAATGGATGATAATCACAAGTTGCACTCCTTGCAGTCACCATTCCGCCCTGGGAGTAGAATCATAGATCCATCCCTTTGATATTGTGGGGCAGCTCAATGAACCAGGAGGCAGAAGAGAAATTGCCCACAACCCCACTGCATTTCTGCATTATCTCACGTATGATATTTAAATAATTAATAGATGCTGAAAGGTTTTTTCCACTGGCTGGAGAGTCTAGAGCTAGGGGGCATAGGGAGCTAGGATAAAGGGGTCAACCATTTAAGACTGAGATGAGGAGGAACCTCTTCACTCAGAGGGTTGTTAATCTTTGGAATTCCCTACCCCTACTGTGGATGCTGTGTCATTGAGTATATTCAAGACTGAGCTAGCTAGATTCTTAGAATCTAGGGGAATCAAGGGATATGGAGATTAGACAGGAAAGTAGAGTTGAGGTCGAAGATCAGCCATATTTATGAAAGGATATACTTGCTTTGGAGGCAGTTCAGAGAAGGTTCACTCGATTGATTCCGAAGATGAGGGAGTTGACTTATGAGGAAAGGTTGAGGAAGTTAGGCCTCTAATCATTGGAATTCAGAAGAATGAGAGTGATCTTATCGAAGCATATAAGATTATGAGGGGCTTGACAAGGTGGATGCAGAGAGGATGGTTCCACTGATAGGGGAGACTAGAACTAGAGGGCATAATCTTAGAATAACGGGCCACCCATATAAAACTGAGATGAGGAGGAATTTCTTCTCTCAGAAGGTTGTAAATCTGTGGAATTTGCTGCCTCAGAGAGCTGTGGAAGCCGGGTCATTGAATAAATTTAAGACAGAGATAGACAACTTCTTAACAGATAAGGGATTAAGGGGTTATGGGGAGCGGGCAGGGAAGTGGACCCGAGTCCATGATCGGATTAGCCATGATCGTATTAAATGGCGGAGCAGGCTCGAGTGGCCATATGGCCTACTCCTGCTCCTATTTCTTATGTTCTTATGTTCTTATTGAATGGTGGAGCAGGCTCGAGGGGCTGTGTGGCCTACTCCTGCTCCCAATTCTTAATGTTCTTTTGTTCTATTAAGAATTTTCAGGTCATTTAACTCCCTTTCTCTGATATCTGAAGATTCTCTCCCCATCCCACCTTTTCACACTATGGGCCCAAGTTTTGGCTGGCGTTACTACTATTTTTTTGGAGCAACTAGTTTAATTTGGTGTATTTTAGAAATCACATTTAGTTTGTTCCAGTTCTAGTGAGTTAGTTTAGTTTCGTTTTAGTTCAGTTTTTTTTTCAAAAGGGGCCGTTACCAGCCATTTACGCCTGTTTTGCAAGTTTAGACAGTGAAAAGTTACTCCAAACTAACTTAGAATGGAATAAGTGTCGACTTTTGTACGCTCAGAAAAACCTTGTGTACACTTTAGAAATTCGGCGCAGGTAGCCAGAGATAGCGGGGGGGAAGGGAAGTTAGGGGATTTTCCAAAGCATTAAACACTTCATTTTTAAAAATAAAGAACCATCATCAATAATAAATGATAAATCAATTAATCAATCAATCAATAAATAAAAAATTAAAAGTTTCTACCTCACCTACTGCAGCATACTTAGTCATCGTGTAAAATGCTGATACTATTTGAGATACATAGACATCAAAGGGGTAAGTTCTGGCAGGGCTGCTAATGCAAGAACAAAAGGACCTGCCTCCTGAAAAGAGTGCGAGGTAAATATGTCATATATGCTCAAAGTAATTAAGTTTAAGTACTGGAGTATATTATGTAGACTGCCGACATTATTTTCTTAGCACTGCAAACAAAGTGGCCTAAATCTCCCTGTGTACACGCTCCATACGGCTGTGTTGCCATGGGAACTGTTCAGGGAGCACAGAAAGGCAACGGCCGGCCTGTGCGGCAGGCCACTCAGCTCGGGATAGGGGCAGCGAACATCGCGTCGTCCCTTCGGCCAGGGATAGGGTCGCCCGGAGACAGGACACGCTGGGAGGGCCAGGAGCTAGTGCGCACGGGCGCAGCTGCCGGCACTCTTTTCGGCGCAGGGCTGTAGCTCCGCCCCCCGCTGCTGCGCCGATTCCAAAGCAGGCCTGATCATGGTGGAGAATACCGAGACAAATATTAGGCGCGCTTTTCGTTCTAGAAAGTCGGCGGACCTCTCGGAGGTGCGCTGTCCTACGGGTCGGTTGAAACTTGAGCCCTATGTTTCCAACTTTTAAAACATGTTAGTTTAGCTGAGTCATCAGCTCTGATGACACCTGAGCATCATATGTTCCCTTTTCCTTTTAGATGCTGACCCGCTGTGTATTTCCAGTATTTTCATCTTTTATTTTAGATTTCCATTCTTGTAGTATATTGGAGTTCACAGTGTGCTGCAGTAAGCATATAGCTGTAAAATACAAGGCTGTAGTTCAGGCAAGCCATTCTGACATGTCATCAATCCACAAATGTCAGTCGAGTTCTGAGATGAAGTTACAGTCCTAAAAATGTACCTTCTCGTACAGATTTTTTTTTTGACGGAGGCCACAGTAATCTAGGAAATGCGGCAGCCAGTATGCGCACAGCAAGGTCCCACATACAGCAGTGCATTAATGACTCAATAAATTGTTTTGGTGATGTTGATTGAGTGATAAATGTTGGCAGGACACCTTGAAAAGGAAACATTTGCAGGGCTATGGGGAAAGAACAGGAGAATGGAACTAATTGGAGAGCTCTTTCAAAGAGCCGGCACAGGCATGATGGGCCAATTGGCCTCATTCTGTGCTGTATAATTCTGTTAGTATTATTATGAGCTGTTCATCATTTCCACATGTTGCCATCATACTCAAATAACAGGATTATGCTTTTTTAATGCAATTTATATCGCCATATTGCACTTGGAAACAAATGGAAAGAAGGTTTGCTAGCCAGCTCCCTGAAGATTACATTTTTAAACTTAATATTATAAGAACATAAGAACATAAGAAATGTTATTCTCAGATCATACCCTCTAGTTCTAGTCTCATCCATCAGTGGAAACATCCTCTCTGCATCCACGTTGTCAAGCCCCCTCATAATCTGAAACGTTTCGATAAGTTCATCTCTCATTCTTCTGAATTCCAATGAGTAGAGGCACAACCTACTCAACCTTTCCTCATAAGTCAACCCCCTCATCTCCAGAATCAACCTAATGAACCTTCTCTGAACTGCTTCCAAAGCAGGGGTGGCTATGCTGCACAGGAGAGCAAGAAAAAGAGTGGGAGAGCTATAGTGATAGGGGATTCTATTGTGAGGAGAATAGATAGGCGTTTCTGCAGCCACAATCGAGACTCCAGGATGGTATGTTGCCTCCCTGGTGCAAGGGTCAAGGATGCCTCGAAGCGGCTGCAGCACATTCTGGAGAGGGAGAGTGAACAGCCAGCTGTCGTGGTACAAAAAGGTATCAACGATATAGGTAAAAAACGGGATGAGGTCCAACGAGCTGAATTTAGGGAGCGAGGAGTTAAATTAAAAAGTAGGACCTCAAAGGTAGTAATCTCAGGATTGCTACCAGTGCCACATGCTAGTCAGAGTAGGAATTGCAGGATAGCTCAGCTAAATACATGGCTTGAGGAATGGTGCAAGGGGGAGGGATTCAAATTCCTGCGACATTGGAACCGGTTCTGGGGAAGGTGGGACCAGTACAAACCGGACGGTCTGCACCTGGGCAGGACCGGAGCCAATGTCCTAGGGGGAGTGTTTGCTAGTGCTGTTGGGGAGGAGTTAAACTAATATGGCAAGGGGATGGGAACCAATGCAGGGAGATAGAGGGAGACAAAAAGGAGGCAAAAGCAAAAGACAGAAAGGAGATGAGGAAAAGTGGAGGGCAGAGAAACCCAAGGCAAAGAACAAAAAGGTCCACTGTACAGCAAAATTCTAAAAGGACAAAGGGTGTTAAAAAAAACAAGCCTGAAGGCTTTGTGTCTTAATGCAAGGAGTATCCGCAATAAGGTGGATGAATTAACTGTGCAAATAGATGTTAACAAATATGTGATTGGGATTACGGAGACGTGGCTCCAGGATGATCAGGGCTGGGAACTCAACATCCAGGGTTATTCAACATTCAGGAAGGATAGAATAAAAGGAAAAGGAGGTGGGGTAGCATTTCTGGTCAAAGAGGAGATTAATGCAATAGTTAGGAAAGACATTAGCTTGGATGATGTGGAATCTATATGGGTAGAGCTGCAGAACACCAAAGGGCAAAAATCGTTAGTGGGAGTTGTGTACAGACCTCCAAACAGTAGTAGTGATGTTGGGGAGGGCATCAAACAGGAAATTAGGGGTGCATGCAATAAACGTACAGCAATTATAATGGGTGACTTTAATATGCACATAGATTGGGCTAGCCAAACTGGAAGCAATACGGTGGAGGAGGATTCCCTGGAGTGCATAAGGGATGGTTTTCTAGACCAATATGTCGAGGAACCAACTAGGGGGGAGGCCATCTTAGACTGGGTGTTGTGTAATGAGAGAGGATTAATTAGCAATCACATTGTGCGAGGCCCCTTGGGGAAGAGTGACCATAATATGGTGGAATTCTGCATTAGGATGAAGAATGAAACAGTTAATTCAGAGACCATGGTCCAGAACTTAAAGAAGGGTAACTTTGAAGGTATGAGGCGTGAATTGGCTAGGATAGATTGGCGAATGATACTTAAGGGGTTGACTGTGGATGGGCAATGGCAGACATTTAGAGACCGCATGGATGAATTACAACAATTGTACATTCCTGTCTGGCGTAAAAATAAAAAAGGGAAGGTGGCTCAACCGTGGCTATCTAGGGAAATCAGGGACAGTATTAAAGCCAAGGAAGTGGCATACAAATTGGCCAGAAATAGCAGCGAACCTGGAGACTGGGAGAAATTTAGAACTCAGCAGAGGAGGACAAAGGGTTTGATTAGGGCAGGGAAAATGGAGTACGAGAAGAAGCTTGCAGGGAACATTAAGGTGGATTGCAAAAGTTTCTATAGGTATGTAAAGAGAAAAAGGTTAGTAAAGACAAACGTAGGTCCCCTGCAGTCAGAATCAGGGGAAGTCATAACTGGGAACAAAGAAATGGCAGACCAATTGAACAAGTACTTTGGTTCAGTATTCACTAAGGAGGACACAAACAACCTTCCGGATATAAAAGGGGTCAGAGGGTCGAGTAAGGAGGAGGAACTGAGGGAAATCTTTATTAGTCGGGAAATTGTGTTGGGGAAATTGATGGGATTGAAGGCCGATAAATCCCCAGGGCCTGATGGACTGCATCCCAGAGTACTTAAGGAGGTGGCCTTGGAAATAGCGGATGCATTGAAAGTTATTTTCCAACATTCCATTGACTCTGGATCAGTTCCTATCGAGTGGAGGGTAGCCAATGTAACCCCACTTTTTAAAAAAGGAGGGAGAGAGAAAGCAGGGAATTATAGACCGGTCAGCCTGACCTCAGTAGTGGGTAAAATGATGGAATCAATTATTAAGGATGTCATAGCAGCGCATTTGGAAAGAGGTGACATGATAGGTCCAAGTCAGCATGGATTTATGAAAGGGAAATCATGCTTGACAAATCTTCTAGAATTTTTTGAGGATGTTTCCAGTAAAGTGGACAAAGGAGAACCAGTTGATGTGGTATATTTGGACTTTCAGAAGGCTTTCGACAAGGTCCCACACAAGAGATTAATGTGCATAGTTTAAAGCACATGGGATTGGGGGTAGTGTGCTGACGTGGATTGAGAACTGGTTGTCAGACAGAAAGCAAAGAGTAGGAGTAAATGGGTACTTTTCAGAATGGCAGGCAGTGACTAGTGGGGTACCGCAAGGTTCTGTGCTGGGGCCCCAGCTGTTTACATTGTTCATTAATGATTTAGACGAAGGGATTAAATGTAGTATCTCCAAATTTGCGGATGACACTAAGTTGGGTGGCAGTGTGAGCTGTGAGGAGGATGCTATGAGGCTGCAGAGTGACTTGGATAGGTTAGGTGAGTGGGCAAATGCATGGCAGATGAAGTATAATGTGGATAAATGTGAGGTTATCCACTTCGGTGGTAAAAACAGAGAGACAGACTATTATCTGAATGGTGACAGATTAGGAAAAGGGAAGGTGCAATGAGATCTGGCTGTCATGGTACATCAGTCATTGAAGGTTGGCATGCAGGTATAGCAGGCGGTTAAGAAAGCAAATGGCATGTTGGCCTTCATAGCGAGGGGATTTGAGTACAGGGGCAGGGAGGTGTTGCTACAGTTGTACAGGGCCTTGGTGAGGCCACACCTGGAGTATTGTGTACAGTTTTGGTCTCCTAACTTGAGGAAGGACATTCTTGCTATTGAGGGAGTGCACCAGACTGATTCCCGGGATGGTGGGACTGACCTATCAAGAAAGACTGGATCAACTGGGCTTGTATTCACTGGAGTTCAGAAGAGTGAGAGGGGACCTCATAGAAACGTTTAAAATTCTGACGGGTTTGGACAGGTTAGATGCAGGAAGAATGTTCCCAATGTTGGGGAAGTCCAGAACCAGGGGTCACAGTCTAAGGATAAGGGGTAAGCCATTTACGACCGAGATGAGGAGAAACGTCTCCACCCAGAGAGTGGTGAACCTGTGGAATTCTCTACCACAGAAAGTAGTTGAGGCCAATTCACTAAATATATTCAAAAGGGAGTTAGATGAAGTCGTTACTACTCGGGGGATCAAGGGGTATGGCGAGAAAGCAGGAAGTGGGTACTAAAGTTTCATGTTCAGCCATGAACTCATTGAATGGCGGTGCAGGCTAGAAGGGCTGAATGGCCTGCTCCTGCACCTATTTTCTATGTTTCTATGTTAACGGATATGATATAATTGGGATTACGGAGACATGGCTCCAAGGTAACCAAGGCTGGGAACTCAACACCCGGGGGTATTCAATATTCAGGAAGGACAGACTGGAAGGAAAAGGAGGAGGGGTAGCGTTACTGGTTAAAGAGGAAATTAATGCAAAAGTAAGGAAGGACATTAGCGTGGATGATGTGGAATCTATATGGGTAGAGCTGCAAAATACCAAAGGGCAGTTGTGTGCAGACCACCAAACAGTAATAGGGAGGTTGGGGATGGCATCAAACAGGAAATTAGGGACGCTTGCAATAAGGGTACAGCAGTTATCATGGCTGACTTTAATCTGCATATTGATTTGGCTAACCAAACTGGTAGCAATACTATAGAGGAGGATTTCCTGGAGTGTATAAGAGATGGTTTTCTAGACCAATATGTCGAGGAACCAACTAGAGAACAGGCAATCGTAGACTGGGTCTTGTGTAATGAGAGAGGATTAATTAGCAATCTGGTCGTACGGGTCTCCTTGGGGAAGAGTGACCATAATATGGTAGAATTCTTTATTAAGATGGGGAGTGACACAGTTAATTCAGAGACTAGCATCCTGAACTTAAAGAAAGGAAACTTCGACGATATTAGATGTGAATTGGCTAGGATAGACTGGTGAATGATACTTTAAGGGTTGACGGTGCATTGGCAATGGCAGACATTTAAAGATCACATGGATGAATTTCAACAATTGTACATCCCTGTGTGGCGTAAGAATAAAAAAGGGAAGGTGGCTCAACCGTGACTAGCAAGGGAAATTAGAGAAAATGTTAAATCCAAGGAAGAGGCATAAAAATTGGCCAGAAAAAGCAGCAAACCTGAGGATTGGGAGAAATTTAGAATTCAGCAGAGGAGGACTAAGGGTTTAATTAGGAGGGGGAAAATAGCGTATGAGATTACACTTGCAGGAAATATAAAAACTGACTGCAAAAGCTTCTATAGCTATGTGAAGAGAAAAAGATTAGTGAAGACTAATGTAGGTCCCTTGCAGTCAGAATCAGGGGAATTCATAATGGGAACAAGGAAATGGCAGACCATTTGAACAAATGATTTGGTTCTGTCTTCACTAAGGAAAAAACGAAAAACTCCCGAAAATACTAGGGGACCGAGGGTTTAGCGAGAAGGGGTAACTGAGGGAAATCCTTATTAGTCAGGAAATGGTGTTAGGGAAATTGAAGGGACTGAAGGCTAATAAAGCCCCAGGGCCTGATAGTCTGCATCCCAGAGTACTTAAGGAAGTGGCCCTAGAAATAGTGGATGCATTGGTAGTCATTTTCCAACATTCGATAGACTCTGATTCAGTTCCTATGGATTGGAGGGTAGCTAATGTAACCCCACTTTTTAAAAAAAGAAGGGAGTGAGAAAACAGGGAATTATAGACCGGTTAGCATGACATCGGTAGTGGGGAAAATGTTGGAACCAATTATTAAAGATGTAATAGCAGCGCATTTGGAAAGCAGTGACAGGATCGGTCCAAGTCAGCATGAATTTATGAAAGGGAAATCATGCTTGACAAATCTTCTAGAATTTTTGGAGGATGTAACTAGTAGAATGGATAAGGGAGAACCAGTGAATGTGGTGTATTTGGACTTTCAAAAGGCTTTTGATAAGGTCCCACACAAGAGATTAGTGTGCAAAATTAAGGCACATGGTATTGGGGGTAATATATTGACGTGGATAGAAAACTGGTTGCCAGACAGGAAGCAAAGAGTGGGAATAAACAGATTCTTTTCAGAATGGCAAGCAGTGATTAGTGGGGTGCCGCAGGGTTCAGTGCTGGGACCCCAGTTATTTACAATATACATTAATGATTTAGACGAAAGAATTGAATGTAATATCTTCAAGTTTGCAGATGACACTAAGCTGGGTGGCAGTGCGAGCTACTAGGATGCTGCAGGGGGACTTGGACAGGTTCGGTGAATGGGCAAATGCATGGCAGATACAGTATAATGTGGATACGTGTGAGGTTATCTACTTTGGTTGCAAAAACAGGAAGGCAGAATATTATCTGAATGGTGACAGATTAGTAAAAGGGGAGGTGCAACGAGACCTGGATGTCATGATACATCAGTCATTGAAGGTAGGCATGCAGGTACAGCAGCCAGTAAAGAAGGCAAATGGCATGCTGGCCTTCATAGCGAGGGGATTTGAGTATAGGAACAGGGAGGTCTTACTGCAGCTGTGCAGGGCCTTGGTGAGACCACACCTTGAATATTGTGTACAGTTTTGGTCTCCTAATCTGAGGAAGGACATTCTTGCTATTGAGGGAGTGCAGCGAAGGTTCACCAGACTGATTCCCGGGATGGCAGGACTGACATGTGAAGAAAGACTGGATCGACTAGGCTTATATTCACTGGAATTTAGAAGAATGAGAGGGGATCTCATAGAAACATATACAATTCTGACAGGATTGGACAGGTTAGATGCAGGAAGAATGTTCCCGATGTTGGGGAAGTCCAGAACCAGGGGTCACAGTCTAAGGATAAGGGGTAAGCCATTTAGGACTGAGATGAGGAGAAACTTCTTCACTCAGAGAATTGCGAACCTGTGGAATTCTCTACCATAGAAAGTTGTTGAGGCCAGTTCATTAGATATATTCAAAAGGGTGTTAGAGGGGTGTGGAGAGAAAGCAGGAATGGGGTACTGATGTTGCATGATCAGCCATGATCATATTGAATGGTGGTGTAGGCTCGAAAGGCCGAATGGCCTAATCCTGCACCTACTTTCTATGTTTCTATGTAAATATAGAAACCAAAACTGCACGCTGTATTCCAGGTGTGGCCTCACCAAAACCTTGTTTAGCTGTAGCAAGACTTCCCTGCTTTTATACTCCATCCCCTTTCCAAAAAAGGCCAAGATACCATTGGCCTTCCTGATCACTTGCTGTACCTGCATACTATCTTTTTGTGTTTCATGCACAAGTACCCCCAGGTCCCGCTGTACTGCAGCACTTTGCAATCTTTGTCTATTAAATAATAACTTGCTCTTTGATTTTTTTTCTGCCAAAGTGCATGACCTCACACTTTCCAACATTATACTCCATCTGCCAAATTTTTGGCCACTTACTTAGCTTGTCTATGTGCTTTTGCAGATGTTTTGTGTCCTCCTCGCACATTGCTTTTCCTCCCATCTTTGTATCGTCAGCAAACTTGGCTACGTTACACTCAGTCTCTTCTTCCAAGTCGTTAACATAGATTGTAAATAGTTGGGGTCCCAGCACTAATCCCTGCGCCACCCCTCTAGTTACTAGTTGCTAACCAGAGAATGAACCATTTATCCCGATTCTCTGTTCTCTGTTAGTTAGTCAATCCTCTATCCATGCTAATATATTACCCCCAACCCATGAACTTTTATCTTATGCAGTAACCTTTTATGTGGCACCTTGTCAAATGCCTTCTGGAAGTCCAAATACACCACATCCACTGGTTCCCCTTTATCCACCCTGTTCGTTACATCCTCAAAGAACTCCAGCAAATTTTGTCAAACTTTGTTCCCCTTCATAAATCGATGCTGACTCTGCCTGACCAAATTTTGCTCTCTGCTAAAATTAAATTTCTTTTCTATATTCTTAAAATTCAGTGCTGAACAATGTAGTCAGTGTGATAAGAGTGAATGTCAGCCTCGCACTGATGTTCGGCCTGAAAGTATGTTATATCACCTAACAGGTATTATAGTATGCGAACAATATGGCCTGCTCAGCGGAACTGGTCAAGTGTGGTCAGTGCTTCAATGCTGGGGATGTTGGCCTGGTCGAGGACGCTAATGTTGGTGCGCCTGTCCTCCCAAAGCAAGTGCTCTACTCGAAACTCCTTCATGGCAAATGTGCCAAAGGTGGGCAGAGGAAACGTTACAAGGACACCCTCAAAGCCTCCCTGATAAAGTGCAACATCCCCACTGAAACCTGGGAATCCCTGGGCCAAAGACAGCCCTAAGTGGAGGAAGTGCATCCGGGAGGGCGCTGAGCACCTTGAGTCTCATCGCAGAGAGCATGCAGAAACCAAGCGCAGGCAGTGGAAAGAGCGTGCGGCAAACCAGTCCTGCCCACCCCTTCCCTCAACGACTAGCTGTCCCACCTGTGACAGAGACTGTGGTTCTCGTATTGGACTGTTCAGCCACCTAAGAATTCATTTTAAGAGTGGAAGTAAGTCTTCCTCGATTCCGAGGGACTGCCTATGATGATGATTATAATGTTAGATGATTTTTGGTAATAAATAAGCTACATACAATACAAACTTCAAAAGGATCATTTTCCCAAACAAGCACAGGACTATTTTGCAGAAGCGTAATACATCAAATCCAGAGAGCTTCATGAACCAAAGGCTTTGCGTTACTTAATACAACTGGAACCATAATGCAAGGATGTTATCTTATCTTTCCATGTGGGACTGAGGAAAGAAACAGAATACGGCTAAATAGCTGTGAAGCTAATGTGACAAAGTATAATTGATGCCTGAGCACTGCCAATTTGGAAGAAAATGTGAAATTTGTCATTTTGACAAAGATTGATCTGAGTATTATTCACAGTGTACATCCACAGTCTTGAAAAAATTCCATCGAAAGAATATTCCTGTCTGGCTTCTTATAATGAGGGAAAGCAAATGATATAAAGCTGGTCTCTGTTAACAGTGTGTATCACTTTCAACATTCTGGGAGGAAGAGTTGTGTCTTCTCCTTTCCACCTGTCTTGTGTCGATGCCCTGCTCTGTCTGAGAATGTTGCAACAAGAGCTGCAGTCGCTGCAAAATATTCAGATACAAACTCGTTGACAAAAGACGGGACTGTCAGTAGAAGATGCAAATGTGATTTAACAAAATATTGTTAGATATATTAAGAACAATGTTCCCCCTAAGGCACAGCGATCTGCAGGTCCCACGCAGGCCACTTACCGGCTATTAAATGGAAGAAACCACACACATACGAAAATTTGAATGGGCCACGCAGCCAGTTAAAGGGACCGCGCACAAAGAAAATATTAGAGGTAACATTCATAAGGAATATAGGAACTGGAACAAGCTGTTTGGCCCAATAAACTCATCCCTTATTTTGATTGACCTCAACCCCACCTCCCTCGCCATAACCATTTATCCTTCTCATGTGCAGAAATGCATTCGTTGTAGTTCCTTATGCCTATTTACTAGAAACATAGAAATCTACAGCGCAGAAGAAGGCCATTTCAGCCCATCATGCCCGCGCCGGCCGTCAAAGAGCCACATGGCTCTCAGTTAGTAGCCCTGAAGGTTACATATAAACCTATGAACAATGGCGGAAAGGTAAAGAGAACCCAGCCCAACCAGTCCATCCCACACAACCGCGATACCCCATGTATTGCAACACTTCACACTCCACCCCAACCGGAGTTATGCAATCTCCTGGGAGAGGCAAAAAAACAGATAACAACCCAGGCCAATAGGGGAAAAAAAAATCTGGGAAAATTTCTCTCCAACCCATCCAGACGGTAAAAACTAGTCCAGGAGATCACTCTGGCCATATTAGATTCCCTAAAGTACTTACCATCGTATCTGTGCCAGCCAACAAGAGGCTATCCAGTCTAATCCCAATTACCAGCTCTCGGTCCATAACCCAGCAGGTCATGGCACTTCAAGTGCCTATCCAAGCATCTTTTAAATGTGGTGAGGGTTTCTGCCTCTACCACCTTCCCAGGCAGTGAGTTCCAGACTCCCACAACCCTCTGCGTGAAGAAGCTTCCCCCGCAAATCCCCTCTAAACCTTCCACTGACCACTTTAAACCTATGCCCCCTCGTAATTGACCCCTCCACCAAGGCAAATAGGCCGTTGCTGTCCACTTTATCCAGGACTTTCAAAATTTTATACACCTCATTGAGGTCTCCCCTCAGCCTCCTCTGTTACATAAGAACATAAGAAATAGGAACAGGAGCAGGCCATATGGCCCCTCGAGCCTGCTCCACCATTCAATAAGATCATGGCTGATCTGATCATGGACTCCACTTTCCCGCCCACTCCCCATAAACCACTTATCCCTTTATCATTTAAGAAACTATCTATTTCTGTGGCCATGAATACGTGGCTTGAGGAGTGTTGCAGAAGGGAGGGATTCAAATTCCTGGGACATTGAAACCGGTTCTGGGGGAGGTGGGACCAGTACAAACCGGACGGTCTGCACCTGGGCAGGACCGGAGCCAATGTCCCAGGGGGAGTGTTTGCTAGTGCTGTTGGGGAGCAGTTAGACTAATATGGCAGGGGGATGGGAACATAGAAACATGGAAAATAGGTGCAAGAGTGTAGGTCATTCGGCCCTTCGAGCCTACACCACCATTCAGTAAGATCATGGCTGATCATTCCTTCAGTACCCCTTTCCTGCTTTCTCTCCATACCCCTTGATCCCCTTAACTGTAAGGGCCATATCTAACTCCCTCTTGAATATATCCAATGAACTTGCATCAACAACTCTCTGCGGTAGGGAATTCCACAGGTCAACAACTCTCTGAGTGAAGAAGTTTCTCTTCATCTCAGTCCTAAATGGCTTACCCCTTATCCTAAGACTATGTCCCCTGGTTCTGGACTTCCCCAACATCGAGAACATTCTTCCCGCATCTAACATAGAAACATAGAAAATAGGTGCAGGAGTAGGCCATTCGGCCCTTCTAGCCTGCACCGCCATTCAATGAGTTCATGGCTGAACATTCAACTTCAGTACCCCATTCCTGCTTTCTCGCCATACCCCTTCATCCCCCGAGTAGTAAGGACCTCATCTAACTCCTTTTTGAATATATTTAGTGAATTGGCCTCAACAACTTTCTGTGGTAGAGAATTCCACAGGTTCACCACTCTCTGGGTGAAGAAGTTCCTCCGCATCTCGGTCCTAAATGGCCTTACCCCTTATCCTTCGACTGTGACCTCTGGTTCTGGACTTCCCCAACATTGGGAACATTCTTCCTGCATCTAACCTGTCTAACCCCGTCAGAATTTTAAATGTTTCTATGAGGTCCCCTCTCATTCTTCTGAACTCCAGTGAATACAAGCCCAGTTGATCCAGTCTTTCTTGATAGGTCAGTCCCGCCATCCCGGGAATCAGTCTGGTGAACCTTCGCTGCACTCCCTCAATAGCAAGAATGTCCTTCCTCAGGTTAGGAGACCAAAACTGTACACAATACTCCAGGTGTGGCCTCACCAATGCCCTGTACAACTGTAGCAACACCTCCCTGCCCTTGTACTCAAATCCCCTTGCTATGAAGGCCAACATGCCATTTGCTTTCTTAACCGCCTGCTGCACCTGCATGCCAACCTTCAATGACTGATGCACCACGACACCCAGGTCTCTTTGCACCTCCTCTTTTCCTAATCTGTCACCATTCAGATAATAGTCTGTCTCTCTGTTTTTACCACCAAAGTGGATAACCTCACATTTATCCACATTATACTTCATCTGCCATGCATTTGCCCACTCACCTAACCTATCCAAGTCGCTCTGCAGCCTCACAGCATCCTCCTCGCAGCTCACACTGCCACCCAACTTAGTGTCATCCGCAAATTTGGAGATACTACATTTAATCCCCTCATCTAAATCATTAATGTACAGTGTAAACAGCTGGGGCCCCAGCACAGAACCTTGCGGTACCCCACTAGTCACTGCCTGCCATTCTGAAAAGTAACCATTTACTCCTACTCTTTGCTTCCTGTCTGACAACCAGTTCTCAATCCATGTCAGCACACTACCCCCAATCCCATGTGCTCTAACTTTGCACATCAATCTCTTGTGTGGGACCTTGTCGAACGCCTTCTGAAAGTCCAAATATACCACATCAACTGGTTCTCCCTTGTCCACTCTACTGGAAACATCCTCAAAAAATTCCAGAAGATTTGTCAAGCATGATTTCCCTTTCACAAATCCATGCTGACTTGGACCTATCATGTCACCTCTTTCCAAATGCACTGCTATGACATCCTTAATAATTGACTCCATCATTTTACCCACTACCGATGTCAGGCTGACCGGTCTATAATTCCCTGTTTTCTCTCTCCCTCCTTTTTTAAAAAGTGGGGTTACATTGGCTACCCTCCACTCTATAGGAACTGATCCAGAGTCAATGGAATGTTGGAAAATGACTGTCAATGCATCCACTATTTCCTTAAGTACTCTGGGATGCAGTCCATCAGGCCCTGGGGATTTATCGGCCTTCAATCCCATCAATTTCCCCAACACAATTTCCCGGCTAATAAGGATTTCCCTCAGTTCCTCCTCCTTACTAGACCCCCCGACCCCTTTTATAATCGGAAGGTTGTTTGTGTCCTCCTTCGTGAATACCGAACCAAAGTACTTGTTCAATTGGTCCGCCATTTTTTGTTCCCCGTTATGACTTCCCCTGATTCTGACTGCAGGGGACCTACGTTTGTCTTTACTAACCTTTTTCTCTTTACATATCTATAGAAAGTTTTGCAATCCGTCTTAATGTTCCCTGCAAGCTTCTTCTCATACTCCATTTTCCCTGCCCTAATCAAACCCTTTGTCCTCCTCTGCTGAGTTCTAAATTTCTCCCAGTCCCCAGGTTCGCTGCTATTTCTGGCCAATTTGTATGCCACATCCTTGGCTTTAATACTATCCCTGATTTCCCTTGATAGCCACGGTTGAGCCACCTTCCCTTTTTTATTTTTATGCCAGACAGGAATGTACAATTGTTGTACTTCATCCATGCGGTCTCTAAATGTCTGCCATTGCCCATCCACAGTCAACCCCTTAAGTATCATTCGCCAATCCATCCCAGCCAATTCACGCCTCATACCTTCAAAGTTAGCCTTCTTTAAGTTCTGGACCATGGTCTCTGAATTAACTGTTTCATTCTCCATCCTAATGCAGAATTCCACCATATTATGGTCACTCTTCCCCAAGGGGCCTCGCACAACGAGATTGCTAATTAATCCTCTCTCATTACATAACACCCAGTCTAAGATGGCCTCCCCCCTAGTTGGTTCCTCGACATATTGGTCTAAAAAACCTTATGCAATCCAGGAAATCCTCCTCCACCGTATTGCTTCCAGTTTGGTTAGCCCAATCTATGTGCATATTAAAGTCACCCATTATAACTGCTGCACCTTTATTGCATGCACCCCTAATTTCCTGTTTGATGCCCTCCCGAACATCACTACTACTGTTTGGAGGTCTGTACACAACTCCCACTAACGTTTTTTGCCCTTTGGTGTTCTGTAGCTCTACCCATATAGATTCCACATCATCCAAGCTAATGTCCTTCCTAACTATTGCCTTAATCTCCTCCTTAACCAGCAATGCTACCCCACCTCCTTTTCCTTTTATTCTATCCTTCCTGAATGTTGAATACCCCTGGATGTTGAGTTCCCAGCCCTGATCATCCTGGAGCCACGTCTCCGTAATCCCAATCACATCATATTTGTTAACATCTATTTGCACAGTTAATTCATCCACCTTATTGCGGATATTCCTTGCATTAAGACACAAAGCCTTTAGGCTTGTTTTTTTAACACCCTTTGTCCTTTTAGAATTTTGCTGTACAGTGGTCCTTTTTGTTCTTTGCCTTGGGTTTCTCTGCCCTCCACTTTTCCTCATCTCCTTTCTGTCTTTTGCTTTTGTCTCCTTTTTGTTTCCCTCTATCTCCCTGCATTGGTTCTCATCCCCCTGCCATATTAGTTTAACTCCACCCCAACAGCACTAGCAAACACTCCCCCGAGGACATTGGTTCCGATTCTGCCCAGGTGCAGACCGTCCGGATTGTACTGGTCCCACCTCCCCCAGAACCGGTTCCAATGCCCCAGGAATTTGAATCCCTCCCTGATGCACCATTGCCCAAGCCACGTATTCATCTGAGCTATCCTGCGATTCCTACTCTGACTAGCACGTGGCACTGGTAGCAATCCCGAGATTACTACTTTTGATGTCCTACTTTTTAATTTAGCTCCTAGCTCCTTAAATTCATTTCGTAGGACCTCATCCCTTTTTTTACCTATGTCGTTGGTACCAACGTGCACCACGACAACTGGCTGTTCTCCCTCCCTTTTTAGAATGTCCTGCACCCGCTCCGAGACATCCTTGACCCTTGCACCAGGGAGGCAACATACCATCCTGGAGTCTCGGTTACGGCCGCAGAAACGCCTATCTATTCCCCTTACAATTGAATCCCCTATCACTGTCGCTCCCCCACTCTTTTTCCTGCCCTCCTGTGCAACAGAGCCAGCCACGGTGCCATGAACTTGGCTGCTGCTGCCCTCGCCTGTCCAGTCTCGTCAGAATCTTATATGTTTCTATGAGATCCCCTCTCATCCTTCTAAACGCCAGTGATTAAAGGCCCAGTTGATCCAGTCTCTCCTCATATGACAGCCCAGCCATCCCTGGAATCAGTCTGGTGAACCTTCGCTGCACTCCCTCAATAGCAAGAACGTCCTTCCTCAGATTAGGAGACGAAAATTGAACATAATATTCCAGGTGAGGCCTCACCAAGGCCCTGTACAACTGCAATAAGACCTCCCTGCTCCTATACTCAAATCCTCTAGCTTAGCTATGAAGGCCAACATACCATTTGCCTTCTACACTGCCTGCTGTACCTGCATGCCAACTTTCAATGACTGATGAACCATGACACCCAGATCTCGTTGCATCTCCCCCTTTCCTAATCTGCCGCCATTCAGATAATATTCTGCCTTTGTGTTTTTGCCCCCAAAGTGGATAACCTCTATTTTATCCACATTCTACTGCATCTGCCATGCATTTGCCCACTCACCTAACCTGTCCAAGTCACCCTGCAGTCTTTTAGCGTCCTCCTCACAGCTCACACCGCCACCCAGTTTAGTGTCATCTGCAAACTTGGAGATATTACATGTAATTCCTTCATCTAAATCGTTAATGTATATTGTAAAGTGCTGGGGTCCCAGCACTGAGCTCTGCGACACTCCACTAGTCACTTCCTGCCATTCTGAAAAGGACCCATTTATCCCGACTCTCTGCTTCCTGTCAGCCAACCAGTTCTCTATCCACGTCAGTATATTACCCCCCAATTACCATGTGCTTTGATTTTGCACACCAATCTCTTGTGTGGGACCTTGTCAAAAGCCTTTTAAAAGTCGAAATACACCACAACCACTGGTTCTCCCTTGTCCACTCTATTAGTTACACCCTCAAAAAATTCCAGAAGATTTGTCAAGCATGATTTCCCTTTCATAAATCCATGTCACTGCTTTCCAAATGTGCTGTTATTTCATTTTTAATAATTGATTCCAACATTTTCCCCACTACTGATGTCAGGCTAACCGGTCTAAAATTACCCGTTTTCTCTCTCCCTCCTTTTTTAAAAAGTGGTGTTACATTAGCTACCCTCCAGTTCATAGGAACTGATTCAGAGTCGATAGACTGTTGGAAAATGATCACCAATGCATCCACTATTTCCATGACCACTTCCTTAACTACTCTGGGATGCAGACTATCAGGCCCTGGGAATTTATTGGCCTTCAATCCCATCAATTTCCCTAACACAATTTCCCGCTTTATAAGGATATCCTTCAGTTCCTCCTTCTCACTAGACCCTCGGTCCCCTAGTATTTCAGGAAGATTACTTGTGTCTTCCTTCGTGAAAACAGAATCAAAGTATTTGTTTAACAGGTCCGCCATTTCTTTGTTCCCCATTATAAATTCACATGAACCTGACTGCAAGGGACCTATGTTTGTTTTCACTAATCTCTTTCTCTTCACATATCTATAGAAGCTTTTGCAGTCAGTTTTTAATGTTCCCAGCAAGCTTCCTCTCATACTCTATTTCCCCCCTCCTAATTAAATCCTTTGTCCTCCTCTGCTGTATTGCAAAATTCTCTCAGTCTTCAGGTTTGCTGCTTTTTCTGCCCAATTTATATGCTTCTTACTTGGATTTAACACTATCCTTAATTTCCCTTGTTAGCCACAGTTGAGCCATCTTCCCCATTTTATTTTTAATCCAGACAGGGATGTACAATTGTTGAAGTTCATCCATGTGATCTTTAAATGTTTGCCATTGCCTATCCACCGTCAACCCTTTAAGTATCTATTCTAGCCAATTCACGTCTCATACCATCGAAGTTACCTTTCCCCAAGTTCAGGACCCTAGTTTCCGAATTAACTGTGTCACTCTCCATTTTCATAAAGAATTCTACCATATTATGGTCACTCTTCCCCAAGGGGCCTTGCACAACAAAATTGTTAATTAGTCCTTTCCCATTACACATCACCCAGTCTTGGATGGCCAGCCCTCTAGTTGGTTCCTCGACATATTAGTCTAGAAAACCATCCCTAATATACTCCAGGAAATCCTCCTCCACTGCATTAATACCAGTTTGGTTAGCCCAATCAATATGTAGATTAAAGTCGCCCATGATAACTGCTGTACCTTTATTGCACGCATCCCTAATTTCTTGTTTGATGCTGTCCCATCCACTGTTTGGTGGTCTGTACACAACTCCCACTAACGTTTTCTGCCCTTTGGTATTCCATAGCATCACCCATGCAGATTCCACATCATCCAAGCTAATGTCCTTCCTTACTATTGCATTAACTTCCTCTTTAACCAGCAACGCCACCCAACCTCCTTTTCCTTTCTGTCTATCCTTACTAAATGTTGAATACCCCTGGATGTTGAGTTCCCAGCCTTGTTCACCCTGGAGCCATGTCTCCGAGATGCCAATTACATCATATCCGTTAACTGCTATCTGCGCAGTTAATTCGTCCACCTTATTCAGAATACTCCTCTCATTGAGGCACAGAGCCTTCAGGCTACTGCTTTACCTTGTATAGCTGTAGCAAGACGTCCCTGTTTTTATACTCCATCCCCTTTGCAATAAAGGTCAAGATGTCATTGGCCTTCCTGATCACTTGCTGTACCTGCATACTATCCTTTTGTGTTTCATGCACAAGTACCCCCAGGTCCCGCTGTACTGCGGCACTTTGCAATCTTTCTCCATTTAAATAATAACTTGCTCTTTGATTTTTTTTTTTCTGCCGAAGTGCATGACCTCACATTTTCTAACATCTGCCAAATTTTTTCCCACTCACTTAGCCTGTCTATGTCCTTTTGCAGATTTTTTGTGTCCTCCTCACACGTTGTTTTTCCTCCTATCTTTTGATCGTCAGCAAACTTGGCTACGTTACACTCAGTCTCTTCTTCCAAGTCATTCACATAGATTGTAAATAGTTGGGGTCCCAGCACCCCACTAGTTACTAGTTGCAAACCAGATAATGAACCATTTATCCCGATTCTCTGTTCTCTGTTAGTTAGTCAATCCTCTATCCATGCTAATATATTACCTCCAACCCCGTGAACTTTTATTTTGTGCAGTAACCTTTTATGTGGCATCTTTTCACATGCATTCTGGAAGTCCAAATACACCACATCCACTGGTTCCCCTTTATCCACCCTGTTCGTTACATCCTCAAAGAACTCCAGCAAATTTGTCAAAGATGCCTTCCCCTTCATAAATGCATGCTGACTCTGCCTGACCGAATTTTGCTTTTCCAAATGTCCTGCTACTGCTTCTTTAATAATGGACTCCAACATTTTCCCAACCACAGATGTTAGGCTAACTGGTCTATAGTTTCCTTCTTTTTGTCTGCCTCCTTTAATAAATACGGATGTTACATTTGCAGTTTTCCAATCAAAGGACAACAAACCCAGCCTATCCAATTTGTCCTCATTGCTAAGATTCTCCATTCCAGGAAGCATAAATCTCCTCTCGACCCACGCCAGTGCAATCACGTCATTCCTATAATATAGCGACCAGAACTGCATGCAGTATTCCAGCTGTGGCCTAACCAGTGTATTAAACAATTTAAGTATAACCCCCCCTGCTCTTGTATTCTATGCCTCGGCCAATAAAGGCAAGCATTCCATATGCCTTCTTAACCACCTTATCCACCTGGCCTGCTACTTTCAGGGATCTGTGGACAAGCACTCGAAGGTCCCTTTGTTCATCTACACTTCTAAGTGGCCTACCATTTAATGTGTGTACACTTTCCTTATTAGGAAGAGCTCGATTAGTTGAAGCTGGAGACAGCTCCTGCGCACATGGTTGTCGAGGCTGCGCAAAGCATTCAGGACTTCCCACATGCCACAGGACATGCACTCCACAGGACTGAGCTTCCCTCTAATTAGACTAATCTGTTATAAAAGAAAAAGAGAGATACTTATCAATCAGACGGAGTTTATCCTCCCGCTGCTCGCTGACCTCCGGCCTCCCACTCCTTGACGACCTCCGGGCTTCTGCTGCTCACCGACCTCCGAGCCTCCTGCTCCTTGCCAACCTCCAGGCTTCCCGCTGCTCGCCAACCTCTGGGCTTCCTGCTCCTTACCGACTTCCAACTGTGGCAACGAATGCACAATTTTCTGGCAGCTCTCGGACTCTCTCCTGAACTCACGGACTCTCTCCTGAACTCTTGGACTCTGAACGCATAGCTTTCTTCCATTTCCGTTAACTTATTTCATATATCTGATACCTTTCTTTTAAAATAATTTTGCCTGAAATCCCATTTACTCCTTATTTGGTGACTCTTGAGGGCTAATATTCCTGCCCATGGGGAACACCAATTTCCCTCGGCACAGAGTTCAGGAAGAAGGGACAGCGACCCATTTCATCAGGTCTCTGGCCCTATTATATTTCCCTGGAATTATGTGGCTTCCCTTGTTCGCTGGGAGAGAGCAGAGGCAGAATTGGGCCTGCAATTGTAGTAGGCAAGTGCCCAAGGATCTCTTGTTAATGAAGTGGGAGAGGATATTCCCAGACTCGCAATTTAATTTCCTGTTCTCCCATTGATTGAGTGCCAATTTTAAAGGGTGAACAAAGACACGAGACAGCTCTCCAGCAGCACCCAGAAGGCCTGATGTTAGTGGCCAGCTTTCTCAAGGCTGTAACTGTGCTGCTGTTTTCTGTCCTACTTTCTAAGGCAGGAGTGGACCGACACCAGAAGAGCCCCCAAGCCACGTTAATGACTCAGGGCATGGAATAGAAACACCTTGCTAAGGCAGAGGGGGGGGGCCAAGATAATCGGCCCCTTCGTTTTTGAACTTCTTATGAGAAAGAAGTTTGTTTGTATCAACTATATCTGTTCCAACAAGGGGCCGAGGTCTGCAATGTGAACCAATCTATTTAATTTTTGGATGGTGATGGACTTGAAGTGCATTTCCAGCATCTTCTGTTTTTAATTCAGATTTCCTATATTTGCAGTTTATATATAGCTCAACTTTATCAATCACTTTCAAAATTGTGAAAATTCCTGTTGAGTTAGCTTGACATTTTCTCTTTTCAAACAAAAAAATAATAATTTCCTGAACCTTCAATCATAATTTATAACCCCAAGACTAGAAGGGCTGATTTTATGAATTCATGCTTCTGGATGGGAATGCAGGAATATTAATGGTTGGAAGATCATGGGGAATGCGCTTGTGAATTTGTAAAATCAGCTTTTAAAAAATTTGTTCCGGGATGTGGGTGTTGCTGGCAAGGCCAACATTTATTGCCCATCCCTAATTGTTCTTGAAAAGGTGGTAGTGAGCTGCCTTCTTGAACCACTGCAGTCCGTGAGGTGAAGGTGCTCCCACAATGCTGTTAGGGAGGGAGTTCCAGGACTTAGACCCAGCGACGATGAAGGCATGGCGATATATTTTCAAGTCAGGATGGTGTGTGACTTGGAGGGGACCTTGAAGGTGGTGATGCTCCCATGCACCTGCTGCTCTTGTCCTTCTAGGTGGTAGAGGTCGCGGGTTTGGGCGGTGTTGCCGAAGAAGCCTTGGCGAGTTGCTGCAGTGCATCTCATATCCCCGATATTATTCTCTTCACCCAATGCCACACCTTATCAAGGGCCATAATGTAATTCCAATGGAATAGAACATAAAGAGTAGGCCATACAGCCTTCAAGCCTGCTCCACCATTCAATAAGATTATGGCTGATCTTCGAACTCAACTCTACTTTCTCGCCCGATCCCCAAAGTGACCCATACTGCACAAAGTACTCGAAACAGGGTCTAATTACTGGCTCAACAATAACAGCATGATCTCTTTGCCTTTATTGATGCTGATTCTTCAATATTATATCCCTTCAGTTCCAATTGAATTATCACCAGCAGGTAGTGGGAACAGAAGGTTGCTTTTTTTTTTAATTGGTCCATTTTGTAGTGGATAAATAAATTAAGTCTCTCCCTCAATATTATAAGGGATGCCAATTCATCGGATTCAAGGATAATAGTGTTGTGTCAAGAGAGGCATTCTATATGAAGCTCAGTGATAAAATAATATTAACACTGATGTACATTTAAATTGACTTTTGTTTAAATCTAATGCTGATATTCAATAGCAAATGTTCCACAGAATATAATAGATTGAACAAACTACAAAATACTCTGTTAAATCTAATACTGTCAAATTATATCATCAATCATGATGTTTATTAATTTATTAAAATTGATCAACGGCAAATTTAAGGTGCAAAATGTAGCTAAAACATCAGGAGCGCGAAATTGTCCCTTCCCTTAAGGCCTGTTAAAACCGGAAATTGACGTCCAAGCTGTGGAATGCAATGGCCAGCTATTTTTCGTGTAATAGCCGCCATTATCAAAATTCCACTCCTGTGGTATCCCGGCGGTGACCCGCTGCTATGTCGGGCCAACAGTTATGCCCCCGGGTTTGACAAGGCTGCTAACAGGCAGTCTGGCACCCCCTCTTGGGTGCCAGGCCGCTGGTCCGGCCGAAAGCATCCCTGGTGGCCCAGTAGACCAAACTTTAAAAATCGTGCAGGCTCTCCCCTTTAAGTGATGATGACGTCATCAGCACTATGCTGATGACTGACAGCAATTCTGCCCGCCCCCAACTTACGCCCCTCAAGTGTGCTCACTGCCGCACTACCGTCCCCATGATGAGTGACTTCCTATCCACTGGAAAAACATGACAAAAGAGCAGAACTTCGCTCAAGAGGCCACCTCATCCACTGCGAGTGAAAACAATAGAAACGGGGTGCGTGCGCTCCGTATCCAGTGGGGGACAATTTGAGCCCCCGGTTTTGCTAATTCTTTTTAAAATTGATCAGTCGAAGATCTGAACAGCAGTCTTGATGAGATGCAAAATGGTTCATTTTAAGGCTGATAAACAGTGAAACATACGCTATAAATTGAAGCCAAGTAAACATACTAATGCACCTGAAATACCCATTCAGAAAAAAAAAGTCTCATATATCCAGGGGCAGTGGTATTATGTACAGAGTTAGAGATTTACCCTTGAATGTACAGTCATACTGAGTATTTTTATTTTGTATTCTGGAGCATATTCAATCTTACTTGAAAGAGTTAAAATGGTATTTTATAACAGAATGCCACAGCTAGTATTAGTAAAAATAAAGCAACACTATTGAACTACCTGTATATATAGGGACAACAGACAGAATAAATCATAATAACTAAAAGGTAGTTCTTTTGCATTTCTGTCCAGTTTCCAAATACTTTCTGTATTTTAAATGGTTCCTAAATGATTCTAAATGACATTTTGCAGCATTATTTTAAGCTATTCATAGCTGAGACTATTTTGACATATTATGACCATATCAGCACATTCTGAACAACTTGTCTATCAGAGAAATGGTACTGTAGCCAAGAGCTAAGCTTCTGATACTGATACCTCCTGATGAGACAACAGCTCGCCTCGTCTGTGAAAGCATTGTGTACGGCATACTAAAGACAGTTAGGTACTGTGCCACGTAAGAAATCTCAGATCATGACAGCTGCAGTTTGGCTTTTCTGCCATTTTGTTCTTTTTAACTTGTCTAAATTCTGTTTGTACCAATTATTTGGAAGTAATAACAGCTTCACATTCTCATTATAACATTTCTGAGGAGATTATTTTGTGGTGGGGGGGGGAGGACATGAATAGGCTTAATACAAACAGGGTGCTGTCTTAATGAAGAATTCGTTTGGCTAACATTTATGTGAAAGCACTAAATCAACACTTTCTGTCACTGTGGAACGAATGTGTTAATTATATTTTATTGATGCATTACTGAATAAAGTGTGAAGTGCCATGGGATGTTTTTCTACTTTAAAGGAACTGTATAAATGCAAATGATATAAAGTGTTCACAAAGTGTTTTCTACTGAATTTAAATATTTGTGGCAATTGACTACAGCATAATGCACCTTGAGTTTTAATAAAATACATCTTCATCATTCTCATTGTCGCTCCCCCTCAAAAAAACTCAGCCAATGTTGATTGCTAACTGAAGCCAATCTCTTGAGAAAATATCTGGGCAATATTCTACACAGAAGAGTTTCAAAAGAGACATCTTTTTGTGCGAGGCGGTTTAATTACGCTGTTTACAATTTGTAGTAAAGGCTGTGTGCTTTCTTTTAAACATTTCTCTCATGCTTATATTATTTCTGTTCTCAAAATGCATCGCACTATGTTGTGGATTATAATTGTGCATAGATTTTGGCAACAAATTTGTTAGCATTGCAGTGTAGGTCTGCAGATAAAATTGGCGACCAGCTGATCCATCAAGCCTGCTCACACCATGATGGCTGGACCATAATGGCTGAACACTTCATTCCTCCTCACCTCCCTAGCCCCACATCTATGTGACATCCTGGGAGAGGCAAAAAAACTGAAAAAATCCAGGGCCAATTGGGAGAAAATACTCTGTAAAGTTCCTCTCCAACCCCCTCAAGCGACCAAAACCAATCCAGGAGATCACATAGACCAAGCTGTATCTATAAATCTTCGATATGATGCAATCTCTGCCTCAGTTAGGGACCGCTCCAGCTCTCTCTTGAAGGCAATACAGAGAAAGACCTGTAATGTATGTACATAAGGTCTGCCCACCAACAGGGGGCAATCCCGTAGGAGGTCCTAGGGTCATAGGTACACTCGTACTGGGCCAGTGACCTGGTTACACCTGGTCACTAGCTCACAGTACAGAGTTCATTGTTTCATTCCATACACTACAAAACCCACCCACACACACCAATATATTCAAAGCTCACAATTATCTGGGGTAAGAAGAACCACCTAACATCCTCTCTGTTATTCGTATATCATTTAAACTCGAGTCCTCTGATTCTTTCTAATTTGTTAAACTGGAATAAGCTATCAGTAGTGATGCCATCCTGCCCTTTAATCATTTTATAGACGTCGATCAGGTCACCTCTAAGTCTACGCTGCTCTAAAGTAAATTAGACCAGGGACCTTGAGCCTATCTGAATAGCTGAGGTTCTTAACCTAGAAATTATTCTTTGGACCTTTTCTAAGGCCACTATATCACCCACCACATGGGGGGACCAAAACTGGGCACGATGCTCCAGATGCAGTCTGACCAGCGACCTTTTTAATTTCAAAATGGTGTCCATTGATTTCTACTGAATGGTTCTAATAGTGTAACCCAATATCCTGTTAGCTTTAGCATCAGCTTCTCTACATTGGTCATGAACCTTCAGTGATCTGAGCACAGTAATACCATAACGATCTTCTTCTCGCTCAACCTCTTTGTTCCATGCAAATGATATATGTATTCTGTGTTGGTCCTACCAACATGCATGACACGACAGACTTTAAGAAATGGAGTGAAAATAGAAACTAAACAAAATGAAGAGAGGTAGATGCGTTACAAGATAGATCAGAAAGAAAATTCCATTTCTGTAAATCTTGATAAATAATTTTTACTTTAAACTTAATTGGGGGAGCAAGAGAAGGGGACATCGTTTCAAACTAGGAAAAGTTAACTTTAGTGCTGGTAACGCAACATTCCACTTCATATATAGAATGATCAATATTTGGAATAGACTTTCAGATGGAGCAGGCAAAAACCCTGGATGGATTTAACAAAACAATTAGATACTGCAATGGGAGAACTGTTTCTGGGTGGATAAACTAAAATAGGACAAATGCTCTTCCTCATCCATAATTATTTTGTGATCTTGAAAACTTGGACCTGTAAATCCAAGATGCTTCTATAAGCTACCTCTGTCTACATTACATTGCATAGGATATATAGCACAGAAATAGGCCATTCGGCCCAACTAGTCCATGCCGGCATTTATGCCCCACTCGAGCCTCTTCCTGTCACAGAAAACATAGAAACGTAGAAAGTGGTGCAGGAGTAGGCCATCCGGCCCTTCGAGCCTGCACCACCATTCAATAAGATCATGGCTGATCATTCACCTCAGTACCCCTTTCCTGATTTCTCTCCATACCCCTTGATCCCTTTAGCCGTAAGGGCCATATCTAACTCCCTCTGTGATAGGGAATTCCACAGGTTAACAACTCTCTGAGTGAAGAAGTTTCTCCTCATCTCAGTCCTAAATGGCTTACCCCTTATCCTTAGACTATGTCCCCTAGTTCTGGACTTCCCCAACATCGGGAACATTCTACCTGTATCTAACACATCCAGTCCCGTCAGAATTTGATGTGTTTCTATGAGATCCTCTCTCATCCTTCTAAACTCCAGTGAATACAGGCCCAGTCGATCCAGTCTCTCCTCATATTGTCAGTCCTGCCATCCCGGGAATCAGTCTGGTGAACCTTCGCTGCACTCCCTCCATAGCAAGAATGTCCTTCTTCAGATTAGGAGACCAAAACTGAACACAATATTCCAGATGAGTCCTCACTAATGCCCTGTACAACTGAGTAAGACCTCCCTGCTCCTATACTCAAATCCTCTCGCTATGAAGGCCAACATACCATTTGCCTTCTTCACCGCCTGCTGAACCTGCATGCCAACTTTCAATGACTGATGAACCATGACACCCAGGTCTCGCTTCAGCTCCCCTTTTCCTAAACTGCCGCCATTCAGTTAATATTCTGCCTTCGTGTTTTTGCCACCAAAGTGGATAATCTCACATTTATCCACATCATACTGCATCTGCCATGCGTTTGCCCACTCACCTAACCTGTCCAAGTCACCTTGCAGCCTTTTAGCGTCCTCCTCACAGCTCACACTGCCACCCAACTTAGTGTCATCTGCACACTTGGAGATATTGCACTCAATTCACTCATCCAAATCATTAATGTATATTGTAAATAGCTGGGGTCCCATCACTGAGCCCTGCGGTACTCCACTGGTCACTGCCTGCCATTCTGAAAAGGACCCATTTATCCCGACTCTCTGCTTCCTGTCTACCAACCAGTTCTCTATCCACATCAGTACATTACTCCCAATACCAAGTGCTTTAAATTTGCACACCAATCTCTTGTGTGGGACCTTGTCAAAAGCCTTTTGAAAGTCCACATACACCACATCCACTGGTTCTCCCTTGTCCACTACACCAGTTACATCCTCAAAAAATTCTAGAAGATTTGTCAAGCATGATTTCCCTTTCATAAATCCATGCTGACTTGGACCGATCCCGTCACTGCTTTCCAAATGTGCTGCTATTTCATCTTTAATAATTGATTCCAACATTTTCTCCACTACTGATGTCAGGCTAACCGGTCTATAATTACCCGTTTTCTCTCTCCCTCACATTAGAACAAAATTCTAAAGAGGCAAAGTATGTTAAAAAGACAAGCCTGAAGGCTCTGTGCCTCAATACGAGGAGTATTCGGAATAAGGTGGGCGAATTAACTGCACAGATAGCAGTTAACGGATATGCCGTAATTAGCATGATGGAGACATGGCTCCAGGGTGACCAAGGCTGGGAACTCAACATCCAGGGGTATTCAACATTTAGGAAGGATAGACAGAAAGGAAAAGGAGGTGGGGTGGCATTGCTGGTTAAAGAGGAAATTAATGCAATAGTAAGGAAGGACATTAGCTTGGATGATGTGGAATCGTTTTGGGTGGAACTACGGAACACCAAAGGGCAGAAAACGCTAATGGAAGTTGTGTACAGACCACCAAACAGTAGTAGTGAGGTTGGGGACACATCAAACAAGAAATTAGGGATGCTTGCAATAAAGTACAGCAGTTATCATAGGCGACTTTAATCTACATATTGATTGGGCTAACCAAACTAGCAGCAATGCGTTGGTGGAGGATTTCCTGGAGTATATTAGGGATGGTTTTCTAGACCAATATGTCAAGGAACCAACTAGAGGGGTGGCCATCCTCGACTGGGTGATGTGTAATGAGAAAGGACTAATTAGCAATCTTGTTGTGCAAGGCCCCTTGGGGTAAAGTGACCATAATATGGTAGAATTCTTTATTAAAATGGAGAGTGACACAGTTAATTCAGAGACTCGGGTCCTGAACTTAAGGAAAGGTAACTTCGATGGTATGAGACGTGAATTGGCTAGAATAGACTGGCAAGTGATACTTAAAGGGTTGACGGTGGATAGGCAAAGGCAAACATTTAAAGATCACATGGATGAACTTCAACAATTGTACATCCCTGCCTGGAGTAAAAATAAAACGGGGAAGGTGGCTCAACTGTGGCTAACAAGGGAAATTAAGGATAGTGTTAAATCCAAGGAAGAGGCATATAAATTGGCCAGAAAAAGCAGCAAACCTGAGGACTTGGAGAATTTTGTAATACAGCCGAGGAGGACAAAGGATTTAATTAGGAAGAGGAAAATAGAGTATGAGTAGAAGCTTGCTGGGAACATAAAAACTGACTGCAAAAGCTTCTATAGATATGTGAAGAGAAAAAGATTAGTGAAAACAAAGGTAGGTCCCTTGCAGACAGATTCAGGTGAATTTATAATGGGGAACAAAGAAATGGCGGACCAGTTAAAAAAATACTTTGGTCACCCCTCAGCCGCCTTTTTTCAAGAGAAAAGAGACCCAGCCTGTTCATCCTTTCCTGATATGTATACCGTCGCATTTCTGGTATCATCCTTGTAAATCTTCTCTGCACCCTCTCCAGTGCCTCTATATCCTTTTTCGAAAATGGCGACCAGAACTGTGCGCAGTACTCTAAGTGTGGTCTAACCAAGGTTTGATACAAGTTTAGCATAACTTCCCTACTTTTCAATTCTATACCTCTAGACTTAAACCCTCGTGCTTGATTTGCTTTTTTTATGGCCTTGCTAACCTGTGTTGCAACTTTTAGTGATTTTGTGTATGTGTACTCTTGAGATGCCTTTGTTCCTCTACCCCACCTAGAGTCGCACCCTCCAAATAATAAGTGACCTCCCTATTCTTCCTACCAAAATGTAATATCTCACATTTAGCAGTGTCGTACTTCATTTGCCAATTATATGCCCATTCTGCAAGTTTATTAATGTCCTTCTGTAATTTGTTGCAGTCCTCCTCAGTATTGAATATTTTCCCGCCCTTCCCAATTTGCAGTAATCTACAAATTTAGAAATTGTGATTTTAATTCCAAAGTCTAAATCGTTAATGAAAATTGTGAACAACAGTGGTCCCAGCACTGATCCTTGTGGAAGGCCACTGCCCACCTTCTGCCACTGTGAATAGCTAGCCTTTACCCCTACTCTCTGCTTTCTGTCTTGAAGTCAGCTCGCGATCCATTCTGCTACTTGTCCCCCTCACTCTGCACTCTCTGACATTTTTCTTCAGACTATTATGGGGTATCTTATCGATTGCCTTTTGAAAATCTAGATAAATGACATCTACTGCATTACCATTGTCTACACTCGCTGGTTGAGGTTGGTCAAGCAAGACTTTCCTTTTGAAATCCATGCTGACTATTCATTATTATATTTTTGGTTTCAAGATGTTCTTCTATTTTCTTTAGTAGGAATTCCATTATTTCTCACCACCGTGTTAAGCTGACTGGTCTATAATTCCCTGGACATATTCTATCCCCCTTCTTAAATGTAGGTATTACGTTAGCTATCCGCCAGTCCTCTGGCACTACATCTAACAAATTATTAAATCAATATCCTTTTGAAGGTTGAATGCCCAAGAATTCTCTCAATATTTCAAATATTGTCGAGTGAATGATAAGCACAAGTCGAAATAACTTTTCAATTTATAATCAAAATCCGTTCAGATATCTTCCAGCCTTTTGATAACCGTTTCACAGTGACTGACTGACTGACTGACAGGCCATTAATCCCATTAGTCATAATCTTTAAACTTCACATGTTGAACTTTTTGCAGTGCCTTCTGAAAATACATGTATTTCCTATGGAACCATAGAGGTTTAAAGCACAGAAGGTGGTCATTTGGCCCATCTGGTCTGCACTGGCTCTTTGTTCGAATTTCTGTACAGAAATTCTTATGATTCTATATCCCATTCTGTCTTTCAAGAATTCTTGGGATAGCTCACTCATGGGATATATTCTTTAAGTCATATCATGTGACTCTTGGTTAAAATTGTCAGAGGCGCCATCTTTCGGATGATGACCTGCTTAGGTGGATGTAAATATCAGTGACATGAATGAAGGAATAGAGAGCTGTATATCCAAGGTTGCTGAAGACACTAAAGGGTAGAAATTGCCCTCCGTCCGAAACGGGGCGCACCCTCCGTTTTTGAAAGGTTCTCTCCGCCGCAACCCACGGTGGAGATGACATCAGTATTTGGCAAGTTGTAGCTTTTCTTGGCTCGGAGCGGAAGATGAGTCGGCTGAGGGGCGGAATTGCCCGTGCAGCGGGTCCACCGCCCCGACCGGTCATCTGTGCCGCCCTGGCACATCACAACGTCTCTCCCGTTCAGTTAAAGGGGAGAGCCACTGCGAACTTTGCATACTTTTAAGTTAAGTCCACTGGGCCACCAACAACAACTTTTATTTATATAGCGCCTTTAACGTAGTAAAACGTCCCAAGGCAAAACAGATAAATTTGACACTGAGCCACATAAGAAGAAATTATGGCAGATGACTAAAAGCTTGGTTAAAGAGGTAGATTTTAAGGGGTGTCTTAAAGGAGGAAAAAGCGGTAGAGAGGCGGAGAGGTTATGGGAGGGAGTTCCAGAGCTTAGGGCCCAAGCAGCTGAAGGCACGGCCACCGATGGTTGAGCAGTTATAATCAGGGATATTCAAGAGGGCAGAATTTGAGGAGCGCAGACATCTCGTGGTGTTGAAAGGCTGAAATAGATTACAGAGATAGAGAGGGGCAAAGCACGGCGTGATTTGTAAACAAGGATGAGAATTTTGAAATCGAGGTTTTGTTTAACTAGGTCAGCAAGCACAGGAGTGATGGGGATCGTGACTTGGTGCGAGTTAGGACACGGACTACTGAGTTTTGGCTGACCTCAAGTTTACATAATGTAGAATGTGGGAGGCCAGCCAGGAGTGAGCTGGAGTAGTCAAGTCTAGAGGTAACAAAGGCATGGATGAGGGTTTCAGCAGCAGAAGAGCTGAGGCAGGGGTGGAGGTCGGCGGGGCCAGCGGCCTGCCATCCAAGAGGGGGTGCCAGGCTGCCTATTGGCAGCCCAGCCGAACCCAGGGGCATAATTGTCGGGCTGACCCGGTGCTTATAAGACAAAACAGATAAATTTGACACCGAGCCACATAAGAAGAAATTACAGCAGATGACTAAAAGCTTGGTTTAAAAAGGTAGATTTTAAGGAGCGTCTTGAAGGAGGAAAAGCGGTAGAGAGGTTTAGAGAGGGAGTTCCAGAGCTTAGGGTCCAAACAGCTGAAGGCACGGCCACTGATGGTTGAGCAGTTATAATCAGGGATGTTCAAGAGGGCAGAATTTTAGGAGTGCAGACATCTCGTGGTGTTGAAAGACTGAACTAGATTACAGAGACGGCCGACAAAAAAAATAACATGGTGGCCACGGCAGTGCACCCTCCCCTTTAAGTGCGGCCGGGCCACCATGCCACAGAAAGTGCACCGACGCAAAAAGCTGTCGGGGGCACCGATTGGCAGCGTGGTCGCTCCCACGGAGCAATACCGGGAAAGGAGCCATTTCCCAAGGGGCAATTTCGCAAGAGGGTCCCCGCCAGTCGGTAAAGGGTCGGCGCGTGCACACCACAGTGGGAAAACGGGCAATTTACAAAATGGCGGCTCCTCCACAGCGAGTCGGCGACCATTCCACGCCGCCCTGTGGTCACCGCTTTCAGGTGGCCAGAGGTCTTATCTGGAGTGGCAATTTTGGCCCCTAAGTTAGATAACACAGTAAGTACTGTAAATGGGAGCAGAAAGTTGCAGAGGGGGACTGTTAGATTAAGTGAGTGGCAAAACTGTGGTAAATGGAGTTCAATGTGGGGAAGAGTGAGGTCATCCACATTGGACCTAAGAAAGATAGATCAGAGTATTTTCTAAATAGTGAGAAGCTCGGACCTGTGGAGGAGCAGAGAGATTTAGGGGTCCATACACAGAAATCATTAAAAGTTAGTGGACAAGTATAGAAAATAATTACATAGAATTTACAGAGTAGTAAAGGATCCTCTGGGGCAGAGTGATCATAATACGATAGAATTTCACGTTACGAAACTAGAGTCTTAAACTTAAATAAAGCCAATTACGTAGCTATGAAGGATGAGTTGGCTAAGGTAGATTGGAAAAATAGATTAAAAGTTATGGCAGTGGATAAGCAGTGGCTAGCATTTAAAGAAATATTTCATAATTCTCAACAAAAATTGAGAAACAAAAACTCCACAGGAAAAGTGATCCATCCGTGGCTAACTAAAGAAATTAAGGATAGCATTAGATTGAAATTAGAAATGAATGTTGTGAAGAATATTGGTAAGCCTCAGGATTGGGAGAGTTTCAGAAACCAGCAAAAGGTGACCAAAAATTGATGATAAGGGAAAAAATAGACTGAGAGGAAACTAGCAAGAAATATAAAATCAGATTGTAAGAGCTTCTAGAAGTATGTAAAAAGGAAGAGAGTAGCAAAAGTAAACATTGGTCCCTTGGAGACTGAGGCAGGAGAAATTATTAAGGGGAATAAGGAAATGGGAGAAATGTTAAACAAATATTTTGTATATCTTCACAGTAGAAGATACAAAAAGCATATCTAAAATGGTGGGGCACCAAGGGTCTAATGAGGGTGAAGAACTTAATGTAATTAATATAAGTAGAGAAAAAGTACAAGAGAAACTAATGGGACCAAAAGCCAACAAATCCCCTGAACCTGGCGGCCTACATCCTAGGGTTCTAAAAGAGGAGGCTGCAGAGATGGTTTTGATCTTTCAAAATTCTAGATTCTAGAACGCTCCCAGCGGATTGGAAGGTAGAAAATGTAACACCGCTATTCAAGAAAGGAAGGAGAGAGAAAACAGAGAACAAAAGGCCAGTTAGCCTGACATCAGTCATCGGGAAAATGTTGGATTCCATTGTTAAGGAAGTAGCATCAGGGCACTTAGATAATCATAACATGGTGGAGTCAACATGGTTTTATGAAATGGAAATTGTGTTTGACAAATTTATTAGAGATTTTTGAGGATGTAACGAGCTGAGTAGGTAGATAAAGGGGAACCAGTGGATGTAGTATATTTGGATTTCCAAAAGGTGCCACATAAAAGACTTCAATAAGGTGCCACATAAAAGGTTATTACACAAGAAAAGGGCTCATGGGATTGGAGATAATGTATTAGCATGGATAGAGGATTGATTAATGGACAGAAAACAGAGAATAGGGATAAACGGGTCTTTTTCAGGTTGGCAGGCTGTAACTAGTGGGGTGCCGCAAGGATCAGTGCTGGGGCCTCAGCTATTTACAATCTATAATGATGACCTAGATGAAGGGACTGAGTGTAATGTATCCAAATTTGCTGATGATACAAAGTAAGGTGGGGCAGTAAGCTGTGAGGAGAACACAAAGGGCTATAGATAGACTAAGTGAGTGGGCAGTAATATGGCAGATGGAGTGTAATGTAGGGAAATGTGAGGTTATTCACTTTAGTAGAAAGAATAGAAAAACAGAATATTTTTTAAATGGTGAGAAACTTTTAAATGTTGATGTTCAGAGAGATTTGGGTGTCCTTGTGCAAGAAACACAGAAAGCTAGCATGCAGGTACACCAAACAATGAGGAAGGCAAATGGCATGTTTTCCTTTATTGCAAGGGAGTTGGAGTATAAGAGTAAGGAAGTCTTGCTACAATTGCACAGGGCCTTGGTGAGACCACACCTGGAGTACTGCACACAGTTTTGGTCTCCTTATTTAAGGAAGAATATACTTGCCTTGGAGGCGGTGCAACGAAGGTTCACTCGATTGATTCCTAGGATAAGAGGGCTGTCTTATGATTAGAGATTGTGTAGAATGGGTCTATACTCTCTGGAGTTTAGAAGAATGAAAGGTGATCTTATTGAAACATACAAGATTCTGAGGGGAATTGACAGGGTAGATGCTGAGAGGTTGTTTCCCCTGGCTGGAGCGTCTAGAACTAGGGAACATAGTCTCAGGATAAGGGGAAGGCCATTATTTAAGACAGAGATGAGGAGGAATTTCTTCACTCAGAGGGTTGTGAATCTTTGGAATTCTCTGCCCCAGAGGGCTGTGGATGCTAGGTCTCTGAATATATTCAAGGCTGAGATAGATAGATTTTTGGAGTCTCGGGGAATCAAGGGATATAGAGATCGGACGGGAAAGTGGAGTTGAGGTCGATGATCAGCCATGATCTTATTGAATGGCGGAGCAGACTCGATGGGCCGTCGGGCCTACTCCTGCTCCAATTTTTTGCGTTCTTAAACAGGCCATTTGGCGCAACTAGTTTGTGCTGGTGTTTACACTCCAAATGAGTCTCCTCCCATTTCATCTCCCTCATCTCAGCCTTTCAGCATATCTTTCTATTCATTTTTCTCTCGTACTCATTTCGTTCCCTTTTGAAAGCATCCTATTCGCCTCAACCACTTATTGTAATAGCGAGGTCCACATTCTAAAAACTTTGAATAAAGACATTTCTCCTTATTTCCCTATTGAATTAATTAGTATCTTGTATTTTTGGACCCTAGTTTTGGATTCTTCTACAAATGATAACAGTTTTTTGGGCCCAAGTTTCGACAGGAGTTGCTCCTATTTTTTTGGAGCAACTAGTTTTTTTTTGGAGTATCCTAAAAATTGCAATTCTCCACATTTAGTTGGCTCCAGTTTCAGTCAGTTCAGATTCTTTTTAGTTCAGTTTTTTTTTTCAAAAGGGGACGTTACCAGCCACTTACGCCTGTTTTGGCCATTTAAGTAAGTTTAGACAGCGAAAAGTTATTCCAAACTAACTTAGGCCAGAGTAAGTGTCCACTTTTGTACGCTCAGAAAAACCTTGCAGACACTTTAGAAATCAGGCGCAGGTAGCCAGAGATGGGGGGGGAGGGAAATTAGAGGGAAGTTAGAGGATTATCCAAAGCATTAAACACTTCATTTTTAAAAATAAAGAACTATCATCAATAATAAATGATAAATCAATCAATCAATCAATAAATAAATAAATCAATAAATAAAAAATGTAAAGTTTCTACCTCACCTACTGCAGCGTACTTAGTCATCGTGTAAAATGCTGATACTATTTGAGGAGATACATAGACATCAAAGGGGTAAGTTCTGGCAGGGCTGCTAATGCAAGAACAAAGGGTCCTGCCTCCTGAAAAGAGTGCTAGGTAAATATGTCATATATGCTCAAAGTAATTAAGTTTATGTACTGGAGTATATTGTATAGACTGCCGACATTATTTCCTTAGCACTGCAAACAAAGTGGCCTAAATCTCCCTGTGTACACGCTCCATATTGCCGTGTTGCCATGGGAACTCTTCAGGGAGCACGGGAAGACAGCGGCCGGCCTGTGCGGCAGGCCACTTAGCCCAGGATAGGGGCGGCGAACATCGCGTTGTCCCTTCGGCCAGGGATAGGGTCACCCGGAGACAGGATGCGCTGGGAGGGCCAGGAGCTAGTGCGCACGCGCGCAGACACCACTGCGCACGAGCGCAGCTGCCGGCACTCTTTTCGGCATAGGGCTGTAGCTCCGCTCCCCCGTTGCTTCTGCTGCGCTGCGTCGAGTCCAAAGCAGGCCTGATCATGGTGGAGAATACCGAGGTAAATATTAGGCGCGCTTTTTGTTCTAGAAAGTCGGCGATGGAGATGCGCCGTTCTACGGGTCGGTCGAAACTTGGGCCCATTCTCTCTCAATCTAGCCTGTCCAACCATTCATAATTTTAAAGACGTCTATCAGGTCTTCCCTTGTCTAAAGAAAAAAGCCCCAACCTGTTCAATCTTTCCTGATAACTGTAATCTCTCAGTTATAATACTAACTTTGTTAATCTTTTTTCACTTTCTCCAGTGCTTCTATGTGCTTTTTATAGTATGTGCACAGTACTCTCAGCACGGCCTGACCAGAGTCCTATACAAGTTTAACATAACTTCAAAAAAGGCTAATGGAATGTTGGGCCTTATCTCAAGAGCGTGGGATTACAACGTTACAGTTATACAAAGCTCTGGTTAGACCCCATCATTTAGAGAACCGTGTTCAGTTCTGGGCACCATATCTCACGAAGGATATACTGGCCTTGGACGAAGTGCGATGCAGATTCACCAGAATGATACCGGGGCTAAAAGGGTTAAATTATGAGGGCAGGTTGCGTAGACTAGGCTTGTATTCCATTGAGTTTAGAAAATAAACTGATCTAACTGAGGTGTTTAAGATGATTAAAGAATTTGAAAGGGTAGATAGAGAATCTATTTCCTCTGGTGTGGAGTCTAGAACTAGGGGGCATAAACTTAAAATTAGAGCAATTCAGGTGTGATGCAAGGAAGCACTTCTTCCTACAAAGGGTAGTTGAAATCTGAAACACTCTTCTGAAAAAAGCTGTTGAGGTTAGGTCAATTGACAACTTCAAAACTGAGTTTGATAGATTTTTGTGAGGCAAGGGTTACGGGACCAAAGTGGGTAAATGGAGTTAACTTACAGATGAGCCACAACCTAATTGAAAGTTGAATAAGGCTCGAGGGGCTGAACAGCCTACTCCTGTTCCTAACCTCAACCTTCTAGACGCCAAGCTACAGGACAAAATTACTACTCACTGAGAAAGACAATGGGCTAATTAAGGACTGCCAGGAGGGATTGTAAAAGACAAATTGTTTTTGAAAAATGTAATAGAGTTCTTTGAACTCTCAAAGAACTCTGCTTTCCTCTAGTTCTGGCCTTTTCTGCATCCCCGATTTATTTTGTTCCAAGATTGGCGGTCGTATCTTCAGCTGTCTAGGCCCTAAACTCTGGAATCCCCTCCCTAAACCTCAATGCATTTCTACCTCTCTGCATCTCTACCTCGTTCTCCTCCTTTAAGACGGTCCTTAAAACTTACCTCTTCGACCAAGCTTATGGTCACCAGTCCTAATATCTCCTTCTGTGACTCGGTATCTAATTCTGTTTGATAGTGCTCCTGTGAAGTGCCTTGTAAAGCTTTACTATGTTAAAGGTGTTATATAGAATCATAGAATGGTTACAACACAGAAGAAGGCCATTCGGCCCATCGAGCCTGTCCGGCTCTCTGCAAGAGCACTTCAGCCAGTCTAACCACCCCCACTGCCCACCCCCCCTCCTCCCCCCCAACTCCCTGCCCTTTCCCTATAGCCTTGTTTACCTTCACGTACTTATCCAACTCCCTTTTGAAAGCCACAATTGAATCTGCCTCCACCACCCTTTCAGGCAGTGTATTCCAGATCCTAACCACTTGCTGTGTAAAAAAGTTTTCCCTCATGTCGCCTTTGGTTCTTCTGCCAATCACCTTAAATCTGTATCCTCTGATTATCGGCCCTTCTGCCAATGGGAACAGTTTCTCTCTATCGACTCTGTCCAGACCCCTTACGATTTTGAACAGCTCTATCAAATCTCCTCTCAACCTTCTCTGCTCTGAGGAGAACAACATCAGCTTCTCCAGTCCATCCATCTAACTGAAGTCCCTCATCCCTGGAACTACTCTTGTTCATAAGGTTCAATAGGTTGATTCCGAAGATGAGGGTGTTGACTTATAAAGATAGGTTGAGTAGGTTGGGCTTATACACATTGGAGTTCAGAAGAATGTGATCTTATTGAAACTTATAAGATAAAGAGGGGGCTCGACAAGGTGGATGCAGAGAGGATATTTCCACTCATAGGGAAAACTAAAACTAGGGGACATAGACTTAGAATAAGGGGCCGCCCATTTAAAACTGAGATGAGGAGAAATTTCTTCTCTCAGAGGGTTGTAAATCTATGGAATTCTCTGCCCCAGAGAGCTGTGGAGACTGGGTCATTGAATATATTTAACATAGAAACATAGAAAATAAGTGCAGAAGTAGGCCATTCGGCCCTTCAAGTCTGCACCACCATTCAATATGATCATGGCTGATCATGCACTTCAGTACCCCATCTCTGCTTTCTCGCCATACCGCTTGATCCCTTTAGCCGTAAGGGCCACATCTAACTCCCTTTTGAATATATCTAACGAACTGGCCTCAACAACTTTCTGTGGTAGAGAATTCCACATGCTCATAACTCTTGAGTGAAAAAGTTTCTCCTCATCTCGGTCCTAAATGGCTTACCCCTTATCCTTAGACTGTGACCCCTGGTTCTGGACTTCCCCAACATTGGGAACATTCTTCCTGCATCAAACCTGTCCAATCTCATCAGAATTTTATATGTTTCTATGAGATCCCCTCTCATTCTTCTAAATTCCATTGAATATAAGCCTCGGCGATCCAGTCTTTCTTCATATGTCAGTCCTATCATCCTGGGAATCAGTCTGGTGAGCCTTTGCTGCACTCCCTCAATAGCAAGAATGTCCTTCCTCAGATTAGGAGACCAAAACTGCACACAATATTCAAGGTGTGGCCTCACCAAGACCCTGTACAACTGTAGTAAGACCTCACTGCTCCTATACTCAAATCCTCTCGCTATGAAGGCCAACATACCATTTGCCGCCTTCATCGCCTGCTGTACCTGTATGCCAACTTTCAATGACTGATGTACCATGACACCCAGGTCTCGTTGCACCTCCCCTTTTACTAATCTGTCACCATTCAGATAATAATCTACCTTCCTGTTTTTACCACCAAAGTGGATAACCTCACATTTAGCTACATCTTACCGCATCTGCCATGTATTGGCCCACTCACCTAACCTGTCCAAGTCACCCTGCAGCCTCTTAGCATCCTCCTCACAGCTCACACCGCCACCCAGCTTAGTGTCATCTGCAAACTTGGAGATATTACATTCAATTCCTTCATCTAAATCATTAATGTATATTGTAAATAGCTGGGGTCCCAGCACTGAGCCCTGTGGTACCCCACGCATCACTGCCTGCCAATCTGAAAAGGACCCATTTATTCCTACTCTTTGCTTCCTGTCTGCCAACCAATTCTCTATCCACATCAGTACATTGCCCCCAATACCATGTGCTTTAATTTTGCACACTAACCTCTTGTGTGGGACCTTTTGAAAGTATAAATACACCACATCCACTGGTTCTCCCTTGTCCATTCTACTAGTTACATCCTCAAAAAATTCTGGAAGATTTAGTCAAGCATGATTTCCCTTTCATAAATCCATGCTGACTTGAACCGATCCTGTCACTGCTTTCCAAATGCACTGCTATTACATCTTTAATAATTGATTCCAAAATTTTCCACACCACTGATGTCAGGCTGACCAGTCTATAATTCCCTGTTTTCTCTCTCCCTTTTTTAAAAAGTGGGGTTATATTAGCTACCCTCCAGTCCATAAGAACTGATCCAGAGTCTATAGAATGTTGGAAAATTACCACCAACGCATCCACTATTTCTAGGGCCACTTCCTTAAGTACTCTGGGATGCAGACTATCAGGCCCTGGGATTTATCGGCCTTCAATCCCATCAATTTTTCTAACACAGTTTGCTGACTAATAAGGATTTCCTTTATTTCCTCCTTCTCGCTAGACCCTTGGTCCCCTAGTATTACCGGAAGGTTATTTGTGTCTTCCTTAGTGAAACAGAACCAAAGTATTTGTTCAATTGGTCTGCCATTTCTTTGTTCTCCATTATAAATTCACCTTATTCTGACTGTAAGGGACCCAAATTTGTCTTCACTAATCTAATATTTTTCTCTTCACGTATCTGTGGAACCTTTTGCAGTCAGTTTTTATGTTCCCTGCAAGCTTACTCTCATTTCTCTTTTCCCACTCCTCATTAAACCCTTTGTCCTCCTCTGCTGAATTCTAAATTTCTCCCAGTCCTCAGGTTTGCTGCTTTTTTTGGCCACTTTATATGCCTCATCCTTGGATTTAACACTATCCCTAATTTCCCTTGTGTAAGCCACGGTTGAGCCACCTTCCCCGTTTTATTTTTATGCCAGTCAGGGATGTACAATTGTTGAAGTTCATCCATGTGATCTTTATTAAGACAGAGATACAGATTTTTGAGCGATAAGGGAGTAAAGGGTATGGGGAGCGGGCAGGGAAGTGGAGCTGAGTCCATGATCAGATCAGCCATGATCATACTGAATGGCGGAGCAGGCTCAAGGGGCCAAATGGCCTACTGCTGCTCCTATTTCTCATGTTCTTATGTTCTCAAATCTCTTTTGCACCCTCTCTAAGGCCTTCACAGCTTTCCTAATGTGCGTTGCCCAGAATTGGACACAATACTGCAGTTAAATGCAAATAAATGTAAGGTGTTGTTTATGGAGATATAAGCTATTTAACACCGGAGGTAAAATATGAACATGTGTGACCATAAGATCGCATCACACCATATCTAGATTCGAATACTTTTGACAAACATCTGAATGTTTTTTTTTCTAATGTGACTTTATGTTACAGCTTGTACTGAGCAGAATTTCAAACTCATTAATTGATCATTCTGTACTTTAGGCTGTGCCATTTGTTTATGATCTGAAAGAACATGTTCGTGCAGCAACTAATGTAAGAATTGTCAGCTGGACAGGGTTCAGCAGGATCGTTGCCGATTTCCACATTCACAAGCTTATGATGTGCTTTACAGTTCCTTTGCCTGAAATGAAAACAACAGTTTGATTTTAAGGAGTGTAACTAATTACAACAAATAGCTCAAGCACCTAACAAAAGAATTCATGCAATCTCGCAAATGCACATCCCTCATTTTTAGTGACATAAAAAATGTATTGCAATCTGGAATATACAACGGGGCCGAAACTCAGTAGCGCAAGAAAGCTGGCGCACCTATGATTTTTTTCTGTTTTTATCGCAGGGATCCATGATGCGGCCGAAGGATCGATATTCGGGACTTTGAAATTTTTTCACAGTCCCACCGGAAGTCGGTCATAGTGGGGGCGGGAGATCGACAGGAAGGGGCTGGATTTGGGTCGGGACTGGGACTCCGCCGCTGTCAATCAGCGATGCAGTAGTGGTGATGTCACAGCGCGTGTGTGTCACCATGCTCTCTCCCCTCCGTTAGAGGGGAGAGAGCATCTGTAATCTTAAATCTTCGGCCACTGGGCCACCTGGGAGGGTTTCGGCCGAGCCAGCGGCCTGGCACCCAAGAGGGGGTGCCAGGCTGCCCGTTGGCGGCCGATCGGGATGTCATCCAGCAAAAATAAATAAATGGCGGCCGCGGCAGTGCGTTTTCCCCTTGAAGGGCCGCAGCGCTGCCGTGCCGCACTCATTGCGGATAAGGTGAACCGACTCAGAAAGCTGTCGGGGGCACCGCGCGGCAGGGGAATCGATGGATTTAGGTGAAGGAGAGCGGTGGTGTGCGTTCTGATGACACGCTTGCAACGGTCATCAGGATCGGGCAGAATCGGGACCAGGCCGAAAAATCCCCGACCTGAATTTGGACCAGGGTGGCCATTTGACGACAAGCGGCGGCCACAGGATTCCATCACATGGCTGCCACAAATGGACAGTAACGGGTCTTTCTGAGACTCAGAATTTCGGCACCAGGGTCTGAAGAAAATTGAAGCATTTACCTTGTGTGTGGAGAAAGAGCAAAACAGAAACTTTATTCTAAAAAAGACATGGCACTATTTCGAAGAAGAGCAGGGGAGTTAACCCCGGTGTTCTGGCCAATATTTATCCCTCAGTCAACATCACTAAAAAAATCAGATTACCAGGTCATTATCACATTGCTGTGGGAGCTTGCTGTATGCAAATTGGCTGCCGCGTTTCCCACATTACAACAGTGACTACACTCCAAAAGTACTTCATTGGCTGTAAAGTGCTTTGGGACATTCTGAGGTCGTGAAAGGCGCTATAGAAATATAAACTTCTTCAAAAAAGGCAAATTTTGTTGAACTGTTCCTTGGCAGAGTTAGAAATCGAACCAAATAGATGGTGCGCCTGGTTACTACTGTGCTGAGCTTATTTTTCTATGTTGTGGTGCTTTCAGTGTGGAGCATAAGGCAATAAATAGCATTGCGGGAAATCTCTGGCTAAATGCAACTGCATTTTAAAGAAGGGCACCATTCTGAAGGGAAGAACAAGCATGAAATGTAGCGTTTTATAATTAATAATTCAGTTCACACTCTTCGGGATTCAGGAAAGGAATGTGATTACAGTTAAAATGTTGTGAATATGACTTGTTCCTTGCAGCTTGTCGTGAAGTAGTTCACTGAAGCAGCACAATTTTATCCAGTAATGCTATGTGGTTCAAAGTCGTTATTCCGATTCTTAAAATAATTCGACAAAACATTGCTGTAGAATAGAAAGAAAGAGATCTACAGTAGTTTGAATATACATTGCCATATCCTGTTGTGCTGGTGACAATTCTTGAATATAACACATAAATAAAGAATATTTGCGATGTGTAACATCATAGATTTAAAGCCATAACAGTTAAGATTAGATGGTGCAGTGGATTGACCTCTAGGATAAGCGACCAGCCCAGATTCAGTGGCACAGAAATCTCTTCTCTGAAAGTATCCTACATGAAATTAGTTTCTCCACCCAATTCCAGGGAGTCTTTTTCTTTCGTATGGTCGTAGCAAATCAAATCAAAGCAATATCTAAGTCAGATATCCAGACCACGGTTTCTGGGGAGCTCCCAGCAGATTGGAAAACTGCAAATGTAACGCCCCTATTTTAGACAAAAAGCAGGAAACTATAGACCAGTTAGCCTAACATCTGTGGTTGGGAAAATGTTGGAGTCCATTATTAAAGAAGCAGTAGCAGGACATTTGGAAAAGCAAAATTCGGTCAGGCAGAGTCAACATGGATTTATGAAGGGGAAGTCATGTTTGACAAATTTGCTGGAATTCTTTGAGGATGTAACGAGCAAGGTGGATAAAGGGGAGCCAGTGGATGTGGTGTATTTGGACTTCCAGAAGGCATTTGACAAGGTGCCGCATAAAAGGTTACTGCACAAGATAAAAGTTCACGGGGTTGGGGGTAATATATTAGCATGGATAGAGGATTGGCTAACTAACAGAAAACAGAGAGTTGGGATAAATGGTTCATTCTCTGGTTGGCACCCAGTAACTAGTGGGGTGCCGCAGGGGTCAATGCTGGGACCCCAACTATTTACAATCTATATTAACGACTTGGAAGAAGGGACTGAGTGTAACGTAGCCAAGTTTGCTGATGATACAAAGATGGGAGGAAAAGCAATGTGTGAGGAGGACACACAAAATCTGCAAAAGGACATAGGCTAAGTGAATGGGAGTATAATGTTGGAAAGTGAGAGGTCATGCACTTTGGCATAAAAAAATCAAAGAGCAAGTTATTATTTAAATGGAGAAAGATTGCAAAGTGTTGCAGTACAACGGGACCTGGGGGCATTTGTGCATGAAATACAAAAGGATAATGTTATGTATGTAAACCTGTAAATACCATGTCTAACACCAGAGGGCTTATCCCCTGGATTCCAAGGGATCCCACAATCCCTTATGAGCGCCTTATATAAGGAGGCCTCACAGGCTGGAGAGGAACTCTGAGACCTGTAATAAAGGACTACGGTCACACCTTACTTTGAGCTTGCAGTATCTCGTCTGACTCTTTAATCAAGACGTAACAGATAGTATGCAGGTACAGCAAGTGATCAGGAAGGCCAATGGTATCTTGGCCTTTTTTGGAAAGGGTATGGAGTATAAAAGCAGGGACGTCTTGCTACAGCTCTACAGGGTATTGGTGAGGAATACTGCATGCAGTTGTGGTTTCCATATTTACCAAAGGAAAGACTTGCTTTGGAGGCAGTTCAGAGAAAGTTCACTCGGTTGATTCCGGAGATGAGAGGGTTGACATGAGGAAAGATTGAGAAGGTTGGGCCTCTACTCATTGGAATTCAGAGGTGATCTTATCAAAACGTATAAGATTATGAGGGGGCTTGACAAGGTGGATGCAGAGAGGATGTTTCCACTGATGGGGGAGACTAGAACTAGAGGGCATGATCTTAGAATAAGGGGCCGCCCATTTAAAACAGAGATGAGGAGAAATTTCTTCTCTGAGGGTTGTGAATCTGTGGAATTCGCTGCCTCAGAGAGCTGTGGAAGCTGGGATATTGAATAAATTTAAAACAGAAATAGACAGTTTCTTAAACGATAAGGGAATAAGGGGTTATGGGGAGCGGGCAGGGAAGTGGAGCTCAGTCCATGATCTTATTGAATGGCGGAGCAGACTCGAGGGGCCATATAGCCTACTCCTGCTCTTATTTCTTATGTTCTTATGTGTAACAGCGTGGATATCTTGTAGGCTGTCTACGAATTTCCTCTCAGGGCAGTGCTCAATGATGTATTCCAGGATCTGATTGGGAGCTCCACAGTTGCATGATGGGGATACTTTAATCCTCCCATCGATGGAGAAGGTGGCAGCATCTACCATGACCAGTTCTGAGGTGGTTGATGGTTGTCCACTGTTTACTGTGGGGTCCTCTATAAGGAATCCATTCCGTATGTCACAGTTCTTTCAAGCATTTCGCCATCGGTCATCAAGGCTGAGGGGAGATCACTGAAGGGCTTCGGCGACAGTCGAAAATGGCCTCCTAGATTTGAGACGGGTTGGTGATAGGTTGTTCAAGTCAGCCTGGATCAACATATCATTGCTGGAGTAGTGGTTGTATTCTCTGGAGACTGCATATTCATGGCGTAAGTGTGATAGTGCAATGTTTGCAAGCACGGGCAGCCAAGGTGTTGGTGCCAATAAAAGCGTGCCGGTGATAATTCTCATAGCAGAATTCAGCTGGACAGCAACGGATTTAACGCATGTACTTGATAGCCATGCTGGGGAGCTTTCCAAAAACCCTCCTATTTAGGAGTCACGTCTAATCATATTCTGTCATATAGGCAACAGCTCCAGAACCTTGGGAAGAAAGTAAAGAGTAGGGTCAACTTGATCCAGAAACTCGCCGAATCCACATGGGGAGCAGATATTCAAACCCTCTGCATGGAGCACTCGTCCTGGTGTAGTCTACAGTGAAGTACTGCTCTCCGGCATGGCTATCAAGTCCTCATGGCAAATCCGTTGATATCCAACTGATTTCTACTATTCCAGTGAGTGTAAATCCATCATAATTCCATAGCATTAAATGCTCCTAATTTGCCAATAATTAACAACGCAACATTTTCTGAACAAAAAGGCAAGCAAGTGGATTGTCTCAAAAACTCTGGCATCCCAAGTTCACTCTCTTTTCCTTCTCCCCTACGTAACTTCCCAATACTCCATACAGGGAACGACCCAAATTTCGGTTGAGACTCAAAGTTTGTGGTGAGTGATTCTAGCTGCCAGCGGCTTTCAGTGGAAACCTGCTGGTTTCAGTTAGATTCCCGCCCGCCCGCTGTAAAATGAGGCTGCGGTGATTTTAAGCAGAAACCATGACCTTTTCCCTAATACTCGGGACATTAAAGGCAGTTTTAGTGCTGCCACTGCTGTCTGGCTGAGATTAACTCACTCAGCACACCCCACAGATTAAGTTTGCGATCAGAATTTCCAGCAGTGGTTACTTGATACAGCAGGAACCGTGACCAACTTTCTCTCCGTTAACTGGGGACACTGAAGCAAGCAGCAACATTGCCATCACCGTCCATAAGATGAGTGGCCTCAACTCAAACCAGGCACTGCACCTGCAACTTTCCTGATCTAGGACTCCCATCACTCAGTGCATTTACTTATTAAAAAGAAAAGAAAGAAAGACTTGCATTTATATACCGCCATTCACGACCACCAGACGTCCCAAAGCTCCTCACTGCCAGTTAAGTACTTTTTGAAGTGTAGACACTGTTGTACTGTAGGAAACCCTGAGGCCGCCTGAGGAAAAGAGTGTTTTGAAGACCAGGCCCTCAAAACTGCCACCAAGCTCACGGTCTACAGGGCTGTAGTAATACTTGCCCTCCTGTATGGCTCAGAGACATGGACCATGTACAGTCGACACCTCAAGTTGCTGGAGAAATATCACCAACAATGTCTCCGCAAGATCCTACAAATCCCCTAGGAGGACAGGCGCACCAACATCAGCGTCCTCATTCAGGCTAACATCCCCAGTATTGAAGCACTGACCACACTCGATCAGCTTCGCTGGGCAGGCCACATAGTTCGCATGCCAAACACGAGACTCCCAAAGCAAGTGCTCTACTCGGAGTTCCTTCACGGCAAACGAGCCAAAGGTGGGCAGCGAAACGCTACAAGGACACCCTCAAAGCCTCCCTGATAAAGTGCGACATCACCACTGACACCTGGGAGTCCCTGGCTCAAGACCGCCCTAAGTGGAGGAAGTGCATCCAGGAGGGCGCTGAGCACCTCGAGTCTCAACGCTGAGAGCGTGTAGAGCATGCGGCAAACCAGTCCCACCCCCCCCTTCCCTCAACGACTATCTGTCCCACCTGTGACAGAGTCTGTGGCTCTCGTATTGGACTGTTCAGCCACCAAAGAACTTACTTGAGGAGTGGAAGCAAGTCTTCCTCGATTCCAAGGGATGATGATGATGATGATGATGATGTAGGAAACCCGGCAGCCAATTTTACTCCCACAAACAACAATACGATAATGGCCAGATAATCACTTTTAGTGATGTTGATTGAAGGATAAATATTGGCCAGGACACTGGGGATCACTCTGCTGCTCTTCATCGAAATTGTGGGTGTGAGATCTTTTACGTCCACCTGAGAGAGCAGACGGAGCCTCGGTTCAGCGTCTCATCTGATGTATATTGAAACCTATTTTCAGTTGAGGTGAGCACGTTTGTGCCCAAGGTATTAATTAGGCTGAAAGATGTAAATCCACTGCAACCTTGGGTTAAAATATAACTCTTATGCTTCTATTTAAAACAGCTTCTGCTATCGGGAGATTTTTCAGTCCTGTTTTGTAAGTGCTAATAGAATTTGGTTGAATAATGATGATCCAGAAATTGTGCGAGCGTTTTATATGTAATTTATTGTCGAAGCAGGATTAATTATGGACACCTCAATGACCTACATATTTCAAGGCTAATTTGAATTATTAGAGGCTTATTGTGCATCACTTTGTAAAGTTTTACATAATTACATGATGGCAGTAAACTACCTTTTGAACTCAATAGTTGCTTTGCAGCAGTATTTAACAAAAGTAATGAATGCATTTACATTTACTGTGAGAAGCAGCTTTTAAGTTATAGTTATTCGGAACAGCAGGTATTTTTTGCAGTACTGTTGAGGGAGATGTTCTGATTGATGTGTATTGCAGCATTGTATAATCATGCTTCTTCCCAAACCCCTAAATCTTAATAAATTCTGCTTTGGTGTAAAACATGTTTCCCTAATAGTAGACAACAAGAATCTGGCTTTTAAAAGCAAAACATCTGGAAAGGTCTAGGTAAGAAAATGTAGTTAAAAATTAGTCACTCTCCTGTGATGTTGCACCCAGGGAGTCACGGCAAAGTGTCGTCTTCAGCAGAAGTGGTGAAAGAGAGTAGGGGATAATTGGATCAAGGCGCACAGACATATTTCAGTCACCATTTTGAAAGTCAGACATATTAATTTTATCTTATTCATAGCTAACTAGCTAAACATATGTCAGTTTGGGAAATAAAGTAGTTAGTTGTAGCATAAGAATGTCTGTGCACTACAGGCTGACGAGCTGAAAGATGGAAAACCGAGGTGGTACCCCTGTTGTAAATTGGGTTCCTCTTTATTTAATATTTTAAATATGAAGAAAGAAGCAGAAGGACTTCTATTTCAATAGCTCCTTTCACGACCACTGAACATCCCAAAGCGTTTTACAGCCAATAAAGTATTTTTTGAAATGTAATCTCTGTTGTAATGTAGGAAACGTGGCAGCCAATTTGCGCACAGCAAGCTCCCACAAACAACAATATGATAATGATCAGCTGATCTGTTTAGTGATATTGATTGAGGGATAAATATTGGCCAGGACACCGGGAATAACTCCCCTGCTCTTCTTCAAGAAGGGATCCTTTAGAGCAGTGGTTCTCAACCTTTTTGTGTTCACGGCACACATTCAAATACTATCATTTTTGGTGGCACACTTGAAGGGATTAAAAGGTGAACACAGGTTTACAAAAAAGCAAGTTTCAGAAAATTTAAAAAACATTTTATTAGTCACAGTATATGAAGATATACAACATTGTACACATGTATGTTATTGATTATTTTTTATTCAGAAAGTAACAATAAAATAATAAACTATAATAATAATTCCTCACATTAATTATAGATTAATTAGTAATTTAATGTGATACTTGAGCCTGACATTTTTTAGTTATGTCACTAATATTAGGGCGTATAACCGATAAGGCAACTCTCATTTCGTGTTCAAGTTCGCTAAGTTTTTCCTGTTTTTTGCATTTGATGTTCGTAAGAGTTGAGAATCCTAATTCGCAGAGATATGATATTGAAAACTGCATCAGAATTATCAAGGCTTTTTTTGATATTGCAGAATATCCTTCTTTAATAAAAATCCAGAACGCATCAAGAGACATATCTGAATGTTTCATTTTAAGACCACGGTCTGTAGAAATAGAAGTCAATTCTTCTTCTTCTTGCAATGTAAAATCAAAATCTGACGGACTAATTGGAGAAAATGGATTTTTTACCCAATCATACTTCTCTACATCCAAAGATGGAAAATATTTTTTGATGTTGTCTTCCAGTGATGCCAAATGCTCTATCACGATAGGAGCAACCTTTTTAATACTGTGATTTGGTATCAAAGGGAACATTTCAAGATTTTTTTCTGTTGCTCTCTTTTTCCAGATAGAAATTTTTTTCTGAAAAGCTAATAGCTTATCTGTAGAGGTGAGAATGTTTTCATTTCGTCCTTGCATACTGGTATTAATGCTGTTAAGACAATTAAATATACCTGCAAATATGCTAACTTAGCACACCACATTTTACTCTTAAGGTATTTGCAAAAGGTATTGTTTCCTTCTCTTTCAAAAAATACTGACAATTCTTCTTTAAGTTCAAATACATGACATAAGACTTTTCCCCTTGAAAGCCATCTTACCTCTGTATGCAAAAGTAAACATTCGTGCTGTGCATCCATAGCTTTGCAGAGCTGTTTAAACAAGCGAGTTTTTAAAGGTTTTGATTTTATATAATTTACAATATTAACAACTTGATCGAACACAGATTTTAATTCTAGCGGTACTGTCTTTGCAACAAGTGCTTCTCTATGCAAAAAGCAATGGGTGAATAATATATTTGGATTATGTTTTTTTGCGAGCATAATGAATCCTTTGACACATCCCACCATAGATGGAGCACCGTCCGTGCAGATTCCAACACATGAGCCCCATGAAATTTTCAAAGTCTTCGAAATATGAATTCACAGAATCAAATATGTCTTGACCTCTAGTGTTTTCTGGAAGTTCTCTACAGCACAGAAATTGGTTCAATATCTCGTTTTCATGAATGAAGCGAACAAATGCTAATAATTGTGCTTTACCACTAATGTCGGTGAACTCGTTGATTTGCAAAGCAAAATTCGAGTTTGTAAGTTTCTCGGCTACATTTTCTTCAGTGTTAAATGACATATCATTTATCCTTCTCCGAATTGTATCGTCAGACAGCAGAATTTTTGCAATTTCTTGTTCCGCTTCATTCATCATCAATTATTTTGACAATTTTACGACATGCAGGCAAAATAAGTGACTGAGCTGTAGTATGAGGCTTCATTCTCTGCACTATTAATTCAGCAACTTCATAAGAAGTAATTTGAACCTTATCTGACATCTTAACAATTTTTTCAAAATATTTCACTTGTTTGATTGCGTTGCCATCAATCTTCTAAAATAACTCTGATTTTTTGTTGCAAGATGTGCAAGTTTCATAGTAAAATGACGTTTCAATTTACTGGGAACCATTGCACTGTTCGACAGATTTTCGCTGCACACAACACGCAGTGGAATGGGGCATTCTTCTTCTCCTGTTCATGAAAAACCGAACCTCAAATAATCCTCCATATATTGACGATGAATTTTGGAATTTTTAGGATTTGGTTTGGCACCGCTTGTACTGGCGTTGGTTTTAGGCCCACTAGTGCCATTTGTAGTGGCGCTGTCATTGAAATCTCCTTGCTCATTTTTACGTTTTCTTATGATGAATTTGTCCATTGGGAGGGGGGGACAAACTTTATTTGTCTGAGTGATCCAAACTTCAGACAGACACGAACTGAGTCTTCCAATTTCCAAACTCCAGAGAGTCCAGACAGAAACGAACCTAGAGTCGAACAGGAAGTTTTGATTTTGACTATGGTCAAAATATGTTAAAAGCCAACTCTCAAAAATCAAAGGAACCGCTAGGGCGGCTAGGCCAGGTCACATTGGATGCCGCATACATCAAAGGAGCAGCTAATTGGCAATATATCAGATCAAAACGTCAAAGATGCCACCAGTCCCGGCCACACATCAAGCTGCAGATCAATAAACAAAAATAACAAAATATAAATAAGAATGTGGTTAAATGTAATTAAATAGTTTTTGACATTTCATTATAAAAACTACACTTTTTTATTCATCTTTCATTTCTTTCATCCAAATTAATAATCAAATTTTAAGCTTTTCACATGAACAATTTAATACTATTATTTTGGATTGGGGGTGGCCATGGCCCAAGTGCCCCCCCTGGCTACGCCCTTGGTACAGAGGCACATACACATACAAACGTAAATATACACACACACACACACACACACACAGTCTCATTCGATGATAGGCACTCGCACTTCTCTATCAGTAATGGGAGGGAGTAAGAGAGTGGGAGAGGGTGAGGGGGGAGGTGATATAAAGGCCCAGTCGATCGAGTCTCTCCTCATATGTCAGTCCAGCCATCCCGGGAATCAGTCTGGTGAACCTTCGCTGCACTCCCTCAATAGCAAGAATGTCTTTCCTCAGATTAGGAGACCAAAACTGAACACAATATTCCAAATACACCAAGGCCCTGTACAACTGCAGTAAGACCTCCCTGCTCCTATACTCAAATCCTCTAGCTATGAAGGCCAACATACCATTTGCCACCTTCACCGTCTGCTGTACCTGCATGCCAACTTTCAATGACTGATGTACCATGATACCCAGGTCTCGCTGCACCTCCCCTTTTCCTAATCTGCTGCCATTCAGATAATATTCTGCCTGCGTGTTTTTGCCCCCAAAGTGGATAACCTCACATTTATCCACATTCTACTGCATCTGCCATGCATTTGCCCACTCACCTAACCTGTCCAAGTCACCCTGCAGCCTCTTAGCATCCTCCTCACAGCTCACACCGTCACCCAGTTTAGTGTCATCTGCAAACTTGGAGCTATTACACTCAATTCCTTCATCTAAATCATTAATGTATATTGTAAATAGCTGGTGTCCCAGCACTGAGCCCTGCGGCACTCCACTAGTCACTATCTGCCATTCTGAAAAAGACCCGTTTATCCCAACTCTCTGCTTCCTGCTACCAACCAGTTCTCTATCCACATCAGTACATTACCCCCAATACCATGTGCTTTGATTTTGCACACCAATCTCTTGTGTGGGACCTTATCAAAAGCCTTTTGAAAGTCCAAATACACCACATCCACTGGTTCTCCCCTGTCCACTCTACTAGTTACATCCTCAAAAAATTCCAGAAGATTCGTCAAGCATGATTTCCCTTTCATAAATCCATGCTGACTTGAACCGATCCTGTCACTGCTTTCCAAATGCGCTGCTATTTCATCCTTAATAATTGATTCCAACATTTTCCCCACTACTGATGTCAGGCTAACCGGTCTATAATTATCTGTTTTATCTCTCCCTCCCTTTTTAAAAAGTGGTGTTACATTAGCTACATAGTTTTTTTGATAATAGTAGAGATAAATAGATAGTTATTTGTCAATATTGGCAATGTTTACTACAGCAGTGGCATCATACATATAGGTAGATGACATATGTGTCTGTCTGTCTCTTTCTCCCCCTCCCCTTCTGTTTGAGTTAAATGGTTTGTATTTCATTGTGAAATCAGCTAAAGTCCACCATACTTTTATACAATTTGGCAGCATACCTGTGAAGGGTTCACGGCACACCAACGTGCCTCGGAACACCGGTTGAGAACCACTGCTTTAGCGAGTAGATGGTTTAACGTCACTGCATTGGAGTGTCAGCCTAGATTGTGCTCAAGTCTCTGCAGTAGGACTTGAACCTACAACCTTCTGGCTCAGAGGCGAGAGTGCTACTCACTGAGACACGGCTGACACTTATTAACCACTTGATAATTATATTTTTGAATAAGATAATTGAGGAGCGGGTAAGTGGTTTATGGAGCAGGGGAGAGCACATAAAAATAAGAAAATACGCAATAAGAATAGGCCATTGGGGCCATCAAGCTTTTTTCTTCCACAGAACTTGTACAATCCACTCAACTTACTTCATCTCCAGAGTGCAAGATCTATAGACTTCCTCCCTGATCCTCAAAGATACTGGAAAAACCCCAGCAAGCTGTAAGATTTATTTAATGTTACAGCTTCCGTTTTTTCTATTGCCAAGCCAGTTTTCCCCTTCCATACTCTATTTCTCTCCATCTTCCTGAAGGAACTGAAAACATTCCACCATCACTGGTAGCCCTCCAGTTCCTTGCCCAATGGCTGTTCTTCGTGGTGGACCCTGTACAGGATTTGCTGGCTATTTGATTCATCACAGCTGGGTCCAATCCTATCATCACCTAATATCCAAAAATAGTAATTAGTCGTCATCATCATCATCATAGGCACTCCCTTGAAACGAGGATGACTTGCTTCCACGCCAAAAAGGGATGAGTTCACAGGTGTTTCAATGAACGACCTAATATTCCAGATCCCGAATTACATCTGGAAGGGTGGAAGAAACCTGTGCGTGGAGTTTTTTAACGTGTGGTCGCCATTGCACACCAGCCACCACACGGGCTTGACAGAGCTAGGTCTTGGTCCAGTGGCAAAGGTTAACCAAGACAACTGGAGACCTGCTCTGCTGCACATGCCTAGTGTGCACACATATCGCAGTGTGGGCTGGCCCGTGCTGCCCCTGGGCCCTCGCCTCTTCTGGCATGAACTCACGCCTCTCCTGGGCCCCGATCATGTCCCTCTACAAACTCTCGCAGAGTGGCGGCCCCGACCTGCAAGAGACCAGCAGCGGCAGGTCGGGGCCATAAAAGCAGTGGCGAGCGGCGGCCCCTGGACGGCGTGGTGGCCACTTCAGGGAGCAGCGCAAGCTGGTGCAGGAGGGCGACGGCAGCGAAGAGGGACATCAAGGTCCAGGTCGGTGATTGGTGCATGGGCAGGCACAGCAGGAGCGGCGAGGTTGGGGCGCAGGAGCAGTAATTAGTGGGGATCATTGGATAGACATTAGATACAAGAACCCTGGCTACTTTTATTTTTACCACTGTAGCCCAAGGACACGCAAGCCAATCGTAGAAGTCCCACTGTTTTCTGGGTTCAGTTTAACAAATTTAGCACAGAGTGGGTTTGAAACTGACACCTGTTTGGTACTTATTGCTCACCACCTTAGAATGGGATGGGTTGCATATATCGACCAAGACTTTTTTTTTTGTTCGTTCACAGGATGTGGGCATCAGTGAGAAGCCCAGCATTTATTGTCCTCCTCATTTGACCCCAGGAAGGTGGTGGTGAGCCGCCTTCTTGAACCACTGCAGTCCGTGTGGTGAAGGTGCTCCCACAGTGCTGCTAGGGAGGGAGTGCCAGGATTTTGACTCAGCGACGATGAAAGAACGGTGATATATTTCCAAGTCAGAATGATGTGTGACTTGGGAGGGAACTTGGAGATGATGGTGTTCCCATGCGCCTGCTGCCCTTGTCCTTCTAGGTGGTAGAGGTCACGGGTTTTGGTTTCTAGAAAACAGCATGTTAAAGAGAATCTTTGCAACTTAATTTTTGAAACAAGTCCTGTTGGTGACTTGTGTATTTGTGGTGCACGGTTAGCAGACAGAGAGTTTGTGTTTAGCAAAGCAATAAGATAGTTGTTAGGTATCAACGTTATAGGTTTGTCATGATTCACAGTGCAAGTTAGTTTAAGAGGCTTAAATTATTGTAGTTTGTTGTAGTCAGTTGACATAACTGCTTGAATAAAGAAAGAACTGTGAGCAACTTTGGAGATGATGCAGGCTACAGTTTTAATAATATTTTTTGTTTTGTGTTTGCAAAGTGAATTATTCAAAACACCTCTAGTTTCCCCAGAAGTCTTCTGCAAGGAATCAAGCAATGTTAACTTGCTTTCATGTGCATGAATAATGAACTGCTCATATTTTTAAACAAGTAATGAATTGACTGTTCTCTTAATTTTATCTTACTGAAGAGGCAGTGTCCCAATTACTACTCTAAAAATGTTAATTTTATTTTAATAAATCAACTGAGATTTACCCCCCCAGGTATCTGCTGTAGTGGATGAATATAGAACAGAGCATAAATTTCAATGTGCAGAGTACAAAATGAGGATATTGTGGAAAGGAAAGAACAAGATTATCTTTTTAAGTTCTATTTCACAGGTATAGATTAAAGAATTCAATGAAGCACCATTGCTAATTTCCTATCATCACCATTAAAGATGTACAAATAATCATTTTTATAGATCTAAGCAGATTCACTTTGAAAATAATGTTCAGAACTAATTTTATTAGTCCCAGTGCATCCAGTTCAATTGATGGTACAGTCCTGTTTTTCTGTGTTCTGAGTATGTTTAGCTACATTTTTGTCTCTGGATTTAGTTAAGTTTGCAGAGCAGTTCATCATTCCTGGGCTTTTCCTTTCCCTGCCAATACTTCCCTCATTATTCTCGGTTCCTGCAACCATTTAAATGGCATCACAGAAAGTGATGAGGATGGAGTTTTCTTTGGGGATTTTGAATGCTTTGCATGATTTAGATGAGGGCGACGAGGTCATGAGAGGCCAACAAATGGACATGAAACATCTGAGGCATTTTATCCACATTTGTCGCTACTTCCAAACCTGGTTTACAGACCCCTGTACACACACCTGTATATATTATGAGAAATCCAATATTTGCTGCCTCTCCTTCAGAAGTCAGGCTGCCACACAGTTGTGTCATCTGTTGCAGGATGGATAATTTCTGAACCAGGGAAGGCTCTTCCCATAGAACACAATTGTCACTGTGATTTCTGAACAAAGTATTTTATTTCACACATGCAGCTTAAGAATGCTATCAGATCCTTCCAGAGGATATCTGCCACATCAGACAGTGCAATGCACACATGTATAAATCAAGGATACTTGCACTTTTCCCATGAAAGGGAGGTATCAGCAGGACAGGGTGCAGAGCTTTCAAATGGCGACAGTGTAAAGCACCACAGATGGTACCCATGTGGGCATCAGGCTTTCTCATATCAACATAGCCTACATGAAGTTATAGTGAAGGTGCTGTCTGACCACAGAAGCATCATTCTGTATGTCAGTAGCCATTGTGCCTTTCTTACATGGCCAAGTACACTGCTTATTGTGTCTGTAAGCACTCTAGTAATGATTCCACGAGGTAAGGTTTTGTACTTAAACTGTTGTGACTTTAGTCCTGAGTGAGGGTACAGTATGGTGCACCCTCTGGTGACACAGGCATAGTGCACACAGTACGAAGACACATCCAGTAGTCCCATGCAACTGCACATTGAGTGCACAGGGCACACACCCATGCCACACATACACAACAGTGCTCGAATTGTTTGAAAGAGAGGAAAGACTGAAGGGATGGTTCTTGGGAGACCAGGTCCAACCTCTGTGTCCATAACAGCTGATCTGAGTTAGAAACTTCTCAACAGAAGAGGAAAGCCTCCACCAGAATTTTTATTGCTGGGTATGATTAAATTATTGGTTCTCCAATTAATGATCATAGCAAAAGGCACTCTTTCGTAATGCTAGATAAATGGACCGTGTTCAGTTTCTGCCATTCAAACTAATTGACTATGATATTGAGGAGGATACTTCTACTAAGAAGAAGTTGTCTGATGAGACCAAGCCATGTGGTTAGGTGACAAGTATATAGACGAGGAACTGTATTTGAACGTATCACCACTATTGAGCAGATTAGCTGAGGAATGACAAGTGGATTTAATGTGAGTAAAAGTGTAAAAATATGATGCATGTGTACACAACACAGAACTTTGTTTCGCTCGCTGCCGCGGCAGCATTTGAGCTATTGGTGTGCAGTTTGGACAGCTTATCATTCATTAACAGGACATGACTATGATCAGTAAGGTTCAAAGAGTGAAAGGAATGATTTCAGGGCTTAAGACTTCTCCAGTTATGAAGAGAGGCTTACGGAACACAGCTTGCTTTCACTGGAAAAAAGATTGAGCGAGGACATGATCCAGAATTTTAAAACACTACAACAACAACTTGTATTTACATTGTGCCGTTAATGTAGTAAAATGTCCCAAAGCACTTCACAGGAATGTTATAAGATGAAACAAATAAATTTGACACTGAGCCACATAAAAAGAAACTACGGCAGATGACCAAAAGCTTGGTCAAAGAGGTAGGTTTTAAGGAGCGCCCTGAAGGAGGAAAGAGAGGTAGAGAGGCAGGGAGGTTTAGGGAGGGAGTTCCAGAGCTTGGGGCCCAGGCAACAGAAGGCATGGCCACCAATGGTTGAGCGATTATAATCAGGGATGCTCAAGAGGGCAGAATTTGAGGAGCATAGACATCTCGGGGGGGGGGGGGGGGTTAGGGGGGTTGTGAGGCTGAAGGATATTACAGAGATAGGGACAAAGATCACACTGAGAGGGATGGGTAATGTAAGTTGGCTATAGTGCTGAATGGGCGCTCAGTGCTTTTGGATTTTCCTCTGCGGGATTCTCTTCTTGCAATAGGACCATCAGTGTTTGTGGTCCATTTTGTTGGCTTTCAGCCAGTTCTTTAAATTCTAAAGGTAATTTTACTACAAAAAATAACGGCGGTGTTTTACGGGTAACCAGCAGTCCTTCACCAGTGCTTGATATTCCAACTCCTGACCTTCGTCTTGCTCCCAGTGGGTCATCACGAACATATTTCCATGAGCCCAGCTTGTGCTGTCAGGCCAGGTTGGCTGATTTGGAAGCACAATATAGCACCTCAAGATTAGCGGTTCTTGTGGTTCTATACAGGAGACCACATTATCAGCTCCATTGTATCTCGGTACATCATGGTGCTGCACCACTTCACAACTATTACAGCAAATGCCTTCTGAAAACTAGAACCATTGGGTGCAGATGTTGAGCTACATATTCAGCATTTTAGTAAAGTATTCTTTTAGAGTCATTCAGTTTCCTAAGATCTAAGGAACAACTTTAATGAACAGAAAATCATGAGAGTGTAGAAATCCAACCCAGCTCGTAGTAGCTGAATATCCTTTATAAGTACACGAGCAACACTCTTTCAGAAAAAATCTATAATGTTCAAAAATGTTATTTTTCTTTTGACTAGTAATTTAGAACATTTTTAAATTCATAACTTTTAAAGACTTTTTATCTTCAATATTGTTTGATATTCTTTTCTTAAAGCATTTGATTCTCAACTAAGAGAGATCAGACCTTGGCGGTGTAATGGCACAGCCCATTGGTGATCTCAACATCGTGTGCCATGGAATGGGTGCACATTTGCACCTGGATTCGCCAAATCTTGAGCTCTTGATTGTGCAACTAGAGGGAGATGATGAGCAATAGACTCGGCTATTACCTGTATGTTGGGGATAGAAAGGATTTGAGTATAGGAGCAGGGAGGTCTTACTGCTGTTGTACAGGGCCTGGTGAGGCCACACCTTGAATATTGTGTACAGTTTTGGTCTCCTAATCTGAGGAAGGACATTCTTGCTATTGAGGGAGTGCAGCAAAGGTTCACCAGACTAATTCCCGGGATGGCAGGACTGACATATGAAGAAAGACTGGATCGACTAAGTGTATAGTCACTGGAATTTAGAAGAATGAGAGGGGATCTCATAGAAACATATCAAATTCTGACGGAATTGGACGGGTTAGATGCAGGAAGAATGTTCCCGATGTTGGGGAAGTCCAGAACCAGGGGTCACAGTCTAAGGATAAGGGGTAAGCCATTTAGGACCGAGATGAGGAGAAACTTCTTCACTCAGAGAATTGTGAACCTGTGGAATTCTCTACCACAGAAAGTTGTTGAGGCCAGTTCGTTAGATATATTCAAAAGGGAGTTAGGTGTGGCCCTTACGGCTAAAGGGATCAAGGGGTATGGAGGGAAAGCAGGAATGGGGTACTGAAGTTGCATGATCAGCCATGATCTTATTGAATGGTGGTGCAAGCATGAGGGGCCGAATGGCCTACTCCTGCACCTATTTTCTATGCTTCTATGATCTGTGAGTGAAGTTCTCTGTACCGCTCAGCATATACCTATTAGTATCTGGCTCAAAAGTAGCACTGATATCACCTAATCGGCTCTCAGATTAAATCCCCTTGTGACTAATGTTCCTTGGACTTCCTCAAAATTGTACGCCATGTTATTCAATTCACCTCTGAAGAGTTATCTGAAGGTGGTTGAGTGGGGAAAAAGTGTTCTTGGTTGGTTCCCTTCCGAGACTGCATAAACATGCTTCTTGACAAGTTAACTGAAGTTTAGCATGAGCACCACCTTGGAGAAGGAATTGGCTGACTGTCCAAGCCTCCTGACACAAGAAGGGCAAGAATAAGGGGGCATCGTCTCAGGATAAGGGGTCGGCCATTTAAGACTGAGATGAGAAGGAATTTCTTCACTCAGAAGGTGGTGAATCTTTGTAATTCTCTGCCACAGAGGGCTGTAGATGCTGAGTCGTTGAGCATATTCAAGGCTGAGATAGCTAGATTTTTTGACTCTAGAGAAATCATGGAATATGGTGATCGAACGGGAAAGTGAAGTTGATGTCAAAGATCAGCCATGTTCTTATTGAATGGCGGAGCAGGCTCGAGGGGCCGTATGGCCAACTCCTGTCCCTAGTCCTTATGTTCTTATGATTGGTTGGAGGGGTTGAGGGGGAGTGCGGTAACTAAATAGGGCATCACTGTAACGGTAAAAAGATAATAATTAAAGGTCTTTGTTGTTTTAATTCCAAGGTGCACGGTTTCTATTTGTATTGTAAGGACAGAACAATGGTATATTTGATTACCACCAGGCTTCATTTTCAGTTACAATTTATTGTAATTTGATAGTAAATTATGTTACTCATTACAGGAATAACTTAATCATTGTGTAAATCACATTTTGATTTTCCACCATTACTTTTCTTGTTTTGTAGTTGAAAAACCTGAGCTTTGAAGAGCTACAAATGAGGTTGAGTGCATTGGATCCAATGATGGAACGAGAAATTGAGGATCTACGCCAAAGATACCAGGCTAAACGACAGCCCATTCTAGATGCCATGGATGCCAAGAAACGAAGACAGCAGAACTTCTAGCTGAATTCATCAGGCATTACCTACATCCAACAGAACCTACCCAAACTATCCTTGGTGACATGACCTATAATATGTCAATAATATGTACTGTCAGAACATTTAAAGAACCAAAAACACTGGTAGAATAATGTTAATTACGATCTGGAATTTATCCTATCAGCATTGATAGCAATGTACTGTATGTCCATTTTTCGGCACTACTTGTTTTTTCTTCATCTCCACAGCTTCGAATCGTACAATGATATTGTAACTCAGTTTGGAACTTGGATCATTGAGTTAGGCAATTACATTAACATCCTCAAATACCAACAAAGATAGCAATACAGGTCCGACCTCCCAAATCCGGCAACCTCGGAACCGAGACCGAGCCAGTTTTCGTGTTTTTCCGGACTTCAGAACATCTTTCTGATGTCCCGAATCGGAAACACTCGAGCCCAGGTTCAGGTATTTCTGGATTTCAGAACATCAGAAAGGTGGGGGGGTTTGGTGCTCGCCGAGAAGCTGTTCGGGTCGCCGGCCCCGCTGCCAAGGACCTGATCAGGTGGACCCCGCCGCCGAGGAAATGTTCTGGCGGGGCCCTGCTGCCGTGGAGGAGTTCCTTGTCTGGCCTGAGGTAGGTGGGGTTGGGCAGCCGAGGTAAAGGTGAGGGAGGGGGGCAGGGACGAGGTCGGGCCGCGGCGAGGTCGGGCGGGCGAAGTTGTGATGAAGTCGGGGCGGGCGGAGTCGGTTCGCTGAGGTGGGGGGAGTCCGGATATCGGAACATTTCCCGTTTTCCGGACGACCCCGCCACGGATCGGTCCGGTATCAGGATTCCGGAACATTCTGCATTCCGGAACTCTGGATTTTGGAGGTCGAACCTGTACCACGATATTTGTGACTAGCACAAAATACTAGATGCATTGTGTTGCTGATTATGTATGCTGGGGTTCCAAGAAACACTGCGTCTGAAGAATGAAACTTAGCCTGTAAGTAAACAAGGTAGTAATCTCCGGCTCCCCAAATCAACTTCTTAAATCCACCACCGATTCGTCGAGTGTGTGTCAATTTGGCACTATCATAATCCTCAACATGTAAAAACTGGACTTCTGTCAACTAACCTGTATACCTCTAATATTGTGCTTTTCTGTTGCAAGTAATTCCACAATGTGCTGAGGCTACTGCCACTTTGTAATCTGCCCTCAAATTTCAGACCACCAATGGTAGCTCTGAAATATCTTCAGTGCGGAAGTACACATGCACTGTTGTTCAAAAGTCACAATATGACTTTAAAGTTTCTGGCTCCGGACATTCTCCTATGTTGGGATAGGTCTGCATAAGCCAGCAACTTAATAATCGCATTCATGGCCTGTGTAGATAGGTTGAATACTCAAGACTGCCTGCGTCAAAATGATGTGTTGGCACGCAGCATCTTGTGCCACTGGTGGAAATGATTTGCTTGATATCAGCAGTGTTTTACCCCTGGTGGCACAGAGAGAAGCCATCTTTTAGAGAGAGCACTTTGTGTCACTGAAAATACTCGCAGCACTTTGTTAGTATTAGAACAGCGAGTCTTGGCTGCTTCTGGATATAGCATTGTGATATGAATACGGATAATTGTGTCCACCGGAGCTCAATAGAAGATTTTAATTCTGCTGGTCCTGCTAGATCTCTTACATGTTTAGTTATGATGTGCGCACCTCATTTGATGTATTTGGGCAGATTTATTGATAAAAGTAGACTTTGACCCACAAACATTTCAACACTAACTAATACACAGGAATCGGTGATGCATTAACCACTGCCACTACAAGATGAAGCAGACTGCTTCATTGCCCCTCTTGAAAGTGCACAGGGACCAGATTCCCAGCAAGGTAAAGATTGTAGTTAATTTATTTTTATGTGAATACTGATTTTTATTGGTGCATACGGGTACTTGAAGAAATCAGTAGGCACCATTTTTTTTTGCTTTTATTATATCTTGATGTCAACAGAAAGTGTCTTATTATTTTATGTCTTAACTTATAAGTCTCGCATTTAGTGTGTATACCAAGGTGAGCTGTGTCACGATAGCAGCCGGCTGTAACCGGGTGCACTGACTGGATTGACTTTGTTGACCTCCAAGAGAAGCTTCCTGTGATGTAGATGCACTACAGAAACATAAGACATTTATGCTGTTTCAGCTAAACTGTGCTGATTTTTCTCACTGTACGGCTTAACATTTTGCAAGAGTAATTTTCCTAAGTATTGATGCGCTAAAGATTTGCGGCGCCATTTGTAAACCGGGTTCTGTGAGTTTTCCTTCTAGCATAAACTTCCCCGTAAATAAACTGAAGATTTGATTGAACCTCTCAAAACATTGATCCCTGTACCATTTGACCATTTGGGCGATGTTCAAATAAGCTCAGTTATGACTTATGTTATTTTAAAACTAATGTAGAGATATTGTTATTTTATCTTTTAAAACCTTATTTGTTCAGTGGATACGAACCAGTAGAACTCTACTCCTTGTGCACAGCCTCACTGGCTGGGAGCATGGCTAACTGACTCAGCACCATAGGTCTATTCTGCCACCTGTTATTCCACCTAGTAAGGCCCGATGGATTTGCCATAACCTCGGCAGTGAAACAAGTTAAAGTGCCCAAATTACATCTGCAGCGGCAGCACTCTGCTAAGTAGTGCAGAAGCCACTGTTTGACCTTATAATATTAGTATATATATAAAACTGAAGTGCTAATTTTGCTAAAGGATTAACTGAGATGACACTGGAAATTGAGCAAGGCAACAGTGAGCTGACATTCATTTGTCAATTATCAACTGAGATTAATTTTAGGAGTAGCTTTAGAAATTGGACAATTCATCTTTTGTAGTGTGTCAGAATTAATTTGTTTAATAGTGTGGAGTTTTAAAAGATTTTGCCCTTACAAGACAAGGGAATCTCTCTTCTTCTCTACACAATAAATGGGAGGATACTGAGAGGTGAGGAGAAACAGAGGGACCTTGGAGTATATGTCCACAGATCCTTAAAGGTAGCAGGACAGGTCGAAAAGTTAGTTAACAAGGCATACGGAATGCTTTCCTTTATTAGCCGGGGCATAGAATATAAGAGTAGGGAAGTTATGCTAGAACTGTATGCAGCACTAGCTTGGCCACAGCTGGAGTACTGCGTGCAATTCTGGTTACCACATTGCAGGAAATATGTGATTGCACGAGAGAGGGTGCAGAGGAGATTTACGAGAATGTTGCCAGGACTGGAGAATTTTAGCTATGATGAAAGATTGGATAGGCTTGGTTTGTTTTCTTTGAAACTGAGGAGGCTGATGGGAGATTTAATTAAGGTGTATAAAATTATGAGGGGCCTAGATAGAGTTGATAGGAAGCACCTGTTTCCCTCAATAACCAGAGGGCATAGATTTCAAGCAGTTGGTTGAAGGATTAGATAGGTGATGAGGAAAAAAAAAAATCTAGCGGGTAGTGGGGTCTGGAAGTCACTGCCTGAAAGGGTGGTAGAGGCAGAAACCCTCATCGCATTTAAAAAGTACTTGTATGTGCACTTAAAGAGCCGTGACCTACAGGGCAACGGACCAAGTGCTATAAAGTGGGATTAGGCTGGGTAGCTCTTGGTCGGCCGGCGAGGACACAATGGGCCAAATGGCCTCCTTCTCTGTCGTAACTTTCTATGAATCAAGAAATCAAACAGGGAATTCAGAAGAAACTTCTTTCCCCAGCGAGAGGTGAGAATGTGGAGTTCGCTACCACATAGAATAGCTGAAGTGAATAGTATAGATGCATTTAAGGGGAGGCTAGATAAGCAGATGAGGAAGACGGGAATAGAGGGTTATGCTGATAGATGTAGTTGAGGAATGACGGGAGGAGGCTCGAGTGGAGCATAAACACCGTCATGGTCTGTTTGGACCGAATGGCCTGTTTCTGTGTTGAATATCCTATGTCATCCTATGAATGAACCTTTGTTTGTTGACTTATCCGATCAAGACAAGGGTGACAAGTAATTAGTCAGATAGATTTTTCGCTGAGGTAGGACCGGGCAATTTACTTCACTTCTAAACTAATCTAATTATTCCAAACTCGTAACTCTCTTTGATTACCTTGCATGCTGCTCCCACTACAGTCATTAACTCTTATCCCAGTACATGCAGCTTTAGACAGTCTATTCAAATGGGCTTTCAGCTTAAGACTAAAGCTCGCATGTAAACAGTGTGCTGCAGCCTGATAGATAAGGACTATACAAGTGTATTCTTGGAAACTGGGCAGACAATACTGAATTGACTGTGCCAAAGATGGAGGCTTTTGTTTGTGTTTAAAGAATAGTGGAATAAGTGTATATACAATCTTATTTGAAATTTATTATTCTAGTAATAAAGTAAATTACAGTTTATACTTCTAAATCTCTCTCCATCTAGAAACTTCAATAAAAACTTTTGATTCCAAGAATCACAGCAAATTGCCAAATTGAAATCGTTTCAGTGCCTTTTAAATAAATTCAGTTGTTTCAAGTTGGGATGAGCTGATAAAGTGTGATGCTGTTCAGAATTACCTTCTCTCTTTAAAAAAAGACATGCACTATACAATTACTGAGTTTGGCAGAACTAGACCCAGCTATTTGCACACTGGTCTCTTAGATGCGTAAGCACCAGGACAGGTCACTCCGAGAGAAGTAATCTCGCACTATAACAAACCCAATGTAAACTATAAGAAAGTGGTCTATTGAAGGTCGGTTCAAGAAAAAGTACTGTCTGCTTACATATTTATAAGGTAGCTCCATTTGCTATAACACAATATTAACAAGAGGTGAGTATTTTAATGCTATAGTGGTCTCATCACCTGCTAAACATAGAGATCTGAAAAATCGTGCTGTACATACACTTTGAAGACTTCAATATCATTTAAGCACTATTCACATCCAAAGTAATTTAAAATGTGAGTGCTTCTATTTTAGAATTGAGATTATACAGAGCCATGCCCATGTGACTGTGCTGCAGTGTTGTGTTCTGCATTATATATTTTTAAGAATGCGGATTTAGCTTCTTTTTTAAATAGTGATGGAAACATGCTGCTTTCTCAATAATTAATACCAGCTAAAAAGATCCTATGGTTCTCTGCGTGTTACTGATGGCTTCGCCACATTGGAGAGACTTCTCTTTAGGGGGAAGCTGGATAAGTACGTGAGGGAGAAAGGAATAGAAGGATATGTTGATAGGGTGAGGTGAAGTAGGGGTGGGCAGAGGCTCAGGTAGATCACCAACGCCAGCATAGACCAGTTGGGCTGACTGGCCTGTTTCTGTGCTGTAAATTCTATCTCATTCTCCCCTCCCCCCTTCTATAGCATCTATCTCATCAAAAATATTAATGAAATGTTATATTTTGAAGAATAGTGTGAACTGTGCTGATTTCTAATTTGAGAACAGATCAACCTTAGATATATCATTAACAAACATGTTGCTGACAACTAAATTCTTGTATTGCTCTGAAAGTGTCATTCGCAAATTTCTACAGAGTGAATTACAGCCTTGAGTGAACAAAACTCTTAAATTATTCAAAAACACAACAGAGCTTGCATTTATATAGCACCATTAACGTAGTGAAACCTCCCAAGGCGCTTCACAGGAGCGTAATCAGGCAAAAATTGACAAAACAGAACAGTAATTCGGGGATAAAAACAGAAAATGCTGGAAATCTCAGCAGGTCAGGCAGCATCTGTGGAGAGGAAGCAGAGTTAACGTTTCGTGTCGATGACCCTTCGTCAGAATTGGAGAGTGTTCGAAAAGAACAGATTCTTAACAACGACTGAAAGGGGGAGAAGAAAGAGCAAAAGGGAAAGTCCTTAATAGTTTGGAAGACAGGAGAGATTAGAGAGACAAAAGGGATGATGGCTCCAATTCAAATGGTAATGCCAGGAGTTAGAAAAACATTAGTCAAGATACGGTGTGAATGGTGGGATATTGACCAACTGCCATTGGAGACAAGGAGAAAAATAGAAAGAAACAGGCTCTGGGGGAGGCGGGGGGGAGCCAAAGATGGCAGAGGTTATGCTCTGAAATTGTTGAACTCTATGTTGAGTCCAGAAGGCTGTAAAGTGCCTAAACGAAAGATGAGGTGCTGTTCCTCGAGCTTGCGTTGAGCCTCGTTGGAACAGTGCAGAAGGCCAAGGACGGAGAGGTCAGAGTGGGAATGCAGTGGAGAATTAAAGTGACAGGCAACCGGATGCTCGGGGTCACACTTGCGGACTGAACGGAGGTTCTCCGCAAAGCAGTCACCCAATCTACGCTTGGTCTCCCCAATGTAGAGGAGACCACATCGTGAGCAGCGAATACAGTATACTAAATTGAAAGAAGTACAAGTAAATCGCTGTTTCACCTGGAAGGAGTATTAGGGGCCCTGGATAGTGGGAAGGAAAGAGGTAAAAGGGCAGGTGTTGCATCTCCTGCGTTTGGACGGGAAGATGACGTGGGAAGGGGATGAGATTTCCAGGATTTTCGGTTTTTATTCCACATTCCAGCATCCGCAATATTTTGCTTTTGTACAGTAATTTGGGGGTCATTCTGCATTCTATTGAAACTACAGGGGAAATTCCACTTCTCTCACTTCCAGCAGGGAGTTGAGGTGAGCTCGAGTGAAGTGGGTTTGGAGAGAAGAGGCTATAATGTAGCACTATCTCCGAGCCACACTCTCTGCATGACTCGTCACTGTGTTTGTGAAATTATCCCTTATATTACTGCCTTTCCATGATGTCTGGTCAGTCACATCATTATATAGGGTGACATTGAACTTAATGACTTACTCAGGTTCAACAGTTATTCAGGATATTAAAAAAGCAAATATGGTTGAATAAATTGCATTTATTTGTTGCTCCACACTGTTAAACTGTATGTAGCGTGTTTAGCTATACCTATATATTGTGTACAATTGTTAAGAATAAGCTTCAGCCAATAACTGATCAAAAAGCTGATTCCAAACTATCACTGTATAAACTGCTTTAACACAGCATCAAAAGGCCAGGCTAAAGTCCAACAATTTCTCTTATTTTCTGTGAACTGTTTTGAATATTCATGTCTGTTCTATGCGAGCATTTGACAGTCTAGCATGCATTCTAGTGGAAACTGAATACTCTTGGCATGTCTTAATTATCACTTAGGGGCTCAGCATAGTACTGCAAAATGAAGTTAATGCTCCTGTTATACTAGCCTTTCACATCAACACTTTCCGCAGTGTGCCACTAATAAAAGTCTGCTTATGCATCTCTCCTCTCCAGTGCCACACTGCCTTTTCTTGTGTAAAGCAGTGAGACTTCCACAAGTCTTGATTGTTGTTCCAACTGATGAATTTAAGGGGAAGCTGGATAAGCACATGAGGGAGAAAAGATTAGGGGGTTATGCTTATAGGGTGAGATGAAGAAAGGTAGGAGGAAGCTTGTGTGGAGCATTAAAAACTGTCATGGACCACTTGGGCCGAATGGCCTGTTTCTGTGCTGTACATTCTATGTAAAGTAATTATGATGGTGTACTGTTGTGCCGGCAACTAGGATAACTCCTGTCCACACACTTACCTTCTGTTGCCTTATGAATTTCTGATCTGATTTTATCAGAATGAAAACAGCCAAGGCAAAGTGGCAATTGACTTCCAGTCCAAATACATGTGTCTTGACAGCACCAGATGTTTAGAATTTCAGCAGGTCCGTGTGGTGAAAGTATTACTTGTCTCCATAAGAACATAACATAAGAAATATAGGAGCAGGAGTAGGCCATATGGCCCCTTGAGCCTGCTCCGCCATTCAATAAGACCACGGCTGATCTTTGACCTCAACTCCACTTTCCTGCCCAATCCCCATATCCCTTGATTTATCCCTTGATTCACCGATAGTCCAAAAATCTATCGATCTTAGCCTTGAATATACTCAACGGCTCAGCATCCACAGCCATCAGGGGCAGAGAATTCCAAAGATTCACAACCTTCTGAGTGAAGAAATTCCTCCTCATCTCAGCCTTAAATGGCCGACCCCTTATCCTGAGACTATGCCCCCTAGCTCTAGACTCTCCAGCCCGGAGAAACAACCTCTCAGCATCTACCCTGTCAATCCCCCTCAGAATCTTAGGAGATCCGAACATCTTCAGATTTATCGCGTTGATTCCTCTCAGTGATGTTGTGTTTCACTTATTCTGTTATCCATGCAAGAGAACTTCATAACTCACTCACGAATAAACAATCATAACCCATTGTCGCCAGTTATCAACCACTTCTACTGACTTGAATTAGTAAATATATTTATCTGTGGTAATGTCATTCTTTCTTCAAATCTAAATGTTGGATTTAAAAAAAATTTAAATCATTGGTTGTGGCTTGTTATTTTCAGTCAAAGATGATATGGAATATTTTGAATTTGACATGTTCATTTCCTTAATATGGGACACTAATTTATTTTATGATGTGTATTTTCCTATATGTCACAATAAAGCAAATCAGTATCTACAGCAGTTGGGGGGTGTTTTTTGATTAATGTTTATACTTTGTGTTTTTCAAATAGCAGCTTTTGGGGTTCAATTTTCCCCAAAGCTTTCTTTTGGCGTACTTGAAGAGTTACGCCCGATTTTTGGGGGGCCCAAGTACGCCCCAAAAAATGTTCTAAGTTTGCCCGTTGGATTTCTTTATTTTGGCCTGGCCTAACCTGTCCTTTCGTTTTGGGGGTGGAGCCTTGATCTGCGCCAAAAAGGTCGGGTTGCCATGGTAACCGGGGACACAATGCGAGCTGAGGCTGCAAAGTGAAGCATACAGCCAGCTCCCAACACATTAAAACATATTGAAAAACACATAACAGCAACTTTCGCTCTCGCTCTCTCTCTCTCTTGTGTGTGTGTGTGTGTGTGTGTATGATCCGGGGACCGAGAATGGGACCGGACCTGTGTGCGTGTATTTATGACCCGGGGACCGAGAATGGGACTGGACAGCCTTCGGGCAGGGTTGGAGGTAAGTTGCTGCTATGTGTTTTTCAATTCTTTTTGTGTGTGTCCGGGCACCTGCTTCGCTGATTTCCTTACCTGCGCCAATTTCCTCAACTCCCCACAAGGGTTTTCTGGAGAGGCCACATACGCCGGCCTAAGAAGAACTGGAGTAACTCTCAGCTGGCCAAACTTCCATAAATGTCCAGAATGAACGCGGGTGGCCGGTTACACCCACTTTGACTGAAAGAAAAACTGACCGAAAAAAATCGTAACTAATCGAGTTACACTGGTGCAAATTGATTGGGGAAGCTGTGGTTTTTCAACTTAGGCCAAAAAGAGCGGCCTGCTCCAAAAAAACGGTGCAAATCACTGAGGAAAATTGAGCCCATGGATTCTAATCACTTACTCAGAACCTTGAGGCTGCGGTTCAAATCTATGGCAGAAAATGTATCAATTTATTGACTGTTTCAATGAATCCAGATTGATAGGCATCCACTGCACAGAACCAAACTGAGTTTCAGGCACCAGGTTAGAATATAATATGCAGATGTTGCTGCCTTTGTAGTGTATAAGATACAGATGGAAACCAATATTGTATTTCGCTTTACTTCCCTCTTTCAATTTTTCATTTGACTGTCTCAATTTACCCACCTCTTTTCTTGAAGGCTATGATGTCTTCTGCTGGCCTATAGTCAGCTGTAGTTCTTGTAAACCTGGTCATTATGTCTTTTTCTTAGGCAGTCACCCGGAGTCGAGGATGACTTGCTTCCACACAAAAATGAGTTTGAAGGTGACTGATGAGACCAATGCGGGCCTGATTTTCCAGGTCCCGAACTTTATTTTAAAGGGTGGAAGATGCTTGTGCGTGACTTCTTTTAATGTGGCCGTTGCACACCAGCTACCACATGGACTTGACAGAGCACGGTCTTGGTCCAATGGCGAGGGGACCCAAGATGTTTGGAGACCAGGCTCTGCTGCATGGGCCTAACACACACACACAAACACACATTCCTACTGACCCCCTTCCTCCCTCCCTCAGATCCTCTCTCCCTAGTTTTCAGAGATCGCAGTGTAGGTGAGCACACTAATCTTGGAGCAGCTTGCGTATTTGTCCATAGAATACTGATCTTGTACCCCGGGCCCCCCGTCTCCAGCTCACTGCTCTCTTGCACTGTTCAGCGCTCTCACCAGCCGCTCACGCTTTGCTCGTTGGTTCTTTACTAGTGACCATGTGTATTCTGGCCTCGTGTCCTGGCCTCGTGTCCCGACCTCTCTGCTGGGCCATGCTGTACCTTCCCTGGTTCCCGACCTCTCTGCTGGGCCGTGCTGTACCTTCTCTGGGTCCCGACCTCTGCTGGGCCGTGCTGCACCTTCCCTGGGTCCCGACCTCTGCTGGGCCGTGTTGTACCTTCCCTGGTTCCCGACCTCTCTGCTGGGCCGTGCTGTACCTTCCCTGGGTCCCGACCTCTGCTGGGCCGTGCTGCACCTTCCCTGGTTCCCGACCTCTCTGCTGGGCCGTGCTGTACCTTCCCTGGTTCCCGACCTCTCTGCTGGGCCATGCTGTACCTTCTCTGGGTCCCGACCTCTGCTGGGCCGTGCTGCACCTTCCCTGGGTCCCGACCTCTGCTGGGCCATGCTGTACCTTCCCTGGTTCCCGACCTCTCTGCTGGGCCGTGCTGTACCTTCCCTGGGTCCCGACCTCTGCTGGGCCGTGCTGCACCTTCCCTGGTTCCCGACCTCTCTGCTGGGCCATGCTGTACCTTCCCTGGTTCCCGACCTCTCTGCTGGGCCGTGCTGTACCTTCCCTGGTTCCCGACCTCTCTGCTGGGCCATGCTGTACCTTCTCTGGGTCCCGACCTCTGCTGGGCCGTGCTGCACCTTCCCTGGGTCCCGACCTCTGCTGGGCCATGCTGTACCTTCCCTGGTTCCCGACCTCTCTGCTGGGCCGTGCTGTACCTTCCCTGGTTCCCGACCTCTCTGCTGGGCCGTGCTGCACCTTCCCTGGGTCCCGACCTCTGCTGGGCCGTGTTGTACCTTCCCTGGTTCCCGACCTCTCTGCTGGGCCGTGCTGTACCTTCCCTGGGTCCCGACCTCTGCTGGGCCGTGCTGCACCTTCCCTGGTTCCCGACCTCTCTGCTGGGCCGTGCTGTACCTTCCCTGGTTCCCGACCTCTCTGCTGGGCCATGCTGTACCTTCTCTGGGTCCCGACCTCTGCTGGGCCGTGCTGCACCTTCCCTGGGTCCCGACCTCTGCTGGGCCATGCTGTACCTTCCCTGGTTCCCGACCTCTCTGCTGGGCCGTGCTGTACCTTCCCTGGGTCCCGACCTCTGCTGGGCCGTGCTGCACCTTCCCTAGGTCCCGACCTCACTGCTAGCCTCATGTCCCAACCTTGCTGCTGGCCTTGGGTGCCGACCTCGCTGCTGGTCCATGCTGTACCCTCCCTGGGTCCCGACCTCCCTGCTGGTCCATGCTGTACCTTCCCTGAGTCCTGACCTCGCTTCTAGCCTTGACCTCCAGACCTTGCTGATAGCCCGTGCTGTACCTTCCCTAGTCCCGGTCTCACTGCTGGCCCGTGCTGAACCCTTCCTGGGTCCTCACCGGCCGCCGATTCCGTACAATCCTCCGATTCATGAAGGTCCTCCAATTCCCTACGATCCTCCCATTCGGAGTGGGAGATAAAGGCAGGAGGTTCACCAGACTGATTCCTGGGATGGCAGGACTGACATATGAAGGAAGACTGGATTGACTCGGCTTATATTCACTGGAATTTAGAAGAATGAGAGGGGATCTCATAGAAACATATAAAATTCTGACGGGATTGGACAGGTCAGATGCAGGAAGAATGTTTCCGATGTTGGGGAAGTCCAGAACTAGGGGTCACAGTCTAAAGATAAGGGGTAAGCCATTTAGGACCGAGATGAGGAGAAACTTCTTCACTCAGAGAATTGTGAACCTGTGGAATTCTCTACCACAGAAAGTTGTTGAGACCAGTTCGTTAGATATATTCAAAAGAGAGTTAGATGTGGCCCTTATGGCTAAAGGGATCAAGGGGTATGGAGAGAAAGCAGGAATGGGGTACTGAAGTTGCATGATCAGCCATGATCATATTGAATGGTGGTGCAGGCTCAAAGGGCCGAATGGCCTGCTTCTGCACCTACTTTCTATATTTCTATGTATTCCCTCCGATCCGCCGATTCCCTCCAATTCTCACTGGTGGGAATCGGAGGACCAGCGTGAATCGGAGGGTGGCGGGGATTAGAGGGGATCGGTGGGAATCGGTCATTATTTATCTCTACGCTGTTCAACTCCAAGGCATTACAAGTAAGTCAGACCCTGTTCTTATCCAGTATTAAAGCATTCACATTTGCAGCAGGGCTCCCAGGTACAGCCATCTGGAAAAATGGGCAATTTCTTTCCGTCCCAGCAGAGTGGTCAGTTGTTTAACTCCCACTGCTGCGCAGACTAAGATTATCTAATCGCAAACAGACCAATGATGAAACATTCTTCTTTATCAACAAGTGCCAGCCTTGGTTCGGTCGGTAGCACTCTCGACTCTGAGTCAGTCAGAAGGTTATAGGTTCAGGTCCCACTCTAGAGACTTGAGCACAAAAGCTGGGCTGACACTCCAGTGCTGTACTGAAGGAGTGCTGCACTGTCAGATAAGGTGTAAAATTAAAGCCCTGTCTTCCCTCTCAGCTGGATGTAACAGATGCCATGACTCTATTCGAAGAACAGAAGGGGCATTCTCCCCGGTGTTTTGGCCAATATTTATCGCTCACCAAACAGATGATACACTCATTATTGCATTGCTGTTCGTGGGATCTTTCTGTGCACATATTGTCTGCTGTGTTTCCTACGTTACGACAGTGACTACATTTCAACAAGTAATTCATTGGCTGTAAAGTGCTTTGGGATGTCCTGAATTCATAAAAGGTGCTATTTAAATGCAAGTTTTCTTCATTCTGCTCTGCTTGGTTCATAGAAACCTTGTGGTGTGTATTTCTATTATGCCATCTACTGAACTAAGAAGGAACTTCAAAACGCAAATTAAACTGGAAAAACTGGTAGCTGGAAAAACCCACAAAAGCACGAACAAAACTAAAAAAAAACTGAAATTCCAAACCATCTTAAGAGTCATCGACCTGTCTGTACAAGTCAGTGTCATCTAAGCCATGCTCAATGTCCACTAGGATGTGTGCTTCACTGGCAAGGCCGGCATTTATTGCCCATCCCTAATTGCCCTCGAGAAGGTGGTGGTGAGCCGCCACCTTGAACCGCTGCAGTCCGTGGTGAAGGTTCTCCCACTGTGCTGTTAGGGAGGGAGTTCCAGGATTTTGACCCAGCGACGATGAAGGAACGGCCGATATGCTTTCAAGTCAGGATGGTGTGTGATTTGGAGGGGAACTTGCAGGTGATGGTGTTCTCAAGCGCCTGCTGCCCTTGTCCTTCAAGGCAGTAGAGGTCGCGGGTTTGGGAGGTGCTGCCGAAGAAGCCTTGGCGAGTTGCTGCAGTGCATCTTATAGATGGTATATCATAAGTGTTATCATAGTTGCTGTCACCTTTGGTACTGATCTGTCTGAGCTTGATTTCCCTCTCACAGAACATCATCTGCTGTGCTATCCATTGACTTTGATGTGCCACATTTCTTGAGGCCGTGCACAATAATCTGAGGATTCCATGTATCTAATATTTACTGGATAGTTTCGTTCCGAGATGGAGCTCACGTACAATCTCCAGCAATGAAGATGTATACACCATCAGTAATCCAACTATAGCCGTGGCTCAGTTTGTAGCACTCTCATCTCTGAGACTTGAGCACAAACATCGAGGCTGACACTCCCAGTGCAGTGCTGAGGGAGTGCTGCACTGTCGGAGGTGCCATCTTTCGGATGAGACATTGAACCGAGGTCCCGTCTGCTCTCTCAGGTGGATGTAAAAGATCCCATGGCACTATTTCGATGACGAGCAGGGGAGTTATCCCTGGTGCCCTGGCCAATATTTATCCCTCAATCAACATAATAAAAGCAGGTTATCTGGTCATTATCACATTGCTGTTTGTGGGAGCTAGCTGTGTGTAAATTGGCTGCTGCATTTCCTACATTACAACAGAACTTCAAAAGTGCTTAATTGGCTGTAAAGTGCTTGGGGACATCCTGAGGTTATGCAAGTCGATGTATAAATTGTAAGTCTTTCTTTTTATCACAGAGTGGTGGTAATCAGTTTGTTTATTGCTGCATCAAGTGGCTGCAAGCTACATGTCATTCCACAGGAATCATTGCGAGATTACTTTTTTTTAACACTGTTCTTTCGTGGCATTTAAATAGTTCCAAGACGAGGGGGGCGCGGGGTGGGGGGTGAAATTTCGCTGCTTGGTGCCGTCGTTAGCGCACACCCCCCTGCCCCCAGGGCACTATCGGGGCGACCGGGCCGCGAATTCAACAATACCCGCAAACTTCAGTGCCGGTTTAGTACTGGTGCCAACACTTGTCGCCTGAGCCTCTGGCGCCTCAGAGAGTGCCCCGTTGCCACCCCGGATGTGACATTGACTCCCGGCCCCTGCTGTATCGTTGGGCGTCAACAACGGGTGGAAGAGAAGGCATTGTCACCTCGGCTGGCCGCTATGGGAGCGCTAATTAAAGGGATTGGTTTTCAGCTAGGCCAACCTTTATTATTTGCACCAGTGGGGTGCTTGCTGAAAGTTTTTGCTGCTTCATTGTTGCAAGATCTTCAAGCCCTCCACTTTGTGCAAGTGGTTGGGGCTGTACTGATATGGCCACCTTGGCTAGGCCCAGGAGCAGTCCTACGAGGAGGCCCACCGACCTGCCCGCTCCCCTCCGCACCGGGTCCCAAAGATCAGGAGTGTGGGACTGAAGTGCAACCAGAAATTGAGGAGCAGCCCCTTCAAGTATTGGAACAGGAGCTGCAACCTCGCACATTCAATAAAAACGTGAAACACGGACTCTTCCAGACTGCAGAAATTGCAGGCGGCCTGGGAGCCCGTGAACCAACTTAAAAAACTTATTGCACAGGACTGCTCTGTGCAACCCTCCAGGCCAAGTCCCCAATAAATAGAGGGAGGACTCCCGCATAGAGTGCACTCCATTGGGGCCCCCGCCTCCTCTGGACGGCAAGATGGTGCGCCATGGCGTGTCCTGACACCAATGAGGATGGGCAACAGCTCTATAAAATGTTGAGTGTACTCACAGGTGCATACATTACAGACACCATCCACGACAAAGCAGCCCGCTTGATTGGCACCCCATCCACCACCTTCAACATTCACTCCCTCCATATCGGCGTTCCTTCATCGTCGTTGGGTCAAAATCCTGGAACTCCCTCCCTGACAGCACTGTGGGAGCACCTTCACCACACAGACCGCAGCGGTTCAAGGCAGCGGCTCACCACCTTCTCAAGGGCAATTAGGGATGGGCAATAAATGCCGGCCTTACCAGTGACACCCATAGCCCGTGAACAAATTTTTTAAAAGAAGGAAAACTTACCAACTCTGAGCCAAAGCAGGAGATATTAGAAGGGGTGAGCAAAAGTTGGTCAAATACATACATATTTGGTAAAGCAAAATGGTTTAAAAGTGTCAGATTGATTTGGGTCTTAAACTTATTTTATATTTCTGTTTTCTTTCCATTGGTTTCTTTTTCCCTTTAGCTCCGTTTCTTTGGCCCAAAGTTTCCGGGGCGTACATCGTCGAAAGTGCCCTGCAAGTTCCGGGTTTCCACATCATCGTACGTGTTATATATGTAAACATTACCAATGTGTAAGACTTGCCACCAGGGGGCACACCTGTGGGAGACCCAAGGGTCACCTGTACACCCTGGGCAAGCAGGTATAAAAGGCAGTCTACCATGCTGCTTCCTCACTCTGGAGTTACATTAAAGAGACCAAGGTCACAACAGTTTGAGCTTACAGTATACAGCCTTGTGGAGTTATTCTGAACATAACAGTACGAATGTGCAGGAAATGGGCATTTGCTGATGCAGCTCAACAACTGTCCAGCGACTGCCTACGAAACTCTTACGGCGTCGCAAGACCATCTTTTGCCAGTGTAAGGATTTAAATAAATATTAAAATAATTTTTTTTAATGATTTAAACATGCAAAAACTTTTAAAATTAGTTTAGGTTATTTTTGGCCGCGTTAAAGCTGTTCAAATTTATTTTTCAAAAAATTTAGCTTTTGTTTTAAATGTTTAATTAAATTGTATTTTAATTCATTTTGAACATGTGGTGATTTATTTTTATTTAAGTGGGGTGAAAGCATGCTTTTTAGGAGATACCCATTATGCTTACGGGGATTCCGTACGTCAATTGGAATCCCCATCACGGGAATCCCCCCTTCTCATTGGTTGGGCCAGCCCACATGATCCCAGGGATGCTTGCGAACTGCCTGCACTCCTGGGACATGTGGGCCTTTACGCAGGCGTACCCGTAGAGGACCAGGAGCGCAAATGTCCGAAGGTACGGAGGCACCGGGTAGGTGCGGAGTTTACTTGCGGTCCGGAGGTCCTTCACCCGCGGGAAGCCTCCAACCGCCATTTCCAGCCCTTATTTTTTTTCTTAGTTTCCATTTTCATTTATCTTTCTCAATATTTTACACTTTTGTCCTCAATTTTACTTCACTGGCACCTCAGAAATTATTTCAACAATATATATAAAATAGATAATGCGGTTGCAATGTGTATTGAGATTGTGTTCCATAGCACTATGTGTCCATGTGAGGTTCACTAGGTTGCTTTTGGAGATGAGGGGGTTGACTTATGAGGAAAGGTTGAGTTGGTTGGGCCTCTACTCACTCGAGTTCAGAAGAATGAGGTCATCTTATCGAAACATATAAGATAATGAGGGGGCTCGACAATATGGATACAGAGAGGATATTTCCACTCATAGGGGAAACTAAAACTAGACGACAACGACAGTCTCAGAATAAGGGGCCGCCCATTTAAAACTGAGATGAGGAGGAATTTCTTCTCTCTGAGGGTTATAAATCTATGGAATTCTCTGTCTCAGAGGGCTGTGGAGGCTGGGTATTGAATATATTTAAGGTGGAGATAGACAGATTTTTGAGCGATAAGGGAGTAAAGGGTTATGGGGAGCGGGCAGGGAAGTGGACCTGAGTCCATGATCAGATCAGCCATGATCTTATTGAATGTGGGAGCAGGCTTGAGGGGCCAAATTTCTCCAAAATACTCCTGCTCATATTTCTTATGTTCTTATGACTATTTTCGTTAAAACTAATTTATTGAAATGACAGCTACTTCCTGCCAGTTCTAAAAAGGTAATATTAGCTCGGGTTCTTGTCCAAATGGGCCGTGGTGTTGTTGTCTAATATGACAATATCTGGGGAGGCGTGATTGGCAGAGAAGGGGTAGGGAAAGCCAACTGCAGCGGTACCCTACTCCTGACAAAATGTCTAGAACACGTACTCCTCATCACCAACACCCTGTTCTGCCAGAGGGACAAATACAAGGCATTGTGTTAACACCCTCGCTCCAAACACTGGCACCTGCTCGACTACCCGCGCCATGACAGGAGCTGGCGACTGCTGGACGGACCATCGCCTAATCCGATCCATCATCAATATAAACATAGCCCCAAAGCAGAGGGGACAGCGGAAGCAGTGCCGCTAAAAAGTTAATGCCGCGGCAAAAGACCCAGCTAAGAGAGCCCTATACAGCTAATGCCTCACAGCCAATCTGGCTGCCTTAATGACCCTGAGATGCTGAATGCCCACAGCACTTGGTCTGCCCTCCAGGCCTCCATAACCAGTGCCTGTTAAGAGACACTTAGTCCCTCAACCAGGAAACACTAGGACTGGTTTGATGAAAATGATCAGGAGATCCAAGAACTAATAGATCGCAAGCGCAGAGCATTTCTGAGCCTCAAGCAACAACCCAACTCGGGAGCTGCAAAGCAACGTTACAGACGGCTCAAGGCTTAGGTCCAACAAAAAACCCGGGACCTACCGAACAGGTGGTGGATGGAGAAAGCACAGGAGATACAGCAACTGGCCGACAGCCACGATATGCGAGGATTCTTCGCTGCAGTCAAAGCCACCTACGGTCCGAACTCCCAAGGCCCCAGCCCACTCCTGGCCAAGAATGGAGAAACATGCATCAAGGACACTGAGGCTGTCAGGGTCCACTGGAAGGGGCACTTTGAAGATAATCTCAATCGAGACTCTACCTTTGACTCGAGTGTTCTCAACTCCATCATGCAGCATGAGACCCGCCACCACCCTGGTGAAACCCCAACGTTGCACGAGGTTGGCAAAGCCATAAAACAGCTCAAGAGTAACAAGGCTACGGGTGCGGATGGAATTCCTGCTGAGGCACTAAAGTATGGCGGAGAGGCGCTGTTGGCACGGTACATGACCTCATTTCTCTCATTTGGAGGGAGGAGAGCATGCCGGGAGATCTCAGAGATGCAGTGATCATGACCATCTTTAAAAAGGAGGACAAGGCCAACTGCGGCAACTACAGAGGAATCTCCCTGTTATCAGCAACTGGGAAAGTTGTCGCTAGAGTTCTCCTCAACCGTCTTCTCCCTGTGGCCGAGGAGCTCCTCTCGGAATCACAGTGCGGATTTCGTCCCCTACGGGGCACAACGGACATGATTGTTGCAGCACGACAGCTGCAGGAAAAATGTAGGGAGCAGCACCAGCCCTTATACATGGCTTTTTTCAATCTTACAGAGGCCTTTGACACTATCAACCGTGAGGGATTTATGGAGCATCCTCCTCTGTTTTTTGGATGTCCCCAAAAGTTTGTCAACATCCTTCACTAGCTCCACGACGACATGCAGGCCGTGATCCTTACCAGCGGTTGCATTACAGACCCATTCCACTTCCAGACCGGGATCAAACAGGGCTGCGTCATCGCTCCAACTCTCTTCTCAATCTTCTTCGCTGCCATGTTCCATCTCACAGTCAACAAGCTCCCTGCTGGAGTGGAACTAAACTACAGAACCAGTGGGAAGCTGTTTAACCTACGCTGCCTCCAGGCCAGGTCCAAGATCACCCCAACCTCTGTCGTTGAGCTGCAGTACACGAACGACGCCTGCATCTGTGCACATTCTGAGGCTGAACTCCAGGATATAGTCGATGTATTCACCGAGGCATATGAAAGCATGGGCCTTACACTTAACATCCGTAACACAAAGGTCCTCCACCAGCCTGCCCTCGCCGCACAGCACTGCCCCCCAGTCATCAAGATTCATGGCGTGGCCCTCGACAATGTGGATCTCTTCCCATTCCTCATGAGCCTTTTATCAACAAAGGCAGACGTTGATGCGGAGATTCAACATCGCCTCCAGTGCACCAGTGCAGCCTTTGGCCGCCTGAGGAAAAGAGTGTTCGAAAACCAGGCCATCAAACTCATGGTCTACAGGGCTGTAGTAATACCCGCCCTCCTTATGGATCAGAGGCATGGACGATGTACAGAAGACACCTCAAGTTGCTGGAGATATATCACCCATGATGTCTCCGCAAGATCCTGCAAATTCCCTGGGAGAAAGGCGCATCAACATCAGTGTCCTCGCCCAGGCCAACATCCCCAGCATTGAAACACTGGCCACACTTGACCAGCTCCACTGGGCAGGCCACATAGTTCGCAAGGCTCCCTAAGCAATTGCTCTATGCGGAGCTCCTTCACGGCAAACGAGCCAAAGGTGGGCAGCGGAAACGTTACAAGGACACCCTCAAAGCCTCCCTGGTAAAGTGCGACATCACCACTGAAACCTGGGAGTCCCTGGCCGAAGACCGCTCTAGGTGGAGAAAGTGCATCCGGGAGGGCTTTGATCTCTTCGAATCTCAACGCCGCAAGCGTGAAGAGATCAGGTGCAGGCAGCGGAAGGAGCATGCGGCAAATCAGTCCCACCCCCTCCCCTTCCCCCAACGAATGTCTGTCCCACTTGTGACAGGGTCTGTGGCTCTCGCATTGGACTGTTCAGCCACCAAAGGACTCACTTTAGGAGTGGAAGCAAGTCTTCCTCGATTCCAAGGGACTGCCTATGATGATGATGATCTTGTACTGTTCTTTAAATCAATACTGCAAAATAGGTACCATTTCTGCGAAAAGGCTGATAGATGTTCAAAGTGTTTAATACAGAAAACAGCTGCTGGAATATTTAGCAAGATGGGAATTGATTTTTGGTCTCCCAATGGGAAACACACCTGAATGATGCGCTGCTAGTCAACTCGCAACAGTTGGATATTTATAGAGTGAAGGCAAATGGAATGTTAGCCTGTATTGCAAGGGGGATAGAGTATAAAAGCAGAGAAGTCCTGCTACAACTCTACAAGATGTTGGGTGAGGCCACACCTGGAGTACTGCCTACAGTTTTGGCCCCGTATTTAAGGAAGGATATACTTGCATTGGAGGCTGTTCAGAGAAGGTTCACTTGGTTGATTGGAGATGAGGGGGTTGACATGAAGATAGGTTGAGTAGGTTGGGCCTATACTTATTGGAGTTCAGAAGAATGAGATGTTATCTTATCGAAACATATAAGATAATGAGGGGGCTCGACGAGGTGGATGCAGAGAGGATATTTCCACTCATGGGGCAAACTAAAACTTGGGGGCATAGTCTCAGAATAAGGGGCCACCCGTTTCAAACTGAGATGAGGAGGAATTTCTTCTCTGAGAGGGTTGTAAATCTGTGTAATTCTCTGTCCCAGAGAGCTGTGGGGGCTGGATCATTGAATATATTTAAGGTGGAGATAGACAGATTTTTGAACGATAAGGGAGTAAAGGGTTATGTGGAGCGGGCAGGGATCAGATCAGCCATGATCTTATTGAATGGCAGAGCAGGCTCGAGGACCGTATGGCCTACTCCTGCTCCGATTTCTTGTGTTCTTGTGTTTTGGGGATTAACCTGTGATTAAGTCACTTTGTTGCATTATTTTGTGAATTGAAACCAATATAGTTTATTTTTGTCTGATTATAATTCTGGTTGGTATATTTGGCCTTGGAATAATTTTCTATGTTATAAATCCGAGTTGTTATTAATGTTTACAGAATAAATATGTTATGTGGAAGGTTTTTTTTAGATACTGTCGGGGAGAAATTTGGGGGTGTTAGCAACGTTCCACCGGGCATCAGGAAAAGAGTGTTCAAAAACCAGGCCTTCAATCTACCACCAAGCTCATGGTCTACAGGGCTGTAGTAATACCTGCCCACCTGTATGGATCAGAGGCATGGACGATGTACAGAAGACACCTCAAGTCGCTGGAGATATATCACCAACAATGTCTCTGCAAGATCCTGCAAATCCCCTGGGAAGACAGACGCACCAACATCAGTGTCCTCGCCCAGCCTAACATCCCCAGCATTGAAGCACTGACCACACTCAATCAGCTTCGCTGGGCTGGCCACATTGTCCGCATGCCAGACACGAGGCTCCCTAAGCTATTGCTCCATGCGGAGCTCCTTCACGGCAAGCGAGCCCCAGCTGGGCAGAGGCATTGTTTCAAGGACACCCTCAAAGCCTCCCTGATAAAGTGCAACATCCCCACCGACATCTGGGAGTCCCTGGCCAAAGACCACCCTAAGTGGAGGAAGTGCATCCGGGAGGGCGCTGAGCACTTCGAGTCTCGTCGCCAAGCGCATGCAGAAAACAAGCGCAGGCAGTGGAAGGAGCGTGCGGCAAACTCATGCTCCTCACCCACCCTTTCCTCCAACCACTGTCTGTCCCACCTGTGACAGAGACTGTAATTCCTGTATTGGACTGTTCAGTCACCTGAGAACTCACTTTGAGAGTGGAAACAAGTCTCCCTCGATTTCAAGGGACTGCCTATGTTGATGATTATCCCTCAATCAACATTATAAAAAACATTATCTGGTCATTATCACGTTACTATTTGTGGGAGCTTGCTGTGCACAAATTGCCTGGCAGATTTCTTACATTACAACAGTGACTACACTTCAAAAAGTACTTCATTGGCTGTAATGTGCTTTGGGACGTCCGGTGGTCGTGAAAGGCGCTACATAAATGCAAGACTTTCTTTTTTATCTGCAAGAATGAACCTAATCTACATACTGCCTTGACATTTCCACTTGTTGGCGGTGTCCAAAACCATCGGCTATACATATGAAACATAGAAAAGCGCAGAAGCAGGCCATTTCGGCCCATCGTGCCCACACCGGCCGACAATGAGCCGCACGGCCCTCGGTCAGCAGCCCTGAAGCTCACATATAAACCAATGAACAATGGCGGAAAGGTATCGAGCACCCAGCCCAACCAGTCCGCCTCACACAACTGCGATACCTCTTGCACTGAAATATTCTACACTCCACCCAACCGGAACCATGTGATCTCCTGGGAGAGGCAAAAAAACAGATTAAAAACCTGTTATGTCTGTAATGCACTTATAAATGACTCCACGAGGCAATGTGTTGTACTCAAATTGTCGTGACCTTGGTCCTTTATTCATAACTCCAGAGTGAGGCACAAGCATGGTGGGCAGCCTTTTATACTGGGCCCTGCACACCTATGCAGGTGACCCTCAGGTCTCCCACCGCAGTGCCCTCTGGTGGACAGCCTCTGCCACGAGGGCAGGAAACCCCGGACTCCACCAGTTGTACCCTCTAGTGGTGCCAGCATAGTATATACACAGTGTAAACCTTATTGATAGTACATCAGGTAATAAGTCTCCATCTTATTCAACTATACAGTGACTACACAGAGAGTATAACTATAGTCTGCATATATAACAAAACCCAGGCCAATTAAGGGAAAATAAATCTGGGAAAATTCCTGTCCGACCCATCCGGGCGATCAAAACTAGACCAGGAGATCACCCTGGCCGTTTTCGATTCCCTGCCGTACTTACCATCGTATCTGCACCAGTCAACAAGAGGTTATCCAGTCTAATCCCAAATACCAGCTCTAGGTCCGTAACCCTGCAGGTTGTGGCACTTTAAGCGCTCATCCAAGCACCTTTTAAAAGTGGTGAGGGTTTCTACATCTCATTCCAGGCAGTGAGTTTCAGATCTTCTTGCAGATGAGACAGTCACTAATTAATCCAATGAAGAATTTCCTACATTACAACAGTGACTAGTTGGTTGAGCGGGCATGAGACAGAGAGTAGGGCTAGTGGGTAGCTACTCAAACTGGCAGGATGTGACTCGTGGTGTCCCACAGGGATCTGTGATGGGCCTGACATATTCACCGTATTTATTAACAACTTAGATGACAGGATTAGAGAACCACGTGTTCCCACATTACAACAGTGACAACACTCCAAAAAAGTACTTCATTGGCTGAAAACTGCTTTGAGATATCCGATGGTCGTGAAAGGCGCTATATAAATCCAAGACTTTCTTTACTTTTTACACACAGAGTGGCGAGAATGTGGAGCTCGCTACCACCCAAGTGGTTGGGGCGAATAGTATAAGATGCATTTAATGGCAACCCAGATAAGTACATGAGAGAGAAAGCAATAGAAGGATATTTGATAGGGTGCAGTGAAGTAAGCTGGGACGAGGCTTGTGTGCAGCATAAACACAAGCCTGTACCTGTCAGTCCAAATGGCCCGATTCTGTGCTGCTAAAATCTATGTAATATGTGAAGCTGTTTAATTTTTGAAAAGTAGATTTTAATCTTTTCCTTTCATAATAAATATGTAAAAAATGCTTCTCATTTATATTAATACTGCTAATAAATACTACATAAAATTATATTATCTGCTGGTGTAACCTAATTAGTTATGGAGAATTTATCTCAATATAAGATTTTTCTAAAAGGAATATTCTCTATAATTCATGGATCACATCCCAAATTTCAGAAGCAATTGTAAAGTTCTCCCGGGGGCTGAATATTATTAAATGGATAACCGGTTTATTATGCTCCCAGGCATTCTTGTGATTTCTTGTTGCTTGTCACATCTTATCTCGAGTGCGTACAGTATAATTTCACCAGCTGAAAAAGGTGAAATATTGCACGTATGGAGGATTGATTTCGTTTCTTGTTCCTTTCCCATTTGACGTCACTCAAAAATATTTCCAGCTCTTCTGAGTGACAAATTGTAGCAAATAAATTCTGACGAGATATTGGCCCAAAAATTGCTGTGAAAATAATACTGAGGCTAACGGCACTCACTATTACTGAAGTGTAAGTGCCACAGCAACTTCAGGCGAGGGATAGATGCGGGATTAAACGCGGAAATCGAGATATTGCTTTCTGAGATGCGGCGGCTCACTGTTAGCTTCGTGAAAACATAAGAACATAAGAAATAGGAGCAGCAGCAGGCCATACGGCCCCTCGAGCCTGCCCCACCATTCAATAAGATCATGGCTGATCTGATCATGGACTCAGCTCCACTTCCCCACTGTCTATTTCTGTCTAAAATTTATTCAATATCCCAGCATCCATAGCTCTCTGAGACAGCGAATTCCACAGATTTACAACCCTCTGAGAGAAGAAATTTCTTCTCATCTCTGTTTTAAATGGGCGGCCCCTTATTCTAAAATCATGCCCTCTAGTTCTAGTCACCCCCATCAGTGGAAACATCTTCTCTGCATCCACCTTGTCAAGCCCCCTCATAATCTTATACGTTTCGATAAGATCACCTCTCATTCTTCTGAATTCTAATGAGTAGAGGCCCAATCTACTCAACCTTTCCTCATAAGTCAACCCCCTCAACCCCGGAATCAACCTCATGAACCTTCTCTGAACTGCCTCCAAAGCAAGTATATCCTTTTGTAAATATGGAAACCAAAACTGCACACAGTATTCCAGGTGTGGCCTCACCAATACCTTATATAGCTGTGTAGCAATACTTCCCTGCTTTTATACTCCATCCCCTTTGCAATAAAGGCCAAGATACCATTGGCCTTCCTGATCACTTGCTGTACCTGCATACTATTCTTTTGCGTTTCATGCACAAGTACCCCCAGGTCCCGCTATACTGCAGCACTTTGTAATCTTGCTCCATTTAAATAATAACTTACTCTTTGATTCTTTTTCTGTCAAAGTGCATGACCTCACACTTTCCAACATTATACTCCATCTGCCAATTTTTTGCCCACTCACTTAGCCTGTCTATGTCCTTTTGCAGATTTTTTGTGTCCTCCTCACACATTGCTTTTCCTCCCATCTTTGTATCGTCAGCAAACCTGGCTACATTACACTCAGTCCCTTCTTCCAAGTCGTTAATATAGATTGTAAATAGTTGGGGTCCCAGCACTGATCCCTGTGGCACCCCACTAGTTACTGGTTGCCAACCAGAGAATGAACCATTTATCCTGACTCTCTGTTTCATGTAGGTTAGCCAATCCTCTATCCATGCTAATATATTACCCCCAACCCCGTGAACTTTTATCTTGTGCAGTAACCTTTTATGTGGCACCTTGTCAAATGCCTTCTGGAAGTCCAAATACATCCACTGGCTCCCCTTTATCCACTCTGTTCGTTACATCCTCGATGAACTCCAGCAAATTTGTCAAACATGACTTCCCCTTCATAAATCCATGCTGACTCTGCCTGGACAAATTTTGCTTTTCCAAATGTCCTGCTACTGCTTCTTCAATAATGGACTCCAACATTTTCCCAACCACAGATGTTAGGCTAACTGGTCTATAATTTCCTGCTTTTTGTCTGCCTCCTTTTTTAAATAGGAGCGTTACATTTGCAAAACGGCATCTCATCATCTGGCTCCCCTTCAAATACATTAAGCGGCGTGAAGTTCCTCTACTTGCACAGTAGATACGAAGTAACTCTCCACAGCAAGCTAGGGCTTGTCCATTTCAGTCTAAGTAGCCTTTTAACAATGTGATAAGTGTTAGTTGCTGCCAGTCAACCTCTCTGGGATTGAAAATTAACTATTACAAGCGTGGATTCTCATTTCCTCAGGTTTTAATTGTTGGAGATTTTTTATTAAAATTTTAAAAAAATTTTGTGTTCTCTTTCTGTCTCTTTCTCTTAATCCAATCTTTCTTTTACTCTCTTTATTTATCTTTCTGTACCTGATTTGACATTGAATTCACCCACTGTAACTTATACTTTCTTCTCAGTCTTCGTTGTTAATGTCCCAATTCTTCAATTGGATTGGTTAAGGGGATACACAGTTGCTTGTCCTGTTCACTCGGGTTCCAGATGTCCTGTAGAGGGCGCCATTTCCATCTCCCACGTCCAGCAACTTGCAGGGCAAAATATTGGCCCTGAAATTCCGATGTCTCGGATCCGTACGAAGTTTCTACGGACCCGGGAAGGCATCGGAAAAAACGTGTTTCATCGTGCAATGCGCATGCGCTGAAAACCGGCTTTTCCGATCTGTAAACTTTCTGGCTTGACAGATCTCACGCATAATGGAAGCTATTCGTAAGGCAAGATTTCCAATATTTACGAATATCTTGCCCAGCAAATGTCCTTTAAAATCTTGCGCCTGAAAAAGCAGGCGTATAGCCTACTTTTACAGGCACAAATGTTTAAAAATACATAAAAACATTAAAATTAAATTAAATAAACACATATGAAAACATACTTTATTGTTAAAAACCCTCCCTACTATGGTAAGTTTATTTTAAGGCATCTTTAAAAAAAAGTTGGGAAAATATTATTTTTATAAGCTCTTTAATTTAAATGATTCTTAAATATGTCATGTATTTTTCTATTTTTTATTGATTTTTTTGTGTGTTGGGGTTGGGGGATTCTCATTTATAATAATGGAAACTTCAACTTACGGAGTTCCCATTATTATGAATGAGAAAATACTGTACCTTGATTGGCTGCCCAGAGCCATGTGACTACAGCTCCAGCCCTGCGCACATCCCAATGTGCACGCGCTCCGATGCGTAGGAGTGAAGGCCTCAGGCTTGGAAGTTCGAGCGGGCGCAGCAGCAACAGGCAAGTGGGCAGTTTTTAACCTGTTTTCTTTAGTTTGCCCACGGGAAGACCTCTAGCAGAATTTCAGGCCCATTGTCAACATTAAACGGGCAAAGGACAAGTCTAACTAAGAGTGGGTGCTGTTTATTGACCTGTTACAGAAATATTTGTGCCTATATTATTACTCCAAGTGGCTCCCGTAATTTAATGATCGCGACTCCAGTTCTTACAGCCAAAACTGAGCAGCAGTATTTATATACCATTTGGCAATAATCGATTTCAGCTTCCCTGAGATAAAATGGAACTGATGGCAATTTTCACTTAATATTAGGGCTGAAAGTTCATTCTATACTGCAACGTTATACAAAGAGCAATAATTTCTATTCAATTTCCTTCAAATAAGTTTGCAAAAAATAATATTCCATCAGGCTTATTCAAAACTAGTAGATATCCGCTGGGAGTGGGTTGGTACTTGGGGTGCGGGGGAAGGTTTGTACTAGGCATGGGACAAAGGTTGGTATTTCCGGGGGGGGGGGCGGGGGGGAGGAGAGAGAAGGTTAGTAGTTGGGATGGGGGAGAATAAGGTCGGTACTTGGGGTGGGAAGATGGTTGGTAGTGTGGTGAGGGTAAATGTTGGTACTAGGGTAGGGGAGAGAGTTATACTTGGGTTGGTAGAGAAGGTTGGTACTTGGGGTGGTTGGAGAAGGTTGATACTTGGGGTGTTTGAAGAAGGTTGGTAGTTGGAATGGGGGTAAAGGTTGGTACTGGGATAGGGGAGAGGGATATACTTGGGTTGGTAGAGAAGGTTGGTGTTTGGGGTGGTGGTGAAGGTTAATATTAGGGTAGGGCGAAAGTTTGTTATTTGGGTGGGGAGAAAGATTGGTACTTAGTGTGGGGGAGAGATTTATACTTAGGTTGGGAGAGAAGGTTGGTATTTGTGGGGGAAAGGGTTATACTTGGGTTGGGAGAGAAAGTTGGTATTTGTGGGGGAGAGGGTTATACTTGGGTTGGGAGAGAAGATTGGTATTTGTGGGGGAGAGGGTTATACTTGGGTTGGGAGAGAAGGTTGGTATTTGTGGGGGAGAGGGTTATACTTGGGTTGGGAGAGAAGGTTGGTATTTGTGGGGGAGAGGGTTATACTTGGGTTGGGAGAGAAGATTGGTATTTGTGGGGGAGAGGGTTATACTTGGGTTGGGAGAGAAGGTTGGTATTTGTGGGGGAGAGGGTTATACTTGGGTTGGGAGAGAAGGTTGGTATTTGTGGGGGAGAGGGTTATACTTGGGTTGGGAGAGAAGGTTGGTATTTGTGGGGGAGAGGGTTATACTTGGGTTGGGAGAGAAGGTTGGTATTTGTGGGGGAGAGGGTTATACTTGGGTTGGGAGAGAAGGTTGGTATTTGTGGGGGAGAGGGTTATACTTGGGTTGGGAGAGAAGGTTGGTATTTGTGGGGGAGAGGGTTATACTTGGGTTGGGAGAGAAGGTTGGTATTTGTGGGGGAGAGGGTTATACTTGGGTTGGGAGAGAAGGTTGGTATTTGGGCTGGGGAGAACGTTGGTACTTGGGGTGGAAACCCTCTGTTGGATGGAACACTGCTAGTGGGATGATCTGTACCCTTGTCATTGACCTGTATTTTTTCTTCCACCAGATTCCTGGGCCTCTTCGCCTCTGTTTCCATGCCGGTTTTTGATGTCATTTTATCTTTTCACATGCTCTGCTTAAAGTGTTTTCCATTTCTATGATTCCTCATTATGCCTCCTGCTATTTATTTGGCCATCTCCTTTTTCCCTCACCCAAGCATTTCACAACTCATTCTGTTTTTTTTCCCGTGTGCACATTTCCCCCCCCTTTACCTTGTTCCGTTCTTCTTTGTGTCAGCTGTGACTCAGTCAGTAGCACACTAACAAGTCCCACTCCAGGTACATGAGCACAAAAAAATCAAGGCTGACACTCCAGAGATGTCAGAGGTGCTGTCTGTCGGATGAGACGTTAAACCGAGGCCCCGTCTGCTCTCTCAAGTGGATGTAAAAGATCCCATGGCATTATTTCGAAGTAGAGCAGGGGAGTTATCCCCAGTGTCCTGGCCAATATTTATCCCTCAATCAACTTAACAAAAAAATATTATCTGGTCATTATCACATTGCTGTTTGTGGGAGCTTGCTGTGTGCAAATTGGCTGCCGCGTTTCTAACATTACAACAGTGACTACACCCCAAAAGTACTTCATTGACTGTAAGGCACTTTGGAACGTCCGGTGGTCGTGAAAGGCGCTATATAAATCCAAGTCTTTCTTTAAACGCTGCTCATGTGTGATATATTTTCAGTCCTGAGGAAAGGTTGTAAGACCTGAGAGGTCAACTTCTGTGTCCCTACAGCTGCTGCCTGACTTGCTGAGTATTTCTGGCTTCTTCTAAGAACATAAGAAATAGGAGCAGGAGTAGGCCATTCAGCTCCTCGAGCCGGTTCCACATTCAATGAGATCATGCTGATCTTCTACCTCAACTCCACTTTCCTGCACTGTCCCCATATCCCTTGATTCCATTAATATCCAAAAATCTGTCTTGAATATACTCAACGACTGAGCATCCACAGCCCTCTGGGGTTGAGAATTCTAAAGATTCACCACCCTCTGAGCGAAGAAATTTCTTCTCATCTCTGTCCTAAATGGCCGACCCCTTATTCTGAGACTGTGACCCCTGGTTCTAGACTCCCCAGCCGGGGGAAACACATATTGCTGTTGTTGTTTTCTGATATTCCAAGCTGTTGCTCGTGATAAACCTTTTTAGAAGGATAAGAGCATTCTACCTTCTAATGCATAATATATTATTCTGCTGCAGAGATGAAGTCGTGTCTCTTTAAGCCCCAAACAGCTGTTAATTAAAGGTCATGGTCTGAAAAATAAGCAGGAAATAAATGGTTTTGTAAAAAGGTTGTTTTGCATTGATAGCAACGTTGAACACTTTGAAGTAGGATATCTGCAATGCGATGTACCTGTATTAAATATAGACTGGAGAGAGGCTAGGAATATAAATGAATAGATATTAAATAAATTCAATTTGCTAATGTGACAGAACTCAATTAACACACACATATGGTGACTGAAATATCTGCCCATATCCACTGATATTCACTAGACTATCTTGTTCAGAAGCTTCTTCCAATCATCTCCTCTAATTATAAGATCATCATCATAGGCAGTCCCTCAAAATCGAGGAAGACTTGCTTCCACTCCAAAAATGAGTTCTTAGGTGACTGAACAGTCCAATACGGGAATTACAGTCTCTGTCACAGATGGGACAGAAAGTCATTGAAGGAAAGGGTGGGTGGGACTGGTTTGCCGCACGCTCTTTCCGCTGCCAGCGCTTATTTTCTGCATGCTCTCGGCGACGAGACTCGAGGTGCTCAGTGCCCTCCCGGATGGAATTTCTCCACCTAGAGGTCTTTGACCAGGGATTCCCAGGTGTCGATGGGGATGTTGCATTTTATCAAGGAGGCTTTGAGGGTGTCCTTGAAACGTTTCCTCTGCCCACCTGGGGCTCACTAGTGAAGGAGTTCCGAGTAGAAACATAGAAACATAGAAAATAGGTGCAGGAGCAGGCCATTCAGCCCTTCTAGCCTGCACCGCCATTCAATGAGTTCATGGCTGAACATGAAACTTCAGTACCCACTTCCTGCTTTCTCGCCATAACCCTTGATCCCCCGAGTAGTAAGGACTTCATCTAACTCCCTTTTGAATATATTCAGTGAATTGGCCTCAACTACTCTCTGTGGTAGAGAATTCCACAGGTTCACCACTCTCTGGGTGAAGAAGTTTCTCCTCATCTCGGTCCTAAATGGCTTACCCCTTATCCTCAGACTGAGACCCCTGCTTCTGGACTTCCCCAACATTGGGAACATTCTTCCTGCATCTAACCTGTCTAAACCCGTCAGAATTTTAAATGTTTCCATGAGGTCCCCTCTCATTCTTCTGAACTCCAGTGAATACAAGCCCAGTTGATCCAATCTTTCTTGATAGGTCAGTCCCGCCATCCCGGGAATCAGTCTGGTGAATCTTCGCTGCACTCCCTCAATAGCAAGAATGTCCTTCCTCAAGTTAGGAGACCAAAACTGTACACAATACTCCAGGTGTGGCCTCACCAAGGCCCTGTACAACTGTAGTAACACCTCCCTGCCCCTGTATTCAAATCCCCTCGCTATGAAGGCCAACATGCCATTTGCTTTCTTAACCGCCTGCTGTACCTACATGCTAACCTTCAATGACTGATGTACCATGACACCCAGGTCTCGTTGCACCTTCCCTTTTCCTAATCTGTCACCATTCAGATAATAGTCTGTCTCTCTGTTTTTACCATCAAAGTGGATAACCTCACATTTATCCACATTATACTTCATCTGCCATGCATTTGCCCACTCACCTAACCTATCCAAGTCACTCTGCAGCCTAATAGCATCCTCCTCGCAGCTCACACTGCCACCCAACTTAGTGTCCTCCGCAAATTTGGAGATACTGCATTTAATCCCCTCGTCTAAATCATTAATGTACAGTGTAAACAGCTGGGGCCCCAGCACAGAACCTTGCAGCACCCCACTAGTCACTGTCTGCCATTCTGAAAAGTACCCGTTTACTCCTACTCTTTGCTTCCTGTCTGACAACCAGTTCTCAATCCACGTCAGCACACTACCCCCAATCCCATGTGCTCTAACTTTGCACATTAATCTCTTGTGTGGGACCTTGTCGAAACATAGAAACATAGAAAATAGGTGCAGGAGTAGGCCATTCGGCCCTTCTAGCCTGCACCGCCATTCAATGAGTTCATGGCTGAACATTCAACTTCAGTACCCCATTCCTGCTTTCTCGCCATACCCCTTGATCCCCCTAGTAGTAAGGACCTCATCTAACTCCTTTTTGAATATATTTAGTGAATTGAAATATATTTAGTGAATTGGAAAGTCCAAATATACCACATCAACTGGTTCTCCTTTGTCCACTTTACTGGAAACATCCTCAAAAAATTCCAGAAGATTTGTCAAGCATGATTTCCCTTTCACAAATCCATTTTTTTTTTTAATTCGCAGCCAATCGTTCCAATTCTTTGTCAAATCACAAACGCCAGAGGTCACCTTGCATATGCCAAGGATCACTCTGCGCCAATGCTCTTAGCCAAAAGGCCTAGAGCCACTGCACCGTTCCTGGAAGTACTGCAATACCAGGTTCGTGCTATGGAGGTGGATGGGTCAGGTCCCCCACACACCTCCGTGGAGGTGGATGGGTCAACCCACCCCACCCACCTCCTGTTTCCAAAAATGCAAGCATATACCTTCCTGACCAGGGAGAAACCACCCGGAGGTCATGGTGGCTGGTCTTTCACAAATCCATGCTGACTTGGACCTATCATGTCACCATTTTCCAGATGCACTGCTATGACATCCTTAATAATTGGTTCCATCATTTTACCCACTACTGAGGTCAGGCTGACCGGTCTATAATTCCCTGTTTTCTCTCTCCCTCCTTTTTTAAAAAGTGGGGTTACATTGGCTACCCTCCACTCCATAGGAACTGATCCAGAGTCAATGGAATGTTGGAAAATTACTGTCAATGCATCCGCTATTTCCAAGGCCACCTCCTTAAGTACTCTGGGATGCAGTCCATCAGGCCCTGGGGATTTATCGACCTTCAATCCCATCAATTTCCCCAACACAATTTCCCGACTAATAAAGATTTCCCTCAGTTCCCCCTCCTTACTAGACCCTCTGACCCCTTTTATATCCGGAAGGTTGTTTGTGTCCTGCTCAGTGAATACCGAACCAAAGTACTTGTTCAATTGGTCCGCCATTTCTTTGTTCCCCGTTATGACTTCCCCTGATTCTGACTGCAGGGGACCTACATTTGTCTTTACTAACCTTTTTCTCTTTACATACCTATAGAAACTTTTGCAATCCGTCTTAATGTTCCCTGCAAGCTTCTTCTCGTACTCCATTTTCCCTGCCCTAATCAAACCCTTTGTCCTCCTCTGCTGAGTTCTAAATTTCTCCCAGTCCCCAGGTTCGCTGCTATTTCTGGCCAATTTGTATGCCACTTCCTTGGCTTTAATACTATCCCTGATTTCCCTTGATAGCCACGGTTGAGCCACCTTCCCTTTTTTATTTTTACGCCAGACAGGAATGTACAATTGTAATTCATCCATGCGGTCTCTAAATGTCTGCCATTGCCCATCCACAGTCAACCCCCTAAGTATCATTCGCCAATCTATCCTAGCCAATTCATGCCTCATACCTTCAAAGTTACCCTTCTTTAAGTTCTGGACCATGGTCTCTGAATTTACTGTTTCATTCTCCATCCTAATGCAGAATTCCACCATATTATGGTCACTCTTCCCCAAGGGGCCTCGCACAATGAGATTGCTAATTAATCCTCTCTCATTACACAACACCCAGTCTAAGATGGCCTCCCCCCTAGTTGGTTCCTCAACATATTGGTCGAGAAAACCATCCCTTATGCACTCCAGGAAATCCTCCTCCACCGTATTGCTTCCAGTTTGGCTAGCCCAATCTATGTGCATATTAAAGTCACCCATTATAACTGCTACACCTTTATTGCATGCACCCCTAATTTCCTGTTTGATGCCCTCCCCAACATCCCTATTACTGTTTGGAGGTCTGTACACAACTCCTACTAACGTTTTTTGCCCTTTGGTGTTCTGCAGCTCTACCCATATAGATTCCACATCATCCAAGCTAATGTCCTTCCTAACTAATCTCCTCTTTAACCAGCAATGCTACCCCACCTCCTTTTCCTTTGATTCTATCCTTCCTGAATGTTGAATACCCCTGAATGTTGAGTTCCCAGCCCTGATCATCCTGGAGCCACGTCTCCGTAATCCCAATCACATCATATTTGTTAACATCTATTTGCACAATTAATTCATCCACCTTATTGCGGATACTCCTTGCATTTTTTTAACACCCTTTGTCCTTTTAGAATTTTGCTGTACAGTGGCCCTTTTTGTTCTTTGCCTTGGGTTTCTCTGCCCTCCACTTTTCCTCATCTCCTTTCTGTCTTTTGCTTTTGCCTCCTTTTTGTTTCCCTCTGTCTCCCTGCATTGGTTCCCATCCCCCTGCCATATTAGTTTAAATCCTCCCCAACAGCACTAGCAAACACTCCCCCTAGGACATTGGTTCCGGTCCTGCCCAGGTGCAGACCGTCCGGTTTGTACTGGTCCCACCTCCCCTAGAACCGGTCCCAATGCCCCAGGAATTTGAATCCCTCCCTGCTGCACCACTGCTCAAGCCACGTATTCATCTGCGCTATCCTGCGATTCCTACTCTGACTATCACGTGGCACTGATAGCAATCCCGAGATTACTACTTTTGAGGTCCTACTTTTTAATTTAGCTCCTAGCTCCTTAAATTCGTTTCGTAGGACCTCATCCCTTTTTTTACCTATGTCGTTGGTACCAATGTGCACCACGACAACTGGCTGTTCTTCCTCCCATTTCAGAATGTCCTGCACCCGCTCCGAGACATCCTTGACCCTTGCACCAGGGAGGCAACATACCATCCTGGAGTCTCGGCTGCGGCCGCAGAAACGCCTATCTATTCCCCTCACCATTGAATCCCCTATCACTATTGCTCTCCCACTCTTTTTCTTGCCCTCCTGTGCAGCAGAGCCAGCCACGGTGCCATGAACTTGGCTGCTGCTGCCCTCCCCTGATGAGTCATCCCCCTCAACAGTACTCAAAACAGTGTATCTGTTTTGCAGGGGGATGACCGCAGCGGACTCCTGCACTACCTTCCTTGCACTACTCTTCCTGTTGGTCTTCCATTCCCTATCTGGCTGTGGACCCTTTCCCTGCGGTAAGACCAACTCACTACACGTGATACTCACGTCATTCTCAGCATCGTGGATGCTCCAGAGTAAATCCACCCTCAGCTCCAATTCCGTAACGCGGACCGTCAGGAGCTTGAGGTGGATACACTTCCCACACACGTAGTAGTCAGGGACACCGGAAGCGTCCCTGAGTTCCCACATGGTACAGGAGGAGCATAACACCCGACCGAGCTCTCCTGCCATGACTTAACCCTTAGATACACTTAAATTGGCAACAAAACTGTTAAAAGTTACTGACTAATATAAGAAGAAAAAGAAAAACTACTCACCAATCACCAGCCAATCACTTACCCCCTAGGCTGTGACGTCACCTTTGTTTCTTTGCCTTCTACCTGTAGCTGCACCGGTACGCCTCTCGCCGACCCCGGACTCGCGCTGCTCCGAGCTCCCGCCTCCTCGACTGACTGCTCGAACTGCTCGACTCCCGCTGGCCTTTATAGGCCTCTCGCCGACCCCGGACTCGCGCTGCTCCGAGCTCCCACCTCCTCGAACTGACTGCTCGAACTGCTCGACTCTCGCTGGCCTTTATAGGCCTCTCGCCGACCCCGGACTCGCGCTGCTCCGAGCTCCCGCCTCCTCGACTGACTGACCTAGAGCGCTTGCTTTGGGAGTCTTATGTCAGATATGCGAAGAATGTGCCTCGCCAGCAGAGCTGGTTGAGTGTGGTCAGTGCCTCGATGCTGGGGATGTTGGCCTGATCAAGAACGCTAACGTTGGTGCGTCTGTCCTCCCAGGGGATTTGCAGGATCTTGCGGAGACATCGTTGGTGGTATTTCTCCAGTGATTTGTTGTGTCTGCTGTACATGGTCCACGTCTCTGAGCCATACAGGAGGGCAGGTATCACTACAGCCCTGTAGACCATGAGCTTGATGGCAGATTTGAGGTCTTCGAACACTCTTTTCCTCAGAAGGCCGAAGGCTGCGCTGGCACACTGGAGGCGGTGTTGAATCTCGTCGTCAATGTCTGCCCTTGCCGATAACAGGTTCCCGAGGTATGGAAAGTCGTCTATGTTGTCCAGGGCCACGCCATGGATCTTGATGACTGGGGTGGCAGTGTTGTGTGGCAGGGACAAACTGGTGGAGGACCTTTTTCTTACTGATGTTTAGTGCGAGGCCTCAGTGAAGATGTTGACTATGACTTGGAGTTCAGTCTCTGAATGTGCACAGACACAAGCGTCGTCCACGTACTGTAGCTCGAGAGGTTGGTGTTGTCTTGGATCTGGCCTGTAGATAATGAAGGTTGAACAGGTTCCCACTGGTTCTGTCGTTTAGTTCCACTCCAGCGGGGAGTTTGTTGAGTGTGAGGTGGAGCATTGCAGTGAGGAAGATTATAAGATAAGCAATAAACAGTTCAGCATTTTTATAATCAGTGTCAGTAAAATAATATTAATCTGTTTAATTTTTGATAGGCAATAACAGGAAAAGTAGATCTAAATATCTGCTTTTCATAATGTTATGTATGTTAACTGGGTTTTACCTGCCACCGGAGGGCGCGACTGTCGGAGTCCAAATGGTCGCTGGCAGACACGTGCAAGCCGTGTATATAATGTTGGCAGCCATGTTGAATCCTCACTTTGAGAATAAATAAACTGGAGTAAGGTCATGCCTGAACTAGCTCACCGTACTTAGCCTCGTGGGTCTTCTCTTGCGCTCCCACAACTGTATTCCCCTCCGGACCCCCTCCCGTCACCAGTTATATTAGTGCAGGCAGTGGTTCTCTTAGGACCCCAGCAGTAGCCCCCTCCCGCACAAAGTCCTGCCCTTGCCCGCATTGTCATTCTTACCAGTTTTGGGCAAGGTCCAGCCTGAGAGCTGGTAATGAGGCTCAGGGGAGGTTTACGTATCGAGGTAATGGTCCTGAAGATAATGGTTCACGCTCTCCCCGGCCCCCACACGACACGCTCACTCCCCGAGTCAAAATCAGGGCTAGACTATGTTTAACCCACTGCGGAGAATCTTCAGGAAATGTTGAAAATAATTGCATCTCATGTGACTCTGTGGCTACATGGTAGTGCATCTCTTCAGGTTTACAGTCCCAACAGTTGCTATTGGAATTCCATTTGCCTTTTCCTTTGTTTGCTCTGGGGAAGAGAGGGAAGAGTTAGGCGAAACCTATGTCCCCTTCCTTCCCCAATGCATAAATTGTATAATACTCTGGTTAGGCCACAGCTGGAGTACTGCGTGCAGTTCTGGTCGCCGTGTTATAGGAAGGAGGTGATTGCACTCGAGAGGGTGCAGAGGAGATTTACTAGGATGCTGCGTGGAAAAGAGAATCTTAGCTATGAAGACAGGTTGGATTGGCTGGGTTTGTTCTCATTGGAATAGAGGAGGCTGAGAGGAGACCTCATTGAGATGACAAAATTTTGAGGGGCCTGGACATAGTGGATAGTAAAGGGCTATTTCCATTGGTGGAGGGGTCTATTATGAGAGGGCATAGTTTTAAGGTGGTTGATGGAAGGTTCAGAGAGGATTTGAGGTCGGGCTTCTTTACGCAGAGGGTTGTGGGGATCTGTAATTCACTGGAAGTGTGGTGGATGCAGAAACTCTCACCATATTTAAAAGGTGCTTAGATGGGCACTTCAAGTGCTGTAACCTGCAGGGTTACGGATCTAGAGCTGGTCAGTGGGATTAGACTGGATAACCTCTTGTTGGTTGGCGCAGATGCGATGGTGAGTACTGCAGGGAATCGAATATGACCAGGGTGATCTCCTGGACTAGTTTTGATTGCCTGGATGTGTCGGAGAGGAATTTTCCCAGATATTTTTTCCCCAATTGGCCTGGGTTTCTATCTGGTTTTTGCCTCTCCCAGAGATCGCATGGATCCGGGTGGGGTGGAGTGTAGAATGTTTCGGTACAAGTTGCAGTTGTGTGGGGCACACTGGTTGGGCTGGGTTCTCTTTACCTTTCCGCCATTGTTCATGTAACCTTCAGGGCTGCTGACCGAGGGCCGTGTGGCTCTTTGTCGGCCGGCGCAGACACAATGGGCTGAAATGGCCTCCTTCTGCGCTGTAGATTTCTATGTTTCTATGTTTCCTGTCCTGAAGGTCATGCAGGGGCCTGGTTCCATGTCATCAAGCATCTCGGTTACTTTGCCAAAGTGGTCATTTACCCCACCTGGAAGGACAAGGGCAGCAGGTGCATGGGAACACCCAACACCTCCAAGTCGCACAGCATCCTGACTTGGACATATATTGCCCGTTCCTTCACCATCACTGGGTCCAATTCCTGGAACTCCCTCCCTAATGGGAGTAATTTTCACCACATGGACTTCAGCATTTCAAGAAGAAGGCTCACTCCCACTTTCTCAAAGGCAGCTAGGGATGGGCACTAAATGCCGGCCTTCCTAGCAACACCCACATCCCAAGAATGAAGTAAAAAAGAATTCTTTATGTATATTCCTAGACAGTGAGTAATGTGAATCAATTGAACTATGGGAGTAATTCCCAATTCTAACATTTATATATACATGCATTTTCCACCATGGATAGAATCAGAACCAGGTATGTTTTCCCCTCTGAAATGTACATAGTATTACATATAAACTTATAAGGTGATGAGGGGGCTCGACGAGGTGGATGCAGAGAGGATATTTCCACTAATAGGGGAAACTAAAACTAGGATACATAGAATAAGGGGCCACCCGTTTAAAACTGAGATGAGGATAAATTTATTTTCTGAGGGTTGTAAATTTATGGAATTTTCTGCCCCAGAGAGCTGTGGAGGCTGGGTCATTGAATATATTTAAGGCGGAGATAGAGATTTTTGAGCGATAAGGGGAGCTGGCAGGGAAGTGGAGCTGAGTCCATGATCAGATCAGCCATGATCTTATTGAATGGCAGAGCAGGCTCAAGGGGCCATATGGCTCCTATTTCTTATGTTCTTATAATATTTACAGCACAGAAACAGGCCATGCGGCCCAACAGGTCCATGTCGGTGTTTATGCTCCACATGAGCCTCCTCCCATCCGTTTTCATCTAACCCAGAAACATATCCCTCTATTCCTTTCTCTCTCATATGTTTATCTAGTTTATCTTAAATGCATCTATGCCGTTAGCCTCAACTATCAGGTCACCCCTCAGCCTTCTCTTTTCTAGAGAATAGACCCCAGCCTGTTCACTCTTTCCTGATAGATATGACCTCTCAGTTCTGGTATAATTGTAGTAAATCTTTTTTGCACCCTTTGGGTGCAGTAAACCCACTAATACCCTAGTTGGGTTCAGCTAACTGTGCAAATCAAGAATGAAGCCTATGGCCTTCCAGTCTGTATAGCTTTCTAATAAAAAAAACACTAGTGTATTTCCCAACAAAGCCATTAGGAGTAGTACTCATTTCTTTACCCAACTAAACACATTTGAGTTTTAGTTCAATAATTAATTTCAAAAGAGAAAATGATTTGCAACACAGGGACAAATTCATACCTGTAAAACCGGGGTGGAAAGAAACCACAGGTTAAGATTTGGGTCATTGTGTTCTTTATTCACATTCCTGTGGAAGACCAGATTTTTCTGTCAGGTTTAGTGAAAATTTCGAGCCAGCTGCTTCTGGACGATTAATAGACTATAGTTCTGATTTAAAGCTAGCAGCAAAGACTGATGGTATCTGCAAACAACACACCTCTCAGACAGTTCATGCGATTTAATGGTCAGAGTTTGACATGCAGATGACAATTTATTTGCACAATCACTAATATATCAAACCGCACAACAAAAACAACACTGGATTTTGGCTCACAATTTACCATCTTCAGTGGGCACGACTGACCCCACCCTCTGACAGAGGGAGATTGTGCTTTCAATCTTGTGGTTGCAAACAGGAATAGGTCATTTCCTTCCTATATTAAAGCACAATTCTTCAAAGATTTACATATTGATACAGTTAAGACAGTTTTATAGGGCATTTACAGCAGCATACTTTGATGCACACGAGTCTGTTGTACAATCCAGGGCCAGGGTTTGTGGTCGTCGCTGACAACACCAGCATTTATTGCCCATTCCTGGTGACCCACCTTCTTGAACCGCTGCAGTCCGTGTGGTGAAGGTGCTCCCACAGTGCTGTTAGGGAGGGAGTTCCAGGATTTTGACCCAGTGACGATGAAGGAACAGACGATATATTTCCAAGTCAGGATGGTGTGTTGGTGGTGTTCCCATGCGCCTGCTGCCCTTGTTCTTCTAGGTGGTAGAGGTCGCTGGTTTGGGAGTTGCTGTCGAAGAAGGTGCTTACATTACAGTTATTTTTTGTTTGAAGTCATATTCTGTTACAATAAAAAAAAAACTTTTGTGTATTTGTTTGGCTTAAAACCAGCAGTTGGACATCAGATGTGCACACGTTAACACATTAGCACAGGCTACTGTTTGAGATGTACAAATCTTCGTCTAAACTGTTCAACTGAAGGGTCATAAGAACATAAGAACATAAGAATTAGGAACAGGAGTAGGCCATCCAGCCCCTCGAGCCTGCTCCGCCATTCAATAAGATCATGGCTGATCTGGCCGTGGACTCAGCTCCACTTATCCGCCCTCTCCCCGTAACCTTTAATTCCCTTATTGGTTAAAAATCTATCTATCTGTGACTTGAATACATTCAATGAGCTAGCCTCAACTGCTTCCTTGGGCAGAGAATTTCAGATTCACAACCCTCTCAACCCTCTCAACTTCCTTCTCAACTCGGTTTTAAATTGACTCCCCTGTATTTTGAGGCTGTGCCCCCTAGTTCTAGTCTCCCCTACCAGTGGAAACAACCTCTCTGCCTCTATCTTGTCTATCCCTTTCATGATTTCAAATGTTTCTATAAGATCATCCCTCATCCTTCTGAACTCCAACGAGTAAAGACCCAGTCTACTCAATCTATCATCATAAGGTAACCCCCTCATCTCCGGAATCAGCCTAGTGAATCGTCTCTGTACCCCCTCCAAAGCCAGTATATCCTTCCTTAAGTAAGGTGACCAAAACTGCACGCAGTACTCCAGGTGCGGCCTCACCAATGCCCTATACAGTTGCAGCAGGACCTCCCTGCTTTTGTACTCCATCCCTCTCGCAATGAAGGCCAACATTCCCCTTCCTGATTACCTGCTGCAAACTAACTTTTTGTGATTCATGCACAAGGACCCCCAGGTCCCTCTGCACCTCAGCATGTTGTAATTTCTCCCCATTCAAATAATATTCCCTTTTACTGTTTTTTTCCCCAAGGTGGATGACCTCACACTTTCCGACATTGTATTCCATCTGCCAAACCTTAGCCCATTCGCTTAACCTATCTAAATCTCTTTGCAGCCTCTCTCTGTCCTCTACACCTGGAATGATAAACAGTCTTTTTTTCTTTATAAATGTTGACGGTCCTTGCTGTATGTTTCCAGTTTCTTCTGTTTTAATTTGATTTTCAGAATTTTCTTCCTTCAGTATATCATCATCATTGGCAGTCCTTTGGAATCGAGGAAGACTTGCTTCCACTCTTAAAATGAGTCCTTAGGTGGCTGAATAGTCCAATACGAGAACCACAGTCCCTGTCACAGGTGGGACAGATAGTCTTTGAGGGAAGGGGTGGGTGGGACTGGTTTGCCGCTGCCTATGCTTGATTTCTGCATGCTCTCGGCGATGAGACTCGATGTGCTCAGCGCCCTCCCGGATGCACTTCCTCCACTTAGGGCGGTCTTTGTCCAAGGACTCCCAGGTGTCAGTGGGGATGTTGCACTTTATCAGGGAGGCTTTGAGGGTGTCCTTGTAACGTTTCCTCTGCCCACCTTTGGCTCGTTTGCCGTGAAGGAGCTCCGAGTAGAGCGCTTGCTTTGGACGCCTCATGTCTGTGTAGCTACTCCACACACACACTTTAGCAGAACATAAGAATTATGAGCAGGAGTAGGCCATACGGCCGCTCAAGCCTGCTGCGCCATTCAATAAGATCACGGCTGATCTTCGACCTCAACTCCACTTTCCAGCCCCATCCCCATATCCCTTCATTCCCCAAAGATCGAGCGATCTCAGCCTTGAATATACTCAACGACTGAGCCATCTAGGGTAGCGAATTCCAACGATTCACAATCCTCTGAGTGAAGACATTTCTCCTCAGTCCGACTAGGAACGACCCCTTATCCTGACACTGACCCCGAATTCGGGACTCTCCAGCCTGGGGAAACAGCCTATTTTGACCAAGTATTTAACTTCCACTGTGTGCAACAGAGTTTTCAGGTGGACCTGAATACAAATGGAATTTGCTGCCTGATCTGCTGAGTGTTTCCAGCATTTACTGCGTCTATTTCAGATTTCCAACATCTGCAAGATTTGGATTGTTACAAGTGAAATATGGGGAAGGGAGGGTTGGAGAAAGGGATACATGAAAAATAGCGTGGAGTCATAGAATGGCACAGCACGGAAGGAGGCCATTGGCTCATCGTGCCTGTGCCAGCTCTTTGAAAGAGCTCTCCAATTAGTCCCATTCTCCCCTGCTCGTTCCCCACAGCACTGTAAATGTTATCCCCCTTCCAGCAATTAACTGTAACAGATAAGAGGGACATAAGAGAAAACAGTGAAAAAGGCAGAAAATTAGAAATTAAAATATAAGAAAAAAGACATGGTAAAGAAAATAAAACATCAGGAGCTGGATTTTGCGTTTGTTGCTGCCTCTGTTTTCACCCCGGAGGGACGGTACTGATGCCAGGACATTCGGTATCGGCATTCCGGGGGCGCAGAGCAGAACATAAGAACATAAGAAATAGGAGCAGGAGTAGGCCATACGGCCCCTCGAGCCTGCTCCGCCATTTAATACGATCATGGCCGATCCGATCATGGACTCAGCTCCACTTCCCCGCCCGCTCCCCATAACCCCTTATTCCCTTATCGGTTAAGAAATTGTCTATCTCTGTCTTAAATGTATTCAATGTCCCAGCTTCCACAACTCTCTGAGGCAGCGAATTCCACAGATTTACAACCCTCAGAGAGAAATAAATTCCTCCTCATCTCAGTTTTAAATGGGCGGCCCCTTATTCTAAGATCATGCCCTCTAGTTCTAGTCTCCCCCATCAGTGGAAACATCCTCTCTGCATCCACCTCGTCAAGCCCCCTCACAATCTCATACGTTTCAATAAGATCACCTCTCATTCTTCTGAATTCCAATGAGTAGAGGCCCAACCTACTCAACCTTTCCTCATAAGTCAACCCCCTCATCCCCGGAATCAACCGAGTGAGCCTTCTCTGAACTGCCTCCAAAGCAAGTATATCCTTTCGTGAGTGCCGACCGGGAGAGGCGAGCCTGGTGTGCAGCGCCCCCTGGTGCGACACCGGTTCGTCATTTGAAACTTGCCTGATCCGTAGCGCTCAGTAGCGCCCCTCCAGTGGGACTGCCTGTGAAAGCGGGCGCTCCGGGCTGAAGCGGCCGCAGTGAGGGAAGGAATGGCCACCTGAGGTAAGTCATGTAGATGTCAGTAAAGTATTGGGAATGTTTTTGGTTTTTTGTTTTCAGATGTTTTTTCCCCCACAGAAGCCTCTCTTGGGGCTGTTTAACGCTGGATTTTCCATTGTTCAGCGGGCCGAACCACCCCACACTCAGGGCCCAGCCGGTGAATTGTGCGGCTGGAGACGCAAACTATTTCCCGGCGCAAAATTTACCGCCCCGCCTGGATTAACGCCGCAACAGAGACGCGATCGAATTTCCACCCCACCCCCGATATACGGGAAAAATAACATCCCTCACTTGGTATTGATACCTTCTCACGCCTGCTGTCAAAACCTCCTGCTGACAAAACAGTGACATTCCCCATTAGAAACTGTAGATGTGTGTGTGAACCATGATAAACTTATCAAAATGTTTCTGAGAATTCTGTAGTGTTAGAATGAGGATCAGCCAGACTTCAGTGAGACTACAGTGGGATGAGGGCAGAGTTGGCGAAAGTAGACTGGAAACACAGACTAAATGGTGGCACAATTGAGGAACAGTGGAGGACTTTTAAGGAGCTCTTTCATAGTGCTCAATAAAAATATATTCCAGTGAAAAAAAAGGCTGGTAAGAGAAGGGATAACCAGCCGTGGATAACCAAAGAAATAAAGGAGAGTATCAAATTAAAAACCAATACGTATAAGGTGGCCAAGGTTAGTGGGAAACTAGAAGATTGGGAACATTTTAAACAGCAGCAAAGAATGACTAAGAAAGCAATAAAGAAAGGAAAGATAGATTGCGCAAAACATAAAAACAGATAGTAAAAGCTTTTACCAATATATAAAACGGAAAAGAGTGACTAAAGTAAATGTTGGTCCCTTAGAAGATGAGAAGGGGGATTTAATAATGGGAAATATGGAAATGGCTGAGACCTTAAACAATTATTTTGCTTTGGTCTTCACAGTGGAAGGCACAAAAACCATGCCAAAAATTGCTGGTCACAGGAATGTGGGAAGGGAGGACCTTGAGACAATCATTATCACTTGGGGGGTAGTGCTGGACAGGCTAATGGGACTCAAGGTAGATAAGTCCCCTGGTCCTGATGAAATGTATCCCAGGGTATTAAAAGAGATGGCGGAAGTTATAGCAGATGCATTCTTTATAATCTACCAAAACTCTCTGGACTCTGGGGAGGTACCAGCGGATTGGAAAGCAGCTAATGTAACGCCTCTGTTTAAAAAAGGGGGCAGACAAAAGGCAGGTAACTATAGGCCGGTTAGTTTAACATCTGTAGTGGGGAAAATGCTTGAAACTATCATTAAGGAAGAAATAGCGGGACATCGAGATAGGAATAGTGCAATCAAGCAGACGCAACATGGATTCATGAAGGGGAAATCATGTTTAACTAATTTACTGGAATTCTTTGAGGATATAACGAGCATGGTGGATAGAGGTGTACCGATGGATGTGGTGTATTTAGATTTTCAAAAGGCATTCGATAAGGTGCCACACAAAAGGTTACTGCAGAAGATAAAGGTATGCGGAGTCAGAGGAAATGTATTAGCATGGATCGAGAATTGGCTGGCTAACAGAAAGCAGAGAGTCGGGATAAATGGGTCCTTTTCGGGTTGGAAATCGGTGGTTAGTGGTGTGCCACAGGGATCGGTGCTGGGACCACAACTGTTTATAATATACATAGGTGACCTGGAAGAGGGGACAGAGTGTAGTGTAACAAAATTTGCAGATGACACAAAGATTAGTGGGAAAGCGGGTTGTGTAGAGGCTGCAAAGAGATTTAGATAGGTTAAGCGAATGGGCTAAGGTTTGGCAGATGGAATACAATGTTGGAAAATGTGAGGTCATCCACCTTGGGAAAAACAAACAGTAAAAGGGAATATTATTTGAATGGGGAGAAATTACAACATGCTGCAGTGCAGAGGGACCTGGGGATCCTTGTGCATGAATCACAAAAAGTTAGTTTGCAGGTGCAGCAGGTCATCAGGAAGGCGAATGGAATGTTGGCCTTCATTGCGAGAGGGATGGAGTACAAAAGCAGGGAGGTCCTGCTGCAACTGTATAGGGTATTGGTGAGGCCGCACCTGGAGTACTGCGTGCAGTTTTGGTCACCTTACTTAAGGAAGGAGAAACTAGCTTTGGAGGGGGTACAGAGACGATTCACTCGGCTGATTCCGGAGATGAGGGGATTACCTTATGATGATAGATTGAGTAGACTGGGTCTTTACTCGTTGGAGTTCAGAAGGATGAGGGGTGGTCTTATAGAAACATTTAAAATAATGAAAGGGATAGACAAGATAGAGGCAGAGAGATTGTTTCCACTGGTCGGGGAGACTAGAACTAGGGGGCACAGCCTCAAAATACGGGGGAGCCAATTTAAAACCGAGTTGAGAAGGAATTTCTTCTCCCAGAGGGTTGTGAATCTGTGGAATTCTCTGCCCAAGGAAGCAGTTGAGGCTAGCTCATTGAATGTATTCAAGTCACAGATTGATAGATTTTTAACCAATAAGGGAATTAAGGGTTATGGGGAGCGGGCGGGTAAGTGGAGCTGAGTCCACGGCCCCAGATTAGCCATGATATTGTTGAATGGCGAAGCAGGCTCAAGGGGCTAGATGGCCTACTCCTGTTCCTAATTCTTATGTTCTTATGTTCTTTGCTCACCGTGGTGTATCTCAGAGTAGGGCTAAGCATACAATTCTCCTGAGCTTTACTCAGCCTGCACTGTCTATTGTGTCTGCAGTGCTAATCGATTGATCAGGTGTCATGTATCAGGTCATACTGACTCTCTTCAATGATGGACAGACAACAGGAAAGATGTGATTGCACTACAGAGGGTACAGGTGAGATTTATGAAGTTGTTGCCAGGACTAGAGAATTTTGGCGATGAGGAAAGATTTGAGCTGTTGGGTATGTTTCTTTGGAACAGAGGAGGCTGAGGGGAGACCTTACTGAGGTGTATAAAATTATGAGGGGCCTGGATAGAGTGGATAGGAAGCAACACTTTCCCTCAGCAGAAAGATCAACAACCAGAGGGCATAGATTTAAACATAAGAACATAAGAAATAGGAACAGGAGTAGGTCATATGGCCCCTCGAGCCTACTCAGCCGTTCAATAAGATCATGGCTGATCTGATCATGGACTCAGCTCCACTTTCCCGCCCGCTCCCCATAACCCCTTATCGTTTAAGAAACTGTCTATTTCTGTCTTAAATTTATTCAATGTCCCAGCTTCCAAAGCTCTCTGAGGCAGTAAATTCCACAGATTCACAACCCTCTGAGAGAAGAAATTTCTCCTCATCTCTGTTTTAAATGAGCGGCCCCTTATTCTAAGATCATGCCCTCTAGTTCTTGTCTCCCATCAGTGGAAACATCCTCTCTGCATCACCTTGTCAAGCCCCCTCATTATCTTATACGTTTCGATAAGATCACCTCTCATTCTTCTGAATTCCAATGAGTAGAGGCCCAACCTACGCAAACTTTCCTCATAAGTCAACCCCTCATCCCCGGAATCAACCTAGTGAACCTTCTTTGATCTGCCTCCAAAGCAAGTATATCCTTTCATAAATATGGAAATCAAAACTGCACGCAGTATTCCAGGTGTGGTCTCACTAATACCTTATAGCTTTAATTGATAGAAGGATTAGAGGGGAGATGAGGAGAAACTTTTTCACCCAGAGGGTGGTGGGGGTCTGGAACTCATTGTCTGAAAGAATGGTAGAGGCAGAAACCCTCACCACATTTAAAAAGTACTTGGATGTGCACCTGAAGCGCTGTACCTACAGGGCTACGGACCAAGAGATGGAAAGTGGGATTAGGCTGGATAGCTCTTTTTCTGCCGGCACAGACACGATGGGCCGAATGGTCACCTGCTGTACCGTAAATTTCTGTTATTCCATGAACTGGAATTAGTCGATGCTGTGAAATAAACTTTTTTAATATATCTGAAAATGCGGTTCTGTATACTATTTACACAGTAGCATCCTTCCCTCCTTCCATTCAGCGCCCCACACCCTACAAAATAGGGTTTATATTCTCAACACACAGTTGGTTGTTAGAAAGTTTACTGATTTTAACCTGTCCCTAATCCTTTGAAGCTGCCATGTATTCCACTGTTGCGGAGGAATATATGGTTCTTGCCAAGGGGTGGGAGGGGGAGTGGGTGTGTGGAGGGGGAGGAAGGTGGTGAATAAACCAATGTTAGTTACATGATTACGCAGCGCGAGTGCAAGTACCAAGAGGCACCAGCTGAATCATCTCCATTGTAGGCCAGAAGCATGTTCCCACTTCCACAACATAAGGGAAGCACAGATAAAAGGCCGTTGGGACCATGCGCAAACTTTGTGTAACATAGACTACCGTGGACTCAATCCTACCTATATAACTCATGAGGAGAATGCTCCGCATAAATATTCCTTGATGCCAAAAGATAATCAAGTAAAAATGTAGAATTAAATGTTTATCCTCAAATCTACACTGGTCTCCATAAATTTGAGGTCATCCAAAACTCTGCTGCCTGTGTCCTAACTCGCAACAAATCCTGTTCACCCATCACTCCTGTGCTCGCTGACCCACATTGGCTCCCGGTTAAGCAATGCCTCAATTTTAAAATTCTCATTGTTTCTTTCAAATCCCTCCATGGCCTCGCCCCTCCCTATCTCTGTAACCTCCTCCAACCCTGCAACACTCCGAGATATCTGCGCTCCTCCAATTCTGGCCTCTTGAGCATCCCCGGTCTTAATCACTCCTCCATTGTCGGCCGTGTCTTCAGCTGCCTGGGCCTTAAGCTCTGGAACTCCCTGCCCAAACTTCTCCGGCTCTTTACCGTTCTTCCTTTTGCAGTTGTACAGGGCCTTGGTGAGGCCACACCTTGAATATTGTGTACAGTTTTGATCTCCTAATCTGGGGAAGGACATTCTTGCTATTGAAGGAGTGCAGCGAAGGTTCACCAGACTGATTCCCGGGATGGCAGGACTGATATATGAAGAAAGACTGGATCGACTAGGCTTATAGTCACTGGAATTTAGAAGAATGAGAGGGGATCTCATAGAAACATATAAAATTCAGACGGGATTGGACAGGTTAGATGCAGGAAGAATGTTCCCGATGTTGGGGAAGTCCAGAACCAGGGGTCACAGTCTAAGGATAAGGGGTAAGTCATTTAGGACCGAGATGAGGAGAAACTTCTTCACTCAGAGAATTGTGAAACTGTGGAATTCTCTACCACAGAAAGTTGTTGAGGCCAGTTCGTTAGATATATTCAAAAGGGAGTTAGATGTGGCCCTTACAGCTAAAGGGATCAAGGGGTATGGAGAGAAGGCGGGAATGGGGTACTGAAGTTGCATGATCAGCCATGATCATATTGAATGGCGGTGCAGGCTCGAAGGGTCGAATGGCCTACCACTGCTCCTATTTTCTATGTTTCTATGTAAGATGCTCCTTAAAACTCACCTCTTTTACCAAGCTTTTGGTCACCTGCCCCAATAGCTCCTTATGTGGCTCGGTGTCAAACTTTTGTCTTAGAACACCCCTGTGAAGCCCCGTGGGATGTTTTACTATATTAAAGCGCTATATAAATGCCCATTGTTGCTGTTGTTGCCTCCAGTGTTGTTGAAGAGATACAGCACATGATTCTGTCTAATTTCTCCTTATGTGTCTTGGTGTCAAATTTGTTTGATAACGCTCCTGTGATGCGCCTTGGGACATTTTACTTCGATAAAGGCGCTATATAAATGTAAGGTGTTGTCAACCCTAGCCAGTTGCTTTCCACAGATGTGATTTCCCAGGTTACAGTAGCTCATGTATATTTGAATATATTTGAACTTCAATTCCATTACTTAACACATCTTATTCGGTTCTTGAACTGACACAGTATCAACAGTTGGTTTTGCTGGGAGTCTTATTCTATGTATCTACCACTCAGTGTCACCATCTGATATCTCTGTACGACGCAAACCTTCAAAACGCTACAGCAAGTGGCTCCTAGTCACTGTACTCAATGGGTTCTGCCATTCACTCGGCTAGTTCTCTAAATCTATTGTGTGTTAACTGTATGATTTGAGGCTGGATATTATGGTATCTCTTGTATATTTACTATATTTAGTAACTCAGATCCTGCATCGTTGCAAGAAATCAAATAGGGAATTCAGAAGAAACTTCTTTACCCAGAGAGTGGTGAGAATGTGGAACTCGCTGCCACAGGGAGTGGTTGAAGCGAATAGTATCGATGCATTTAAGGGGAGGCTAGACAAGCGTATGAGGGAGAAGGGAACAGAGGGTTACGCTGATAGATTTGGATGAGGAAAGACGAGAGGAGGCTCGAGTGGAGTATAAATGCCGGCATGGGCTGGTTGGCCTGTTTCTGTGCCATATATCCTATGTAATCCTGTGTTTTATAAGATAGATAGGGACGAGGAAGAGCATTTGGTCCATCCAGTAAAATAGGATCCAGTATTCTTCAGGAATTCTGACAGACTTCTGGTGGAACATCTCAGAAACTGACAGGGACCACATTACTGGATCTCAGTGACACTTGGGCGTGAATTTTAAACCCAAAAATAGGTGGGTTGGGGTTGGGTGAGATTAAAAATCTCAAACCTGACCAGAACTCACCTCCATCCCGCCCACTTCCGGATTTAAAAGAGGCGGGGCAGGGGGCAGGCAGCCAACCTCTCCCAGGAGGACGGTTGACCATTTAAATATTATAATGTGGCTGGCTGTCTTGAATTTAACCTGCTTACAGGTTTAACAGTGGCCGTCCGGGTTTCCCAGGCCTCGGGAAATCTGGCAGCTGAATGGAGGCGATGACAGCTTCTGGAATAAGAATATAAGAACTAGGAGCAGGAGTAGGCCATTTGGCCTCTCAAGCCTGCTCCGCCATTCAATAAGATCATGGCTGATCTGATCATGGACTCGGCTCCACTTCCCTGCCCACTCCCCATAATCCTTTGCTCCCTTATCGCTCAAAAATCTATTTCTGCCTTAAATATATTCAATGACCCAGCCTCCACAGCTCTCTGGGGCAGAGAATTCCACAGATTTACAACCCTGTGAGAGAAGAAATTCCTCCTCATCTCAGTTTTAAATGGGCGGCCCCTTATTCTAAGACTATATCCCCTAGTTTTAGTTTCCCCTATCAGTGGAAACATCCTCCCTGCATCCACCTTGTCGAGCCCCCTCATTATCTTATATGTTTCAATAAGATCACCTCTCATTCTTCTTAACTCCAACCTACTCAACCTATCTTCATAAGTCAATCCCCTCATCCCCGGAATCAACCTAGTGAACCTTCTCTGAACTGCCTCCAATGCAAGTATATCCTTCCTTAAGTATGGAGACCAAAACTGTACGCAATACTCCAGGTGTGGCCTCACCAATACCCTTATGGCACTTGTGGGCCAGGAGGAGCAGGAGTGCTTCCCCACCCCAAGACCCCCAAGCTTACGCACTTGTCCCCTCAGACCCACCCCATACAAAGACCGGGCATCGGACACCCCCCCCCCCCCACCCCCCTCCCCACTAGCAGCTGCAAGCTCCCTACCTGGTGCTCTGCAGTGCTCGCTGCCCGACTGGAAGCCAAGCCTGTCAATCAGGCTAACTTCCAGATGGGGATACTTGCAACAAAAGAAATACGCACACTCCACAGCATCCTGTCCAAAACCCCCGCTCCCCATTGACATCAATGAAGAGGGAAATTGGGCAGACTGTGCAACTAGCGTTCCCGATCCTGTGTGTAAAATGCTGGAGTACTATGTATAATATTTGGGCACCACACTTTAGGAAGAATGTCAAGGCCCTGGAGAGGGTGCGGAGGAGGTTCACCTCACACCATCATTACTTGCTACCCTTGCATTTAAAGTGGTTTGTAGCTACAGGAAGCGCTCTACTCGGAACTCCTACATGGCAAGCGAGCCCCAGGTGGGCGAGGAAACATTTCAAGGACACCCTCAAAGCCTCCCTGATAAAGTGCGACATCCCGACCGACACCTGGAAGTCCCTGGCCAAAGACCGCCCTAAGTGGAGGAAGAGCATCCGGGAGGGTTCTGAGCACCTCGTCGCTGAGAACATGCAGAAAACAAGCGCGGGCAGCGGAAAGAGCGTGCGGCAAACCAGACTCCCCACCCACCCTTTCCTTCAACCACTGTCTGTCCCACCTGTGACAGTGACTGTAATTCCCATATTGGACTGTTCAGTCACCTGAGAACTCACTTTTGGATTGGAAGCAAGTCTTCCTCGATTCTGAGGGACTGCCTATGATGATGATGATGATATCCTCTCTGTCCAGATCATCTCCCCCCAACTTCATTCTACTGTGTTTGCTGCACAGTTTATCATTGCACTTGCCCTGATCACCAGTGCTCTTTCTGCAGTGACCGAACATGTTACGCACCGAGTCAACTAATATCCCGTCATTTTTCAACCGCACTCTTGGCTATTTTAACAACATTCATGAAACGCTTACATTGCTCACTTTGTCTTCCTGTATATTGCACTTTACACCTGACCATATTAAATTTCACCTTCACTCTTCTCATATATATTTTACCCATCTCATTGTTAGGTCCCTGGCTGCATTCTCAGAATCAACTTTCATCGCCACCCTTATTTGATATTGTCTGGTGACTTGACCATCTCACATTCAGTTTCTGAATCCAAGTCATTAATCTACTTTTGAAACACTGTAGGTGTTCCAAGACAAATCCACTTTGGAATTCCCTCCCTAAACCTCTCGGCTTCTCTCTCATCAAGCACACAGCTTCGCACAGAACATGTACAATCAACATGAAAATGGACAGTGCCCAGCTTTTTTATGAGAAGTGAACATCCACAATTAAACCAGAATAGAGAGAAATACTTTCCTGAAGTTCCCCAGTGTCAACTGTGGCTCAGTGGGTAGCTCACTAGCCTTTGAGTCAGGAGGTTGTGGGTTCAAGACCCTCTTCAGACACTTGGGCACTAAAATCTAGGCTGGCACTGCAGTACCATCTTTCGGATGAGACGTTAAACTGAGGCCCTGTCTGCCCTCTCAAGTGGACGTAAGATATCTCATGGCACTATTTCAAAGAAGGGCTGGGGGAGTTATCCACCCCCCCCCGCCCCCACCCCCACCGCCTCAATCTACATCAAAAACAGATTATCTGGTCATGATCACATTGCTGTTTGTGGGAGCTTGCTGTGAGTAAATTGGCTGCCGCGTTTCCTATGTTACAATAGTGACTACCCTCCAAAAGTACCTCATTGGCACTTTGAGACGTCCGGTGGTCGTGAAAGGTGTTATATAAATTCAAGTTCTTTCTTTCTCAGAAGGATCCAGGTTCAATCCCTGATCTGTGTTGAGTTCCACCAACTTGGCCATACAGCTGCAGGGATGTTACAGATGCCATCAGCATTTCTGGACGAAAGGTAGAATTCAGCCGAGGTTTTCTGTTCATGATTGCTGCCCTTCAATCCCTACAGACGCATGTGTATGTGTGTATGTTTGTGTGGGCGGGTGTCTGGTGAAGACAGGATGAAATACATTTGCGATGATGCATGACAGATGCAGTATAATGTGGATAAATGTGAGGTTATCCAGTTTGGTGGAAAAAACAGGAAGGCAGATTATTATCTGAATGGTGACAGATTAGTAAAAGGGGAGGTGCAACGTGACCTGGGTGTCATGATACATCAGTCATTGAAAGTAGGCATGCAGGTACAGCAGACAGTAAAGAAAGCAAATGGCATGTTGGCCTTCATAGCGAGAGGATTTGAGTATAGGAGCAGGGAAGTCTTACTGCAATTGTACAGGGCCTTGGTGAGACCACACCTTGAGTATTGTGTGCAGGTTTGGTCTCCTAATCTGAGGAAGGATATTCTTGCTTTTGAGGGAGTGCAGCGAAGGTTCATCAGACTGATTACCGGGAATGGCATCCCTGACATATGAAGAAAGACTGGATCGACTAGGCTAATATTCACTGGAATTTAGAAGAATGAGAGAGGATCTCATAGATGCATATAAAATTCTAACAGGATTGGATAGGTTAGATGCAGGAAGAATGTTCCCAATATTGGGGAAGTCCAGAACCAGGGGTCACAGTCTAAGGATAAAGGGTAAGCCATTTAGGACCGAGATGAGGAGAAACTTTTTCACCCAGAGAATTGTGAACCTGTGGAATTCTCTACCACAGAAAGTTGTTGAGTCCAGTTCATTGGACATATTGAAAAGGGAGTTAGATGTGGCCCTTACGGCTAAAGGGATCAGGGGTCTGGAGAGAAGGCAGGAATGGGGTACTGAAGTTGCATAATCAGCCATGATCATATTGAATGGTGGTGCAGGCTCGAAGGGCCGAATGGCCTACTCCTGCACCTATTTTCTATGTTTCTATGAACCCCAAACTCTGAATAACCCGCTCACACTCATGTGAAGAACAGCTGCTATGGTGAGGTACTGGTAGACAACCTTCACCTCTCATGATTCTGTGCCATCAGAAGAGGAGAGAAGAAAAAAGAAAATCCATTTGACCTATTGCACCTGATCTTAAGGGACCATTTAAATTTCTCCGCATTTTGCAGAGAGACTTAGCAATTTCTTCCCCATAAAGTGAGAATTTGAAAGCTTAGTTACCAAGGTTTAAACTCCTCAGTCAGCAATGGGCACCAACAAATATAAGACTTTAAAATCAGGACTGACAATGGAAATAATTTTCTCAACATTTAAAAGTTCAACTGCACATCAGATTACACTCAGTTCTCCCAGCCCTCACTTCTTCCCCAGGTCCTGCTTGTACACATTCAGTAAACGGGACATCTCTAAGTGGTCACCAAGTGCACTTCAGTGTACATGAAATGATTTACAGTTAACTTATAATAAAATTACATTTTATGTACGTTCTTAATTATAAGCATAAGTATACCCCTTCGCGATAACATCCGAAAACATGGAGTTAGTTTCCACATGCAGGGTGACCAAGGCAGGGAACTCAACATCCAGAGGTATTCAACATTTAGGAAGGATAGACAGAGAGGAAACTGAGGCGGGGTGGCGTTGCTGGTTAAAGAGGAAATTAATGCAACAGTAAGGAGGGACATTAGCTTGGATGATGTGGAATCTATATGGGTGGAGCTGCGGAATACCAAAGGGCAGAAAACGCTAGTGTGAGTTGTGTACAGACCACCAAATAGTAGTAGTGAGGTTGGGGACAGCATCAAAGGGATGTGTGCAATAAAGGTACAGCAGTTATCATGGGCGACTTTAATCCACATATTGATTGGGCGAACCAAACTGGTAGTAATGCAGTGGAGGAGGATTTCCTGGAGTGTATTAGAGATGGTTTTCGAGACCAATATGTCGAGGAACCAACTAGAGAGCTGGCCATCCTAGACTGGGTGATGTGTAATGAGAAGGGACTAATTAGAAATCTATTTGTGTCTTCACGAAGAAAGACACAAATAACCTTCCAGATGTACTAGGGGACAGTGGGTCCAGTGAGAAGAAGGAACTGAAGGATATCCTTATTAGACGGGAAATTATGTTAGGGAAATTGATGGGATTGAAGGCCGATAAATCCCCGGGGCCGGATAATCTGCATCCCAGAGTACTTAAGGAAGTGGCCCTAGAAATAGTGGATGCATTGATGATCATTTTCCAACAGTCTATCGACTCTGGATCAGTTCCTATGGACTGGAGGGTAGCCAATGTAACACCACTTAAAAAGGGAGGGAGAGAGAAAACGGGTAATTATAGACCAGTTAGCCTGACATCAGTAGTGGGGAAAATGTTGGAATCAATCATTAAGGATGAAATAGCAATGCATTTGGAAAGCAGTGACAGGATCGGTCCAAGTCAGCATGGATTTATGAAAGGGAAATCATGCTTGACGAATCTTCTAGAATTTTTTGAGGATGTAACGAATAAAGTGGACAAGGGAGAACCAGTGGATGTGGTGTATTTGGACTTTCAAAAGGCTTTTGACAAGGTCCCGCACAAGAGATTGGTGTGCAAAATCAAAGCACATGGTATTGGAGGAAATGTACTGACATGGACAGACAGCTGGTTGGCAGACAGGAAGCAGAGAGTCGGAATAAACAGGTGCTTTTCAGAATAGCAGGCAGTGACTAGTGGAGTGCCGCAGGGCTCAGTGCTGGAACCCTAGCTCTTTACAATATACATTAACGATTTAGATGAAAGAATTTAATGAAATATCTCCAAGTTTGCAGATGACACTAAACTGGGTGGCAGTGTGAGCTGTGAGGAGGACGCTAAGAGGCTGCAGGGTGACTTGGACAGGTTAGGTGAGTGGGCAAATGCATGGCAGATGCAGTATAATGTGGATAAATGTGAGGTTATCCATTTTGGGGGCAAAAACACGAAGGCAGAATATTATCTGAATGGCGGCAGATTAGGCAACGAGACCTGGGTGTCATGGTTCATCAGTCATTGAAAGTTGGCATGAAGGTACAGCAGGCGGTGAAGAAGGCAAATGGCATGTTGGCCTTCATAGCTAGGGGATTTGAGTGCAGGAGCAGGGAGGTCTTACTGAAGTTGTACAGGGCCTTGGTGAGGCCTCACCTGGAATATTGTGTTCAGTTTTGGTCTCCCAATCTGAGGAAGGACGTTCTTGCTATTGAGGGAGTGCAGCGAAGATTCACCAGACTGATTCCAGGGATGGCTGGACTGACTTTTGAAGAGAGACTGGATCAACTGTGCCTTTATACATTGGAGTTTAGAAGGAAGAGAGGTGATCTCATAGAAACGTATAAGATTTTGACAGGACTGGGCAGGTTAGATGCGGGAAGAATATTCCCGATGATGGGGAAGTCCAGAACCAGGGGACATAGTCTTAGGATAAGGGGTAGGCCATTTAGGACTGAGATGAGGAGAAACTTCTTCACTCAGAGAGTTGTTAACCTATGGAATTCCCTGCCGCAGAGAGTTGTTGATGCCAGTTCATTGGATATATTCAAGAGAGAGTTAGATATGGCCCTTACGGCTAAAGAAATAAAGGGATATGGAGAGAAAGCAGGAAAGGGGTATTGAGGGAATGATCAGCCATGATCTTATTGAATGGCGGTGCAGGCTCGAAGGGCTGAATGGCCTTCTCCTGCACCTAGTTTCTATGTTTCTATGTACGCTGACGACACCCAGCTCTACCTCACCACCACTTCTCTTGACCCCTCCACGGTCTCTAAATTGTCAGATTGCTTGTCCGACATCCAGTACTGGATGAGCAGAAATTTTCGCCAATTAAATATTGGGAAGCCCGAAGCCATTGTCTTTGGTCCCCGCCACAAACTGCGTTCAAACAGTCTTAGAATAAGGGGTCGCCCATTGAAAACTGAGATGAGGAGAAATTTATTCTCTTCGAAGGTTGTAAATCTGTGGAATTCTCTGCCCCAGAGAGCTGTGCAGGCTGGGTCATTGAATATATTTAAGGCGGAGATAGACAGATTTTTGAGCGATAAGGGAGTAAAGGGTTAAGGGGAGCGGGAGTGGAGCTGAGTCTACGATCAGGTCAGCCATGATCTTATTAAATGGCGGAGCAGGCTCGAGGGACGAAATGGCCTACTCCTGCTCCTATTTCTTATGTTCTTATGTTCCCTAACCACTGACTCCATCCCTCTCCCTAGCATCTATTTGAGGCTGAACCAGACTGTTCGCAACCTAGGAGTCGTATTTGACCCTGAAATGAGCTTTTGACCACATATCCGCGGCATAACTAAAACCACCTATTTCCACCTCCGTAACATCGCCCGCCTCCGCCCCTGCCTCAGCTCAACCGCTGCTGAAACCCTCATCCATGCCTTTGTTACCTCTAGACTTGACTACTACAATGCACTCTGGCTGGCCTCCCACATTCTACTCTTCGTAAACTTAAGGTGATCCAAAACTTGGCAGCCTGTGTCCTAACTCGTACCAAGTCCCGCTCTCCTATCACCCACTGTGCTCGCTGACCTACATTGGCTCCTGGTTAAGCAACGCCTCGATTTAAAAATTCTCATCCTGGTTTACAAATCCCTCCATGGCCCTCGCCCCCTCCCTATCTCTGTAATCTCCTCCAGCCCCACAACCCCCCGAGATGTCTGCGCTCTTCTAATTCTGCCCTCTTGAGCATGCCTGATTATAATCGCTCAACCATCGGTGGCCGTGCCTTCAACTGCCAGAGCCCTAAGCTCTGGAACTCCCTCCCTAAACCTCTCCGCCTCTCTTTCCTCCTTTAAGATGCTCCTTAAAACCTACCTCTTTGACCCAGCTTTTGGTCATCTGCCGTAATTTCTTCTTATGTGGCTTGGTGTCAAATTTATTTGTTTTGGCTTATGACACTCCTGTGAAGCGCCTTGGGTCATTTTACTACGTAAAAGGCGCTATATAAATACAAGTTGCTGTTTTTGTTAATTATGTACTCTATTATTATCTGGCTATGATCACATAACTTTATGCACCTAAATACAGTATAATGAAAATAAGATTTCTAAAGTAAATAAACTTGTAATTGTAATTATAGTATTAGTTTCAGTGTGAGTTAGCATCAATTTACAGACAAAATAAGATTGAAACATTGGCTTCTGGTCCAGCAAAGCTCATATTTAAAAATTCTCATCCTTGTGTTCAAATCCCTCCATGGCCTCGCCCCTCCCTATCTCTCATATCTCCTCCAGTCCTCCGAGACTTCTTTCCTCCAATTCTGGCCTCTTGTGCATCCCTGACTTCCTTCAATCCACCTTTGGTGGCTGTACCTTCAGCTGACACAGCCCTAAGCTCTGGAATTCCTTCCCTAAACCTCTCCGCCTCTACACCTCTCCTTCTTTAAGATGCTCCTTCAATCCCACCTCTTCCTGTTCTAATTTCTCCTTAAGTGGCTCGGTGTCAGACGTTGTCTGATAACGCTCCTGTGAGAGCTTTGGGAGGCTTTACTACATTAAAGGATCTATATAAAAGTAAGTTGTTGCTGTGTATGACAAATAATGTGGCAACCGTGTACATAAGCAGTCTTTGAAATAGTTTGGGCTGCGGTTATCGCTTTTGACATCGATTAAATACACCATTTTTAATGGTTTGAATAGCGATTACTGGGTATGTTGTATTAAGTTTCCCACATCACAGCAGTGACTACACTCCAACAGTACTTCATTGGCTATATAGTGCTTTGAGACGTCCGGTCATGAAAGGCGCTGTAGCGATCCAAGTCTTTCTTGAGTGATCATGGGGTGTACTGTGCATATTTACACTGTATTCAGCAGTTCTGACTTTATTCAATGTCATCATTATGTCCATCAGCATCGAGGGAGACTTGCTTCTACTCTTAAAATGAGTCCTTAGGTGGCTGAACAGTCCAATACAGGAACCAGAGTCCCTGTCACAGGTGGGACAGACAGTGGTTGAGGGAAAGGGAGGGTGGGGAGTCTGGTTTGCCGCACGCTCCTTCCGCTGCCTGCGCTCGGTTTCTGCGTGCTCTCGGCGACGAGACTCGAGGTGCCCAGCGCCCTCCCGGATGCGCTTCCTCCACTGAGGGCGATATTCAATGTAGTGAGTTGTTGATACTGTGTTCGCTGGGTGTACCTCTGCTCATGTTACTCAGGCTGGCCATGAGAGACTTCATCCTGTCCGCATAGTAGTCACGAAGGTTGAGCAGAGGCAGTTCAGCCAGCCCCTCGTCAAACTCGCAGTTCCTCATGGCGTCCTCCAGGTTCTTCTGCCGCCGGTAAAAGTGCGAGAATTTGTTGAAGATGAGGGTGATGGGCAGCACGACCACCAGGATGCCGGCCAGGATGCAGGCGGAGGCCGTCAGCTTGCCTCCGATGCTGATGGGCACCACGTCTCCGTAGCCCACCGTGGTCATGCTGACGGTGGCCCACCACCAGCAGGAGGGGATGGTGGCCAGGCCGGAGTTGTCTTCTTTCTCGATGGTGTAGGCCACCGCCGCGAAGACGGACACCCCGACAGAGAGGTAGAGGAAGAGCAGCCCCACCTCCCGGTAGCTGTGCTTCAAGGTGGCGCCCAGCGACCTCAGGCCCATCGAGTGGCGGGCCAGCTTGAGGACGCGGAAGATCCTCATGAGCCGCAGGACTTGCACTGCCCGGCCGAGGTTGCCCAAGGCGGGGCTGCGGCCAACAGCCAGCAGGGTCATGTAGAAAGGCAGAATGGACATCAGGTCGATGAGGTTCAGAGGATGGGTGAAGAAGCGCCGCAGGCTGGGAGACACGCACAACCTGGCCAGCAGCTCCAAGGTAAACCAGGCGATGCAGAAGTGTTCGACCGTGTCAAAGCGCGGGTCGTCCCTGGTGTTCCCCCGGCCATCCACCAACTGGAATTCGGCCATGCTGTGCAAGCACATGGTGGCGATGGATCCTAAAACCATGGCGATGGACAGGGCGCTGTAAAGCCGGCTGGTGAGGTTGTAACCCGGGTTTTCCGACATCAGCCACAGCTGCCTCCGGCACTTGCCCAGGAGCTGACCGTCGTACTTTGAGGCGTCCTTGTAGAAGGTCAAGACCTCGTCGAAGGACGAGGAGGTGCTGCCTTGGTCGCTGGCCGCCTCCTCGCAGTCGTCCTGATCGGCCCGGGCCTGGTAACCGGGGCTGAAGCCGGACAGCTCGACCAAGGAATGGCTGATGCCCCAGTACTCGATCTCCTGGCTGAAGGAGCAGATGCACTGCTTGTTGTCGGCGGTGTGGAGCTTGCCGGTGCGGTAGAAGTGGAGGACGTGCGGGAAGAGGGCGGGGTTGCGGTCGAAGTAAAACTCCTGCTCGCCATCATCGTAGTCGTCGCAGAGCTGGAGGATGGATTCGGGGGAGCGGCATCTCAGCAGCCGGCCCAGCCGGGTGTCCGGGAACCGTAGAAGTGTCCGGCACCTCAGCCTCCTCTTCAAGCCCCCGACGTTGACGCTGATCTCGCTGTCCTCCATCACCTCCTCCTCCTCCTCCTCCTCCTCCACACCCGTCCCAGCCTCTGCAACCGGGCCGGGCATCCTGGGCAGGGGGGGTGGTGGCATGGGGCTGAGCGAGAGAGGCGGCCGCATCCCTGCAATAGAGCGAGAATGAAGTCAGATATAATGTGAGTCAGTGGGACACCTCACACCGGGGCGGGGGGGGAGGGGACAGTATAGTCTAGGGGGGGGGGGGAATAGTATAGCCTGGGGGGGAGGGGACAGTATAGCCCGGGGGGGTGGGGGGGGAACAGTATAGCACGGGGGGGGGGGAACGGGACAGTATAGCACGGGGGGGGGGGGGGGGGACGACAGTATAGCTCGGGGGGGGGAACAGTATAGCCCAGGGGGGGGGACGGGGACGGGGACAGTATAGTCTGGGGGGGGGGGAACAGTATAGCCTGGGGGGGAGGGGACAGTATAGTCCGGGGGGGGAGGGGACAGTATAGTCCGGGGGGGGAGGGGACAGTATAGCCTGGGGGGGAGGGGACAGTATAGTCCGGGGGGGGGGGAGGGGACAGTATAGTCCGGGGGGGGGGGGGGGAACACAGTATAGTCCGGGGGGGAGGGGACAGTATAGTCCGGGGGGGGAGGGGACAGTATAGCCTGGGGGGGAGGGGACAGTATAGTCCGGGGGGGGGGGAGGGGACAGTATAGCCTGGGGGGGAGGGGACAGTATAGTCCGGGAGGGGGGAACAGTATAGCCTGGGGGGTGGGGGAGACAGTATAGCCCGGGGGGGGGGGGGGAACAGTATAGCCTGGGGGGGAGGGGACAGTATAGTCCGGGGGGGGGAGACAGTATAGCCCGGGGGCGGGGGGGGGGGGGAACAGTATAGCCTGGGGGGGAGGGGACAGTATAGTCCGGGGAGGGAGGGGACAGTATAGTCCGGGGGGGGGGGGGGACAGTATAGTCCGGAGGCGGGGGGGGGGGGGGAACAGTATAGCCTGGGGGGGAGGGGACAGTATAGTCCGGGGGGGGGGGGGACAGTATAGCCTGGGGGGGGGGGGGGACAGTATAGCCCGGGGCGGGGGGGGGGAACAGTATAGCCTGGGGGGGAGGGGACAGTATAGTCCGGGGGGGGCAGGGGACAGTATAGTCCGGAGGCGGGGGGGGGGGGGGGTGAACAGTATAGCCTGGGGGGGAGGGGACAGTATAGTCCGGGGGGGGAGGGGACAGTATAGCCCAGGGGCACTCTTCCATTCTCTGTCACTCTCTGTCATGCTCTCTCTCCCATTCCCTTCTCTCTCTCTCTCTCTCTCTCTCTCTCTATCACACACACTCTGTCTCTTGCTCATACTCTGTACCTCTCACTCTCTGTCTTTCATTCTCTCGCTCTCATTGTTTCTCTCATTCTCTCTCTCTCACACTCTCATTTTCTGTCCCTCTTTGTCTCTCTCTCATTCTCTGTCACTCATTCTCTCTCTCAATCACATTCTCCCTCTCATGGCCTGTCTCTCTCTCATTGTCTCGATCCCATTCTCTTAATTCTCTCTCTTATTCACTCATTTTCTCACTCATTCTCTCATTCTCTCTCATTCTCTCTCATTCTTTATATCTCTCTCTCTCTCTCATTCTCTGTCTCTCTTTCTCTTTCTCTTATTCTCTGTCTCTCTCATTCTACCTCATTCTCTCATGCCCTTTCTTCCTCTCATTGTCTCTCTCCCATTCTCTCTCATCTCTCTCATTCACTCATTCTCTCTTATTTTCTCTCTCGTTCTCTTTCTCAGACTCTGTCTCTCTCATTCTCTGTCTCTCTCCATCTCTCATTCTCGCTCCCTCCCAGTCTCCCTCCTTCTTTATCTCGCTCATTTCCTCTCTCTCATTCTTTGTCTCTCATTCTCTCTCTCTCTCTCATTCTGTCCCTCTCATTCTCTTTCCCATTCTCTCACACTTTCTCTCCCATTCTCTGCCCCTCTCATTCTCTCTATTATTCTTTCATTCTCTCTCTCATTCTTTCTCTCATTCTCTCTCATATTCTGTGCCTCATTCTCTGCCTCTCATTTCTCACATTCTTTATCTCATTCTCTGTCCCTCTCATTGTCTCTCTCTCATTCCTTCTTTCATTCTTTCTCTCATTCTCGCTCCCTCTCATTCTGTTTCTCTCATTCACTCTCATTCTTTCTCTCATTCTGTCTGTCTCTCTCTCTCTCTCATTCTCTCTCCTTCATTCTGTCTCATTCTCTCTCTCAATCTTTATCTCAATCTCTCCTTCTCTGTCCCTCTCATTCTCTCTCTGATTCTCTTCTCTCTCTGTCTCTCTCCCATTCTCTGTCCCATCCTCTGTCCCTCTCATTCTCTGTCTCTCTCTCTCATTCTCACACTCATTCTTACACTCTCATTCTCTCTCTAATTCTCTGTTCAAGCTCTCTCTCTTTCATGCTCTGTCTCTTTCATTCTCTCTCTCATTCTCTCATTCTCATTCATTCACTCATTCTCTCTCATTCATTCTTTCATTCTCTGTCTCTCATTCTCTGTTGCTCATTCTCATTCTGACTCTGTCTCTCATTCTCTCTCTCATTCCCTCATTCTTTCTCTCTCATTCTTTCTCTCATTGTCTCTCATTCTCTCACTCTCTCTCTCTCATTCTCTGTCTCTCTCATTCTCATTCTCTCTCTCATTCTTGTTCTCATTCTCGCTCTCATGCTCACTCTCATTCTCGCTCTCTCTCTTTCATTCTCTCACACATTCTCTCTCCAATTCTCTGTCTCTCTCTCATTCTCTGTCTCTGTCATGCTCGAGTCTCATCGCCGAGAGCATGCAGAAATCAAGCGCAGGCAGCAGAAAGATTGTGCGGCAAACCAGTCCCACCCTCCCTTTCCCTCAATGACTATATGCCCCACCTGTGACAGGGACTGTTCAGCCACCTAAGGACTCATTTTAAGAGTGGAAGCAAGTCTTCCTCGATTCCGAGGAACTGCCTATGATTGATTGATGACTCTGTACCTCTCATTTTCTGTCTCTCGCATTCTCTCGCTCTAATTCTTTCTCTCATTCTCTCTCCCATTCTCTCTCTCATTCTCCCATTCTCTCTCTCATGCTCTCTCATTCACTCATGCTCTCTCATTCTCTCTCTCAGACTCTTATCTCTCATTCTGTCTCTCCCAGTCTCCCTTTCATTCTTTGTCTCTCTCATTCTCTCTCTCTCTAATTCTCTCTCTCAATCTCTCATTCTCTCTCTGATTCTCTCTCTCGCATTCTCTCTCTCTCTCTATCTCTCATTCTATCTCTCATTCTCTCTCTGATTCTCTCTCTCGCATTCTCTCTCTCTCTCTCTCTCTCACATTCTGTCTCTCTTTCTCATTTTCTCTCTCATACTCTGTCCCTCTCATTCACTCTCTCCCATTCTCTTTCTCTCCCATTCTCTGTCCCTCATTTTTTCTCTCATTCTCATTTTCTGTCTCTTCCTTTCTTTCATTCTCTGTCTCTCTCTCGTTCTAATTCTCACACTCATTCTTTTTCTCACTCTCTCTTATTCTTTCACTCTCATTCTTTCTCTCATACTCTCTCATTCTCTCTCACTCCTCTCATTCTCTGTCCTTCTCATTCTTTCTCTCTTAATCTTTCTCTCATTCTCTCTCTCTCATTGTCTCATTCTCTCTCTCTCATTGTCTCTGTCTCTCTTCATTCTCTCTCATTCTCTGTTTCTCTTGTTCTCTCTCTCGCATTCTCTGACTCATTCTCAGACTCTGTCAATGTCTTATTCTTTGTTTATCTCACTTTTCTCTTTTTCAGTTCTCTCTCTCTCTCTCTCTCTCTGTCCATGCTACTGATTATTTCTATAACTCTGTAATTCTCTTGAACACTTCGCCTCTTCCGGCCATTCTCTGCTCTGGCCCCATTCTCTCGCCCCATCCCTTCTCATTCTCTCTCTCTCTTTCTCTGTCTCATTCTCTCTCATAATCTGGCCCTCTCATTATCTCTCACTCATTCTGTGCCTCTGCCTCTCTCATTCTCTCTTATTTGTCTCTCTCTCTCTCATTCTCTGTCTCTCTCATTCTCTCTTGCTCTCTCTCCCCCTCATTCTCTGTCGCTCTCTCTCCCCCTCATTCTCTGTCTCTCTCATTCTCTCTCACTCTCTCTTCCCCTCATTCTCTGTCACTCTCTATTTTTCTCTCATTCTTGTTATTTTCTCTCTCATTCTCTCTCATTCTCTCTCCCCCTCATTCTCATTCTTTCTCTCTTTCTCGCTCTCTCATTCTCTCATCTCATTCCCCTCATTCTCTGTGTCTCTGTCTCTCTTTCTTTCTCTCTCATTCTCCAATTCTCTCTAATTTTCTCATTCATTCTCTCTCGCTCTCATTCTCTGTCTCATTCTCAGTCTCAGTCTGTCAATGTCTGACTCTCTGTCACCATCATTCTCTGTTTATCTCAGTTTGTTCAGTTCTCTTTCGCTCTCTCTCTGTCCATGTCACTGGTTATTTCTGTAACCCTGTAATTCTCTCGAACTCTTTGCCTCTGCCGGTCCTTCTCTGCCCCGGACTCTCGCCCAGTTCCCAGTTCAGTGACCAGCCTAATAACACCTTCTCCCGCACACACTCTCCCCGGTTCCCTGGAGCCGCGGCCACTTCCCCCTGGTGACCAGCCGATACACACAGAGTCACATCCTCTCTGAGACGGGGCTGGAGTGAGTCCACAGGGGAACCATGTCTGGGGAGGTAACTGAAGACCAACCAGCGAGGCACGTTCACCCAGAACACACTACACTCACTCATCCGGCGTGAACAAATGCACTCAGATCGCGAACATTATTAACAAAACAGGCAGAATTATTAAATATACTTACAGAGCCTCAAGCTGTCGGACAGGAATGCCACCCACCGCCGTGTTTCTATGTCTCTGGTCTCCTGCTTATTCCTCCCGCTTCTTTGAAACACTCTCTAAACCCAGTCGCTAAACACACTCAGGTACGGCCAGGCGGAAGGGCTGTGACATATAAGGCACTTTGGTTTCTTTTCTTGCCTTGAAATCTCATGTATTGGGTGATCGTGTGAATATCTGTATAAGTATGTGTGTACCTGTATTTTGGTATGTATGTGTATTTGTGTCTAGGTGTGTGTGTGTGTGTGTGTGTGTATTTATGTGTTTGTGTGTGTAGAATTTGTGTAGGTGTATTTGTGTGTGTATAATTTGCGTGTATTTGTAGGGCTGTGTGTATTTGTGTGTATATGTGTAGGGCTCTGTGTATTTGTGTGTAGGGTTGTGTGTATTTGTGTGTATATGTGTAGGGCTCTGTGTATTTGTGTATATGTGTGTAGGGCTGTGTGTATGTGTGTGTAGGGTTGTGTGTATTTGTGTGTATGTGTATAGGGTTATGTATAGGTGGGGATGTACCATTCACATTTCTCGAATTGTACGTCGATCAGGTATTTGGACCGTTAACTAAATCTGTCCTTTATATGTGTCGCATAAATCGAAGATTTGCTGCAGCAATTTACCTTCTGACCGACGGGGGACACGATCGACCTTTGCTGAGGCCTCAGAGCTGTTGTCGGTGATTGATGGCTCTGTGGGAATCAGTAACTTCACGGTTGACCAGCTTGACAGTGAACAATGCAGAAATATAGAAGAAAAGAGAGAGAATTCAATAAATGTAATTAAGCCAATATTTCATTTTTAATACCTGACAAGCTGAATAGAACACAGTTTTAATCTGGTAGGAGTTAAAGTAGTTGATCTAGTCCTTGTTACTGGATATGTTAGCATCATCATCATGTGAGTGTTAGTGTGAGGTCATCCACCTTGGGGAAAAAAACAGTAAAAGGGAATATTATTTGAATGGGGAGAAATTACAACATGCTGAGGTGCAGAGGGACCTGGGGGTCCTTGTGCATGAAACTCTTTTGAGTGAAACTTGCAGGTGCAGCAGGTAATCAGGAAGGGGAATGGAATGTTGGCCTTCATTGCGAGAGGGATGGAGTACAAAAGCAGGGAGGTCCTGCTACAACTGTACAGGGTATTGGTAAGGTCGCACCTGGAGTACTGCGTGCAGTTTTGGTCACCTTACTTAAGGAAGGATATGCTGGCTTTGGAGGGGGTACAGAGACGATTCACTCGGCTGATTCCGGAGATGAGGGGGTTGAGAAGGAATTTCTTCTCCTAAAGGGTTGTGAATCTGTGAAATTCTCTGCCCAAGGAAGCAGTTGAGGCTAGCTCATTGAATGTATTCAAATCACAGATAGATAGATTTTTAACCAATAAGGGAATTAAGGGTTACGGGGAGAGGGCGGGTAAGTGGAGCTGAGTCCACGGCCAGATCAGCCATGATCTTATAGAATGGCGGAGCAGGCTCGAGGGGCTAGATGGCCTTCTCCTGTTCCTAATTGTTATGTTCTTATGTTCTTATAGGCAGTCCCTCGAAATCGAGGAAGACTTGCTTCCTCTCTAAAAGTGAGTTTTCAGATGACTGTACAGTCCAATACAGGAATTACAGTCTCTGTCACAGGTGGGACAGACAGTGGTTGAAGGAAAGGATAGTTGGGGTGTCTGGTTTTCCGCACGCTCCTTCCGCTGCCTGCGCTTGCTTTCTGCATGCTCTCGGCGACGAGACTCGAGATGCTCAGCGCCCTCCCGGATGCACTTCCTCCACTTAGGGCGGTCTTTGGCCAGGGACTCCCAGGTGCCGGTGGGGATGTTGCACTTTATCAAGTCGGCTTTGAGGGTGTCCTTGAAACGTTTCCTCTGCCCACCTGGGGCTCGCTTGCCGTGTAGGAGTTCCGAGTAGGTTATATTACTGGACGAGTAATTCAGAGGCCTTGACTATTGATCCGGAGACGTGAGTTCAAATCCAACCACGGCAGCTGGGGAAATTAAATTCAGTGAATTAAATCTGGAATAAAAAGCTAGTAATAGTAGTGGTGACCATGAAACCACCGGGTGAGGGTTTCTGCCTCTACCACTGCAGTGAATCCTAGACCCCAGCACCCTGTGGGTGATAAAAGTACATTGGGATCTTGTACCAGGTTGGTGGGCAGGACAGTAAGTAAAGGTTTGTTTTGGAGCCACAAATCGTAACCTCTAACCTGTACAAATGGAACTGTGCAAAATATTAATAGTTCTGGTCACTGTGGTTGCAGGATATTTTAGTTCGTTATAGTCATAATTTCTGTTGTGTTCCAATAAAACCTCATCAATTTAATCCAATAGAGAATTCAGGAGAACCTTCTTTACCCAGAGAGTAGGGAGAATCTGGAAGTCGCTATCACAGGCAGTGGTTGAGGCCTATAGTTTGGATGCATTTAGATAATCACATGAGGGAGACAGAAATAGAAGGATATGGTGATGGGGTGAGATGGAGTAGGGTGGGAGGAGGCTCGTGTAGAGCACAAACACCAGCATTTTAAAAATTTGTTCCTGGGATGTGGGCGTTGCTGGAAAGGCCGGCATTTATTGCCCATCCCTAATTGCCTCGAGAAAGTGGTGGTGAGCCGCCGCTTTGAACCGCTGCAGTCCTTGTGGTGAAGGTGTTCCCACAGTGCTGTTAGGGAGGGAGTTCCAGGATTTTGACCCAGCGATGATAAAGGAACGGCCGATATATTTCCAAGTCAGGATGATGTGTGACTTGCAGGGGAACCTAGAGGTGATCATGCTCCCATGTGGCTGCTGCCCTTGTCCTTCTAAGTGGTTTGGGAGCTGGTGCTCAAGGAGCTGTGGCATAGACCAGTTGGGCCGAATGGCCTGTTTCTGTGCTGTAACATTCTATGCAATTATCTGTGATGGATGGATTCCATTAAGTGATTCCTGTGGGTATTAGTGCTTTTGAGATGGTTATTGAATGTGACTGCAAGTATGTCTAATTAGAAGAATCTTAACTGAATTTATATGCATGAAATTAAAAGTTCTTAAAAGTAAAATAAAGTTAGTTTTTTTTTTCTCAACATTCCCCTGTTCTCCCTTCCACCTATGCAGGCAGTGGTTCCAGCTGGAGTCCTTTGGATTCAGGGGCTACAGACTGTCTTCTACCTCCTTCCTCAAGAAGCCATTCTCCATGTGCGCTCTACATGGCAGTGTTGGCAGGTAGTGTAACTGTGGGCCCGTCAAAACTAAACCTGATTTTGCCCTTAATACATCATCATCATCATCTTCATAGGCAGTCCCTCGAAGCGAGGATGACTTGCTTCCACGCCAAAAAGAAATGAGCTCACAGGTGTTTCAGTGAAGGACCTGATATTCCAGGTCCCGAACTACATCTTGGAGGGTGGAAGATGCCTGTGCGTGGATTTTTTTAATGTGTGGTGGCTGTTGCACACCAGCCACCACACGGGCTTGACAGAGCTCGGCCTTTATCCAGTGGCAAGGGTTAACCAGGATGACGGGAGACCAGCTCTGCATGCTGGTCTCCAGTTTAATACATGCTGCAGTACCAGCAGGATGCCAGCGATCAGGAATGAGAACCCTCATTGGTCCTCTTACCGTAACACTTGTAGCACTCACCCTTGACACATGTGTTTATAAGATAGTGAAGGGAATAGATTGTGTTGCAGTTGCAGCCTTTGTTCCGAATAAATAGGTCAGGGGTCACAAATTGAAGTTATCCAAGGCCAGATCGAGGTGAGATGTCAGGAGGTGTTTCTTTTCCCGGAGAATAGTGTGCCTCTGGAACAAGCTGCCGTCTTGTGTGGTGAACGCTGATTCGCTGAATTCCTTCAAGAGCTGAGCTGGACCTGTTTCTGGCTGGGGCAGAGATCACCTCTTACAGAAGGTAGGCACTGCAGGGAATCCAGGGCCAGAGAGATCTCCTGGACTAGTTTCAATCGCCTAGATAGGTCGGAAAGGAATTTCCCAGATTTTTTACCCCCCCCCCTCAAATTGGCTAGTGTTTTAAAAAAATCTGTTTTTTGGCCTCTCCCAGGAGACCACATGGTGTGGGGTGGGGTGGAGCGTATATGTTGTGATACACAAGGTGTCGCGATTGTGTGTGACAGGCTCGCTGGACCAGAGGGCCTTTACCTGTCTGTCATTGTCCGTATGTTCGTGTGCCTCATTCACAACACGAGCTTAAATTCTAGGGTGGTCCAGGATTGGCCTGCAGTCCTAAGGAATTGAAGCTGAACTCTCTGGGCCACTGCTGTGAGAAATACCCAGGAGAAAAGTCACCGGGACATTCAAAAAAATTGTGTGCTTTTCATTTTCTTTGAACACTTTCATTTATTAGTTATGAAAATATTGCCACTCCTGCTGCACCTGCCCACACTCCCATCAGCGACCTGGGTTGTGGTGACCCAGTCACCCTCTCCGCTGCCGTCGCCCTCCTGCACCAGCTCGCGCTGTTCCCTGAAGTGGTATGCCGCCACACTGCTCCCAGGGCCGCTCGCCTTTCATGGCCCCGACCTGCCGCTGGTGTTCTCACGCAGGACGGGGCCTCCACGCTGCTCCCAGGAGCGGCAAGTGATCGGGGCCCAGAAGAGGCGAGGGCCCTGGGGCAGCACGGGCCCAGCCCACACACTGCGATGTGTGTGCGCACTAGGCCCGTGCAGCAGAGCTGGTCCTCTAGTCGTCCTGGACCAAGACCCTAGCTCTGTCAAGCCCCGTGTGGTGGCTGGTGTGCAACGGTCACCCCACGTTAAACAAATCCACGCACAGGCATCTTCCACCCTTCAGGATGTAGTTCGGGATCGGGAATATCAGATCCCTCATTGAAACACCTGTGAACTCATCCCTTTTGGTGTGGAAACAAGTCATCCTCGATACGAGGGACTGCCTAAGAAGAGAAAAAGATAAAAATATTGGAGATGGTTTAAAAAAGTGCTGTTTCACCAATAGTCACAATTAATCTGAGAGCCTGTACCTGCCTGTGGTTATCGACACTCCTGCCATTGGAAACAGTTGCTTCTTACTTATTCTATCAAAACCCTTCACCGGAACACCTCTAACAAATCTCCTCTTAACCTCCTCTGCTGTAAGGAGAACCCACTCTAAGTACATCTGGTGTGCGGAATCAGTAAAAGGCCCTTTTAGTAAGCACAAGTAACACTCTCAGTCTATATATAAATTCGATATAACACTCGTGATGATGTGGCTGATGAATAAAGATTAGCTCTATGGGAGAAAGCAAGCCTATAAAGAGTAGTTTTACAAACTTGTGCTTCCTAATAGAGTGTCTAACCCACTGGACCTGCATATAACAACAACAACTTGTATTTATATAGCGCCTTTAACATAGTAAAACGTCCCAGGGCGGCAGATGACCAAAAGGTAGGTTTTAAGGAGCGTCAAAAAGGAGGAAAGAGAGAGGGAGAGAGGTTTAGGGAGGGTGTTCCGAGCTTGGGGCCCCGGCAGCTGAAGGCACGGCCACCAATGGTTGAGCAGTTATAATTAAGGATGCTCAAGAGAGCAGAATTTGAGGAGTGCAGAGATCCCGGCAGAGGGGGTGGCGGGGGGGATGTGAGGCTGAAAGAGATTAGAGAAATAGGGTGAAGCCACAGAGGAATTTGTAAACAAGGGTGAGAATTTTGAAACTGAGGCAATGCTTAACCGGGAGCCAATGTAGGTCAGCGAGCACAGGGGTGATGGGTGAGCGGGACTTGGTGCGAGTTACGACATGGGCTGCCAAGGTTTGGATGACCTTGAGTTTACGTAGGGTAGAATGTTGGAGGCCAGCCAGTAGTGCGTTGGAGTAGTCAAGTCTAGAGGTAACAAAGGCATGGATGAAGGTTTCAGCAGCGGATGAGCTGAGGCAGGGGCAGAGACGGGCGATGTTACGGAGGTGGAAATAGGCGGTCTTAGTCATGCCACCGATATGTGGCTGGAAGCTAATTTCAGGGTCAAATAAGACGCCTAGGTTGCGAATAGTCTGGTTCAGCCTCAGATAGATGCTAGGGAGAGGGATGGAGTCGGTGGCTCGGGAATGCAGTTTGTGGCGGGGACCGAAGATAATGGTTTTGGTCTTCCCAATATTTAATTGGAGAAAATTTCTGCTCATCCAGCACTGGATATCGGACAAGTAGTCTGACAATTTAAAGACCAGTCTGGAATTTCAAGTGCACGCCCCATGATTTTTCATTCAGGATGACATACCCAAATTATCAATATACACTCTGGTGGGTGAGGTGCCTTATCGGGAGCGTGACTTTGTAAAATTACCTTATAGGGTAAATAACGGTGAATAGATGGGGTGAACTGGGCTCAAACTGATGTTATTCCTCCTACATGGACTTTCTTAATGTGTGAGTCTACAGACTGAGTACTGGTAGGCTATTCAACAATGGGAGGCCTCGTGCCTAACCCAAGTTTGTCTTTACCTGTTAACCGCGCACACAAGGTTTCCCGAGAGATCTCTTTTACATCGAGATTAAAAGGGGGAACCATGAGTGATGTTGTTTTTCCCTGTCTGGTCCTGGTTAATGGGCACTGCCCCTTCATGGCTGGGCTGAGCTAACTCCTCACAGGCTGGAAAACTATCCTTGGTCTTTTCAGTCTACACAACGAGCTTGACATATATTTTATTAACTAAGCCAACAGGGAGATCGTAACATTTTTTTAAAAAAGGACTTCAGCTTACTGCATTATCAAGGAAGGTGTCATCCTCATTGCCATTGTTAAAAAGGGATTGGTAAATCCCCTCCATTGCCTCGCCCCTCACTATCTGTAACCTCCTGCAGCCCCACAACCCTCCGAGATCTCTGCACTCCTCCAATTCTGACCTCTTGAGCATTCCCGATTTTCATCGCTCCACCATTGGTGACGGTGCCTTCAGCGGCCTGAGTCCTAAACTTCTCTGCCTCTCTATCTCTCTCTCTCTCTCTCTTCCTTTCAGACGTTCGTTAAAACCTACCTCTTTGACTAAGGTTTTGGTCACCTGCCCTAATATGTGGCTCAGTGTCAAATTATGTCTGAAAATGCTCCTGCGAAGCACCTTGGGATGTTTTATTACGTTAAAGGTGCTATATAAATGCAAGTTGTGGTTGATTCAGTTTGAGGCCATTTTCAAATGATCATAGACTGATCAGATTGGGCTCATTCAGATTCAGCCGTATCTCCAGTGGTTGCCACTGTTGCACAGTGGAACTAATTGAGGCGGGAAACCCCCTTTCAATGCAGAATACTAATTGAATAACTAGTAACTAATCACCAATTAGTTACTGCCACTACAATTTTCTCAGCCAAGTGAGAAGCCCAAGTGTCCAGCCTGTACAGTACAAGCGAATATGTGCTTGCAGTCAATAACAGTATTCTTTTTAGTGTCAGCCGTGGCTCAGTGGGTAGCACTCTCACCTCTGAGTCAGAAGGTTGTGGGTTCAAGTCCCACTCCAGGGACATGAGCACATAAATCTATTTCAAAAGCAGGAGAGAATATATTTAAGGCGGATTGAATATATTTAAGGCAGATTTTGAGCGATAAGAGAGTAAAGGGTTATGGGGAGTAGGCAGGGAAGTGGAGCTGAGTCCATGATCAGATTAGCTGTGATCTTACTGAATGGCGGAGCAGGCTCGAGGGGCCAAATGGCCTACTCCTGCTCCTATTTCTTATGTTCTTATGTATGTCCTGGGCCAATGTTTATCTCTCAATCTCACTAAAACAGATTAACTGGTCATGATCACATTGCTGTTTGTGGGAGCTTGTGTGCGCAAATTGTCTGCCGCGTTTCCTACATTACAACAGTGACTACACTCCAAAAGTACTTCATTGGTTGAAAGGCACTATATAAATGTAAGTCTTTCTCTCTCGCGGCTGCACAGTGCTCTGGAGCTCTCATGCAGCCAGCTCACTGGCTTTTAAATGGAAAAAACTGCGCATGTGCGGAATATTGAATGGGCTGCACAGCCCGTTAAAGGGGTCACACAGCCTGAAAAAAATTAGAGGGAACATTGATCAATCATACATTTGCTGTTGCAAATTAGTTAGAAGTTTACATATTGTCTTAACAGCAAATGTACCTTTTTAAGGATGGACATTTTTCACAGTTCTATTTCCCATATGCATTAAATCATCATCATAGGCGCTCCCTCGAACGAGGATAACTTGCTTCCACACCAAAAGGGATGAGTTCGCAGGTGTTTTAATGAAGGACCCGATATTCCAGTCATGAACTCCAGGGTAGAAGATGCCTGTGCGTGGATTTTTTTAACGTGTGGTGACTGTTGCACAAATGATCGGGGCGGAGGAGCGGCAAGAGATCGTGGCTGAGATTCGTCGAGTGATCGTGGCGGAGGTGCGGTGAATGTTTGATGCGGAGGTGCGGCGAGAGATCGTGGCAGAGGTGGGGTGAATGTTTATGGCGGAGGAGCGGCGAGAGATCGTGGCAGAGGCGCGGTGAATGTTTGGTGCGGAGGTGCGGCGAGAGATCGTGGCAGAGGTGGGGTGAATGTTTATGGCGGAGATTCGTCGAGTGATCGTGGCGGAGGTGCGGTGAATGTTTGGTGCGGAGGTGCGGCGAGAGATCGTGGCAGAGGTGGGGTGAATGTTTATGGCGGAGATTCGTCGAGTGATCGTGGCGGAGGTGCGGTGAATGTTTGGTGCGGAGGTGCGGCGAGAGATCGTGGCAGAGGTGCGGTGAATGTTTGGTGCGGAGGTGCGGCGAGAGATCGTGGCAGAGGTGGGGTGAATGTTTATGGCGGAGGAGCAGCGAGAGATTGTGGCAGAGGCGCGGTGAATGTTTGGTGCGGAGGTGCGGCGAGAGATCGTGGCAGAGGTGGGGTGAATGTTTGTGGCGGAGGAGCGGCGAGAGATTGTGGTGGAGTTGGGTGAATGAGGGTCCAGGGCCCAGAAGAGGCGAGGGCCCTGGGGCAGCACGGGCCAGCCCACACTGAGATATGTGTGCGCACTAGGTCCGTGCAGCAGAGCAGATTGCATTAAATAACAAGCAACTAAAGGCTGTTCCTATATTAATCGTGCACATCAGATCTCAGACCTCATCCTCAGTCAATGAAACACGTGTTAGAATTGTGTGTCGTAATTGTCAGTGCTTCTGAATAATGACAGAAATCAATGTGTTTCCTGTAAGTAGGATTATGTTCCGAAATTTGTAATGTAACGGCTCTGTGCTCTCCAAAGTCTCTGTTCGACACAAGTTGCCAACTCTGATAACTTCATATCTATATATATTGCATTCTAAATTGTGATATTGTTACCAAATGCAAATCTTACAATCAGCTGTGGCTCAGTGGGCAGCGCTCTCGCCTCTGAGTCAGAAGGTCGTGGGTTCAAAGTCCCACTCCGCAGACCTGAAAACAAAAAAAAAGTCTAGGCTGACACTCCCAGTGCAGTGCTGAGGGAGTGCTGCACTGTCTGAGGTGCTGCCTTTCGGATGAGACGTTAAACCGAGGCCTTGTCTGCTCTCCCGGGTGGACATAAAGATCCCATGGCACTATTTCGAAGAACAGGGGCGTTCTCCCCAGTGTCCCCGCCAATATTTATCCCTCAATCAACATCACAAAAACAGATGATCTGGTCATTATCACATTGCTGTTTGTGGGAGCTTGCTGTGCGCAAGTTGGCTGCCACGTTTCCCACATTACAACAGTGACTACACGCCAAAAAGTACTTCATTGGCTGTAAAGCTCTTTAGGATGTCTGGTGGTTGTGAAAGGCACTACATAAATGCAAGTCTTTCTTTTTACAATGAATTGAAAAAACACTCTTTCTATTTTGTCGATTTAATGGATGGTACTAAGTGCACACTGAACTGGCTAACAACCCATCTGTTTTGCTTTTCTTATAATAATTTTTAATGTTTATCCTCAACAGTGCTAGTTATTTGCAACTTCCACATGTTTAGAATAATTTTTTTTGATACAAAACTCATTTCGATGTAAATTTTGAGCTCGTATATTTCTACAATGTAATTTATAATGAATATCATCTTTAACCATAAAACAATCCATCAGATGATAGGCAAGATCATGTTGTCAAACATGAAGCAGTGCAGCAACATCTACCTAAAGCCCGGAGCAATTCATTATCCTTTTTCTATTTCCTTTGACTATAACCTTTTAGAAATTAAATTCATTTTGTTGATGGCCCAGAAATCCCGGCCTCCCGGGTGCGTACGGGGTGCGTACGGAGTGTGTACGGGTTGCGTACGAAGTGTGTACAGGTTGCGTACGGAGTGCGTACGGGTTGCGTACGGAGTGTGTACGAACCCGGGAAGGCATCGCAAAAGCCGATTTTCAGTGCACAATGCGCATGCACTGAAAACCGGCTTTTCCGATCTGTCAAGCTCCAGCTCGACAGATCCTCCACATCTCCCCATGCAGGACATTTGCAAGGGCAAGATTGCGGTATTTACCCATATCTTGCCCGGCGAATGTCCTGAAAACTATTGCGCCTGATAAAAGCAGGTGCATAGCCTACTGTTACAGGTGTGAGAGTTTTAAACACACAAAAACATAGTAAAATAACATTTTAAAAACATATTTTAAAGTTAATAACCCTGCCCACTAAGATAAGTCTATTTTAAACCATAATTTTAAAACTTTTTTAAAAATCGGAAAAATGTATATTTTTATAAGACATTTATTAACTTTAATTTAAATTAATCTTAAATATGTGGTGTATTATTTCTATTTTTTATTTGTGTTTTGAGTCTTTGGGGGGGGGGGGTGTTTTTCAATCATAGTCATGGGAACTCCTACTTTGAGAGTTCCCATTATTATGAATGAGCAAATACTGTACCTTGATTGGCTGCCCAGTGCCATGTGACTCCAGCTCCACGATACGAATGTCCCGACGTGCATGTGCTGCGATGCGCAGGGAGTGGAGGCCTCAGGACCAGGATCACTGGTGGGCGGAGCAGGAACAAGTAGGTGCTCATCATTTTCTGTCAAGCGCCCGCTGGGAAGCAGAGGACCGGGATTTCAGGGCCATTAGCCTTTTGATATATTTTGGTTATTTTATGAATATTCTTTATTGCGGCAAGGAACGCTGATGAATTCACTGGTGAAGCTGACTTGGAGCAGGTATTGCTCGAGAAATTCGGGTCGTTTTTTGACTTTTCTCCCGGGCCCGGCGCCACTAACGACTCCGCTAAATTCCGCGGCAGTTCAGCAGCGACGGTTAACCCGTAGTGTCCCGCTGCGCTGCGCTGCGCTGCCGATGACAGCGTCACCACCGTGCGCTGCGCCCCGGACACTATCGGGGTATCGCTCCCCACGAGGCTGCGCGGCGCGATGACAGCGACAGGGGGCGCGTACACCGGGCGGCCGTCCACTCGCGGGGGGCGCAAGTTAAAGGGGAGGTGTGGGCCATTACCAAACAAAAATTCAGCCGATTTTGGCGCTTTGAACGCGGGGTCCGTGCCACGATCGGTCAGCCCAGCATTCCGCTTGAGTGCCGGGCTGTTGGCACGGCAACCCCGCTTTCATCGCTGCGGAGTTTGTAGGCTGGGCCCTTCCCTTTAAAGAAGGGGAGAGCCCCTCCTTCGCGACCCAGTCTGTAGTGCTGCACCCCGCTACCGCCCCAGAAAGGAAGTGGAGTGTGTTATTTTGCGCTCCACTTCACCGAATTTAACGAGTGGGGCGGGACTTCCTGGCGCACAATGTCCCGCCCCCCCCTGATGCTCCCGACCCTAAACGGGACACAACAGAATTTTTCCCCGTTGTCTCGAGCAGCTTGGGGGAGCTGAATTAACATTCAATGCAGACAACAACGTTAGTGAAACAGTCAGGTCGATGACCAAATCTGTTGATATGGATTCAGCTCCCGAATGCTGCACCAGCCAGTCAATTTGTGAAAGGAGCTATTTAAATGCAGTTTCTTTATTTATCAAATCCAAAATGCTGGTTGCTACCTACTTGCATTCATATTTTCAGAGAATTATGGTTTTGAATCTGTTGGTCCACAACCCTTCAGTATTGAGCGCAAACTCCTCCTAAACGTATTAGCTCACAGTTTTCCACATTAAATTGCATCTGTCATCTGCCTGCCCATTCTACCAACCATTATATACCTTCCTGAAATCTTTGACTGTCCTCCTCTCTGTTTGACCATTCCTCGGTTGAGTGCACCACAGCCCCACAACCCTCCGAGATCTCTGCATTCCTCCAGCTCTGGCCTCTTGCGTATCTCCGATTTCCATCGCCCCTTCATTAGCGGCCGTGCCTTCAGCTGTTGAAGTCCTAAGCTCTGAAAGTCCCTCCCTAAACCACTCTATGGCTCTCATCTCCCTTAAGACGCTCCTTAAAACTCACCTCTTCCTGTATATCTCCTTATGTGGTTCGATGTCACATTTTGTCCGGTAACGCTCCTGGGATGCTTTACAATGTTAAAGGCGCTATATAAATGCAATCATTGTTTTCCTTCCTACTTTAGGCAATCAGGGCTCCTCTTAAACCATTTATTTATGCAAATTCAAATAAAACGTCAACGTCATTCCTTTCATTCCTCAGATAAAATTATCTAGTAACAAAGAGGTACGATAAGTTTTAAAAGTATTACTTCACAGGAAACCTTGTCTTTCCTTCTTTCTTTCTGGTCCTGTTTTAACCTCGTCTAGTTATCCTGCTGCATTTTAACGTACTCAGTTCTATCTGTGGGAAGATTTTATTTCCTCAGGGAGAATAATCTTATATATATAATTATTGGCCCAGATTTTGCAGAACAAATAACAAGTGTGTGAACGATGCTCAGTGGTGTTAATGCACAAATCGGCCCTTGAGAGGCGAGTCGCCACAGGTCGCTGGACAATTTGCACCGCTCCGCCGTGAGCTTCGCCAAATCGGCCTCTTGGCCTCAACCTCCCCATGTGTCTCATGAAGTTGCCGCATTTGCACCTTAATCGGCCATTAAACGGCCGCAGAAGGACACGTCCGGCAATTAACAGCGTAAGTATCCAATTAATGAGGTGATGATGGTTAATGCCTGCCAATCAACCTCTCTGGCCCAAGAAAGTGAACAATTAGAAGTGTGGGGTCTCATTCCTTCAGATTATGATTTTTTTATTTCACATTTATTTTACTTTCTGTCTCTTTTTTTTCTCTCTCTTAAAGCAATCTTTCTTTTCCTCTCTTTATTTCTCTTTCTGTATCTAATTTATCATAGAATAGAATCATAAAATTTTACAGCGCGGAAGGAGGCCATTTCGGCCCATCGTGTCTGCGCCGGCCGACCAAGAGCTATCCAGCCTAATCCCACTTTCCAGCTCTTGATCCGCAGCCCTGTTAGTTACGGCACAATAAGTGCACATACATGAAAACTATAATAAATGTCAGATTATACATGGGCTAGAATTTCCCCAAAGCCCGCCAGCGCCCGATTGCCGACCAAGAAACTGCTACGGTTGGGAAAATTATCGCCGGCGAAAACTTCCTGAAAAAAAATTAAAAATCTGCCCGGCGAAAAATATGGGCCTTGCACCCACAATCTGGGTGGGGAAGTGCAATTTCGGCTAGTGCCCAAAGAAAATGGGCGATAAATTTAAAAATCTATAAAAATTTACCCCGAGGTTGCGGGTTTGAAACATAGAAACATAGAAAATAGGTGCAGGAGTAGGCCATTCGGCCCTTCGAGTATGCACCGCCATTCAATAAGATCATGGCTGATCATTCCTTCAGTACTCCTTTCCTGCTTTCTCACCATACCCCTTATTCCTTTAGCTGTAAGGGCCATATCTAACTCCCTCTTGAATATATCCAATGAACTGGCATCAACAACTCTCTGCAGCAGGGAATTCCACAGGTTAACAACTCTCTGCGTGAAGAAGTTTCTCCTCATCTCAGTCCTAAATAGCCTATCCCTTATCCTAAGACTGTGTCCCCTGGTTCTGGACTTCCCCAACATCGGGAACATTCTTCCCGCATCGAACCTGTCCTGTCCCGTCAGAATCTTAGACGTTTCTATGAGGTCCCCTCTCATCCTTCTAAACTCCAGTGTATAAAGGCCCAGTTGATCCAGTCTCTCCTCATGTGTCAGTCCAGCCATCCCTGGAATCAGACTGATGAACCTTCGCTGCATTCCTCTATAGCAAGAACGTCCTTCCTCAGATTAGGAGACAAAAACTCAACACAATATTCAAGGTGAGGCCTCACCAAGACCCTGTACAATTGCAGTAAGACCTCCCTGCTCCTATACTCAAATTAGCTAGCTTTCACCACCTGCTGCACCTGCATGCCAACTTTCAATGACTGATGAACTATGGCACCCAGATCTCGTTGCATATCCCCTGTTCCTAATCTGCCGCCATTCAGATAATATTCTGCCTTTGTGTTTTTGCCACCAAAGTGGATAACCTCACATTTATCCACATTATACTGCATCTGCCATGCATTTGCCCACTCACCTAACATGTCCAAATCACCCTGCAGCCTCTTAGCATCCTCCTCGCAGCTCACACCGCCACCCAGTTTAGTGTCATCTGCAAACTTGGAGATATTACACTCAAGTCCTTCATCCAAATCATTTATAAAAATTGTAAATAGCTGGGATCCCAGCATTGAACCCTGAGGCACTCCACTTCTGGAGTCACTGCCTCCCATTCCGAAAAGGACCCGTTTATCCCGACTCTCTGCTTCCTGTCTACCAACCAATTCTCTATCCACGCCAGTACATTACCCCCAATACCATGTGCTTTGATTTTGCACACCAATCTCTAATGTGGGACCTTTTCAAGGCCTTTTGAAAGTCTAAATACACCACATCCACTGGTTCTCCCTTGTCCACTCTACTAGTTACATCCTCAAAAAATTCCAGAAGATTTGTCAAGCATGATTTCCCTTTCATAAATCCATGCTGACTTGGACCAATCCTGTCACTACTCTGCAAATGCGCTGCTATTTCATCCTTAATAATTGATTCCAACATTTTCCCCACTACTGATGTCAGGCTAACCGGTCTATAATTACCTGTTTTCTCTCTCCCTGCCTTTTCAAAAAGTGGTGTTACATTAGCTACCCTCCAGTCCATAGGAACTGATCCAGAGTCGATAGAATGTTGGAAAATGATCACCAATGCATCCACTATTTCTAGGGCCACTTCCCTAAGTACTCTGGGATGCAGACAATCAGGCCCCGGGGATTTATCGGCCTTCAATCCCATCAATTTCCCTAACACAATTTCCCGCCTAATAAGGATATCCTTCAGTTCCTCCTTCTCACTAGTACCTCCGGAAGGTTATTTGTGTCTTCCTTCATGAAGACAGAACCAAAGTATTGGTTCAATTGGTCTGCCATTTCTTTGTTCCCCATTATAAATTCACCTGAGTCCGACTGCAAAGGGTTGAGCTTAACACGAGAAAAATAAAAATAATTTTTCAAAAAACCTAACTAAAAAAATCAAAAAAATATTCCCAACACACTTCTAAATTAAATCACCCCTACAGATTTTGAAAATACAGGTAACTCTCGTTTATCTGGATACGGATGTAACGGAAAACGAGCTGTAACAGAATTAAAAATATTGCATCGCCACTTCTCACCCATAACACTTCGACATATATCATATCCAGATCCTTCAGTTGCAAAATCGCTAACAATTGCACAACGTGACACTCACCATTTGCAAGGACTCAGAAAATCTACCGTAAAAATCTAAAAACTTAACAAAAGAACATAAGAACATAAGAATTAAGAACAGGAGTAGGCCATCTAGCCCCTCGAGCCTGCTCCGCCATTCAATAAGATCATGGCTGATCTGGCCGTGGACTCAGCTCCACTTACCGGCCCGCTCCCCATAACCCTTAATTCCCTGATTGGTTAAAAATCTATCTATCTGTGATTTGAATACATTCAATGAGCTAGCCTCAACTGCTTCCTTGAACAGAGAATTCCACAGATTCACAACCCTCTGGGAGAAGAAATTCCTTCTCAACTCGGTTTTAAATTGGCTCCCCCTGCCCTATTTTGAGGTTGTGCCCCCTAGTTCTAGTCTCCCCGACCAGTGGAGACAACCTCTCTGCCTCTATCATGTCTATCCCTTTCATTATTTTTAATGTTTCAATAAGATCACCCCTCATCCTTCTGAACTCCAACGAGTAAAGACCCAGTCTACTCAATCGATCATCATAAGTTAACCCCCTCATCTCCGGAATCAGCCGAGTGAATCATCTCTGTACCCCTTCCAAAGCCAGTATATCCTTCCTTAAGTAAGGTGACCAAAACTGCACGCAGTACTCCAGGTGCGTCCTCACCAATACCCTGTACAGTTGCAGCAGGACCTCCTTGCTTTTGTACTCCATCCCTCTCGCAATGAAGGCCAACATTCCATTCGCCTTCCGGATTACCTGCTGCACCTGCAAACTAATTTTTTGGGATTCATGCACAAGGACCCCCAGGTCCCTCTGCACCGCAGCATGTTGTAATTTCTTCCCATTCAAATAATATTCCCTTTAACTGTTTTTTTTCCCAAGGTGGATGACCTCACATTTTCCGACATTGTATTCCATCTGCCAAACCTTAGCCCAGTTGCTTAACCTATCTAAATCTCTTTGCAGCCTCTGTGTCCTCTACACAACCCGCTTTCCCACTAATCTTTGTGTCATCTGCAAATTTTGTTACACTACACTCTGTCCCCTCTTCCAGGTCATCTATGTATATTGTAAACAGTTATGGTCCCAGCACTGATCGCTGTGGCACACCACTAACCACCGATTTCCAACCCGAAAAGGACCCATTTATCCCGACTCTCTGCTTTCTGTTCGCCAGCCAATTCTCTATCCATGCTAATACATTTCCTCTGACTCCGTGTACCTTTATCTTCTGCAGTAACCTTTTGTGTGGCACCTTATCGAACGCCTTTTGGAAATCTAAATACACCACATCCATCGGTACACCTCTATCTACCATGCTCGTTATATCCGCAAAGAATTCCAGTAAATTAGTTAAACATGATTTCCCCTTCATGAATCCATGTTGTGTCTGCTTGATTGCACTATTCCTATCTAGATGTCCCACTATTTCTTCCTTAATGATAGCTTCAAGCATTTTCCCCAACCAGATGTTAAACTAACCGGCCTATAGTTACCTGCCTTTTGTCTGCCCCCTTTTTTAAACAGAGGCGTTACATTAGCTGCTTTCCAATCCGCTGGTACCTCCCCAGCGTCCAGAGAATTTTGGTAGATTATAACGAATGCATCTGCTATAACTTCTGCCATCTCTTTTAATACCCTGGGATGCATTTCATCAGGACCAGGGGACTTGTCTACCTTGAGTCCCATTAGCCTGTCCAGCACTACCCCCCTAGTGATAGTGATTGTCTCAAGGTCCTCCCTTCCCACATTCCCGTGACCAGCAATTTTTGGCATGGTTTTTGTGTCTTCCACTGTGAAGACCGAAGCAAAATAATTGTTTAAGGTCTCGGCCATTTCCTCATTTCCCATTATTAAATCCCCCTTTCATCTTCTAAGGGACCAACATTTACTTTAGTCACCCTCTTCCGTTTTATATATCGGTAAAAGCTATATATATCGGCAGGGCCGGCACTCGGTTCCAGGCACAGAACGCAGCGCGGAGAGTGCACTCCGGAACCCCGGAGCTCGACAATCTCCTCCTCGAGGCCACCTGCAGCCACTCCCAGTGCAGCATTCGTCCCTCCGCGATTACAGTCCAGGGGAAGTACCTGCATGCTGGTAATGTCCTTTTTTTATACTTAACTGCCTAGTAGCTGATTGTATTTATTCATTAAAGTTTTAACTTTAAAATGTAAACTCGCTCCAACGGAAAATTCGTTTACCCGGAATTGCCGAATCCCCGAGCCATGCGGATAAACGGGAGTTTCTTGCAGTAAAAAAACAATCATTGACCTTTTTCTTGCAGACCTCCTTAACGACCGCCCAGCTCCGCTGATCCTCGCGGGCGGTTCTTCAAACTTTTTTTTTTATACTTACCTACGGGTCCCCGCTCAGCCAAAGATTGCGCCAGGGCGATCTGTGAACGGTGCACGCCAGAGGTCCGCTCCCCGGCGGGACTCCGAAACCGCTGGCGTAACTCAGCTGGGGAATTACCGCTCACCCCATTACCGTCCACAATGGCCAATATCGCCCAGAAACCGACAGTAAACCATAGGGAATTCCAGCCCTTTTACTCACCGAATGCCACTTTACAATCAAATCATAAGAACATAAGAAATAGGAGCAGGAGTAGGCCATACGGCCCCTCGAACCTGCTCCGCCATTTAATACGATCATGGACTCAGCTCCACTTCCCTTCCCGCTCCCCATAACCCCTTAATCCCTTATCGGTTAAGAAACTGTCTTTCTCTATGTTAAATTTATTCAATGTCCCGGCTTCCACAGCTCTCTGAGGCAGCGAATTCCACGGATTTACAACCCTCTGAGAGAAGAAATTCCTCCTCATCTCATTTTTAAATGAGCGACCCCTTATTTCTAAGATCATGCCCCCCTAGTTCTAGTCTCCCCCATCAGTGGAAACATCCTCTCTGCATCCACCTTGTCAAGCCCCCTCATAATCTTATTCGTTTCGATAATCAGAATAAAGGGATGTTCGAACTGACAGAGTGAGATAACATTTGAATGTCTCCCAGTTCTCTGGAGCTCGGTTAAGTAGAATGAATAAAGGCACCTATCTGCTGCACAACATATGTCTGGGGTACCCCAGAGCAGATTAACACTGTGTCTCCAGCAATCCCTCACCGCCTCCTCACCATTCAGCATTGACCTGCAGCGCTCACTCTCCTCATACTCCTCCGAGCGGGAGCAGCTGTGCGATGCTTTCTTCATATCCGCTACGTTTCAGTTTTGCATCCGTTTAAAAGCAATTTTTAAAGTTAGTCATTTAAGATTATTTGCCAGCACTTGGGGGTGATTTTGAAGCAAGGGCAGTTTGATCTTTTTTGATTGGGAGAGATTGGGTCGACTAGGCCTGTATTCACTCGAGTTTAGAAGAATGAGAGGGTACCTCATTGAAACGTATAAAATTCTGACGGTGTTGGATAGACTGGATGCAGGGAGGATGTTTCCCCCGGGCTGGGAAGTCTAGAACAAGGGGTCACAGTCTCAGGATACGGGGTAGGAAATTTAGGACAGAGATGAGGAGAAATCTTTTCGCTCAGAGGGTGGTGAACCTGTGGAATTCTCTACCACAGAAGGCTGTGAAGGCCAAGTCACTGAATATAGTTAAGAGGGCGATAGATCGGTTTCTAGAAACAAAAAGATATCAAGGGGTATGGGGAAAAAGTGGGAATAGGGTGTTGAGATAGAGGATCAGCCATGATCATATTGAATGGCGGTGCAGACTCAAAGGGCCGAATGGCCTACTACTGCTTCTATTTTCTATGTTTCTATGTTTCCCCTGTTTTCTAGAGAGATGGGTTAATTATTTGATCTTGCGAGGTAGTGGTAGGATAGTCCTAGGGAGTTGGACAGCTCTTTCAAAGAGCCGGCACAGGCATGATGGGCCGAATGGCCTCCTTCTGTGCTGTAAGATTCTATGATTCCCTGAATGAAAATCGTTTTGCTTTCAGCAGTCGGGGTCAGCATCAAGCCATGTGTAGACTTAAGCCAAGATGCAGAACATACTTAGCTCTATGTTCTTTGATTGAGATACAAAACTTGCAGGTAGATTCCGTGATCCCACACTGCTATCATTGAGCCACAACCAAAGGGTCTGAGAAACGGCTGCTACCTTGGAGCTCTAGTTCCATGACTCACGTTCCCTTCGAGCTTGGCTCAACGTTGGAAATGCAAAATATTTTCCCTCATTAGGACACTTTGTGCTGTATTGTGAAAATGTAATGAACATCAAGCTTTCAGACACTATGCGAAATCTGCTTTATTTTGAACTCAACCCAACCCATGTAATCTCATAAGAACATCAGAAATAGGAGCAGGAGTTGGCCATACGGCCCCTCGAGCCTGCTCCGTCATTCAATAAGATCATGACTGATCTTTCCCACCCGATCCCTACATCCCTTGATTCCCTTAATATCCAAAAATCTATCGATTTCTGTCTGGGGTAGAGAATTCCAAAGATTCACCACCCTCTGAGTGAAGAAATTTCTCCTCATCTCAGTCCTAAATGGCCGACCCCTTATTCTGTGACCCCTGGTTCTAGACTCCCCAGCCAGGGGAAACATCCTCCCTGCATCTACCCTGTCAAGCCCCTTACGAATGTTTTATGTTTCAGAGATCGCCTCTCATTCTTCTAAGCTCTAGAGAATATAGGCCTAGTCTACTCAATCTCTCCTCATAGGACAATCTCCCATCCCAGGAATCAGTCTGGTGAACTTTCGTTGCACTCTCTCTATAGCAAGTATATCCTTCCTTGGGTAAGGAGACCAAAACCGTACACAATACTCCAGGTGTGGTTTCACCAGGGCCCCATATAATTGCAGTAAAATGTCTTTACTCTTATACTCAAATCCTCTTGTAATGAAGGCCAACACACCCATTTGCTTTCAGAATTGTTTGCTGTACCTGCATGTTAACTTTCAGTGATTCGTGTACAAGGACACCCAGGTCCCTCTGAACACCAACATTTCCCAATCTCTCACCATTTAAAAAATACTCTGCTTTTCTATTTTTGCTTAGCAAAGTGGATAACTTCACATTTCTCCACATTATATTCCATTTACCATGTTCTTGCCCATTCACTTAGCCTGTCTGTATCCCCTTGAAGCCTCTTTGCATCCTCCTCACAACTTATCAACAAATTGGATATATTACATTTGGTCCCCTCATCCAAATCATTGATATAGATTGTGAATAGCTCAGGCCCAAGCACTGATCCTTGCGGCACCCCAGTAGTTACAGCCCGAAAATTACCCGTTTATTCCTACTCTCTGCTTTCTGTCCAGTAACTAAATCTTAATCCATGCAAGCATGTATTTAAAGTTGATAAATCAGCAGGTGTGGATGGGATGCATCTGAGAATGCTAAGGGAATTGAGGGCGGAAATCGCGGAGGTACTGGCCGTAATATTCTAATCCCCCATGGATATGGAGTGGTGCCAGAGGACTGGAGAATTGCAAATGTTGAACCCTTGTTCAAAAAAGGATGTAAAGATAAATCCAACAACTACAGGCTGGTCAGTTTAACCTTGGTAGTGAGGAAGCTTTTAGAAAGGATAATTAGGGACAAAATTAACAGTCATTTGGATAGGGGTGGATTAATTAAGGAAAGCCAGCACGGATTTGTTAAAGGCAAATCGTGTTTAACTAACTTGATCGAGTTTTTTGATGAAATAACAGGGAGGGTTGATGAGGGCAATGCAGTGGACGTGGTGTACATGGATTTCCAAAGGGCGTTTGACAAAGTGCCACATAACAGGCTTGCCAGCAAAGTTGAAGCCCATGGAATAACAGGGACAGCGGCAGCATGGATACGGAATTGGCTCAGTGACAGGAGACAGAGAGTAGAGGTGAACGGTTGTTTATCGGACTGGAGGAAGGTATACAGTGGTGTTCCCTAGGGACCACAGCTTTTCTTGATATATATTAATGATGTGGACTTGGGTGTGCGGGGCACAATTTCAAAATTTGCAGATGGCACAAAACTTGGAAGTATAGAGAGCAGTGAGGAGGATAGTGATAGTCTTCAGGAAGACATAGACAGGCTGGTGAAATGAGTGGACACGTGGCAGATGACATTTAACGCAGAAAAATGCATTTTCGTATAAAGAATGAGGAGAGGAAATATAAACTAAATGTTACAATCCTAAAGGGGGTGCATGAACAGAGAGACCTGGGGCTATATGTACATAAATCATTGAAGTTGGCAGGGCAGGTTGAGAAAGCAGTTAAAAAGGCTTAGGTACATAAGAACATAAGAAATAGGAGCAGGAATAGGCTATTTGGCCCCTCGAGCCTGCTCCCACATTCAATAAGATCATGGCTGATCTGATCATGGACTCAGCTCCACTTCCCTGCCCGCTCCCCATAACACTTTACTCCCTTATCGCTCAAAAATCTGTCTATCTCCGCCTTAAATATATTCAGTGACCCAGCCTCCACAGCACTCTGGGGCAGAGAATTGCATAGATTTACAACCCTCAGAGAAAAAATTCCTCCTCGTCTCAGTTTTAAATGGGCGGCCCCTTATTCTGAGACAATGTCCCCTGGTTTTAGTTTCCCTATGAGTGGAAATACCCTCTCTGCATGCTTACAGGATCCTGGGCTTCATTAACAGAGGTATAGAGTACAAAAGTGTGAAAATTATGATGAACCTGTATAAAACACTGGTTCGGCCTCAACTGGAGTATTGTGTCCAATTCTGGGCACCACACTTTAGGAAGGATGTGAAGGCCTGAGAGAGGATGCAGAAAAGATTTAGGAGAATGATTCCAGGGATGATGGACTTCAGTTACGTGGATAGACTGGAGAAGTTGGGGTTGTTCTCCTTGGAGCAGAGAATATTGAGAGGAGATTTGATCGAGGTGTTCAAAATCATGAGGGGCCTGGACAGAGTAGATAGAAGTAAACTGTTCCCATTGGAGGAAGGGTCGAGAACCAGAGGACACAGAGTTAAGGTGATTGGCTACGCAGTGGGTGGTTGAGATCTGGAATGCACTGCCTGGAAGGGTGGTGGATGCAGGATCAATTTTCTCTCTCAAAAGGGAGTTGGATAAGTATTTGAAGGAAAAAGAATTGCACGGCTACGGGGAAAGGGCGGAGGGAATGGGACTAGCTGAGAGTCGGGACGGGCCGAATGGCCTTTCGTGCTGTAACCATTCTACGATTCATTCTCGCCCGTATCAACCAGTGAAGCTCACCGACCGACAGCCCGTACCAACAAGCGGAGAGGATGGAGCCATGCTGAGACCCGGGCCCCACTTAAATGGCATCGGCGACCTGCTTCTCCATCGGCTGGGCGTCCCGAAGCAGCTCACCAGTATCTGCCGGTGTGCCCAGCCCAATAGCCGGGGCGCCCAAGCAGCAGTGTGTATCTGGGGGTGGGGAGGGCGAGGGGAGGGCGACTGCAGAGAGGAGGGGAGCCCGTGGAGGCAGCGGCCCAGATTATTCCCTGTGGGGTCCAGAGGACCACTCCTTCGTCGGAGCCTCTTCACCAGCGTCGCCGGTGAAACTGGTCGGGGAGTTGATGATGCACGGTCCGACCGGTTCCGTCCTGAATTGGAAATCGGGGGCCTATGTATGATATAGGACCCTGATTTATGTAATTAAAGGGCCGAGCTCCTGAAACGGCCAGAAGCTTTGACCGCCAAGTAGTAGGGTCCAGTAAAAGTGGCAGCGGATCGGAGTTAGCGGGCAGTAAGCCTAACGACACCATTTTGCAGTTGTAACCCCGGTTAACATCAATTTCAGCCAGTTAGAATTGACCCCACAGTGAAAAGAAAGAAAGGCTGGCCTTTATTTAGTGCCTTTACTGCCTCCCAAAGCACTTTACAGCCAATGAAGTACTTTTGTAATGTAGCAAGGCAAATGGAATGTTGGCCTTTATTGCAAAGGGAGATGGAGCATAAAAGCAGAGAAGTCCTGCTACAACAGGGTATTGGTGAGGCCACACCTGGAGTACTGCGTGCAGTTTTGGTCTCCATATTTAAGGAAGGATATACTTGCATTGGAGTCTGTTGAGAGAAGGTTCACTAGGTTGATTCCGGAGATGAGGGGGTTGACTTATGAAGATAGGTTGAGTAGGTTGGGCCTATATACATTGGAGTTCAGAAGAATGAGAGGTGATTTTATCGAAACGTATAAGGTAATGAGGGGACTCGACAAGGTGGATGCAGAGAAGATATTTCCACTGATTGGGGAAACTAAGCTTAGGGGACATAGTCTTAGAATAAGGGGCCACCCATTTAAAACTGAGATGAGGAGGAATTTCTTCTCTCAGAGGATTGTAAATCTGTGAAATTCGCTGCCTCGGAGAACAGTGGAGGCTGGGTCATTGAATATATTTAAGGCGGGGATAGACAGATTTTTGAGTAAAAAGGAAGTAAAGGGTTATGGGGAGCGGACAGGGAAGTGGAGCTGAGTCCATGATCGGTTCAGCCATGATCTTATTGAATGGCGGAGCAGGCTCGAGGGACCAAATGGCCTACTCCTGCTCCAATTTCTTCTGTTCTTATCCCAGAAGCTGTCGTCGCCTCCATTCAGCACTGTGGAGTGGGACTTGAACCCATAACCTTCTGACGCAGAGGCGAGGGTGCTGTCCACTGAGCCACAGCTGGCACTGGCACGGATTAATTCTTTCAGCTTTTTCCTTTCCCGACTCTTTCCTTTTCTTTCTTTTTTCCGTTTGTATCACTAATCACTTTCACACAGTCAGCCTCCAGCAGTCCAGAATTTACAGGTGCCGACACTCGAGCGATCTACAGTTCCATATGTACAGGGAAAAACTCCATCCCACCTGTAGGGGGCGGTATCACTCGTGAGGCGGGGGACTTTGCGGCAGGCGGGGAAATCTCTCCTGTCACGCGAAGTTGGGGTTACCGGCCCCTAAAGGAAGTGGAGCGCTAAATAGTACACTCCGCTTCCTTCCTGGGGCGGTAGCGGGGCATCCGGGTCGGGTAGCGGGGGTGGATGGGCCGGGAGCGGGGCGCAGTGCGATGCACTGGGCCGCGTAGCCCCGCCACGTGGGAGGGGCTCTTCCCGTCATTAAAGAGAAGGGCCCAAGCTGCAAATTCTGCAGCGCTGAAAGGGTCCTCCCTGGACCACCGGTAGGGCAGGGGTGCCGTGCCAACAGCCAGGCGCCGCTCAAGTAGAGCGCCGGGCTGACCGATCGCGGCACGGACCCCGCGTTCAAAGCGCTAATGGACGCGCACCCAAAAAATCGGGCCATTTACTTTTATTCCGCAGCACGGCTTCCCTTTAAGTTTTTCCCCGTAAGCGTCTGGTGCAGCTTCAGGGGGCGATACCCAATTTAGGGTCTCGGGCGCTGCGCACGGTGATGATGTCACAGAGGAGCGGGACGATACGGTTACCATTACTGGGGGGGGGGGGGGGGGCACTAATGGGAGGTGCAAATGACCCAAATTTCTAGGCCATAACAAATACAAACACACTTCCTGTCTATGAAAGCTTATTCGACGAATAATCGGACCATCGACGACAAGATCAAACACTGCCTCCAGCGCAGCCTTCAGTCGCCTGAGGAAGAGAGTGTTCGAAGATCGGGCCCTCAAATCTGGCACCAAGCTCATGGTCTACAGGGCTTTAGTGTTACCCGCCCTCCTGTACGGATCAGAGACGTGGACCATGTACAGTAGACACCTCAAATCGCTGGAGAAATACTACCAACAATGACTCTGCAAGATCCTACAAATCCCTTGGGAGGACACATGCACCAACATCAGTGTTCTCGATCAGGCCAACATCCCCAGCATCGAAGCACTGACCACACTCGACCAGCTCCGCTGGGCGGGCCACACTGTCCGCATGCCCGACACAAGACTCCCAAAGCGAGCGCTCTACTCGGAACTCCTACACGGCAAGCGAGTCCCAGGCGGGCAGAGGAAATGTTTTAAGGACATTCTCAAAGCCTCCTTGATAAAATGCAACATCCCCACCGACACCTGGAAGTCCCTGACCCAAGAACGCCCCAAGTGGAGGAGGGCGCTGAGCACCTCGAGTCTCGTCGCCGAGAGCATGCAGAAAGCAAGCGCAGGCAGCGGAAGGAGCGTGCGGCAAAGCAGACTCCCCACCCACCCTTTCCTTCAACCACTGTCTGTCCCACCTGTGACAGAGACTGTAATTCCCGTATTGGACTGTACGGACACCTGAGAACTCACTTTTAGAGAGGAAGCAAGTCTTCCTCGATTTCGAGGGACTGCCTATGATGTGGATTCTCTGTTCTGACGAGAGGTCATCGATCTGAAACGTTAATTCTGTTCCGCTCTCCGTTGGAGGCGGACTGTCCTCCAGCACTTTTCTCTTTTGATTTGAAATTGAGTCGCTGCATTACCAAGCTGAGCAACAGGATAAAAGGTAACCCGGGGAAACGCAACCACGATTTTTAACCTGGTGTAAGGTCACAGGACCTGCAGACCGCGACTCGCCACAGTCGGTTGATGATTTCAACTGCAATGCGGGATTTCTCCCATTGCCAATGCTTCTCCTGCCCCATGCTAACACTTGCTGTTACACAGTTCCATGGGGACTGGCAGCTCTCCCAGTGCGTCACAACTCCGGTCATTCTCTGTGCGTGTGGCTGGATGGTAGAGGTGGGTCGGTTGTGTAACAACGGGGTGGGGGAATCGGAGGGGGCGGTGGGAGGACGGTGGACGGGCATAACATTTGATCCATGCACACCTGACCACTGAACAGCAATGGGGACTATATGTGACTTTTCCTCCCACCCTCATCAGGGGAGCTGAGGCCAATTATAACGGCCCAAACCTTTGTCTTGGATTTTGGATAGGGCTGTCTGAGGTTGTTAGCTCATATTCCCACTTTCTTCAACAGCTCCTCCCAAACCTGCGACCTCTAGCCCCTAGAAGGACAAGGGCAGCAGGTGCATGGGAACACCACCACCTCCACGTTTTCCACCAAGTCACACACCATCCAGACTTGGAAATATATCGGCCATTCCTTCATCGTCGCTGGGTCAAAATCCTGGAACTCCCTCCCTAACAGCACTGTGGGAGCACCTTCACCACACGGACTGCAGCGGTTCAAGAAGACGGCTCACCATCATCTTCTCAAGGGCAATTCGGGATGGGCAATAAATACTGGTCTTGCTGACGACGCCATATCCCAGGAACGAATAAAAAAAAAATGGAGCCATCACCCCTGTGCTCACTAATCTACATTGGCTCTTGGTCTGGCAATGCCTTGACTTTAAAATTCTCATCGTCTTGGTCAAAACTCCCCCTCCGTTCCCTCCACCAGTGGTGGCCGTACCTTCAGCTGCTGAGGCTCTATGCTCTGGAATTCTCTCCTTGAACCTCTCTGCCTCGATCCCCCTCTCTCTGAGCACCGCTCCAGTGGCAGCAACTTAATGAGTTGGAAGATTGTGGGTTGAAAAAGAATGCACTTGCATTGATGTAGCGCCTTTCACAACCTCAGGAAGCGATTCAGAGCCAATGAAATACTGTTGACCTGTAGCAACGGTTGTAATGTGGGAAACGTGGCAGCCAATTTGTGCAGAGCAAGCTCCCACAAACAGCAATGTATCAATGACGATTTGTTGATCACCTCCAATGCACTGGTTGACACAGCAATGTCAATATAATCACTCCAACATATAAATTCTACATTCGCATTGCTTCATTGAAATCTATCTTTCATAAAATCACAGAATCATATACAGCACAGAAGGAGGCCATTCGGCCCATCGTGCCTGTGCCAGCTCTTTGAAAGAGCGATCCGATTAGTCCCACTCCCCCGCCTATTCCCCGATAGCCATGCAAATATTCTCCTTTCCTTTCTTTCCTTTTGAACTCAGGAACAAACACTGGAGCAGAAAGGAACAGATTACCCAGTCGCGTGAAACAATAGACATTTGTATTTGGTTTGATAGAATGAAAGGGACGGTGAAGGAAAACGCCATTGAGTGAGGTTTGCTCAGCTGACGGTGCAGGTGATAAAAGGTGAAGGGCAGCAAGTATTCTAGGCGCTCGGATTTACACAGCTGTCAATAAAAATACATAAGCCAATACCGGGAAGGACTATTCCTAATTTAATTAGCACAGGGCCATATTTTCCTCTGGATATTAGACTCATGGGGGCGGCAGGCGGCGGGGGGGTGGATTTTAAGAACATAAGAAATAGGAGCAGGAGTAAGCCATTTGGCCCATCGAGCCTTCTCCGCCATTCAATAAGATCATGGCTGATCCGATCATGGACTCAGCTCCACTTCCCTGCCTGCTCCCCATAACCCTTTACTCCCTTATCGCTCAAAAATCTGTCTATCTCTGCCTTAAATTTATTCAATAACCCAGCCTCCACAGCTCTCTGGGGCAGAGAATTCCACAGATTTACAACCCTTTGAGAGAAGAAATTTCTCCTCATTTCAGTTTTAAATGGGCGGCCCCTTATTCTAAGACTATGTCCCTTAGTTTTAGTTTCCTCTAATAGTGGAAATATCTTCTCTGCATCCACCTTGTCGAGTCCCCTCATTATCTTCTAAGTTTCAATAAGATCACCTCTCATTCTTCTGAACTCCAATGAGTAGAGGCCCAACCTACTCAACCTTTCCTCATAAGTCAACCTACTCATCATCGGAATCAGCCTAGTGAACCTTCTCTCCTCCAATGCAAGTAAAAATGCAACATCCCCACTGAAACCTGGGAGTCCCTGGCCAAAGACCGTCCTAAGTGGAGGAAGTGCATCCGGGAGGGCGCTGAGCACCTTGAGTCTCATCGCTGAGAGCATGCAGAAATCGCAGGCAGCGGAAAGAACATGCGGCAAACCAGTCCCACCCACCCTTTCCCTCAACGACTATCTGTCCCACCACCTGTGACAGGGACCTAAGGACTCATTTTAAGAGTGGAAGCAAGTCTTCCTCGATTCCGAGGGACTGCCTATGATGATAATGATCCTTCCTTAAATATGGAAACCAAAACTGTACGCAGTACTCCTGGTGTGGCCTCACCAATAACCTGTACAGTGTATATAACATGGGGAAACGGAGTGGGAGTGGATGGGGTGGGGGGTGTGGGTTAAATGGGGAATAATTGGAAGTGTGTCAGGAAGCCGGCTCCAAATTGCCAACTTTTGGCTTTGACTCAGTCGGGGCAACTCCCCCAAGCTTCCCCACCATCATCACCCACTGCCATACAAACTCCCCCCACCCGGGATCAGGGATCAGGCCTACCCGGTTATGCATCCCTTTCTCCAGCGTTCCCTGCCCGACTGGAAGTCAAGCTTGTCTGTCAGGCTGACCTCCCTGTGGGGAACCAATCAGTGATGTCAGGCGCCGCTGTGCAGTTAAAACAACAAAATACAACTTGCATTCGGGTTCCACGTGTGCTACTGGATGCTAGCTTTGGCTGAGACGTTAAACCAAGGCCCGGTCTGCTCAGGTGGACGTAAAAGATCCCATTTGGCGGAGCAGGCTCGAGGGGCCAAATGGCCTACTCCTGCTCCTATTTCTTATCCCGTGGCACTATTTCACAGAAGAGCAGGGGAGTTAATCCCGGTGTCCTGGCCAATATTTATCCCTCACTCAACATAACAAAAACAGATTATCTGCTCATCACCACGTTGCTGTTTGTGGGAGCTTGCTGTGCACAAGTTGGCTGCCGCGATTCCCACATTACAACCGTGACTACACTTTGAAAGTATTTCATTGGCTGTAAAGTGCTTTGAGAAGCCCTGAGATTGTGAAAGGCGCTATAGAAATCCAGGTCTTCCTTTTACTGGGTTCCAACCCCCTCACACCTCCCCCCCCACCCCCCGACCTCCCCCCCATCCCCCGCCCAGCCCGTACCCAGCAGGTCAAAAAGATTAAATTCCCCACACAGAATCACAGAAACTTTCAGCACAGAAAGAGGCCATTTGGCCCGTCATGCCTGCGCTGGCTCTTTGAGGAAGGACGTTCATGCTATTGAGGGAGTGCAGCGAAGGTTCACCAGACTGATTCCCGGGATGGCTGGACTGACATATGAGGAGAGACTGGATCAACTGGGCTTGTATCCACTGGAGTTTAGAAGAATGAGAGGGGATCTCATAGAAACATATAAAATTCTGACGGGATTGGACAGGTTAGATGCAGGAAGAATGTTCCCGATGCTGGGGAAGTCCAGAACCAGGGGTCACAGTCTAAGGATAAGGGGTAAGCCATTTAGGACTGAGATGAGGAGAAATTTCTTCACTCAGAGAGTGGTTAACCTGTGGAATTCCCGACCACAGAAAGTTGTTGAGGCCAGTTCGTTAGATATATTCAAAAGGGAGTTAGATATAGCCAAAGGGATCAAGGGGTATGGAGAGAAAGCAGGAAAGGGGTACTGAGGTTGAATGATCAGCCATGATCTTATTGAATGGCAGTGCAGGCTCGAAGGGCCGAATGGCCTGCTCCTGCACCTAATTTCTATGTTTCTAAGAGCAGGTGTGCTCAATCCCACATCCTCGCTTTCGTCCGTAATCCTGTCAGTTCCTCATTTGGCAGGAAAAAATCAAAGAGCAAGCTATTGTTTAAATGGAGAAAAATTGCAAAGTGCCGCGGTACAGCGGGACCTGGGGGTCTTGGTGCATGAAACACAAAAGGGGATGGAGTATAAAAGCAGGGAAGTCTTGCTACAGTTATACAGGGTATTGGTGAGGCCACACCTGGAATACTGCGTGCAGTTTTGGTTTCCATATTTATGAAAGATATACTTGCTTTGGAGGCAGTTCAGAGAAGGCACTCTAGGTTGATTCCGGAGATGAGGGGGTTGACTTATGAGGAAAGATTGAGTAGATTGGGCCTCTACGCATTGGAATTCAGAAGAATGAGATGTGATCTTATCGAAACGTATAAGATTATGAGGGGGCTTGACAAGGTGGATGCAGAGAGGATGTTTCCACTAATGGGGGAGACTAGAACTAGAGGGCATGATCTTAGAATAAGGGGCTGCCCATTTAAAACTGAGACGAGGAGAAATTTCTTCTCTCTGAGGGTTGTAAATCTGTGGAATTCGCTGCCTCAGAGAGCTGTGGAAGCTGGGTCAGTGAATAAATTTAAGACAGAGATAGACAGTTCCTTAACTGATAAGGGGTTATGGGGAGCGGGCGGGGAAGTGGAGCTGAATCCATGATCGGATCATCCATGATCTTATTGAATGGCGGAGCAGGCTCGAGGGGCCGTATGGCCCACTCCTGCTCCTATTTCTTATGTTCTTATTTATCCTCAGGTACCTGTCCTAATCCCTTTTAAAATGACCACGGAATCAGCTTGCACCACCTTTGCAGGTCGAGCGTTCCAGATCCCGACAACTCTCGGAGTTAAATGAACAAAACGTGGCTGTGTGCAAACAGGTAGCCAAGGACAAATAAACAGAACAATAAAATCTTTCCTTGCAACTTTTACTGTTGTGCATCATGAGTCACGTTAAAACACATTGCTGAAAATTGCCCAACCTCTTCTAAAGTTAAAAGTCAGGCAAGGTAAATAAGAGCGAAATGGCAAAGTGTAAAGGGATGATGGGGACATTGAAAACTGTGTTCCGAGCTCACATTCAGACCCACGAAGGGTCGTCGACCCGAAACGTTAACTCTGTTTCTCTCTCCACAGATGCTGCCCGACCCGCTGAGTATTTCCAGTATTCGGTGTTTTTATTTCAGAGCCATGAACTGGCTACAGGAAGGAAGGGCAGACACCTACAAGGCTCCATCATCATCATCATTGGCAGTCCCTCGAAATCGAGGAAGACTTGCTTCCACTCTAAAAGTGAGTTCTCAGGTCACTGTACAGTACAATACAGGAATTACAGTCTCTGTCACAGGTGGGACAGACGGTGGTTGAGGGAAAGGGTGGGTGGGGAGTCTGGTTTGCCGCACGCTCCTTCCGCTGCCTGCGCTTGATTTCTGCATGCTCTCGGCGTCGAGACTCGAGGTGCTCAGCGCCCTCCCGGATCCGCTTCCTCCACTTAGGGTGTTCCTTGGCCAGGGATTCCCAGGTGTCGGTGGGGATGTTGCATTTTATCAAGGAGGCTTTGAGGGTGTCCTTGAAACGTTTCCTCTGCCCAGCTGGGACTCGCTTGCCATGCAGAAATTCTGAGTAGAGCGCTTGCTTTGGGAGTCTTGTGTCAGGCATGCGGACAATGTGGCCCGCCCAACGGAGCTGGACGAGTGTGGTCAGAGCTTCGATGCTGGGGCTATTGGCCTGATCGAGTCTGATTGGTGCGTCTGTCCTCCCAGGGGATTTGCAGGATCTTGCAGAGACATCATTGGTGGTATTTCTCCAACGATTTGAGGTGTGTACTGTATATGGTCCATGTCTCTGAGCCATACAGGAGGGCAAGTATCACTACAGCCCTCTAGACCATACGGACCAGCCCACACTGCGATATGTGTGCGCACTAGGTCCGTGCAACAGAGCTGGTCTCCAGTTGTCTTGGTTAACCCTTGCCACTGGACCAAGACCCAGCTCTGTGAAGCCTGTGTGGTGGCTGGTGTGCAATGGCCACCCCACGATTAAAAAAAAATCCACGCACAGGCATCGTCCACCCTTCAAGATTTAATTCGGACCTGGAATTTTAGGTCCATCATTGAAACACCTGTGAACTTTTTGGCGTGGAAGCAAGTCATCCTCGATTTGAGGGACTGCCTATGATGTTGATGAGACCATAAGCTTGGTGCCAGATTTGAGGGCCTGATCTTCAAACACTCTCTTCCTCAGGTGACCGAAGGCTGTGCTGGCGCACTGGAGGCGGTGTTGAATCTCGTCATCAATGTCTGCCCTTGCTGATAGTAGGCTCTCGAAGTATGGAAAGTGGTCCACGTTGTCCAAGGCCGCGCCGTGGATCTTGATGACCGGGAGGGCAGTGCTGTGTGGCTGGATCAGGTTGGTGGAGGACTTTTGTCTTACGGATGTTTAGTGTAAGACCCGTGCTTTCGTATGCCTCGGTGAAGATGTTGACGATGGCTTGTTCAGTCTCTGAATGTGCGCAGACGCAGGCGTCGTCCGTGTACTGTAGCTCGACGACAAAGGATGGGACGGTCTTGGATCTAGCCTGGAGGGGTCAAAGGTTGAACAGGTTCCCACTGGTTCTATAGTTTAGTTCCACTCCAGCGGGAGCTTGTTGAGCGTGAGGTGGAACTTTGCAGCGAGGAAGATCGAGAAAAGGGTTGGCGCAATGACGCAGCCCTGCTTGACCCCGGTCCGGACAAGGCTACAAAACCGGAGCTGGCAAGTGGGATTTGGCGGCTGGCACGGACACGGTGGGCCAAATGGCCTCCTTCTGTGCCATAAATTTCTATGATTATATGATTCTGCATTTCAGCACATTGACAGATGGGAATCGTACAAAAACATTTTCAAAGAGTTTTACTGTTATCACTGGCCAATAAACAGGTTACAACGAATCGAAAGCCTGTTTTACACCTTGATCGCTTTTTTTACTGCTCTTTGCAGTAATTGGGCAAGGCGTAAAACAGGCGGGCGATTCACTTTCGCCCCGGCGATAACATTTAAATGATCTTCCCCCCGCCCCCCGCCACGCTCGTGACTTTAGTCTTTGTCCACTGCCAGCGAGTATCATAAACCTGCGACAGTACTCCACACTATTTCCCATCCATTAAAATCAATCCACGGAAAAGCCGGACATAACACGGGCAATGACTTGGAAAATCTACCCACAGGGGAGCAGCTGCTTACATGGAATGACATAGAATGTACAGCACAGAAACAACCCATTCAGCCCAACTACTCCATGCCGAAATTTATGTTTCCTACATTACAACAGTGACTACGCTTCAAAAAGTACTCCATTTTAAAGCACTTTGGGACATCCGGTGGCCGTGAAAGACGCTATATAAATGCAAGTCTTTTGTTCTTTCTTTTTTACCAGGGGTCCCCTCCCACCTCTCTTCGTCTCACCCTACCAGCATATCCTTCTATTCCCTTCTCCCTCATGTACTTATCCAGCTTCCCCTTAAATGCATCTGTACTGCGATATGTGTGCTGTGCGCACTAGATCCATGCAGCAGAGCTGGTCTCCAGTCGTCCTGGTTAACCCTTGCCACTGGACCAAGACCGAGCTCTGTCAAGCCCGTGTGGTGGCTGGTGTGCAACGGCCACCACACATTAAAAAAATCCACGCACAGGCATCTTCCACCCTTCAACTGGAATTCAGGACTGGAACATCGGGTCCTTCATTGAAACATCTGTGAACTCATGTGGAAGCAAGTCATCCTCATTCGAGGGACCGTTTATGATGACGATGATGAAATGCATCTCTGCTATTCACTCTGATACACTTATAATAAAGGATCAAACTGAGGACTGTGTACAATGAGCAAGTGTGACCTTAGCTCTTTTAATAAGACTCCAGAGTGCAGGTACCTCGTGGGTGGCCTGCTTATATACCGTGCTCCCAAGGAATGCTGGGATCCCTTGGGACGCCAACATGTAGGCCCTCTGGTGGTAGTATGATACAGATTGCGAGGGGTTAAATACATAACATCACTCCCTCGTAAAGTTAATAGTACACTTATTTACAAGCTGAGACAATCTGGGGCTTTTCGCTCCCTTGTTGGTCTTGCCGGGCTGCTGGGGATGTTGAGTTCGGCTTCGTGGTCAACCATGATGTCAGTTGCCACTTGTGTGTGTGTTGGAGGGTCAAAGTTGTGGTGTCTTCTTCGGGTTGTTCGTAGCTGTTGGTGAACCGCTATTTGATTTGGTCCAAATGTTTTCTGCATGTTAGTCCATTGGCCAATTTGACCTGAAACACCCTACTCCCCTCTTTGGCTATGACCGTGCCAGCGAACCATTTGGGACCATGTCCATAATTGAGTACAAACACAGGGTCATTGACCTCAATATCGCGTGACAAATTTGTGCGGTCATGGTACACACTTTGTTGATGGAGAGCCGGGTGGACAAGAGAGAGCCTTGTTTTTAAGCGCCCTTTTCATGAGCAGCACAGCTGGGGGAACCCCGGTGAGTGAGTGGGGTCTGGTACAGTAGCTGAGCAGCACTCGGGACAGCCTGGTCTGCAGGGAGCCTTCCGACACGCATTTCAAGCTTTGTTTGATGGTCTGGACTGTCTGTTCTGCCTGGCCGTTGGATGCGGGCTTGAACGGGGCAGATGTGACATGTTTGATCCCGTTGCAGGTCATGAATTCCTTGAATTCAGCACTGGTGAAACACATCCCATTGTCGCTGACTAAGACATCGGGCAGGCCGTGCGTGGCAAACATGGCTCGAAGGCTTTCAATGGTGGCCGTGGACGTGCTTACAGACATTATTGCACACTCAATCCATTTTGAGTAAGCATCCACGACAACCAGGAACATTGTGCCTAGAAATGGGCCCGCATAGTCCACATAGATCCTCGACCACGGTTTGGAGAGCCACGACCACAAACTTAGCAGTGCCTCTCTGGGTGCATTGCTCAGCTGAGAGCAAGTGTTGCAATGACTCTAAATCTGAGTCGATGCCGGGCCACCACACATGGGATCTGGCGATGGCTTTCATCATTACAATGCCTGGGTGGGTGCTGTGCGCTTAATCACCTCCTGCATCTCTGCTGGGATGCTGGACCAGCTCCCATGGAGGACACAGTTTTTTTTTACCAAGGACAGTAAAGGATCCTGGCTGCTCCAGGTCCTGATCTGGTGGGCCGTAATGGATGACTTTTCATTTTCGAATGCATCCCTTACCATGAGCAAGTTCGCAGGTGGTGGACAATGGTAGCCGACTGAGAGCATCAGCGCAGTTCTCTGTGCCCGGTCTGTGGCAGATTACATAGTTGTATGCCGACAGCGTGAGCGCCCATCTTTGGATGCGGGCAGAGGCATTGGTTAATCCCTTTGCTCTCAGAGAACAGCGGTATGAGCGGCTTGTAGTTAGTTTCAAGCTCAAACTTGAGGCCAAACAAGTACTGGTGCATTTTGTTTACCCCGTAAACTCACGCCAGAGCCTCTTTTTCAATCATGCTCTGGCCCTTTGGGCCTTGGACAAACTCCTGGACGCATAAGCGACCGGTTGCAAAATCCCCAATTCGTTAACCTGGTGTAACACACACCCGACCCCGTATGACACACATCGCAAGCTAGCACTAATCGTTTACAAGGGTTATATACAGGACAAGCAGTTTGTTTGAACACAACAGATTTCTGGCTTTCTCAAAGGCAGCCACTTGTGAATTCCCCCATGCCCAGTCATCTCCCTGGTAAGGGTTCTAGCAGGGTGCTTAACCCAGGTAGGAAATTGCCGAAATAGTTAAGGAGTCCCAGGAACCACCGCAGCTCCATCACGTTCTGTGGTCTCGGCGCGTTCTTGATGGCCTCCGTCTTGGCGTCGGTGGGTCTGATGCCGTCTGCTGCGATTCTTCAGGAAAACACACTTCGAGCGTTTCAACCTGAGTCCCACGCGATCCAACCGACAAAGAACCTCTTCCAGATTCTTCAAGTGCTCAATGGTGTCCCGACCTGTAACCAGTATGTCGTCCTGGAAAACCACGGTGCGAGGAACCGACTTTAGCAGGCTCTCCATGTTCTGTTGGAAGATTGCCGTGGCCGACCGAATCCCGAACGGACATCTGTTATTGATGAACAGACCTTTGTGCGTGTTGATGCAGGTGAGGCCTTTCGAAGATTCCTCCAGCTCCTGCGTCATGTAGGCCGAGGTCAGGTCCAACTTGGTGAATGTCTTCCCTCCAGCCTGGGTCGCAAATAGATTGTCTGCCTTGGGTAACGGATACTGGTCCTGCAGTGAGAAACGGTTAATCGTTACTTTATAGTCCCCACAAATTCTGACCGTGCCGTCCTCTTTAAGTACTTTTTACTCATTATGACTCGCACCCGTGTCTAGTTCCATAGATACTGGAATTCCATTCAGCTCAACTTTCAACATTATTGGTGAACATTTCGTGGTGAATGTGTGTACCCCGTACACTTCTGCCTCCTCAGTACGAGTCTCCAATTCAGCCTGATCCACAGTGGATCAATCTTCCTCTGTAACGTGGTGGTTTGCAGGATTTGCAGCTCACCTGCACATTCGCTAGAGGTGTCTCATTGTTCTGCAGCCATTGCACGCACAGGCATTGATGGGCCCATGATCACCTCCACAACGCCAACAAGGTGTTAACTGCCTCGCATTAACGATGGCGGACTCTGGGTCATCTGAGGTCATGCAGCAGCAGCCGGTATGTACGTTCTGCCATGTATATTCCTGCTCGAAAACAACGTTACTTTGTGCACGGTACTGGCCGAAACCTCTTTACTCTGCGAAATCTGTTTGGTGTTGTCGCTGGTGGACATAAATGCCTGGGCTATCGTTATGGCTTTGCTTAGATTCAGTGTTTCAACAGTCAACAGTTTGCGAAGGATTACCTCATGACCTATGCCTAGTAGAAAAAAGCATTTGTTCTAGGAATCCCTCAAATTCACAATGTCCTGCAAGGCGCCTTAGTTTGGCGACATAGCTCGCCACTTCCTGGCCCTCCGACCGTTGGCATGTGTAGAACCGATATCTCGCCATCAAAACGTTTTCTTTAGGATTTAGGTGCTCCCGGACCAGCGTTCACAATTCTTCATAGGATTTAGTTGTTGGTTTTACCGGAGCTCGAAGATTCTTCATGAGGCCATAGGTTGTTGCCCCACAGACAGTAAGGAGGATCGCCTTTCGTTTGGCAGTGTTCTTGTCCCCTTCCAGCTCATTGGCGACAAAGTATTGGTCGAGTCTCTCTACGAAGGCCTCCCAATTGTCCCCTTCTGAGAACCTCTCCAGGATACCAACTGTTCTTTGCATTTTCGCGCGGTTGTTCGTTATCTCGTCGCCAATTGATACACTCATAATAAAGGATGAAACTGAGTACTGTGAACAATGAGCAAGTGTGACCTTAGCTCCTTTAATAAGACTCCAGAGTGCCAGTATCTCGTGGGTGGCCTGCTTATATACAGTGCTCCCAAGGGATGCTGGGATCCCTTGGGACTCCAACAGGTAGGCCCTCTGGTGGTGGTGTGATACAGGTTGCAAGGGGTTAAATAAATAACACGCCCCATGTAATAGCGAGTTCCACATCTTACTCTTTTAGTGAAGACGTTTCTCCTGAATTCCCTATTGGAATTATTGGTGACTATCATATTTATTGGCCCTAGTTTTGGTCGCCCCCCCCCACCCCCCCACCCCCTCTGCCCCCCCCCCGCCCCTCACCGCCCACCCCGACACTTGGAATTTTTTTCTCTACAACTACCCTATCAACACCTTTCGGAATTTTTAAAAGTTCCATTAAGTCAGCCCTCGGCTTTCTCCTTTCCAGAGAAAAGAGCCTCAGCCTGTTCAAATCGCGAAACAAATTTGAGGACTGTGCGTCTCAAGTGGACTCCGATACTTGCCAAACAAACTACCTGAGGATCTACCATAATGTATACAATTCTTATCGGGGTCGATGCTGAGAGGCTGTTTCTCCAGGCTGGGGAATCTAGAACTGCGGGGCACAGTCTCAGGATAAGAGCTCGGCCATTTAGGACTGAGATAAGGAGGAATTTCTTCACTCGGAGACTTGTGAATCTTTGGAATTCCCTGCCCCAGAGGGCTGTGGATGCTGAGTCATTGAGTATATTCAAGACTGAGGTTGATAAATTTTTGGGCACTGTTGTAATGTAGGAAATCTGGCAGCCAATTTGTGCACAGTAAGCTCCCAAGCAATGTGATAATGACCAGATAATCTGTATTCTGAGTGTTAAAAAGACCAGGCCCTCAAATCTGCCACCAAGCTTATGGTCTACAGGGCTGTAGTAATACCTGCCCTCCTGTATGGCTCAGAGACATGGACCATGTATAGTAGACACCTCAAGTCGCTGGAGAAATATCACCAATTATGTCTTCGCAAGATCCTACAAATCCCTTGGGAGGACAGACGCACCAACATTAGCGTCCTCGACCAGGCCAACATCCCCAGCATCCCCAGTTAGCCTAACATCTGTGGTTGGGAAAATGTTGGAGTCCATTATTGAAGAAGCAGTAGCAGGATATTTGGAAAAGCAAAATTCGGCCAGGCAGAGTCAGCATGGATTTATGAAGGGGAAGTCCTGTTTGACAAGTTTGCTGGATCTCTTTGAGGATGTAACGAACAGGGTGGATAAACGGGAACCAGTGGATGTGGTGTATTTGGACATCCAGGAGGCATTTGACAAGGTACCACATAAAAGGTTACTGCACAAGATAAAAGTTCACGGGGTTGGGGGTAATATATTAGCATGGATAGAGGATTGGCTAACTAACATAAAACAGAGAGTCAGGATAAATGGTTCATTCTCTGGTTGGCAACCAGTAACTCATATGTCAACCCCCTCATTCCCGGAATCAACCTAGTGAACCTTCTCTGAACTGCCTCCAAAGCAAGTATATCCTTTCTTAAATATGGAAACCAAAACTGCACGCAGTATTCCAGGTGTGGCCTTACCAATACCTTATATAATAGCAAGACTTCCCTGCTTTTATACTCCATCCCCTTTGCAATAAAGGCCAAGATACCATTGACCTTCCAGATCACTTGCTGTACCTGCATACTATACTTTTGTGTTTCATGCACAAGTACCCCCAGGTCCCGCTATACTGCGGCACTTTGCAATCTTTCTTCATTTAACTAATAACTTGGGGTGCCGCAGAGATCAGTGCTGGGACCCCAACTATTTACAATCTATATTAATGACTTGGAAGAAGGGACCGAGTGTAACGTAGCCAAGTTTGCTGACGATACAAAGACGGGAGGAAAAGCAATGTGTGAGGAGGACCCAAAAAATCTGCAAAAGGACATAGACAGGCTAAGTGAGTGGGCAAAAAATTTGGCAGATGAAGTATAATGTTGGAACGTGTGAGGTCATGCACTTTGGCAGAATAAATCAAAGAGCAAGTTATTAGTTAAATGAAGAAAGATTGCAAAGTGCCGCAGTATAGCGGGACCTGGGGGTACTTGTGCATGAAACACAAAAGTATAGTATGCAGGTACAGCAAGTGATCTAGAAGGTCAATGGTATCTTGGCCTTTATTGCAAAGGGGATGGAGTATAAAAGCAGGGAAGTCTTGCTATTATATAAGGTATTGGTAAGGCCACACCTGGAATACTGCGTGCAGTTTTGGTTTCCATATTTAAGAAAGGATATACTTGCTTTGGAGGCAGTTCAGAGAAGGTTCACTAGGTTGATTCCGGGAATGAGGGGGTTGACATATGAGGAAAGGTTGAGTCGATTGGATCTCTACGCATTGGAATTCAGAAGAATGAGAGGTGATCATATCGAAACATATAAGATTATGAGGGGGCTTGACAAGATGGATGCAGAGTGGATGCTTCCACTGATGGGGGAGACTAGAACTAGAGGGCACGATCTTAGAATAAGGGGCTGCCCATTTAAAACAGAGATGAGGAGAAATTTCTTCTCTGAGGGTTGTAAATCTGTGGAATTCGCTGCCTCAGAGAGCTGTGAAAGCTGGGACATTGAATAAAATGAAGACAGAAATAAACAGTTTCTTAAACGATAAGGGGTTATGGGGAGCGGGCAGGGCAGGGAAGTGGAGCTGAGTCCATGATCAGATCAGCCATGATCTTATTAAATTACGGAGCAGGCTCGAGGGGCCGTATGGCCTACACCTGCTCCTATTTCTTATGTTCTTATATTCTTATTGAAGCACTGACCACACTCGATCAGCTTCGCTGGGCGGGCCACATTGTCCGCATGTCAGACGTGAGACTCCCAAAGCAAGCGCTCTACTCGGAACTCCTTCACGGAAAACGAGCCGAAGGTGGGCAGAGGAAACATTACAAGGACACCCTCAAAGCTTCCCTGATAAAGTGCAACATCCCCACCGACACCAGGGAGTCTCTTGCTAAAGACTGCCCTAAGTGGAGGAAGTGCATCTGGGAGGGTGCTGAGCACCTCGAGTCTCATCGCCGAGAGCATGCAGAAATCGCAGGCAGAAGAGTGTGCGGCAAACCAGTCCCACCCACCCTTTCCCTCAACGACTGTCTGTCCCACCTGTGACTGGACTGTTCAGCCACCGAAGGACTCATTTTTAAGAGTGGAAGCAAGTCTTCCTCGATTCTGAGGGACTGTCTATGATGATGAATCTGTATTCGTGATGTTGACTGAGGGATGAATATTGGCCAGGACACCGGGATTAACTCCCCTGCAAAAGAGTGCCACAGGATCTTTTATGTCCACCTGAGAGAGCAGGTTTAAAGTCTTATCCGAGAGACGACACCTTCGACAGTGCCGCACTCCCTCAGCCCTGCCCTGGAGTGTCAGCCAGGCTTTTTGTGCTCAAGTGACTGGAGTGGGACTTGAACCCACAACCTTCTGACTCAGAGGCGAGAGGGCTACTCACTGAGCCACAGCTGTGGATGGCATAGCAACTATCTCCCTTGATGTTCCATGTGGGAATTATGGGGATTGGGCGGGAAAGTGGAGTTGAGGTCGAAGATCAGCCATGATATTGAATGGCGGAGCAGGCTCGAGGGGGTGTAAGGCCCCCTCCTGCTCCTATTTCTTATGTTCTTAACAGAATGAGTTATCTGGACTTTACAGAGGAGCAATGCATGATGAGGCTCAGGCTAAGTAGGGTTATTTGCACCACCCGTGGTGAAGTATTCGAGATTGGTACTCAATTTAGTAGAATGAAACGAATCCCAAGTGGAATGAGCATTAAAGAAGATTTACTCAGCAAACTGTGCCAGGATACAAAGGGAAGTATAGCAAAAGACTGCCGCTTTTATGATTTGTACAGTTGTATTAACATTAGAACATAAGAAATAGGAGCAGAAGTAGGCCATAAGGCCCCTCGAGCCTGCTCCGCCATTCAATAAGATCATGGCTGATCTGATCATGGACTCAGCTCCACTTCCCTGCCCGCTCCCCATAACCCTTGACTCCCTTATCGCTCAAAAATCTGTCTATCTCCGCCTTAAATATATTCAATGGCCCAGCCTCCACAGCTCTCTGGGGCAGAGAATTCCACAGATTTACAAGCCTTTGAGAGAAGAAATTCCTCCTCATTCCTGTTTTAAATGAAGGGAAGGCAATGAACGGAAGGGCTGTTTTTTTTCCTGATTTACCTAATGTAGGATTGTATTTAATTTGTTATAGATTTTAAACGACAAGGAAAATGATTTGAGTGAACAAGTGAGACTGAAATGTACCACCTGGTCATCCATGACCTGCACGGATCGTCAACCATCTGCCAGGCAATACCAGCAGTACAATCGGTCACCAGAGGAGCTTTCCCACAGGGAACATCACGGGGAGACAGTCGCTGTGTCATCCACAGCCGTGGCTCAGTGGGTAGCACTCTCTCCTCTAAGTCAGAAGGTTAGCGGTTCAAGTCCCACTCCAGTTACTGAAGCACAAAAATCTAGGCTGACACTCCCAGTGCAGTGCCGAGGGAGTGCTGCACTGTCAGAGGAGCCGTCTTTCGGATAAGACTTTAAATCTGCTCTCTCAGGTGGACGTAAAAGATCCCATTTGGCAGAGCATGGCTGATCTTATTGAGAACATCATCATCATTAGGCAGTCCTTCGAAGCGAGGATGACTTGCTTCCATGCCAAAAAGGGATGAGTTCACAGGTGTTTCAATGAAGGACCTAATATTCCAGGTCCTGAAGGGTGGAAGACGCTTGTGCATGGATTTTTTTTAACGTGTGGTGGCTGTTGCACACCAGCCACCACACGGGCTTATTGAGAACGTTATCCCACGGCATTATTTCGCAGAAGAGCAGAGGAGTTAATCCTGGTCAATATTCATCCCTCAATCAACATAACTAATACGGAATATCTGGTCATTATCACACTCTGCATAAATTAGCTGCCAAGTTTCCTACATTACAACAGTGCCTGCACTTCACAAGTACTTCATTGACAGTAAATGCTTTGGCACATCCTGAGGTTATGAAAGGCTCTAAAAAAAAACATGTCATTTTTTAAAAAGTTGATTTGTTTTTGCTGCTCACCGATAGACATATTTTTACAATAGTTCCATCCTATTGCTAACTTCCCAAAATGCAGGGTATCATTTATTGTATGTTACTGCTCTCCTGGTCCACCTCACACCTTCCACCCACCGTAAACTTTAGCTCATCCAACTTTCTGATGTCGGTACCCGAACTCGCACCAAGTCCCGTTCATCCATCGCGCCTGTGCTCGCTGACCTACATTGGCTCCCGGTTCAGCAACGTCTTTATTTTAAAATTCTCATAAAATTTACAACACAGAAACGGGCCATTCGGCCCAACAGGTCAATGCACCACACGAGTCTCTTCCCTCCCTCCATCATCTAACTCTATCAACGTATCCTTCTATTTCTTTCTCCCTCGTGTACTTATCCAGCTTTCCCGTTAAATGTATTGACCTCATCCGCTCCATGTGGCAGAGAGTTCCACCTTCAGACCACTCACTGAGTGAACAAGTTTCTCCTGAATTTCTTAATGGATTTATTAGTGACTACAGGTTGAACCTCCCTTGTCCGGCACCCTTGGGACCTGGCCTGTGCTGAATAAGAGATTTTGCCGGATGAGGGGAAGTCAGCGACCCGAGGTAGGGGAGGGGATGGGAGGGGAGGAAGATGGTGCCCCGGGCAGTCTCGAAGTGTTGGAGCGGGCCCTTGGCAGTCCAAATGTCAGTGGGCTGTGAGTCGGTGTGGCCCCAGTGGGTGTCGGTGCGGGCCCAGTGTCGGGGAGCCCCAGCGAGCCCAGTGTCAGGGCGCCCCCCCAGCGGGCCCAGTGTCAGGGGGCCCCAGGGGGCCCAGTGTCGGGGGGGTCCCAGCGGGCCCAGTGTCAGGGGGTCCCAGGGGGCCCAGTGTCGGGGGGTCCCAGCGGGCCCAGTGTCAGGGGGTCCCAGCGGGCCCAGTGTCGGAGCGACCCCCAGCGGGCCCAGTGTCGGGGGGTCCCAGCGGGCCCAGTGTCAGGGGGTCCCAGCGGGCCCAGTGTCGGAGCGACCCCCAGCGGGCCCAGTGTCGGGGGGTCCCAGCGGGCCCAGTGTCTGGGGGTCCCAGTGGGCCCAGTGTCGGGGGGCCCCAGGGGGCCCAGTGTCAGGGGGTCCCAGCGGGCCCAGTGTCGGGAGACCCCAGCGGGCCCAGTGTCGGGGGGTCCCAGGGGGCCCAGTGTCGGTGGGTCCCAGCGGACCCAGTGTCGGGAGACCCCAGCGGGCCCAGTGTCGGGGGGTCCCAGCGGGCCCTGTGTTGGTGGGCCCAGTGTTGGAGGGGCCCCAGCGGGCCCAGTTTTGGAGCGGATCCAAAGTCGGGGTGGAGGTCAGCCGTGTTCTGCGCAAGTGCCCCCAGCCGCCGGAACCGTGCCAGACAAGGGGTGGTGCCGAATAAGGGAGTCCCGGATAAGGGAGATCCAACCTATATCTTATATTTATGGCCATGTATGTCCTTATATTGTGATTGTTGGCAGATTATTCAGAAGAATAATGATTTTTTTTTTTTATTCATTCACTCAATGCTGGCGTCGCCGGTAAGGCCAGCATTTATTGCCCATCCTGAATTGTTCTTGAGAAGGTGGTGGTGAGCCGCCTTCTTGAACCGCTGCAGTCCGTGTGGTGAAGGTGCTCCCACAGTGCTGTTGGGGAGGGAGTTCCAGGATTTTGACCCAGCGACGATGAAGGAACAGCCGATATATTCCCAAGTCAGGATGGTGTGTGACTTGGAAGGGAACGTGGAGGTGATGGTGTTCCCATGCTGTCCTTGTCCTTCTAGCTGGTGGAGGTCGCGGGTTTGGGAGGATTGCCAAGTCTGATGTTGTCCTCATCCAACATGTGCACTTTTGTTTTAGCATGTGTCTCTAAACAGCGATCAGGAGCCTTTCTGATTGTTCTCCCTAAACCAAGGGTTAGCGGCGGTGATGTACAATCCCCCTGCCTTAGATCAGTTAATGCAGGACAGATTGAGGATTAAAGCTGGAATGTTGTTGATCTCGATGGCTCATTCTCAACGCAACCCATTTGGGGAGCTAAGCGCTTGCAGATTCCACGATATCAAAATCAAAGTTTCTTGATATGTATCTCGTTTCACATCGAAAATGTGTTTTCCCTTCAGGCTAACTGTAACAATCTGTTACAATATTTATCATATTACAAGCCTAGTTAACGCTGGGCCTAGATGCGACCAATTTACCTTGCATATTGGAGAAGGAACTTTAGCGACTAGATTGCAGCGCCCTCATATATACTCCAGATGTCTAATGGATTGCACTTAGCCAGGACTGCAGATGCATTTTACAAACAAAATGTATCATCAGCTGTTCGAGTGATTCCAGTGACTTAAGTGGCGGCCTTTAGCTCTGTGTCTTTGTGCATTTCTACTTTGTAACAGTCATAAGAAGCTGACAGAATGATTTTTTTTTGTGGCGGTCGAATAAGGGAAAAACTGCAGCTGTCTTATAAGCTTTTAGTGGTCTTTGACATCTCCAATGCTTTCACTTGTTTTCTAAAACCAGAGAGCCATGAAATGGGATCATAGAATGGTACCGCACAGAGAGAGGCCATTGGCCCATCATGCCTGTGCTGGTACTTTGGTAATTAGTACCACGCCCCTCCTGCTCTTTCCCCATAGCCCTGCACATTTTCCTTTTCAAGTATTTATCCATAAAAACATAGAAAATAGGTGCAGGAGCAGGCCATTCGGCCCTTCGAGCCTGCACCACCATTCAATATGATCATGGCTGATCATGCAACTTCAGTACCCCATTCCTGCTTTCTCTCCATACCCCTTGATCCTTTTAGCCATAAGGGCCACATCTAACTCCCTTTTGAATATATTTAGTGAATTGGCCTCAACAACTTTCTGTGGCAGAGAATGCCACAGGTTCACAATTCTCTGAGTGAAGAAGTTTCTCTCATCTCGGTCCTAAATGGCATACCCCTTTATCCTTAGACTGTGACCCCTGGTTCTGGACTTCCCCAACATCGGGAACTTTCTTCCTGCATCTAACCTGTCCAGTCCCGTTAGAATTTTATGTTTCTATGAGATCCCCTCTCATCCTTCTAAATTCCAGTGAATATAAGCCGAGTCGATCCAGTCTTTCTTCATATGTCAGTCCTGCCATCCCGGGAATCAGTCTGGTGAATCTGCGCTGCACTCCCTCAATAGCAAGAATGTCCTTCCTCAGATTAGGAGACCAAAACTGCACACAATACTCAAGGTGTGGCCTCACCAAGGCCCTGTACAACTGCAGTAAGACTTCCCTGCTCCTATACTCAAATCCCCTCACTATGTAGGCCAACATGCCATTTGCCGCCTTCACCGCCTGCTGTACCTGCATGCCAACTTTCAATGACTGATGTACCATGACACTCAGGTCTCGTTGTACCTCCCCTTTTCCTAATCTGTCACCATCCAGATAAGTTATTATTGAATTTGCTTCCACTGTCCTTTCTGACAGATCACAACTCATTGTGTAAAAAAATTCTCCTCCATCTCCCCCCAGGTTCTTTTCCCAATTACCCTATCTGATCTATCAAAACACTTCGTAATTTTAAACACCCCTATTAAATCTCCCCTTAACCTTCTCTGCTCTAAGGAGAACAATACTAGCTTCTCCAGTCTATCCACGTAACTTCATCATCATCATAGGCAGTCCCTCACATCGAGGATGACTTGCTTCCACGCCAAAAAGGAATGAGTTCACAGGTGTTTCAATGAAGGACCTAATATTCCAGATCCCGAACTACATCCTGAAGGGTGGAAGATGCCTGTGCGTGGATTTTTTTAACATGTGGTGGCCGTTGCACACCAGCCACCACACGGGCTTGACAGAACTAGGTCTTGGTCCAGTGACTAGGATTTCCCAAGACGAGTGGAGACCAGCTCTGCTGCATGGACCGAGTGCGCAGACATATCACAATGTGGGCTCATCACTGGTACATAAGAACATACGAATTAGGAGCAGGAGTAGGCCATTTGGCCCCTCGAGCCTGCTCCGCCATTTAATAAGATCATGGATGCTCTTCGACCTCAACATTTTCCTGCCCGATCCCCATATCCCTTGATTCCCAATTTCCGCTGTACCTCTCTAAGGCCTTGACATCTTTCCTAAAATGTGGCGCTCAGAATTGGCCACAATACTCCAGCTTGGGACTAGCCAGTGTTTTCTAAACTAATACACTGTTTGCAGGACATCAGATGCTCAAATTCATCCATTAGGCAAGGCTGCAAATATGTACACAAATGGGCATTGTAGAAGGGAATCCCACAGACCTCACTGAATATTAATAAAAATATACTAGCCTCAAAAATTGGCACTTCAATCCTGGAGTCTGTTCATTGTTATGTTATTAGAAGGTATTCTCCATTTATGCTCATGGAATTGACCATAAGAACATAATAACATAAAAATTTGGAACAGGAGTAGGCCATATGGCCCTTCGAGCCTGCTTTGCCATTCAATAAGATCATGGCTGATCTTCGACCTCAACTCTAATTTCCTGCCCGATCCCCATATCCCTTGATTCCCCTAAGGTCCAAAAACCTATCGAACTTGGTCTTGAATGTACTCAATGACTACGCATCTTCAGCCCTTTGGGGTCGAGAATTCCAAAGATTCACAACCCTCGGAGAGAAGAAATTCATCATCATCTCAGTCTTAAATGGCCGACCCCTTATCCTGAGACTGTTCTAGACTCTCCAGTCAGGGGAAACATCCTTTCAACATCTACCCACAGAATCTTATATGAAGGCAATTTATCCACCTGGTTAGGAGATTGACTGAATGGCAAGAGACAGAGAGTAGGAATAATGGGCAGGCAATTGTCAGGATGTGACTAATGGTGTCCCGCAGGGATCTGTGTTGGGGCCTCATCTATTTACCATATTTATTAACACCTTAGATGATGGGATAGAGAGCCACATATCCAAATTTTCCAATGACACAGATAGGCGGCATTGTAGGCAGTGTAGATGAAAGCATAAAATTACAAAGGGATATTGATAGATTAAGTGAATGAGACAAATGGATTTCAATGTAGGCAAATGTGAGGTCATTCACTTTGGACCTAAAAAGGATCGAACAGGTAACTTTATAAATGGTGAAAAGTTAGAACTGTTGAGGTCCAAAGAGACATGGGGGTTCAGGTACATACATCATTAAAAAATGTTATAAACAGGTACAGAAAATAATCAAAAAGGCTAATGGAATGCTGGCCTTTATATCTAGAGGACTAGACTACAAGAGGGTAGAAGTGTGTTACAGCTATACAGAGCCCTGGTTTGACCACACCTGGAACACTGTGAGTGGTTCTGCACATCACACCAGGAGGGAAACAATCGCTGCTTCTCACCCCCTTTAAATGAGGGGAGAGACGGGGTAACGCACACACATGCGTACTGACGTCACCACCGCTCCGCCGCTGAGCGAGAGCGCCGCAGACTCTGTCCCGCCCCCACCTCCGCCCCTCTCGAGCGCTCATCGCCGCACTCCCGCCCCCATCATGACCGACTTCCGGCCCGCCTGGAAAAAAAACCGACAAAGAGCTGAATTTCGCGAAAGAGGCCACCTCAGCCAATTCAAAAGCGGCAGGTGCGACCCGTTTTGGGCGGGGCTGAATTTCGACTTTCTTTTAATTGGAGAACATATGCGGTGCGGTACCCCATGGTTGATAACCTCCACCGTCAAGGTTATATTAAAAACAAATTCTGTCCAGAAAATGAGAGAAACCAAACAGCTGTATAGAGGCGGGGCAAGTTTGTGTTTCATAGAAACATAGAAAATAGGTGTAGGAGTAGGCCATTCGGCCCTTCGAGCCTGCATCACCATTCAACAAGATCATGGCTGATCACCCACCCCAGCACCTCCCCCCCACGCCCTCTCCACACCCCCCCCCGACCCCCCCAGCCACAAGGACCACATCCAACTCCCTCCCGAACACATCCAATGAACTGGCAACAACTCTCCGCGGCAGGGAACCCCACAGGCCAACAACTCCCCGAGTGAAGAAGTCTCTCCCAATCCCAGCCTCAAACAGCCCACCCCCCCCATCCCAAGAGCGTGCCCCCCCCCCGGCTCCGGACCCACCCAACACCGGGAACACTTCCCCCGCACCCAACCCGCCCCGTCCCGTCAGAATCCTTCCCAAATGCCGAACACCCCCGGATGTCGAGCCCCCAGCCCCGGCCACCCCGGAGCCACGGCCCCGCGACACCAACCACACCACATCCACCAACCCCCATTTGCGCAGTCAACATGTCCACCCCACTCCGAACACTCCCCGCACCAAGGCACAGAGCCCCCAGGCCCGCCCCTCCAACACACTTCTCCCCCCCAGACCTCCGCTGCAATGTGGCCCCTCCTGTCCCCCGCCCTGGGTTTCTCCGGCCCCCCACCTCCATCACTCTCCCCTCCATCCCCCGCCCCCGTCTCCCCTCCATTTCCCTCTCCAAATGGGCATTGTAGAAGGGTATCCCACAGACCTCACTGAATATTAATAAAAATATACTAGCCTCAAAAATTGGCACTTCAATCCTGGAGTCTGTTCATTGTTATGTTATTAGAAGGTATTCTCCATTTATGCTCATGGAATTGACCATAAGAACATAATAACATAAAAATTTGGAACAGGAGTAGGCCATATGGCCCTTCGAGCCTGCTTTGCCATTCAATAAGATCATGGCTAATCTTCGACCTCAACCCTAATGCCCCGCACAGGCTCCCAGCTTGGGGGCGATAACTTTCTGGGGCAGGGAATTTTAGCCCCCAGCGTGGAAGTCCTGCTCCTGCCGCAGAATTGGCCTTACCACCCCTCAATGGAAGCGGAGTGCAATTTCCCATACTCCACTTCCTTTGGGGGCAGTTACCGGGGCACGACTGGATGCTCCTCTGTAGGAATCCTGTAGGAAGGGGAAGCGGAGTCTGGGGAAGTGAGTTTTTGCACAGTTTTGAGACCTTGAGAAAGAACTAATTAGAGACGAGGGTAAAGGTTATAAATACCCGCGAGTCACTTATGGATCATTCTCCCTGATGTGTGGCAAGATTGAGGGTGTATTAGGTTTCACCATGAAAAGCATATAATTGCATCTTAATTTAAATGCAACATTATTTCAAATATACATTTACATTGTTCCTTTGATGGGGATGCTTATCGACTCATCATTTTATGTCAAAACATTTTTCTCTCTCACCAGCGAGGGTATGGTTGCCTTCTTGAAAAAAATTCTTTTGAAGTTAAGAGAAACACTGGCAAATGCGGCTTACATTATTTTAATCATTTATCAGCCAGCTGGTTTACATTTTCAGTTCCCTGACTTAATGGAACCGTAAACATTACAAAATATGAACAGATTCCCTCCATGTGGCCTCATCACTCTGCAACAGGAACAGATGCGCTTGCTGGCCCGGTATCGCGCTCAGGAGCAGGCCCCGATCGGCTCGAATGAGAAAATAAAACAGAGCAGGTGTTACTCGCGATGATAAGAAAATGATGTTAAAATGCATTAAAGATCAGGGGGGGGACCTGTGGGGGCGAGCTTTTACCAACAGTCTCAAAAAGTCCTGGAAGAAGACATTTTGAACTAGACAGGTTATTGAAATCTGTCGGAGTGGCGGGCAGGGTGAATTTTAACCTCGGCCGCCCATTGGGTAAAGGCTGCATACTGTCACACCACAAGCCCCGACTAGTGTCAGCTTGAGGCTCAGTGGGAAGCACTCTCGCCTCCTGGATCAGAAAGTTGTGGGTTCAAGTCCCACTCCAGGGAAGGCCAGCTCAAAGATCAAGGTGGAGGTTACACCTTCTTCTGGAAAGGCAAAGGAAGAAGAACGCCGCCTCTGTGGATTTGGCTTCACCATCAAGAACGAGCTGGACGGCCGCCTCAGTGACTCCCCCTGTGGGATTAGCGAACGTCTCATGACTCTCTGGTTCACCCTATCCCGGAACCAGTGCGCCACAGTCATCAGCGTGTACGCCACTCCAGGGACTTGAGCACAAAAATCCAGGCTGACACTCCAGTGCAGAAGGAATGCTGAACTGTCAGAGATGCCGTCTTTCAGATGAGATGTTAAACCGAGGCCCCGTCTGCTCTCTCAGGCGGATGTAAAAGATCCCATGGCACTATTTTGAAGAAGAGCAGGAGGAGTTATCCCCGGTGTCCTGGGGCCAATATTTATCCCTCAATCAACATAACAAAAACAGTTTATTTCGTCATTAGATGTGGCCCTTATGGCTAAAGGGATCAAGGGGTATGGAGAGAAAGCAGGAATGGGGTACTGAAGTTGCATGATCAGCCATGATCATATTGAATGGTGGTGCAGGCTCGAAGGGCCGAATGGCCTACTCCTGTAACTATTTTTTATGTCTATGTCTATGTTATCACATTGCTGTTTGTGGGAGCTTGCTGTGCGCAAATTGGCTGCTGCGTCTCCCACATTACAACAGTGACTACACTCTAAAAGTACTTCATTGGCTGCAAAGCGCTTTGAGACGTCTGGTGGTCATAAAGATATTTGTGTAAGTTCCCCCGTCAATCGCACTGGAGACTGCACTGCTGTAAGTGACTGGGATTGATTATTCGCACACAATTTCTATCGTGCAACTATCCTCACTGCATTTTCGCTGGAGAAATCTCCCTGCTTTTATCGGGAGTTCTGTTTGCTGTAGTTCATATAGAGACTCTTTTTAAATAGAGTCTGTAGACCGTTTGCCGTAGCGCCCCTGTCTAAATAAATTCTGTTTGCTGTAATATAGATTGCTGTAAGTTCTGCTGTAGTCCTGTCGCTCCTGTAACTTATTGGCTGACATGGTGGTGTTAATAGGCACTTCGGGGCAATATTGGGTGCGGTGCAAAAACCGGAGGTCCAGCCAATCCCGTGGGTTTCCCCGCCCAGCACGTCAGGTTAAAATTGCTTCCTCCGCTTGTTCTTTAAGCGTAGAACGGTTGGAGGTGTGACACAACAATCGGGTTTGAGGTAGCAAATTTGCACACGGTGAGTTGCAAATCTGTTGGCGGAGATACCGACCAAGGATCGGGACATCCCCGCCATCAGCGGAGGAACAGTGGGGTCACCTCAGCCATTCTTGTTCACCTTGCTAACAGGTACAGCAGGTACAGCAGGCAGTAAAGAAAGCAAATGGCATGCTGGCCTTCATAGTGAGAGGATTTGAGTTTAGAAGAAGGGAGGTCTTACTGCAGTTGTACAGAGCCCTGGCGAGACCACACCTTGAATATTGTGTACAGTTTTGGTCTCCTAATCTGAGGAAGGATATTCTTGCTGTTAAGGGAGTGCAGCGAAGGTTCACCAGACTGATTCCAGGGATGGCAGGACTGACATATGAAGAAAGACTGGATCGACTAGGTTTATACTCACTGGAATTTAGAAGAATGAGAGGGGATCTCATAGAAACGTTTAAATTGTGACGGGATTGGACAGGTTAGATGCAGGAAGAATGTTCCCGATGTTGGGGAAGTCCAGAACCAAGGGTCACAGTCTAAGGATAAGGGGTAAGCCATTTAGGACCGAGATAAGGAGAAACTTTTTCACCCAGAGAGTGGTGAACCTGTGGAATTCTCTACCACAGAAAGTTGTTGAGTCCAGTTCATTAGATATATTCAAGAGGGAGTTAGATGTGGCCCTTACGGCTAAAGGGATCGGGGATATGGAGTGGGGTACTGAGGTTGCATGATCAGCCATGATCTTATTGAATGTTGGTGCAGACTCGAATGGCCTATTCCTGCACCTATTTTCTATGTTTCTATATTTCTATGTTTTTGTCTGCAGAGCAACTTTGGTTAGAGGCTGGAATCTCCCTCCCTGCTGCCCCTGATAGAATGGTGCCCTCGATTAGGGAACAAAGAAAGACATTGCAGTTCGAAGGTTCCTTTCATGTGCTCAGAATGTTTGAAAGTTTGTCAAAGCCAATAAAGAAAGACTTGCATTTATATAGCACCTTTCATGATCTCAGGATGTCCCAAAGAGCCTTACAGCCAATTAAGTTTTTTTTTAAAGTGTAGCCACTGCAAGAAACATGGCCAATTTGCGTACAGCAAGCTCCCACAAACAGCAATGCAATAATGACCAGATAATTAATCCGTTTTAGTGATGTTGGTTGATGTATAAATGTTCTCCCCTGCTCCTCTTCAAAATAGTGCCACAGGGCCTCAATTTGACGTCTCATCCAAAAGACGGCATCTCTGACAGTGCGGCACTCCTGACAAAATGCCTAGAACACGATCTTGTCATCACTAACACCTTGTTCCGCCAGAGGGACAAGTACAAGGCATCGTGGCAACACCCTCGCTCCAAGCACTGGCACTTGCTCGACTATGTCATCGTCCGAGCCAGGGACTGCAAGGACGTGCGCTCACCCCGCCATGACAAGAGCCGACGACTGCTGGACGGACCACCACACAATCCGCTCCGCCATTAACATCAATATAGCCCCAAAGCAGCGACAGCAACAGAAACAATGGCGCAAAAAAATCAACAGCGGGACACTCAAAGACCCAGTTAAGAAAGCCCTATACAGCCAGCGCCTCACTGCCGACCTGGCGACCCTCGATGACCTCGAGACGCAGAGTGCCCACAGCGCCTGGTCTGCCCTCAAGGCCTCCATAACCAGCGCCTGCGAAGAGACGCTCGGTCACTCGCCAGGAAACACCAAGACAGGTTTGACGAGAATGACCAGGTGATCCAGGAGCTAATAAACCACAAGCGCAGGGCATTTCTAAACTTAAAACCACAACCCCATTCGGGAGCAGCCCGACACGAGACTCCCAAAGCAAGAGCTCTACTGTGGGTGGCTTGCACGCCTCTGAGGCCGAAGGTTGTGGGTTCAAGTCCCACTCCAGGGACTTGAGCACAAACTCGAGGCTGACACTCCCAGTGCAGTGCTGAGGGAGTGCCGCACTGTCAGAGGGGCAGTGCTGAGGGAGTGCTGCATTGTCGGAGGTGCCGTCTTTCGGATGAGACCTTAAACCGAGCTCCAGTCTGCTCTCACAGGTGGACGCAAGAGATCCCATGGCACTATTTCGAAGAAGAGCAGGGGAGTTATCCCCGGTGACCAGGGATTAATGTTTATGCCTCATTCAACATAACAAGAAAACAAATCATTATCTCATTGCTGTGTGTGGGAGCTTGCTGTGCATAAATTGCCTGCCGCATTTCCTATATTACAACAGCGACTACACTTCAAAAAGTACTTTATTGTGTTCCGAACATAGATGAAACTACACACAGGGAGGTTAAAGTAACAGTGACCTCAGTCTTTATTAAGACACTCCAGAGTGAGGAACAGGCCTTAGGGGCCGACTTATATACAGTGCTCCCAAGGGATGCTGGGATCCCTTGGGATTCAGGGGATGAGCTCCCTGGTGGCGGAACATGGGAGTGCATGCTTTACAGATACACAACATCACTTCCCGCACAAAGTCAAAGTGAAAACTATTTACAAGGTGAGGCAGTCGGGAGCCTTTCTTTCCCTGGTGGACCGCCTCGGTAAAAATGTCAGTTCTGGTGTGTTGGCTGTGCCCTCGCTGGGCTGGCGTGTTGTTGGCCCTGCAGGGCTGCTGGGTGAGCCTGGCCTTGCTGGGCTGTTGGGCGTGATGGGTTAGATTTCCTGGACCGGGGTGGTGTCGTTGATTGGTTGGGTGTGTGTCGTGGGCTCGAAAAAGGTGGTGTCTGCTGTGGGTTGTTCAGGGCAGTCTGTGAACCGCAGCCTTGTTTGGTCCAGGTGCTTTCTGCAAATTTGTCCATTGTCTAGTTTGACTACAAACACCCTATTCCCTTCTTTAGCTATCACTGTGCCAGCGATCCACTTGGGACCATGTTTAGCACATACACAGGATCATTCAGATCGATTTCCCGTGACAGTGGCGCGACCATCGTTTACATTTTGTTGCTGCCGCCTGCTCTCTACCTGATCATGCAGGTTGGGGTGAACCAGCGAGAGTCTGGTTTTAAGTGTCCTTTTCATGAGTAGCTCAGCCAGGGGCACCCCTGTGAGCGAGTGGGGTCTTGTGCGGTAGCTGAGCAGTACTCGGGACAGGCGGGTTTTGAGTGAGCCTTCTGTGACTCATTTAAGGCTCTGTTTGATGGTTTGTACTGCCCGCTCTGCCTGCCCATTGGAGGCTGGTTTAAACGGGGCCGAAGTGACATGTTTGATCCCATTACGGGTCATGAATTCTTTAAATTCGGCACTGGTGAAACAAGGCCCGTTGTCACTGACCAGTATGTCAGGCAGCCGTGGGTGGCAAACATGGCCCTCAGGCTTTCAATGGTGGCGGTGGCGGTGCTTCCCGACATTATTTCACATTCAATCCATTTTGAAAAAACATCTACCATCACCAGGAACATTTTACTGAGAAATGGGCCCGCATAGTCGACATGGTCTGGAGGGCCAGGACCACAAATTTTGTCGTGCTTCTCTGGGCGCATTGCTCAACTGAGCACACACGCTGCATTGCCGTACACAGGACTCTAAGTCAGAGTCGATACTGGGCCACCACACGTGGGATCTGGCTATCGCTTTCATCATTACTACACCCGGGTGTGTGCTGTGGCGATCCGAGATGAACGTCTCCCTGCCCTTTTTGGGTAGCATTATGCGGTTACCCCACAACAGGCAATCTGCCTGAATGGACAGCTCGTCCTTTCACCGCTGGAACGGCTTGATTAGCTCTTGCATTTCAACGGGGATGCTGGCCCAGCTCCCATGCAGTACACAGTTTTTTACTCGGGACAGCAGAGGATCTTGGCTGGTCCAAGTCCTAATCTGGCGGGCCGTGACAGGTGAGTTATCGGTTTCAAACGCTTCCATGACCATCAACAAGTCTGCGGGCTGCGCCCCCATCAACAAGTTTGCAGGCTACACCATTTCCACCCCCATGGTGGGCAATGGTAGCCGACTGAGAGCATCCGCACAGTTCTCGGTGCCTGGCCTGTGGCGGATGGTATAGTTATACGCTGATAGCGCGAGTGCCCACCTTTGTATGCGGGCTGAGGCATTAGTATTTATCCCCTTGTTTTCACCGAACAGGGATGTGAAGGGCTTGTGATCGGTTTCCAGCTCAAATTTGAGGCCAAACAGGTATTGATGCATTTTCTTTTCCCCAAACACACACACTAATGCCTCTTTCTCAATCATGCTGTTGGCCCCCTCGGCCTTAGACAAGCTCCTGAAGGCATAGGCGACAGGTTGCAACTTCCCCGCAACGTTAGCTTGTTGTAATACACACCCGACTCCGTACGACAACACATCACATGCTGGCACAAGTCTTTTACACGGGTTATACAATACAAGCAGCTTGTTGGAGCATAAAATGTTTCTGGCTTTCTCAAAAGCAATTACTTGTTTTTTTCCCCATACTCAGTTCTTACCTTTGCGCAATAACACATGTAGGGGCTCTAAAAGGGTGCTTAACCCCGGTAGGAAGTTACCAAAATAGCTGAGGAGTCCCAGGAACGACTGCAGCTCCGTGATGTTCTGTGGCCTGGGCGCGTTCCTGATAGCCTCTGTCTTGGCGTCTGTGGGCCAAATGCCATCCGCTGCGATCTTTCTCCCCAAAAACTCCATTTCTGTTGCCATGAAGACGCATTTCGACCTCTTCAGCCGCAGCCCTATGCGATCCAATCGCTGGAGGATCTCCTCCAGGTTTTGTAGGTGCTCGACGGTGTCCCGACCCGTGACCGATATTTCATCCTGAAAGATCACCGTGCGTGGTACCGACTTGAGTAGGCTCTCCATGTTTCTCTGGAAGATCGCTGCAGCCGACTGAATTCCAAACTGGCATCTGTTGTAGATGAACGATCCCTTGTGCGTGTTGATGCAGGTGAGGCCTTCAAAGGCTCCTGCGTCATGTAGGCCGAAGTCAGGTCGAGCTTGGTGAACGTCTTGCCCCTGCCAGCGTCGTAAATAGGTCACCTGCCTTAGGTAGCGGGTATTGGTCCTGTAGCGAGAAACGATTAATAGTTACTTTATAATCGCCGCAAATCCTGACCACTTTTGAGTACTGGAACAATCGGGCTGGCCCACTCGCTGAATTCCACTGGGGAGATGATGCCCTTGCGTTGCAGCCTGTCCAGCTCGATTTCCATTCTCTCCCTCATCATGTGAGGTACCGCTCACGCCTTGTAGTGAATGGGTTGTGCCTCTGGGACCAAGTGGATCCGCACCTTCACTCCGGAAAAGTTTCCAATGCCTGGCTCAAAAAGGGAAGGAAATTTGTTGAGAACCTGGGTATATGAGGCCTCATCAACATGTGATAGCGCTCGGATGTCATCCCAGTTCCAGCGGATTTTGCCCAGCCAGCTCCTTCCAAGCAGTGTGGGTCCATCGCACGGGACAATCCAGAGTGGCAGTTCGTGCACCGTGTCCTCGTAGGTGACCTTGACCATGGCGCTGCCCAGGACAGTGATAAGCTCTTTGATGTACGTTCTCAGTTTCGTGTGGATGGGGCTCAGGGCTGGTCTGACTGCCTTGTTGCACCACAGTCTCTCAAACATCTTTTTACTCATGATAGATTGGTTAGTGCCAGTGTCCAGTTCCATGGCTACGGGTAAGCCATTCAATTTTACATTTCGCATTATAGGTGGACATTTCGTCAAAAATGTGTGCACCCCGTGTTCTTCAGCATCTACCTCCTCTCTCTGAGGCTCAAAATTGCTTTGATCCACCATGGACCGACCTTCCTCTGCCACGTGGTGGTTAGCAGGTTTTGCAGAGCTTGCAGCTCGTTCGCAAGCTCGTTGGAGGTGCCCAATTGTTCCACAGCTCTTGCAAACATACCCTTTGAAGCGGCATGAATAGGCTGAATGGAAGCCTCCACAACCCGAACAAGGTGTGAATTGCCTTGCATTCATCCTTTGTTGGGGACTCTGAGTCATCTGGGTCACCTGAGGCCTGCTGGCAGTTGCAGACTCGTGGTTTCTGCCCTGTACATTTCTGCTCGCAAACACAGTTCCAGTTAATTTGTGAACATTGCTAGCACTTGTGTGCTGAGAGATTTGTTTGGTGTTATCACTGGTGGACATAAACACCCGTGCTATCGCAACGGCCTTACTGAGGGTCGGTGTCTCTACAGTCCAAAGTTTTTGTAGGATGGTCTCGTGGCCAATGCCCAGTACAAAAAAGTATCTGAGCATTTTCTCCAGGTAGCCATCAAACTCACATTGTCCTGCAAGTCGCCTTAGCTCAGCGACGTAGCTCGCCACTTCCTGACCTTCAGATCGCTGGCACGTGTAGAACCGATACCTCGCCATCAGCACGCTCTCCCTCGGGTTAAGATGCTCCCGAACCAGTGTACACAGCTCCTCATACGACTTATCTGTGGGTTTAACCGGAGCCAGAAGATTCTTCATGAGGCTGTAGGTCGGTGCCCCGCAGACCGTGAGGAGGACCACTCTCCTTTTTGCAGCGCTTCCTTCTCCGTCCAGCTCGTTGGCTACAAAGTACTGGTCTAGCCGTTCGGCATAGGCTTCCCAGCCCTCACCCTCCTAGAATTGCTCCAGGATGCCCACAGTTTGCTGCATCTTTGCGATGGATTCTTATTCTCGTCGCCAGTTATTGTGTTCCTAACACAGATGAGACTGCACACAGGGAGGTTAAAGTAACAGTGACCTCAGTCTTTAATAAGACACTCCAGAGTGAGGAACAGTCGTTAGAGGCCGGCTTCTATACAGTGTTCCCAAGGGATGCTGGGATCCCTTGGGACTTTAGGGGATGAGCTCCCTGGTGGCGGAACATGGGAGTGCATGCTTTACAGATACACAACAAACTTCATTGGCTGTAAAGTGCTTTGGGACGTCTGGTGGTGATCAAAGGCGCTATATGATAATAACTTTTATTTATATAGCGCCTTTAACAGAGTAAAACGTCCCCAGGTGCTTCACAGCAGTGTTACTAGACAAAACAGATAAATTTGACACCGAGCCACAAAAGAAGAAATTAAGAAAGATGAACAAAAGCTTGTTTAAAGAGGTAGTTTTAAGGAGAGTCTTAAAGGAGAGGTATAGAGGCGAAGAGGTTTAGGGAGGGAGTTCCAGAGCTTAGGGCCCAAACAGCTGAAGGCACGGCCACCGTTATAATGAGGGATGTTTAGGAGGGCAGAATTTGAGGAGCGCAGACATCTCGTGGGGTTGTGAGGCTGAAAAAGGTTACAGAGATAGGGAGGGGCGAGACCATGGAGTGATTTGTAAATAAGGATGAGAATTTTGAAATCGAGGCGTTGTTTAACCGGGAGCTAATGTAGATCAGAAAGCACAGGGGTGATGGGTGAGCGGGACTTGGTGCGAGTTAGGACACGGGCTGCTGAGTTTTGGATGACCTCAAGTTTACGTGGGAGGCCGGCCAGGAGTGAGTTGGAGTAGTTAAGTCTACAGGTAACAAAGGTATGAATGAGGGTTTCAGCAGCAGAAGAGCGGAGGCAGGGGCGGAGGCGGGCAATGTTACGGAGGTAGAAAAAGGCGGTTGTAGTTATGCCACGGCTATGTGGCTGGAAACTCATTTCAGGGTCAAATATGACACCTAGGTTGTTCACCCTCAGATTTGATGCTAGGGCGAGGGATGGAGCCAGTGGTTCGAGAACAGAGTTTGTGGCGGGGTCTTCCCAATATTAATTGGAGAAAATTTCTGCTCACCCAGTACTGGATGTCAGACAAACAATCTGACAATCTAGATACCAAGCAGGGGTTGAGAGAAGTGGTGCTGAGGTAGAGCCAGGTGTCGTCAGCGTGTGTGGAAACTGACTCAGTGTTTTCGGATGATGTCGCCAAAGGGCAGCATGTAGATGAGAAATAAGAGGGGGCCAAGGACAGAGTCTTGGGGGACACCAGAGGTAATGATGCGGGAGTGGGAAGAGAAGCCATTGCAAGAGACTTTCTGGCTACGATTAGATAGATAAGAATGGAACTAGGCGAGTGCATTCACACCTAACTGGACATTGGTGGAGAGGCGTTGGAGGAGGATAGAGTGGTCAACTGTGTCAAAGGCTGCAGACAGGTCCAGAAGGACGGGAAGGGATAGTTTACCTTTGTCGCAAAGGATGTCATTTGTGACTTTGATGAGAGCTGTTTCAGTACTGTGGCAGGGGTGGAAACCAGACTGAAGGGATTCAAACATTGAATTCATGGAAAGATGGTCACGGATTTGGGAGACGACGCCACGTTCAAGTACTTGGGCCAGGAAAGGGAGGTTGGAGATGGGACGATGTGTAAAGTGGGGTCAAGGGTTTTTTTGAGGAGAGGAGTGATGACGGCAGATTTGAAGGAGAGGGGAACAGTACCTGAGGAGAGAGAACCATTAACAATGTTGGCTAACATGGGAGCCAAAAAAGGAAGTTGGGTGGTCAGCAGTTTAGTGGGAATAGGGTCAAGGGGGCAGGAAGTGGGTCTCATGGACAAGATGAACTTAGAGAGATCAAGAGGGGAGATCAAAGAGAAACTACAGAAAGAGGTGAGTTTAGGGCTAGGGCAGGTGGGAGCCTTAGATGAAGTTTGGCCCCGAGGGTTAGGTGAAGGAAGGGAATAAATGCAAGTCTTTCTTTCTCTGATGATTGCTGCTCACGACTTTGGTGTGTGTGGTGATGGGTGTAAGAGGACCATCTCTAGTTAATCTGTGGTTCCAGGTTTAGAGTGCCATGCCCCTTCACTGTACATTAATGGTGATGGGACCTCGATGTGATACAATACCATATCACAAACTGTGTCCGGCCTCTTGCGCATTCCCAGTATCCTTCCTCCCACAGATATGCCATTAGCTGCCTAGGCCCTAGCTCTTGAATTCACTCCCTTAACCTTCTCTGCCCCTCCCTTGTCCTTCAAGGTGCTCCTTAAAACCTACGCTTCTGACCAAGCTTTTGGTCACCTGTGTCCTAATAGTTCCTTATGTGGTTCAGTGTCAAATTCTGAATGATAACGCTCTTGTGAAGCGCCTTACATAGAAACATAGAAAATAGGTGCAGGAGTAGGCCATTTGGCCCTTCGAGCCTGCACCACCATTCAATATGATCATGGTTGATCATGCAACTTCAGTACCCCATTCCTGCTTTCTCTCCATACCCCTTGATCACTTTAGCCATAAGGGCCACATCTAACTCCCTTTTGAATATATCTAATGAACTGACCTCAACAACTTTCTGTGGTAGGGAATTCCACAGGTTCACAATTCTCTGAGTGAAGAAGTTTCTCCTCATCTCGGTCCTAAATGGCTTACCCCTTATCCTTAGACTGTGACCCCTGGCTCTGGACTTCCCCAACATTGGAAACATTCTTCCTGCATCTAACCTGTCTAATCCCGTCAGAATTTTATATGTTTCTATGAGATCCCCCTCATTCTACTAAATTCCAGTGAATATAAGCCCAGTCGATCCAGTCTTTCTTCATATGTCAGTCCTGCCATCCCGGGAATCAGTCTGGTGAACATTTGCTGCACTCCCTCAATAGCAAGAATGTCCTTCCTCCGATTAGGAGACCAAAACTGTACACAATATTTAGGCCCTGGAACCTGTTACTATGGTAACGGTGCTGTATTAAATGCAAGTTATTGTGGCCGATATCATTGGGGCAGAATTGCTATCGTGAAAGCACCAGTCAATCTGAGACATTCTAACCAACTCGTCCAACGCTCACTTCAAGTTTGTTATTGAGACAAATCCCGGCTGAACTCGCCCAGTACCGAAAGCCGCTGGTGACAATACTGCCGCTGGATTGTGTCCTAGATCCATTAATGAGATGCTCAATTAGTCTCGCCCAAAAGATTCAGGGATTACGCAGTATGATAGAAGTGGGCCACTTTCTGAATGCGCGTTGACATTTAGCAATGGGTAGCGTTACTTTTATGAATCTCTTTACAACTTCTTCTTCGGCAGTCGCCCGGAGTCGAGGATGACTTGCTTCCACAGTAAAAATGAGTTCCCAGGTGACTGATGAGTCCGATGCAAGACCTACAGTCTCTGTCCCAGGTGGGGCAGACGGTGGTTGGAGGGACGGATGGGTGGGGTGCTTGATTTGTCGTGGGCTCCTTCCGTTGTTTGTATTTGGCTTGCGCGTGCTCCCGACGACGAGACTCGAGGTGTTCGGCGCCTTCTCGAATGCTTCTCCTCCACTTTGAGTGGTCTTGGGCCAGGGACTCCCAAGAGTCGGTGGGGATGTTGCATTTTTTCAAGGAGTCTTTGAGGGTGTCCTTGAAGCATTTTCTCTACCCTCCTGGGGCTTGCCGTGACGGAGTCTGGAGTAGAGTGCTTATTTCGGGAGTCGAGTATCGGGTAATACTATCTGTAAATTTAGTCATCTCCTCTCATACAATAGCCACCTGTCAGATACTTAGTCAGTAATCATAGTCTTTGCTTAGATAAGTAAAATAAATAGATGGCTGTTTTTGTAATACTGCGAACAAACTGGGGATTAGTGGCACCTATTAAGACAATATCTGGAGGCTGTCTTTGAATACTTGAGTGAAATGACTATATAGAGCTCAATTTTCTCCAATTATCTGCGCCGTTTCTTTGGCCTGCACCATTATTTTTGTAGTAAATCAAAATCTCCAAGTTTGCCCAAAGTTTCTGCGCTAGTGTAATTCACTTAGGTTGGATTTTTTTTAGGCTACGATTTTTAAAAATCTCATTGGGGGCGTAACCTGCCACCCGTGCAAATTCTGGCCATTTAAGCAATTTTGGCCAGCTCCGTTTTACTCCAGGATGGTGTATGTGACCACTCTGGAAAAACCTGCAGCGCAGTTACCAAAATCAGCGCAGGTAAGAGAATCAGCTCAGCAGATGCAGTTCCACGGCCCGGACAGCAGCAGCAGAGAGGGGCAGGGAGGGTGGCGGGGGGGGGGGGGGGGGGAGAGTGGGGAGGGCGGGGAGTAGAGAGGGGAGGGAGAGGAGAGAGGGGGGAGAGTGGGGGAGAGAGGAGTGAGGGGGAGAGAGGAAAGAGGGGGGAGGAGAGGGGGGGAGAGGGGGGAGAGGGGGGAGAGGAGGAGAAGAAAAGAGAGGGAGAGAGAGGGAGAGAGGAGGGGGGGGTAGAGAAGAGAGGCCGCGGAGAAGAGGGGGGGGGAAGAGAGGAGAGGAGAGTGGGGGAGGGGGGAGAGGAGTGAGGGGGAGAGAGGGCAGGAGAGGGGGGAGAGGAGAGAGGGTGGGTGGGGGAGAAAGGGGGAGAGAGTGGGGAGGGGAGAGGAGAGAGGGGGTGAGGGGAGAGCACGGGGAGGAGGGGGAAGGGAGAGGGGGTGAGAAGAGAGGGGAGGGAGAGGAGAGGAGGTGGAAAGGAGAGGGGAGGAGAGGAGGAGGGAGAGAGGAGAGAGTATGGGCACGGAGAGGAGAGGCAGGGGCGGGGAGAGGAGAGAGAGGGGGAGAGGAGAGAGGGGGAGAGGAGAGGTGGGAGAGGAGAGAGAGGGGGGGCAGAGGAGAGGGGACACGGAGAGGAGAGGGGAGAGGAGGGGTGGAGAACCTTCGGCCAGGGTCAGGAGCGGCACTGGGCAGCGGGAGGGGGGGGATAGACTTTTGGCATAAACACTTTAATAATGTAATGATGGAATGCTGTTGCAAGGCGCTTGTGCAGGTTGCTGTGAGCTGGCCAGAATGTGTTGTATGTTTCATTTTCCAGCCTCAGCCCGCAGTGTGTCCCTCGTTACCCTGGCAACCCGATCTTTTTGGCGCAGATCTTAGGCTCCATCCCCAAAGCTAAAGGACAGGCTAGGCGGCCCCAAAATCAGCAATTCAAACGGCGAAAGTTGGATGATTTTTTTTGACGGAGTTGGACCCCCAAAAAACGGGCGTAACTCTTCAAGTACGTCAAAAAACGGCTTTGGGGCAAATCGAGCCCTGTGTGTGCCCGTCGTGGTTCAGTGGGCAGCACTCTCGCCTCTGAGTCAGAAGGTTGTGGGTTCAAGCCTCACTCCAGGCACTTGAGCACAAAAATCCAGGCTGACACTCCCAGTGTCAGTGCTGGGGGAGCACCGCACTGTCGGAGATGATGCCTTTCAGATTTGACTTGAAACCGAGGCCCCGTCTGCTCCCTCAGGTGGACGTAAAAGATCCCACGGCACTATTTCGAAGAAGAGCAGGGGAGTTCTCCCCGGTGTCCTGGGCCAATATTTATCCCTCAACCAACATCACAGAAACAGATTACCTGGTCATTATCACAATGCTGTTTGTGGGAGCTTGCTGTGCGCAAGTTGGCTGCTGCATTGCAACAGTGAATGCTCTCCAAAAAGTAATTCATTGGCTGTAAAGCGCTTTCGGACATTTGGTGGTCGTGAAAGGCGCTATGGAAATGCAAGTCTTGCTTCCTTTTTGGATTTACATATTGGAAAACTAAAGAATATTGAAACTCTGCCTTATAGGTGGTGGGAGGTGCATGGGTGAATTATAACCGTGTCCTTTCACCTCTTACAACAGTGACTACACTTCAAAAGTACTTCATTGGCTATAAAGCACGTTGGGACCCCCTGAGATCGTTAAAGGCGCTATATAAATGCAAGTCTTTTTTCTTTTCTGATCTGGTTTGGGATCAAGCTCTCGCTCATGGGATGAAATTTGAAGTTCACATTTTTGCACCAGGATGCCAATGGGGTACATAAACAGAGTAAAGTACAGGGGCCTTAACCTGAATATTACCCTCACCTGCAGATGCTTGATGGTGACACCCAATATACAAAATATGAATCAAGGAATATTTCAGTATCCACTACTGATCTTTTTGAAAGATAAGTAATAGGAACAGGAGTAGGCCATACGGCCCCTCGAGCCTGCTCCGCCATGTAATACAATCACGGCTGATCTTCTATCACAGCTCCACTTTCCTGCCCAATCTCCATATCCCTTGATTCCCATTAACTTTGATGTTTCATTCCACCTGCCAAAGATTAGCACACCTCTCTGGTTTTGGCAGATGTCTCTTTTAAAAGAAGAAGCACTATTTTTGTCACCTATTCTTCTTCTTCTTAGGTGGTCCCTCGCATTGAGGGTGACTTGTTTCCACGCCAAAAAGGGACGAGTTCAATGAGTTCACAGATGTTTCAATGAAGGATCTAATAATCCGGATCCCAAACTACATGTTGAAGGGTGGAAGGTGCCTGTGCGTGGAGTTTTTTAATGTGGGGTGACCGTTGCACACCAGCCACCACACGGGTTTGACAGAGCTAGGTCTTGGTCCAGTGGCAAGGGTTAACCAGGACGACTGGAGAGCAGCTCTGCTGCATGGACCCAGTGCGCACATATCGCAGTGTGGGCTGGGCCCGTGCTGCCCCTGGGCCCTCGCCTCTTCTGGGCCCCGAACTCACGCCTCTCCTGGGCCCCCACCTATTTCATGATGTGGAGGAATAACTATTGAGGTTATTAAGATTAAATCTCGGAACTCAAGCCACCACCCGACTCCTGTCCCTTTCCTTGTACCGTCCACAGTCTTGTTTTGGACTTAGCAAAATGGTGGTTGCTCTATCTTTGACCTGCCCTGCCCACCATCAAGAAAGGCAAGGAAAGTAATTCTGTGGGTTGGCTGATAGACCACACAGGTTTAAAGGTCAAAAGTAAAAGACTGCGGATGCTGGAATCTGAAATAAAATCAGAAAATTCTGGAAATTAACAGCAGAATAAGGGCCCTCTCCGTTCGCCTCACACCAATGTCCCTTTTGTCATAGAAACATGGAAAATAGGTGTAAGAATAGGCCATTCGGCCCTTCGAGCCTGCACCACCATTCAGTATGATCATGGCTGATCATTCACTTCAGTACCCCACTCCTGCTTTCTCTCCATACCCCTTGATCCCTTTAGCCGTAAAGGCCACATCGAACTCGCTTTTGAATATATCTAACCAACTGGCCTCAACAACTTTCTGTGGTAGAGAATTCCACAGGTTTACAATTCCTAAGTGAAGAAGTTTCTCCTCATCTCAGTCCTAAATGGCCTACCCCTTATCCTAAGACTGGGTCCCCGGATTCTGGACTTCCCCAACATCAGGAACAATCTACCCGCATCTAACCTGTCCCGTCCCGTCAGAATCTTGTAAGTTTCTATGAGATCCCCTCTCATCCTTCTAAACTCCAATGTATAAAGGCCCAGTTGATCCAGTCTCTCCTCATGTGGCAGTCCAGCCATCCCGGGAATCAGTCTGGTGAACCTTCGCTGCACTCCCTCAATAGCAAGAACGTCCTTCCTCAGATTAGGAGACCAAAATTGAACACAATATTCCAGGTGAGGCCTCACCAAGGCCCTGTACAACTGCAGTAAGACCTCCCTGCTCCTATACTCAAATCCCCTAGCTTTGAAGGCCAACATACCACCCTGGAGCCATGCCTCCGTGATGCAAATTATATCATACCCGTTAACTGCTATCTGCGCAGTTAATTCATCAACTTTATTCCGAATACTCCTCGGCATTGAGGCACAGAGCCTTCAGGCTTGTCTTTCTAACACACTTTGCCCCTTTAGAATTTTGATGTAATGTGGCCCTTTTTGCTTTTTGCCTTAGGTTTCTCTGCCCTCCACTTTTACTTTTCTTCTTTCTATCTTTTGCTTCTGCTCTCATTCTACGTCCCTCTGTCTCCCTGCATAGGTTCCCATCCCCCTGCCGTATTAGTTTAACTCCTCTCCAACAGCACTAGCAAACACTCCCCCTAGGACATTGGTTCCGGTCCTGCCCAGGTATAGACCGTCCGATTTGTACTGGTCCCACCTCTCCCAGAACCGGTTCCAATGTCCCAGGAATTTAATCCCTCCCTGCTGCACCACTCCTCAAGCCACGTATTCATCTGAGCTATCCTGCGATTCCTACTCTGACTAGCACGTGGCACTGGTAGCAATCCTGAGATTACTACTTTTGAGGTCCTACTTTTTAATTTAGCTCCTAGCTCCCTAAATGCGTCTTGTAGGCCTGATCCCTTTTTTTACCTATATCGTTGGTACCTATATGCACCACGACAACTGGCTGTTCACCCTCCCTTTTCAGAATGTCCTGCACCCGCTCCGAGACATCCTTGACCCTTGCACCAGGGAGGCAACATACCATCCTGGAGTCTCGGTTGCGGCCGCAGAAATGTCTATCCATTCCCCTTACAATTGAATCCCCTATCACTATAGCTCTCCCACTCTTTTTCCTGCCCTCCTGTGCAGCAGAACCATCCACGGTGCCATGAACTTGGCTGCTGCTGTCCTCCCCTGGTGAGTCATCCCCCTCAACAATACCCAAAGCAGTGTATCTATTTTGCAGGGGGATGACCGCAGGGGACCCCTGCACTACCTTCCTTGCACTGTTCTTCCTGTTGGTCACCCATTCCCTATCCGCCTGAGTAACCTTTTCCTGCGGTAAGACCAACTCACTAAACGTGCTATTCACGTCATTCTCAGCATCGTGGATGCTGCAGAGTGAATCCACCCGCAGCTCCAGTGCCGCAATGCGGTCAGTCAGCAGCTGCACTTCCCGCACACGTAGTCATCAGGGACACCGGAAGCGTCCCTGACTTCCCACATAGTACAGGGGGAGCATAACACGTGTCAGAGCTGTCCTGCCATGACTTAACCCCTCGATAAACTTAAATTGGCAGCAATGCTAAAGGTTACTTACTGATATAGAAAAGTAAAAGAAAAACTATTTCCCAATCTCCAGCCAATCACTTAACCCCCTTGGCTGTGACGTCACCTTTCGATTTCTTTCTACTTCTTTTTTGCCTTCTCACCCTGCTGCAGCTGCACCAGCTGGGCCTTTATAGGCCTCACGCACACTCCCCGGACTGCCCGAACTCCTCCGACTGCTGCCGATCCCCGGACTCCCGCTGGGCCTTTATAGGCCTCACCAACGCTGCTGCTCACCTCCCCGGTCCTAAATGGCTTACCCCTTAACCTTAGACTGGTTCTGGACTTCCCCAACATTGGGAACATTCTTCCTGCACCTAACCTGTCCAATCCCATCAGAATTTTATATATTTCTATGAGATTCCCTCTCATTCTTCTAAATTCCAGTGAATATAAGCCTGGTCGATCCAGTCTTTCTTCATATGTCAGTCCTGCCATTCCGGGAATCAGTCTGGTGAACCTTCGCTGCATTCCTTCAATAGCAAGAATGTCCTTCCTCAGATTAGGAGACCAAAACTGCACACAATATTCCAGGTGTGGCCTCACTAAGGCCCTGTACAACTGTAGTAAGACCTCCCTGCTCCTATACTGAAATCCTCTCGCTATGAAGGCCAACATGCCATTTGCCTTATTCACCGCCTGCTGTACCTGCAATCGACTTTCAATGACTGATGTACCATGATACCCAGGTCTCGTTGCACTTCCTCTTTTACTAATCTCTCATCATTCAGATAATCTCTCCTACCCTCCACCGACCTTCCCATTTGTTCTTTCCTCCCTCCCCCCTTTCCCTGCCCCTGCACTTGCTTAAAAACCTGTTACACCCCCAACTTCTTCCAGTTCTGACGAAGGGTCATCCACCTGAAACGTTAACTCTGTTCCTCTTTCCTCTTAAGGTGATTGGCAAAAGAGCCAGAGGGGCCATTTACACAGTGAGTTGTTGTAAACTGAAATGCATTGACTGAAAGGACGGTGGAGGCAGATTCAATAATCACTTTCAAAAAGGAATTGGATAAATACTTGAAAAGGAAAAGAAATTGCAGATCTATGGGGAAATAGCGGAGGTGTTGGATTAATTAGAATGGTTCCAGGGATGAAGGACTTCAGTTATGTAGATGGACTGGAGAAGCTGGGGTTGTTCTCCTTGGAGCAGGGAGGAGATTTGAACGATGGGTTTAAAATCATGAAGGGTTTAGATAGAGTAAATGTAGAGAAACTGTTTCCAATGCTGAAGGGTCAATGAGCAGAGGGAGCAGACTGAATGCGATTGACAAAAGAACCCGAGGCGACATGAGGAAAAACTTTTTTACGCAACGAGTGGTTAGGATTTGCAAAGCACGGCCTGATAGGACGGTGGATACAAATTCACTTGTAGCCTTCAAAAGCGAATTGGATAAATACTTCAAGGAGGAAAAGATTGCCGGGATATGGGGAGAGAGCGGGGGAGTGGGACTAACTGGTTTGCTCTTCGAAAGAGCCGTGTCAGACTCGATGGGCCGAATGGCCTCCTTCCGTGCTGTACTAGTCTATGATTCTATGATAGTTCTTGTTGGAAATGAGCCAAGCTCCTTTCACTGGTGGCTGAGAGGTCTTTTCTTCTCTTGCTGTTATTTGAAGAAGGATTAGTATCTGATCCACCATCTTTCAAGCATTTATTTGGGGTCATATAACAGTGTCACTGGACCCACCTGTTGAACATATGTAGTCTATTGTAATCTTTATAGTCATTAGCGAGGTATGCAGCACTCATTAATAATACTGGCATTCGGCAAATAAAGGACATTCTTATCCAGCGTTGACCAGATGATAACTAGCACGCGACGGTCACGTTTGATTGCTGACCTCTGCAGATTTTGTGCCTGCATCAGTGTGGTTTGGGATTTGCTGCTTATTTGGAGCCTGTCTCCTGAAGGGGCAGGAGGGGATTATCACATCGTCAGCGTGCAGTAAAACCACACAAGACTTGGCTTCACGCCGCTTGGGAAAAATATCAAAAGGAAGAAATTGATCATTTGTTGGACCAATTTCACGATCTGCTAAGTGGTGCCTTGTAATTCGGAAAAACAATGCCTACGATGGAAGGAATGAGTAAACCTAACCCTGTTTAGGTTTGAGCTGTTCTTTGTCTATCTGAAAGCCGGTTGCGTTGACTGTAAGGCCATCTGCTGTTGAGCTGGGTGTGTCCTGACATGATCCTGGAACATCTTGAGAACATAAGAAATAGGAGCAGGAATAGGCCACTTGGCCCCTTAAGCCTGTTCCGCCATTCAATAAGGTCATGGCTGAACTGATCATGGACTCAGCTCCACTTCCCTGCCTGCTCCCCATAACCCCTTAATCCCCTGTCTATCTCTGTCATAAGCCTTTACTCCCTTATCGCTCAAAAATCTATCCATCTCCGCCTTAAATATATTCAATGACCCAGCCTCCACAGCTCTCTGGGACAGAGAATTCCACAGATTTACAACCCTCTGAGAGAAGAAATTCCTCCTCATCTCAGTTTTAAATGAGCGACCCCTTATTCTAGTTTTAGTTTCCTCTATGAGTGGAAATATCCTCTCTGCATCCACCTTGTCGAGCCCCCTTATATATTTCGATAAGATCACCTCTCGTTCTTCTAAACTCCAATCTTCTGCACAAATGGACAGAATCAAGCATTTCTATAACTTATTTTTAACAAGAGACTATTTTTGTCTCCGGTTATGTAAATTTCCTCTTTGCTGAAAGTAGTGAATATTGAAATTCAAAACTTGATTCCAAAATTCTGACCTGGAAGCAATGAATTAGAAATGTTCGTAGGCTGCATAGAAAGAAAAAAAGAGAATTGCATTTCTATGGCGCCTTTCACAACATCAGGATGTCCCAAAGTGCTTCACAGCCAGAGAAGTGCTTTTGAGGTGTAATTACTGTTGTAGGGTAAGAAATGCAACAACCAATTTGTGCACAGCAAGCTCCCACAAACAGGAATGTGATTATGACCAGATATTCTGCCTTTTTAGCGATGCTGCTTGAGGAATAAATTTTGGCCAGTACACTGCTCTTCTATGAAATAATGCCATGGGATCTTTCACGCCTACCTGAGAGGGCAGACGGGTTCTCATATAGTGTCAGCTGTGGCTCAGTGGGTAGCACACTCGCCTCTGAGTTAGAAGGTTGTGGGTTCAAGTCCCACTCCAGGGACTTGAGCACTAATATCTAGGCTGACACTCCAGTGCAGTGCTGAGGGAGTGCTGCACTGTCAGAGGTGTCATCTTTCGGATGAGATGTTAAACTGAGGCCACGTCTGCTTTCTCTCAAGTGGACATAAAAGATCCCATCCCATAACAGTATTACGAAGAAGATCAGAGGAATTCTCCCTGGTGTCCTGGCCAATATGTATCCCTCAATCAACATAACAAAAAACAGATGATCTGGTCATTATCACATTGCTGTTTGTGGGAGCTTGCTTTGCATGAATTGGCTGTCATGTTTCTTGCATTACAACAGTGACTGCACTCCAAAAGTACGTCATTGGCTGTAAAGTGCTTTGGGGCATCCGGTGGTTGTGAAAGGCGCGATATAAATGCAAGTCTTTTTTTTCATTCGAAAGACGGTAGGTGTGGAGCAAGAATGGGCTTGGCTTAAGGCCTCAGACACCAAGTGAGTCGGTAGGCAGGGCATGTTGCATTCTGGGAGGGTGTGGGCAGGAAGCAGAACAGTAGTAATAGTGACTAAAGTGGTGGTGTGAACACACATAGCTGGTGTTTTGAGAATTCGCCTTTTGTTTATCTGTGTTTATCTGTGTTTCTGAATCTGGCTGTGTGGACTGAAGGTCAAGTAGGTGAGGAAGTGTCAGGGCAAGTCAGTTTGTTTTAGTTTTGTAATCTGACTGGCCTATGCTTACCATATGTTAGCAATTAGGGGTACCTAAAATGTATACGGTTACGCGAATGAAATTGTGACACCAATTATAGAGAGCTGTGCTTAGATGATTGTATTAAATCTCGAGACAAGTAAGGGGTTAATGTATAAGTTGAGTTTTACTGGAACTGCTTAAGTTTTTTTTCCTGGAAAATGAGTATGAGGTAAGAGACTCGAGCCTTTGGAGGACAGGGCCGGATGAGTTATGGGGAAGACAGTCCTCAACATGCTGTAAGGCCATGATTGGTGAAGTACAGAAACCATGTGTAATGGTTGTAAGGACCCCTGACAGATGTGAGATAACATGACGGTTGGCCTTTTTCCATGACTTAAACGAAGAACTCGACACACCATTGGGTACCTTGTTGTAAGGGGAACTCTTATAAGTTAAATGGTCTTGTCAATATTCTACCTCCGTTCCACCCCTAAAAAGAGTATAAAAGAAAGATCTGAAAAGCCTCAGTGCAGACAGTGGAGGGGGAGCTCCTAAGAGCAGATCTAATGCTGACTCCGCTGAGGAAGGGAGAGAAATAAGAGTTGTTCGTGCACGCCAGCCGTCTCTCCGATCGGGTTCGGTACCAGCCACTTGTCACGGTCATATGCTTCTGCTGTTTAACTAATGTGTTGTATTCTGTCCTAAACTCCGATTAAATGCAATATACCCCAACATATTGGTCTGCACACGATCCTGCTTATTTGGAAGACCAGAGATAAGTTCATCTCAACACATATGGCCGATAATACCCTATGATCAACACAGACCAATCAGCAATGCTAGAAACACTCTGCAATCATACAAACATTCTTTCACACATGCACACAGATACAAAACTATTAATAGCACGAGTCGATCCCCTGTCTATGAACATTACACAGTATTTACAGCACAGAAACAGGTCATTCGGCCCAACTGGTCCGTGCCGGTGTTTATCCTCCACACGAGCCTCCTCCTACTCCTCTTCATCCCATCAGCATATCCTTCTATTCCTTTCTCCCTCATGTTCTTATCCCACTTCACCTTAAATGCATCTATGCCATTCACGTCAACTGCACCCTGTGGTAGCGAGTTCCACATTCTCACCACTCTCTGGGTAAAGAAGCTTCTTCTGAATTCCCCATTGGATTTATTAGTGACTATCTTATATTGATGGCCCCTAGTTCTGGAACATACAAATACAAGGATGAGAAAAGATAATTAGGCCCATCATAGGAATACAGGAGCAGGAGGAGGCCATTCAGCCCCTCGAGCCTGTTCCACCATTCAGTGAGATCAGGGCTGATCTTGGCTCCATTTACCCGCCTTGATTCTGTGACCTTTAATACCCTTGACAAACAAAAATCTATCATTCTGAGTTCTGAAATTTTCAATTAACCCCCCCCCCCCCCCCCACCCACCACCAGCCTCAACAGCTTACTGGGGAAAGAGAGTTTAAGATTTCCATTACATCATGCCTGCACCAGTGGAACGATGGGCATCGTGGATCCAGTTTCAAGCCATGAAATCTTCTGGGAAAAGCAACAAAACAAAAGAGAGAACAAAGCTGCGGCCAATTCCAAAAGGAAATGCTGGGAAATATTCCCTGCAACATCTTTAAGGCAATCAATAAAGCCCCTGGAGACCAAGGTAGTTCATAACTCCGCAGCTATAACTGGAAAGGTCCTCATCCATCATGAATTCATCAAGTTCCCTTTTAAAGGTCTGCAGCGAATCTGTGACCCCTCCCATCCGGGCCCCCCATCTCCGCCCACATATCAGGTAGCTGCGGCTCAGTGGGTGGCACACTCACCTCCGAGTCAGAATGTTGTGGGTTCAAGTCCCACTCCAGGGACCTCAGCGCAAAAATCTAGGCTGACACTTCCGTGCAGCACTGAGGGAGCGCTGCTCTGTCGGAGGTGCCGTCTTTTGGTATGAGACGCTAAACCGAGGTCCTGTCTGCCCTCTCAGGTGGACGTAAAAGAACCCATGGCACTATTTCGAAGAAGAGCAGGGGGAGTTATCCCCGGTGTCCTGGCCAATATTTATCCCTCAATCAACATCACTAAAACAGATGATCTGGTTATTATCACATTGCGTTATCTACATCATTATCATTGTCATAGGCAGTCCCTCGAAATCGAGGCAAACTTGCTTCCACTCTAAAAGTGAGTTCTCAGGTGATTGTACCTGCAAGAATTACAGTCTCTGTTCACAGGTGGGACAGGTAGTAGTTAAGGGAAAGGGTGGGTGGGACTGGTTTGCCGCACGCTCTTTCCGCTGCCTGCGCTTGATTTCTACATGCTCTCGGCGACGAGACTCGAGGTGCTCAGCGCCCTCTCGGATGCTCTTCCTCCACTTAGGGCGATCTTGGGCCAGGGACTCCCAGGGGTCGGTGGGGTTGTTGCACTTTATCAGGGAGGCTTTGAAAGTGTCCTTGTAACGTTTCCGTTGCCCACCTAGGGCTCGCTTGCTGTGTCGAAGCTCTGAGTAGAGCGCTTGCTTTGGGAGGCTCGTGTGGGACATGCAGACGATGTGGCCCGCCCAACAAAACTGATCGAGTGTGGTCAGTGCTTTGATGCTGGGGATACTGGCCTGAGCGAGAACACTGACGTTGGTGCTTCTGTCCTCCCAGTGGACATGAATCATTAATGAACACGGTGAACAGCAACGGTTCCAAATTAGGTCTCTGTTGTAGTCCAGTGATAACTAGATCTTGTTCACGTCGACAACCATCTGGCAAAGTGCCTCTTCCATCGCCCCATATCATCAATGTTTTTCAAAATGCCTTCAACGTGACATTTTATTACTATGGGACCTAGAAGAGCCGAGGGCCCAGGGGCAGCACGGGCCCAGCCCACACTGCGATATGTGCGCGCACTAGCTCCGTGCAGCAGAGCAGGTCTCCAGTCGTCCTGGTTAACCCTTGCCACTGGATAAAGACCTAGCTCTGTCAAGCCCGTGTGGTGGCTGGTGTGCAACGGTCACCACACGTTAAAAAAATCCACGCACAGGGCATCTTCCACCCCTGGAGTTCAGGACTGGAACATCGGGTCCTTCATTGAAACATCTGTGAACTCGTGTGGAAGCAAGTCATCCTCGTTCGAGGGACGGCCTATGATGATGATGATGATTATTTTGGAACTCATCAACGTGATTGTCATAACCCACCATTCCAGATACTTCCTCACAGAACTCAATCCGTTTCGTCAGGTTGAATCTTCATTTCCGGAAGCCGTGCTGGGAACTCATAATAACCATGGTGCTCTCCAAGCGATTGTAAATCACATCCCACATTGCAGACAATACAAAACTCACAGGTCTACAGTTACCAGGGCTCAATTTCTTTCCCTTCTTAATGACTGGGACTATATGCCCCCTCCCCACCCCCTCTTCCAATTGATTGGCAGCTGTCCAGCCCTCGATGAGTTATTGAATCTGCAAGCAGTATTTCACATTAACCTCCTCTATCCCCATTAGCAATAAGTGGAATGAAGTTCAGCTGAACAATTAGTGTTAAGTCCCTTAGTCCTGGCTGAGACCATTTTTGCAATTACTTCCCGTGAAGCAATTTCCCCGTGCGCCAATCCTGTACATGGGACCATCAGAAGCAAAGAGTTATGCAAAGCTTCTATTTAGCTCATCCCTCGCATCCTTATCATGGAATCACAGATTCGTACAGCAAGAAGGAAACCATTCAGCCCATCGTGCCTGTGCCGGCTCTTTGAAACAGCTATCCAATTAGCCCCACTCCCCTGCTTTTTTCCAATAGCCCTGCAGCTTTTTCCCTTTCATGTACATATCCCTTTTGAAAGTTACTATTCAATCTGCTTCCACCACCCTTTCTGGCAGCGCCTTCCATATCATAACAGCTCATAAGAACTAAGAAATAGGAGAAGGAGTAGGCCACCTGGCCCCTCGAGCCTGCTCTGCCATTCAATAAGATCATGGCTGATCTGATCATGGACTCAGCTCCACTTCCCTGCCTGCTCCCCATAACCCTTTATTCCTTTATTGCTCAAGAATCTGTCTATCTCCGCCTTAAATATATTCAATGACCCAGCCTCCACAGCTTTCTGGGGCAGAGAATTCCACAGATTTACAACCCTCTGAGAGAAGAAATTTCTCCTCATCTCAGTTTTAAATGGGCGGCCCCTTATTCTGAGACTATGTCCCCTAGTTTTAGTTTCCCCTATGAGTGGAAATATCTTCTCGACATCCACCTTGTCGAGTCCCCTCATTATCTTATCTGTTTCGATAAGATCACCTCTCATTCTTCTGAACTCCAATGAGTATAGGCCCAACTTACTCAACCTATCTTCATAAGTCAACCCCCTCAACTCTGGAATCAACCTAGTGAACCTTCTCTGAACAGCCTCCAATGCAAGTATATCCTTCCTGAAATACGGAGACCAAAACTGCACGCAGTACTCCAGATGTGGCCTCACCAATACCCTATACTGTTGTAGCAGGACTTCTCTGCTTTTATACTCTATCCCCCTTGCAATAAAGGCCAACATTCCATTTGCCTTCCTGATCACTTGCTGTACCTGCATACTAACATTTTGTGTTCCATGCACAAGGACCCCCAGGTCCCTCTGTACTGCAGCACTTTGCAATTTTTCTCCATTTAAATTATAATTAGCTTTTCTATTATTTCTGCCAAAGTGGATAACCTCACATTTTCACACTTATACTCCATCTGCCAAATTTTTGCCCACTCACTTAGCCTGTCTATAACACTTTGCAGATTTTTTGTGTCCTCCTCACAATTTGCTTTCCCACCAATCTTTGTATCATCAGCAAACTTGGCTACATTACACTCGGTTCCTTCATCCAAGTCAACAGTCTATTGACTCAGGATCAGTTCCTATGGACTGGAGGGTAGCTAATGTAACACCACCTTTTAAAAAGGGAGGGCGAGAGAAAGCGGGTAATTATAGACCGGTTAGCCTGACATCAGTGGTGGGGAAAATGTTGGAATTAATTATTCAGGATGAAATAGCAGCGCATTTGGAAAGCAGTGACAGGATACGTCCAAGTCAGCATGGATTTATGAAGGGTAAATCATGCTTGACAAATCTTCTAGAATTTTTTGAGGATGTAACTAGTAGAGTGGACAAGGGAGAACCAGTGGATGTGGTGTATTTGGACTTTCAAAAGGCTTTTGACAAGGTTCCACACAAGAGATTGGTGTGCAAAATCAAAGCACATGATATTGGGGGTAATATACTGACGTGGATAGAGAACTGGTTGGCAGCCATGAAGCAGAGAGTCGGGATAAACGGGTCCTTTTCAGAATGGCAGGCAGTGACTAGTGGAGTGCTGCAGGGCTCAGTGCTGGGACCCCAGCTATTTACAATATACATCAATGATTTGGATGAAGGAATTGAGTGTAATATCTCCAAGTTTGCAGATGAACTAAACTGGGTGGCGGTGTGTGCTGTGAGGGGGACGCTAGGAGGCTGCAGGGTGACTTAGACAGGTTAGGTGAGTGGGCAAATGCTTGGCGGATACAGTATAATGTGGATAAATGTGAGGTTATCCACTTTGGGGGCAAAAACGTGAAGACAGAATATTATCTGAATGGTGGCAGATTAGTAAAAGAGGATGTGCAACGAGACCTGGGTGTCATGGTTCATCAGTCATTGAAGGTTGGCATACAGGTACAGCAGGTGGTGAAGAAGGCAAATGGTATGTTGGCCTTCATAGCTAGGGAATTTGAGTGTAGGAGCAGGGAGGTCTTACTGCAGTTGTACAGGGCCTTGGTGAGGCCTCACCTGGAATATTGTGTTCAATTTTGGTCTCCTAATCTGAGGAAGGACGTTCTTTCTATTGAGGGAGTGCAGCGAAGGTTCGCCAGACTGATTCTCGGGATGGCCGGACTGACATATGAGGAGAGACTGGATCAACTGGGCCTTGATTCACTGGAGTTTAGAAGGATGAGAGGGGATCTCATAGAAACATACAAGATTCTGACGGGATGGGACAGGTTAGATGTGGGTAGATTGTTCCCGATGTTGGGGAAATCCAGAACCAGGGGACGCAGTCTTAGGATAAGGGGTAGGCCATTTAAGACTGAGATGAGGAGAAACTTCTTCACTCAGAGAGTTGTTAACCTGTGGAATTCCCTGCTAGTTCATTGGATATATTCAAGAGGGAGTTAAATGTGGCCCTTACGCCTAAAGGGATCAAGGGGTATGGAGAGAAAGCAGGAAAGGGGTACTGAGGGAATGATCAGCCATGATCTTATTGAATGGTGGTGTAGGTTCAAAGGGCCGAATAGTCTACTCCTGCACCTATTTTCTATATTTCTATATGAGTCATTAGATTGGAAATTGTTGAAGCCCCAGCACAGATCCCTGCGGCACCCCACTAGTTACTCTTTAGCAACCGGAAATTGACCCATTTATCCTAACTCTCTGTTTTCTGTTAGTTAGCCAATCCTCTATCCATGCTAATATATTACCCCCAGTCCCGTGAACTTTTATCTTGTGCAGTAACCTTTAATGTGGCACCTCATTGAATACCTTCTGGAAATCCAAATACACCACATCCACTGGTTTCCCCCTTATCCACCCTGCTCATTACATCCGCAAAGAACTCCAACAAATTTGCCAAACATGATTTTTCTTTCATAAAACCATGCTGACTCTGCTTGATTGAATTATGCTTTTCCAAATGTCCTGCTACTGCTTCCTTAATAATGAACTCCAGCATTTTCCCAACGACACATGTTAGGCTAACCGGTCTATAGTTTCTTGCTTTTTGTCTGCCTCCTTTTTTAAATAGGGGCGTTACATTTGCAGTTTTCCAATCCGCTGGGACCGCCCCAGAATACAGGGAATTTTGGTAGATTACAACCAATGCATCCACTTTCTCTGCAGCCACTTTTTTTAAGATCCTAGGATGTAAGGCATCAGGTCCAGGGGTCATGTCCGCCTTTAGTCCCATTATTTTACTGAGTACTACTTGATTAGTGATAGTAATTGTATTAAGTTCCTCCCTCCCTACAGCCCCTTGATTATCCACTGTTGGGATGTTTTTAGTGTCTTCTACCATGAAGACCGTTACAAAATATTTGTTCAACGTCTCTGCCATTTCCCTGTTCTCCATTATTAATTCCCCTGTCATCCTCTAGGGGACCAACATTTTGTTAGCCACTCTTTTCCTTTTTATGTACCTGTAGAAACCCTTATTATCTGTTTTTATATTCCGTGCTAGTTTACTTTCATAATCTATCTTCCCTCTCTATCAGTTTTTTAGTCGTTCTTTTCTGGCTTTTAAAAGTTTCCCAATCCTCTAGCCTCCCATTAGTCTTGGCATTATATGCCCTTGATTTCAATTTGATACCATCCTTTATTTCCCTAATTAGCCACGGATGGTTATCCCTTCTCTTACAGTCTTTCCTTCTTATTGGGATATATTTTTGTTGCGAGTTATGAAATATCTCATTAAATGTCTGTCACTGCTCATCAACCTCCCACACTTTAATCTATTTTCCCAGTCCACTTTAGCCAACTCTACCTTCATACCTTTGTAGTTTGCTTTATTTAAGCTTAGGACATTAAACCTGTCTCATTACACAGTACCAGATCTAAGATAGCCTGCTCCCTGGTTGGTTCCGCAACGTACTGTTCAAGGAAACTATCCCGGATACACTCCATGAGCTCTTCCACAAGGCTACCCTGGCCAATTTGCTTTGTCCAATCAATATGAAGGTTAAAATCGCCCATGATTATTGTCGTTCCTTTTTTACAAGCCTCCATTATTTCTTGATTTATATTCCGTCCAACGGTGTAGCTACTGTTAGGAGGCTTATAGACTACGCCCACCAGTGACTTTTTCCCCTTATTATTTCCTTTTCTCCACCCAAACTGATTCAACATTTTAATCTTCTGAGCCAAGATCGTTTCTCACTAACGCACTGATCCCATGCTTTATTAACAGAGCTATCCCGCCTCCTTTTCCTTTCTGTCTGTCCTTCCGAATTGTCAAATGCCCCTGCGTAAACAAAATGTATCTCATCTCCCCGTGTTCCGTTTGCCAAATGACCTTAAATCTGTATCCCCTGGTTACCGGTCCTATCAAAACTCTTCATCTTATCTTCATACCTCAGCTGCCCTGTTAAGTGTGCTTTATGATTGTTTTCTGACTTCTAAGCTATTATTGAAACATATAAGATTCTGAGGAGGCTTGACAGGGTAAATGCAGAGAGGATGTTTTCCCTAGTGGGGGAATCTAGAACTAGGGAGCATAGTTTCAGAATAAGGGGTCACCCATTTATAACGGAAATGAGGAGGGATTTCTTTTCTCAGAGGGTCGCAAATCTTTGGAATTCTCTGCCCCAGAGAGCTGTGGAGGCTGGGTCATTGATTTATTTAAGGTGGTGATAGACAGATTTTTGAATGATAAGGATTATGGGGAACAGGCGGGGAAGTGGAGCTGAGGCCAGGATCAGATCAGCCATGATCTTATTGAATGGCGGAGCAGGCTCGAGGGGCCAAATGGCCTACTCCTGCACCTATTTCTTATGTTCTTATAATTGAAACAAGGCCTTGCCATAACAACTGCAACTGTGCTCTATCATTTTTTCCAGTGGCCTTCCAGCATTTCTCGTGCTGGCTTTAGTTATCCTCAACTCATATTTTTTTTAACCTCTCCCTAATCTCTTGACATTTGTATCTTTTTTACATCATGGAACACTTCTTTAAGGTTAATTTATGATCTGCAACAATAATTTGCCTCACCAACTGAATTCTAATGATACTAATAATTGCCTTGTTCTGAACTCGGAGACTCACTCCAACAGACTAGTTAATGGTTGGATAGTTGGAATCTCCATGACAACCATACTACACTGCTGCTCTCCGAATTTGATCGCAGTGTTCCCTGATTTACTCAGACGGATCAACTTTCATAATCCAGCTGCACTCAAATCCTTTGGACTTCCTGCTTACCAACATCTTTTTTCCATCTCAGCTATGGCTCAGTGGGTAGCACCCTCGCCCCTAAATCAGAAGGTTGTGGGTTCAAAATCCCCACTCCACCAGGAATGCAAAAAAATAATCTAGGCTTACATTCCAGTACAGTCCTGAGGGAGTGCTGGGGTATCTTTCAGATGAGACATTAAACCGAGGCCCCGTCTGCCCTCTCAGGTGGATATAAAAGATCTCATGGCACTATTTTGAAGAAGAGCAGGGGAGTTATCCCCGGTGTTCCGGCCAATATTCATCCCTCAAAACAACATCACTAAAAACAGATTACCTAATCATTATCACATTGCTGTGTGTGGGAGCTTGCTGTGTGCAAATTGGCTACTGCGTTTCCCACATTACAACAGTGACTACACTCCAAAAGTACTTCATTGGCTGTAATGCGCTTTGGGACGTCCGGTGGTCATGAAAGACTCAAGTCTTTCTTTCATTATTGTGTCTATATCCCCTTTTACAAATAAAACTCCATGCTTTGTGTCCCTACCTCTCTTGCCGATCCCTTTTACCTTTCAATTACACTTCAATTTCATCATTCTTAACAACATTTCAGAGATATCTATAATTTCTAAATTCTCCATGGAAGAGCATGTCTGTAATTGCAATATTTATTGTTATACTTAACATAAGAAATAGGAGCAGGAGTAGGCCTTACAGCCTCTTGACCCTGCTCTGTCATTCAGTAAGATCATGGCTGATCTTCTTCTTCAAATCCACCTTCCTGCATTATCCCTGTATCTAGGGATATGGAGATACATGTAGCATTAATGTAAATATATATCAAAGAATTTTAAACCTGCCTCATGTGGTTCACCATTAGTCACCGATCTTGTTCCCTGTTATTGAAATTCATTAAATTATTGCCATTATTTCTCATTTCTAGCAGAACTATGCACATTATAAGCCCCTGTCCCAACTAGTTTAAGTGCTAGCTAATGACACTGTACATTCTAAGCCAACCTTTTAGCCGACAACAAATTTAAATGAACCTATCGCTAAAATAAAATGACCTGATCACTTGTTTGTGAGATCTTGTTCCATAAAAACATACAAAATAGGAGCAGGAGTAGGCGGTTTGACCCCTTGAGCCTGCTCCGCCATTTAATAAGATCATGGCTGATCCGATCATGGACTCAGCTCCACTTCCCTGTCTGCTCCCCATAACCCTTTATTCCCTTCGCGCTCAAAAATCTGTCTGCCTCCGCCTTAAATATATTCAATGACCCAGCCTCCACTGCTCTCTGGGGGCAGAGAATTCCACAGATTTACAACCCTCTGAGAGAAGAAATTTCTCCTCAGTTCAGTTTTAAATGGACAGCCCCTTTATTCTAAGACTATGTCCCCTAGTTTTAGTTTCCCCTATGAGTGGAAATATCCTCTCTGCAGCCACCTTGTCGAGCCCCCTCATTATCTTAGACGTTTCAATAAGATCACCTCTCATTCTCTGAACTCCAATGTGTATAGACCCAAGCTACTCAACCTATCTTCATAAGTCAACCCCCTCATCTCCGGAATCAGCCTGTTGTGTGCAATTTGGCTATCGCATTTCTCTACTTTACAACAGTGACTACACTTCAAAAGTATTTTATTGACTGTGAAAACTCTGGGACGTCCTGAAGTCATGAAAGGCACTACATAACTGTAAGTTCATGTCACTCATCACGTTCTCAAGGCCACTTAAAGATAGGCAGTAAAAATGCTGGCCTTGCCAGCGACGCCCACATCCCAGGAACTAATTAAGTGGGATGGGCAGGCAATCTACGTCTCGACCTCTGCCAGCGCTACTCTGCATCTAGCTGTGTAGAGGCATCTGAGATTAGCCAGCGTTGACTCTCTGCACCATGTGGTCTCGAGCCCCCACTTCCCTACCTCTGCAAGCTTCTCCAGTCCTACAACCCTCCGAGACCTCTGCGCTCATCCAATTCTGATCTCTTGAGCATCCCCCGGTTTCCTTCGCTCCACCATTGGTGGCCGTGCCTTCAGCTGCCCAGGCCCCAAGCTCTGGAAATCCCCCAACCCCACCCGCGCCCCCCGATCCTGAGTAACATTAGCTAACAAGCACAGACCAGAGGGTCGCGAGCTCTTTAACTTTTTCTCAGTGGAACTGTTGAAGGAGACAGTATCTAGATGTTGCTGTGTTCAATTATACATTTCTCTGGGACATTAGCCTACTGGAGTACAACATTTGCATACCTCCAGACATTCGCATGGCCTGTTTTAGTGGTAACATCTACTCTGTCAGATCAGCCCAGAGACTACAGTGACTATTGAGAAGAAATCTGGCAGGCTACTGTCTGCTGGTATTTCTAAAGTAGCTATGGATATAGTACATAAGAATTCGGAGCAGGAGTAGGCCATTCGGCCCCTCGAGCCTGCACCACCATTCAATGAGATCATGGCTGATCTTCTACCTCAACTCCACTTTGCTGCACTTTCCCTATATCCCTTGATTCCCTTAATATCCAAAAATCTATCGATCTTTATCTTGAATATACTCAACAACTGAGCATCCAGAGCTCTCTGGGGCAGAGAATTCCAAAGATTCACCACCCTCTGAGTGAAAAAGTTTCTCCTCATCTCAGTCCTAAATGGCCGACCCCTTATTCTGAGACTGTGACCCCTGGTTCTAGACTCCCCAGCCCGGGGGGAAACATCCTCCCTGCATCTACCCGGTCATGCCTTGTAAGAATTTTGTACAATGCAATAGAAACCATCGCAATGGTTAATGTGTATGAATAAGTTGAAAGTAAAATACTGGAACCTGAAATAAAAACAGAAAATGCTGGAAACACTCAGCAGGTCGGGCAGCATCTGTGGGGAGAGAAACAGAGTTAACGTTTCAGGTCGATGACCCTTCGTCAGAACTGGCAATATTATTTCCTCTCTCTCTCTCTCTCCTCCTTGAACATGCTCCTTAAAACCTCTTTGACCAAGATTTTCTTCCCTCCCCAGCCCAGGAAAATTGAGACAAATTGTATTGGTCACCTCCCCACGCGCCCCGCCCCCCCACCGCTTGCCTATCCTCGGTAACATTAGCTAACTGGCACAGACCAGAAGGTCGTGAGCTCCCCTCCATGTTTTTAGTTTGTCTCTCTCTGTTTCTCATGGCAGCTGGTAATTCTTCTGCCATTCACACCCTATCTACAATCATCTTTTGTTTCCTAACCTGTGCTGTTACCGTCGCAATTCGGCCCATCATCCCCTTTGTCTCTCAAATCTCTCCTGCCTTCCACCCTATCGCAGACCTTCCCTTTGGTTCTTCCCTCCCCTCCCCTCCCCCTTTCAGGGCCCCAGTGCTTCCTTAAGAATCTGTTACATTTCGAAGAGTCATCGACCCGAAACGTTAACTCTGTTTCTCTTGCCACAGATGCTGCCTGACCCGCTGAGATTTCCAGCATTCTCTGTTTTTATTATGAATAAGTTGAATTGTCCATTAGGATTGAAAAAACGTAGACCTTGAACACCTTAATTTGGTGAGTTAAATTTGTATGAATTGCTACAGTCAAAATATTGTTTTGCAATTACAGCAGTCAGACGGGAAAGGTATGTTTACTTGTTTTTTCATTCATGGGATGTGGGCGTCGCTGGCAAGGCCGGCATTTATTGCCCATCCCTAATTGCCCTCGAGAAGGTGATGGTGAGCCGCCTTCTTGAACCGCTGCAGTCCGTGTGGGGAAGGTACTCCAACAGTGCTGTTTGGGAGGGAGCTCCAGGATTTTGATCCCAATGCCAAAAGAGGAACGACGATATATTTCCAAGTCAGGATGGGTGAGACTCGGCGGGGAACGTGGAGGTGGTGGTGTTCCCCTGTGCCTGCTGCCTTTGTCCTTCTAAGTGGCGGAGGTCGCGGGTTCGAGAGATGCTGCCAAAGAATATGGAGAAGGAATTTGCATCTTTCACGACCTCAGGATGTCCCAAAGCGCTTTACAGCCAATAAAGTACTTTTTGGAGTGTAGTCACCATTGTAATGTAGGAAACGCAGCAGCCAATTTGCGCACAGCAAGCTCCCAATCTTTCCTCATAGCTAAAATTCTCCAGTCCTAGGTCAGTGATAGAGAATTCAAGCTCTGCAGCCTGGCTGCAGTTTTGAAAAACACAGACCACATTGCATTAAGTCATCAATCAACTTGACATTTTAGGACCTTGGGTAGTGAGCCAATTAAAAGGTTAACAGACTATCAAATGAGCCAATAAGGTCAAAGAAGGCAAGTTCTTTTCTGTAAATTGAACCAGGTATAAAAACAGCCATTTTGGCCATGTGGTCTCAGAAGGACAAAGGCCTGGCTTAAAGCCAAGAGCTTGTTGCTGCTGCCAGAATAAAGTTACATTAAAACTACAATCGGAGTTCGTATTTCATTGGAAATTAAGAGATCTAACAGTCGGCATATCTGGCCATTCCCGAAAAACCTCCTTGTGAGTTAGCAGAAAGCAGCGCACATTGAAAAATCGGCACTGAAAGACGCCATTGTTTTAAAATCCAAGATTTTGGAGGGAATCACGAACACAGTCAAAATCAATAATAAAAATCACAAGACTGCAATGAGTTTGGAGGGAGGGGAGGAGAGGAGAAGTTTTAATAATCGAACAAATAACGGAAATCATTCAGTTTTAATGTAAAATATATTTTATTCAAAGGTTTAACAAACAGTTTGTACTTCAGTTAACTTTAAAAAAATTATTCTTGTATCAAACTTTAAAGTTTTCAGTTACGATCACTTACAAACTTTAAGGCCACTTACTAATAAACATGTAACTTTACATAACTTACCAAAAACTTTTAATTTGAGAACGGTTACAACAGTAACAATAATAACAACAACAACAGCAAAGAAAGGCTGCACCGATCTCTCGTCATTTAATAAGATCATGGCTGATCTGATCATGGACTCAGCTCCACTTCCCTGCCCGCTCCCCATAACCCTTCACTCCCTTATCGTTCAAAAATCTGTCTATCTCTGCCTTAAATATATTCAATGACCCAGCCTCCACAGCTCTCTAGGGCAGAGAATTCCACAGATTTACAACCCTCTGAGAGAATAAATTCCTATCCAAACTGCGAAAAATGATGAAAACCGGCGCAGACATGACGTAAAAAAAAAACTCACCCAGAAAAATCGTAACCGACTCAGTTACGCCCGCGTAGATCGCAGGGGGAAAAAACGGCACGTGCCAAACAAACGGCCCGGGAAAATTGAGCCCTAAAAAGTACTTGGATGTGCACTTGAAGTGCCATAACCTACACAGGGCTACGGACCAAGAGCTGGATAGTGGAATTGGGCTGGATAGCTCTATTTATGCCAATACAGACACAATGGGCCGAATGGCCTCCTTCTGTGCCGTTAATTTCTCTGATTCTATGGAAGTGGTGATGAGGTGCATTTGTACCGCTGTGATACCTGAAGGTTTTTTTTAAACTCTAACTTGTACAATGACTGTTGGAGTCGGATACTGATTTATCGGTGCAGACAGCTACAACACTATTGGGAACCAGACAGCAGAAGGAGGCAAAAAATAGAGATGTCAAGATTTATCATTTAACTGGCAGAAATCATTGATTCCCCATGGACCGAATTTATTGCCTCCCAGTTTACCAGCTGAAGTTCTACAGGCAGCTTGTAACGTCTGTTCAACGAAAAGAAATAGAACTCTTCCTCCTCAATCGAATTACTCAATGGGCAAATGCATTGCGTGTCGTGGCACCGATCCAGGGTTAATCGCTCTCGTACCTGCAATTGTTCCTAAGAACATAAGAATTAGGAGCAGGAGTCGGCCACACAGCCCCTTGAGTCTGCTCCGCCATTCAATGAGATCACGGCTGATCTTCGACCTCAACTCCACTTTCCCGCCCAATCCCCATATCTCTTGATTCCCCGAAAATCCAAAAATCTATCGATCTCAGCCTTGAATATGCTCAAGGTCAGAGCATCCACACAGCCCTCTGGGGTCGAGAATTCCAAAGATTCACAACCCTCTGAGTGAAGGAATTCCACCTCAAAAGCAAAACACTGCGAATGCTGGAATCTGGAATAAAATCAGAAAATGCTGGAAATCTCAGCGGGTCAGGCAGCATCTGTGGAGAGGAAGCAGAGTTAACGTTTCGGGTCGATGACCCTTCGTCAGAACTGGAGAGTGTTCGGAAAGAACGGATTCTTAACAAGTAAAGGGGGAGGGGGAAGAACAAAAGGGAAGGTCTGTGATAGGTTGGAAGACAGGAGAGATGAGAGAGACAAAAGGGATGATGGCCTAAATTCAAATGGTAATGCCAGGAGTTAGAAAAACATTAGTCAAGATAGGGTGTGAATGGTGGGATAATGACTAACTGCCATTAGAGATAAGGAGAGAAAAAGAAAGAAACAGGCTCTAAAGGGGGCGGGAGAAGGAGCCAAAAGATTGGCAGTGGTTATGCTCTGAAATTTTTGATCCTTCTCATCTCAGTCTTAAATGGCCGACCCCTTATCCTGAGACGAGTCCCCCTAATTCTAGACTCTGCAGCCAGGGGAAAAAACCTCTCAGCATCTACCCTGTCAATCCCCACTCAGAATCTTGTATGTTTCAATGAGAACTGGTTGTCAGACAGGAAGCAAAGAGTAGGAGTAAATGGGTACTTTTCAGAATGGCAGGCAGTGACTAGTGGGGTACCGCAAGGTTCTGTGCTGGGGCCCCAGCTGTTTACATTGTACATTAATGATTTAGACGAGGGGATTAAATGTAGTATCTCCAAATTTGCGGATGACACTAAGTTGGGTGGCAGTGTGAGCTGCGAGGAGGATGCTATGAGGCTGCAGAGTGACTTGGATAGGTTAGGTGAGTGGGCAAATGAATGGCAGATGAAGTATAATGTGGATAAATGTGAGGTTATCCACTTTGGTGGTAAAAACAGAGAGACAGACTATTATCTGAATGGTGACAGATTAGGAAAAGGGGAGGTGCAACGAGACCTGGGTGTCATGGTACATCAGTCATTGAAGGTTGGCATGCAGGTACAGCAGGCGGTTAAGAAAGCAAATGGCATGTTGGCCTTCATAGCGAGGGGATTTGAGTACAGGGGCAGGGAGGTGTTGCTACAGTTGTACAGGGCCTTGGTGAGGCCACACCTGGAGTATTGTGTACAGTTTTGGTCTCCTAACTTGAGGAAGGACATTCTTGCTATTGAGGGAGTGCAGCGAAGATTCACCAGACTGATTCCTGGGATGGTGGGACTGACCTATCAAGAAAGACTGGATCAACTGGGCTTGTATTCACTGGAGTTCAGAAGAATGAGAGGGGACCTCATAGAAACGTGTAAAATTCTGACGGGTTTAGACAGGTTAGATGCAGGAAGAATGTTCCCAATGTTGGGGAAGTCCAGAACCAGGGGTCACAGTCTAAGGATAAGGGATAAGCCATTTAGGACCGAGATGAGGAGAAACGTCTTCACCCAGAGAGTGGTGAACCTGTGGAATTCTCTACCACAGAAAGTAGTTGAGGCCAATTCACTAAATATATTCAAAAGGGAGTTAGATGAAGTCCTTACTACTAGGGGGATCATGGCGAGAAAGCAGGAAAAGGGTACTGAAGTTTCATGTTCAGCCATGAACTCATTGAATGGCGGTGCAGGCTAGAAGGGCTGAATGGCCTGCTCCTGCACCTATTTTCTATGTTTCTATGTTTCTATGTTTCTATCACCAATCCACTCAATCTTTCCTCATAGGACGATCCTCTCATCCCAGAATTTCCCAAATCTGTCTTTTGAGGAAACGGGGCCAGCATGGTTTGGGAGCGGGCTTGTGGCTAGGGCTGGTGTGCAATGAGTGTTCTCCAAAGTTAGCTTGTTTCCTCTTGCATCGCCTATCCGGAAAAGGAGTTTCCAGCGAAATAATATAGTACCCTAAAACCACGAGGCCCGATTCTGTAGGGGACCCAGTTTTCGTCACTCCATTCACGCCCTAACCTATGGAATTCGCTTCCTGAACCTCTCCGCCTCTCTATTTCTCTCCCTGTCTCTCTCTCCTCCCTTAAAGACTTGCATTTCTGTAGCACCTTTCACAACCACCGGACGTCTCAAAGCGCTTTACAGCCAATGGAGTACTTTTGGCGTGCAGTCACTGTTGTAATGTGGGAAACGCTATTTTGTGCACAGCAAGATCCCACAATGTGATAACGATCAGATAATCTGTTTTTGTTATATTGATTGAGGGCTAAATATTGGCCAGGACACCGGGGATAACTCCCCTGCTCTTCTTCGAAATAGTGTCATGGGATCTTTTACGTCCATCTAAGAGAGCAGACGTCTCATCCGAAAGACGGCACCTCCAACAGTGCAGCGTTCCCTCAGTCATCATCAACATCGGCAGTCCCTCGGAGTCAAGGATGACTTGCTTCCACTCTAAGAGTGAGTTCTCAGGTGACTTCGGAGTCCAACGCAGGATCGATAGTCTCCGTCACAGGTGGGGCAGACAGTGGTTGAAGGAAAGGGCGAGTGGGGAGTCTGGTTTAACGCACGCTGCTTCCGCTGTCTAAGCTTGGTTTCTCCTTGCTCTTGGCGATGGGACTCGAGGTGCTCAGTACCCTCCCGGATGCTCTTCCTCCACTTTGGGCGGTCTTGGGCCAGGGACTCCCAGGTGTCGGTGGGGGTGTTGCACTTTATCAAGGATGCTTTGAGGGTGTCCTTGAAACATTTCCCCTGCCCACCTGGGGCTTGCATGCCCTATCAAAGTTCCAAATAGAGCGCTTACTTTGGGAGTCTTGTGTTGGGCATGCGGACAATGTGGCCCACCCAGTGGAGCTGATCAAGCGTGGTCAATGCTTCGATGCTGGCCAGAGTGAGAACACTGACCTTGGTGCATCTATCCTGCCAATTGATTTGCAGGATCTTGCCAAGGTAGCGCTGGTGGTACCTCTCCAGCATTTTGAGGTGTCTGCTGTAAATATTCCACATCTCTGAGCCATATAGGAGGAAGGGTATCACTACTGCCCTGTAGACCATGAGCTTGGTGCTGGATTTGAGGTCCTGGTCTTCAAACAGTCTCTTCTTCAGTCGACCGAAGGCTGCGCTGGCGCACTGAAGGCAGTCTTGGACCTCACCATCAATGACTGCCCTTGTTGGCAGTAGGATGTATGGAAAATGGTCCACTTTGTCCAAGGCCTCGTCGTGGATTTTGATGACCGGGGGCAGTGCTGTGTGGCGGGGGCAGGTTGGTGGAGGACCTTTGTCTCAAGGACGTTTAGTGTAAGGCCCATGCTCTCGTATACCTCGATGAAGGTGTTGATGATGGCTTGGAGTTCAGCCTCCGAGTGTGCGCAGACGCAAGCGTCGTCTGTGTACTGTAATTCAAAGACAGAGGATGGGACAACCTTGGATCTTGCCTGGAGGCAGTGAGGTTGAACAGATTCCCGTTAGTTCTATAATTTAGCTCCACTCCAACGGGGAGCTTGCTGAGGGTGAGATGAAGCACTGCAGCGAGGAAGATCGAAAAGAGCGTTGGTGTGATGATGCAGCCTTGCTTGACCCCGGTCCGGAGGTGGATTGGGTCTGTGGTGGATCCATTGGTCAGGATCATGGATTGCATGTCATCGTGCAGCAGACGGAGGATGGTGACAAACTTTTGAGGGCAGCCGAAACGGAGGAGGGCGCTCCATAATCCCTCGTAGTTAACAGTGTCAAAGGCCTTTGTGAGGTCAAAGAAGGCCATGTACAAGGGTTGGTGCTGTTCCCTGTATTTCTCTTGCAGTTGTCGCGCGTGACAATAATGTTCGTTGTGCCCCTTAGTGCACGGCATCCGCATTGCGATTCTGAGAGGAGCTCTTCAGCCACAGGGAGAAGGTGGTTGAGAAGGATTCTTGCAATGTGAGGTCATCCACCTTGGAAAAAAAAAGTTAAAGGAAATATTATTTGAATGGGGAGAAATTACAACATGCTGCGGTGCAGAGGGACCTGGGGGCCTTGTGCATGAATCCCAAAAAGTTAGTTTGCAGGTACAGCAGGTAATCAGGAAGGGGAATGGAATGTTGGCCTTCATTGCGAGAGGGATGGAGTACAAAAGCAGGGAGGTCCTGCTGCAACTGTATAGGGTATTGGTGAGGCTGCACCTGGAGTACTGCGTGCAGTTTTGGTCACCTTACTTAAGGAAGGATATACTGGCTTTGGAGGGGGTACAGAGACGATTCACTAGGCTGATTCCGGAGATGAGGGGGTTACCTTATGATGATAGATTGAGTAGACTGGGTCTTTACTCGTTGGAGTTCAGAAGGATGAAGGGTGATCTTTTAGAAACATTTAAAATAATGAAAGGGATAGACAAGATAGAGGCAGAGAGGTTGTTTCCACTGGTCGGGGAGACTAGAACTAGGGGGCACAGCATCAAAATACGGGGGAGCCAATTTAAAATCAAGTTGAGAAGGAATTTCTTCTCCCAGAGGGTTGTGAATCTGTGGAATTCTCTACTCAAGGAAACAGTTAAGGCTAGCTCATTGAATGTATTCAAATCACAGATAGATAGATTTTTAACCAATAAGGGAATTAAGGGTTATGGGGAGCGGGCGGGTAAGTGGAGCTGAGTCCACGGCCAGATCAGCCATGATCTTGTTGAATGGTGGAGCAGGCTCGAGGGGCTAGATGGCCTACTCCTGTTCCTAATTCTTATGTTCTTATGTTCTTATGCAATGACTTTCCCTGTGGCCGACACCAGGGAGATTCCTCTGTAGTTACCACAGTCCTACTTGTCTCCTTTCTTGAAGATGGTCATGATTACAGAATCTCTGAGATCTCCTGGCATGCTCTCCTCCTTCCAGATAAGAGAAATGAGTTCATGTATTCATGCCAAAAGTGATTATCCACCATGCTTTAGTGCTTTGGCGGGGATTCCATCTGCTCCTGAGGCCTTGTTATTCTTCAGCTGACGGATGGCCTTTTCTACCTCGTGCAGGGCTGGGGTTGTGCTGAGATGGTGGCGGGTAGCATGCTGTGGGATGGAGTCGAGGACACTCGTGTCGAAGTCAGAGTCTCGGTTAAGGAGATCTTCGAAATGTTCCTTCCAATGGGCACTGACTACCTCTCTGTCTTTGATGAGTACCTCCCCATTCTTGGCCCGCAGTGGGGTAGGGCCTTGGGAGCTTGGGCCGTAGGTGGACTTGACTGCGCTGAAGAATCCTCGCACATCATGGTTGTCGGCCAGCTGCTGGATCTCCTGTGCTTTCTCCACCCACCAACTATTCTTTAGGTCCCGGATTTTCTGATGGACCTCGGCCTTCAGCCGTCTGTACAGCTGCTTTCTGGCTCACGTGTTGGGTTTCTGTTTCAAATTCAGAAAAACCTTGTGCTGGTGGCTGATTAGCTCCTGGATCTCCTTGTCGTTCTCATCAAACCAGTCCTGGTGTTTCCTGGTCGAGTGACCGAGCGTCTCTTCGCAGGCGCTGGTTATGGTGGCCTGGAGGGCAGACCAGGCGCTGTGGGCACGCTGCGTCTCAGGGTCATCGAGGGTCGCCAGGTTAGCAGTGAGGCGCTGGCTGTATAGGGCTCTCTTATCAGGGTCTTTGAGTGCCTCTGCATTGACTTTCCTGCGCATTGCTTCTGTTGCCATTGCTGCTTTGGGGTGACATTGATGTTAATAACAGAGTGGATTATGTGGTGGTCCGTCCAGCAGTCGTCGGCTCCTGTCATGGCGCGGGTGATGCGCACGTTCTTGTGGTCCCTCGCTCGGACGATGACATAGTTGAGCAAGTGCCAGTGCTTAGAGCGAGGGTATCGCCACGATGTCTTGTACTTGTCTCTGTGATGGAACAAAGTGTCGGTGATGACAAGGCCATATTCTAGGCATTTTGTCAGTAGCAGGGTACCGCTGGAGTTGTTTTTCCCGACCGTCTCTCTGCCCGAGGTCTGTGACCTTTCCGACTCTGGCACTGAAATTGCCAAGAAGGATCAGCTTGTCGTCCGTTGGGAGTCGTGACATGGATTGTTCAATACTCGAGCAGAATTTCTCTTTGGTCTCACCTGTAGCATCCAGTGTTGGGGTGTATGCGCTGATGACGGCCCACCAGCTCATTCTCGACAGCGAAGCCAACTCCATGGAGGCGGCGTTCTTCTTCTGGTTTGCCTTTCCAGAAGAAGGTGTAACCTCCACCTTGTTCTGTGAGCTGGCCTTCCCCTGCCCGCCAGGTCTCGCTTAGAGCGGCGATGTCAATGTCGAAGCGTCTAAGTTCCCGGGCAACGATGGTGGTGCGACGTTCTGGTCTGTCGCTGTTGGGGTTGTCCACGAGGATCCTGATGTTCCAGGTCTCGAACTTCATTTTGAAGGGTGGAAGATGCCTGTGCGCGAGTTCTTTTAACGTGGGGTGGCCGTTGCACACCGGTTACCTCACGGGTTTAGCAGAGCAAGGTCGTGGTCCAGTGGCAAGGGGGTCCAAGACAACTGGAGACCAGGCTCTATTGTATGGGCCTAGATGCCTACAGTGGGATGTGAGCCATAAGCTTGGTATTGAGTACTTCCTCAGTACTGCCCCTCCGACAGTGTAGCATTCCCTCAGTACTGCCCCTCCGATAGTTCAGCACTCCCTCAGTACTGCCCCTCCCACAGTGCAGCGCTCCCTCAGTACTGCCCCTCCCACAGTGCAGGACTCCCTCAGTACTGCCCCTCCCACAGTGCAGTGCTCCCTCAGTACTGCCCCTCCGATAGTGCAGCGCTCCCTCAGTACTGCCCCTCCCACAGTGCAGCACTCCCTCAGTACTGCCCCTCCCACAGTGCAGCGCTCCCTCAGTACTGCCCCTCCGATAGTGCAGCGCTCCCTCAGTACTGCCCCTCCGATAGTGCAGCGCTCCCTCAGTACTGCCCCTCCCACAGTGCAGCGCTCCCTCAGATAGATAGGTTAAGCGAATGGGCTAAGGTTTGGCAGATGGAATACAATGTTGGAAAATGTGAGGTCATCCACCTTGGAAAAAAAAACAGTAAAAGGGAATATTATTTGAATGGGGAGAAATTACAACATGCTGCGGTGCAGAGGGACCTGGGGGCCTTGTGCATGAATCCCAAAAAGTTAGTTTGCAGGTACAGCAGGTAATCAGGAAGGCGAATAGAATGTTGGCCTTCATTGCGAGAGGGATGGAGTACAAAAGCAGGGAGGTCCTGCTGCAACTGTACAGGGTATTGGTGAGGCCGCACCTGGAGTACTGCCTGCAGTTTTGGTCACCTTACTTAAGGAAGGATATACTAGCCTTGGAGGGGGTTCAGAGATGATTCACTAGGCTGATTCCGGAGATGAGGGGGTTACCTGATGATGTTAGATTGAGTAGACTGGGTCTTTACTTGTTGGAGTTCAGAAGGATGAAGGGTGATCTTTTAGAAACATTTAAAATAATGAAAGGGATAGACAAGATAGAGGCAGAGAGGTTGTTTCCACTGGTCGGGGAGACTAAAACTAGGGGGCACAGCCTCAAAATACGGGGGAGCCAATTTAAAACCGAGTTGAGAAGGAATTTCTTCTCCCAGAGGGTTGTGAATCTGTGGAATTCTGTGCCCAAGGAAACAGTTGAGGCTAGCTCATTGAATGTATTCAAATCACAGATAGATAGTTTTTTAACCAATAAGGGAATTAAGGGTTATGTGGAGCGGGCGGGTAAGTGGAGCTGAGTCCACGGCCAGATCAGCCATGATCTTTTTAAATGGCGGAGCAGGCTCGAGGGGCTAGATGGCCTACTCCTGTTCCTAATTCTTATGTTCTTATGTTCTTATGTTCTCAGCCTGTGCCTCCGACAGTGCAGTGCTCCCTCAGTACTGCTATGCCGACAGTGCAGCGCTCCCTCAGTACTGCCCCTCCGACAGTGCAGCACTCCATCAGCACTGCCCCTCGGATAGTGCGGCGCTCCCTCAGTACTGCCCCTCTGACAGTGCTGCACTCCCTCAGCACTGCACTGGAGTTTCAGCCTAGATTTTTATGCTCAAGTCTCTGGAGTGGGACTATGAACCCATGACCTTCTGACTCCAAGACGAGGGTGGTGCCCACTGAGCCAGGGCTGACATGGCCTTCCCAGGGAAGCTGTCGGTAAACCGGGCAGTTTCACAGTTGGGATCGGCACTGATGAATTAGCACGAGTGGTGCTGCACTCCTTAATGAGAGCAAATTAATCTACTGACAACTGGGGAACAATAGAGGTGGCACATTTACTGCTGGGCTAACTAACCGGTTACAGGTTTTAATAAGGAATTGTGGAAGCAACTAATCAACCGGACCATAATTAGAAGAACATGATCTATTACAGTAAAGGGGAAAAAAAACTTCTTGTTAATAAGTGTGAAGAAGTCGCTGATGATTCTGTGCATTTGTCCAGTTATTTGCTGAGTCACTGGACAAAGCAAGAACCTACATTTATGTAGCGTTCTTCACGACCACTGGACGTCCCAAAGCGCTTTACAACCAATGAAGTACTTTTTCTAAGTGTAGCCACTGTTGTAATGTAGGAAAACACGGCAGCCAATTTGTGCACAGCAAGCTCCCACAAACAGCAATGTGATAATGACCAGATAATCTGTTTTTTTAGTGATTATTGGATGAGGGATAAATACATGTTTCAAAATAATCTAAGCACCCACCCCTACCCCACAGTCCGCAGTTTTTGAGCACAGGATATTTTGCAGCCTAATACTTTCCCTTGATTGTACCAGGGAACAACAACTTCTATTTATATAGCACTCCTAACAGAGTTAAATTTCCCAAGGCATTCCACAGGAGCGTTATCAAACAAAGTTTGACACCGAACCGCATAAAGAGACATTAGGACAGGTGACCAAAAGCTTGGTCAACGAGGTAGGTTTCAAGGAATGACTTAATGAAAGAGAGAAGAGGTAGAGAGCAAGAGAGATTTAGGGAGGGAGTTCCAGAGCTTAGAGCCTTGGCAGCTGAAGGCATGGCCACCGATGATGGAGCAGTTAAAATCGGGAATGCGCACGAGGCCAGAATTGTGGGAACGTGGAGTTCTTGGAGGATTGGAAAGAGATAGGGAGGGGTGAGGCCATGGAGGGATTTGAAAACTAGAATGAGAATTTTAAAATTGAGGTGTTGCCAGACCAGGAGCCAATGTAGGTCAGCGAGCACAGGGGGTGGTGGGCGAGTGGGACTTGGTGTGATTCAGGACACGGGGCAGCAGAGTTTTGGATTAACTCAAGTTCCAGATGGTGAAATGTAGGAGACCAGCCAGGAATAGTCAAGTCTAGAGGTAACAAAAGCATGGATAAGGGTTTCAGCAGCAGATGGGCTGAGAACATAAGAACAAAAGAAATAGGAGCAGGAGTAAGCCATTTAGCCCCTCGAGCCTGCTCCGTCATTCAATAAGATCATGGCTGATCTGATCTTGGGCTCAGCTCCACTTTCTTGCCCGTTGCAGAGAATTCCAAAGATTTACGACCCTCTGACAGAAGAAATTCCTCCTCATCTCAGTTTTAAATGGGTGACTCCTTGTTCTGAAACAATGTCCCCTCGTTCTAGATTTCCCCACGAGTGGTAACATCCTCTCTGCATTTACCTTGTCGAGCCCCCACAGTATCTTATATGTTTCGATAAGATCATCTCCCATTCTTCCAACCGCCAATGAGTATAGGCCCAACCGACTCAACCTTTCTTCATAAGCCAACCCCTTCATCTCAGGAATCAACCTCATGAACCTTCACTGAACTGCCTCCAATATCCCTCTTTAAATAAGGAGACCAAAACTGTACTCAGTACTCCAGTACCCTGTATAGTTGTAGCAGGACTTCTCTGCTTTTATATTCTATCCCCCTTGCAATAAAGGCCAACATTCCATTTGCCTTACTTACTGTATCTGCATACTAACTTTTTGTGTTTCATGCACAAGTACCCCAGGTCCCTCTGTACTGCAGCACTTTGCAATCTTTCTCCATTTAAATAATAATTTGCTTTTTTATTTTTGCTGCCAAGGTGGATAACCTCACACTTTCCCACATTATACTCCATCTGCCAAATGTTTGCCCACTCAGTTAGCCTGCCTATATCCCTTTGGAGATTCTTTCCGTCCTCCTCACAACTTGCTTTCCCACCCATCTTTGTATCAGCAGCAAACTTGGCTACATTTCACTCGGTCCCTTCATCAAGTCATTAATATAGATTGTAAATAGTTGGAGTCCCAGCACTGATCCCTGTGGCACCCCGCTAGTCACTGTTTGCCAACCGGAAAATGACCCATTTATCCCGACTCTCTGTTTTATGTTAGTTAGCCAATCCTCTACCCATGCTAATATATTACCCTCAACCCGTGAACGTTTATCTTGTGTAGTAATCTTTCATGTGTCACCTTCTTGAATGCCTTCTGGAAATCCAAGTGCACCACATCCATGGAGGCAGGGGCAGAGATGGGCAATGCTCGGGAGGTGAAGTAGCAGGAGAGGTCTTACTGCAGTTGTACAGGGCCTTGGTAAGACCACACCTTGAACATTGTATTCAGTTTTGGTCTCCTAATCTGAGGAAGGATATTCTTGCTATTGAAGGAGTGCAGCGAAGGTTCACCAGACTGAATCCCGGGATGGCAGGACTGACATATGAGGAGAGACTGGATCGACTAGGCTTATATTCACTGGAATTTAGAAGAATGAGAGGGGATCTCGTGGAAACATGTAAAATTCTGATGGGATTGGACAGGTTAGATGCAGAAAAAATGTTCCCGATGTTGGGGAAGTCCAGAACCAGGGGTCACAGTCTAAGGATAAGGGGTAAGCCATTTAGGACCGAGATGAGGAGAAACTTCTTCACCCAGAGAGTGGTGAACCTGTGGAGGCCAGTTCGTTGGATATATTCAAAAGGGAGTTAGATGTGGTCCTTACGGCTAAAGGGATCAAGGGGTATGGAGAGAAATCAGGAATGGGGAACTGAAGCCATGATTATGTCGAATGGTGGTGCAGGTTCGAAGGACCGAATGGCCTGCTCCTGTACCTATTTTCTCTGTTTCTATGTTTCCATGTAAGTAGGTGGCCTTAGTGATGAAGGGGACATGGGGTTGGAAGCTCAGCTCAGGGTAAATAGGGCGGCGAGATTGTGGATGGTCAGCAAAGGGATCGAACCAAACCGACGGCAACATGCAGCCTGCACTGAATGTGGAACTTGAAAGCAAACTGCTGACTTTACCGACTGTGTCCAGCAACACACTGAGCTCATCCTATTCTTGCAAGCTGAAGAAATACCACTTCACATTAATCCGCAATCATCCAATGCAGATTTTCTAATTTTCTGTCAAATCCAATAAATTAAATCTCAAATCTCACCCATAATTAATCATCAGCTAATTGGAGCATGATATTGACACTGAAGGAGTATGTCCGAAAGCAGGCTATACTCCCATGGAGGCAGCCATGGTTGGGTTTTTAATGAGACCTGCAGCCTATTAATATACGAACATAAGACCATAAGAAATAGAAACAGGAGTAGGCCATACAGCCCCTCGAGCCTGCTCTGCCATTTAATACGATCATGGCTGATCCAATAATGGACTCAGCTCCACTTCCCCTCCCGCTCTCCTTATTTCCTTATCGGTTAAGAAACTGTCTTAAATTTATTCAGTGTCCCAGTTTCCACAGCTCTCTGGAGCAGAAAATTCCACAGATTTACAACCCTCTGAGAGAAGAAATTCCTCCTCATCTCAGTTTTAAATGGGCGGCCCCTTATTCTAAGATTATGCCCTCTAGTTCTAGTCTCCCCCATCAGTGGAAACATCCTCTCTGCATCCACCTTGTCAAGCCCCCTCATAATCTTACACGTTTCGATAAGTTCACCTCTCATTCTTCTGAATTCCAATGAGTAGAGGCCCAACCTATTCAACCTTTCCTCATAAGTCAACCCCCTTATCTCTGGAATCAACCTAGTGAACCTTCTCTGAACTGCCTCCAAAGCAAGTATATCCTTTCTTAAATATGGAAACCAAAACTGTACACAGTATTCCAGGTGTGGCCTCACCAATTCCCTGTATAACTGCTTTTATACTCCATCCCCTTTGCAATAAAGGCCAAGATTCCATTGGCCTTCCTGATCACTTGCTGTACCTGCATACTATCCTTTTGTGTTTCATGCATCAGGACCCCCAGGTCCCGCTGTACTGCGGCACTTTGCAATTTTTCTCCATTTAAATAATAACTTGCTCTTTGATTTTTTCTGCCAAAGTGCACAACCTCACACTTTCCAACGTTATACTCCATCTGCCAAATTTTTGCCCACTCACTTTGCTGTCTGTGTCATTTTGCAGGTTTTTTGTGTCTCCTCACACATTGCTTTTCCTCCCATCTTTGTATCGTCAGCAAATTTGGCTACGTTACACTCAGTTCCTTCTTCCAAGTCATTAATATAGATTGTAAATAGTTGGGGTCCCAGCACTGATCCCTGCCGCACCCCACTAGTTACTGATTGCCAACCCGAGAATGAACCATTATCCCGACTCTCTGTTTTCTGTTAATTAGTCAATCCTCTATCCATGCTTATATTACCCCCAACCCCGTGAGCTTTTGGAAACATAGAAATTTACAGCGCAAAAGGAAGCCATTTCGGCCCATCATGTCTGCGCCGGCCGACAACACCGCACGGCCCTCGGTCAGCAGCTCCAAAGGTTACATAAAAACCTATGAACAATGAACAAAGATGGAAAGGCAAAGAGCACCCAGCCCAACCAGTCCGCCGCACACAATTGCTACACCCCTTATACTGAAACATTCCACCCCAACCGGAGCCATGTGATTTCCTGGGAGTGGCAAAAACCAGAAAACTCCCAGACCAATTTCAGAAGAAAAATTCTGGGAAAATTCCTCTCCGACCTATCCAAGCGATCGAAACTAGTCCAGGAGATCACCCTGGCCGTATTCTATTCCCTGCAGTACTTACCATTATATCTGCACCGTCCAACAAAAAGGTTATCCAGTCTAATTCCAATTACCAGCTCTAGGTCCGTAACCCTGCAGGTTACGACACTTGAAGTGCCCATCGAACCACCTCTTAAATGTGGTGAGGGTTTCTGCATCCACCACTCTTCCAGACAATGAGTTCCAGGTCCCCACAACTCTCTCCATAAAGAAGCCCCCCCTCAAATCCCCTCTAAACCTTCCACCAACCATCTTAAAACTATGCCTCCTCGTAATATACCCCTCCACCAATGGAAATAGGCCTTTACTATCCACTATGTCCAGGCCCCTCAATATTTTGTACACCTCAATGAGGTCTCCTCTCAAACTCTTCTGTTCCAATGAGAACAAACCCAGCCTATCCAATCTATCCTCATAACTAAGATTCTCCATTCCAGGCAGCATCTGAGTAAATCCCTTCTGCACCCTCTCTAGTGCAATCACATCCTTCCGATAATACGGCGACCAGAACTGCACACAGTATTCCAGCTGTGGCCTAACCAAAGTATTATACAATTTAAGCATAACCTCCCTGCTCTTATATTCTATGCCTCGGCCAATAAAGGCAAGCATTCCGTATGCCTTCTTAACCATCTTATCCACTGGGCCTGCTACTTTCAGGGCTCTGTGGACCAATGGTGGAGCTTTGGAGGCGTGGCCTGATCATTTGGAGCCTGGAGCAGTGAGAGAAGGAGCTACCTGCTGTTGCTCCTGCCTGGAAGGCCTTTGTGAGACCTGTGAAACAGCCCAGGAAGAGGAGGAAGGGGCTTACTACAATTCCAATTCATCCAGAGGGAGAGTCGGAGAGCAGAAAATTCAACAACCTTTACTACTGCTGCAGAGAGTTGGAGAGAGGGGGAAAAAGAACAACTATCCAGTGTGGAAGGAGGGAGAAACTTCATCATCAAAAGGTGGGTGTATTTTGGTGCATTCCCTTAAAGACTTTGTTGTATCGGTGGGGGGAGGAAAGAAGACCATTTTGAGGGCCAGAACATCGCGGGGTGTGTGTGTGTGTGGAAGTGTGTGTGGGGGTCTTGCTAAATAACTAGGCCCCACACACCACTGAAGCACCCCTCCCCCATTGCCTAGCCTGGGATAGCTGGAGCTACCTGGCTGAAGACTGATTAATTACCCTATTTAACATCGTTGGGAGTGTGTGCCTGGGTGGCTCCAGCTACCCCAGGTGAAGACATCTTGTTCCCCCCACCCGAAGACCATCTACAAAGACTGTGTTTTTTGCCATCTGGGGAGTGCACCCCAAGAAACACCCACCCATCGCTGTGAGGGGAGACCTGCCCTCGCAGCTTCCCTCTTTCCCATCCCCACTCTCTCTTTCTCTCTCTCTCTGTCTCTCCCCTCTCTCTCTGAGAGCCCTTTCCTCCTAATTGAAAAAAAACAATTAAGACAACTGAGCAGAGGGAGCAAGGCCCCTCCCCAATTGTCAACTAGGGGAGAGCTCCTCTGCTCATACACTTAAACGAGGCCAATTTAACATTAAGGCCTGTGACTTTGGGGTGGGTGTGGCCCTTAAAGGGACCCCGTGATGGCGACCCCATCCACGCCGGTGGCAGGGCCAGCTAAGACATTCGCGCAGGCGGCGTCCACATCCACGGCACCTCCTGCGCCACCCGCTGCCCTGCCACCTTTCAGAGTTATAACAAAAAAACACGGGGTCAAGAGCTACACTCACCCCACAATGAGCATCGAGGAGTGCGTGCGGGCGATGGCTGGGGTAGTCGGCCCCTCGGCCATTGTCGCAGCCTCCAAGATGTCTGGGAAGGCTGTATTCTTCCTGGGGTCGGAGCGGGTGGTGTCCCTGGCCCTTGAAAAGGGTCTCACGGTGGGCGGGACGTTCCTGCCGGTGGACCCTCTCGAGGCCACCGCGCAGAGGGTCGTCCTTTCTAACGTCCCGCCCTTTTTTCCCGCTGGGCTCCTCCTCCCTCACCTACACCAACTGGGGGAGATAAGGTCGGGGATCAACCCCATACCGCTCGGCCTCAGGGAGAACAGCCTGCGCCACGTGTTCTCCTTCCGCCGCCAGCTCTTTGTCCGGCTGGCGCGGGAGGAGACGACAGAGGGTAGTTTTAATGTGGTACACGAGGGGACTGCCTACCGCGTCTTCTGGACGTCGGACGGCATGCGGTGCCATGCCTGTAGGGAGGTGGGGCACGTTCGTAAGAACTGCCCCGCCTCCAAGGCCGCCAAACCACCGAGGGCGGCCAAAGCTGGCGCCGCCGCCACCCCTCCCCCTAGTAGCGTCCGCGTGCCGGGAGCCGTAGGTGCGCGGGCATCGTCGGGGGCCTTTGTTTTCACGGCCTCCGGCGGGGTGGAGGGAGAGCGTCCGGCGGGAAAGAGGGTGCGGAGGAAGGCGAAACATCTCGAGGCGGGTCCCCTCAGTGCGCCGGAAAGTTTGATCACCGCGCTCAGCCCAACCCAGTCACCGGCGAGCGCGGGGTGCCCTGAGCCCGTGCCCGAGCCCTTGACCAATACCGCAGAGGGGTTCGGGCACGGGCAAGATAAGAAAAAGGGGGGGCGTGGAGCGGGAGGCCTCGGCAGACACGGAGGTCTCCCTGCCTCCGCGCCCCCCCTGGAACAAAAGGAGGCGCCGCTCCAATGAGGCGGAGGGGGAACAACATCCCTCCGTGGAGGAGTCGGTGCCCGCCGCGTGTCCCGCGTCCCCCACCAGCGCCCCCAAACTGCGCCGTAGGCAAGAGGAGTCTGTCCCCGGGGAGGGTGGGGCAGTCGAGGCTGCCCAGCCTCTGCCTCCCGGGGATGGCGTGGAAGATCTGCCTGTCGTGGGGGGCGCGGGGCCAGTGGAGGAATGCGTTGCCGCCGGGTCGAGCGTCCCGGGGACTGAGGCGGGCGGGGCCGAAAAGGCCGAACCTGAGCCCGCCCAGCCAATACCCAACTTCCCCCGGGAGTCGCTCGGCCCGGAAGAAACACAAAATGTTAACAATTTTAATGATTCTGTACCGGGGAGGGGGAGGAACAACAACCCTCGCCCCCTACTTTGGAGCTGGGATACTTGGAGGACCTGGAGAATTTCTTTGGCCAGATCTCTCCGTGTTCCCCGGCTCCTGGGGCGGAGGAGGAACCCCTTCCGCTGTCGCTTCCCGACCCAGCACCACTTTTAAAAGAGCCCAGTGGGGACTCCTCTGCCGACGATCCTGGGGGTGGGATAGGGGCAGAGCCAGGGCCGGATGGAGCAGCCGGGCCGTTTGCCGTACCTCGTGCGGTCGACGGGCCGGCTGCTGGCGGCGACCTCCCGGAGGGGGACGGGGACTCGGTGGAGGACGCGGGTGAAGATCTCGAGTCCATCGCCAGTGAGGCGGTGGATCTCCTCGTGCCCGCCGCTGAGTCCCCCCTCATTCCTGCAAAGGAACTCCGGGACTTTTTGGTCCAGTGCCGGGGTCGCCGCGACCAAGCCCATCTGGCCCTGGAAAGATGGTCCGAGCCGGGGCTGCTCATCGCGTCCGTCCGCGCCGCCGCTAAAACCATGGTCGCGGGCGGGCCCTTATCAAAGGCGCAAGGCCTTGAGCTGCGCCGGCTCAAAAAGTTCCTCGCTAGGCTGCTGAAGGAGTGGAGGTCAACAAAAGACTCCGCTCCCTCCCCCACAATAGGTTAGGTAGAGGTTGCACTATGCTCTAGTCATGAAGATAACCATAGCCAGCCTCAACATCAACGGCGGCAGAGAGGCACGCCGTAGATTTGACAATTTTTCGCTCCTGCGGGAGGGGAAATATGCGGTGTGCTTTCTGCAAGAAACCCACATCGTTCCGGGAGACGAAGCCACGTGGCTCCTGGAATGGCAAGGAGAGGTCCGCATGAGCCACCTCACTGCCACTTCTTGTGGGGTGGCCATCTTGCTGGCCCCGCATTTTCAGCCGGAGATCTTGGGGGTCGAGGAGCCCGTGCCAGGCCGCTTGCTGCTCGTCACGATTCTCCTGGGGGACGTGCCGCTCCATCTCGTGAACGTGTACGCCCCTCAGCCCGGCCCGCAGCAGGCGCGCTTCTTCGAAGAAGTGTCCGCTCTTCTTGGCTCCGTTGACGTCGGCGACTGCATTGTCCTCGGGGGGGATTTTAACTGCACCCTCGAGGCGAGGGACCGCTCCGGTGCCCTGCAGTGCATGACGGCGATGGAGAAGTTGAGGGACCTGGTCGGGTCCTTCGACTTGGTGGACGTCTGGCGAAATCTCCATCCCGACTCCAGCGTCTTTACTTGGGTGAGGCCTGGAGTAGGATGGTCCAGAGTCGACCGCCTTTACGTGTCTCGGGCGTACGTTTCCTGCGTCCCGGCGGCCTCCGTGCGGCCGGTGCCGTGTTCGGACCACCACCTGGTGTGGGCGGAGCTCGCTTCGCTCCGCGCGAGGACGGGGTCCGCGTACTGGCACTTTAACAACCGGCTGCTGGAGGACGTGCGGTTCCAGGACTCGTTCCGTCGATTCTGGTCCGACTGGAGAAGGAAGCAGGGGGGCTTCCCCTCCTTGAGGCTATGGTGGGACGTGGGCAAGGCTCACGTCCGCGTCTTCTGTCAAGAGTACACGAGGGGGTCGACCAAGAGGCGGGCGGCCAGGGTCGGGCGCCTAGAAAAAGAAGTGCTCGACCTGGAAGCCCGTCTCGGTCAAGTTGTCCAGGACCCGGCCCTGCGGACGGTGTACGAAGCGAAGAAGGCCGCGCTGAAGGACCTGCAGCTCGTCGGGTCTCGAGGCGCGTTCGTGAGGTCGCGGATCCGGTTCCTGCGGGATCTGGACCGCGGCTCCCCCTTCTTCTACTCGCTGGAAAAAAGGCAGAGTGTCCGTAAGCAGCTCTTGACGCTGCTGGCCGACGACGGCTCTCTCGTCTCGGATCCGGAGGGCGTCAACAACAGGGCCGGTGAATATTACGGGGCTCTGTTCTCTCCGGAGCCGTCCAGCGAGGAAGCGCGTAGAGTTTTGTGGGAGGACCTGCCGAAGGTCAGCCTGGAGGGCGCCGAAAATCTGGAAGCTCCGCTAAGCCTGGCGGAGCTGACCGGTGCCCTCGACCGGCTCTCGAGGGGAAAAGCCCCCGGGCTGGATGGGCTGACCGTGGAGTTCCACAGGGCGTTCTGGGACGTCCTGAGGGGCGACTACGCGTGGGTCCTGGGGGAAAGTCTGGCGACCGGGGAGATGCCCCTCTCTTGGCGCAGGGCAGTCATCGTCCTGCTGCCTAAGAAGGGCGATCTCCGCCTCCTTAAGAACTGGCGCCCGGTCTCCCTCCTCAGCACGGACTACAAAATCTTCGCCAGGGCGATGTCTGCTCGCCTTGGCGCCGTGCTGGACCACATGATCCACCCCGACCAGTCCTACACGGTCCCGGGCCGGACAATCCACGATAACATCCATCTGGTCCGGGACCTCATCCATCATTCCCAGGAGGCTGATCTGTCGGTCGCCATCCTATCTCTCGACCAAGAGAAGGCGTTCGACAGGGTGGATCACGACTATCTGCTCGGAACTCTGCACGCTTTCGGGTTCGGGACGCATTTCGTCACCCGGATCCGACTTTTGTACGCCACCGCGGAGTGTCTGATTAAGGTTAACGGGTCCTTGACGGCGCCCCTTCGCTTTAGGAGAGGGGTGCGCCAGGGATGCCCCATGTCCGGCCAGTTATATGCCATCTGCGTGGAGCCTTTCCTGCGCCTCTTGCGGACGAGGTTGATGGGACTGGCTCTGCAAGGGCCGGGCGTGGAGGTCGTCTTCTCGGCTTACGCCGATGACGTGCTCCTCGCGGTAGAGGATCCCGCTGACCTGCGGAGGATGCGTGAGTGCCAGGAGATTTACTCGGCCGCATCCTCCGCCAGGATCAACTGGGAGAAATGTTCTGGACTCCTGGTGGGTCAGTGGCGGGTGGACTCCCTGCCGGAGGAGCTCAAGCCTTTTGCCTGGAGCACGACCCATCTCCTCTATCTGGGAGTCTACCTTAGCCCCGACGAGGAAGCCTGGCCGGCGAACTGGCAAGAGCTGGAGGCCAAGGTCGCCGCGCGCCTAGGGCGCTGGACAGGACTGCTCTGAGTGCTGTCCTGCTGGGGTCGAGCGCTAGTCATAAACCAGCTGGTGGCCGCCATGCTGTGGTACCAGCTGGTCACTTTGACCCCTCCCCCTGCGTTTGTCGCCAAGATACAGAAGAAGCTGGTGGACTTCTTCTGGAACAACAGGAAGCACTGGGTCTCTGCCGCGGTCTTGAGTCTCCCGCTTGGGGAGGGCGGTCAGTCGTTGGTGTGCGTCAGCACCCAGCTCGCGACTTTCCGTCTTAAGACCCTGCAGAGATACCTTTACGTCGAGCCCCCTCCTAGGTGGTGTGCTCTGGCGACGTATTTCTTCCACCAGCAGCACGGCCTCAACTACGACACGCAGCTCCTGTTTGTGAACTTGGGGGGTGTCAGGACCGCCCTCCGGGAGCTGCCTGTCTTTTACAGGGAACTCATCAGGGTCTGGAACAAAGTCTCCACCAAGCGCAGCTCTCCGCCGGCTGGAGTGGCGGCTGTCCTGCAGGAGCCGCTGCTCGGGAATCCGTACCTCCACGACAGAGGTTTTATGTGGCGGTCGGACAAGAGGGCTGTGGCTGGTGAGGTGACAAGGGTCAGGGACCTGCTCGATGGCGGAGGAGCGGGCTGGATGGCGCCAGGCACGCTGGCGCGGCGCCTAAATTCGGCCGACGTCCGTCACGCGGCCGAAGCCATCGAGTCGCTAAAAACAGCTCTGGGCCCTGACTCCGTTAGGTGCATCGAGGAGGCTCAAGCACGTGGGGAGATCCCGTCCTAACTGACCCCCGTCCGGACGGAATTTCTCATCGGCGCCAAACCCCGGAACCTCCCTCGGGGGCCGGCGCCTCACAACTTGAGCCGCCTCGAGGAAATCCCCTCCGTGCCTTTCAGTTCCGCGCGGAGGGGTTTCCTGTACGGGCTGCTCCTGCACACCCTCAACTTTGCCATCCTCGCCGGCCGTCCGGACACGCCATGGCGTACCATCTTGCCGTCCGGAGGAGGCGGGGGTCCCCGATGGAGGGCACTCTACGCGGGAGTCCTCCCACTATTTGTCGGGGACTTGGCCTGGACGGTGGTGCACGGAGCAGTGCCGTGCAATAAATTTTTAAGCCGGTTCACGGACTCCCAGGCCGCCTGCAATTTCTGCGGTCTGGAGGAGTCCGTGTTCCATGTTTTTATCGAGTGTGCGAGGTTGCAGCCCCTGTTTTATTATTTAAAGGGGCTGCTCCTGAAATTCTGGCTGCACTTCAGTCCCACACTCCTGATCTTTGGGCACCCTGTGCAGAGGGGAGCAGGTAGGTCTGAGGGCCTCCTTGTAGGACTGCTCCTGGGCACGGCCAAGGGTGCCATCAGCCGGTCCAGGCAGCGGGCGGTCGAGGGGGTCGTTCAACCTGACTGCCTGCCTCTCTTCCGCGGTTACATCCGGTCCAGGGTGTCCTTGGAGATGGAGCACGCGGTGTCCACCGGTACGCTCGCGGCCTTCCGCGAGAGGTGGGCACCGGAGGGACTGGAGTGCATCATCACCCCCGGTAACCAAATTTTAATTTGATTTTATGTTTTAAAGTTTAATTTGTTTTAATTGCCGGTGTTTTTTTTAGTGTCCCCCTCCCCTTTTATAGGGGGCACTTGGAGAAAAAAAATATGATTTTAGTGCCCAAAAAAAAACTAAAAACAAACAAAAGAAACACAAAAAAAAGGGCCTTGGAAATGTTTGGTGTGTCCCCCAGATAGGAGGGACACGATTTAATGATTTAATGTTTTAGTTTCCTCCCAAAAAGAGTTCTGTGGACAAGCACTCCATGGTCTCTTTGTTCATCTACACTATTAAGTGGCCTACTGCTTCATGTGTATACCCTTTCCTTATTAGCCCTCCCAAAGTGCATCACCTCACACTTCTCTAAATTAAATTCCATTTGCCACTGCTCTGCCCACCTGACCAGTAGATTGATATCCTCCTGCAGCCCATGACTTTCCTCTTCATTATCAACCACACAGCCAATTTTAGTGTCGTCTGCAAACTTCTTAATCTTGTGCAGTAACCTTTTATGTGGCACCTTGTCAAATGCCTTCTGGAAGTCCAAATACACCACATCTACTGGTTCCCCTTTATCCACCCTGTCCGTAACATCCTCAACGAATTCCAGCAAATTTGTCAAACATGACTTCCTCTTCATAAATCCATGCTGACTCTGCCTGACCGAATTTTGTTTTTCCAAATGTCCTGCTGCTGCTTCTTTAATAATGGACTCCGACATTTTTCAACCACAGATGTGAGGTTAACTGGTTTATAGTTTCCTGCTTTTTGTCTACCTCCTTTTTTAAACAGAGGCGTTACATTTGCAGTTTTCCAATCTGCTGGGATCTCCCCAGAATCCAGGGAATTTTGGTAAATTACAACCAATGCATCCAATATCCCTGCCGCTACTTCTCCTAAGACCCTAGGATGCAAGCCGTCAGGTCCAGGGGATTTATCTGCCTTTAGTCCCATTATCTTACCGAGTACCACTTCCTTAGTGATTGTGATTGTATTAAGTTCCTCCCCCCCTATAGCCCCTTGACTTCTACCGTAAAGACTGATATAAAATATTTGTTCAGAGTTTCTGCCATCTCCATGTTCCCTGTTGTGTATGCATGCCTGTTTACTGTGTGATGTCTGTAACACTGTTATGCAACACTGAATGTACCTTTACACTGGACACATCTTGCCTGTACACCAGAGGGTGCTGCTGCTGGAGACCTGAGGGTTACCTGCACACTGCGGGTAACCCAGTATAAAAAGGAACACACAGCTTGTGGTCTGCACTCAGGAGCTGCAAATAAAGGACTACGGGTCCGCACAGTTTAAGTATCATACCCTGCCTCGTGGAGTCATTACTAAAGGTGCCTACATACACTACAACTGGCGACGGGAATACGAGGTCACGAACTACATGCTCAATATGTCTAACCTCAGCAACTTTCAGCAATTTACAGAGGGGGAAGATTGGGATGCTTTTGTGGAAAGATTGGAAGTCTTTATAGCCAACGACCTGGATGGGGACACACCGGCCACACTACCGAACAAACGCAGGGCCATCCTGCTTAGCAGTTGTGGGCCCACCATCTACGGTCTCGTCAGGGACTTACTAGCCCCGGAGAAGACAACCACCAAGAGCTAAGAACAACTTGTAACAATCATACAGGAACAACAAAAACCGAAAGTATCCCCACTGCCAGGCACCAGTTCTACACTTACCGGCGACCTGAGGGCCAACAAATTGCCAAGTATGCTGCACACTTAAGAAGACTAGCGGCACCGTGTGAGTTTGGCGACCACCTTAATGACGCACTAAGGGACATATTTGTCATCGGAATCGGCCACGAAGGCCTCCTACACAAATTGCTCTCGGCTGACATCACGGTCACCCTGCAGAAAGCAATTCAAGTGAGCCAGGCCTACATGGTTTCGGCCAGCAACTCCAGGCGAATACTGACCCAGGACTCTAAAACCGGCGAGCGCAGTGCACCACATGGACACTTCTAAAGGCAGAAATATTGCCCCGAGTCCCGCAACCCTGAGTCCGCCACATGGGGCAAACCGGATGGCCCCGTGCTGGCGCTGTGGAGGAAACCACAGAACCCACCACTGCCGCTACAAAGACTATACATGCAAAGGCTGCAAAGAGAAAGGGCACCTTCAGAGAATGTGCAGAAAAGGCTGTACTCATCACTTCCCTGATAGTTGGCTGATCACCGGGGCTCCGGCACAGATGAAGATGAAGCTGCTCAAACCCTGGAAGACGAGTATGGAATCTTTACCTGCTCCACCGGAAGTTCTCCGTGGATGATGGAAGTGGACATCGACAGGGTCCCAGTCTCCATGGAGATCGACACAGGGGCGAGCCAGTCTGTGATGAGCCAAATGACCTTTGAAAAAATTTGGATGAATTCTGCCACTCGACCAAAGCTATCTCCTGTCCAGGCAAAGCTGCTCACCTATACCAAAGGTAAAATCAATTTTGTTGGCAGTGTAAACGTCCAGGTCTCCCAGGGCGGCGTGTTGAACAAAGTCCTCCTATGGATTGTAGCAGGCAATGGTCCCACGCTGCTGGGCAGGAATTGGAAGAACCAGGTCCACATCAGGTGAAGTGGCCCTGTGGAAGAAAAGACCACCACAGCCTCTCCTGCAGGAAATGGCTGCAGAACCAGCTGCACAAGGAGAAACACTTGTAATCAAAATGGCCACCGCCATGCCACCAGTGAGCATGGAGGAGCATCACATGACACTGAGCAGCCAATCGGATTTGAAGATTCCCTTAAAGAAGACCGGTAACCAAAGAAATTTAAAAGGGAAATTTCAACTATTTGAGTACATGGACTTTAAAGCTAAAGATGCAATTAAAGGGTGCAAGTATGAAAATGTATGCAATGTAACAATGAATTGTGATGCTGGTTTAACTAATGTGACTAATGATATGAATGCAGGTGTCATTAAGGTTAAGAACAAGTTTATTATGCTTAACAGTAATGATAGAGATTGTGAAATGCCAAATGTAACCATGTCTGGTGAAACCAGGACACCCAAAAGTGATGCTAATGCTAGAATGTATAATGCAGGCTCGACTATGTGTGATCAGAGCCAAGGTGTCCTGTATACCGGTAGGACACTGCCAAAGGACATTGGGTCCTACAGGAATCATGCTGATGCCAATGGAATCCCCCTGTGGGAGACCCCCCAGGTCCAGCAGGCTACCTGACCATGTAGCCTGGACCTTTGGAACGAATGTGATGCCCCTTGCAGGACATACACACAGGCAGTGGGAGCAGACCCACCACAGGGACAGTGGTCAATGGGCAGCCCAGCCACCACCAATGGCAACCTGCACCAGACCAGCCCTACAACCCCTGGCCACCAGGGCCAACACCAGGAGCATGAGGACAATACCCTCCAGCTTCCCTGGCAAACCCTGGGATGACCTGACCCTCATCCCAATTGGTGGACAAGGAGCCCACCCAGTCTTGTGGCCCTGCCCACCACCCCACAACTACCCACATCACAGTGTATACACATCACCCACTGCTGCCGTGGCTACCTCCCCAAGGGATCCCACAACAGTGACACCCACTTGGTCTGTGTGTGAGGGAGGGGAAACGTACGAGGGGGTCACACCTGACAACCACACAACCCTCACCACAATCTCCCATAGCCCACCACTGATCACCTCCCCGGTCATGACAATAAGGATATGAAAAATGCTTAGGGGGGGGAAGTGTTGTTGTGTATGCATGTCTGTTTACTGTGTGATGTCTGTAACACTGTTATGCAACACTGAATGTACCCTTACACTGTACACACCTTGCCTGTACACCAGAGGGTGCTGCTGCTGGAGACCTAAGGGTTACCCGCAAACTGCAGGAAACCCAGTATAAAAAGGAACACACAACTTGTTGTCGTCACTCAGGATCTGCAAATAAAGGACTACAGGTCTGCACAGTTGCTAAGTATCATACACTGCCTCGTGGAGTCATTACTAAAGGTGCCTACATACACTACATTCCCCATCACTAATTTCCCGGTTTCATCCTCTCAGGGACCAACACTTACTTTAGCCACTCTTTTCCTTTTTATATACTCTTGTTAACTGTTTTTACATTTCGTGCTAGTTTACTTTCATAGTCTATCTTCCCTTTCTTAATCATTTTTTTTTAGTCGTTCTTTGCTGGCTTTTAAAAGCTTCCCAATCTTCTGTCCTCCCACTAGTTTTGGCTACTTTGTATGCCCTTGTTTTTAATTGGATACCATCCTTTATTTCTTTAATTAGCCACAGATGGCTATCTTTTCTTTTACACTGTTTCCTCCTCACTGGAATATATTTTTCTTGAGAGTTATGAAATATCTCCTTAAATATATGCCAATCCTGGGAATATCCTGGAATAATATCGAGAAACGGGAACCAAAGCGGCAATAGTGCTGGGCTTACCGATCACGAGCTGGGTTTTATTTGATATTATCCTTCAATCAATACTAAAATACAGCGTGATTTCTCACAATGAAAATTACGTGAACTACATAGGATTACATAGGATATACGGTACAGAAACAGGCCATTCGGCCCAACCAGTCCATGCTGCCGTTTGTGCTCCACTCGAGCCTCCTCCCGTCTTTCCTCATCTAAATCTATCAGCATAACCCTCTATTCCCTTCTCCCCCATATGCTTGTCCAGCCTCCCCTTAAATGCATCGATACTATTCGCCTCAACCACTCCCTGTGGCAGCGAGTTCCACATTCTCACCACTCTCTGGGTAAAGAGGTTTCTCCTGAATTCCCGATTGGATTTCTTGCTGATGATCTTATATTGATGGCCTCTAGTTATGCTCTTCCCCACAAATAGAAACATGCTCTCTGTCTCCACTCTATCAAGACATTTTGTAATTTGAAAGACCTCTATGAGATCACCCCTCAGCACAACGATTTTCAAAACAATGTCAATGAAAATATTCACATGTGTGGATGATTAGCCAATTAGACTTCTAATAATTGAAATGTAGCACTCCAATTATTACCAAGACAGCATTGTGAATTACTGTCCATGAATTTGTGTTTTACCGATCTGATTGTTATGTGTGTGCTAAATTCCTGTATGGATCAATCAGTCCTTTGTTATTCCAGAGAGGGCAGTTAGTGCTGTTTAACACTCGGGGTACTTGGGGCATTTAAGTCATTCCAAAGGGCTGACTGCAGGAAGATATCAGCATGCTAGTCAGATGGGCAGAACAGTGGCAAATGGAACTTGGCAGGACTAACAAGGCAAGGGAATACACAGTAAATGGTAGGACACTAAGAAGTGCAGAGAAACAAAGCGAGCTTGGAGTGCATGTCCACAGATCCCTGAAGGTAGCAGGCCAGGGAGAAAAGATAGTTAAGAAGACATACGGAATGCTTGCCTTTATTAGTTGAGGCATAGAATACAAGAGCAGGGGGGATTATGCTTGAACTGTATAAAACACTGGTTAGACCACAGCTGGAGTACTGCGTGCAGTTCTGATCACTGCATTAAAGGACGTGATTGCACTGGACAGATTTTCGTTAGGTAAGTGTAACGCATGCACCAGTGAGTATGCTCACAGATTTTTTAGAGCTGTTGCCATGGCGCACCATCTTGCCGTCCAGAGGAGGCAGGGGTCCCCAATGGAGTGCTCTCTACGTGGGAGTCCTCCCCTTATGTATTGGGGACTTGGCCTGGAGGGGTTGCATGGAGCAGTCCCGTGCAATAAGTTTTAAAGTCGGTTCACGAGCTCCCAGGCCGCCTGCAATTTCTGCGGTCTGGAAGAGTCCATGTTCCATGTTTTTATTGAATGTGCGAGGTTGCAGCCCCTGTTCCATTATTTGAAGGGGCTGCTCCTCAAATTCTGGTTGTGCTTCAGTCCCACACTCCTGATCTTTGGGCACCCTATGCAGAGGGGAGCAGGCAGGTCGGAAGGCCTCCTCGTGGGCCTGCTCCCGGGCATGGCCAAGGTGGCCATCAACCGGTCCAGGCAACGGGCGGTCGAGGGGGTCGTTCAGCCCAACTATCTATATAAAGGGCAGGGAAATGAGATTAAAGGACCTCTGGACTTGATAGTCACCTCTGTGCTGACATTGCTAGGATTCTGCTTCAAAAAGTTGATTAAACTAAGGCTTTTCGGAGATGTAGGAACAAGAGGAGGCCATTCAAGCCTGTTCCACCATTCAATGAGATCATGGCTGATCTGTATCTGCTCACCTTGGCTCCCTGTCCCTTACTGTAATGTATTTGCTTCATGGGTTCTTTGCTTACAAATTCATAGCAAAAAACTCGTTGGTTTATTAACAAAGGTTTAACAATCACATTATGCATTACCAGTTCATCCACCAGGCTCACAACTGCATACCTCATTGTGGATGGCCTGGACCCAACTGACTGGGGTATTATAGAAACATAGAAAATAAGTGCAGGAGCAGGCCATTCAGCCCTTCTAGCCTGCACCACCATTCAATGAGTTCATGGCTGAACATGAAACTTCAGTACCCCATTCCTGCTTTCTCGCCATACCCCTTGATCCCCCCGAGTAGTAAGGACTTCATCTAACTCCCTTTTGAATATATTTAGTGAATTGGCCTCAACTACTTTCTGTGGTAGAGAATTCCACAGGTTCACCACTCTCTGGGTGAAGAAGTTTCTCCTCATCTCGGTCCTAAATGGCTTACCCCTTATCCTTAGACTGTGACCCCTGGTTCTGGACTTCCCCAACATTGGGAACATTCTTCCTGCATCTAACCTGTCTAAACCCGTCAGAATTTTAAACCTTTTCTATGAGGTCCCCTCTCATTCTTCTGAACTCCAGTGAATACAAGCCCACTTGATCCAGTCTTTCTTGATAGGTCAGTCCCACCATCCCGGGAATCAGTCTGGTGAATCTTCGCTGCACTCCCTCAATAGCAAGAATGTCCTTCCTCAAGTTAGGAGACCAAAACTGTACACAATACTCCAGGTGTGGCCTCACCAAGGCCCTGTACAACTGTAGCAACACCTCCCTGCCCCTGTACTCAAATCCCCTCGCTATGAAGGCCAACATGCCATTTGCTTTCTTAACCGCCTGCTGTACCTGCATGCCAACCTTCAATGACTGATGTACCATGACACCCAGGTCTCGTTGCACCTTCCCTTTTCCTAATCTGTCACCATTCAGATAATAGTCTGTCTCTCTGTTTTTACCACCAAAGTGGATAACCTCACATTTATCCACATTATACTTCATCTGCCATGCATTTGCCCACTCACCTAACCTATCCAAGTCGCTCTGCAGCCTCATAGCATCCTCCTCGCAGCTCACACTGCCACCCAACTTAGTGTCATCCGCAAATTTGGAGATACTACATTTAATCCCCTCGTCTAAATCATCAATGTACAGTGTAAACAGCTGGGGCCCCAGCACAGAACCTTGCGGTACCCCACTAGTCACTGCCTGCCATTCTGAAAAGTACCCATTTACTCCTACTCTTTGCTTCCTGTCTGACAACCAGTTCTCAATCCACGTCAGCACACTACCCCCAATCCTATGTGCTTTAACTTTGCACATTAATCTCTTGTGTGGGACCTTGTCGAAAGCCTTCTGAAAGTCCAAATATACCACATCAACTGTTTCTCCTTTGTCCACTTTACTGGAAACATCCTCAAAAAATTCCAGAAGATTTGTCAAGCATGATTTCCCTTTCACAAATCCATGCTGACTTGGACCTATCATGTCACCATTTTCCAAATGCGCTGCTATGACATCCTTAATAATTGATTCCATCATTTTACCCACTACCGATGTCAGGCTGACCGGTCTATAATTCCCTGTTTTCTCTCTCCCTCCTTTTTTAAAAAGTGGGGTTACATTGGCTACCCTCCACTCGATAGGAACTGATCCAGAGTCAATGGAATGTTGGAAAATGACTGTCAATGCATCCGCTATTTCCAAGGCCACCTCCTTAAGTACTCTGGGATGCAGTCCATCAGGCCCTGGGGATTTATCGGCCTTCAATCCCATCAATTTCCCCAACACAATTTCCCGACTAATGAAGATTTCCCTCAGTTCCTCCTCCTTACTAGACCCTCTGACCCCTTTGAGTCTTGTGTGGTTACATCCGAGCCAGGGTGTCCCTGGAGATGGAGCACGCGGTGTCCACAGGTACGCTTGCAGTATTCCGTGAGAGGTGGGCGCCAGAGGGACTGGAGTGCATCACCCCCGGCAACCAAATTTTAATTTGATTTGGCAAGATTCCCAGTTGATTTGGAAATTTGTGTGTTGTCGTGCCCTTACCAAAAGGGGACGTTTGATTTAAAGTTCTGTCTAAAATAGTTGTAGAGCTGTTGCATTGTGAGTGACTTAGCCAGTCACGTGATGTTCACAAGACTCAATAAAACCCCAGTCATTTGGGTCTAGGCCATCCACGATGAGGCATGCAGTTGTGAGCCTGGTGGATGAACTGGTAATGTATAGTGTGATTGTTAAACCTTTGTTCATAAACCAACGAGTTCTTTGCGATGAATTTGTAAGCAAAGAACCCATGAAGCAAATACATTACAGTAAGGGACAGGGAGCCAAGGTGAGCAGATACAGATCATCCATGATCTCATTGAATGGTGGAACAGGCTTGAGGGGCTGAATGGCCTCCTCCTGTTCCTACGTCTCCGAAAAGCCTTAGTTTAAATCAACAAACACTGTGTGAAGCAAAATCCTAGCAATGTCAGCACAGAGGTGACTATCACGTCTAGAGGTCCTTTAATCTCATTTCCCTTTGAAACACTTATCTGATCCCTTTTTAAATTGCATTACGACCTGTGCCTCAATAGCCACTTGTAAAGGATTCGGTTGTAAAAACACTCTGTATAAACATTTATTCTTAGGCTCGGCTTTATTCTTCAATACCTCTTGTTACTGATTCACCCAGCAGTGAAAACGATATGTCAATATTTCAAAAAACCTTCAGGATTTTTAAAGCCTCTATTGTAGCAACTCTGGAGAAAAATCACAGGGATAATAAAAATTTGTGTTTCTAAAAAAAAATTCTTTGAACACTTTGGTTATTAGTAATAAAAAAAATGTTAATAAAAAATCAAATAAAAATTCTGTTCCCTTGGGGTGATGATGCACTCCAGTCCCTCCGGCGCCCACCTCTCGCGGAAGGCCGCGAGCGTACCGGTGGACACCGCGTGCTCCATCTCCAGGGACACCCTGGCTCGGATGTAACCGCAGAAGAGAGGCAGGCAGTCGGGCTGAACGCCACGCCAGTTGCCCAGATGTGACCATAAGCCCTCCCCCCGATATTTTTCCTTGTTTTTCTCTCTTTCCAAAGGCACCTCTTGATGATTCTGCCATTTCCATTCCATCGACACTTATCTTTTGTTTCTTAACTGACCCCATTACCATCTCCATTTGCCTTGCATCATTACCCTTTCAGTCTCTTCGGGAGCGAAATTGCCCCTTTTCTAGCTGCGTTAGGCAGTTTTCGCCCCCGGGGGAAGGGGGGTCACGACTGCCTCCCGGGAAATTGCCCCGGCTGTTTGAGAGGCGCTTTCCCGTCAGCGCTGCGCTCCAGGCCGCCACGCAATTGGCGATGATGTCATCGCTGTGCGCGACAATGCCTCACTGACCCCCGCGTCGACCCCTTGACGCCCTGGGAGGGACTCACGCGGGCGGACGCTGTTTAAAGGGGAAGGCCTGCAGTGCCCCGGTCCGCCATCTTTGTTGGTTGGACAACTCCTGGGTCGGCCGGACCACGGCGGCCCTAGCGTGGACCGGGACGTCACCGCCGCAGCCCGGCACTCCAGCTTGGGCCCGGTCAATCGGGTCCCTGGTGGCCCAGTGGCGGCCACCAAAGGGGGCCACGCAGGGTGCACGGCGTCCGGCCACTTTAATGGAAGGCGGGGGGGGGGGGGGGCATTGTACACAGAACATCCACATAGCGCTGGCCCTGGGAGCACCGGAGAAAGTGTTCCGCTTCCGTTGAGGTGCGTACGGCCAAATTCTACGTCGGTGCCGGGACTTCCGTTCCGGGCCATCGCCAAGAGTCCCGGCCACGGAAGGTTAGCGACCCCAATCGGGACGAGGGGCAATTTCGTCCCCGTAATCTCTCCTGCCTTCCACCCTATCACAGACCTTCCCTTTTGTTCTTTCGTCCCCCCACTAGGTTGATTCCGGAGATGAGGGGGTTGACTTATGAGGAAAGGTTGAGTAGGCTGGGCCTCTACTCACTGGAATTCAGAAGAATGAGAGGTGATCTTATCGAAACGTATAAGATTATGAGGGAGCTTGACAAGGTGGATGCAGAGAGGATGTTTCCACTGATGGGGGAGACTAGAACTAGAGGGCATGATCTTAGAATAAGAGGCTGCCCATTTAAAACTGAGATAAGGAGGAATTTCTTCTCTAAGAGGGTTGTAAATCTGTGGAATTCGCTGCCTCAGAGAGCTGTGGAAGCCGGGACATTGAATAAATTTAAGACAGAAATAGACAGTTTCTTAACCGATAAGGGAATAAGGGGTTATGGGGAGCGGGTGGGGGAGTGGAGCTGAGTCCATGATCGGATCAGCCATGGTTGTATTGAATGGCGGAGCAGGCTCGAGGGGCCGAATGGCCTACTCCTGCTCTTATTTCTTATGTTCTTATGTTCTTTCACTACCCCTGCACTTGCTCAAAAAAACGGTTAGACCTTAAACTTTTTTCCAGTTCTGACGAAAGGTCATCGACCTGAAACATTAACTCTGTTTCTAGTGCTGCCTGACCTGCTGAGTATTTCCAGAATTTTCTGTTTTTATTTTATATTATATTTAACAACATGTGTTTGACTGACAGTCAAAAATGCAACCAATTGGATAATGACAAGTCGACTCGCTCTCTGATTGGCCGTGGGGCACTGCGAGGATTGGCGTGCCAAGTGACCAATGGTGGGAGTGTGAGGGCAGGGCGTTTAGCAACAGGATCTCATGTGATGACACCTCCAGGAATATGTCCAACCATTTGAGTGTTCTTCAACCCCGCGACCCACATCGCCTGCTGCCCCATACTACCTGTCCTTATCTCATAGAATACTATTTATCCGTTTTTCTAAAGCTTTAATCAGGACAAATTTACAACACACAGCTTCTTCATATGAGAAACTTCTTCACCCAGAGAGAGGTGAGAATGTTGAATGAAGAGTCGTGGAGACGAGTACTATAGATGCATTTTAAGAGAAAGCTAGATAAACGCATGTTGTCCAAGGCCGGTCCGTGGTCCAACACCGCCTCCAGTGCGCCAGTGCAGCCTTTGGTTGCCTGAGGAAGAGAGTGTTCGAAGATCAGGACCTCAAATCTGGCACCAAGCTCATGGTCTACAGGGCTGTGGTGATACCCGTCCTCCTGTATGGCTCAGAGACGTGGACCATGTCCCGAGACACCTCAATCACTGGAGAAATAACACCAACGATGTCTCCCCAAGATCCTGCAAATCCCCTGGGAGGACAGACGCACCAACGTCAGTGTTCTCGATCAGGCCAATATCCCCAGCATCGAAGCACTGACCACACTCGACCAGCTCCGTTGGGCGGGCCACATTGTTCGCATGCCTGAGAAGACTCTCAAAGCAAGCGCTCTACTCGGAACTCCTACACGGCAAGCGAACCCCAGATGGGCAGAGTTTCAAGGACGCCCTCAAAGCCTCCTGGATAAAGTGCAACATCCCCACCGACACCTGGGAGTCCCTGGCCAAAGACCGCCCTAAGTGGAGGAAGAACATCAGGGTCTCGAGTCTCATCACCGAGAGCATGCAAAAATCAAGCGCAGGCAGCAGAGGCAAATTAGACTCCCACCCATCCTTTCCTTCAACCACTGTCTGTCCCACCTGTGACAGAGACTGTAATTCCCGTATTGGACTGTTCAGCCACCTGAGAACTCACTTTTAGAGTGGAAGCAAGTCTTCCTCGATTTCGAGGGACTGCTTATGATGATGATGAGATAAACCACATGCGGGAGCAAGGAATAGAAGGATAGGGTGATATGAAGCTCGTGTGGAGCATAAAGCATGTTACAGCCAATGAAATAGCTTTAAAATGCAGTCACTGTCACAGATGCATCTGTCCATGACAGCATTGATAGCAGTGATCACTGCACCACCATTCAATAAGATCATTCTCTCCATACCCCTTGATCCCTTTAGCCGTAAGAGCCATATCTAACTCCATCTTAAATATATCCAATGAACTGACAACAACAACTCTCTGTGGTAGAGAATTCCACAAGTTAACAACTCTCTGAGTGAAGAAGTTTCTCCTCATCTCAGTCCTAAATGGCCTACCCCTTATCCTGAGACTGTGTCCCTTGGTTCTGGACTTCCCCAACATCGAAATTCTTCCTGCATCTAACTTGTCCAGTCTCTTCAGAATTTTATATGTTTATATGAGATCCCCTCTCATCCTTCTAAACTCAAGTGAATACAGGCCCAGTCGATCCAGTCTCTCCTCATATGTCAGTCCTGCCATCCCGGGAATCAGTCTGGTGGACCTTCGCTGCATTCCATCAATAGCAAGAACGTCCTTCCTTAGATTAGGAGAACAAAACTGAATGCAATATTCCAGGTGAGGCCTCACCGAGGCCCTGTACAACTGCAGTAAGACCTCCCTGCTCCTATACTCAAATCCCCTAGCTATGAAGGCTAACATACCATTTGCCGCCTTCACCGCCTGCTGTACCTGCATGTCAACTTTCAATGACTGATGTATCATGACACCCAGGTCTCGTTGCACCTCCCCTTATCCTAATCTGCCGCCATTCAGATAATATTCTGCCTTCGTGTTTTTGCCACCAAAGTGGGTAACCTCAAATTTATCCACATTATACTGCAATGCCATGCATTTGCCCACTCACCTAACCTGTCCAGGTCACCCTGCAGCCTCTTAGCATCCTCCTCACAGCTCACATCGCTACCCAGCTTTGTGTCATCTGCAAACTTGGAGATATTACACTCAATTCCTTCATCTAAATCATTGATGTATATTGTAAATAGCTGGGGTCCCAGCACTGAGCCCTGCGGCACGCCACTCGTCACTGCCTGCCATTCTGAAAAGGACCCGTTTATTCCGACTCTCTGCTTCATGGCTGCCAACCAGTTCTCTATCCACATCAATACATTACTCCCAATATCATGTGCTTTAATTTTGCACACTAATCTCTTGTGTGGGACCTTGTCAAAAGCCTTTTGAAAGTCCAAATACACCACATCCACTGGTTCTCCATTGTCTAATCTACTTGTTACATCCTCAAAAAATTCTAGAAGATTTGTCAAGCATGATTTCCCTTTCATAAATCCATGCTGACTTGGACCGATCCTGTCACTGCTTTCCAAATGCACTGCTATTTCATCTTTAATAATTGATTCCAACATTTTCCCCACTACTGATAACTGGTCTATAATTATCCATTTTCTTTTTCCCTTCTTTTTTAAAAAGTGGTGTTACATTAGCTACCCTCCAGTCCATAGGAATTGATCCAGAGTCAATAGACTGTTGGAAAACAATCACCAATGCATCCACTATTTCTTGGGCTTAAGTACTCTGGGATACAGACTATCCGGCCCCGGGGATTTATCGGCCTTCAATCCCATCAATTTCCCTAACACAATTTCCCGCCTAATAAGGATTTCCTTCAGTTGATCCTTCTCACTAGACCCTGGGTCCCCTCATATTTCCGGAAGGTTATTTGTGTCTTCCTTCGTGAAGACAGAACCAAGGTATTTGTTCAACTGGTCTGCCATTTCTTTGTTCCCCATTATAAATTCATCTCAATCTAACTGCAAGGTTTGTCTTCACTAATCTTTTTCTCTTCACATATCTGTAGAAGCTTTTTCAGTCAGTTTTTATGTTCCCAGCAAGCTTCCTCTCATACTCTATTTTCCCCCTCCTAATTAAACACTTTGTCCTCCTCTGCTGGATTCTAAATTTCTCCCAGTCCTCAGGTTTGCTGCTTTTTTTGGCCAATTTATATGCCTCTTCCTTGGATTTAACACTATCCTTAATTTCCCTTGTTAGCCACAGTTGAGCCACCTTCCCCATTTTATTTTTACTCCAGACAGGGATGTACAATTGTTGAAGTTCATCCATGTGATCTTTAAATGTTTGCCATTGCCTATCCACTGTCAACCCTTTAAGTATCATTCGCCAGTCTATTCTAGCCAATTCACGTCTCATACCATCGAAGTTACCTTTCCTCAAGTTCAGGACCCTAGTCTGTGAATTAACTGTGTCACTCTCCATCTTAATAAAGAATTCTACCATATTATGGTCACTGTCCCCAAGGGGCCTCGCACAACAAGATTGCTAATTTGTCCTTTCTCATTACACATCACGAACTCTAGTTTGGCCAGCCCTCTAGTTGGTTCCTCGACATATTGGTCTAGAAAACCATCCCTAATACACTCCAGGAAATCCTCCTCCACCGCATTGCTACCAGTTTGGTTAGCCCAATCTATATGTAGATTAAAGTCGCCCATGATAACTGCTGTACCTTTATTGCACACATCCCTAATTTCTTGTTTGATGCTGTCCCCAACCTCACTACTACTGTTTGGTGGTCTGTACACATCTCCCACTAGCGTTTTCTGTCCTTTGGTATTCCGCAGCTCCACCCATACAGATTCCACATCATCCAAGCTAATGTCCTTCCTTACATTGCATTAATTTCCCCTTTAACCAGCAACGCTCACCCGCCTCCTTTTCCTTTCTGTTCATCCTTCCTGAATGTTGAATACCCCTGGATGTTGAGTTCCCAGCCTTGGTCACCCTGGAGCCATGTCTCCATGATGCCAATTGTGTCATATTCGTTAATTGCTGCCTGCGCAGTTAATTCGTCCACCTTATTATGAATACTCCTCGCATTGAGGCACAAAGCCTTCAGGCTTGTCTTTTTAACACACTTTGCCCCTTTAAAATTTTGCTGTAATGTGGCCCTTTTTGCTTTTTGCCTTGGGTTTCTCTGCCCTCCACTTTTACTTTTCTTCTTTCTATCTTTTGCTTCTGCCCCCATTCTACTTCCCTCTGTCTCCCTGCATAGGTTCCCATCCCCCTGCCATAATAGTTTAACCCCTCCCCAACAGCACTAGCAAACACTCCCCCTAGGACATTGGTTCCAGTCCTGCCCAGGTGCAGACCGTCCGGTTTGTACTGGTCCCACTTCCCCCAGAACCGGTTCCAATGTCCCAGGAATTTGAATTCCTCCCTTCTGCACCACTCCTCAAGCCACGTATTCATCTTAGCTATCCTGCAATTGCTACTCTGACTAGCACGTGGCACTAGTAGCAATCCTGAGATTACTACCTTTGAGGTCCTACTTTTGAATTTAACTCCTAGCTCCTTATGAAGATAGGTTGACTTATGAAGATAGGTTGAGTAGGTTGGGCCTATATACATTGGAGTTCAGAAGAATGAGAGGTGATCTTATTGAAACATGTAAGATAATGAGGGGGCTCGGCAAGGTGGATGCAGGGAGGATATTTCCACTCATAGGGGAAACTAAAACTAGGGGACATAGTTTTAAATGGGTGGCCCCCTATTCTAAAACTGAGATGAGGAGGAATTTCTTCTCTCAGAGGGTTGTAAATCTATGGAATTCTCAGCTGTGGAGGCTGGGTCATTGAATATATTTAAGGCGGAGATGGACAGATTTTTGAGTGACAAGAGAGTAAAGTGCTATACAGGGAATTGGAGCTGAGTCCATGATCAAATCAGCCATGATCTTATTGAATGGCGGAGCAGGTTCGAGGGGCCAAATGGCATACTCCTGCTCCTATTTCTTATGTTCTTATCTGTTTGATGTTGATTGAGGGATAAATATTGACCAGGACACCAAGGATATCTCTGCTGCTCATCTTCAAAATTGTGCCGTGGGATCTCCCTCAGCACTGCACTGGAGTGTCAGCTTAGATTTATGTGCTCAAGTCTCTGGAGTGGGGACTATGAGCCCACAGTCTTGTGACTCAGGGGCGAGGGTGCTACCCACTGAGCCACAGCTGACTCTATGGTCATTTGCGATTTTAGTGAAAATGGGGTCTTTAATTTTTTTTCCACAGTGCTCAAAGTAAGCTATGTGCCAATGTGGTACAGATGCTCACTTGCAGATTGCAGGAGGAGGCAAAGCAGCATGATTAATTGGATGGAATGCAATCGAACCTGCCCCTGTTCAGCAATACCAGCAATAATATTGCACTCCCCAAGGTCCTAGTGTCCATCACCTGTTCATGGGCTCATTTTTGGCCAGGAGTTGCTGTTTTTTTTGGAGTAACTTGGTTTTTCTGGCATAATTTAAAAATTCCCATTTTCCACAATCAATTTGCGCCAGTGTGTAAGTGAGTTAGTTACAATTTTTTTAGTTTCGTTTATTTCCTCTCAAAAGGGGGCGTTACCAGCCACCTACTCCAGTTCTTCCCATTTAGGCAACTTTGGCCAGTTAATAGTTACTCCAAATCTATTTAGGCCAGCCTATGTGGCCACTTCAGAAAACCCTTGCGGAGAGCTAAGAAATCGGCGCAGGTGGGTACATCGGAGGCCATTTGGCCTGGGATAGGGGCGGGAATGGAAGCAGAGAGGACCTTCACCTAAAGCACCAAGACTTTCAAAGCTCCAAACCTTGCAAACAAAAAGTAATAAGCATTCAGTAACCAATAAAAAAAATTGAAGTAAGTCCTACCTTCATCTTAAAACTCGGCCCAGGAAAGCACCAGGCCGGCCAGTGCGGGAGGCCACTTGGCCTGGTCTAGGGGCGGGCAGGAGAACTGATAGATATCATCCAGGCAGGAGCACTATCAATTCTCCTGCCCGCCCGCCCCGAGTCCTGTCCGAGTGGCCTCCCGGTGCGATTTCTAAGATCAAAGTGATTAAAGCTTCAAATCAAATGGAACTCAGCATTCCGTGCAATTGCCACTCCATACCCCGACTCACAACATTTGGCCGGCATCGGGTCCCACACACACAGCGGCTGCAACAAGACACGGAGAGGCTGGGGGCGAGGAGCTACTGCGCATGTGCAGGCACTCCACTGCGCATGTGCAGACGTCCCGGCACTGTTTTCGGCACAGGACTGGACTGGCCATGCTGTGCGGCCACAGAGAGGAGGCCGAACTGCGGCCAAAGTGGGAAGGAAATTTTTCGGCGCAGTTCTGAACGGAGAAAGGCGGCGCATGTCCGGTAAGTGCACCGAAAAACGGGCTGGGCCAAAATTGAGCCCAATGTTACTGGTGCATTTTCAATTCCATTTGGCACAGACACGATGGGCCGAATGGCCTGCTTCTGTGCCGCAAACTTCTATCGTTCGATGATTTGGATTTTAAAATAGGTGGTACGAAGCGATCAAGGCACAATAAAATCTTTTGCTCATGAATAGGTTTATTGGAAAGTCCACATGAGGTGCCAGTTGCATACAATCCTAGAATGATACAGCACAGGAGACCATTCGGCCCATCGTTCCTGTGCCGGCTCTTTGGTAAAGCTATTCAGTTACTCCCACTCCCCCCGCTCTTCCCCCATAGCTCTGCAATTTTCTCTTCGAGTAATTATCCAAATCCTTCTTGATGTTACTCTTGAATCTCCTTCCATCACCCTTTCAGGCAGCGCACTCCAGATCATAACAACTTGCTGCATAATGGTTCCTCATGTCGCCTTTGGGTCTTTGGCCAATCACCTTAAATCCGTGTCCTCTGGTTACCGACCCTTCTGCCACTGGAAACAATTTTTCCTTATTTTACTCTGCTGAACATTTCTGTCAAATCTCCTCTTAACTTTCTCAGCTATCAGAACAATCCCAGCTTCTTCAGTCTTTCCACATAACTGAAGCCCCCTCAACCCTGGTACATTGAGGAAATCTCCTCTGCACCCTCTCCTTGACATCCTTTCGAAAGTGCGGTGTCCAGAATTGAACACAAATCTCCAGCTAGGGCCTAACCAGTGTTTTATAAAGGTTCAGGATAACTTCCTTGCTCTTGGCCTTGATTCCTCTATTCATATCATCATCATAGCAGTCCCTCGGAATCGAGGAAGACTTGCTTCTGCTCTTAAAATGAGTCCTTAGGTGGCTGAACAGTCCACTACGAGAACCACAGTCCCTGTTACAGGTGGGACAGATAGTCGTTGAGGGAAAGGGATGGGTGGGACTGATTGCCGCACGCTCTTTCCGCTGCCTGTACTTGTTTTCTGCATGCTCTCGGTGATGAGACTCGTGGTGCTCAACGCCCTCCCGAATGCACTTCCTCCACTTAGTGCGGTCTTTGGCCAGGGACTCCCAGGTGTCAGTGGGGATGTTGCACTTTTTCAGGGAGGCTTTGAGGGTGTCCTTGAAACGTTTCCTCTGCCCACCTTTGGCTCGTTTGCCAATCCGCTGCACAGTACTGCCCCCCAGTCATCAAGATCCATGGCGCAGCCCTGGATGAGGTACTTCTGTCAAACACTTTTTGAAAGTCCATATACACAAATGATTTCCCCCTGATTTCCCCCCCTAGTGTGTTTGCAGGCCAATTAAAGGAAACACGTCCGAAGACATCACTTGATGACGCATTATCAGCCAGTTTCCTTAAAGCGACCATGCGCAAATTTATTTTGACAGTTATGCTGTCAGTGTTCTACAGCACTGAGCTGCTGCAAACACCGCCAAGCACTGCACAGAGGTGCACGGCTGCACCCAGGCTCGTCCATGACTCCCTCCAGATGGTTATGGAGGGAGTCACAGCACGCAGGGAGGTTCTCGTCCTGTTGGAGGGACAGAAGAGACCTCCCCACATTGCACAGGAGGGCACAAGCAGGGATGTGGTCAGGAGGACCAGGCTGCAGTGACACAAACCTTTCAATGATCTCAGCGGATCACGAAACGTTACTGCAAAACCACACTCAACCTCATCCTACTGTGTCACTCATCACCTCCCCATCACTCTGCCTTCCCTACCCTACTCCTGCACATCCTTACTCACACCAACCTATATTGCTCCTCCACCCATCCCTCTCTATCTACATTATCACTTCCCCACCTCATTAGCCAACCCTCACACTCACCCTCGTCCAATCATACCAATAACAACACACAAGGGTAGGCACTTTGGTGTTTTATGCAATGTTGATGCGAAGTTTCTGTTAATGTGCTGTCAAACATTGAAACCTTTATTTTCAACACTTTGCATTCTTGGGAAGATTTGTGTGCACCTTTGGAAGTGGCTTAGTGAGTTGCAGTGAATGGTGAGACATAAAGGTACCCCCCGCAATGGTGGTGAGTGTGAGGGGAATGGCTTGGGCATTGTAGGGATGCTTTATGTTGTTGGTGTGGGGTGGTGCCAACCTGACACATCATGTGGCAGTCAGGGCGTACAGCGTCAAGTGAAGTAAATATGGCCATGGTGAGGCCATCCCTGGCATCCCGGGCAGCAATGTGGTCGGGTGCTGATGCCTTGTGTCCTGCGCAGCATCAGGTGATTGCGGAGCAGGCTGGTGTTGTTGTTGGTGCTGCTGGTGTGCCTGGTGCTGCTGGTGTTGGGGTTGACCGTGGTGGGATTCTGAGGACCAAGGTGAGACAGTATAAACTGTACCCATTCTGTTGTAATACATGGCAGATGAACTTGAGATGACAGAAGCGATCTGTCAGTGGTGAGAGAGGTTGTTCCAATGAGATCACACTCGATAGAGAGAGTGCTCCAAACACTTGAAACCTGCATAATGCACAATCTGTCTTCCAAATGCAGTAAGCAATGGCTTCTGAGCTCAGAAAGTGAACAGCTGGGAGATGGGAGCTTTTGGAGCACATTTTCAGCTGTCAAGTAATGAGATGATTCCATGGCCATTGAAATCTCGACCTGCTGACCTGACGTGATCCCCAAGCAGTGTGGACCCCTTGAGCGACCTCATAAACTGCAAAGGAGAGCTCAAAACACTTCGTAATGGTCTGCTAACAAGGTCATAATTGCAAAATACTGTAGTACAGAGGGACCTGGGGGTCCTTGTGCATCAAACACAAAAAGATAGTATGCAGGTACAGCAAGTGATCAGGAAGGCCAATGGAATGTTGGCCTTTATTGCAAGAGGGATAGAGTATAAAAGCAGGGAAGTCCTGCTACAACTGTACAGGGTATTGATGAGGCCACACCTGGAGTACTGCGTACAGATTTGGTCTCTGTATTTAAGGAAGGCTATACTTGCATTGGAGGCTGTCAGAGAAGGTTCATTGGGTTGATTCCGGAGCTGATGGAGTTGACTTAGGAGGAAAGGTTGAGTCGGTTGGGCCTCTACTCATTGGAGTTCAGAAGAATGAGAGGTGATCTTATTGAAACATTTAAGATAATGAAGAGGCTCAGCAAGGTGGATGCAGAGAGGATATTTCCACTCATAGGGGAAACTAAAACTAAGGGGCACAGTCTCAGAATAACAGGCCACCCATTTGAAACTGAGATGAAGAGGAATTTCTTCTCTCAGAGGGTTGTAAATCTATGGAATTCTCTGCCCCAGAGAGCTGTGGAGGCTGGGTCATTGAATATATTTAAGGCGGAGATAGATTTTTGAGCGATAAGGAAGTAAAGGGTTATGGGGAGCGGGCAGGGAAGTGGTGGTGAGTCCATGATCGGATCAGCCATGATCTTATTGAATGGCGGAGCAGGCTCGAGGGGCTCCTATTTCTTATGTTCTTATAATGACCTGAATTCCCTCCCCCGCCGCTGTGTGTTGGATTTGCTCAGTGCTGACAGACCCGACCTTTCGGAAAGGTCAGTGGCGGTGGGTTCACAGCGGGGGTCCAACCCGCTGTCCCACCTGACCCGCCAACGATCCCTCCCGCTGACCTCCCGCCCACGAAAATTCCCCCCATTTTATATTCAATTTGTAATAAATCGGAATTAAAAAGTCGAGCTGCAGCCGTGTTTAAAGAAAATACCCCCAACACCTCAGGATACTCTTTGAAGTGGGATTCCGCGATCTGCTATAATTATAGGGTTACGAAGCGGTCTTGGGGCTCAAATGAACCAACGGGCTGTTTGCAGTGGTCAGCTTTTAGATCGCTTCAAAGGCAGTCGAGAATAACATGTTGACTTTGCAATAACTACCCGAGGTAAGCTGCATGACTTCGAAATGGAACCACAAGGGGCCTAGGAGGGTAGGATCGTAGAACAATGGGGCAGACATGAACCGTGAACAGGATACCACCTGGCCTGAGCAAGATTCATGGCAGCAACAACAGATGGTGGACACATTAGTCATACCTTCTTCCGGTAATGGAGGCAGTACCTTAAAGTTCCGCGAGCAAGGCATAAAACAAGGGCGAGTGACGTTATGTGACGCGGAAGGAAATTGACCAATCAGTCATTATGCACACGGCTTCAAACTAATCAAATTGTGCTAAAGGATCGTGCACGAGATTGAGCATGTATGTTTAAGTGTATAAAAGGTTGTTTGAAACGATGTATCTTTGGACAGTGACCTGGCTAGACCCACAGCGGATCACGTCCCCACCGGTGCAAATAAAGACTGCTTGAATCTTTGAACACAGACCTGGTGTCGAGTGTTAATTAACACTCGACCACTCTTGTTTAAAATACGCTCATTTTAAAGTTTAAGAAGAAACCGCGAAGAACCAGAACCAGTGCATTTTATGTCAGCTGCAATTCGGGGGCAAATTGGAGATTTGAGCCTTTCAGATTCTGGGACCACAACCCCACCTCCCCTCCCCCGCCCCGCCCCCAAACTGTGCACATCCAGAACCTGAGTGTCCACAGCAGAGCCTTCGAACCAGAAGAGCGCTGTTATAGATCGCTTGCCAAACTGACTCTCCGCTGAGTTTGGATCAAACCAGTGGAAGTGATTGAACTCCTTCTCACAGTTGGCACCCCACAATGCGTTACTTTATTTATAGTACTCAGTAGGAAATTGGGGAACCCCTACAGTGAACAGACTCATGCCTGCTAGCCCAGTCAGAACCGAGCTTGCACAGTATCATAATATTAAAATAATCATCTAAATCGATTGCCTTTAGCAGTGTGGAATAGTATTGCTTGCAATATGCGCGAGAAACGTCTCGAATTCTCAGTCTTGGTTTCAAATCCCTCCATGGCCTCGCCCCCTCCCTATCTCTGCAACCTCTTTCAACCCCACAAACCCCCTCCCCATCCCGCTGCGAGATGTCTGCGTTCCTCTAATTCTGGCCTCCTGAGCATTCCCGATTTTAATTGCTCAACCTTTGGTGGCATGTTTTCAGCTGCCCGGGCCCCAAGCTCTGGAATTCCTTCCCTAAACCCCTCCGCCTCTCTCTCCTCCTTTAAGACGCTCCTTAAAACCTACCTCTTTGACCAAGCTTTTGGTCACCTGCCCTAATTTCTCCTTATGTGGCTCGGTGCCAAATTTTTGCTTTATTCTGCTCCTGTGAAGCACCTTGGGACGTTTTACTACGTTAAAGGCGCTATACAGTTGAATTTCCCTTATCCAGAACTCCCTTATCCAGAACCACCCCTCATCCAGAACCATTCCTGGCCACCGGGTGGCGCATGCGCAGCACTCCGACATGAACGAATTGAAGTCCTTCCTCGCTGCCGACTCCTGCAATTGGTGGCCTGATCCCGCGATCCACCGGCAACCACCCCCCCCCCAATCCCCCCATTATCTCTCTGCCGCACTCCCAGCCCCAAGCCAGCCAGCCCCGATATCCCCTTGCTCAGTACCTGTACCATCCAATTTAACGTGACCACCCCTCATCCGGAAAAATCCCATATCCAGAACAGGCCAGGTCCCGAGCGTTCCGGATACGGGAGGTTTGACCTGTTTAATACGAGTTGTTGTTGTTGCTAAAACTTGAGATCTATTGTCAAATAACAAACGAGATTTTTCACACTCATCGAGAATGGATCCGTTCAACACGAATAATCATAACCGAAGAAAAATGCTTCAAAAACATTAAGCTGGAAATCTTCACGTTATCCAATAACGATTCCCAGATTCTAATGTACATATTTACTCAAGCAAACTGCACATAGGCGGACAGACACACCTAGAAACCCAACAGTTGGTTGGAGTCACATTTACCTTCACCTTTCACTTACTTTCAGTTTACTGACAACAGTGAATAACGTGAGGAGTGAGAGTTGTGATCAGCAAAAACTTAAGAAACAGGAACAGGAGTAAGCCACACGGCCCCTCGAGCCTGCTCCGCCTTTCAATGAGGTCATGGCTGATCTTCGACCTCAACTCCACTTTCCCACCCGATCCCCATATCTCTCGATTCTCCTAGACTCCAAAAATCTATCTATTTCAGCCTTGAATATACTCAACGACTGAGCATCCACAGCCCTCTGGGGTAGAGAATTCCAAAGATTCACCAACCTCTGAGGGAAGAAATTTCTCCTCATCTCAGTCCTAAATGGCCGACCCCTTACCCTGAGACTGTGACCCCTAGTTCTAGACTCTCCAGCCAGGGAAAATAGCCTCTCAGCATTTACCCTGTCAATCCCTCTAAGCATTTTATACATTTCAATGAGGTCACCTCTCATTCTTCTAAACTCCAGAGAGTATAGACCCGATCTATTCAAGAGTGACAGAGATCACAAACCTATTTGAACATAGGGGCCCAGAAGAGGCATGGGCCCAGGGGCAGCACGGGTCAACCCACACTGCGATACGTGTGCGCACTAGGTCCGTGCAGCAGAGCAGGTTAACCCTTGCCACTGGACCAAGAACTAGCTCTGTCAAGCCCGTGTGGTGGCTGGTGTGCAATGGCCACCACACATTAAAAGAATCCAGGCACAGGCATCTTCCACCCTTCAGGATGTATTTCGGGACCTAGAATGTCAGATCCCTCATTGAAACACCTGTGAACTCATCCCTTTTTGGTGTGGAAGCAAGTCATCCTCGATATGAGGGACCGCCTAATACTATAATATTTAGACATAAGTGGCCCCGTCTCTTTTTAAAAGGGTGACGTACATGAGAATCGGCCACTGTTGCTGAAACCAGGGAGGGCGCCGTTCCTGTTGAGAGCAACACTTAGCAAAGCCTCCACTACATCCTGCACTTCTCAATTGCAACCAAAGTTAAGTTTACAAGATAAACATTGGCAGCTTGAAAGGTAAACACTGGAACAAGTTGGCAGTAAAGTGGCTGTCTGACGGTGAGGTCACACAAGATGGCGAGTGTGAGAAATAGCAACCTGTTGCACACAGCTACAGCAGGCGTTTGCTCTCCTGGGGCTGAGGCACATTAACCACAGTGCGTGCGGGCCCTGGGAGCATTGGATCCTGATCTTACCCTTCCCAAATGGAAAATTCTGCAGCATATGCATCACTTGCTCCGAAGCACAAAAATTCACAAAATGACTTGCATTTCTATAGCGCCTTTCACGACCACCGGATGCCCCAAAGCGCTTTGCAGCCGATGAAATATATATTTTTTTGGAGTGTAGTCACTGATGTGATGTATTGGACGCAGCAGCCAATTTACGCACAGCAAGCTCCCACAAACTGCATAGAAACATAGCAACATAGAAAATAGGTGCAGGAGCAGGCCATTCGGCCCTTCGAGCCTGCACCACCATTCAATAAGATCATGGCTGATCATTCACCTCAGTACCCCTTTCCTGCTCTCCATACCCCCTGATGTTTTTAGCCGTAAGGGTCATATCTAACTCCCTCTTGAATACATGTGATAATGACCAGATAATCTGTTTTAATGATGTTGATTGAGGGATGAATATTGGCCCAGGACACCGAGGAGAACTCCCCCCTTAGTCTTCTTCAAAACAGTGCCGTGAGATCTTTTAGGTTTGCCTGAGAGAGAGCAGTCCGGGCCTCGGTTTAACATCTCATCCGAAAGACGGCACCTCCGACAGTGCGGCGCTCCCTCAGCTGCACTGGGAGTGTCAGCCTAGATTTACGTGCTCAAGTCCCTGGAGTGGGACTGGAACCCACAACCTTAAGAAAATGTACAATACCAATAATGAAACCGGAAAGGAAGGAGGATATTCAACTCATTCACCCCCCCTACCCCCTCCTTTAGAATCATAATGTTACAATTGAAGAATTAAACACTGTATATAACATGAAATAAAGACAGAAAATGCTGCAAACACTCAGCAGGTCAGGCTGCAACTGTGGAGCGAGAGTGAACGTTTCAGGTCGATGACCTTTCTTCAGAACCACCCACCCGAAACATTAACTCTGTTTCTCTCTCTCTCTCTCTCCACAGGTGCTGTCTGGCCTGCTGAGCGTTCCCAGCATTTGCCAGTTCTTATTTCAGATTTCCAGCATCCACATTATTATGGCTTTTGGCTGCAGAACATGAACTGCTCTTCAGCAAGGGTCATCAGAATGCAAAATGTGCACATTACATCGCCAGACCATGTGACATTTGTCCAGTCAGATTCACATTCATCCCTTTTGTTGCAATGAAAGAGACTACAGTCTTATCCTAGACAGAGAGGCAATTTGTTGCAATGCAAATTAATTCCCGACCCAATAAGTTGAGTAAACTAAAAATGTAAAAATGGCACACTTACCTTGAAAGGCCATATCTGTACTGAATTGCTGAACAGTTGAAGAGCTGGAGGTGTTTACACTGGCTGCGGTGGCAGGGAATAATTATTTTTTGATTTGCCCAGAGGTGTTTAAAGAGGCTCCACCTCGCCCATCTCTTCCTGAAATATCCTGCAGCGAGCAGGAAGTTTCATTAAACAGCGAGCTTGAAAGTTAGCGAAGCGCCAGACTTGTACACACAAGACCAACAAAAAAAAGGGGGGCACATTTTAAGCACCAAGGCTTTGCTTTGCCTCCGCGGTGGAGCAGATGAATGGAGAAGACGGAGCTGCTATGATTCAGTACAGCCTCTGCCTCCCAACCCGCGTTACAGGCAGACCTGCGAGGAATAGTTACAAATTAAAAAAAAAAACAGCGACAAGGCAGCGGCTAAGCGAAGGAGGAGCGAAGCGATGGAGAGTGGAGGTTTAGGAGTCCTGGCGCTCGTTAACGCCACTGAGCAAACGCTTGGCAACAGCACGGTGACACCGACATGGAGCAGTCTGTACCCTTACCAGGTGAGCTGGGCTCATGGAGGCTCAACAGGAGAGACTTCAGATTTTTGCTTTGGAGTTGATATGGTCCAGTGTTTAATTCTTCTAGCCGGAATGGATAGTCAGGACCTCCCCTTAGCTGAGGGGTTAATAACCAGGGGGGGCATAGATTTGAACATAGAAAATAGGTGCAGGAGCAGGCCATTCGGCCCTTCGAGCCTGCACCGCCATTCAATTCTGATCATGGCTGATCATGCAACTTCAGTACCCCGTTTCTCTCCAATACCCCTTGATCCCTTTAACCGTGAGGGCCATATCTAACTCCCTTTTGAATATATCTAACGAACTGGCCCCAACAACTTTCTGTGGTACAGAATTCCACATGCCCACAACCCTCTGAGTGAAGAGGTTTCCCCTCATTTCGGTCCTAAATGGCTTACCCCTTATCCTTAGACTGTGATCCCTGGTTCTGGACTTCCCCAACATCGGGAACATTCTTCCTGCATCTAACCTGTCCAATCCCGTCAGAATTTTATATGTTTCCATGAGATCCCCTCTCATTCTTCAAAATTCCATTGAATACAAGCCTAGTCGATCCAGTCTTTCTTCAAAAGTCAGTCCTGTCATTTTAAAGTAATTGGTAGGAGGTTTTGAGGGGATTTGAATTTGAGGAGAACTTTTTTCATCCAGAGAGCGGTGGGGGTCTGGAACTCACTGCCTGAAAGGGTGATAGGGTGCTAGAGGCAGAAACGCTCACCCCATTTTATCATAGGCAGTCCCTCCGAATCGAGGAAGACTTGCTTCCACTCAAAATGAGTCCTTAAGTGGCTGAAGAGAACGAGAGCCTGTGACAGTCCCTGTCACAGATAGTCATTGAGGGAAAGGGTGGGTGGGACAGATTTTCTACACGCTCTTTATGCTGCCTGCGCTTGATTTCTGCATGCTCTTGGCGATGAGACACGCCGCATTTAAAAAGTACTTGGATGTGCACTTGAAGTGCCGTAACCTGCAGGGCTACGAGCTGGAAAGTGGGATTAGGCCGGGTGGCTCTTTGTCTGCCGGCGAGGACATGATGGGCCGAAATGGCCTCCTTCCCTGCTGTAATTTGTACGATTTCAATGATCTAGAGGCAACAAGGGGGCATGCCAGATTAGATTTAGTAATGAGCCAGATTTAGTTAATAAGTCTAACTGTGCATGAACATTGATCCAATAGCGATCGTAACAAGATCGAGTTCAACGTAACGTTTGAAATGGAGATACGCGGAATAGCTACTGCGACTCTAGACTTGGGTTAGGCTGACTTCAACGGGATGGGCCGAATGGCGGCCTCCTGTGCTGTAAATCTCTATGATTCTATGATGCGATTGTGGTTTCAAAGGGGCTGGATATCACCCTTCCTCCATCACCCCATTTTTGTGAATTTTGCGGTGCCTCCGAGCAAGTGCTTTAGCATTCTTCATTTGGGAAAAGGACTGTTGTGGTCGTATATTCCCAGGACCTGTCCGCCCCGTGGTGAAGGAGCCTTGGCCCCTGGAGAGCAGGCCCTGGTGAGTGGGAGGGACCAGAGGTCAGATAGGAGACAGACTTTAGTTTGTGCCCAGCACTTCACCCTGTCGAGGTCATGCAGACGAGAATGCAAAGTTTTAGGATGTTTCTAAGGCATTGCCTTGTGGTGCTGGAGGGGGATGAGCTCATTTAGCAAGTTAATAAAAGAAGTTCAGTGACGCCACTGATTATTTCTGCTTTAAGAACTTGGATTTTTTTCCCTCTGTGTCTCCAATGGATTGTCCAGGATTAGTTTCAATTTCTTTTTTAATCGTGGTTTTGAGTTATTTATCTGAATTCCAGAGTTTTTGCTATGACAGGTAAATTTTCAGCATTATTGTGGTAACAGTGAAAGTCGTCATCCACTTTGGACCTAAGACAGCTCAGAGTATTGTCTAAATGCTCGGAACTGGGGAGGAACAGAGAGATTTCAGAGTCCCTGTACACAAATCATTAAGTGCAAGCGGACAGGCACAAAAAATAATTTAAAAGGCAAATGGGATGTGTTAGCCTTTATTTCCGGGTGGCTGGAATACCACGGGATGTGGGCATCGCCGGCAAAGCTGGCATTTATTGCCCATCCCTAATTGCCCCTCGAGAAGGTGGTGGTGGTGAGCCGCCTTCTTGAACCGCTGCAGTCCGTGTGGATGACTTGCTTCCACGCCAAAAAGGGATGAGTTCACGGGTGCTTCAATGAAGGACCTAATATTCCAGATCCCGAACTACATCCCGAAGGGTGGAAGATGCCTGTGTGTGGATTTTTTTAACGTGGGGTGACCGTTGCACACCAGCCACCACACGGGCTCGACAGAGCTAGGTCTTGGTCCAGTGGCAAGGGTTATCCAAGACGACTGGAGACCAGCTCTGCTTCACGGGCCTAGTGCGTACATATATCGCAGTGTGAAACATAGAAACATAGAAAATAGGTGCAGGAGCAGGCCATTCGGCCCTTCGAGCCTGCACCAGCATTCAATATGATCATGGCTGATCATGCAACCTCAGTACACCATTTCTGCTTTCTCCCCATGCCCCCTGATCCCTTTAGCCGTAAGGGCCACATCTAACTCCCTTTTGAATATATCCAACGAACTGGTCTCAACAACTTTCTGTGGTAGAGAATTCCACATGCTCACAACTCTCTGAGTGAAGAAGTTTCTCCTCATCTCGGTCCTAAATGGCTTACCCCTTATCCTTTGACTGTGACCCCTGGTTCTGGATTTCCCCATTGGGAACATTCTTCCTGCATCTAACCTGTCCAGTCCCATAAGAATTTTATATATTTCTATGAGATCCCCTCTCATTCTTCTAAATTCCAGTGAATGCAGGCCAAGTCGATCCAGTCTCTCCTCATATGTCAGTCCTGCCATCCTGGGAATCAGTCTGGTGAACCTTCGCTGCACTCCCTCAATAGCAAGAATGTCCTTCCTCAGATTAGGAGACCAAAACTGAACACAATATTCAAGGTGCGGCCTTACCAAGGCCCTGTACAACTGCAGTAAGACCTATCTGCCCCTGTACTCAATTAATCTCGCTATGAAGGCCAACATGCCATTTGCCGCCTTCATCGCCTGCTGTACCTGCATGCCAACTTTCAATGACTGATGTACCATGACACCCAGGTCTCGTTGCACCTCCCCTTTTCCTAATCTGTCACCATTCAGATAATATTTTGCCTTCCTGTTTTTGCCACCAAAGTGGATAACTTCACATTTATCTACATTAAACAGCATCTGCCATGCTACTCCTGCCTCTTCTGGGCCCTGAAATCACGCCTCTCCTGGGCCCCGATCACATCGCTCTACAATCTTTCACCGCTCCTTCGCCCCGACCTCGCCACTCCTGCTGTATCTGCGCACGCTCCAATCACCGACCTGGACCTTGATGACATCACTCTTCGCTGCTGTCGCCCTCCTGTACCAAATTGCGCTGCTCCCTGAAATAGTACGCCTCCACACTGCTCCCGGGACCGCTCGCTGCTCCTTTTATGGCCCCGACCTGCCGCTGGTGTTGTCACACAGGTCGGGGCCTTCACGCTGCTCCCGAGGCCCCACAATGCTGACTTGGTTGTAGCGGTTTTGGTACAACTGAGTGTCGCGCTCGGCCAGTTCAGAGAGCAATTAAAAATCAACCACATTACTCCGGATCTGGAGTCACATATAAAGGCATCCCCGAAGAACATTAATGAACCAGATGGGTTTTTCTGACAATCCGGTAGTCATGGTCACCATTACTGATTCGAGCTTTTTCAAAAAAATTCCAGATTTATTTAATTAACTGAATTTAAGTTCCCCGGCTACCGTTCCCTCTAACAAAGGCATGGATGAGGGTTTCAGCAGCAGATGAGCTGAGGCAAGGGGTGGAGACAGGCGATGTTACGGAGATGGAAATAGGCGGTCTTGGTTATGCTGCGGATATGTGGTCGGAAGTTCATTTCAGGGTCAGATATGACATCAAGGTTGCAAACAGTCTGGTTCAGCCTCAGACAGATACTAGAGAGTGGGATGGAGTTGGGGCGAGGGAACGGAGTTTGTGGTGGGGACCAAAAGACAATGGCTTCGGTCTTTCCAATATTTAAGATGATCAAATGAGTTGATAGAGTAGATAGAGAGAAACCATTTCCTCTGATGGGGGGAGTCCAGAATAAGGGGGTGCAACCTTAAAATTAGTGCCAGGTCATTCAATGGATGATGCCCGAAAGTAGTACTTCACACAAAGGGTAGTGGAAATCTGAACTATATTCCCCAAAATACTCTTGGGGTTGGAGGTCAATTGAAAATGTTGTTAGGTAATGGTATTAAGGGTTCCAGAACCAAGACAGGAAGATGGAGTTAAGATACGGATCCGCCATGATCTAATTGAATGGTGGAATGGGCTCGAGGGGCTGAATGGCCTCCTCCTGTGCCTATGATGCGATGTCCCTAATGGTTGTAGATACTTTATCAAGGGAGCACAATTGCCCTTTTTTATAGTGCTTCGGGGGGGGGGAGGGGCGTCAATGGGATGCAACGAGGGTCTCGCCCGGGGGAAGGGGACCATAGCGCTTCTGGGGAAATTGCCCCCGAGGTTCGAGGGATGTTATGTCATTAGCGCCGCGCCCCGCGCCGACCCCGCACTGACCTCGCGCCGACCCCGCACCGACCCCGCGCCGACCCCGCACCGACCCCTCACCGACAGCTCACCGACCCCAGGCCGACCGCCCCGTGCTGACCCCTCACCGACCCCACGCCGATCCCTCACCACCCCGCGCTGACCCCTCACCGACTCCGCGCCGATCCCTCACCACCCCGCGCTGACCCCTCACCGACCCCGCGTCGATCCCTCACCACCCCGCGCTGACCCCTCACCCACCACGCGCCGACCCCTCACCGACCCCTCACCGACCCCGCGCCGACCCCGCGTCGACCCCTCACCGACCCCCGCCGACCCCTCACCACCCTGCGCTGACCCCTCACCGACTCCGCGCCGACCCCTCACCGACCCCGCGCCGACCCCTCACCGACCCCGCGTCGACCCCTCACCGACCCCGCGCCGACCCCTCACCGACCCCTCACCGACCCCGCGTCGACCCCTCACCTCCCCGCACCGACCCCTCACCGACCCCGCGTCGACCCCTCACCGCCCCAAGGATGGCGCCGGCTGATGGCATCCGCCACCGGGGCGCCCCTTAAAGGGATGGCCGTTTACAGCATGGGCCGGCATATTTTTCTGTCGGCCGACTCTTCTGTCGGCCCGACAAAGGCGGCCCTCACCTCGACCTGGCCACCATCCTGCAGCCCGTCATTCCGGTATGGATGCCTGGATGCTGACTCGGTCAAGGGCGTCCCTGGTGGCCCAGTGGCGACTGCCAAAGGGACTGCAGAGCGCGCGGCGGCCCTCCCCTTTTAATGGAAGGGGAGGGGCATTCTGCCGCGTCACAGCATCCGCGTAGCGCTGATGTTACCGGCGGGGCACTGGCCGCGAGCACGGCACTGGACTCAGCGCCGCTCTACCGCCCCAGGAGCGTCTCCGGTAACGCTCCGCCTCTGTTGAGAGGCGGAAGGGCCAAATTCCGCGGTGGGGGAGGAACTTCCGGGCCGGGCGATAAACGTCCCAGCCCCAGACGGTCACCGCCTCCAAACGGGGCGCGGGGAAATTTCGCCTCCCCCCCCCCCCCCCCCGAGTGTCGGGTTGCCTCATTTGGTCGCCCTCATGACTCCGATTCAGACGTTTGTAGGTCGAAGCTCACCTCGATCGAATCCTCTCGTGGCCTCACCCCACCCTGTCTCCGCAGCCTCTGTTAGCTCCCCAGCTCTGTCCGTTTTATATTCCCTCCTTTTGTTCCACCATTTGAGGTAGGCACTGTGGCCCTGCTCTCTGAGAATCCCTCACTGACTGACCCATTCCACGTTCCCATGTCAAGCTCTGCCCTTGAACACCTTCTCGACCAGATTTCAGTCGCACCATGGCTCATTTGCTCTTCTCATCAATATATTTTTTCCTTAATTGTAAATCATCTCGAAATGTTTTCTGTATGAAGCCCATTATATAAAGACAAGCTGTCATTGAGCGCACAACCTATAATGCTAAATGTTTTTCAAACACTGGGTTGGGCCTGAGCTAGTGTATTGGGTCCCATTCTGGGCACTACACTTTAGGAAGGACATCAAGGCCTTGGAGAAGCTGCAGGGGAGAGTTACTAGAGTAGTTCCAGGGATGAAAGGCTTCAGCTATCTGGAGAGACTGGAGAAGCTTGGGTTGTTCTCCTCAGAGCAGAGATGGTTAAGAGGAGATTTAATAGAGGTGTTCAAAATCATGAAGAGTTTTGATAGAGTGAATGAGGAGAAAATGTTTCCACTTGCACGAGGGTCGGTAACCAGAGGACAAAGAATTAAAAAATTGGCAGTGATGCTAGGGGGAAGATGAGGAGAATTGTTTTACGTAGTGAGTTGTTACAATCTGGAATGTGCTGTCTGAAAGAGCGGTGGGAGCAGATTCAGTACAGGCTGAACCTCCCTTATCCAGAACTCCCTTATCCAGAACTGCCCCTCGTCCAGAACCATTCCCGGCCACCGGGTGGCGCGTGTGCAGAATTCCGACATAAACAAATTGAAGTCCTTCCTCGCTGCCGACTCCTGTAATCGTTGGCCTGACCCCGGGATCCACTGCCTCCCCCCTCCCCCCCCCCCCCCCCCCCGCCCATGATCTCTCTGCCCCAATATCCCCTTGTTCAGTACCTGTACCATCCAATTTAACGTGACCACCCCTTGTCCGGAAAAATCCCTTATCCAGAACAGGCCAGGTCCCGAGGGCTCCGGATACCGGAGTTTCAACCTGCAGTAACTTTCAAAAGAGAATTGGATAAATACTTGAAAAGAAATAAGTTGCAAGGACTGTGGCGGGGAGGGGAGAGCCAGAGAGTGGGACTAATCGGATCGCTCTTTCAAAGAGCCGGCACATGCATGATGGGCCGAATGGCCTCCTTCAGTGCTGTATGATTCTATGATAATGTAAGGTAACACACCAGTGTAGTGCAGAGGGAAAGATGCTGTACTTCAGATGAGAAGCTAAATTGAGGCCCTGTCTGTTCTGTCAGAAGGACATTAAAGATCACTTGGTACTATTTGAAGAATGGCATTCCTCTGAGCAACCCGGCCACAAGCAGACTAACCGGCTGCTCACCTGATTGCTGATTGCGGAACAATACTGTGCACAGAGATATCTGTCGCATTCGTGACATACACTGCACCTCAAAGTCATTCGCTATGACGCTGCTCCTCACAAATGCAATGGGTACTGTAGAAGTGATGTCTGCACCTTTCACCGTGTAACTGTTAGCTTTTTTTTGAGTTCAGATGTGTTAAAATGCAAATTTAATCCAAATGAACAGATCCCGTCACCTACAATCTGCACCGATCTGTTTGAATAATGCCCACTCCGGGTATCAATAAGGAGCCATGAGTTTGAACACAAGTGCTCACCATTATCTTCGGCGGTCCCTCGAAGCGAGGATGACTTGCTTCCACGCCAAAAAAGGATGAGTTCACAGGTGTTTCAATGAAGGACCTAATATTTCAGGTCCTGAACTACATCCTGAAGGGTGGAAGATGCCTGTGCGTGGATTTTTTTAACGTGGGGTGACCGTTGCACACCAGCCACCACACGGGCTCGACAGAGCTAGGTCTTGGTCCAGTGGCAAGGGTTAATCAGATCGACTGGAGACCAGCTCTGCTGCACGGACTTAGTGCACACACATATCGCAGTGTGGGCTGGCCCCTGGGGCCCTGGGCCCCTGGCCCCAAACTCATGCCTCTCCTGGGCCCCGATCACATCCCTCTACATTATCTCGCCACTCCTTCGCCCCGACCTCGCCGCTCCTGCTGTATCTGCCCGCGCTCCAATCACTGACCTGGGCCTTGATGACCAGCTCGCTCTGCTCCCTGAAGTAGTATGCCTCCACGCTGCTCCCGGGGCCTCCACACTGCTCCTTTTATGGAGCCCCGACCTTCCACTGGCGTTCTCACGCAGGTCGGGGCCTCGAAATGGCGACAGAACTACGAAACTGTGAGTGGTGTTTCTGCCAACGTTACAGCGTAGAGGAGAGATAATTACTCCCCTAAGTAAGGTTTGAACACTCCTTTAGAGCAGGGTTCAAATTATTTCATTAATTGGCTTAAGCAGTTTTATGAATGTATTTAATACTACTAAGGAAAGAACATTTATATACCGCCTTTCACAACATCCCAAAGCGCTTTACAGCCAATGAAGTACTTTTGGAGTGTAGTCACTCTTGTAATGTGGGAAACGCAGCAGCCAATGTGCGCACAGTAAGCTCCCACAAACAGCAATGTGATAATGACCAGATAATCTGTTTTAGTTATGTTGATTGAGGGATTAGTATTGGCCCCAGGACACCGGGGATAACTCCCTTGCTCTTCTTCGAAACAGTGCCATGGGATCTGAGGGAGCAGACGGGGCCTCGGTTTAATGTCTCATCCGAAAGATGGCACCTCCGACAGTGCAGCACTAGAAGTGTCAGCTTGGATTATGTGCTTAAGTCTCTGGAGCGGGACTTGAACCCACGATCTTCTGATCTGACCCAGAGGCGAGAGTGCTACCAATTGAGCCACAGCTGACACCTCAAAAGGATGCAAAAGAAACTGAATAAACAATCACCAATCAGTTACGTTTATCAATAACCTCTAAATATGATGAACTAAATTGTCTGTATTAAAGGACTCAATATCAGTCAGTGGCCTGTTTAACATTTGCAGAATTCACTGATTATGTATTCATTCATGGGATGTGAGCATCGCTGGCAAGGCCGGCATTTATTTCCCATCCCTAATCGCCCCTTGAGAAGGTGGTGGTGAGCCGCCTTCTTGAACCGCTGCAGTCCGTGTGGTGAAGGTGCTCCCACAGTGCTGTTAGGGAGGGAGTTCCAGGATTGTGACCCGGCGACGATGAAGGAACGGCCGATATATTTCCAAGTCAGGCTGGTGCGTGATATGAGGCATGTGCTTGTGTGCCCGTTCATGGCACCATTATAAAGACGTCCTCTTTCACGCAAACTATTAATAATAGGCTACAACATGATTGAGCCTCCCAACACCATGGCAGCAATCGAAAGAGTTTAATAGACATCGGGATACGATCGCTCCTCGTCTCGTCCATTTTTTCAGGTGTACAAGAGAAACACGTTCCATGGTTAGGCTATGATAACGCTGCGCTCGATTGGCATCTGACGTTTGGTGGCGCCATATTGGATCACATGACCTTAAGTCACACCGGGTCCCCGCCTAAGTGGGCATTGGGCTAATTGTTTATGCAAATTGGGAAACCACTCTGGTTGCAAGATTGGCATACAAATGGGCAGCGCAGGCACGATGCAAGCTCCTCCCATTTGTACTGGCTCTTAAGTACTCCAACCAGCAGTCCTTAAACTACCAACTGAGGCTCAGTCAGAAGGTTGTCGTTTCAAGTCCCGCTCCAGAGATTTAGAAACACAGAAAATTACAGCTCAGAAGGAGGCCATTTCGGCCAATCGTGTCCGCGCCGGCCGACAAAGAGCCGCACGGCCCTCGGTCAGCAGCCCTGAAGGTTACATATAAAACCTATGAACAATGGCGGAAAGGAAAAGAACACCCAGCCCAACCAGTCCACCCCACACAACTGCGACACCCCTTATACTGAAACAGTCTACACTCCACCCCAACCGGAGCCATTGATTTCCTGGGAGAGGCAAAAACCAGATAAAAACCCAGGCCAATTGGGGAAAAAAAAATCAGGGAAAATTCCTCTTCGACCCATCCAGGCGATCGAAACTAGTCCAGAAGATCACCCTGGCTGCATTCGATTCCCTGCAGTACTTACCACTTGAGCACGAAAATCTAGGCTGACACTCCAGTGCAGTGCTGAGGGAGTGCTGCATTGTTGAAAAGAACGTCTTTTAAATGAGGCATTAAACCGAGGCCCTGTCTGGCCTCTCGGGTGGATGTAAAAGATCCAACAATCTTATTTGAAGAAGAGCCAATATTTATCTCTCAACCCAGCATCACTGAAATAGATTATCTGGGCATTATCACATTGCTGTTTGTGGGAGCTTGCTGTGCACAAATTGACATTAAAACAGTGACCACACTTCAAAAGTACTTCATTGGCTCTAAAGCGCTTTGGGATGCCCTAAAGGCGCTCTAGAAATGCAAGTTCCTTTTTCTTGTTTTATGTAACAAAGCCCCTTGTATAGAATGAGTAGGGAGGATCTAAACAGGTGCTTTCTGGCTGACTGACAGCTGACAGACTAAAAGCAAATCCTAAATCTGACCAAATTCCACGCGCCAACATAATAAGCTGGAAGGGAAATATCGAAGCAACCTTGCGTGTTATTGTGTGGGCGTTAAGAAAATTTCACTGACTTGAGTGTGAGAACAGGATAAATAAAATGTCACTGAACTGCAGTTAGACGTGAAGGAACCTCATGTGGTAATCGAGATGGAATTGAGTCAACTGTGCAAAAAGTAGAACGCGGTGCCCCCCTGACTGAGCATTGCCCCCTTAGGATATGCCAGCGAGCTGTTGGACATTTGTGCTTCTGATAGGACTGTCATTGGCTATTAGCTGTGGGATAACCCAAGGGCATCGTGCAATTATACTTGTGTTTGGAATGTCGTAAAAGATGCTATAGAAATGCAAGTTCTTTCTCCTGTAAAAGGACTATTGGAATGCCACTGAGAAGCGGCAACCACAACAGTGTTCTAGTCTTGTTTTCTGGGAGGTCTGAAGAGGTCCGCCTGGTTCCACAAAATAACTGCAAGCTGCTGCCCCAGAAGGAGGTATTGGGACAGGGCTTGGTCAAAGAGATAGCTTTTAAGGAGCGTCTTAGAGAAAAGTAGAGAGGCGGAGAGGTTTAGGTAAAAAGTTCCAGAGCTTAGGGCCCAAACAGCTGAAAGCACGGCCACCGATGGTGGAACGATTAGTATCAGGGATGCGCAAGAGGCCAGAATTGGAGGAGTACAGATATCTCGGAGGGTTGTCGAGTTGGAGGAGGTTACAGAGATAGAAACAAAGGCTTGCATTTATATAGTGCTTTTTCATGGCCACTGGACGTCTCATATCGCTTTACAGCCAATGAAGTACTTTTTGGAGTGTAGTCACTGTTGTAATGTGGGAAACGCGGCAGCCAACTTGTGCACAGCAAGCTCCCACAAACAGCAATGTGATAATGACCAGATAATCTAATTGTTGATTGAGGGATAAATATTGGCCCAGGACACCAGGGAGAACTCCCCTGCTCTTCTTCGAAATAGTGCCATAGGATCTTTTACATCCACCTGAGAGGGCAGACAGGGCCTCAGTTTAATGTCTCATCCAAAAGACGGCACCTCCGACAGTGCAGCACTCCCTAGAGTTTTGTGCACAAGTTCCTGGAGCGGGACTTGAACCCACAACCTTCTGACTCGTAGGTGAGTGTGCTGCCCACTGAACCACGGCTGCCAGTTAGATAGAGAAGGATGAGGCCATGAAGGGCTTTGAAAAGCAGGACGAGAATTTTAAAATTTTGAGGTGTTGCCGGACCAGGAGCCAATGTAGTTCAGCGAGCACAGAGGGTGATGGGTGAGCGGGACTTGGTGCAAGTTAGGATACGGCCAGTCGCGTTTTGGATGAGCCCAAGTGTATGGAGGGTCGGAGATATTAGGATAGATGACCAAAAGCTTGGTCAAAGAGGTAGGTTTTAAGGAGCGTCTTAAAAGAAGAGAGAGAGATAGAGAGGCAGAAAGGTTCAGAAAGGAAATTACAGAGTTTAGCCTGGAATAAATACTACTCCCAAAAACTCAGGTTCTCCAGCCACAAGAAGCACTGGCAAAATATTCCTATTATAGATGATATACTTTTTAAACATCATCATCATCATCATAGGCAGTCCCTCGGAGTCGAGGAAGACTTGCTTCCACTCTAAAAGTAAGTTCTCAGATGACTGAACAGTCCAATATGGGAATTACAGTCTCTGTCACAGGTGGGACAGACAGTGGTTGAGGGAAAGGGTGGGTGGGGAGTCTGGTTTGCCGCACGCTCCTTCCGCTGCCTGCGCTTGATTTCTGCATGCTCTCGGCGACGAGACTCGAGGTGCTCAGCGCCCTCCCAGATACTCTTCCTCCACTTAGGGCGGTCTTTGGCCAGGGACTCCCAGGTGTCGGTGGCTATGTTGCATTTTATCAGGGAGGCTTCAAGGAGGCTTTAAACAGCGCTGTGTATGACTCAACACACGCAACTTCTAAAAGGCCATCACAGTGGCAACACATAAGCACTGTCACTGATACAAAACATAACACAATGTCAATAATTTAATTGTAACAGCACCAAACTGCATGGGCCGACATTTCCAGTCAACTTTTTACCAGATTAATATCTAGCAACCCCTGGTATCAGATACGCCACACGTCACTTAAAAGGGAATTGATCAAGCATTTGAAAAAAAAGAATAGTTTATTAAAATAATTGGCAAAAAGAACCAGAGCGGGTAATGAGGAAAATGTCTTTTCATGCAGCGAGTTGTTCCGATCTGGAACGCACTGCCTGATAGGGCAGTGGGAGCAGATTCAACAGTAACTGGTGGGAATGGATAAATGGAATTATAGAAGTTTACAGCTCGAAAAGACGCCATTTCGGCCAATCGTGTCCGCACCGGCCGACCAAGAGTCTACCCAGCCTAATCCCACTTTCCAGCTCTAGGTCCGTAACCCTGTAGGTTACGGCACTTTAAGTGCCCATCCAAGTAGCTTTTAAATGTGGTGAGGGTTTCTGCCTCTACCACCCTTTCAGGCAGTGAGTTCCAGACCCCCACCACTCTCTGAGTGAAGAAATCGCCCCTCAAATCCCCTCTAAACCTCCCCCCAATTACTTTAACTCTATGCCCCCTGGTTTTTGTCTCCTCTGCTAAGGGAAACCGGTCCTTTATATCCACTTTATCTAGGCCTCTCATAATTTTATACACCTCAATGGGGTCTCCCCTCAGCCTCCTCTGTTCCAAGGAAAACAAACCCAGCCTATCCAATCTGTCCTCATAGCTTAGATTCTCCACTCCCGGCAACATCCTCATAAATCCCCTCTGTACCCGCTCCAGTGCAATCACATCCTTCCTGTAATGCGGTGACCAGAACTGCACGCAGTACTCCAGCTGTGTCCTAACTAGTGGTTTATACAGTTCAAGCATAACCCTTCCTACTCTTGTCTTGAAAGGGGGAAATATGCAGGGCTGCAGGGAATGAGCGGGGGAGCGGGACTGATTGGATTGCTCTTTCAGAGAGCCGGCACAGAAGCGATGGGCTGAATGGCCTCCTTCTGTGCTGTAAGATTCTGTGATTCTATGAAATATAAAAAAATGTGAAATAATGCATCACAAAAAAAGCTGACTGACTGTTCAGTGAGAAAACGTTGGAATCAGAAATGAAAATGCGAGCAGTTAAAACTGTCACTTGGGGGAATTATCAGGAGGCGAGTAATCCACTGTCACAACTGCAGCAAAAATCCCTTAAACACCAGAAATATCGCACGTAGTCAGCAATACAGCCAACCCCACAACTTCCGGTGTAGAAATAAAATCTCAAATACATCACTGCTTTCCCTTCCAAAAAAGAATGTCAATTTTTTTTATTCGTTCACGGGATGTGGGCGTCGCTGGCAAGGCCGGCATTTATTGCCCATCTCTAATCGCCCACGAGAAGGTGGTGGTGAGCCGCCTTCTTGAACCGCTGCAGTCCGTGTGGTGAAGGTACTCCCACAGTGCTGTTAGGAAGTGATGTTATGTATATAACCCGATGTAACCAGTATTATACCACCACCAGAGGGCGCACCTGTTGGAGTCCCAAGCGATCCCAGCATCCCTTGGGGAGCACTGTATATAAGCAGGCCTCCCATGCTGTACCAGCACTCTGGGGTTAAAATAAAGGAAATAAGGTCACACTTACTCACGTCTACAGTACTCTGTTACATTACTTTATTTGAGACATAACAAGGGAGTTCCAGGATTTTGACCCAACGACGATGAAGGAACGGCCGATATATTTCCAAGTCAGGGAGGTGTGTGACCTGGAGGGGAACTTGCAGGTGATGGTGTTCCCATGCTTCTGCTGCCCTTGACTTTCTAGATGGTACAGGTGGAGGGTATAGAAACCTAGAAACATAGAAAATAGGTGCAGGAGTAGGTCATTCGGCCCTTCGAGCCTGCACCGCCATTCAATGAGTTCATGGCTGAACATGCAACTTCAGTACCCCATTCCTGCTTTCTCGTCATACCCCTTGATCCCCCTAGCAGTAAGGACTACATCAAACTCCTTTTTGAATATATTTGGTAAATTGGCCTCAACAACTTTCTGTGGTAGAGAATTCCACAGGTTCACCACTCTCTGGGTGAAGAAGTTTGGGAGGTGCTGCCGAAGAAGCCTTGGCGAGTTGCTGCAGTGAATCTTGTAGATGGTACACACTGCAGCCACGGTGCGCCGGTGGTGGAGGGAGTGAATGTTGAAGGTGGTGGATGGTTGTGCCAATCAGCGGGCTGCTTTGTCCTGGATGGAGTCGAGCTTCTTGAGTGTTGCTGGAGCTGCACTCATCCAGGCAAGTGGAGAGTATTCCATCACACTCCTGACTTATGCCTTGTAGATGGTGGAAAGGTTTTGGGGAGTCAGGAGGTGAGACACTCGCCGCAGAATACCCAGCCTCTGACCTGCTCTTGTGGCCACAGTATTTATGTGGCTGGTCCAGTTAGGTTTCTGGTCAATGGTGACCCCCAGGATGTTGATGGTGGGGGATTTGGCGATGGAAATGCTGTTGAATATCAAGGGGCAGTGGTTAGAATCTTGCTTGTTGGAGATGGTCATTGCTGGGCACTTGTGTGGTGTGAACGTTATTTGCCACTTATCAGCCTAAGCCTGAGTGTCTTGGGCCTGGAAATTCTTCCAGGTCTTGCTGCATGTGGACACGGACTGCTTTATCCTCACACATACAGACACACAATCCATTGGTCTCCCGTGCTTGTTCCTGCACCTAAAAACTCTACAAAATAATGCAAGGTGTTTACTAGCTTTTTAAAATTTGTTTGCCAAGTGACCCCCCCCACTCAGGGGAGCAAATTCAGTCATTGCATCTGGGAAATATCTCTTGAGTTGTGTGGGTGTAAAATAAGATGAATTAACAAATTGAGGTGCAACTTTTCCTCGTCCCTAACAAGAACAACTTGCATTTATATAGCGCCTTTAACGTAGTGAGACGTCTTAAGGCGCTATACAGGAGTATTATGAGATTTATAAAAATTGACATCGAGCCACATAAGGAGAAATTAGCGCAGGTGACCAAACGCTTGGTCAAAGAGGTAGCTTTTCAGGAGCGACGTGAAGGAGGAGAGAGAGAGGTAGAGAGACAGAGGGGTTTAGGCAGTGAGTTCCAGAGCTTAGAGCCCAGACAACAGAAGGCACGGTCACCGATGGTTGAGCGATTACAATCAGGGATGCTCAGAAGAGCAGAATTAGAAGAGCGCAGACATCTCGGGGGGTGGGGGGGGCAGGGGCTTGTGGGGCTGGAGGAGATTACAGAGAGATAAATCAAGTTTGAATTCGAGAAAATTCTGACTTGTGGTGATCGCCAACATGAAGCACTTAATATTTTCACCTTCCTCTTCCTGGAGAACGACATGTGGAAGTATTCAGTGGTACTGTACAAACCTTTATGACGTAGTTAACAGCCACAGTTAAAGAGGCACTTCTGATCATCGGCACAGTAGCAGAACTCACCAGACGAGCTTGTTAAAAGCACTCTTTCTCTCATATTTCTCCCTGACAACCTCCTGTCTCCCTGCCCACTTCTTTTCAACTTTCTATTTTTTTGCTGTTGCATTGTGTTATCTGCTCGCGCTCTTGATTCCCTTTCTCTCCCCTCTCGCTCTCAGATTCCTTCCCTGTCTCATATTCCTTCCCTGTCTCGTGTTCTATTCTTTGTTGTGTTCATGCCCATGGGTCGGTACACCCTGACTCAAAATCTCCCCCAGTCAGAAAGCCAATCAAAATAGAAGTGAGAATTCTGAGACACAATGTCTCACGGCGCTGCTAAAAGAATTCATCGTACTTTCGGCAGATTTTTGAAGAAGCGTGTCTGTGCCCAGAGACAGAGAATAGCGAATTAGACAAATGCTCGTTTCTTTGGAATGTTGCAAAGGGCAGGATGGACGTGTTTGGCACGTGAGGTTAATTATTGGTACAGGCAAAAGGGTCAAAATGCAGCGGAATATAAGATCTGACGCACTGGAGGCGGTATTAAAGCTCGTCGTCGATGTCTGCCTTTGCTGATAATAGGCTCCCCAGCTATGGGAAGTGATCCACGTTGTCCAGGGCCGCGCCATGGATCTTGATGACGGGGGCAGTAAACGATGCCTCCGCAAGATCCTGCAAATCCCTTGTGGGGACAGACGCACCAACGTCAGTGTTCTCGATCAGGCCAACATCCCCAGCATCGAAGCACTGACCACACTCGACCAGCTCCGTTGGGCGGGCCACATTGTCTGCATGCCTGTCACAAGACTCCCAGAGCAAGCGCTCTACTCGGAACTCCTACATGGCAAACAAGCCCCAGGCGGGCAGAGGAAACGTTTCAAGGACACACTCAAAGCCTCCCTGATAAAATGCAACATCCCCACCGACACCTGGGAGTCCCTGGCCCAAGACCGCCCTAAGTGGAGGAAGAGCATCCGGGAGGGCGCTGAGCACCTCGAGTCTCGTCGCCGAGAGCATGCAGAAAACAAGCGCAGGCAGCGGAAGGAGCGTGCGGCAAACCAGACTCCCCACCCACCCTTTCCCTCAACCACTGTCTGTCCCACCTGTGACAGAGACTGTAATTCCCGTATTGGACTGTTCAGTCACCTGAGAACTCACTTTTAGAGTGGAAGCAAGACTTCCTTGCTTTCGAGGGACTGCCTATGATGATGATGATAAGATCTGAGTTATGTGATCAAATCCCACTCCAGAAACTTGAGCACAAAAATCCAGGCCGACACTCCAGTACAGTGCTGAGGGAGTGCTGCATTGTCGGAGGTGCCGTCTTTCGAATGGGACGTTAAACCGAGGCCCTGTGGCACTATCTCAAAGAAGAGGAGAGTAGTTCACCCCAGTTTCTGGCCAATATTTAGCCCTAAACTAACATTACTGAAACAGATTATCTGGCCATTATCACATTGCTGTTTGTGGGAGCTTGCTGTGCGTGAATTGGCTGCCCTGTTTTCTACCTTACAACAGTGACTGTAGTTCAAAAAGTACTTCATTGGCTCTAAACGCTTTGGGACATGAAAGTCGCCATTATACCTGTAAGTTCTTTCTTATCTATCCAGGCTGTCACTCCCAGTGCAGTGCTGAGGGAGTGCTGCACTGTTGGAGGGGCTGTCTTTCGGATGAAACATTAAACCTAGGCCCCATCTGTCCTCTTGGGTGGACATGAAAGATCCCTTGGCACTATTTTGAAGAAGAGCTGGGGTGTTCTCTCCGGGGGTGGCCTGGCCAATATTTAGCCTTCGACCAATATCACTAGAAACACGTGATCCGGCCATTATCACATTGCTGTTTGTGGGAGCTTGCTGTGCGCAAATTGGCTGCTGCGTTTCCCCCATTACAACAGTGTCTACACAACACCTCATTGACTGTAAAGTGTTTTGGGACATCCTGAGGTCATGAAAGTTGAAAAATAAATGCAAGTGTTTTTTTAAACATAGGAGTAGGAGGAGGCCATTCAGCCCCTCGAGCCTGTTCCGCCATTCAATGAGATTGTGGCTGATCTGTATCTTAACTCCATTAACTCTGCATGATTCCATATCCCTTAATGATCTTCTCTAACAACTCTATCTATCAGTTTTAAAATTTTCAATTGACCCTCCCAGGCTCAATAGCTTTTTGTGAGAGAGTTCCATTTTTCTACTATCCTTTGACATCACCCCTGAGCGGCCTAGCTCTAATTTTAAGGTTACACCCCCTTAATCTGAGGAAGGATGTTCTTGCTATTGAGGGAGTGCAGCGAAGGTTCACCAGACTGATTCCCGGGATGACAGGACTGACATATGAAGAAAGACTGGATCGACTGGGCCTTTATACACTGGAATTTAGGAGAATGAGAGGGGATCTCATAGCAACATATAAAATTCTAACGAGATTGGACAGGTTAGATGCAGGAAGAATGTTCCCGATGTTGGGGAAGTCCAGAACCAGAGGACATAGTCTAAGGATAAGGAGTAAGCCATCTAGGACCGAGATGAGGAGAAACTTTTTCACCCAGAGAAGTGAACCTGTGGAATTCTCTACCACAGAAAGTTGTTGAGGCCAGTTCATTAGATATATTCAAAAGGGAGTTAGATGTGGCCCTTACGGCTAAAGGGATCAAGGGGTATGGAGAGAAAGCAGGAGTGGGGTACTGAAGTTGCATGATCAGCCATGATCTTATTGAATGGTGGTGCAGGCTCAAAGGGCCGAATGGCCTACTCCTGCACCTATTTTCTATGTCTATGTTTCTATCACCCCTGAGCGGCCTGGCTCTAATTTTAAGGTTACGCCCCTTTGTTCTGGACTCCCCCCACCAGAGGCCAGTGCATTGAGGCTAATGGAACCAAGGCAGGGAGATAAAATTGCTTTTTGTAAATTGACTGCTATATCTATTCCTATTGTGACCCTGGGATGGCATTTACCATCATCATCATCATAGGCAGTCCCTCGAAACAAGGATGACTTGCTTCCACGCTGAAAAAGGATGAGTTCACAGGTGTTTCAATGAAGGTCCTAATATTCCAGTCCTGAACTCCAATTGAAGGGATTGGAAGATGCCTGTGCGTGGATTTTTTTAACATGCGGTGGCCATTGCACACCAGCCACCACACGGGCTTGACAGAGCGAGGTCTTGGTCCAGTGGCAAGGGTTAACCAGGACGACTGGAGACCAGCTCTGCTGCACTGACCTAGTGCGCACACATATCGCAGTGTGGGCTGGCCCGTGCTACCCCTGGGCCCTCGTCTCTCCTGGGCCCCGAACTCATGCCTTTTGTGGGCCCCCATCACGTCCCTCTATGAACTCTTGCTGCTCCTCCGCCCCAACGTCGCAGCTCCTAGGCCCCAACCTCCCCACTCCTGCTGTACCATTTATAGAGCACCTTTTATGACCCAAAGCATTTTACAGCCAATGAAGTACTTTTGTAATGTAGGAAACACACAAGCCAATTTGTGCACAGCAAGCTCCCACAAACAGCAACGTGGTAATGGCCAGGACACTGGGGAGAACTCGACTGCTCTTCTTCAAAATAGCACCACAGGATCATTTACATCCACCTGAAAGGGCCTCAGTCTAACTTATCATCCGAAAGGCAGTGCCTCCGACAGTGCAGCACTCCCTCAGCACTCCACTGGAATGTCGGCCTAGATTTTTATGCTTCAGTCTCTGGAGTGGGACTTGAACCCACAACCTTCTGACTCAGAGGCGAGGGTGCTGCCCACTGAGCCACGACTGACACACACAAGCACAAAAACTGATGGACCAGCCAAGTGAGTTCGAGCAAGGTGTGGTGCTCGAACTCATTTATATTTTGTAAATTATCATTTAAGACACTGAATACTAAATATCAGGCCGGATTTGGGGTTTTTTGGATTTCGGGGCGTTACGAGCTGGCGACGTGCGGGTGTTCCGGCAGCATTTCCTCGAGCCTCCCCCAGTGGATGGGGTGGCTATCCAATGGGGGCCTCGCCAGGCTCCTCCTGAGGTGGGCCTGCAGTCCCCACTGGCAATGCCTGGCCCCTCATGAAGGCCAACACCACAATGAATTCAGAAACCTGTTGAGGAGAGTATTGAAGACTGCCTCCAGGGTGGTCCAGGCATCGGTCTGCCTGTACGAGACGACATATAAGAACATAAGAAATAGGAGCAGGAGTAGACCATTTGGCCCCTCGAGCCTGCTCCGCCATTCAATAAGATCATGGCTGATCCGATCTTGGACTCAGCTCCACTACCCTGCCCGCTCCCCATAACCCTTCACTCCCTTACCACTCAAAAATCTGTCCATCTCCACCTTGAATATATTCAATGACCCAGCCTCCACCACAGCTCTCTGGGGCAGAGAATTCCACAGATTTACAACCCTCCGAGAGAAGAAATTCCTCCTTCATCTCACGCTAAAAATGGAGGGCAGGGTGCTAAGTTTATGCGCCGGTGCAAACCAATAGCCGAATCTTCCGGCCGGGCGGTAAATCCTGGACGCCCAGCATAACGCCAAAAAACAGCACTTAACACCCTGCCGGGGCACGAACCGAGGCACAAACCAGCCGACAATCCAGCCCGACATCATCTGTGAAATTTAAACACAAACTCTGAAATTCATCAATTATTTTTAAAAAGCAACGTGTCAGCTTGTAACTGGAACAAACGAATGGGCCCTCGGTCCCTGTCAATACGGGGATCTGAGGACACAGACGGTGTTAGATGTGGCAGCCAGCCACAGGGAATGGAGAAAGTGCAGCGCGTCCTCCGGTTAAACACACAATAACACGCTCTGTTATTTCCCTTGCCGATTCCACACCCCTCTTTCTGGCATCCATCCAAAATGTACAGAATCGTGGAATCTTACAGCACAGAACATAAGAACATAAGAAATAGGAGCAGGAGTAGGCCCACGGCCCCTCGAGCCGGCTCCGCCATTTAATAAGATCATGGCTGATCACCGTCAGCAAGACCATCAGCAGGCCGGGACCATCAGAGGGAGCAGCGTGCTGCGGCATACCACTGCAGGAGGGCAACGGCTGCGAAGTCAGGTCGCTGATTGCAGTGCGGGCAGGCACAGCAGGAGGGACGAAGGAGCGCAAGAGTTTGTAGAAGGAAGTGACCGGGGCCCAGGAGAGGCGTAAGCCTGGGGCCCAGAAGAGGCGAGGGCCCAGGGGCAGCACGGGCCGAGCCCACACTGCGATATGTGTGCGCACTAGGTCCGTGCAGCAGAGCAGGTCTCCAGTCGTCTCGGTTAACCCTTGCCACTGGACCAAGACCTCGCTCTGTCAAGCCCGTGTGGTGGCTGATGTGCAATGGCCACCACACTTTAAAAAAATCCACGCACAGGCATCTTCCACCTTCCAAGATGTAGTTCTGGATCTGGAATATCAGCTCCTTCATTGAAACACCTGTGAACTCATCCCTTTTTGACATGGAAGCAAGTCATCCTCGTTCGAGGGACTGCCTATGATGATGATGATGATGATGGCTGATCTGATCATGGACTCAGCTCCACTTCCCCGCCCGCTCCCCATTATCCCCTTATCGTTTAAGAAACTGTCTATTTCTGTCTTAAATTTATTCAATGACCCAGCTTCCACAGCTCTCTGAGGCAGCGAATTCCACAGATTCACAACCCTCTGAGAGAAGAAATTTCTCCTCATCTCTGTTTTAAATGGGCGGCCCCTTATTCTAAGATCATGCCCCCTGGTTCTAGTCTCCCCTATCAGTGGAAACATCCTCTCTGCATCCATCTTGTCAAGCCCCCTCATAATCTTATACGTTTCGATAAGATCATCGTGCCTGTGCCATCTCTTTGAAAGAGCGATTCAATTAATCCCGCTCCCCCTGCTCTTCCCCCTATAGCCCTGAAAATGTTTCCCCTTCAAGTATTTATCCAATGCGCTGTTTGAAAGTTACTATTGAATCTGCTTCCACCCCACCCCCCCTTCAGGCAATGCATTTCAGATCTTAACACACTCGCTGAGTAAAAAAAGAACTCTCCCCTTCACCACTCTGGTTCTTTTGCAAGTTATCTTAAATCCATGTCCTCTGGTTACCGACCCTCCTGTCAGTGGGAACACTTTCTCCTTATTTACTCCTTTAAAACCCTTCATGATTTTGAACAGCTCTACTAAATCTTCCCTTCTTAACTTTCTCTGTTCTAAGGAGAACAATCCCAGCTTATAAGAACGTAGAAACGTAGAAAATAGGTGCAGGAGCAGGCCATTCGAGCCTGCACCACCATTCAATGTGATCATGGCCGATCATGCAACTTCAGTACCCCATTCCTGCTTTCCCGCCATACCCCTTGATCCCTTTAGCCGTAAGGGCCACATCTAACTCCCTTTTGAATATATCTAACGAACTGGCCTCAACAACTTTCTGTGGTAGAGAATTCCACATGCTCACAACTCTCTGAGTGAAGAAGTTTCTCCTCATCTCGGTCCTAAATGGCTTACCCCTTATCCTTAGACTGTGACCCCTGGTTCTGGATGTCATGTATGTAACCACAATGTAACACCACTGTATTACTGTATACACTCAACCTAGATGCACACCTTGACTACAAGGGGTGAACTTGTGGGAGACACTCCTTACCTGATCACACAGGTATAAAAAAAAGGGAGGTCCCACGCAGGGTCATCGTCTTTGGAGTCCTGTAAATAAAGAGTTAAGGTCACAGAGTGACCTTGTCCCCAGAATGTGCCTCGTGTGGTTTCATACTGTAGAGTAAGGACTTTACACTGGGAACATCGGGAACATTTTTCCTGAATCTAACCTGTCCAATCCCGTCAGAATTTTATATGTTTCTCTGAGATCCTCTCTCATTCTTCGACATTCCAGTGAATATAAGCCTAGTCGATCCAGTCTTTCTTCATTCTTCAACATAAGAAATAGGAGCAGAAGTAGGCCATATGGCCCCTTGAGCCTGCTCCGACATTTTATAAGATCATGGCTGATCTGATCATGGACTCAGCTCCACTTCCCTGCCCACTCCCCATAACCCCTTATCCCCTATCGGTTAAGAAACTGTCTATTTCTATCTTAAATTTATTCAATGTCCCAGCTTCCACAGCTTCTCTGAGACAGCAACTTCCACAGATTTATAACTCTCAGAGAAGAAATTTCTCCTCATCTCTGTTTTAAATGGGCAGCCCCTTATTTCTAAGATTAAGCCCCCTAGTTCTAGTCTCCCCCATCAGTGGAAACATCCTCTCTGCATCCACCTTGTCAAGCCCCCTCATAATCTTATACGTTTCAATAAGATCACCTCTCATTCTTCTGAACTCCAATGAGCTTCTCTGATCTCTCCACGGGGCTGAAGTCCCTCATTCTTGGTATCATTCTGCTAAATCTCCTCTGCACCCTTTCCAAGGCCTTGACATCCTTCGTAAAGTGCGGTGCCCAGAATTGGACACAATACTCCAACTGGAGCCTAACCAGTGATTTATAAAGGTTTATAAAACAACTTCCTGGCTTTTGTACTCCACGGACAGAATTTTAATTTGGAGGCGGGTAGGGAGCGAGGGCGGGGTCTGAGGGAGATCGGAAAGGTCGGGGGTCGGGTTGGGGAGGTGCGGAGGGTCCGATTGCAGGGGGTTGGCGAGGGACGAACACCGGATCCAGCAGGTAAGCAGACAGGCACTTCCTCCTGGATCCAGCAGTCCTCGCCTCCATTTAGCTGCCGGGCTTCCAGAGGCCTGGGAAACTGCCCGCACAGCGTTAAATTTAAAATGGTGGATCACCACGAGGCACGGAGTCGCATTATAATATTTAAAGTAGCAACCCGCCTCCTGCAAGCGGGTTGGCTGACGCCCTCTCTGCCCCGCTTCTGTTAAAAGCGGAAGTGGGCGGGATGGGGGTTGGTATTCAGATTCTTAACTCAAATGTCACCTATTCCCCAACCCACCCATTGTTTGGGGTTAAAAGTCCCCCCTCCCATGCCTCTGTTTATGTCTGTAGAATCCCAGGTTTCAGTAGCATGTAATTCTAGCAGGGGAGCAGTGTCATTAGTTATGACTGATCTGTGTAGGAGTTATCTTATGTTACCTGTCTTAGTGCCAGCTGTGGCTCAGTGGGTAGCACTCTCGCCTCTGAGTCAGAAGGTTGTGGGTTCAAGTCTCACTCTAGGAACTTGAGCACAAAAATCTAGGCTGACACTCCCAGTGCAGTGCTGAGGGAGTGCTGCACTGTCGGAGGTGCCGTCTTTCGGATGAGACGTTAAACTGAGGCCCCGTCTGCTCTCTCAGGAGGACATGCAAGATCCCATGGCATTATTTTGAAGAAGAGCAGGGGAGTTAACCCCGGTAACTTGCGCTCGTATTTAACAGTCAATCAACATCACTAAAATAAATTATCTGGCCATTATCACATTTCTGTTTGTGGGAGCTTGCTGTGCGCAAATTGGCTGCCGCGTTTCCCACATTACAACAGTGAGTACACTTCAAAAGTACTTCATTGGCTGTAGATTGCTTCAACAACAACTTGCATTTATATAGCACCTTTAACGTAGTGAAACGTCCCAAGGAGTATTATGTAATAAAAATTTGACACCGAGCCACATAAGTAGAAATTAGCGCAGATGACCCTGGTCAAAGAGGTAGGTTTTAAGGAGCGTCTTGAAGGAGGAAAGAGAGGCTGAGAGGTTTAGGGAGGGAGTTCTAGAGCTTGGAGCCCAGGCAGCAGAAGGTACGGCCACCGATGGTTGAGTGATTACAATCAGGGATGCTCAGGAGGGCAGAATTTGAGGAGCGCAGACATCTCAGTGGGGGTTGTGGGGCTGAAGATGATTACAGAGATAGGGAGGGGCGAGGCCATGGAAGGATTTGAAAATAAGGATGAGAAGTTTGAAATCGAGGCATTGTTTAACCGTTGCTTAATTCAATCAAGCAGAGTCAGCATGGTTTTATGAAAGGGAATCACGTTTGCCAAATTTGCTGGAGCTCTTTGAGAATGAGAGGGGATCTTATTGAAACATATAAGGTAATGAGGGGGCTCGACAGCGTGGATGCAGAGAGGATATTTCCACTCATAGGGGAAACTAAAACTAGGGGACATAGTCTCTGTTGTGTATCCGTGGCTAACAAGGGAAATTAAGGATAGTGTTAAATCCAAGGAAGAGGCATACAAATTAGCCAGAAAAAGTAGTAAGCCGGAGGACTGGGAGAAATTTAGAATACAGCAGAGGAGGACAAAGGGTTTAATTAAGAGGGGGAAAATAGAGTACGAGAGGAAGTTTGCCGCAAAGATAAAAAATGACTGCAAAAGCTTCTATAGATATGTGAAGATAAAAAGATTAGTGAAGACAAACGTCAGCCCCTTGCAGTCAGATTCGGGTGAATTTATAATGTGGAACAAAGAAATGGCAGACCAATTGAACAAGTACTTTGGTTCGGTCTTCACAAAGGAAGACATAAATAACCTTCCCGATGTACTATGGGTCTGAAGGTCTAGTGAGAAGGAGGAACTGAAGGATATCCTTATTAGGCGGGAAATTGTGTTGGGGAAATTGACGGGATTGAAGGCCGATTAATCCCCAGGGCCTGATAGTCTGCATCCCAGAGTACTTAAGGAAGTGGTCCTAGAAATAGTGGATGCATTGGTGATCATTTTCCAACAGTCTATCGACTCTGGATCAGTTCCTATGGACTGGAGGGTAGCTAATGTAACACCACTTTTTAAAAAAGGAGGGAGAGAGAAAACAGGTAATTATAGACCGGTTAGCCTGACATCAGTAGTGGGGAAGATGTTGGAATCAATCATTAAGGATGAAATAGCAGCACATTTGGAAAGCAGTGATAGGATTGGTCCAAGTCAGCATGGATTTATGAAAGGTAAATCATGCTTGACAAATCTTCTGGAATTTTTTGAGGATGTAACTAGTAGAGTGGACCGGGAGAACCAGTGGATGTGGTGTATTTGGACTTTCAAAAGGCTTTTGACAAGGTCCCACACAAGAGATTGGTGTGCAAAATTAAAGCACATGGTATTGGGGGTAATGTACTGACTTGGATAAAGAATTGGTTGGCAGACAGGAAGCAGAGTCGGGATAAACGGGTCCTTTTCAGAATGGCAGGTAGTGACTAGTGGAGTGCCGCAGGGCTCAGTGCTGGGACCCCAGCTCTTTACAATATATATTAATGATTTGGATGATGGAATTGAGTGTAATATCTCCAAGTTTGCAGATGACACTAAGCTGGGTGGCGGTGTGAGCTGTGAGGAGGATGCTAAGAGGCTGCAGGATGCTTTGGACAGGTTAGGCGAGTGGGCAAATACATGGCAGATGCAGTATAATGTGGATAAATGTGAGGTTATCCACTTTGGGGGCAAAAACACGAAGGCAGAATATTATATGAAGGGCGGCAGATTAGGAAAAGGGGAGGTGCAACAAGACCTGGGTGTCATGATTCATCAGTCACTGAAGGTTGGCATGCAGGTACAGCAGGTGGTGAAGAAGGCAAATGGTATGTTGGCCTTCATAGCTAGGGGTTTTGAGTATAGGAGCAGGGAAGTCTTACTGCAGTTGTACAGGGCCTTGGTGAGGCCCCACCTGGAATATTGTGTTCAGTTTTAGTCCCTGAATCTGAGGAAGGACTGATTCCCGGGATGGCAGGACTGACATATGAGGAGAGATTGGATCGACTGGGCTTGTATTCACTGGCGTTTAGAAGGATGAGAGGGAATCTCATAGAAACATATAAAATTCTGACGGGACTGGACAGGTTAGATGCAGGAAGAATGTTCCTGATGTTGGGGAAGTCCAGAACTAGAGGACACAGTCGTAGGATAAGGGGTAAGCCATTTAGGACTGAGATGAGGAGGAACTTCTTCACTCAGAGTTGTTAACCTGTGGAATTCCCTGCCACAGAGAGTTGTTGATGCCAGTTCATTGGATATATTCAAGAGGGAGTTAGATATGGCCCTTGTGGCTAAAGGGATCAAGGAGTATGGAGAGAAAGCAGGAACGGGGTACTGAAGGAATGATCAGCCATGATCTTATTGAATGGTGGTGCAGGCTTGAAGGACCGGATGGCCTACTCCTGCACCTATTTTCTATGTTTCTATGTATCTGTAAAGCATGCACTCCCATGTTCCGCCACCAGGGAGCTCATCCCCTGAAGTCCCAAGGGATCCCAGAATCCCTTGGGAGCACTGTATATAAGCCGGCCCCAAAGGCCTGCTCCTCATTCTGGAGTTTCTTATTAAAGACTGTGGTCACTGTTACTTTAACCTCCCTGTGTGCAGCCTCATCTATGTTAGGAACACAATAGTCTCAGAATAAGGGGCCGCCCATTTAAAACTGAGATGAGGAGAAATTTCTTCTCTGAGGGTTGTAAATCTGTGGAATTCTCTGCCCCAGAGAGCTGTGGAAGCCGGGACATTGAATATATTTAAGGTGGAGGATAGACCAATTTTTGAGCGATAAGGGACTAAAGGATTATGGGGAGCGGGCAGGGAAGTGGAGCTGAGTCCATGATCGGATCAGCCATGATCTTATTGAATGGCGGAGCAGGCTCGAGGGGCCGAATGTGGCCTACTCCTGCTCCTATTTCTTATGTTTAACCGGAAGCTTTGAGATGTCTGGTAGTCGTGAAAGTCGTCAAATAAATGCAAATTTTTTTTATATAGATTGTGCCTGTGTGCTTATAACTGTTTTATTATTGCCAGTTTAATCATGATCGAGATCCATTTTTGCCCGAGAAAGATTGACACTTCTGTTCTGTGACTGGCCTCTTTGGCTGTTGCTGACACAAGAGGAAGCCGCTATCCAGTCAGCCCTTTGAAGACGTCGCTGGTAAATGGGGTGTGCTGATCGATGGCAGAGACACAGCCTGCCTTAATGACTTGACAGCTGCCTGCAGCAAGCGAGGGCCATTGGAACATCATTCCAGTTACTTACATTCAGAGTTTTAGCCGTCGGATTTGCGGGAACATGCTGTTCAGTGAATTCTCCAGGCTCTTCATCTCTGGCAGCGACCTGCAAAACATGTTCAGAGAGACTGGCTCAAGTACAATGAAAGAATTATACAATCATACATCACAGACAGAGGTCCTTCGGCCCATCGTGTCTGTGCCAGCTCTTGGAAAGAGCTGCCCAATTATTCCCAATTCCCAACTCTTTCCCCAAAGTCCAGCAATTCTTTTTTCTTTTGATGTATATTCCCCAGTTCCCTTTTGAATCTGCTTCCACCGCCCTTTCAGGCAGCACGTTCCGGATCATCATCACCCGCTGCATGACGATATTTCTCCTCATCTCCCCCTCTGGTTCTTTTGCCAATCATCTTAAATCTGTATCCTCTGGTCATCGGCCCACCCACCAGTGGTCCCATCGCTGAGAGCATGCAGGAAGCAAGCGCAGGCAGTGGAAGGAGCGTGCGGCAAACCAGACTCCCCACCCACCCTTTCCTCCAACCACTGTCTGTCCCACCTGTGACAGAGACTGTAATTCCCGTATTGGACTGTTCAGTCACCTAAGAACTCATTTTTATAGTGGAAGCAAGTCTTCCTCAATTTCAAGGGACTGCCTGTGATGATGAGTAGAAACAGTTTCTAATGGGACCAATAGGAAATAAATTATTCATCCTTCACAAACTCCGTTCCCTAGCCACTGACTCTCAACCCTCACCCTAACCTCTGTCTGAGGCTGAACCAGACTGTTCGCAGTATTGGTGTCATATTTGACTCTGAAATGAGCTTCCGACCACATATCCGCAGCATAACTAAGTTACATCCGTAACATCGCCCGTCTCCGCCCCCTGCCTCAGCCCATCTGCTGCTGAAACCCTCATCCGTGCCTTTGTTACCTCTAGACTTAACTATTCCAACGCATTCCTGGCTGGCCTCCCACATTCTACCCTACGTAAACTTGAGGTCATCCAAAACTCGGCTGCCCGTGTCCTAACTCGCACCAAGTCCCGCTCACCCATCACCCCTGTGCTTGCTGACCTATTTGCAGAAAGGATATTTTCACTCATAGGGGACATTGTCTCAGAATAAGGGGCCGCCCTTTTAAAACTGAGATGAGGAGAAATTTCTTCTCTCAGAGGGTTGTAAATCTGTGGAATTCTCTGCCCCAGAGAGCTGTGGAGACTGGGGCATTGAATATATTTAAGACAGAGATAGACAGATTTTTGAGCGATACGGGAGTGAAGGGTTATGGGGAGCGGGCAGGGAAGTGGAGCTGAGTCCATGATCGGATCAGCCATGATCTTATTGAATGGCGGAGCAGGCTCGAGAGGCCAAATAGCCGACTCCTGCTCCTATTTCTTATGTTCTTATTGGCTCCCGGTTAAGCAACGCCTCGATTTTAAAATTCTCATCCTTGTTTGCAAATCCCTCCAACCAGCGTGGTCAACCCTGGCTCTCAGACTGTGCACTCAGTGACGTCCGCCCTTTTCCTGCGTGAAACTGTCAATGGGCTATGCAGCCCCTTAAAGGAGCAGCGCACCCAAAATATTCGGGGCAACGCTGATGCTCAGCCCACCCCACAGTGCAAAGTTCTCATTGTTGAGCTGGTTGCAGGAAAGATGTGCTGTTGTAAAAAGAACTCGCAATTTGAGACGTCAACCCTTCCTGCCTTTGTTTTCTTGATCCCAATGAGCACATGGCTCTGAGATCACCTTTTGTAAAGGAGCTGTGTGGCTGAAGTAGCTTGATCTGATTATCGATGTCGATTATAACGGTTGTACAACTCTTGAGTGTTTCCGATTGTCAGTCAGATAATGGCAGTAGGTTTTCATTGTCCTTTAAGACCTAAAAGAGTCAGAGATAAAAGTCAGTAGAAAATATTACTTTCTAAATCAGTGTAGGTACATTTATCTTTGTCATTATTTCAGTCGGACATTTAAAGAGAGAAAATAAAGAAAGACATTTTATTTCTGCAGCGTCTTTCAGAACCTCCGACGTCCCAAAGAGCTTTACAGCCACTGACGTACATAAGAACATAAGAATTAGGAACAGGAGTAGGCCATCTAGCCCCTCGAGCCTGCTCCGCCATTCAATAAGATCATGGCTGATCTGGCCGTGGACTCAGCTCCACTTACCCGCCCGCTCCCCATAACCCTTAATTCCCTTATTGGTTAAAAATCTATCTATCTGTGACTTGAATAATTCAATGAGCTAGCCTCAATTGCTTCCTTGGGCAGAGAATTCCACAGATTCACAACCCTCTGGGAGAAGAAATTCCTTCTCAACTCGGTTTTAAATTGGCTCCCCCGTATTTTGAGGCTGTGCCCCCTAGTTCTAGTCTCCCCGACCAGTGGAAACAACCTCTCTGCCTTTATCTTGTCTATCCCTTTCATTATTTTAAATGTTTCTATAAGATCACCCCTCATCCTTCTGAACTCCAACGAGTAAAGACCCAGTCTACTCAATCTATCATCATAAGGTAACCCCCTCATCTCCGGAATCAGCCTAGTGAATCTTTTGAAGTGTAGTCACTGTTGTAATGTAGAAAACGCGGCAGCCAATTTGCGCACAGCAAGCTCCCACAAACAGCAATGAGCTAATGACCAGATAATGTTTTGGTGATGTTGATTGAGGGATAAATATTGGCCCGGGACACGGGGGAGAACTCCCTTGTTCTTCTATGAATAGTGCTGAGCGAACTTTTCTGTTCACCTGAGAGAGAGAGAGATAGGGCGTAAGTTTAACATCTCATCTGAAAGAAGGCACCTCTGACAGTGCAGCACTCCCTCAGTACTGCACCGGGAGTGTCAGTCACGATTATGTGCTCCTGTTTCTGGTTCACAACATATTAAGGTCAATTCACCAGCCCATTGCTTTGGTGAAACAATACACAGATCAAATTGAACTCAGTTTCTTAACTTAAACATTCTTCCTTTTAATTATATTGTTATTTTACATCTTATCTTTCTCAAATTATTTATTTTGATTTATTTTTCATGGAAGCATAGAAGGAGGCCATTCGGCCCATCATGCCTGTGCTGGCTCTTAGAAAGAGCTCTCCAAGTAGTTTCATTTCGGATTCTAAAAGTAGGAAAGTCCTGCTACAACTGTACAGAGCGTTGGTGAGGCCACACCTGGAGTACTGCGTACAGTTTTGGTCTCCTTATTTAAGGAGGGATATACTTGCATTGGAGGCAGTTCAGAGAAGGTTCACGAGGTTGATGCCTGAGATGAAATGATTGTCTTAGAAACATAGAAAATTGGTACAGGAGTAGGCCATTCGGCCCTTCGAGCCTGCACCACCATTCAATAAGATCATGGCTGATCATTCACCTCAGTACCCCTTTCCCGCTTTCTCTCCATACTCCTTGATCCCTTTAGCTGTAAGGGTCTTCGGAGGAAAGGTTGAGCAGGTTGGGCCGATACCCATTGGAGTTGAGGAGAATGTGAGGTGATCTTATCGAAACGTATACGATTCTGAGGGGGCTTGACAGGGTAGATGAGGATAGGATGTTTCCCCTCGTGGGGGAATCTAGAACTAGGTGGCGTAGTTTCAGAATAAGGGGTTGCCCATTTAAAACTGAGATGAGGAGGAATTTTTTCTCTCTCAGAGTCATGAATCTTTGAAATTCTCTACCCCAGAGAGCTGTGGAGGCTGGGTCATTGAATATATTCTAGGCGGAGATAGACAGATTTTTGAACTACAGGGGAGTCGAGGGTTATGGGGAGCGGGCAGGGAAGTGGAGTTGAGGCCAAGATCAGATCAACCATGATCTTATTGAATGGTGGAGCAGGCTCGAGGGGCCAAATAGCCTACTCCTGCTTCTATTTCTGATGTTCTTAGTCCCGCTCAATGTTCCCCCTCATTTCTATTTCCGAGCATGGTCCCTTTAACTTGCTGAGTGGTCTATTTAAATTTTTGCGGTTCTCCCGGGTAAAAGCCAGTGAGCGGCCTGTGCGGGACTTCCAGAACGTTGGTCCCACCCCGGCCCGCTCTTTTCCCTAAGCCCAACAGATTTTTTCCTTTTCAAGTATGTATCCAATTTCCTTTTGAAAGTTACTATTGAATCTGATTCCATCACAGGCAGTCCCTCGGAATTGAGGAAGACTTGCTTCCACTCCCAAAGTGAGTTCTTTGGTGGCTGAACAGTCCACTACGAGGGCCCCAGACCCGGTCACAGGTGGGACAGATATTCGTCGAGGGAAGGGGTGGGTGGGGCTGGTTTGCCGCGCGTTCCTTCCCCCGCCTGCACTTGATCTCTTCACGCTCTTTGCGTTGAGACTCGAAGAGCTTAACGCCCTCCCGGATGCACTCTCTCCACCTTGGGTGGTCTTCTGCCAGGGTCTCCCAGGTGTATTTCAGGCAGTGCATTGCAGATCACAACAACTCGCTGCGTTAAAAAAAATATATATATTTGCTCATGCAGCCCCATCCGCCCCGTGGTTATCTCGCCCCCTGCTTGCTCATCCCATCTCGTATTCCCCTCACTTGTTCCAAGTGCTGGGGTTCGGTTGTGAACAGACACTTACCGATGAGGTGCGAAGTTTCTCTGACGGATTATCCCTGCGTGTAATCGAAGCCTGTGCTCTCCTCTCCTGCACTCGGCTTGTACAAGGGGCTTCCTGCTGTGAGCCTGTTCCATTAGTACTTGCTTATCTCTGCAATTACCACGGTGACTTAAGGAACGTTTGCCGTTCTGCTGATGGAGGACCCTTGCAACAGCAGCTGCAGTGGCATGTTAGTCATACAGCGCGGCACTGTGTTATTAAAATAAAAGTCGTAGGGAAAATGAATAAGGAATTAAGAACATAAGAAATAGGAGCAGGAGTAGGTCGTTTGGTCCCTCGAGCCTGCTCCACCATTCAATCAGATCATGGCTGATCTGATCATGGACTCAGCTCCACTTCCCTGCCCGCTCCCCATTAACCCTTTACTCCCTTATCGCTCAAAAATCTGTCTATCTCCGCCTTAAATATATTCAATGACCCAGCCTCCACAGCTCTCTGGAGCAGAGAATTCCACAGATTTACAACCCTCTGAGAGAAGAAATTCCTCCTCATCTCAGTTTCAAATGGGCGGCCCCTTATTCTGAGACTATGTCCCCTAGTTTTAGTTTCCCCTGTGAATGGAAATATCCTCTCTGCATCCAACCTTGTCGAGCCCCCTCATTAGCTTATAAGCTTCAATAAGTTCACCTCTCATTCTTCTGAACTCCAATGAGCATAGGCTCAACCTATCTTCATAAGTCACCCCCCTCATCTCCAGAATCAACTCAGTGAACCTTCTCTGAACAGCCTCCAATGCAAGTATATCCTTTCTTAAATACAGAGACCTAAACTGTACGCAGTACTCCAGGTGTGGCCTCACCAATACCCTGTACAGTTGTAGCAGGACTTCTCTGCTTTTATACTCTATCCCCCTTGCAATAAAGGCCAACATTCCATTTGCCTTCATGATCACTTGCTGTACCTGCATACTAACTTTTGTGTTTCATGCACCAGGACCCCCAGGTCCCTCTGTACTGCAGCAGTTTTCAATTTTTCTCCATTCAAATTATAATTTGCTTTTCTATTATTTCTGCCAAAGTGGATAACCTCATACTTTCCCACATTATAATCCACCTGCCAAATTTTTGCCCATCCCTTTGAAGACTTTTTGTGTCCTACTCACAATTTGTTTTTCCTCCCATCTTTGTATCATCAGCAAACTCAGCTACATTACACTCGGTCCCTTCATCCAAATCATTAATATAGATTGTAAATAGTTGAGGACACAGCACTGATCCCTGTGGCACCCCGCTAGTTACTGTTTGCCAATCGGAAAATGACCCATTTATCCCAACTCTCTGTTTTCTGTTAGAAATATAGAAACATAGAAAATAGGTGCAGGAGTAGGCCATTTGGCCCTTCGAGCCTGGACCACCATTCAATAAGATCAAGGCTGATCGTTCACCTCAGTACCCCTTTCCTGCTTTCTCTCTATACCCCTTGATCCCTTTAGCCATAAGGACCATATCTAACTCCCTCTTCAATATATCTAACGAACTGGCATCAACAACTCTCTTCAGTAGAGAATTCCACAGGTTCACAACTCTGAGTGAAAAAGTTTCTCATATCTCAGTCCTAAATGGCTCATCCCTTCTCCCCAGACTATGGCCCCAAGTTTCCACATGATTTGCTCCTGATTTTTAGGAGCAACTGGTGTAGAACGGAGTATCTTAGAAATCGGAATTCTCGCCATGTAGTTTGCTCCAGTTCTAGTCAGTTAGAACAGTTTCACTTTGGAACAGAATTTTTTTTTCAAAAGGGGGCGTGTCCGGCCACTTACGCCTGTTTTCAAAGTTTTGTCAGTGAAAACTTACTCCAAACTAACTTAGAATGGAGTAAGTGAAGATTTTTGTACGCTCGAAAAAACCTTGTCTACACTTTAGAAAATCAGGCGTAGGGAATGGTGGGGGGTTTAAAGGGAAGTTTACAAACATTAAACATTTCAGTTTTACAAATAAAGAGCCATCATCAATAATAAATGATAAAAACATCAATAAATCAATCAATAAATCAATCAAAAAAAATTAATAAGAAATAATTTTTTTAAAAATTAATCAATAAAACATTTTCTACTTACCGACTGCAGCACCGGGAGCCCTCCAACAGGGATGCCCCCCTCAGTGTGTCTCTGTCAGTGTCTCTATCTCTCTGTCTGTCTGTGTGTGTCTCTCATTCTCTGTCTGTCAGTGTCTGTGTTTCTGACAGCGAGGGGAGGGGGATAGAGGGAGGGAAGGGGGAGGGATGGGGGGGAGGGGGGAGGGGGAGGAGGAGAAGGGGGAAGGGGGGGAGGAGGAGAAGGGGGAAGGGGGGAGGAGGAGAAGGGGGCAGGAGGGAAGGGGGAAAGGAGATGGGGGGGGAGGGAAAGGAGATGGGGGGGAGGGAAAGGAGATGGGGGGGGCGGAGGAAAGGAGATCGGGGGGGGGGGGAGGCTGAATGGGCCGGGCCCGAGACTTCGGGCAGGACCCAAGACTTCGGGCAGGGCCCGTCCCCAGCACCAGATTTACAGGTAGGTGGCGTTGGGTCGGGTCGGGGGGAGCGCGGGTCGGGGTCAGGGGGGTGGTGGGAGGGAGGCCGGTTCGGTTCGGGTCGGGAAGAGGGAGGAAGAGGGAGGTCAGGTCGGGGGGAGGAAGGTCAGGTCGGGTCCAGTCGGGGGGGGGGGGGGTGAAGCAGGGGTCGGTGTCGGTGTCGGGTCCGGTCCGGAAGCGGGGGGGGGGGGGTGCAGGGGGGGAAGCGGGAGTCGGGTCGGGTGTGGGCGGGGGGAGCGGGAGCCGGGTCGATGTCGGGTCCGGTCCGGGGGCGAGAAGCGGGAGTCGAGTCGGGTCGGGAGGAAGCAGGAGCTGGCCGTGGGAGGAGCCTTATTCACGCAGCCCCAGTGAGGCCATTCGGCCAGGGCTAGGGGCTGCGTGCTTCGGGCCCCTCCCACACAGTTTTGGGCACCTGGAGCTACTGCACATGCGTGCCCATTGTAGCACGCATGTGCAGAGGTCCCGGCACTGTTTTCAGCGCAGGGACCTGGCTCCGCCCCCTACAGCTCCTGCTGTGTTGCGCCGAGGGCCAGAGGAGCTGGAGAATCTGGAAGTTTTTTTTAGGCGCACTTTGTGGCGCGAAAAACGGGCGTCCAGGTCGGGACTGCGCCGTTCTAGGCGCGGCTCGAAACTTGGGCCCTATGTCCCTGGTTCTGGACTTCCCCAGCATCGAGAACATTCTTCCTGCATTTAACCTGTCCAGTCCCTTCAGAATTTTATATGTTTCTATGAGATCCCCTCTTATTCTTCTAAATTCCAGTGAATATAAGCCTAGTCGATCCAGTCTCTCCTCATATGTCAGTCCTACCAACCCAGGAATCAGTCTGGTGAACCTTCGCTGCACTCCCTCAATAGCAAGAATGTCAGTGAGCATAAAGTATGTTGGGAAGGATGTGCTCACTCATGCTGATCCGGCCACTATAGTGCAGCACAGGCTTGATGGACTGGCTGGTCTTGTTCTGTCTGCCAATTTCCTATATTTATATATGGAGCTGTGGTGAACTAGTCTGTCTCTTCAAGGCCTTTGTTCAGCTACTTCCTGTGGGAAAGTGAACAAGATGGGAAACATCGTGGGAGCAATTAGAAATTAATTGCTGTTGATGAAGGACATTTCTTTAGAATGGCGGATGATTGTCAATCGCTGCCTTTCCCTTTGGGGATAACCGAGGTTATCAAGGCCACAAGAAACCAAGAAATGACTGTCTTTTTCATCTTTTTAACCTCGTTGAGTTATGATTTGTTGCTATTTTACAAATATGTCACATGAGACATTCAGATAAAAGCGGGACATACAATTTGCATACGACAGGGAATGTTACAGAATCTTAGAACGATACAGCACAGAAGGAGGCTATTCAGCCTATCGTGCCTATTGTGTCTGTAAGCACTCTAGTAATGACTCCACGAGATAAGATACTGTACTTGAACTGTGGTGCCTTAGTTCATTTATTACAGCTCCTGAGTGAGGGTACAGCATGGTGAGCCCCCTTTTATACCTGGTTACCTGTCGTGTACAGGTGACCCCCTAGGTCTTCACCAGTTGCACCCTCTGGTGGTACAGGCATAGTGTATACAGTGTGAAGATACATCCAGTAGTCTTATGTAACTGTACATTGAGTGTACAGGGTATATACTTATGTTATACATACACAACAGTGCCTGTGCCGGCTTTTTGAAAGAGCTATCCAATTAGTCCCACTCCCCCCCCGCTCTTTCCCCACAACCCTGCAAATTTTCCCTCTTCAAGTATTTATCCAATTCCCTGTTTGAAAGTTACTATTGAATCTGTTCCCACCGCCCTTTCAAGCAGCGGGTTCCAGATCACAACAACTCGCTGCGTAAAAAAGTGTTTCCTCATGATTCCTCTGGACGACCACTGGACGTCCCAAAGCACCTTTCAGCCAATGAAGTACTTTTTGAAGTGTAGTCACTGTTGTAACGTGGGAAACCCAGCAGACAATCTGCGCACAGCAAGCTCCCACAAACAGCAACCTGATAATGACCAGATAATCTGTTTTTAGTGATGTTGATTTGAGGGATAAATATTGGCCCCAGGACACTGGGGATAACTCCCCCTGCCCTTCTTCTAAGTAGTACCCAAGACCTGATACAACTAAAAGAGCTGACGGGGCCTCGGTTTAACAACTCATCCGAAAGACAGGACCTCCGACAGTGCAGCGTTCCCTCCGAGCTGCGGTGAAGTGTCAGCCTGGGCCTTTGTGCTCCTACATTACCACAGTGACTACACTCCAAAAGTGCTTCATTGGCTGTGAAGCGCTTTGCGACGTCCGGCGGTCGTGAAAGGCGCTATATAAACGCAAGTCTTTCTTTCAAGTGTCTGGAGTGGGACTTGAACCCACAACCTTCCTATATGCGAGGCGAGGGTGCTCCGCATCGAGCCACAGCGTCGTAACACTGCACAAAGATCTGTCAAAGGAGAAATTGATAAAATAGTTTTAAAAAAGTGACTGACAGCAGTTGTGCAACGGCCACCCCACGTTTAAAAAAAAAATGCACGCACAGGCATCTTCCACCCTTCAGGATGTCGCTCGGGTCCTTCATTGAAACACCTGTGAACTCATCCTTTTTTTGGCGTGGAAGCAAGTCACCCTCGTTTCGAGGGACCGCCTATGATGATGATGGTTGTGAAGGAATGAATCGGAAGATGCTGGTGTGTGTGCCAGTTTGGAACAGCTGATCTGACAGTGCTGGAGTACAGTGTGACGTTAGTATCTGCACAATAGTGCGTATTGTTGTAAAATGGAGAGTGGAACAATGAGTGTTAGTTCAGTGAGTCGCAGATCCCTTCTGTGTTGCTGGGGTGAGATATCTCCAGAGTTTAATGACAGAACGAGGCTGTCATCAATATTTAACACGTGCCCTGAAGCCAGAGCCTCGTTGCAAGATTCAAATATTAAAGTCTGTCGCCAGAACTGTCACTTACCTCGTTTCCACAACGCCTCTCATTGTGGCCCCACCGATGCACAGCTTCAGCGCTGTGTATGTAGCTATACATCACGTGGACCATTCATTGCACGTCAGCAGGTGTCAGCTGTGGCTCAGTGGGCAGCACTCTCGCCTCTGAGCCGGAAGGGTATGGGTTCACAGTCCCACTCTCGAGACTTGAGCACAAAAAAAATCTAGGCTGACACTCCCAGTGCAGTGCTGAGGGAGTGCTGCACTGTCGGAGATGCCGTCTTTCGGATGAGACGTTAAACCGAGGCCCCGTCTGCTCTCTCAGGTGGATGTAAAAGATCCCACGGCACTATTTCGAAGAAGAGCAGGGGGAGTTCTCCCCGGTGTTCTGGGCCAATATTTACCCCTCAATAAACATAACAAAAAACCCCAGATTATCCGGTCATTATCACATTGTTGTTTGTGGGAGCTTGCTGTGCACAAATTGGCTGCCGCGTTTCCTACATTACAACAGTGACTACACTCCAAAAGTACTTCATTGGCTGTAAAGTGCTTTGAGACGTCTGGTGGTCGTGAAAGGCGCTATATAAATGCAAGTCTTTTTTACAGACTGAGTTTGTGATTTCAGACTCTGTCACCACAGGGGCGTTGGTGCAATGTAACGCATATTTTAACAAAAAAATATTACCATTGAGCTAACCGTAGGTTGGGTAAAGCATCTTCTCCCAGCCGGTGCCTTGCATTGGCCTAGGTTGATTTGTGCGAGATTCCCCCCCCCCCGCCGTACCCCCGTCAATGGTCCCTGTGAGTTTTTTTGGATGTGTGGGCCGTTTAACGGCTGCGCGGGCCATTACATTTTTTTGTGCGTGCGGGGCTATTCCCGTTGAAAAGCCGGCGAGTGGCCTGCGCAGGGCCTCCAGACCGCCGCACGGCCGCGCAGCTTAACGGGAACGTCGCTCCCCCTCCCCCACAATCGATGCTCCACTCCCCTCCCCCTCCCTGCCCATCCTCGGTGGCGAGGCTGAATACTGGAACTGGTAAGCAGGGAGGCTGTGGGCGAGAGCATTTCTTCGCTCAGTAGCCTGTGTGTCCAAACACACATTTACTTAGCAAAAGAAAAACGTAAACTCGCGTTTTACGAACAAATTTATGTTGGGGTGATTTTAAAGTTTAGAAATTTCCATAGAGCCTTTGCAAGAAACCAGACTCTCTTGTTCAAAATCAGGGTCTGAGTGAGCAAGGAGTGGGCATTGGTTCAGCTGATTATTCTGCGCTCCACAATTGTTTGCTTAATACTTAGTTGTACGTTCTGTGGTTGAATTGGACGCTCCTTTACTGTGATGTCTCTCTTGTTTTCTGCAGACCAACCTCTTGGGCACAGTCTTAGCGATAACCGGAAACATCCTTATCAGTATTTCACTAAATATACAGGTACAGTAACATTCTCTTTGTCTTTGAATTGTTTGGCTATTACTCACTTGTTTTCTGCCTTCCCGCCGAGACACACTTCATCGCCAGTGGGTGTGACCGTATGTGGTTTCTATTGAGGCCAGGAGCTCATTTTCCTTCCTTTCTTGTGGATTCAAGGTTGTGGGTTCAAGTCCCACTACGGGGACTTGAGTACGAGAAAATCTAAGCTGACACTCCCAGTGCAGTGCTGAGGGAGTGCTGCACTGTCGGAGGTGCCGTCTTTCGGATGAGACGTTAAACCGAGGCCCCCGCCTGCTCTCTCTCAGGTGGACGTAAACGATCTATTTCGAAGAAGAACAGGGGAGTTCTCTCCGGCGTCCTGGGCCAATATTTTTCCCTCAATCAACACAACAAAATAACAGATTATCAGAACGTTGCTGTTTGTGGGAGCAAAATTGTCTGCCGCATTTCCCACATTACCACACCCCAAAAGTACTTCATTGGCTGTAATGCGCTTCGGGACGTCCGGTGGTCGTGAAAGGCGCTATATAAATCCAAGTCTTTCTTTATTCATTATGTGTGTGTGTCGCTGGTAAGGCCGGCATTTATTGCCCATCCCTAATTGCCCCTCGAGAAGGTGGTGGTGAGCCGCCTTCTTGAACCGCTGCAGTCCGTGTGGTGAAGGTGCTCCCACAGTGCTGTTGGGGAGGGATTTTGACCCAGTGACGATGAAGGAACGGCCGATATATTTCCAAGTCAGGATGGAGGGGAACTTCGAGGGGATGGTGTTCCCGTGCGCCTGTTGCCCTCGTCCTTCTGGGTGGTGGAGGTGCTGCCGAACATGTGCGGGGTCGCTAACTCTGGCTGGGTGTATTGCTGGAGGTTTCATCACATGACCTCCCGGATCGAAGTGTCCCGCCCCCACACTCCCGCCATTGGTTCAACCTCTGGGCGCACGGCCTTCCCCGCGGCCAATTGGAAAGGGAGGAGACACTTTGCCAACCGATTGCCCGCAGCCTTTATTCTTTTTTCTCCCCCAGCTCCAATATTTTAGTAACTAATAAATGAAAACGTTCAAAGAAATTGGAAAAAAACTGAATTTATTATGATGCCCAGGTGGTTTTTCTCCTGGATTTTTCACGCACGAGATTAATCTCTAATTCCTAATGACTCCAAGACAATCTGCGCATGTATCCTTTTCAACTATATCTCCTCAGTATCATCATAGGCAGTCCCTCGGAATCGAGGAAGACTTGCTTCCACTCTTGAAATGAGTCCTCAGGTGGCTGAACAGTCCAATACGAGAGCCACAGTCCCTGTCACAGGTGGGACAGGTAGTCGTGGAGGGAAAGGGAGGGTGGGACTGGTTTGCCGCACGCTCTTTCCGCTGCCTGCGCTTGTTTTCTGCATGCTCTCGGCGACGAGACGCGAGGTGCGCAACGCCCTCCTGGATGCGCTTCCTCCGCTTAGGGCGATCTTTGGCCAGGGACTCCCAGGTGTCGGTGGGGATGTTGCACTTTGTCAGGGAGGCTTTGAGGGTGCCCTTGTAATGTTTCCTCTGTCCACCTTTGACTCATTTGCTGTGAAGGAGTCCCGAGTAGAGCGCTTGCTTTGGGAGTCTCGTGCCTGGCATGCGGACAATGTGGCCCGTCCAGCGGAGCTGATCGAGTGTGGTCAGTGCTTCACTACTTCAATTCAAGTCACTATTAAATCTGCTGCCACCCTTTCGGTCCTCTATCGCTTTATTTTGCAGTCATCGTATTATCTCTGTGTGGCATTGTGGGAATGAACGTCCCACCCGACAATGGTTCACTTTCACATAATCTTGAATGAAAGGGCTTGAAATTCGGTTGGAGGGTTTTTAAGGCGCTAATGTCAGGCGGGCGGTAAATTTAGCGCTGGGAAATGGTTTGTGACAGCAGCCACAAAATTCGGTGGTTGCGCCCTGAGAGTGGGGCGGAGCGCTAAGGGAGGCCTTCCACACCTCTCTCGGGGCGCTAGGCCGGGTGAGCAACCGAATATCCCGTGCTAAAGAGTCGGCTTCGTAGCGCCCTGAGAGAGGCCTCCCGGCAAAAGCAAAAGAATCTGAACAAAAAAACACAAAAAACATTGCCTGTACATTACTCACCCCAAATAAAGTGAAATTGCAAAAAATAAAATCTTTCGATCACACTCGCCTCACGCAGTCATTCCTTCCCGTAGTGCCCCCCCCCCCCCACCCCCCGGCTTTCTCTGGCGGGGTCACTAGGGGGCGCTACGGGTGCAGCGCAAACCGAATGTTGCCCCCGTGTCGCTATCGGGGGCGTTGCACACCGGCGCGGCACTCCCAGGCGATACTCCTCAGGGCCGCCGATACCGGCACGCCGAATTTGCCGAGGGCCGCGAATGCCGGCACTCCCGGCTGCAAACCCTTTAGCGCCCCTGTAGCGTCCCCCCCGCTGACCCTCCCCAAGGAGTGCTACCCAACTGAATTTTTCCCCTTTAAGGTGCTAAGTAACTGCTCCTTCAAAACATGGAACATGTGTTCCACGGTGGCTGCTGCTTATTAATCTTCAACATTTGACCCTACAAGGTTGAGTTTTAAGCTGGGTGCCTCCACTTCGTACTAATTGATTTACAACAACAACTTGTATTTATATAGCGCCTTTAAGGTAGTGAAACGTCCCAAGGTGCTTCACAGGAGTGTTATGCGGTAAAAATTTGACACCAAGCCGCATATGGCGATATTAGGGCAGGTGCCCAAAGGATTGGTCAAAGAGGTAGGCTTTAAGGAGCGTCTTGGAGGAGTTAAGAGAGTTAGAGAGGCGGAGAGGTTTAGGGAGGGAGTGCCAGAGTTTGGGGCCCCGGCAACAGAAGGCACAGCCACCAATGGTGGAACGATTATAATCAGGGATGCTCAAGAGGGCAGAATTAGAGGAGCGCAGACATCTTGTGGAGGGGTTGTGGGGCTGGAGTAGATTGCAGAGATAGGGAGGGGCGAGGCCATGGAGGGATTTGAAATCAAGGGTAAGAATTTGAAATCGAGGAGTTGCTTAACCGGGAGCCAATGTAGGTCAGCGAGCACAGGGGTGATGGGTGAGCGGGACTTGGTGAGAGTTAGGACACGGGCTGCTGAATTTTGGATCACCTCTAGTTTTCGTGGGATAGAATGTGGGAGGCCAGCCAGGAGTGCGTTGGAATAGTTAAGTCTAGAAATAACAAAGGCATGGATGAGGGCTTCAGCAGTGGCTGAGCTGAGGCAGGGGCGGAAATAGACGATATTACAGAGGTGGAAATAGGCGGTTTTGGTTATGCTGCGGATATGTGGTTGATGGATAGATTGCTGGAAACCAGGTGACTTTTACAATGCTCTCCATCCGACAACTATTTTGTTGAAACTATAAATCAAGTGGCCCCTTATTAAAGGGGCAATAAAACCGATAAACTTAATCAAATTAAACTTTTAACATTCATGAATCAAATTAAAATTTGGTTGCCGGGGGTGATGATACACTCCAGTCCCTCCGGCACCCACCCCTCGCGGAAGGCCGCGAGCGTACCGGTGGACACCGCGTGCTCCATCTCCGGGGACACCCTGGCTCGAATGTATCCAACCTACATAAGCTTCAACTCTTGCAAACTTTGCACCTACATTAATTTCTCTACTGTCCTGTTTTCAATCAATCACCACATCGTGCTGACCCCAATTGACACCCCGTCTCCCAGTGTACTGGCTTTTAGAATTCTAATTATCATTTACAAATCCCTGCATGGCCATGCCTCATGCTGTCTCGCTAACCTCCTCTCGTCCTTTGTTCCAGTTCTTCACTCATGTGACACTGGACTACTGATAAAGTTCTTTTAAAGTTCCTTTATTCCACCATCAGTCACAGAGTTTTCAGCTATCCAGTCTCTTCATAGTGGAATTCTCTTTCTAAAGGATTATTTAATACTAAAGGAATATTATGAAAAGGGTATAGAAGCCCTGGAGAAGGTACAAGAAAGATTTACAAGGAGGAAACCAGAACTGAGAGGTTAACAAGGTCATAAAAAAATCCCCTAAAAAGGCACTGGGGTTAATTTTTTTTTAAGAGGAATAGAAGCGAAAAGCAGAGAAGTTATGTTAAACTTATACCACACTTGGTTAGACCACACTTGGAGTACTGTGAACAGTTCTGGTCTCCAGATTATAAATCTTCATCATAGGCAGTCCCTCAGAATCGAGGAAGACTTGCTTCCACTCTCAAAATGATTCCTCAGGTGGCTGAACAGTCCAATACGAGAGCCACAGTCCCTGTCACAGGTGGGACAGGTAGTCAGTGGGTGGGACAAATTTGCCGCACGCTCTTTCGCTGCCTGCGCTTGCTTTCTGCGTGCTCTCGACGATGAGACTCGAGGTGCTCAACGCCCTCCCGGATGCACTTCCTCCACTTAGGGCAGTCTTTGGCCAGGGACTCCCAGGTGGGGATGTTGCACTTTATCAGGGAGGCTTTGAGAAGGTGACCTGATGGAAGTGTTTAAGATTATGAAAGGGTTTGATAGGATAAACGTAGAGAAGATGTTTCCACTTGTGGGGGAGACCAGAACTAGGGACCATCAACATAAGATAGTCACTAATAAATTCAATGGGGAATTCAGGAGCATCTTCCTTACCCAGAGAGTGGTGAGAATGTGGAACACGCTGTCACAGGGAGTGGTTGAGGTGGATAGTATCGATGCATTTAAAGGGAAGCTGGATAAACACATGAGGGAGAAAAGAATAGAAGGATATGTTGATGGTGTGAGATGAAGAGGGGTGGGAGGAGGCTCGTGTGGAACATAAACACCGGGACGGACCTGTTGAGTCCAATGGCCTGTTTCTGCGTTGTGAATTCCATGGAAAAGCCCTCAATCCTGTTAAATATCTTGACACTTTCAAAGGCCACCGAAAACATTTTGAAAATTGTTTTTTATGAATTCCCTTTCTAGTTTCTTATTGTATTGTAATGAGCTTCAGCAATGTTTCATCAAAAGGGTTAGAAAGGCCAAGCAAATCACCACAACGGGATTACGTGTGAAACAGCGACTCCCTGCTCTCTGATAAACAGAGCGTATTCCTTCGGAAACTTGATTTACTCTTCCGATGAAAGTATAAAATTCAGTTCATGTCTGGCGTTAGATAATGGAGGAGTGCTCTCTATTTTGTGGCAATTAAGAACATAAGAAATAGGAACAGGAGTAGGCCATACGACCCCTCGAGCATGCTCCGCCATTCAGTAAGATCAATGCTGATCTTTGACCTCAACACTCTCCTGCCTGATCTCCATATCCCTCGATTCCTTTAGTGCCCAAAAACCTATCGATCTCTGTCTTGAATACACTCAATGACTCAACATCCTCAGCTCTCTGGGGCAGGGAATTCCTCTGAGGGAAGAAATTTCTCGGGCCAAATTAAATGGATAAGCCCTTATCCTGAGACTGTGACCCCTAATTCTCGACCTTCCAGCCAGGAGAAACAACCTCTCAGCATCTTCCCTATCAAATCCCCTCGGAATCTTACATGTTTCAATGATATCACCTCTCATTCTTCTAAACTCCAGAGAGTATAGGTCCAAACTACTCAGTTGTTTGGATTAACATTCCTTCAGGTGGTTAGATAAGTGGGATACAGTCCGTGGCAAGAGTGGACTTGATAGGCTGAATGCCATAGAATCAGCGAATCATTACAGCACAGAAGGAGGCCATTCGGCCCGTCGAGCCCATCCCGGCTCTCGGCAGGAGCACTTCAGCTAGTCCCACTCCCCCGCCCTTTCCCCGGAGCCCAGCAAATTCCTTCAGGTACTTATCCAACTCCCTTTTGAAAGCCACGATTGAGTCTGCTTTCACCACCCTCTCAGACACTGCACTCCAGACCCTGACAATTCGCTGCGTAAAAAAGGTTTTTCCTCATGTCGCCTTTGGTTTTTTTGCCAATCACCTTCAATCTGTGTCCTCTGGTTCTCGACCCTTCCACCAATGGGAGCAGTTTCTCTCGTTCTACTTTGTCTAGACCCATTTTCTTGTTCCATTCTTTCATATGGCTGTAATGTATGCTCACGGGTTGGTTGAGCTGTTGCATTGTGAGTGGCTTAGCCAGTCATGTGATGTTCACCAAACTCAATAAAACCCAGCCAGTTGGGTTCGGGGGGATCCACGATGAGGCAGGTGGTTGTGAGCCTGATGGATGAACTGGTAATGTGTAGTGTGATTGTTAAACCTTTGCTAATAAGAGCATAAGAACATAAGAAATAGGAGCAGGAGTAGGCCATACGGCCCCTCGACCTTGCTCCGCCATTTAATACGATCATGGCTGATCCGATCATGAACTCAGCTCCACTTCCCCGCCCATTCCCCGTAACCCTTTATTCCCTTATCGGTTAAGAAACTGTCTATCTCTGTCTCAAATTTATACAATGTCCCAGCTTCCACAGCTCAATAAACCAATGAGTTCTTAATTGGCATGCAGGTACAGCAGGCGGTGAAGAAGGCAAATGGCATGTTGGCCTTCATAGCGAGAGGATTTGAGTATAGGAGCAGGGTGGTCTTACTGAAGTTGTACAGGGCCTTGGTGAAGCCACACCTGGAATATTGTGTACAGTTTTGGTCTCCTAATCTGAGGAAGGACATTCTTGCTATTGAGGGAGTGCAGCGAAGGTTCACCAGACTGATTCCCGGGATGACAGGACTGACATATGAAGAAAGACTGGATCGACTAGATTTATATTCACTGGAATTTAGAAGAATGAGAGGGGATCTCATGGAAACATATAAAATTCTGACGGGATTGGACAGGTTAGATGCAGAAAGAATGTTCCCGATGTTGGGGAAGTCCAGAACCAGGGGTCACAGTCTAAGGATAAGGGGTAAGCCATTTGGGACTGAGATGAGGAGAAACCTCTTCACTCAGAGAATTGTGAACCTGTGGAATTCTCTACCACAGAAAATTGTTGAGGCCAGTTCGTTAGATATATTCAAAAGGGAGTTAGATGTGGCCCTTACGACTAAAGGGATCGGGGGGTATGGAGAGAAAGCAGGAATGGGGTACTGAAGTTGCATGATCAGCCATGATCATATTGAATGGTGGTGCAGGCTAAAAGGGCTGAATGGCCTGCTCCTGCACCTATTTTCTATGTTTCTATGTTAATAGCGATGTGTTGCTGGGAATTCTTAAGCAAAGAACCCACGAAGCAAATACATTACCATGGCCGTTGATTAATTTTCCTCGAACTGAACTATTTTAAAACAAAGGGGAGAATAAAATTCAGTCCCACGGCAGATTCAGCGATAACGTGACAGAATCCGGAGCATTATTGGAATCTATTCAGGGCAGCTCATTAGCCAGGGGCTGGGAGTGGGTGGGACAGTGCGTAAATGCCAACGTGTGTTGAGGAGATTGGCCTGAACACATTGTATATTTGTTTCCCTGTCTGGGTGCGGTCGCGTTTCACCAGTTTGTTTGTCTACGTGTCAACGTGATTGATGAGTCGGAGTGGAATTTCTTCCAACGCCACCTGTCCACACGGATTCTGAGTTCCGTTTCTGACAGAAGGGATTGCTTTAACTGTGCAGGTGATACGTCTGTTTAGTGTCATGTTTTGTTTTCGTAGGAATAACTGCTGCCCCCCCCTCGATCATACGCCGCTACACTGCTCCAGGGGCCACTTGCCGCTCGCCTTTTACAGCCCCGACCTGCCGCTGGTGTTTCCTCGCGGGTCGGGGCTGCCACGCTGCGATATGTGTGCGCGCTGGGTCCGTGCAACAGAGCAGGACCCCAATCGTCTTGGATAACCCTTGCCACTGGACCAAGGCCTAGCTCTGCCGAGCTCGTGTGGTGGCTGGTGTGCAACGGTCACCACATGTTAACAAAATCCACGCACAGGCATCTTCCACCCTTCAGGATGTAGCTCGGGATCTGGAATATTAGGTCCTTCATTGAAATACCTGTGAACTCATTGAACACATCCCTTTTTGGTGTGGAAGCAAGTCATCCTCGCTTCGAGGGACCACCTAAGAATACACATTAAATTGTCGGACACTGAGAAGTGTAGAGGAACAGAGGGACCTTGGAGTGCAGGTCCACAGATCCCTGAAGGTAGCAGGCCAGGTAGATAAGGTGGTTAAGAAGGCATATGGAATGCTTGCCTTTATTAGCCAAGGCATAGAATATAAGAGCAGGGAGGTTATGCTTGAACTGTATAAAACACTGGTTAGGCCACAGCTGGAGTACTGCGTGCAGTTCTGGTCACCACATTACAGGAAAGATGTGATTGCACTGGAGAGAGTACAGAGGAGATTTACGAGGATGTTGCCAGGACTGGAGAATTTTAGCTATGAGGAAAGATTGGATAGGCTGGGTTTGTTTTCTTTGGAACAGAGGAGGCTGAGGGGAGACTGAATTGAGGTGTATAAAATTATGAGGGGCCTAGATAGAGTGGATAGAAAGGACCTGTTTCCCTTGGCAGAGAGGTCAACAACCAGGGGGTATAGATTTAAAGTAATTGGTAGAAGGTTTATAGAGGATTCGAGGAGAACTTTTTTCACTCAGCAGATGGTGGGGGTCAGGAACTCACTGCCTGAAAGAGTGGTAGAGGCAGAAACCCTCAGCACATTTAAAAAATACTTGGATACGCACTTGAAGTGCCGTAACCTGCAGGGCTACGGACCAAGAGCTGGAAATTGGGATTAGGCTGGATAGCTCTTTCTCGGACGGCACAGACTCGATGGGCCGAATGGCCTCCTTCTGTGCCATATTTTATGATTCTATAGCCCAGGATTCCTAAAAAGAGGAAAATTCGAATTGCACAATAAATATCCTTTCCAGCAATCGGGCACAACTTTCTTGGTCTGTCACTGGGGAGAGTGTGGAGAAGTGGCGAGCACCAGTTCCATATGTGGGTTTCTGTCTTTAAGCTCGTTTGAAAATGAACACCAGGAAGCCACAGGTGCATGATGGGCTGAATGGGCTCGCTCTTTGCTGCATCATTCAACCATTCTGTCTGTAATTCCAGGCACCGTGCACGGAGCTTCTGTGTCGGCACGGCAACCTGCACCATTGATGTTGGCCGGCCTTCCTCAGACTCCTGGGGGGGGAGGGGGCAATTTTACCCTCACCTGCCCGTGGGTTAACTGGCGGAATCAGGAGCAACACTGCTTCCTACACCCCCGCCCGATTTCACTCTCCGTAGAGGGCAGTGGAGAGTAATATTGGGCGGATGTCAAAACAGGTGTCACCAGATCCTAGTGATTCCCGGCCAGGGAATCTGGTTAAAATTAACCCCTTTCCTCTTTATATCAACATAAGAATTAGGAGCAGGAGTAGGTCATGCAGCCCCTCGAGCCTGCTCCGCCATTTAATACGATCATAGAAACATAGAAACATAGAAAATAGGTGCAGGAGTAGGCCATTCGGCCCTTCTAGCCTACACCGCCATTTAATGAGTTCATGGCTGAACATGCAACTTCAGTACCCCATTCCTGCTTTCTCGCCATACCCCTTGATCCCCCGAGTAGTAAGGACCTCATCTAACTCCTTTTTGAATATATTTAGTGAATTGGCCTCAACAACTTTCTGTGGTCGAGAATTCCACAGGTTCACCACTCTCTGGGTGAAGAAGTTTCTCCTCATCTCGGTCCTAAATGGCTTACCCCTTATCCTTAGACTGTGACCCCTGGTTCTGGACTTCCCCAACATTGGAAACATTCTTCCTACATCTAACCTGTCTAAACCCATCAGAATTTTAAACGTTTCTATGAGGTCCCCTCTCATTCTTCTGAACTCCAGTGAATACAAGCCCAGCTCATTCAGTCTTTCTTGATAGGTCAGTCCCGCCATCCCGGGAATCAGTCTGGTGAACCTTCGCTGCACTCCCTCAATAACAAGAATGTCCTTCCTCAGGTTAGGAGACCAAAACTGTACACAATACTCCAGGTGTGGCCTCACCAAGGCCCTGTACAACTGTAGCAACACCTCCCTGCCCTTGTACTCAAATCCCCTCGCTATGAAGGCCAACATGCCATTTGCTTTCTTAACCGCCTGCTGCACCTGCATGCCAACCTTCAATGACTGATGTACCATGACACCCAGGTCTCGTTGCACCTCCCCTTTTCCTAATCTGTCACCATTCAGATAATAGTCTGTCTCTCTGTTTTTACCACCAAAGTGGACAACCTCACATTTATCCACATTATACTTCATCTGCCATGCATTTGCCCACTCACCTAACCTATCCAAGTCGCTCTGCAGCCTCATAGCATGACTGATCATCGACCTCAACTCCACTTTCCCGCCCGATCCCCATATCCCTTGATTCCCCTCGAGTCCAAAAACCTATCGATCTCAGCCTTGAATATACTCAACGACTGGGCCTCCACAGCCCTCTGGGGCAGAGAATTCCAGGTGCAGAGTCGAGAATCCGGAGTTCCGGATTCCGGAATCTGGGTCGATCGGCGGCAGGGTTGTCCGGAATCCGTAAAATGTTCAGAGGTCCGGACCCGCCGACCCTGCCGACCTCGGGCCTTGCCTCGCCCGCCGTTGCCCTTACCTCGGGGCCTCCTCGGCGGGCCGGGTCAGCCCGAACACCTCCTCGGCGTGGACCGGACGGCCCGAACAGCTCCTCGGTGCGAATCCCCTTTCTGATGTTCTTGAAATCTCTGGAAATACCTGGGCTCGGGTGTTTCCGGATTCGTGACGTCAGAAAGCAAATCGACAGTTCAGAAAAATCCAGAACGACCTCGGTCCCGAAGGTTCCGGATTTTAGACGCTGCACCTGCACAAAGATTCACAGCCTTCTGAGTGAAGAAATTTCTCCTCATCTCAGTCTGAAATGGCCGACCCCTTATCCTGAGACTATGCCCCCGAGTTGTAGGCTCTCCAGCCGGGGGAATCAACCTCTCAGCATCCAACTTGTCAATTCCCCTCAGAATCTTATATGTTTCAATAAGATCACCTCTCATTCTTCCAAACATCATTTCCTGTCTCCAATTTCAGACGTGCCTTAACTCCCACTGCATCAGCTATCTACACATTGTCTCTCTCTCTCGGTCTCATAAATATCTTTAACTTCTTGCATTACGTTTCTTCCCATCTTCTCGTCTGAGTAAAGAAAGAAAGACTTGCATTTATATAGCGCCTTTTACGACCTCAGGATGTCCCAAGGCGCTTCACAGCCAATGAAGTACCTTTTGACGTGCAGTCACGGTTGTAATGTAGGAAACGCGGCAGCCAATTTGCGCACAGCAAGCTGCCACAAACAGCCACGTGATAAATGACCAGATAATTTGTTTCTTAGTTATGTTGGTTCAGGGATGACCTTTTGTCAGAACTGGAAAGAGACTGGACATTGGAGGAAAAAATATATATTCGGGATAAGAAAAAGTAACTTCCCCGGGGCTGATAAAAGGTCACCGACCTGAACCGTTAACCCTGTTTCTCTCTCCACAGATGCTCCCTGACCTGCTGAGTATTTCCAACATTTCCTGGTTTTAATTGCAGCCGTGATTTTCTTTTATAAAAAAACATCTTGCATTTATATAATGCCTTTAAGGTCCCAGGGTGCTTCACAGGTTAGCAAACAGAATTCGACACCGAGCCAATATTTCCACTGATGGGGGAGACTAAAACTAGAGGGCATAATCTTAGAATAAGGAGCCGCCCATTTAAAACTGAGATGAGGAGAAATTTCTTCTCTCAGAGGGTTGTAAATCTGTGGAATTCGCTGCCCCAGAGAGCTGTGGAAGCCGGGACATTGAATAAATTTAAGACAGAGATAGATAGTTTCTTAAACGATAAAGGAATAAGGGGTTATGGGGAGTGGGCGGGGAAGTGGACCTGAGTCCATGATCGGATCAGCCATGATGGTATTAAATGGCGGAGCAGGCTCGAGGGGCCGTATGGCCTACTCCTGCTCCTATTTCTTAAGCTTTGATAAAGAGATATTCGGGGCAGATGCCCAAAAGCTTGTTCAAAGAGGTCGGGGGTGGGCGAAATTTGCGAAAGATTGAGGATTTGCGTCTCCCGCTAGCGGCGACTTTTCGCCGTGGCATGACACCGCTATCGACTCCCGCGGGATCCCACGGGAGTTCAGTGACGCACCAACCGGTAATGTCCCAGGCCGCTGTGCCGGAGACCATGACGGCATTACTGTGCGCAGCGACCCGTTTTCGCCCCGGAGCTGAAATTTGGTCGCGCCCCCAGTGAGGTTGCCACGGGGGCTTTAGCCGAAAATTAAAAGGGGGGGGTGGTGCGGTGCGCGGTGCTGAAAATGTTTTTTTTTTAAAATGGCCGACTTACAGTTCGCGGCCTTCTCGACGTCAAACCACGGGGTCCGTGCCGCGACGTTGTTGCCGCGGCAACCCCGCTCCCTGGTGGTCCAGCGATGGCCCCTTCTCCTTCCTGCTTGGCCCCACCCCTTCCCCTCCCCCCCCCTTTAATGGAAGGGGAGGGGCCTGTGTTCCCGCCAACACTGTGCGGTTCTCGGTGTGTTATGCCTTTAATACTCTTATGAATGACTCCACGAGGTCTAGTGTTGTACTTGAGCTGTTGTGACCTTAGTCCCATTTATTGGCCCCAAGTTTCGTGCCCTGGCGAAAACGGCGTACCTCCGAGCCGGCCGCCTGTTTTTCGCGCCGAAAACTGCGCCTTAAAAAAAAAAAGTCCGATATTCTCGAGCTCCTTGGGGCTCGATGTCTGCTTGGCGCGGCGCGCTCATCGCAGCAGGGGGCGGAGCCTAACACTCGCGCCGATTTTCTAAGTAGCAGGGGGCGGGTACAATTTAAATGAGCCTTCGTGGTGCCGGCAACCCTGCGCATGCGCGTTGGAGCGTGCGCGCACGCGCAGTCTCACACAAACATTGGCACTCGGCCATTTTTAAAAATACTGCAGAAAAAGTGAAGATTTGTTTCTTGGACCCCTGCAAAGGCTTGTAATTTAATTTTTTTTGATATTTCTGTGTGTGAGGGAGTGCTTTTAGCAGCACTGCTGAATAAATCACCTGCTGAAATCAGTGAGTTCAGCTTTTCACTGGCTAAACTTGCAGAACCGGTGCTGCACTGGTGCATGCAAATTAAGGACGGTGTGTTTGGAGAAATAAGAGTGCCAATTCAACTTTGCAATAATACGTGGTGTTGACAATGCAGCACCCATTCTGCGAATTTAAATATAAAACTGTCGATGTGGCTGCCTCTCCCTGTCCAAATGGCCTCAGTCCCCCTCACAGCTCGAAGGCTGCTGCTGTATCTTCGGCTGCCGGCCAGCCACTGACGCCGCTGCTATCTCATGGCCGAATGGCCTCGGGTCCGTCCGGTGCTGCTTCTTCGCGGCCAGCCACGAAGAGAGTGAAGGCCTGCCTCAAGCACTGCAGCTCAGCTCGAAGCTTGCTGCCGCTGCCGTCGAGACACTGACGCCACACCGCTGCCTGTCTCCAACATGAAAGGCCTGCCTGAAGCACTTTCACACAGGTAGGAACATGGTTTATTTAATCTTTTCTTTGCTTATAAATTTTTATTCAGGTTGGATTTATTTGTATAATATTTGTATAAGTATAACTAAGGATTGATTGTAGAATTAAATGACTTCCCTTCCCCCACCCCTCCCCCCACCTCGTTCCGGACACCTAATTTGTAACCTGCGCCTGATTTTCTAAAATGTAGACAAGGTTTTTTCGAGCGTAGAAAAATCTTCACTTACTCCATTCTAAATTAGTTTGGAGTAAGTTTTCACTGACGAAACTTTGAAATCAGGCGTAAGTGGCCGGACACGCCCCCTTTTGAAAAAAGAAATTCTGTTCCAAAGTGGAACTGTTCCACCTGACTAGAACTGGAGCAAACTAAATGTGGAGAATTCCGATTTCTAAGATACTCCGTTCTACACCAGTTGCTCCTAAAAATCAGGAGCAAATCATGTGGAAACTTGGGGCCATTGTAACTCCAGAGTGAGGCACAAGCATGGTGAGCAGCCTTTTATACTGGGCCCTGCACACCTATGCAGGTAACCCTCAGGTCTCCCACCACAGTGCCCTCTGGTGGCACACCTTATGTGACTTTTCAGTTAGTATACACGGTCTACATTCATGATACGGTGTGGCGCTGGAATAGTCGCGTTGGTCAGTGTCACAGACCTGCCCCCTCCCCCCCCCACCGAGAGGAAATGGAACATGAGATCTTGCGCTCCACTTCCTCTCAAGGGGGAGTGGGTGGGGGGGGGGGGGCGGTAAGCCCCATATCGCGTGCGGGACGGGACTTTCACGCCTGGCGCAAGAAGTCCCACCTCACAGCTGTTGCGGGCCCCAACCGGAGCGGCACGCAATTTCCCGCCATTGGTTCCGAGGAGCGTCTTAAAGAAGTAGAGAGGTGGCGAGATTTAAAGAGTGAATTCCGGAGCTTTGGGCCTTGGTAGCTAAAGGCACGGCCGCCAATGGTTGAGCAAATGTAATCAGGGATACTCGGGAGGAAAGAATTAGAGGAGCGCAGACATCTCGTGGCAGGGGGTGTTGTGGGGCTGGAGGAGATTACAGAGATAGGGAAGGGCGAGGTCATGGAGGGATTTGAAAACAAGGATGAGAATTTTTAAATCGTGGCGTTGCTTAACCGGGAGCCAATGTAGATCAGCGAGCGCAGGGGTGATGGGTGAAATCTTATTGAATTCAGCAAAACAGATGGAGTATAATGTTGGAAAGTGTGAGGTCATGCACTTTGGCAGAAAAAAAAATCAAAGAGCAAGTTATTATTTAAACAGAGAAAAATTGCAAAGTGCTGCAGTACAGTGGGACCTGGGGGTGCTGGTGCATGAAACACAAAAAGTTAGTTTGCAGGTACAGCAAGTGATCAGGAAGGCCAATGGAATCTTGGCCTTTATTGCAAAGGGGATGGAGTATAAAAGCAGGGAAGTCTTGCTACAGTTATACCGGGTATTGGTGAGGCCACACCTGGAATACTGCGTGCAGTTTTGGTTTCCATATTTAAGAAAGGATATACTTGCTTTGGAGGCAGTTCAGAGAAGGTTCACCAGGTTGCTTCCGGAGATGATGAGTTGACTTATGAGGAAAGGTTGAGTAGATTGGGCCTATACACATTGGAATTCAGAAGAATGAGAGGTGATCTTATCGAAGCATTTAAGATTATGAGGGGACATGACAGGGTGGATGCAGAGAGGATGTTTCCACTGATGGGGGAGACTAGAACTAGAGGGCATGATCTTAGAATAAGGGGCCCCCCATTTAAACCTGAGATGAGGAGAAATTTCTTCTCTCAGAGGGTTGTAAATCTGTGGCATTCGTTGTCTGAGAGCTGTGGAAGCTGGGACATTGTTTTAAATGTATTCAGAGATAGACAGTTTTTTAACTGATCAGGGACTAAGGGGTTATGGGGAGCGGGCAGGGAAGTGGAGCTGAGTCCATGATCAGATCAGCCGTGATCGTATTAAATGGCGGAGCAGGCTCGAGGGCCCGTAGGGCCTACTCTTGCTCCTTATTTCTTATGTTCTTATGTTTAATCAGATTCACCTAAACAGCAAGCAGGCAGAAGCTGTGATTTTATTTTGAGAGAAAAACTTGGATTTATATAGCGCCTTTCACGACCATCAGACATCTCAAAGCACTTTACACCCACTGAAATACTTTTGGAGTGTAGTCGCTGTTATAATGTGGGAAACGCGGCAGGCAATTTGCGCACAGCAAGCTCCCACAAACAGCAATGTAATAATGACCAGATAGTCTGTTTTAATGATGTTGACTGATGGATAAATATTGGCCAGGACACCGGGGATAACTCCCCTGCTCTTCTTCGTGATAGTGTAATGGGATCTTTTACGTCCACCTGAGAGGGCAGATGGGGCCTCGGTTTAATGTCTCATCTGGGGTGGGTGGGATGTTAGGTTATTTACCCCATCCCATGTTCTCGACACTTCCGAAAAGTTTAACTGCACTATAAAACTTTGAATTTTAATTGAAAACTTTTAAAAAGTAACTTTTTCGGTCTGTTTTTGAAAGTGGCCAAAGCAGTTTTTAATTTGCTGACAGTCTTGTGGTTTTAAGGTCTAAAAGGCCTCGATGGGGCCAATGATGTGTTTTATTGACTGTAATCCCCAAATTTTTGTTTCCTCTGTTGCAGAAATATACGCATGTCCGACTATTATGTCAAGAAAGCCCGACACCCTATTACAAGAGCAAGCTTTGGTGGTGTGGTATCGTCTTGATGGGAGTGGGTGAGCTGGGAAACTTTGCGGCCTATGGTTTTGCCCCAGCCACGCTGGTTGCTCCGCTGGGATGTGTGTCTGTGATCGGTAAGGATGTTCTGTAGCCTCGTGCGGAAGGTAGATGGCGAAATATTTAAAACCCCCCCACCAGCACCACCCCGCCATTGTACCGCTCATGGTTTATATTGGAGCGGATAGATGACCAACCGTACAGCGATGGATACACAGTGAAACCGGGTCCTGCAGAGAAACCCCTCAATCGATAGATAACCGTTAAATACCGACACTTCCTAGGTAGTTTACACCCTAATTTTTACAGTCCTAGATATTTTACATCTAAGGATAAGGGGTAAGCCATTTAGGACTGAGATGAGGAGAAACTTCTTCACTCAGAGAACCTGTGGAATTCCCTACCACAGAAAGTTGTTGAGGTCAGTTTGTTAGATATATTCAAAAGGGAGTTAGATATGGCCCTTACGGCTAAAGGGATCCAGGGGTATGGAGAGAAAGCAGGAATGGGGTACTGAAGTTGCAATGATCAGCCATGATCATACTGAATAGTGGTGAAGGCTCGAAGGGACGAATGGCCTACTCCTGCACCTATTTTCTATGTTTCTACATCGTGGGCCGCCCCGACCTGTGAGAACACCACCGCAGGTCGGGGCTATAAATACAGCTGGAGCGCTGGGCCCTGGAACATCGAGGGCAAAGGTGCGGCGAATGAGGGAACGGGGCTCAGAAGAGCCGAGGGCCCAGGGGCAGCACGGGCCCAGCCCACACTGCGATATGTGCGTGCACTAAGTCCGTGCAGCAGAGCAAGTCTCCAGTCGTCCTGGTTCACCTTTGCCACTGGATAAAGGCTGAGCTCTGTCAAGCCCGTGTGGTGGCTGATGTGCAACGGTCACCCCACGTTAAAAAAATCCACGCACAGGCATCTTCCACCCCCTCAACTGGAGTTCAGGACTGGAATAATGGGTTCTTTATTGAAACATCCGTGAACTTTTGTGGAAGCAAGTCATCCTCGTTGGAGGGGCGGCTTATGATGGGAGATATTTTACATCCTAAAAGAAAAGGAAGACTTGCATTTCTGTAGCGCCTTTCACGACCTCAGGACGTCCCAAAGCACTTTACAGTCAATGAAATACTTATCAAGTGTCGCCACAGTTGTAACGTAGGAAATGCAGGAGTCAATTATGCGCACAGCAAGCTCCCACAAACAGCGATGTGACAGTGACCAGATAATATGTTTTAGTGATGTTGGTTGAGGGATAAATATTGGCCAGGACCCCGGGGAGAACTCCCCTGCTCTTCGAAGTAGTGCCGTGGAATCTTTTACTTCCACCCGAGAGCGCAGACGGGGCCTCGGTTTAACATGGTATGAGAAAGATGGCACCTCCGACAGTGCGGCACTCCCTCAGTTACAAGAGGCACTCTGAGACAACGGACAGTTGCAAATTACGGACCGCGCACAGCCTTCAGTGCAACAAACCCCGATTTATTTAGTGTGTTTCACACCTTAGAACACGGGCCAATGCATCTTTGATAAGATGACGAGCTCAAAGCTGAACGTGTGCTTCATCTGAAGTCTGACCAGTGTGATTGCAGCAATACTTCTACATCTTAAAACTACTTGTGACAAAACCCAATATTCCGTCAACATTTTCTGAGCAAACTTTTCATGACTTTTTTCCCTATTTCTAAATGGGACTTCCTTGGTTCCTTTAGCATCCCCTCCCCCGCCCCCCCGCCCCCACCCCCCCGCACACCCTGTGGAATCACCATTGAGGATACATTGGCTGCTACATTTCTCACTTGCCTCATTCATCTACTCTTGCTCCCTCATTGAGGGAGTGCAGCGAAGGTTCACCAGACTGATTCCTGGGATGGCAGGACTGACATGTGAAGAAAGACTGGATCGACTGGGCTTATATTCACTGGAATTTAGAAGAATGAGAGGGGATCTCATAGAAACATATAAAATTCTGACGGGATTGGACAGGTTAGATGCAGGAAGAATGTTCCCGATGTTGGGGAAGTCCAGAACCAGGGGTCACAGTCTAAGGATAAGGGGTAAGCCATTTAGGACCGAGATGAGGAGAAACTTCTTCACTCAGAGAATTGTGAACCTGTGGAATTCTCTACCGCAGAGAGTTGTTGAGTCCAGTTCGTTAGATATATTCAAGAGGGAGTTAGGTGTGGCCCTTACTGTTAAAGGGATCAAAGGGTATGGAGAGAAAGCAGGAAAGGGGTACTGAGGTGCCTGATCAGCCATGATCTTATTGAATGGTGCTGCAGGCTCGAAGGGCCGAATGGCCTACTCCTGCACCTATTTTCTATGTTTCTCATGTCCCACGTTTCTGATGTCTCGGTAACATGTGAGCCATGGATCCGATAGAAACCCTTGCCAAGCTGTTGGGCTCTCACGCCATTGCTTGGAGTTACTAAACGGGAGACTAAAAGCTCCCTCGCCCCGTGACTTACGCTGTGAACGAGAGCACGGGTAAAGCGGCTGTCCATACAAGGATCCCAGGCTCTGTGAGCAGCGGATTGGCTGGATCCTCCCCTCTCCGCCGCCCCCCCTCCCACCTGCCACCCCTCCCCCCGGTGAGTCGCCTCGTGGCTCGGTTTTAGGATCAGTTATTGGTGGCACCACGGACCTTCTTCAAACACGGCCACCGACAGCAAGTGTCCGTCTCCCTCGGTGTCCGTAGGTTTCACTGCGCTACACGACCAATACATGGGGTGAAGTTGATCATTCAAAATCATATTTCCTTTCACTTTCCACTCAATGGGCTCAATTTTCCTCAGTGATTTGCGGCGTTTTCTTGGAGCAGGCTGCTCTTTTTGGCCTAAGTTGAATAACCACAGTCTCACCAATCAATTTGCACCAGTGTAACTCAGTTAGTTACGATTTTTTTAGGTCAGTTTTTTTTTCAGCCAAAGGGGGCGTAACCAGCCACCCGTGCCCATTCTGGCCATTTGGTGAAGTTTGGCCAGCTGAGAGTTACTCCAGTTCTGCTTAGGCCGGCGTATGTGGCCTCTCCAGAAAAGTCCTTGCGGAGAGTTAACGAAATTGGCGCAGGTAAGGAAATGGGCACAGCAGCTGCCCAGACACACTGAAAGAATTGAAAAATACATAGCAGCAACTTACCTCCAATCCCGCCCGAAGGCTGTATCCCATTCTCAGTCCCCGGTTCACACACACACTCCAGTCCCATTCTCAGTCCCCGGTTCACACACACAGTCCAGTCCCATTCTCAGTCCCCGGTTCACACACACAGTCCAGTCCCATTCTCAGTCCCCGGTTCACACACACAGTCCAGTCCCATTCTCAGTCCCCGGTTCACACACACACTCCAGTCCCATTCTCAGTCCCCGGTTCACACACACACACACACACACACACACACACACAAGAGGCTGTCCGGTCCCATTCTCGGTTCACACACACGAGAGAGAGAGAGAGATCCAACGGGGAAACTTACAATATGTTTTTTTGGCGTATTTAGGCCCCAAAAAATCGTGCGTGACTCTTCAACTACGCCAAAATAATGCTTTGGGGAAAATTGAGCCCAATATAACATAGTTTGTTTGTGATTCACTTGTCTAAAAGCAGTTAGCAGGAGATATCGAGCAACAACTTCAGCTACAACTTGCATTTATATAGTGCCTTTAACGTGGTAAAACATCCCAAGGAGTTTCACAGGCGTGTTTTCAACCCAGAGCCACATAAGGAGATATTAAGGCAGAGGGGTAGGTTTTAAGGAGTGTCTAAAGGGAGCAAAGAAAGGCGGAGAGGTTTAGGGAGGGAATTCCAGAGATTAGAGCCTTAGCAGCTGAAGGCACGGCCACCGATGGTGGAGCAATTAAAATCGGGGATGCTCAAGAGGCCAGAATTGGAGGAGCGCAGAGATCTCGAGGGGGCGAGGTCATGGAGGGATTTGAAACAAAGGATGAATATTTTAAAAATCGAGACGTTGCTTAACCGGGAGCCGGCGAGCACAGGGGTGATGGGTGAGCAGGACTTGGTGTGAGTTAGGACACGGGGCAGCCGAGTTTTGGATCAGCTCAAGTTTATGGAGGGTGGAAGCTGGAAGGCCACCCAGGAGTGCGTTGGAATAGTCAAGTCTGGAGGTAACTGAGGCACAGATCATTCAAAATTCCATTGTCTTTCCACTCAATATAATGTAGCTACTTAGTTTGTGTAAAAGCAAGAGAAGTACATCGAGCAGAAACCTGGGGGCAGGAAGTAAAACTTTACCCGCCGCCCGAATTTGAGCGCGAAAATAGCCCCCGACCTGGGAGCCCCGAGGCTGGTTGAAATTGGATCTAGTCTAAATAATCTGTTGGAGCTGTCTGTGCCTGTCAGGCCTCCCCAGGCAGCTCACACCAACTGCACCAACTGATTTAGGGCCTCGGGTAAGTGCTGGAGTTGGAGGTGGAGGGGGGGGTCAGGGGAGGGGGGTGGAGATGGGAGACCTGTAGCGTTGCGATGAGCACCTCTGCTTGGGTTTCCCAACTCTGGTTGGATGCATTCCTGGAGGGTTCATGAATGAACATGCAGTTAGGAAGGCAAATAGTATGTTGGCCTTCATTGCAAGAGGATTTGAGTACAGGAGCAAGGATGTCTTGCTACAGTTATACAGGGCCTTGGTGAGACCACACCTGGAGTATTGTGTGCAGTTTTGGTCTCCTTACCTAAGAAAGGATATACTTGCCATAGAGGGAGTGCAGCGAAGGTTCACCAGACTGATTCCTGGGATGGCAGGACTGTCGTATGAGGAGAGATTGGGCCGACTAGGCCTATATTCACTAAAGTTTAGAAGAATGAGGGGATCACATTGAAACATATAAAATTCTGACTGGGTTGGATAGACTGGATGTGGGGAGGATGTTTTCCCCTGGCTGGGAAGTCTAGAACAAGGGGTCACAGTCTCAGGATACGAGGTAGGAAATTTAGGACCGAGATGAGGAGAAATTTTTTCACTCAGAGGGTGTTGAACCTTGGAATTCTCTACCACAGAAGATTGTGGAGGCCAAGTCACTGAATATATTTAAGAGGGAGATAGATAGATTATTAGAAACAAAAGGCATCAAGGGGTATGGGGAAAAAGCGGGAATATGGTGTTGATAGAGGATCAGCCATGATCATGTTGAATGGCAGTGCAGGCTCGAAGGGCCGAATGGCCTATTACTGCTCCTATTTTCTATGTTTTGATGGACCGACTGCCTCTACCTGAACAACCCCGCAGCCCCCGCCCCATCTCCAATATTTCTATAGCTAATTAGCAAAAGTGTTGATATTTTATTGCCCTGTCCTGGACTGTTGCTTTCAACAGTGCCCAGGGGATGAATCTTTAATTCCTGGGCAATCCTGGAGGATTGGCAACCCTACCCCCTTGCTTCTGGTGGCTGGTTGCTAGGCAACAGCCATGTAAGGTGAAGCCTGGCGGAGCAGGCCCGTAAGACAGCATTTCATTTCTACTGCCTGAAATCGATGAGTGGAACACAATAAAGCAACTGAAAGGGGAAGGAAGGTACCCCAAGTAGTGGCATGAAATGATTTTGTCAATGTAATAATTTTCAAGGGACAACTCTGAATAATTTTGATAAAAATTATCCTACAATAATATACAATTGGTTAAATACTTGGGAAAAAAAAGTGGGGAAAGAGCAGGTGAGTGGGACTACTTGGGGAGCTCTTTCAAAGAGTCGCCACAGGCTGAATGGGCCGAATAGCCACCTCCTGTGCTGTATCAGTGGCAGCTGTGGCTCAGTGAGTAGCACACCAGCCTCTGTGTCAGAAGGTGTGTAGGGTCAAATCCCACTCCAAGGACTTTGAGTACATAAATCTAGGCTGATGCTCCAGTGCAGTGCTGAGGGAGTGCTGCACTGTCAGAGACGCAGTCTTGGAAATGAAACGTTAAACCAAGATGTAGAAGGTCACCATGGCACTATTTCAAAGAATGTCAGGGGAGTTGTCCCTGGTGTCCTGGCCAATATTTAACCCTCAATCGACATAGCAAAAACTGTCTATCTGGCCATTGTCACATTGCTGTTTGTGGGAGCTTGCTGTGTGCAAATTGGCTGCTGCGTTTCCCACATTACAACAGCCACTACACTCCAAAAATACTTAATTGGCTGTAAAGCGCTTTGAGACGTCCGGTGGTCGTGAAAGGCGCTATATAAATGCATCATACTAATTATACCTTTTTTATAATGGAAAATTACAACACTACAAAAACAGCAGTTTCATTAGTGGGTGTTGAAGAGACACCTGTAGATATAGACATTTGGTAAGTACTTTACCCTAGTTTTAGCATCCATGTTGTTTGAGCCAGTCATGTTCGACAAGTGCAGATTACAGGCTGATACTATTGTGAGCCAACGGGAGGAAATCCAGAGAGTCAGTCGGACCCTATTTTTGTTGGTCATATAACAACATTGAGGACTGAGCCCTGTTTACTTATTCAGAGTGTCTGCTGTGGCTCAGTGGGTAGCACTCTCGCCTCGGCGTCAGAAGGTTGTGGGTTCAAGTCCCACTCTAGGAACTTGAGCACAGAAATCTAGGCTGACACTCTAGTGCAGTACTGAGGGAGTGCTGCACTGTTGAAGGAGCCCCCTTTCAGATGAGGACGTTAAACCGAGGCCCCGTTGGCCCTCTCGGGTGGATGTAAAAGATCCAAGGACACTATTTTGAAGAAAAGCAAGGGGCGTTGTCCTGGGGCCACTATTTTTCCTTCAACCAACATCATTAAAAACAGATTATCTGGTCATTGTCGCATTGCTGTTTGTTGGAGCTTGCTGTGCGCAATTTGCCTGCCGCGTTCCCTACATTACACCAGTGACTACCCTCCAAAAGTACTTCATTGGCTGTAAAGTGCTTTGGGATATCCTGAAATTGTGAAAGACACTGGACACTGGCCTACAATTTCCGATTGATCACACTGGGTTAATTCGCCCCAAATCACCATAACCAGCACAAGACATCGCGGAATTTTAAGCGCCATTTACGTTCAGTGCAACTCGAGTTTCCCTAACCTTTTACGCTAGTTTTAAAAACATCGCGCTGGAAACAGGCCCCGCCCACCAAACTGGCCATGCTCCCGGGGGGGGGGGGGGTGAATTCATCATCATCATCATCATAGGTAGTCCCTCGAAATCGAGGAAGACTTGCTTCCACTCTAAAAGTGAGTTCTCAGCTGACTGAACAGTCCAATACGGGAATTACAGTCTCTTTCACAGGTGGGACAGACAGTGGTTGGAGGAAAGAATGGGGTGGGGAGTCTGGTTTGCCGCACGCTCCTTCCGCTGCCTGCGCTTGATTTCTGCATGCTCTCGGCGACGAGACTCGAGGTGCTCAGCGCCCTCCCGGATTCACTTCCTCCACTTTTGCCGGTCTTTGGCCCAGGGGCTCCCAGGTGTCAGTGGGGATATCGCACTTTATCAGGGAGGCTTTGAGGGGGGGCCTTGAAACGTTTCCTCTGCCCACCTGGGGCTCGCTTGCCGTGTCGGAGTTCCGCGTAGAGCGCTTGCTTTGGGAGTCTCGTGTCGGGCATGCGGACAATGTGGCCCGCCCAACGGAGCTGATAGAGCATGGTCAATGCTTCGATGCTGGGGATGTTGGCCCGATCGAGAACACTGACATTGTTACGCCCAGCTTGCCAATGGATTTGCAGGATCTTGCGGAGACGCCGTTGGTGGTACTTCTCCAGCGCTTTGAAGTGCCTGCTGTATACAGTCCACGTCTGTGAGCCATATAGGAGGGCGGGTATCACTACAGCCTTGTAGATCATGAACTTGGTGCCGGATTTGAGGTCAACTCGAGTTTCCGTGACCTTTTACGCTAGTTTTAAAAACCTCGTGCTGGACCCAGGCCCCGCCCACAAAATTGGCCACGCCCCCACCCCCAGGGGTGAATTAATCACCATGGCGCGTTCCCGCTAATTGAGCTCGTTTGGGGGCCTTCAAGGAGGCTCCAAAAATTAAGCTGGATCGTTTTTGGTACCCGGATACCAATGGGGACATTTTAAAAAGGTTTTAAATGTAATTTTTTGGGCTTTAATTTACGGAGAGACCGACTAACGTGTCCCAATATAACTCAAATATTTTTACACAAAAGTGAATTTCAGTAATACGAACGGGGTCACTCACAGTTGGTGGAGCGATGCTTTGATTACAATGCTTATTTGTTGTAATATGCCTATTTGCAGCGGTTTTAGTCAAACTGCACCAAGATACCACTTGTAAATATGAGCAGCAAAATTTTTCAATGCCAATTTTAAAAAAAACTTACGTTTTAAACGTTGCCCGATTGCACTGGTTCACGGCAGATATTGTGTCCGCTGATATGCAAATTAGCTTGAGCAGAAAATCGGGGGGAAAAAAAACACTTTTCAAAACGGGCGCAATTCTGGGCACAATTTTCACCGGAATCGGCAATTGTACCCAAAGCGGAAGCTCTAATCTACGATATAAATACAAATCGTTCTTCCTTTCACACATCGTGGTTTTCAATAGGGAATGGGATAAGTACCTGTAGGAAAAAAACATTCCGGGGAAAGGGCGTTGATAGACTGGAGAAGCTGGGATTGTTCTCCTTACAGCGGAGAAGGTCGAGGTGTTCAAAATCATGAGGGGTCTGGACCGAGTAGATAGAGAGAAACTGTTCCCATTGTCGGAAGGGTCGAGGACCAGAGGACACAGATTTTGGTAAAAGAACCTATGGAGACACAAGGCAAAACCTTTTTACGCAGCGAGTGGTTAGGATCTGGAATGCACGGCCTGAAAGGATGGTGGAGGCAGACTCAATCTTGGCTTTCAAAAGGGAGTTGGATACGTACCTGAAGGACACAAAGTTGCAGGTCCACGGGGAACGGGCGGGAGAGTGGGACTGTCTGAGGTGCTCTTGCAGAGCACAGGCACGGGCTCGATGGGCTGAATGGTGCGCTGTCACCATTCCATGAAGAACCCGGAATATCTCCAATGCTGCTCCCGCTCCACCAATTGTAACTTTGCCAGAAATGCGGTTTCGGCGCATCAACGGTGTTCACCGTCGAACTACGAGAAAAGTACAGGCCCCACTTTTAAACCAATCCAACTTTCTAGAGTAAAATAACAATTTTTTTTTTAAATGACATGGGTCAAACAGATTTCCTGAAGATAAGATTAGCTTTTTTTTATTGAATTGTAAAGTTAATAACCACTGCTCCAAATTAAATTGGAAAGTGCTTTGCTATGTCGGTTGCCATGGTGACATTGAATTCTCGACCTGAAGGCGCAGTTTATGCAGTGTTATTGCACACGTATTGCTCCCTAAACCACACTGCCGGTTTTTTTTATTCGTCTGTAAATTTATTCATGGATTACCTCAAGCAAACCTCAAGCTTGAAAAGTGGTTGTAACAGTAGCACTGGATGTGCTTGCTAGAGATATGTAAAGACAAAATTATTGTTCAATCGGGAGATGTGGGTGTCACTTGCAATGCCAACATTTATCGTCTATTATCGCCCATCTTCTGTGCAAATGTGTGGCTCGCTCGACCACTTCTGAGGGCAGTTCAGAATGAACTACTTTGAAAGAGAGAGAGACGTACATTTACATGCTTGACAGGGTAGATGCAGAGAGGATGTTTCCCCGAGTGGGGGAATCTAGAACTAGGGGGGGGGGCATAGTTTCAGAATAAGAGGCCGCCCATTTAAGAGGAATTTCTGCTCTCAGAGGGTCGTGAATCTTTGGAATTCTCTACCCCAGAGAGCTGCGGAGACTGGGTCATTGAATGTATTTAAGGTGGAGATAGACAGATTTTTAAACTACAGGGGAGTCGAGGGTTATAGCGAGCGGGCAGGGAAGTGCCAAGATCGGATCAGCCATGATCTTATTGAATGGCAGAACAGGCTCGGGAGGCCGAATGGCCTACTCCTGCTCCTATTTCTTATGTTCTTATGTACATAACACCTTTCATGACCTCAGGACGTCCAAATGCGCTTTACAGCCAATGAAGTACTGTTAAAGTGTAGTCACTGTTGTAATGCCAGAACGTTGGTGTTGGTGTGGGACATGAATCACATATATTGTCGCGGACGGTAGTGTTGTGGAAAGAAGCCACCTAGAGTCATGGGTAGGCTAGGATGTGAGAAACGTTATTACAAGCATGCAGGGGAGAGAACTTTAGCAAAGCAAAGACTCTCTCCGATTGAACAATTACGTCAGATTTTATACCTGATTGGGCGTAAGTTTGACAATTTACAAAGATAAGAAATGTCCCTATATGTCTGTGACCTCCAGCTGCTCAACCGTTGGCCCTGCCCATGTGACGGGGTAATGTCTACGCCCATGTCTCTTCCATAACTAGAACAGAGTGTAGCACGTAGGCTTTGAAAGATGCTTTCCATTATCATGAATGTTTCAATTTCAAAGCCATTACATCTCACTTTCTGTGATTCTTCAACCACCGTATCGGAAGTCACAAGTTCAACTTATTGTCCTTTGTTCTAAACTGCTAAAGCCCACGGTTTTAACATTTCTGGCTTCCAAATGGCCAAGTTTTCCATCATGCCTTGCAATTACAATGGCTTGTTACTGATAGACCTACACCATCAATTAAAAGGTGATTCTGACTTACACGTGATTGAATAATCGCAGGTTCTCATCACATCAGCACATCTACTATCCTATTAGCCCCTTAAGCCAGTTCCAGAGACACCACGTCACCACATCAGCTAGCACAGTGGTTATATTACTGGACTAACAATCCAGTAGGTCTGGACTAACGATTCATGGGGCACGAGTTCAAATCCCACCATGGCAGCTGGGGAATTTAAATTCAGTTCATTAAAAAAGAAAATCTGGAATAATATCAGTAATAGTGACCATGAAGACAACCAGATTGTCATAAAAACTCATCTGGTTCACTGATGTCCTCTAAGTGACTGCAGACCCACTGCAATGTGGTTGGTTGACTCTTAATTGCCCTCCGGAATGGCCTAGTAAGCTGCAACACAGAACAACTGTTCAAGAAGGTGGAAGCTCATAAGAAATAGGAGCAGGAGTTGGCCATTTGGCCCCTCGATACGATCATGGCTGATCTGATCTTGGCCTCAACTCCACTTCCCTGCCCGCTCCCCATAATCCGCGACTTTATCGTTCAAAAATCTGTCTATCTCCACCTTCAAGATATTCAATGACCCAGCCTCCACAGCTCTCTGGGGCAAAGAATTCCACAGATTTACAACCCTCTGAGAGAAGAAATTTCTCCTCATCTCAGTTTTAAATGGTCCGACCCCTTATTCTGAAACTATGCCCTCTAGTTCTAGATTCCCCCACAAGGGGAAATATCCTCTCTGCATCTACCCTGTCAAGCCCCCTCAGTATCTTATACATTTCAATAAGATCACCTCTCATTCTTCTGAACTCCACTGAGTAAAGGCTCAACCTTTCTTCATAAGCCAGCCCCCTCGTCTCCGGAATCAACCTAGTGAACCTTCTCTGAACAGCCTCCAATTTTAAAACAAGTGGTAAACTTTCGGAGGTGCAGACCACAGCAAGCCATATGCCTGCAGAAACTAAACTACATTTTTTTATTTTTATTTCACACATGGAGTAATTGCCTAATCCCAGGCTACACGTGGGGAGCGACGATTAACAGGAGTATGGGATTCATCATCATCATCATCATCATAAACAGTCCCTCAGAATCGAGGAAGACTTGCTTCCACTCCTGAAGTGAGTTCTTTGGTGGTTGAACAGTCCAATACGGGAGCCACAGACTCTGTCACAGGTGGGACAGATATTTGCCGAGGGAAGGGGTGTGTGGGACTGGTTTGCCGCACGCTCCTTCCGCTGCCTGCGCCTGACCTCTTCACGCTCGCAGCGTTGAGATTTGAAGAGCTCAACGCCCTCCCGGATGCACTTTCTCCACCTAGGGCGGTCTTCGGCCAGGGTCTCCCAGGCGTCAGTGGTGATGTCGCACTTCATCAGGGAGGCTTTGAGGGTGTCCTTGTAACGTTTCTGCTGCCCACCTTTGGCTCATTTGCCGTGAAGGAGTTCCACATAGAGCACTTGCTTAGGGAGTCTCGTGTCTGGCATGCGAACTATGTGGCCTGCCCAGCGAAGCTGATTGAGTGTGGTCAGTGCTTCAATGTTGGGAACGTTAGCCTGGACGAGGACACTGATGTTGGTGCGCCTGTCCTCCCAGGAGATTTGCAGGATCTTGCGGCGACATCGTTGGTGATATATCTTCAGCGACTTGAAGTGTCTTCTGTACATCGTCCATGCCTCTGATCCATACAGGAGGGCGAGTATTACTATAGCCCTGTAGACCATGAGCTTGGTGGTAGATTTGAGGGCCTGGTCTTCGATCACTCTTTTCCTCAGGCAGCCGAAAGCTGCACTGGCGCACTGGAGGCGGTGTTGAATCTCCGCATCAATATTAGGGAATGGTGATCCAGTGGTTACAGGAGTGGGCCCACAACACGGAGCGGTAGCGCAGTTTGGAAGCCCTCTCACTTCTGGATCAAGAACGTTACATGGTTCAAGTCCCACTCCAAGGAACTTGCAGGATGCAATCTGGGCTGACACTCCAGTGCCAATCCTGAGGCATCGTTGGTGGTATTGCTCCAGCGATTTGAGGTGTCTACTTAGACACCTCCGCAAGATCCTGCAAATCCCCTGGGAAGATAGGCACGCCAACGTCAGTGTTCTCGATCAGGCCAACATCCCCAACATTGAAGCACTGACCACACTCGACCTGCTCCATTGGGCGGGCCACATTGTTCGCATGCCAGACGAGACTACCAAAGTAAGCGCTCTACTCGGAACTCCTACACAGCAAGCGAGCCCCAGGTGGGCAGAGGAAACGTTTCAAGGACACCCTCAAAGCCTCCCTGATAAAATGCAACATCCCCACCGACACCTGGGAGTCCCTGGTCAAAGACCACCCTAAGTGGAGGAAGAGCATCCGGGAGGGCGCTGAGCACCGCGAGTCTAGTCGCCGAGAGCATGCAGAAAACAAGCGCTGGTAGCGGAAGGAGCGTGTGGCAAACCAGACTCCCCACCCACCCTTTCCTCCAATGACTGTGTGCCCCCTGTGACAGAGACTGTAATTTCCAATTTGAACTGTTCAGTCATCTGAGAACTCACTTTTGGAGTGGAAGCAAGTCTTCCTCGATTACGAGGGACTGCCTATGATGATGATAAGTCCTGAGGGAGCGCTGCACAGTCGGAGATGCCGTCTTTCGGATGAGACGTTAAACCGAGGCCCCGCCTGCTCTCTCAGGTGGATGTAAAAGATCCCACAGTGCTATTTTGAAGAAGAGCAGTGGAGTTATCCCCGGTGTCCTGGCCAATATTTATCCACAGCTGACGCTATTGATCCTCCTGTTATAAATACTGAAAGAAACAATTGCGAAGTTTACTGTAAGTGGGCCAGAGGAAGGCAGAATGAATGAGGGACAAGGAGAAATATACAAATAACACTGGGTAGAAATGCCAACCAACTTCTCTAAACTAACTTCTTTGGTCTCTGTTATGTGCTCACCCTGTACACAGTTTGACAGAGATGGGTTTTATTTGTCCTGGCTCATTTTGTTAAGTATGGAAGAACTCCACAAGACTGAGTACTGTGAGCTAAAACTGATGTGACCTTAGTCTCTTTAATAAAACTCCAGAGTGCCTGAGCAGCATGGCAGACAACCTTTTATACTCCCTTGCACGAGGTGTACAGGTGACCCATGGGCCTCCAACAGTTGCGCCCTCTGGTGGCAAGTCTTACACAGTTACAATGTTTACATACATAACACATTTATTACATCATATGGCATAAATTTGGCAGATAGAGTTATAGGCCCAAGTTTCCACATGATTTGCGCCTGATTTTTAGGAGCAACTGGTGGAGAACGGACTATCTTAGAAATCGCAATTCTCCACATTTTATTTTCTGCAGTTCTAGTCAGGTAGAACAGTTCTACTTTAGAACAGAATTTTTTCTTCAAAAGGGGGCGTGTCCGGCCACTGACGCCTGATTTCAAAGTTTCCACAGTGAAAACGTACTCCAAACTAACTTAGAATGGAGCAAGTGAAGATTTTTGTAGAACTGAAAAAACCTGTTCTACACATTAAAAAATCAGGCGCAGGTTACAAATTAGGCGTCCAGAACGAGGTGGGGGGGAAGGGAAGTCATTAAATTCTACAATAAATCCTTATTTATACTTCTACAAATATTATACAAATAAATCCAACCTGAATAAACATTTATAAGCAAAGAAAAGATTAAATAAACCATCTTCCTACCTGTGTGAAAGTGCTTCAGCCAGCCTCACAAGTTCGTTCGTTCGTTCCCGACGGCGGGAGGGAGTGCGGGCCCGACCGACCGAACGCAGCGAGGGGGGGGGAGTGCGGGCCTGCCCGAACGCAGCGGGGGGGTGGGGAAGACGTTCCAGACGGCGGGCGGGGAGGAGACAGTGAGAAGGCTGCAGGAAGCCTCAGTGCTGATGTGCTGATGGCAATGTGCTTTTATTAAAAAATGTTCAAAAATTAAACAGCTACAAAGAACTACAAAAATGGCCGAGTGCCAATGTTTCCTTCACACTGCGCGTGCGCGAACGCTCCAACGCGCACGCGCAGCGTTGCCGGCAGGAAAAAAACTAATTTAAATGGTACCCGCCCCCTCCCACTTACAAAATCGGCGCGAGTGGTAGGCTCCGCCCCCCTGGGCGCCGCGCCAAACAGACAAGGAGCTGCAGGGCGCTCCAGAATCGCGAGTGTTTTTTCCGGCGCCGTTTTAGGCGCAAAAAACGGGCGCCCAGCTCAGAGGGGCGCCAGTTTTTTATCGTGTGGAAACTTGGGCCCATAATTTGGGAAAATGTGAGGTTATCCACTTTGGTAGAAATGATAGAAAAGCAAATTATAATTTAAATGGAGAAAAATTGCAAAGTGCTGCAGTACAACAGGACCTGGAGGTCCTTGTGCATGAAACACAAGAAGTTAGTATGCAGGTACAGCAAGTGATCAGGAAGGCAAATGGAATGTTGGCCTTTATTGCAAAAGGGGATAGAGTATAAAAGCAGAGAAGTCCTGCTACAACTGTACAGGGTATTGGTGAGGCCACACCTGGAGTACTGCGTACAGTTTTGGTCTCCGTATTTAAGGAAGGATATACTTGCATTGGAGGCTGTTCAGAGAAGGTTCACTAGGTTGATTCCGGAGATGAGGGGGTTGACTTATGAAGATAGATTGAGTAGGTTGAGACTATACACATTGGAGTTCAGAAGAATGAGACGTGATCTTATCGAAACATAAAAGTTAATGAGGGGGCTCGACAAGGTGGATGCAGAGAGGATATTTCCACTTATAAGGGAAACTAAAATTTGGAGACATAGTCTTAGAATAAGGGGCTGCCCATTTAAAACTGGGATGAGGAGAAATTTCTTCTGAGTGTTGTAAATCTATGGAATTCTCTGCTCCAGAGAGCTGGGGAGGCTGGGTCATTGAATATATTTCAGGTGGAGATAGACAGATTTTTGAGCGATAAGGGGTTACGGGGAGCGGGCAGGGAAGTGGAGCTGAGTCCATGATCAGATCAGCCATGATCTGATTGAATGGCGGAGCAGGCTCGAGGGGCCGAATGGCCGACTCCTGCTCCTCTTTCTTATGTTCTTGTGTTCTTACGAATTAGGGAGCAGGACTTTGCATGGCCGCGCCCGCTGGCGGTGGATTGGTCCCCGGTACTGAGCTAAGTGGTCAGGGGGAAAGGTGGTCCGGAGGGGATTGTGGGAGAGAAGGAGCGACGTCCCCGGGCAGGGAGATGCCTGCCTTCCACAACACCAAAGTCAGCACCGTTAAAATGGCGCTGGGCGCAAACGCAGCGGGAACTGTCCGACCGCCATTTTAACTTCCAGCCCCGCACAGGTCCCAGGGGGTGGAAATTAAAGTCGCATCTCAACAACAACAACAATAACAACTTGATAGTATACTGATTATGGTACTGGACAAGTAAGCCAGACTCCGGGATGAATGACCTGGTGACATGGGTTCGAATCCCATCACAGCAGCTGGGAGAATTTCTATTCAGTTCATTAAATAAATCTGGAATAAAAAGCTGATGTCAATAATGTTAACTGTTGGATTGTTCCCTAATGTTCTTTAGGGAAGGAAATCTGCCGTCCTTACCCGGTCTGGTCTATATGTGATTCCAGACCCACAGCAATGTGGTTGACTCTTAACATCCCATCTACGGTTCAAGAAGGCGGCTCACCACCATCTTCTCAAGGGCAATTAGGGATGGGCAATAAAACCGTCCTTGCCAATGACGCCCAGTGATGCCAGTGACTATTTAAAAAAATGATATGGTGCCTTTAGCCTAGTAAAGCACCCCAAGGCGCTTCACAGGAGTGGTATAAGACAGAAAATTTGACACCAAGCCACATAAGGAGGAATTAGGGCAGATGACCAAAAGATCGCCAATGAGGTAGGCTTTAAGGAGCATCTTAAGAGAGGAAAGAGAGGGGGGTGGGGAGAGGTTTAGTGAGGGAGTTCCAGAGCTTGGGGCCTTGGCAGCTGAAAGCATGACTGCTATTGGTGGAGCGATTGAAATGTGGGCTGAGCAAGAGGGCAGAATTGGAGGAGCGCAGATACCTCGGCGGTGGGTGGGGGGGGTTGTGGGGCTGGAGGAGATCACAGAGATAGGGAGCGCCAAGGCCATGAAGGGATTTGAGAACAAGGATGAGAATTTTAGAATTGAGGCGTAGCTTAAGGAGTGACTAAGATCCGAGCTGGTGAGGAGGACTAAAATCAGCCGTTTTGTTATTCCGTGACTTCAAGCAGCGTTACCTAGGTTACTGGATGTCTGAACTTTCGACTGGATTGCCAGGTCCTGTCAGCTCCAAATGATGATATCGACTTCTGCAAAATGTCCCGGACTGCAACAGGCTGAACCAATTCAGGCTCTTGGAACTGCCATAACCTCCACTGGAGAAGGATAAGATCTCGAGGCAGTACATGGGGATTTGCAGACACTCATTCCCTGGCAGACATGCTCCTAGTATTTTTCTTGCCAATTTTTTTCACAGCCAGTTTTCCTCCCCTCACGCTCCTCCACCCTCCCCTCCCCTTGTTTTGAAAGCATTGATTCCTCGCTGGAGAACAGTTGCATGCACATCAGCCAGCCTCTGGTACCGTGTCCAATAGACATCAAGTTTACATGAGCCTTGGCACGCGGGGGGTTTGGTGGTACTAGTTGGCTGCAAAGGCCCATTCGATGTCCACACCATTTCACCTCGAGCAGCAGTCACAGGATAACAATCCAGAGCTGGAGCAGCAACCACTTTTTTCTTCCCTAATTTCGGGTTGTCGATCAAAGTTGACCCAGGCTGAGACGAGCCAACCCTTAACAGCACAGACCAGCGATGAAACCTTGGCACCTATTGTTGTGCACGGGTCAGCTCCTCACCGGGCAAATTTACTTAACCTTCTGGGAACTTAGCCACATATTTTTTTTCCCTCATTGTTTTCACCTTTTCAAGAAGTGAACTTAAGAACATAAGAAATAGGAGCAGGAGTCGGCCGTTTGGTCCCTCGAGCCTGCTCCGCCATTCAGTAAGATTCATACGTCAAGAATCTTCTTGACAGATGCCCCGGGAAATGGCGGAGGGTTGGGCTATTTGCCCAGCGAATGCCCACAGAACTCTTACGCCTGGTAAAAGCAGGCGAAGGGCCTTCTTTTACAAGCATACGGGTTTAACTAAGTATTAAAATAAATTCTTAAACATCATTTTAACATTCAAAAACCTGCAAAATAAGTTTAGGTTATTTTTGGCCCCTTCTATTTATTTTTCAAAAAAATTACAACTTTGTTTCAAATGTTTAATAAAATTGTAATTTAATTAATTTTAACCATGAAATGTTTTTTATTTCAGTGTTGTGTGCATGTGCTTTTTGGGTGATTCCTATTAAAGTTCATGTTATGTATGCATGCAAATCTCACCAATATGTAAGACTTGCCACCAAGGGGGCACACCTGTGGGAGACCTAAGGGTCACCTGTGCACCCTGGGGCAAGCAGGTATAAAAGGTGATTCACCATGCTGCTTCCTCACTCTGGAGTCACGTTAAAGAGACCAAGGTCACAACAGTTTGAGCTATTCTGGAGTTATTCTGAACATAACAATTCACCAGACTGATTCCTGGGATGGCAGGACTGTCGTATGAGGAGAGATTGGGTCGACTAGGCCTGTATTCACCAGAGTTTAGAAGAATGAGAGGGGATCTCATTGAAACGTATAAAATTCTGACGGGATTGGATAGACTGGATGCGGGGAGGATTTTTCCCCTGGCTGGGAAGTCTAGAACAAGGGGTCACAGTCTCAGGATACGGGGTAGGAAATTTAGGACTGAGATGAGGAGAAATGTTTTCACTCAGAGAGTGGTGAACCTGTGGAATTCTCTACCACAGAAGGCTGTGGAGGCCAAGTCACTGAATATAATTAAGAGGGAGATAGATAGATTTCTAGAAACAAAAGATTTCAAGGGTTATGGGGGAAAAGCAGGAACATGGTGTTGAGATAGAGGATCAACCATGATCATATTGAATGGCGGTGCAGGCTCGAAGGGCCGAATTGCCTACTACTGCTCCTATTTTCTATGTTTCTATGTAAGCTTACGGGGATTCTGTACATAAATGGAACCCCCATAAGCCACCATTCAATATGATCATGGCTGATCCTCTATCTCAACACCATATTCCCACTTTTTCCCCATACCCCTTGATGCCTTTTGTTTCGAGAAATCTATCTCCCTCTTAACTATATTCAGTGACTTGGCCTCCACAGCCTTCTGTGGTAGAGAATTCCACAGCTTCACCACCCTCTGAGTGAAAACATTTTGGGATAAATTGGTCCTTTTCGGGATGGAAATCGGTGGTTAGTGGTGTGCCACAGGGATCGGTGCTGGGACCATAACTGTTTACAATATACATAGATGACCTGGAAGAGGGGACAGAGTGGAGTGTAACAAAATTTGCAGATGACACAAAGATTAGTGGGAAAGCAGATTGTGTAGAGGACACAGAAAGGCTGCAAAGAGATTTAGATAGGTTAAGTGAATGGGCTAAGGTTTGGCAGATGGAATATAATGTCGGAAAGTGTGAGGTCATCCACCTTGGGAAAAAAAACAGTTAAAGGGAATATTATTTGAATGGGGAGAAATTACAACATGCTGCGGTGCAGAGGGACCTGGGGGTCCTTGTGCATGAATCCCAAAAAGTTAGTTTGCAGGTGCAGCAGGTAATCAGGAAGGCGAATGGAATGTTGGCCTTCATTGCGAGAGGGATGGAGTACAAAAGCAGGGAGGTCCTTCTGCAACTGTATAGGGTATTGGTGAGGCCGCACCTGGAGTACTGCGTGCAGTTTTGGTCACCTTACTTAAGGAAGGATATACTAGCTTTGGAGGGGGTACAAAGATGATTCACTAGGCTGATTCCAGAGATGAGGGGGTTACCTTATGATGATAGATTGAGTAGACTGGGTCTTTACTCGTTGGAGTTCAGAAGGATGAGGGGTGATCTTATAGAAACATTTAAAATAATGAAAGGGATAGACAAGATCGAGGCAGAGAGGTTGTTTCCACTGGTCGGGGAGACTAGAACTAGGGGGCACAGCCTCAAAATACGGGGGAGCCAATTTAAAACCGAGTTGAGAAGGAATTTCTTCACCCAGAGGGTTGTGAATCTGTGGAATTCTCTGTTCAAGGAAGCAGTTGAGGCTAGCTCATTGAATGTATTCAAATCACAGATAGTTAGATTTTTAACCAATAAGGGAATTAAGGGTTATGGGGAGAGGGCGGGTAAGTGGAGCTGAGTCCACGGCCAGATCAGCCATGACCCTGTTGAATGGCGGAGCAGGCTCGAGGGGCTAGATGGCCTACTCCTGTTCCTAATTCTTATGTTCTTATGTTCTTATTATTTCTCCTCATCTCGGTCCTAAATTTCCATAAGCATAATGGGAATCCCCTCTCTGATTGGTTAGGCCGGCCCACATGATCCCAGGGTCACTCGCGAACTGCCTGCGCCCCTGGGGTAAGTGGGCCTTCACACATGTCTGCGTAGAGAGGCCCAGGAGCACAAGACCTCGTGGGTCCAGGACCATCGCGTCGGTGCGTAGTTTTATTGCGCTTCGGAGCTGTCCGCCCGCGGGAAGCCTCTGACCGCAAATTCAGGCCCATCAGAGTAGGTCCAAGTCATGGAACACCACAGTGACTACAATGTGGTGGAGCTTGACAAAAGGCAATGAGGGCTGTGCCAAGGAACATGTTACTGGACAGAATTATTCGAGGGGAAAGGTATAGAGGAAAAGTGGATCATGTTTCGAAATACTATACGCAATAAAAAAGTAAAAGGTAAGTCTTGCATTGCTATAGCGCCCATCACGACCTCAGGACGTCCCAAAGTGCTTTACAGCCAATGAAATACTTTTTTGAAGTGTAGTCACTGTTGCAATATAAGGAAATTGCAATATGTGTGCACTAAATCCGTGCAGCAGAGCTTGGTCTCCAGTCGTCTTGGTTAGCCCTTGCCACTGGACCAAGACCTAGCTCTGTCAAGCCTGTGTGGTGGCTGGTGTGCAACGGTCACCCCACGTTAAAAACATCCACGCACAGACATCTTCCACCCTTCGGGATGTAGTTCGGGATCTGGAATATTCAGTCCTTAATTGAAACACCTGTGAACTCATCCCTTTTTGGCGTGGAAGCAAGTCATCCTCGACACGAGGGACCGTCTAAGAAGAAATAGGGAAACGCAGCAGCCAAATTGCGCACAGCAAGCTCCCACAAACAGCAATCAGATAAAAGACCGGACAATCTGTTTTTTTTTTGTGAGGTTAGAAATATAGAAACATAGAAAATAGGTGCAGGAGTAGGTCATTCAGCCCTTCTAGCCTGCATCGTCATTCAATGAGTTCATGGCTGAACATGCAACTTCAGGTTGGTTGATAGATAAAGGTTGAGCAGGACACCGGGGATAACTCCCCTGCTGTTCTTCAAAATAGGACCATGGGATCGTTTACGTTCACCTGAGAGGGTAGACCGCGGTCTCGGTTTAACGTCTCATCCAAAAGACGGCACCTCCGACAGTGCAGCACTCCCTCGGAACTGCACTGGAGTGTCAGCCTGGATTATGTTCTCAAGTCTCTGGAATGGGACTATGAGAGCCTACAGCTTTCTGACTCAGAGGCGAAAGTGCTACCCACTGAGCCACAGCTGATATATGTAGAACTATTACCATTGTGTATGTGAGGACTATGTAATGGGTTTATTAAACATATTACATGCCAGATTTGAACAGTGTGCCAACCTGGTAATCATCAACATGAGGAGATGAGGGGGTTACCTTCTGATGATAGATTGAGTAGACTGGGTCTTTACTCGTTGGAGTTCAGAAAGATGAGGGGTGATCTTATAGAAACATTTAAAATAATAAAAGGGATAGACAAGATAGAGGTAGAGAGGTTGTTTCCACTGGTCGGGGAGACTAGAACTAGGGGGCACAGCCTCAAAATACGAGGAAGCCAATTTAAAACCGAGTTGAGAAGGAATTTCTTCTCCCAGAGGTGTGTGAATCTGTGGAATTCTCTGCCTAAGGAAGCAGTTGAGGCTAGCTCATTGAATGTATTCAAATCACAGATAGATAGATTTTTAACAATAAGGGAATGAAGGGTTACGGGGAGCGGGCGGGTAAGTGGAGCTGAGTCCATGGCCAGATCAGCCATGATCTTGTTGAATGGCGGAGCAGGCTCGAGGGGCTAGATGGCCTACTCCTGTTCCTAATTCTTATGTTCTTATGTTAGCTGGCATCACTTTGTGGCTGTGATAAGCTACATATTTGATAAGACCATTAGAGGGAGCAACATGTGGTGGTATACCATTGCAGGGAGCAGCGCAAAGAAGGTGACTGGATTGGACGTCACCATAAGCCAGGTCGCCAATTGGAGCGTGGGCAGGTACAGCAGGAGCGGCGAGGTCGGGGCGAAGGAGCGGCAAGAGTTCGTAGAGAGATGTGATCGGGGCCCGGGAGTGGCGTGAGTTCGGGGCCCAGGAGAGGCAAGGTGCCCAGGGGCAGCACGGGCCCAGCCCACACTGCGATATATGTGTGCGCACTCGGCCCGTGCAGCAGAGCTGGTCTCCAGTCGTCTTGATCAACCCTTGCCACTGAACCAAGACCTAGCTCTGTCAAGCCCGTGAGGTGGCTGGTGTGCAACGGCCACCACACGTTAAAAAAATCCACGCACAGGCATCTTCCCCCCTTCAAGATGTAGTTCACGACGTGGAATATTAGGTCCTTCATTGAAACTGTTGTGTATCTGTAAAGCATGCACTCCCATGTTCCGCCACCAGAGGATGCATCCCCCGAAGTCCCAATGGATCCCAGCATCCCTTGGGAGCACTGTATATAAGCCGGCCCGTAAGGCCTGTTCCGCACTCTGGAGTGTCTTAATAAAGACTGAGTTCACTGTTACTTTAACCTCTCTGTGTGCAGTCTCATCTGTGTTAGGAACACAATAACTGGCGACGAGTATACGAATCCAACGCAAAGATGCAGGAAACTGTGGGCATCCTGGAGAAGTTCTCGGAGGGTGAGGACTGGGAAGCCTATGTCGAACGGCTAGACCAGTACTTTGTAGCCAATGAGTTGGACAGAGAAGAAAACGCTGCAAAAAGGAGAGCGGTCCTCCTCACGGTCTGCGGGGCACCGACCTACAGCCTCATGAAGAATCTTCTGGCTCCGGTGAAACCCACAGATAAGTCGTATGAGGAGCTGTGTACACTGGTTCGGGAGCATCTTAACCCGAGGGAGAGTGTGCTGATGGAGAGGTATCGGTTCTACATGTGCCAGCGATCTGAAGGTCAGGAAGTGGCGAGCTACGTCGCTGAGCTAAGGCAACTTGCAGGACAATGTGAGTTTGATGGCTACCTGGAGCAGATGCTCAGAGACGTTTTTCTACTGGGCATTGGCCACGAGACTATCCTATGAAAACTTTTGACTGTAGAGACACCGACCCTCAGTAAGGCCATTGCAATAGCACAGGCGTTTATGTCCACCAGTGATAACCATCAAACAAATCTCTCAGCGCACAAGTGCTAGCAATGTTCGTAAATTAACTGGAACTCTGTTTGCGAGCAGAAATGTACAGGGCAGAAACCACGAGTCTGCAACTGCCAGCAGGCCTCAGGTGAGCCAGGTGACTCCGAGTCCGCAACAAAGGATGAATGCAAGGCAATTCACACCTTGTTGGCGTTGTGGAGGCTTCCATTCAGCCTATTCATGCCGCTTCAAAGGGTATGTTTGGAAGAACTGTGGAACAATGGGGCACCTCCAACGAGCTTGCAGACGAGCTGCAAGCTGTGCAAAACCTGCTAACCACCACGTGGCAGAGGAAGATTGGTCCATGGTGGATCAAAGTAATTTCGAGCCTCAGAGAGAGGAAGCAGATGCTGACGTATACGGGGTGCACACATTTTCGATGAAATGTCCACCTATAATGCTAAACGTAAAATTGAATGGCTTACCATAGCCATGGAACTGGACACTGGCGCTAGCCAATCCATCATGAGTAAAAAGATGTTTGAGAGACTGTGGTGCAACAAGACACTCAGACCAGCGCTGAGCCCCATCCACACGAAACTGAGAATGTACACCAAAGAGCTCATCACTGTCCTAGGCAGCGCCATGGTCAAGGTCACCTACGAGGGCACGGTGCACGAACTGCCACTCTGGATTGTCCCGGGCGATGATCCCACACTGCTTGGAAGGAGCTGGCTGGGCAAAATCTGCTGGAACTGGGATGACATCCGAGCGCTATCACATGTCGATGAGGCCTCATGTACCCAGGTTCATAACAAATTTCCTTTCCTTTTTGAGCCAAGCATTGGAAACTTTTCCGGGGCGAAGGTGTGGATCCACTTGGTCCCAGAGGCACGACCCATTCCCACAAGGCGCGAGCGGTACCTCACATGATGAGGGAGAGTGTGGAAATCGAGCTGGACAGGCTGCAACGCGAGGGCATCATCTCCCCAGTGGAATTCAGCGAGTGGGCCAGCCCGATTGTTCCAGTACTCAAAAGTGATGACACGGTCAGGATTTGCGGCGATTATAAAGTAACTATTAATCGTTTCTCGCTTCAGGACCAATACCCGCTACCTAAGGCAGACGACCTATTTGCAACGCTGGCAGGGGCAAGACGTTCACCAAGCTCGACCTGACTTCGGCCTACATGACGCAGGAGCTGGAGGAGTCTTCGAGGGGCCTCACCTGCATCAATACGCACAAGGGACTGTTCATCTACAACAGATGCCTGTTTGGAATTCGGTCGGCTGCAACGATCTTCCAGAGAAACATGGAGAGCCTACTCAAGTCAGTACGACGCACGGTGGTTTTTCAGGACGACATATTGGTCACTGGTCAGGACACCGTCGAGCACCTACAAAACCTGGAGGAGATCCTCCAGCGACTGGATCGCGTACGGCTGCGGCTGAAGAGGTCGAAATGCGTCTTCATGGCAATAGAAGTGGAGTTTTTGGGAAAAAAGATTGCGGCGGACGGCATTCGGCCCACAGACGCCAAGACAGAGGCTATCAGGAACATGCCCAGGCCACAGAACATCACGGAGCTGCGGTCGTTCCTGGGACTCCTCAACTATTTTGCTAACCTCCTACTGGGGTTAAGCACCCTCTTAGAACCCCCACATGTGGTATTGCGAAATGGTGAGAACTGGGTATGGGGAAAAAAACAATTAATTGCTTTTGAGGAAGCCAGAAACATTTTATGCTCCAACAAGCTGCTTGTATTGTATAAACCATGTAAAAGACTTGTGCTAGCATGTGATGTGTCGTCGTACGGAGTCGGGTGTGTCTTATAACAAGCTAACGTGGCGGAGAAGTTGCAACCTGTCGCCTATGCATCCAGGAGCTTGTCTAAGGCCGAGAGGGCCTACAGCATGATTGAGAAAGAGGCATTAGTGCGTGTGTGTTTGTTCGGGGTAAAGAAAATGCATCAGTACCTGTTGGGCCTCAAATTTGAACTGGAACCCGATCACAAGCCCTTCATATCCCTGTTCGCTGAAAACAAGGAGATAAATACTAATGCCTCAGCCCGCATACAAAGGTGGACACTCGCGCTATCAGCGTATAACTATACCATCCGCGACAGGCCTGGCACCAAGAACTGTGCAGATGCTCTCAGTCGGCTACCATTGCCCACCGCGGGGGTGGAAATGGCGCAGCCTGCAAACTTGTTGATGGTGGTGCTCTGCGCAAACTTGTTGATGGTCATGGAAGCATTTGAAAATGATAAATCACCTGTCACGGCCTGCCAGATTAGTACTTGGACCAGCCAAGATCCTCTGCTGTCCCTCGTAAAAAACTGTGTACTGCATGGGAGCTGGGCCAGCATCCCCGTTGAAATGCAAGAGCCAATCAAGCAGTTCCAGCGGTGAAAGGACGAGCTGTCCATTCGGGCAGACTGCCTGTTGTGGGGTAACTGCGTAGTGCTACCCAAAAAGGGCAGACAGACGTTCATCTCGGATCTCCACAGCACACACTCGGATATAGTAATGATGAAAGCGATAGCCAGATCCCACGTGTGGTGGCCCGGTATCGACTCTGACTTAGAGTCCTGTGTACGGTAATGCAGCGTGTGTGCTCAGTTGAGCAATGCGCCCAGAGAGGCACCACTAAGTTTGTGGTCCTGGCCCTCCAGACCATGGTCGAGGATCCATGTTGACTATGCGGGCCCTTTTCTCGGTAAAATATTCCTGGTGGTGGTGGATGCTTTTTCAAAATGGATTGAATGTGAAATAATGTCGGGAAGCACTGCCACCGCCACCATTGAAAGCCTGAGGGCCATGTTTGCCACCCACGGACTGCCTGACATACTGGTCTGTGACAACGGGCCATGTTTCACCAGTGCCGAATTTAAAGAATTCATGACCCGCAATGGGATCAAACATGTCACCTCGGCCCCGTTTAAACCAGCCTCCAATGGGCAGGCAGAGCGGGCAGTACAAACCATCAAACAGCCTTAAACAAGTCACAGAAGGCTCACTCCAAACCCGCCTGTCCCAAGTACTGCTCAGTTACCGCACGAGACCCCACTCACTCACAGGGGTGCCCCAGCTGAACTACTCATGAAAAGGACACTTAAAACCAGACTCTCGCTGGTTCACCCCAACCTGCATGATCATGTAGAGAGCAGGCGGCAGCAACAAAATGTAAACAATGTTCGCGCCACTGTGTCACGGGAAATTGATCTGAATGACCCTGTGCATGTGCTAAACTATGCACATGGTCCCAAGTGGATCGTGGGCACGGTGATAGATAAAGAAGGGAGTAGGGTGTTTGTCATCAAACTAGACAATGGACAAATTTGCAGAAAATACCTGGACCAAACGAGGCTGCGGTTCACAGACTGCCCTGAACAACCCACAGCAGACACCATCTTTTTCGAGCCCACAACACACACCCAAAGGATCAACGACACCACCCCAGACCAGGAAATCGAACCCATCACGCCCAACAGCCCAGCAAGGCCAGGCTCACCCAACAGCCCTGCAGGGCCAACAACACACCAGCCCAGCGAGGGCACAGCCAACACACCAGAACAGACATTTGTACCGAGGCGGTCCACCAGGGAAAGAAAGGCTCACCTTGTAAAGAGTTTTCACTTTGACTTTGCTGGCGGGGAGCGATGTTGTGTATCTGTAAAGCATGCACTCCCATGTTCCGCCACCAGGAATCCCAGCATCCCTTGGGAGCACTGTATATAAGCCGGCCCTAAGGCCCGATCCACACTCTGGAGTGCCTTAATAAAGACTGAGGTCACTGTTACTTTAACCTCCCTGTGTGCAGTCTCATCTGTGTTAGGAACACAATAGAAACACCTGTGAACTCATCTCTTTTTGGCGTGGAAGCAAGTCATCCTCGATTCGAGGGACCGCCTATGGATGAGATAAACTACAATTTTCATTGGCTTCAACCCTTGGACCTTTGGCCTGCTAGTCGAGCAGGGCCTGAACGGAGATGGACGAATGTCGGGGAAGAATGGTGAGCAAGATGGCACCACACTGAGCCAGAGAAATCAGTGATGGACTGCCAACTGATTGAAGTGGCGAAAATTGAAAGAAAGAGAAGATACAGTTAATTGAATGGTTCAAACAGACTAAATATAAAAAAGTGAGCGAATAGGTGATAGTAAAATTCATTGTGCTATGAACAAGTATTTAAAGAATCCAGGGAACTGGGAACAATTTAAGGCCCCAATTTTAGGTGGAGTTTCCAGGTGGAGTCCCTGATCAGGCCTGAGTTAAAATTACAGTCAACAACATCAACTTGTATTTATATAGCGCCTTTAACGTCTGAAACATCCCAAGGCGCTTTACAGGAGTATTATGAGACAAAAAATTTGACACCAAGCCTCATAAGGAGAAATTAGACCTGGTGACCAAAAGCTTGATCAAAGAGGTAGGCTTTAAGGAGCATCTTAAAAGAGGAAAGAGAGGTAGAGAGGCGGAGAGGTTTAGGGAGGGAGTTCCAGAGCTTGGGGCCCAGGTAACAGGAGGCACAGCCAACAACGGTTGAGCGATTTATAATCAGGGATGCTCAAGAGGGCAGCATTAGAGCAGCGCAGACATCTCGGAGCGGGGAGGGGTTTATGGGGCTGGAGGAGATTACAGAGTTGGCTCTCGATGTCATCAGGCTGCAATGTGCATATGTAGAGATCATCATCATCATAGGCACACCCTCGGAATCGAGGAAGACTTGCTTCCTTTCTTAACATGAGTCCTTAGGTGGCTGAACAGTCCAATAGGAGAACCACAGTCTCTGTCACAGGTGGGGCAGATAGTCGTTGAGGGAAAGGGAGGGTGGGACAGGTTTGCCGCACGCTCCTTCCGCTGCCTCCGCTTGATTTTTGCATGCTCTCGGCGACGAGACTCGAGGTGCTCAGCGCCCTCCCGGATGCACTTCCTCCACTTAGGGTGGTCTTGGGCCAAGGTCTCCCAGGTTTCAGTGGGATTGTTGCATTTTATCAGGGAGGCTTTGAGGGTGTCCTTGTAACGTTTCCTCTGCCCACCTTTGGCTCGATTGCCGTGAAGGAGTTCCGAGTAGAGCGCTTGCTTTGGGAGTCTCATGTCTGGCATGTGAACAGTGTGGCCTGCGCAGCGGAGCTGATCAAGTGTGGTCAGTGCTTCAATACTGGGGATGTTGGCCTGGTCGAGGATGCTAACGTTGGTGCTTTTATCCTCCCAGGGGATTTGGAGGATCTTGCGGAGACATCATTATTGGTATTTCTCCAGCGACTTGAGGTGTCTACTGTACATGGTCCATGTCTCTGAGCCATACGGGAGGGCGGGTATTACTACAGCCCTGTAGACCATGAGCTTGGTGGTAGATTTGAGGGCCTGGTCTTCGAACACTCTTTTCCTCAGATGGCCGAAGGCTGCATTGGCGCACTGGAGGCGGTGTTGAATGTCTGTTCTTGTTGATAAGAGGCTCCGTAGGTATGGGAAATGGTCCACGTTGTCCAGGGCCACGCCATAGATCTTGATGACAGGGGTGCAGTGCTGTGCGGGGAGGACAGGCTGGTGGAGGACCTTTGTCTTACGGATGTTTAGTGTAAGGCCCATGCTTTCGTACACCTTAGTAAATATGTTGACTATGTCCTGGAGTTCAGCCTCTGTGTGTGCGCAGATGCAGGCGTCGTCTACGTACTGTAGCTCGACGACAGAGGTTGGGGTGGTCTTGGACCTGGCCTGGAGACGGCGAAGGTTGAACAGGTTCCCACTGGTTCTGTAGTTTTGTTCCACTCCAGCAGGAAGCTTGTTGACTGTGAGGTGGAGCATGGCAGCGAGGAAGATTGAGAAGAGGGTTGGGGCAATGACGCAGCCCTGCTTGACCCCGGTCCGGACGTGGATTGGGTCTGTGGTGGATCAGTTGGTCAGGATCACGGCCTGCATGTCGTCGTGGAGCAGGCGGAGGATGGGGACGAACTTTTGGGTGCATCCGAAACGGAGGAGGACGCTCCATAGACCCTTCCGGTTGACAGTGTCAAAGGCCTTTGTGAGGTCGAAGAAGGCCATGTATAAGGGCTGGTGCTGTCCCTGCATTTTTCCTGCAGCTGTCGCGCTGCAAAGATCATGTCCGTTGTGTAAATATGTAAAGAAGGACCCCGCTCGGGAGAGCAGGTTAAGATTGCGCATGTGGTGATCACTGTGGATTTCGGACAGGTAAGAGCCAGGTTTCTGCTGAGTGAGCAGGGTTAAAACTGCCCCCAATATTGGCCCTGTATTCCTGTAGGTGTTGAAGATATTGAAGTGCTCATTGAGCTCCATTAGCTGTACTGTATATGAACATGTTTTTGTGCAGGTGTAAACAGGAGGTCTGAGGTTGCAGTGACTAATTCAATGACAGACAAGTTAACCTGATATGATCGCCATGTGAAGCTTCAAAAAGCTCCCTCGTTTCTATGGAAACCCATCATAAAAATAGAGAAGTGATATTTTTTTTCCAACTCGCCCGCAGTGTTGTCTTGGATTGATTCAATTTGCTGTTTGGAGCAGTCAGTTACTGAATAGATAGGTTCACTAGATTGATTCCGGAGATGAGAGGGTCGACTTATGAGGAAAGGTTGAGTCGGTTGGGCCTCCACTCATTGGAAAGTCCTGCTGCAACTATACAGGGTATTGGTGAGGCCGCACCTGGAGTACTGGGGAGGGGCACCAGTAAATGGGGGATAGGGGAACCAGCCCACACTGCGATATGTGTGCGCACTAGGTCCGTGCAGCAGAGCAGGTCTCCTGGTTAATCTTTGCCACTGGACCAAGACCTAGCTCTGTCAAGCCCGTGTGGTGGCTGATGTGCAACGGTCACCCCACGTTAAAAAAATCCACACACAGGCATCTTCCCCCCCTCAATTGGAGTTCAGGACTGGAACATTGGGTCCTTCATCGAAACACCTATGAACTCATGTGGAAGCAAGTCATCTTTGTTCGAGGGACCGCCTATGATGATGATGACAACTGAGTGGCTTGTTGGGCCATCTCAGAGGGCAATTAAGAGTCAACCACATTGCTGTGGGTCTGGGAGGACAGACGCACCAATGTTAGCGTCCTCGACCAGGCCAACATCCCCAGCATCAAAGCACTGACCACACTCGACCAGCTCCATTGGGCAGGCCACATTGTTCGCATGCCTGACACAAGACTCCCAAAGCAAGCGCTCTACTCTGAACTCTGAACAAGCGAGCCCAAGGTGGGCAGAGGAAACATTTCAAGGACACCCTCAAAGCCTTCTTGATAAAGTGCAACATCCCCACCGGCACCTGGGAGTCCCTGGCCAAAGACCGCCCTAAGTGGAGGAAGTGCATCCGGGAGGGCGCTGAGCACCTCGAGTCTCGTCGCCGAGAGCTTGCAAAAAACAAGCGCAGTCAGCGGAAGGAGCGTGCGGCAAACCAGTCCCACCCACCCTTTCCTTCAACCACTGTCTGTCCCACCTGTGACAGAGACTGTAATTCCAATATTGGACTGTTCAGTCACCTGAGAACTCACTTTTAGAGTGGAAGCAAGTCTTCCTCGATTTCGGCAGACTGCCTATGATGATGATGATGATGATGATGATGAATTCACCCCTCGTGTGGGAGTTAAAATATCAGGCTGTGGGAGGCCTGGTGCTACCTGCAGTGTTAAAAGCCGGAGTTAAAATTGGGCCCTTAACAGAAGGCAACTAAAAACATGTGAGATGTGGCCTCTTTAAAATGACACAATTAAAAAAAGTTAATAAACACAGTCATCATCATAGGCAGTCCCTCGAAACAAGGATGACTTGCTTCCACGCCAAAAAGGGATGAGTTCACAGGTGTTTCAATGAAGGACCTGATATTCCCGATCCCGAACTCCATGTTGAAGGGTGGAAGATGCCTGTGCGTGGATTTTTTTAACGTGGGGTGACCGTTGCACACCAGCCACCACACGGGCTTGACAGAGCTCGGTCTTGGTCCAGTGGCAAGGGTTAACCAAGACTAACTGGAGACCTGCTCTGCTGCACAGACCGAGCGCGCAGACATATCGCAGTGTGGGCTGGGCCCTCGCCTCTTCCAGGCCCCAGATTCACGCCTCTCCTGGGCCCCGGTCACTTCGCTCTGCGGACTCTTGACGCTCCTTCGCCCCTCCTGCTGTACCTGCCCGCACTGCAATCAGCGACCTGGCTTTGTAGCTGTCGCCCTCCTGCAGCAGCATGCGCTGCTCCCTGCAGTGGTATACCGCCGTACGCTGCTCCCTCCAATGGCCCCGGCCTGCTGATGGTCTTGCAGGCCGGGACCGTGCCGATAAACACAAAGCTTATTGTGTGTCAGCTGTGGCTCAGTGGGTAGCACCTTAACCTCGGAGTCAGAAGGTTGTGGGTTCAAGTCCTACTCCAGGAATGTGAGCACATAAATCTAGGCTGACACTCCAGTGCAGTGCTGAGGGAGTGTCGCACTGTCGGAGGTGCTGTTTTTCGGATGAGACGTTAAACCGAGGCCCCGTCTGCCCTTTCGGGTGGATGTAAAAGATCCCACGGCACTATTTTGAAGAAGAGCAAGGGAGTTCTCCTCGGTGTCCTGGGGCCAATATTTATCCCTCAATCAACATCACTAAAAAACAGATGATCTGCTTGTCATGTATCTCACATTACTGTATATAACTGTATCTTACCATGCTATATATGACTGTAACTGGATATGACCTGTAACAATAAGCATACCTTGCCACCAGGGGTGCACTTGCAGGAGACACTCCATACCTGTCCCACTGAGGTATATAAAGGGAGGTCTCAGGCAAGTGCAGCACTGGAGAGCTGGAATTAAAGGTGCAGGTCCTGAGTAACCTTGACTTCAGCATGTATCTCGTGTAAGTCAGTACATTAGAGTCAGGACTTAACAGTGGCGACGAGTTACGGGATCACAGAATCCACAGAATGGCTACCAACAGCTCAGATGAGAAATACAATGCTGGAGACAATTGGGATGACTTTATAGAAAGGTTCCAGCAAAGCTTTGTGACCAAAGACTGGTTAGGCGACGATAAGGCAGACAAGAGAACAGCCCATCTCTTGACCAGCTGTGGCTCGAAAACATACGCTTTAATGAAAGACCTGCTGGCACCCGCGAAACCAGCAAGCAAGTCGTTTGAGGAGTTGAGAGACCACCTGAAGCCAGCGAGCAGCCTACACATGGTCAGACACAGGTTCTACAACTACAGACGCTGTGTGGGCCAAAGCATACCCGACTTCGTGGCGGAACTTCGGAGGCTGGCTAGTTCATGTGAGTTCTCCGATGAACTGAGGAGAGAAGTACTGAGAGACTTTTTTATTGAAGGAATAGGCCACGCAGGCATATTCCGAAAGCTTATAGAGACTAAGAACTTGACTCTAGAAGCAGCAGCACTGGTCGCACAGACGTTCTTGGCCGGCGAAGAAGAAACGAGGCTGATCTATACTTCGGGTACGACAACCAACGAGGCATCGGAACAAGGGGTTCACATTGTGAAACAAACCGCTACCCCCACACACAGACAAAGGCAGGAGAGCAGGCCTTCAACAGCAGACAGTGGCGCCAGAAGCCATCAAAATCAAGGGCCACATGATCACACCTCATCAACCCACAATGCGAGCAATCAACAACAGATTGAGAGAAGCTCAAGGGAGATCAGCCAGACGCAGCTCATCCTTCGGAAACAATGGAAATGGTCTGTGTTGGAGATGTGGGGAAGGCACTCAACCAGGGTGTGTCGATTTCAGCATGCCATTTGCAGAAACTGCAACTACATAGGGCATCTGGCTCGCATGTGCAGAAAAACAGCAGCTCGGCTGGTATACGAATCGGAAGAGTCGGAAAGCGGACCAGAAGACGGTTGGAACAGTGCACGAGACGCCGAGGTATAGTGGGTTAACACGATCAACGTCCACTGTTCTTACACCAAGACGCCTCCAATTATGATGAGGGCTCTACTCAACGGGATACCCGTCAACATGGAACTGGACACGGGGGCCAGTCAATCCCTCATGAGCGTTCAACAATTTGAACAGCTGTGGCCACACAAAAGCAACAGACCAAAACTCACAAAGATCGACACCAAACTAAGGACCTATACTAAAGAAATCGTCCCAGTCCTTGTCAGCGCCATGCTCTCAGTCACACACAAAGGGACGGTGAACCGACTTCCCCTGTGGATTGTCCACGGAGATCTCCCAGCACTGTTGGGGAGAAGCTGGCTAGCAGAACTTAATTGGAAATGGGATGATGTTCACGCCATGTCGTCAGAGAAACGGACCTCCTGCTTCAACAGTTCTAAGCCATTTTGAACATCTCTTTCAACCAGGTGTGGGCACCTTCAAAGGGGCTAAAGTTAGAATCTACATCACACAGAATGCCAGACCGGTCTATCACAAGGCTAGAGGTGTGCCTTATGTGATGAGGGAAAAGATTGAAAACGAACTGGACCGGTTTCTGCGGGAAGGCATAATTTCTCCCGTGGAATTCAGCGACTGGGCAAGTCCCATCATTCCCGTCATGAAACCTGATGGATCCATGCGAATCTGTGGGGATTACAAGTCTACCATAACCAGAGTCTCTCTACAGGATCAATACCCGCTGTCCAGAGCGGAGGACCTATTTGCTACGTTGGCTGGAGGAAAACTTTTCTCGAAACTTGACCTCACATCTGCGTATATGACGCAAGAACTGACCGAAGAGTCTAAGCTACTCACCACCATCAACACACATCGAGGCCTTTTTTTGTATAGTCGATGCCCATTTGGCATCAGGTCGGCAGCTGCTATATTCCAGCGCAACATGGAAAGTCTGCTCAAGTCCATCCCGGGGACGGTTGTGTTTCAAGATGACATACTCATCACGGGCAGGGACACCGACTCTCATCTCCGCAATCTTGAGGAAGTACTAAGTTGATTGGATCGGGTAGGCCTAAGAGTTAAGAAATCTAAGTGTCTGTTTCTCGCGCCTGAGGTTGAATTTTTGAGCAGAAGGATTGCCGCTGATGGAATCCGCCAAACCGAATCCAAAACCGAAGCGATTTGCCTGGCACCCAGGCCCCGGAATGTCTCGGAACTGCGTGCCTTTCTCGGGCTACTCAATTACATTGGGAACTGAATGCAAAACTTGAGCACACTGCTGGAGCCTCTCCACATGCTACTCAGAAAGGGGTGCGATTGGTTTTGGGGGGACGCTCAAGAACGCGCCTTCAATAAGGCACGCAACCTTCTATGTTCCAAGAGTGTTTTAGCCTTTTTTGACCCAGGTAAAAAGTTAGTCCTTACGTGTGATGCGTCAGCGTATGGGGTCGGGTGCGTTTTACAGCAGGCCAATGATGCGGGTAAATTGCAGCCCGTTGCTTATGCCTCCAGGTCACTTTCGCGGGCGGAGCGCGGGTACGGTATGGTTGGGAAGGAGGCGCTCGTGTGCGTGTACAGTGTCAAAAAGATGCACCAATACCTTTTTGGGGCTAAGTTTACGTTAGAAACTGACCACAAACCCCTCACATCCCTACTATCCGAGTGCAAGGCAATCAACACCAACACCTCGGCGCGCATTCAGCGGTGAGCACTCATGCTGGCGGCTTACGACTACACGATAAGGCACAGACCAGGCACAGACAACTGTGCCGACGTGCTTAGCAGGCTACCCCTGGTGACCACAGAAGGGTCCGACGAACAGGACTGTGAGATGGTCCATGACAATCGATGCCTTTGAATCCACAGGTTCGCCCATGACGGCTCGCCAAATCAGAGCCTGGACGACCAGCGAATCTTTTATCTCTAGTTAAAAGATGCGTTTTAACTGGTGACTGGGCAGAGGCTCGCGATGCCTACCCCGAGGAGGTCAAACCCTTCCATAGGCGCATGCATGAACTCTCACTACAGACAGACTGCCTGATGTGGGGCAGCCGAGTAGTTATGCCCTTACGAGGCAGGGAGGCGTTTGTCCGGGAGCTCCATCGCGAGCACCCGGGAATCGTCCTTATGAAGGCCATAGCCAGATCTCATGTCTGGTGGCCTGGCATTGACGCGGATTTGGAGATCTGTGTCCGTCGGTGCACCATTTGTGCCCAACTCAGTAATGTCCCCAGGGAGGCCCCCCCTAAGCCCCTGGCCCACCAAACCATGGTCGCGGGTGCATGTCGACTATGTGGGCCCATTTTGTGGGCAAAATGTTCCTCGTAGTCGTTGATGCATTTTCAAAATGGATTGAGTGTAGCGTTTTAAACTCAAGCACCACCTCCACCACTGTGGAGAGCCTTAGAACCATGTTTGCAACGCACGGCATTCCTGACATATTGGTCAGTGATAATGGTCTGTGCTTCACCAGCGCAGAATTTCACGATTTTATAGTTGACCGCGGTATAAATCACGTTAAGACGACACCTTTCAAGCTGGCCTCCAATGGCCAGGCGGAGCGAGCAATGTAGATCATTAAACAAGGCATGCTCAGAATCCAAGGTCCCACGCTGCAGAGCCGCCTGTCGCGACTGCTGCTGGCATACAGATTTTGTCCGCATTCGTTGACTGGGATTCCCCCCGCGCAACTATTGATGAAACGAACCTTAAAGACCAGGTTCTCGTTAATCCTCCCAGACATGCATGAAATTGTTGAGGCTAAGCGTCAAAAGCTAACTGAGTACCATGACCAAAATTCGAGGGGGGAGGTGGAATGAGATAGGGGACAAAGTGTTTGTGCTAAACTGTGGCCGAGGTCCCAAATGGCTTGCAGGGACAGTAACAGACAAAGAGGGAAACAGGCTACTGGTTGTACAAATGAATAATGGCCAAACCTGCCGGAGGCATGTCGACCAAATAGATTCACTGATAACACTGAAGAACCAGAGGCAGACTACAATGTGGAACTCACACCACACCTGGTGGACAGACAGGTGAAACAACCTGAGGGAAGGGGCAGTCTCAACAGACAGCCCAGGCGAGATACCAGCAATCACACCGAAAGAAAAACAGGCACCAAGGCAAACAACTGAACCACAACTAAGATGCTCCACGCGAGAGCACAGACCACCTGAGAGACTGAATCTATAAAGGCAATAAGACCTTGGGGGAGGGTGATGTCATGTATCTCACATTTCTGTATATAACTGTATCTTACCATGCTATACATGACTGTAACTGGATATGACCTGTAACAATAAGCATACCTTACCACCAGGGGTGCACTTGCAGGATACACTCCATACCTGTCCCACTGAGGTATATAAAGGGAGGTCTCGGGCAAGTGCAGCACTGGAGAGCTGGAATTAAAGGTGCAGTGACCTTGACTTCAGCTTGTGTCTCGTGTAAGTCAGTACATTAGAGTCAGGACTTAACACTGCTCATTATCACATTGCTGTTTGTGGGAGCTTGCTGTGCGCAAGTTTGCTGCTGCGTTTCCCACATTACAACGGTGACTACACTCCAAAAAGTTCTTGGTTCACAATAAAGCGCTTTGGGACGTAGCAATGCACGTCTGTCCTTTATTATCAGATGTTAAACACAAGTATAATTGCACAATGCCCTTGGGTTATCCCACAGCTAATAGCCAATGACAGTCCTATCAGAAGCACAAATGTCCAACAGCTCGCTGGCATTTCCTAAGGGGGCAATGCTCAGTCAGGGGGGCACCGCGTTCTACTTTTTGCACAGTTGACTCAATTCCATCTCGATTACCACATGAGGATCCTTCACGTCTAACTGCAGTTCAGTGACATTTTATTTATCCTGCAGCTTGTTCTCACACTCAAATCAGTGAAATCTTCTTAACGCCCACACAATAACATGCCAAGGTTGCCTCGATATTTCCCTTCCAGTTCATTGGGCCCAAGTTTCCACATGATTTGCGCCTGATTTTTAGGAGCAACTGGTGGAGAACGGACTATCTTAGAAATCGCAATTCTCCACATTTTTTTTTCTGCAGTTCGAGTCAGGCAGAACAGTTCTACTTTGGAACAGAATTTTTTCTTCAAAAGGGGGCGTGTCCGGCCACTGACGCCTGATTTGAAAGTTTCCACAGTGAAAACGTACTCCAAACTAACTTAGAATGGAGCAAGTGAAGATTTTTGTAGAACTGAAAAAACCTGTTCTACGCATTAAAAAATCAGGCGCAGGTTACAAATTAGGCGTCCAGAACGAGGTGGGGGGGGGGGGGGGGAAGGGAAGTCATTAAATTCTATAATAAATCCTTATTTATACTTCTACAAATATTATACAAATAAATCCAACCTAAATAAACATTTATAAGCAAAGAAAAGATTAAATAAACCATCTTCCTACCTGTGTGAAAGTGCTTCAGCCAGCCTCACCAGTTCGTTCGTTCGTTCCCGACGGCAGGGGGGGAGGAGGAAGACGTTCCCGACGGCGGGCGGGCGGGAGGGAGGGAGTGCGGGCCCACCCGAACGCAGCGCGGGGGGCGGGGGGGTGGGGAAGACGTTCCAGACGGCGGGCGGGAAGGAGACAGTGCGAAAGCTGCAGGAAGCCTCAGTGCTGATGTGCTGATGGCAATGTGCTTTTATTAAAAAATGTTCAAAAATTAAACAGCTGCAAAGAACTACAAAAATGGCCGAGTGCCAATGTTTCCTTCACACTGCGCGTGCGCGAACGCTCCAACGCGCACGCGCAGGGTTGCCGGCAGGAAAAAAACTAATTTAAATGGTACCCGCCCCCTCCCACTTACAAAATCGGCGCGAGTGTAGGCTCCGCCCCCCCCTGGGCGCCGCGCCAAACAGACAAGGAGCTGCAGGGCGTTCCAGAATCGCGAGTTTTTTTTACGCCGCCGTTTTAGGCGCGAAAAACGGGCGCCCAGCTCGGAGGGGCGCCCGTTTTTTATCGTGTGGAAACTTGCCGAATGGAATTTGGTCAGATTTAGGATTTGCTTTTAGTCTGTCAGCTGTCAGTCAGCCAGAAAGCACCTGAATAGATCATAGGATTACACAGGATATACGGCACAGAAACAGACCATTCGGCCCAACCAGTCCATGCCGGCATTTATGCTCCACTCGAGCCTCCTCCCGTCTTTCGTCATCTAACTCTATCAGCATAAACCTCTATTCCCTTCTCCCCCATATGCTTGTCCAGCCTCCCCTTAAATACATCGATACTATTCGCCTCAACCACTCCCTGCGACAGCGAGTTCCACATTCTCGCCGCTCTCTGGGTAAAAAAATATTCTGAATTCCCCATTGGATTTCTGGGTGACGATCTTATATTGATGGCCTCTAGTTATGCTCTTCCCCACAAGTGGAAGCATTCTCTCTGCATCCACTCTATCAAAACCTTTCATAATTTTAAAGATCTAGGTCACCCTCAGCCTTCTTTTTTAAAGAGAAAAGAGACCCAGCCTGTTCTTCCTTGCCTGATATGTATACCGTCACATTTCTGGTATCACCCTTGTAAATCTTCTCTGCACCCTCTCCAGTGCCTCAATATACTTTTTATAATATGGCGACTAGAACTGTACAACGTGTGGTCTAAGCAAGGTTCGATACAGGTTTAGCATTACTTCCCTACTTTTCAATTCCATAACTCTAGAAATAAACCTTAGTACTTGATTTTGCTTTTATTATGGCCTTGCTAAACTGTTTCGCAACTTTTAGTGAACTGTTTATTTGTACTCTGAAACCCCAGCCCGATACGCACCCTCCAAGTAATAAGTGACCTCCCCATTCTTCCAAAATGTAATACCTCCCATTTACCTGTGTTGAACTTCATTTGCCAATTATATGCCCATTCTGCAAGTTTATTAATGTCCTCCTGTAATCTGTAATTACCCCTCCTCAGTATTGACTATCCCCCCAATTTGGTGTCAACCGCAAATTTAGAAATTGTGTTTTTTGATTCCAAAGTCTAAATGGTTAATATAAATAGTGAACAACAGTGGTCCCAGCACTGATCCTTGTGGAACACCACTACCCACCTTCTGCCACTCTGAATAGCTACCCTTTACCCCTCATCTCTGCTTTCTGTCTTGAAGCCAGCTACTATCCATTCTGCTACTTGTTCCCTGACTCCGCATTCTCTGACCTTGTTCATCAGTCTATTATGGGGTATCTTATCGAAGGCCCTTTGAAAATCTAGATAAATTACATCTACTGCATTACCGTTGTCTACCCGCTCTGTTACCTCTTCAAAAAATTCAGTGAGGTTGGTCAAGAAAGATTTTCCCTTTTGAATTTCATGCTGACCAGTTCTTATATTTTTGATTTCCACATGTTCTATTTTCTCCTTTAGTCGGAATTCCATTATTTTTCCTGCCACCGATGTTAAGCTGACTGGTCTATAATTCCCTAGACATATTCTATCCCCCTTCTTAAATATAGGTATTACGTTAGCTATCCACCAGTCCTCTGGCACTACAACTTTTTCTAACGAATTATTAAATATGTGTAGTAAGGCTTCTGCTATATCTTCCCTAGATTCTTTTAAAATTTAAAGATCCTCCTTACTAATTCTATCCAAGGGGCGCTTTGTTACATAAAAAAAGACTTGCATTTATATAGCGCCTTTCACGACCGCTAAACGTCCCAAGCTGCTTTACAGCCAAATAAGTACTTTTTGAAGTGTGGTCACTGTTGTACTGTAGGAAAAACGACAGCCAATTTGCACACAGCAAGCTCCCACAAACAGCAATGTGATAATGATCAGATAATCTGTTTTAGTGATGTTGATTGAGGGATAAATATTGGCTCAGGACATCGGGAAGAACTCCCCTCTGCTCTTCTTTTAAATTGTTCCATGAGATCTTTAACATCCACCTGAGAGAGCAGACGGGGCCTCGGTTTAACGTCTCATCTGAAAGACGGCACCTCCGACAGTGCAGCACTCCCTCAGCACTGCATTGGAGTGTCAGCCTAGATTTTTGTGCTCAAGTCTCTGGAGTGGGACTTGAACCCACAACCTTCTGACTCAGAGCTTGTGCCACTGAAATCGTACCACAGTAAGGACCGTTCGGGGAAGAACGGGAGAAAGTTGCCTTTTGGATCCCTTGCTCTCTGTAATGTATTTGCTTCATGGGCTCTTTGCTTAAGAATTCATTGCAACACATTGCTATTAAGAACTAGTTGGTTTATTAAAAATGTTTAACGATCACACTACACATTACCAGTTCATCCACTAGGCTCACAACTGCATACCTCATCATGGATGACCTAGACCCAACTGACTGGAGTTTTATTGAATATGTGAACATCACGTGACTAGCTAAGCCACTTAGTTTCACAAGGATCAGTGCTGGGACCACTCGTTAGTGGTATTTCTCCAGCGATTTGTAGTGTCTACTGTACATGGTCAAAGTCCCTCAGAATCGAGGAGGACTTGCTCCCACTCTAAAAGTGAGTTCTCAGGTGACTGAACAGTCCAATATGGGAATTACAGTCCCTGTCACAGGTGGGTCAGACAGTGGTTGGAGGAAAGGGAGGGTGGGACTGGTTTGCCGCACGCTCCTTCCGCTGCCTGCGCTTGATTTCTGTATGCTCTCGGCGACGAGACTCGAGGTGCTCAGCGCCCTCCCGGACGCTCTTCCTCCACTTCGGGCTGTCTTTGGCCAGGGACTCCCAGGTGTCGGTGGGGATGTTGCATTTTATCAGGGAGGCTTTGAGGGTGTCCTTGAAACGTTTCCTCTGCCCACCTGGGGCTCACTTGTGAAGCAGGAGCTCCGAGTAGAGCGCTTGCTTTGGGAGTCTTGTGTCAGGCATGCGGACAACGTGGTCCGCCCAGCGGAGCTGGTCGAGTGTGGTCAGTGCTTCGATGCTGGGGATGTTGGCCTGGTCGAGGACGCTAACGTTGGTGCATCTGTCCTCCCAGGGGATTTGAAGGATCTTGCAGAGACACCGATGGTGATATTTCTCCAGCGATTTGAAGTCTCTACTGTACATGGTCCACATCTCTGAGCCACACAGGAGGGTGGGTATCATTACAGCCCTGTAGACCATGAGCTTAGTGCCAGATATTAATCACTGAACCTGGATCTAGCACCAGCGCATTGGTTTACGATTTTCTGTTTTAATGCAAAACTTTTGACAATTGCGAGCACCGTGCACTAATGCCAAAAATATCATTTTTTTAATTTAGCAAGTGCAGCCATCTCAGTGGTGTTCCTGAAGGAGACACTGCGTGCTTCAGATATCTTGGGTAAGTCTTATCTTCCGTAATACGTAACTGTTCAGTTTGAGTTATGTGGCTGATGACTGAATGAGAATGCAGCATTTAAACAGCCAATCTAGAGATCTGCGATTTCTCTCTGACGCCCCAAGGGTTCCCTTATCTTAAAACGTAATAAATAATTGGCCGCAAAAGAAAGATAAATATTACACCAAGGTGGTTCCTCGACAGCTCCTGGGTTTGGAGCATTTAAGTAATAAAGTAACATTCTGGGTTACAAAACTGAGCGGCCCGGATTCACAGGGTTAGGTGGCCAAATAGGAAGCAGGCTTTTTATTGTGGACTGAATTACAGAGAACATACAGCACAGAAACGGATCATTTGGCCCAACCAGTCTTTGCTGGAAACACTCGGATTCCAGCATCCACAGTATATTGCTATTGTATTGTGACTGGTCTGTGCTGGTGTTAATGTTCCACACGAGTCTCCTTGCATTCTATTTCCCTCATCGCAGCCTTTCAGCATATCTCTCTGTTCCCTTTCCTCTCGTACTTGTCTAGTTTTGCTTTGAAGCTATTCGCTGCAATCACTTCCTGTGGTAGCGAGTTCCACATTCGAGACGCTCTAAGTCAAGAATTTTCTCATTTCCCTATTGGATCTATTGGTGACTATCTTTTATTTATGGCCCCCAGTTTTATATTCTCCCACAAGTGGAAACGTTCTCTTCACATCGACCCTGTCCAACCCATTCATCATTTTAAAGACATCAATAGGTCGTCTCTAAGTCTTCTCTTTTCTAAAGAAGAAAGCCCCAGCTTGTTCAATCTTCCCCGATAGATGCAGCCTTTTAGCCATACACCACACGGGCAGAGAACAGCATATCCATACAATGGGGGAGCGAGGGACGCTTCCCTGTAATCCCACCCCATTGCAGGGGGATTGTTGGACAATTGGGACAGTGGGGCCTACTGCCATCTCACTACCTGACCGAGGTACTCCCACACTCCCTCCCTCCCACGTTCCCTCCCCCACTCATCCCTCTTTGCTCCCTCCATCTCGCATTCCCTCCCCCACTCGCCCCTACCGCGTTCCCTCCCCCCCTCGTACCCGCCCCCCTCGTCCCCTCCCCCTCACAACCTCCCCCCTTCCCCCTCGTCCTCCCGTCCCCTCCTCCCCCTGTTTCCCCGTCATCTCGTCCTCTTCCAGCCCCCCCATCCCCTCGTCCTCTCCCCCCGTCCCCTCATCCTCTCCTTGTCCCCTCCTCCCCTCGTCCCCTCCTCCTCCCGTCCCCTCGTCCCCCCGTCCCCCCGTCCCCTCGTCCTCTCCCCCCGTCTCCTCGTCCCCTCGTCCTCTCCTCCCCCCCGTCCCCCCTCCCTGTCCCCCCATCCCTTCGTCCTCTCCCCCCATCCCCCTCGTCCCCTCATCCCACCCCCTCACCACCCCGCCCCCGCGTCCACCCAGCAGAGGAAACAGAATTATAGAATGGTACCGCACGGAAGGAAACCCATCGAGTCTGCTCCGGCTCTATCGAAGAGCGATCCAGTTAGTCCCACTCCCCCCGCTCTTTCCCCATATCCCAGCAATTTTTTCTCCTTCAAGTATTTATCCAATTCCCTTTTGAAGGTCACCATTGAATCTGTGTCCAGCGCCCTATCAGGCCGTGCGTTCCAAACCCTAACCACTCGTTGTGTGAAAACGTTTTTCCTCATGTCGCCTCTGATTCTTTTGCCAATCACCTTAAACCTGTGCCCCTCTGGTTACTGACCCTTCCGCCATTGGAAACTGTTTCCCTTCATTACTCGACCTGAACCCTTCATGATTTTGAACACCTCGATCAAATCTCCTCTTGGCCTTTCTGCTCCGAGGAGAACACCAGCTTCCTCAGTCTCTGCACACAACTGTAATCCCTCATCCCTGGAACCATTGCACTGTAACCTCTCCAAAACCTTCACATCCTGCTGTCTATCCTCCTCCATGTGTTCCTGACATGCCCGTGTTTATTGCTGATATTCTGGTGCTGAAAATTGAATAGGGTTCCAGTTCCCGATATGAACATAATTGACACAACATCAATTTTTTTTAATGAATTGACCGAGAGGAATCCAGTTGCAGAGAATGTGTGACTTCCGCTTTCATAGAAACATAGAAATTTACAGCGCAGAAGGAGGCCATTTCGGCCCATCGTGTCCGCGCCGGCCGACAAAGAGCCGCACGGCCCTCGGTCAGCAGCCCTGAAGGTTACATATAAACCTATGATCAATGAACAATGGCGGAAAGGTAAAGAGCATCCGGCCCAACCAGTCCGCCCCACACAACTGCGACACCCCTTACACTGAAACATTCTACACTCCACCCCAACCGGAGCCATGTGATCTCCTGGGAGAGGCAAAAAAACAGGGGAAAAAAGCTGGGAAAATTCATCTCCTGATCATTTAATCTTTTGCTGGTCTGTATTTTCAGTACACAGTGAATGTGTCTGCCTAAAATTTAAGATAATCACAAAAAGAGTTATGGGGGAGGTTAGAAATAATTTCATCACGTGCAGACTGGTAAGAACGTGGAATTCTCATTCACAAATTAAACAGGGACCATGGCTTCTTTCAAGCGAGAGTTGCTTCAAATACAGAACTATTGAAGGGTATGCACATCAAGCAACAATAACACAGCAACTTATATTTATACATCGCCTTTAACATAGTAAAAGGACATAGATGGACTAAGTGAGTGGGCAAAAATTTGGCAGATGGAGTATAATGTTGGAAAGTGTGAGGTCATGCACTTTGGCAGAAAAAAAATCAAAGAGCAAGTTATTATTTAAATGGAGAAAGATTGCAAAGTGCTGCAGTACAGCGGGACCCGGGGGTACTTGTGCATGAAACACAAAAGGTTAGTATGCAGGAAGGCCAATGGTATCTTGGCCTTTATTGCAAAGGGGATGGAGTATAAAAGCAGGGAAGTCTTGCTACAGTTATACAGGGTATTGGTAAAGCCACACCTGGCATACTGCGTACAGTTTTGGTTTCCATATTTACGCAAGGATATACTTGCTTTGGAGGCAGGTCAGAGAAGGTTCACTAAGATGATTCCGGAGATGAGGGGGTTGACTTATGAGCAAAGGTTGAGGAGGTTGGGCCTCTATTCATTGGAATTCAGAAGAATGAGAGGTGATCTTATTGAAACATATAAGATAATGAAGGGGCTTGACAAGGTGGATGCAGAGAGGATATTTCCACTGATAGGGGAGACTAGAACTAGAGGGCATAATCTTAGAATAAGGGGCCGCCCATTTAAAACTGAGATGAGGAGGAATTTATTCTCTCAGAAGGTTGTGGATCTGTGGAATTCACTGCCTCAGAGAGCTGTGGAAGCTGGGACATTGAATAAATTTAAGACAGAACTAGAGAGTTTCTTAAACGATAAGGGAATAAGGGATTATGGGGAACGGGCAGGGAAGTGGAGCTGAGTCCATGATCGGATCAGCCATGATCGTATTGAATGGCAGAGCAGGCTCGAGGGCCGTATGGCTTACTCCTGCTCCTATTTCTTATATTCTTATGTTCTCAAGATGCTTCGCAGGAGTGTTATCAAACAAAATTTGACACCGAGCCACATAAGGACAAATTAGGACAGATGACCAAAAGCTTGGTCAAAGAGGTAGGCTCTAAGGAGCGTCTTAAAGGAGGAGAGAGAGGTAGAGAGGTAGAAAGGTTTAGGGAGGGAATTCCAGAGCTTAGGGTTCTGGCAGCTGAAGGCACGGTAGCCAATGGTTGAACGATTATAATCAGGGATGCGTGAGAGGCCAGAATTAGAGGAGCGTAGAGATCTCGGGGGGGGAGGTTGTGGGGCTGGAGGAGATTACAGAGATAAGGAGGGACGAGGCAATGGAGGGATTTGAAAATAAGGATGAGAAATTTTAACATTAAAAGCATTCCCAAACCGAGCGGGACTTGGTGCGAGTTAGGAATCGGGCAGCAAACCTTTAGATCACCTCAACTTTATGTGGGATAGAAGGTGGGAGGCCAGCCAGGAGCGGGTTGGAACAGTCAAGTCTCGAGGTACCAAAGACATGGCTGAGGGTTTGAGAAGCAGTGTGAGGAATTACACTGGTCGACTCACGCAGAGGAGAACACGGACACACAGACTTAATCATTATCTTTTAACGGGAGTTTTGTTCTTACTGCTATTCTCCACAGTAGTTCACGCTGTCCTTCTTGCAAGCAAAGGTCACCACCTCTAACACAACAACAACTTGCATTTATATAGCACCTTCAATGTAGTGAAACGTCCCAAGGCGCTTCACAGGAGCGTAATCGGACAAAGAAATTGACACCGAGCCAGATAAGGAGACATTAAATGGGAGGATACTGAGAAGTGTAGAGGAACAAAGGGACCTTGGAGTACATGTCCACAGATCCCTGAAAGCTTCAGGCCAGGTAGATAAGGTGGTTAAGAAGGCATACGAAATGCTTACCTTTATTAGCCAAGGCATAGAAAACAAGAGCAGGTGGGTTACGCTTGAACTGTATAAAACACTGGTTAGGCCACAGCTGGAGTACTGCGTGCAGTTCTGGTCACCGCATTACAGGAAGGACGTGATTGCACTGGAGAGGGTACAGAGGAGATTTACAAGGATGTTTCCGGGAATGGAGAATCTGAGCAATGAGGGCAGATTTGATAGGCTGGATTTGTTTTCATTGGAACAGAGGAGGCTGAGGGGAGACCTCATTGAGGTGTATAAAATTATGAGGGTCCTAGATATAGTGGATAGAAAGGGCCTATTTCCCTTAGCAGAGGGGTCAACAACCAGGGAGCATAAATTTAAAGTAATTGGGGGGAGGTTTAGAGGGGATTTGAGGGGAAATGTTTTTACCCAGAGGGTGGTGGGGGTCTGGAACTCACTGCCTGAAAGGGTGGTAGAGGCAGAAACCCTCACCACATTTAAAAAGTACTTGGATGTGCACCTGAAGTGCCGTAACCTACAGGGCTATGGACCAAGAGCTGGAAAGTGAGGTTAGGCTGGATAGCCTCTTGTTGACCGGCACGGACATGATGGGCTGAAATGGCCTCCTTCCATGCTGTAAACTTCTATGATTCTATGATATTCGGACCAGTGACCAAAAGCTTGGTTAAAGAGGTAGCTGTTAAGGAGCGCCTTAAAGGAGTAGAGAGGCTGAGAGGTTTAGGCAGGGACTTCCAGTGCTTGGGGCCCAGGCAACTGAAGGCACGATGGTGGGGCGAAGGAAATCAGGAATGCGCAAGAGGCCTGAATTGGAGGAGGGCAGAGACCTCGAAGGTGGAGAGGTTACGGAGATTGGGAAGGGGCGAGGCCGTGGAGGGATTTGAACACATACGAACAATGACAGACAAAACAAGACCCTCTGGCCCCTCCAGCCTGCCCCAAACAAATACGAAACCCACATGCATCCCAATATCTACACTCCCTGCCCTTCCCGAAACCCTGTGATCTGCTGGGAACCTTCCTGGAGAACCTCTCGGTCTAACATGGCAGCGGTCGTCATGGAGATTTGGGCATTTGGCGATCAATCCATGTTGGTCAGTAATGCAGTATCTGATTGGACTCTATTTATTAAATGAGTTGCCGGCAGTTGCCAGGACTGTTTTAATGCTTCTTTGTTTTTTCTTTCTCTGTCAGGGGGATCATTGGCCATACTGGGGACGTACCTTCTGGTGACCTTTGCCATCAACGTGCAGCAAGAGGTCACAGCCGTTAAAATCCACAAATATATCGTCAGTTGGCAGTTTTTGGTCTACTTGGTAAGAGACTCCTTGAAATGAGGCTTATTTTAATAGCCGGGCACCCACCTTCCTTCCCACCACTCTGTGTTACAGACCCACTGGGGCATTCATGTTTGGCCTTACATAAGAGCATAAGAAATAGGAGCAGGAGTAGGCCATTTGGCCCCTCAAGCCTATTCCGCCATTCAATAAGATCATGGCTGATCTGATCATGGACTCAGCTCCACTTCCCTGCCCGCTCCCCATAACCCTTTACTCCCTTATCATTCAAAAATCTGTCTAGCACCGCCTTAAATATATTCAATGACCCAGCCTCCACAGCTCACTGGGGCAGAGAATTCCAGAGATTTACAACCCTCTGAGAGAAGAAATTCTTCCTCATCTCTGTTTTAACTGGGCGGTCCCTTATTCTATGTCCCCTAGTTTTAGTTTCCCCTATGAGTGACAATATCCTCTCTGCATCCAGCTTGTTGAGCCCCTTCATTATCTTATATGTTTCTTAAACGATTATGGGATAAGGGGTCATGGGGAGCGGGTGGGGAAGTGGAGCTGAGTCCATGATCAGATCAGCCATGATCGTATTGAATGGCGGAGCAGGCTCGAGGGGCTGTATGGCCTACTCCTGTTCCTAGTCCTTATGTTCTTATGTTTCAATAAGATCATCTCTCATTCTTCTGAACTCCAATGTGTACAGACCCAACCTGCTCAACTTATCTTCATAAGTCAACTCCCTCATCTCCGGAATCAACCTAGTGAACCTTCTCTGAACTGCCTCCAATTCAAGTATATCCTTCCTTAAATACCGAGACCAAAACTGTACGTAGTACTCCAGGTGTGGCCTCACCAATACCCTGTACAGTTGTAGCAGGACTTCTCTGCTTTTATACTCTATCCCCCTTGCAATAAAGGCCAACATTCCATTTGCCTTCCTGGTTACTTGCTGTACCTGCATACTAACTTTTTGTGTTTCATGCACAAGGACCCCCAGGTCCCTCTGTACTGCAGCACTTTACAATTTTTCTCCATTTAAATTATAATTTGCTTTTCTATTTTTTCTGCCAAAGTGGATAACTTTACACTTTCCCACATGATACTCCATCTGCCAAATTTTCCCCTACTCACTTAGCCTGTATGTATCCCTTTGCAGATTTTTTTGTGTCCTCCTCACAATTTGCTTTCCCGCCCATCTTTGTATCATCAGCAAACTTGATTACATTACACTCGGTCCCTTCATCCAAGTCATTAAGATAGATTGTAAATAGTTGAGGCTCCAGCACTGATCCCTGCGGCACCCCACTAGTCGCTGTTTGCACCGATCCTTCTGTTTAAACCAGAGAGTTATGAATCACTGATGCAGGGACATCACATTTGGAAGGTGACGGTTCACTGGGCAAATGACGGGACCTGTTGTTGTACTGATCCAGAGAGAACAAGAGGGTCCCGGATTCCAGGGGGGAGATGAGGGGGATTTTTTTTCACACAGCGAGCTGTTGTGGTCTGTGTTATATATGTGTACTTGTATTTACTCTGTACAGCCACCAGAGAGCTCATTCCCCGGAGTCCCAAGGGATCCCATAATCCCTTGGGAGCACAGGTATTTAAGAAGGCTTCACAGGTTGGAGAGGGACTCTGGAGACCTGCAATAAAAGACTAAGGTCACACTTTACTTTGAGCTCACAGTATTCAGTCTGACTCTTTCTCCATACACAACAACTGGCGATGAGATACAGATAGCGAACCCAAAGATGCAGAGAACAGTGGGCATCCTGGAGAAATTTTTGGAGGGAGATGATTGGGAAACCTTTGTGGAGCGACTTGACCAATACTTCGTGGCTAATGAGCTAGATGGGAAGAGAGCTCTGCCAAACGTAGAACGATCCTCCTCACCGTCTGTGGGGCACCAACGTATGGTCTCATGAAGAATCTGCTCACTCCAACGAAACCCACGGAGAAATCGTACGACGATTTGTGCACACTGGTCTGAGAGCATTGGAACCCGAAGGAAAGAGTTCTGATGGTGAGGTACCGGTTCTACACCTAAGTGGCGAGTTATGTCGCTAAGCTAAGATGCCTTGCAGGACATTGCGAATTTGAAGGACATTTGAAGTTCATGCTCAGAGACTTTTTCATACTTGGCATTGGCCACGAAACCATACTTCGCAAGCTTTTGACTGTAGAAACCCCAACCTTGAGTAAGGCCATAGCGATAGCCTAGGCGTTCATTGCCACCAGTGACAATACTAAGCAAATCTCTCAGCACACAAGTGCTGCTACAAGTACTGTGAGCAAAGTGATGTTGTTTTTGAATCGTAACGTACAGGGCAGGTCACACATACCTGCAGCTACACGTCCGCAGATGTCTCAGAGCCCACCATCAAGGGTGATGAATGCAAGACCATTAACACCTTGTTGGCGCTGCGGGGGTGATCATCGTTTCCATTCATGCTGATTCAAAGGATACATTTGCAAGGGCTGTGGAACAGTGGGACACCTCCAACGAGAGTGCAGGCTCAACAACTGGCGACGAGATACAGATAGCGAACCCAAAGATGCAGAGAACAGTGGGCATCCTGGAGAAATTTTCGGAGGGAGATGATTGGGAAATCTTTGTGGAGCAACTCAACCAATACTTCGTGGCGAAGCCTGTTAAACCTGCAAACCACCACGTTGCAGAGGAGGACAGATCCACGGAGGATCACTACGAACCAGAGCCTCAGATAGAGGAGGCAGAGGTACATGGGGTGCACACATTCACCACGAATTGTCCCCCGATAATGCTGAATGTTGAACTAAATGGACTCCCGGTGTCAATGGAGGTGGACACGGGCGTGAGCCAGTCCATCATGGGTAAAAAGACTTTCGAAAGGTTGTGGTGCAACAAGGCCTCAAGGCCAGTCTTAACTCCAGTTCGCACGAGACTAAGAACTTACACTAAAGAACTGATTCCTGTAATCGGCAGTGCTACCATAAAGGTCTCCTATGATGGAGCGGTGCACAAACTACAACTCTAGGTGGTACCAGGCGATGCTCCCACGCTGCTCGGCAAGAGCTGGCTGGGAAAGATACGCTGGAACTGGGTCCGAGCACTATCGCCCACTGACGACACTTCGTGTGCCCAGGTCTTAAACAAATTTCTTTCGCTGTTCGAACCAGGCATTGGGAAATTCCAAGGAGCAAAAGTGCAGATCCATCTAATTCCAGGGGCGCAACCAATCCATCACAAGGCGAGAGTGGTACCGTACACGATGAGAGAAAGGGTAGAGATCGAGCTAGAACGGCTGCAACGAGAGGGCATCATTTCACCGATCGAGTTCAGCGAGTGGGCCAGTCCTATTGTCCCAGTCCTCAAGGGAGACGGCACCGTCAGACTCTGTGGCGATTACAAAGTAACTATCAATCGTTTCTCCCTACAGGACCAATACCTACTACCAAAAGCTGATGACCTCTTTGCAACGCTGGCAGGAGGAAAGACGTTCATGAAGCTGGATCTGACTTCAGCCTACATGACGCAGGAACTGGAGGAATCATTGAAGGCCCTCATCATGCACAAAGGTCTTTTCGTTTATAACAGATGCCCGTTTGGAATCCGATCAGTGGCGGCGATATTCCAGAGAAACATGGAAAGTTTACTGAAGTCGGTCCCGCACACCGTGGTCTTCCAGGACGACATCTTGGTCACAGGTTAGAACACAGTCGAGCATCTGCAGAACCTGGAGGAGGTTCTTAGTCGACTCAACCATGTGGGGCTCAGGTTAAAACGCTTGCAGTGTGTTTTCCTGGCCCCTGAAGTGGAGTTCCTGGGAAGGAGGATTGCGGCGGACGGCATCAGACCCACCAACGCGAAGATGGAGGCAATCGAGAACGCACCGAGGCCACAGAACGTGACGGAGCTGTGGTCATTTCTGGGTCTCCTGAACTACTTTGGTAACTTCTTACCGGGTCTCAGCACCCTGCTAGAAGCACTACATTCTTACTACGAAAAGGGGGCGAATGGGTTTGGGGCAAAAGCCAAGAAAATGCCTTTGTAAAAGCAAGCAAATTGTTATGCTCAAACAAATTGCTTGTGTTGTATGATCCATTAAGCATTTGGTACTAGCATGTGATGCGTTATCAAGCTAATGATTTTGGGAAACTGCAACCAGTTTCTTATGCATCCAGGAGTCTGTCTAAGGCTGAGAGAGCCTACAGCATGATTGAGAAAGAAACGTTGGTATGTGTCTATGGGGTAAAGAAAATGCATCAGTACCTGTTTGGGCTAAAATTCGAATTGGAAACTGACCATAAGCCACTTATATCCCTGTTTTCCGCATCCAGAGATGGGCGCTCACGTTGTCTGCATACAACTACGCCATCCGCCACAGGCCAGACACAATAAACTGCGCCGATGCTCTCAGTAGGCTGCCATTGCCCACCATGGGGGTGGAAATGGCGCAGCCCGCAGATCTAGCAATAGTTATGGAAGCATTTGAGAGTAAGCAATCACCCGTCATTGCCCGGCAGATCAAAACTTAGACAAGCCAGGACCCCTTATTTTCTCTAGTCAAAAGCTGTGTGCTTCACGGGGACTGGTCCAGTGTCCCAGTGGAAATGCAGGAAGAGATAAAGCCGTTTCAGCGGTGCAAAGATGAAATGTCTATACAGACAGACTGCTTCCTATGTGGGGCAATCGAGTAGTGGTCCCCAAGAAGGGCAGAGACACCTTCATCAATGAGCTCCACAGTACCCACCCAAGCATGGTAATGATGAAAGCGATAGCCAGATCCCACGTGTGGTGGCCCAGTATCGATGCAGACTTAGAGTCCTGCGTTCACAGATGTAATACATGCTCGCAGTTAAGCAATGTACCCAGGGAGGCGCCGCTAAGTTTATGGTCTTGGCCCTCCAAACCGTGGTCTAGGGTACACATCGACTATGCAGGCCCGTTCTTGGGTAAAATGTTCCTTGTGGTTGTAGACATGTACAGTGGATTTAATGTGAGATCATGTCGGCTAGCACGTCCGCTGCCACTACTGAAAGCCTGCGGGCCATGTTTGCCACACACGGCTTACCCGATGTCCTGGTGAGCGACAACGGGCCATGTTTTACCAGTGCTGAGCTCAAAGAATTCATGACTCGTAACGGGATCAAACATGTCACATCTGCCCCGTTTAAACCAGCGTCCAATGGTCAGGCAGAGAGAGCAGTGCAAACCATCAAGCAAGGCTTGAAGAGGGTAACTGAAGGCTCACTGCAGACTCGCCTATCCCGAGTCCTGCTTAGCTACCGCACGAGACCACACTCACTCACTGGGATCCCACCTGCTGAACTGCTCATGAAAGGAGCACTTAAGACAAGGCTCTCATTAATTCACCCTGATCTACATGAACAGGTAGAGAGCAGGTGGCTTCAACAAAGTGCATACCATGATAGCGCAAATGTGTCACGCGAGATTGAAGTCAATGATCCTGTATTTGTATTAAATTATGGACAAGGTCCCAAGTGGCTTCCCAGCACTGTCGTGGCCAAAGAGGGGAGCAGGGTGTTTCGGGTAAATCTTTCAAATGGACTCATTCACCGGAAACACTTGGACCAAATCAAACTCAGATTCACGGACTATCCTGAGTAACCCTCCTTGGACCCTACCTTTTTTGATTCCCCCAACACACACACCAGTGGCAACCGGCACCACGGTTGACCATGAAGCAGAACGCATCATCCACAGAAGCCCTGCAGGGCCCAACACACCAGGCAGCCCAGCAAGGCCAGCTGCACAGTAACCCAGCGAGGGTCCAACAAATGATTCAACAACACCAGCTTTCACACCGAGACGATCAACCAGGGCAAGAGGGGCCCCAGATCGGCTCACATTGTAAATAGTTACACTATTGACTTTGCGGGGGAAAGTTGTTATATATGTGGACTTATATTTACTCTGTACAGCCACCAGAGGGCCCATTCCCCGGAGTCCCAAGGGATCCCATAATCCCTTGGGAGCGCAGGTATTTAAGAAGGCTTCACAGGTTGGAGAAGCACTCTGGACACCTGCACTAAAAGACTAAGGTCACACTTTATTTTGAGCTCACAGTGTTCAGTCTGACTCTTTCTCCATACTCAACAATCTGGAACACCCGAGTGAACGGAGTGGTGTCAGCTGATTCAAGGGTAACTTTCAAAAGGCAATACTTGAAAAGGAAACATTTGCAGGGCTACATAAGAACATAAGAAATAGGAGCAGGAGTAGGCCATACGGCCCCTTGAGACTGCTCCGCCATTTAATACGATCATGGCTGATCTGATCACGGACTCAGGTCCACTTCCCTGCCTGCTCTCCATAACCCCTTAATCCCTTATCGGTTAAGAAACTGTCTATCTCTGTCTTAAATATATTCAATGTCCCAGCTTCCACAGCTCTCTGAGGCAGCGAATTCCACAGATTTACATCCCTCTGAGAGAAGAAATTTCTCCTCATCTCAGTTTTAAATGGGTGGCCCCTTATTCTAAGATTATGCCCCCTAGTTCTAGTCTCCCCCATCAGTGGAAACATCCTCTCTGCATCCACCTTGTCAAGCCCCCTCATAATCTTATACGTTTCGATAAAATCACCTCTCATTCTTCTAAATTCCAATGAGTAGAGGCCCAACCTACTCAACCTGTGGGGGAAAGAGTGGGGGGGAGTGGGACTAACTGGACAGCTCGTTCAAAGAGCCGGCACAGGCAGACTGGGCCGATTGACCTCCTTCAGTGCTGCTGCATTCTATGATTCCAGCTCGGGCCTGGGCCACTAACTGACCTCAGTTAGGGGAGCAATGCAAGTGCTAAAATTAGACTCCGCATCCTTCAGTTTGGGAAATTGGGAGGAAATCTGATCGCTATTCATTGAAGCCTGCTGGCAAAAGTACTCCTGGACAGTGGGTGAGGAAAGGGTCAGGTTGGCCTTCACAGTCAAATAACCTGACAACATAGAAACAGGAGGAAGCCATTCAGCACCCTCAAGCCTATTCCGCCATTCAACTAGGTGAAGGGCAATCTGTATCTTAACTCCATCTCCCTGCCTTGGTTCATAGAACCATAGAATGGTTACAGCACGGAAGAAGGCCATTCGGCCCGTCGAGCCCATGCCGGCTCTCTGCAAGAGCACCTCAGCCAGTCCCACTCCACTGCCCTTTCCCCGTAGCGCTGCAAATATTTTTCTTTTAGTTACTTATCCAACTCCCTTTTGAAAGCAGTGATTGAGTCTGCCTCCACCACCCTCTCAGGCCGTGCATTCCAGATCCTAACTGCTCGCTGTGTAAAAACATTTTTTCTTCTGTCGCCTTTGGTTCTTCTGCCAATCATCTTAAATCTGTGTCCTCTGGTTCTTGACCCTTCCGCCAATGGGAACAGTTTCTCTCTATCTACTCTGTCCAGACCCCTCATGATTTTGAACACCTCGATCAAATCTCTTCTCAACCTTCTCTGCTCCAGCTTCTCCAGTCTATCCCCGTAACTGAAGTCCCTCATCCCTGGAACCATTCTCGTAAATCCTTCTCTAAAGCCTTCACATCCTTCCTAAAGTGCGGTGCTTGGATGTGGACACAATACTCCAGCTGAGGCTGAGCCAGTGATTTATACACGTTTATCATAACTTCCACAACTTTGTGTTCTGTGGGCCGGATTTTCGGCTTTTTGCATTTCCGCCCGTTTTCAGGCACAATTCGCAGCGGAGCAAAAAATTTAGCGCCGGGTTAACATTGGTGCCAGAGCGAGGAACTTTCGCCGAATGAAAGTTCACAAAGAGTGTTGCCGTTAACTCTGGCATTACACCACAGACTTTGTGCACTGGAGCCGAAAGTTTTGGCGCTGAAATAATCGGCCGTCCTGCACATGCGCAAGTCTGTTTATTTATTTATTTTTCTTCCCGCGCTTCTGGTCTGGTCTGCTGCCGCAAACGCTAACGCAGGGCGCGGCCACGTGCATGCGCAGTACACCCGGGGCTGAATCACATTTGTATTTTGATGATGGAGGACGACGGTTCCAGACAGCGTGCCAGGCGATTCAGCCTCGAGGCTAATGAAGCTCTAGTGGGAGTTGTGGAAAAAAGGTGGCAGGAGTTGCATGTTAAGGGTGGATCCAGACCACTGCCATCGATATTTAAAAAGATTTGGAGGGAAATCGCTGAGGAGATCTCTGCCTCAGACACTGGCACACAGTGCCGAAAGAAGTTTAATGATCTGACAAGGGTCGTCAAAGTGAGTACAACTTCAATTCATGCACTCCTTCATTACTTCAGTTTTAAATTTGACACACTATTTGTTCTCAAGCTGTTGGTGCCTCTCCGCACTCTGTGGGTTGCCTCCTAAAATGCATGACACATAGGTAGGCTTAGTTCCGCACCCTATTTGCCATGAATGATCTTTACACATTATTAAGATTGCTTTCTGAGATCTCATAAGATGGCTCCGCAGTTCGATGTCCTCTTGATGAACCACGTGCAACTTCCAAGGCATTAAACAGAGGACTGTATTACATTCACACAGTATGGTATAAATGCTTTGGTGGCTATCTGTGCCACAAGAGCAGATGGACCCTCTTGTAACCATTCCCATTTTCATCTTTGCAGGCAAAGAAGTCTCACAATCGGCGCGAGCAGGTGCGGACAGGCGATGGTCCGCCTCAGACCCTGCCGCTCACGGACATTGAGGACAGAGTGACAGGCCTCATCGGCGTCACAGGTCGGGCAGCTGCCACTGGGGGCGCTGTCCCCGTTTGGATACTGATGGTAAGTCCTGCACACTCCCTGGACGAGGTTGGGGCAAATGTCCTGCATTGGCTGTGGACTAGATATAATGGACTAGCGACGGTCCTTCAAATGAGACTGTGCGATGTGACCTTCCTCATGTCACCCTGCCTCCTCCCCTGCTGCTAAACACTCGTCTGTTGTTTTCTACTTCCAGATGACCAGCCACAGGCGCAGCATCCCTCCAGGGACCCCTCCACATCAGGCCATGGTCTAGAGGAGGAGGATGAGGAGGATACGGATGAGCCGACTCCGGCGCAGCATCAATCGAGCCCGGTTCCACCATCGGCACTCGGCTCCCCTGGGAACAGCGTGACGTTCTCGGGGTTCGAGGGGTCCGAGGCTCCTGGGCCCAGTGGCGTGCAGCAACGCAGTGCTGAGGTTGGATCCCACAGGCCATCTCTCCGGAGGGTGAGTCGGCAAAATCGGTCTGCTGATAGACAGGAAGATGTTGGAACTGGACATGGTGGGAATGTCCAGGGAGACCATCCAGGTCAGCCGTCAGCCCCTGTAGATGCCTTGGGTATGATTCCCGCGAACATTGACAGTCTGAAAGCGACCATTACGGAGGTAGGGTCGCAGATTGTCGGTGCGAGCCCTGATACCTGCGAGGCCATCAGTCCCGATGCGAGGCTGGTGGCCTCCAGCCAGTGACGGTGGAGTCCCGGAGAGTGTGGCGCCAACCCTTGCAGAATATGGCGCACCACAGACACAAGCTCTGCTCCCGCTCGGGCAAGTGATGCAGTCCATGCTTGCCGCCATACTCTCTGCGTTCCCCACTGTCTCACGGGGAAGTGACGGTTCCGAAGCAAGCCAGCAAGGTGTTAGTTTACATCGTGCTCCGGTTGCTAGGGGCCAGCCCCGCCGGTGACTGAGTGGCTCCAGGGATATGGGAGGTGGTGTCATTCCTCCCGATGACAGCATTCCGTCTCCCCCCCTCCCCCCCCCCACCACCCCAATCGGTCGCCAACCAAACATCAGCGACGGTTGTCACCCAAACCACCAGCGTCTCTCCCTCCAACACAGCACTCTGCAGCCTCGCTGCATGCCAGCTTGGTGCCACTTTGATTAGGAGCAGCAGGCAAGGGAGGGGGGGTAAGGGGAAAGGGGGCAAAAGATGGTGGGAAAAAATAGTGGGGCAGGAATTGATGTTGCTGGATTATATATGTTTTATGTTACAGTATCATGATGTTTCAGTGTCACAAGGGATTATGTTGTTGATGCTTGATGGCGGATGATGTTCTGATCAAGTTGTTGAATTATCACACTGCTGGATGCAGCTCATTTTATTTTATTTCAGTCTCAGAGTGAAGGTTACAAAGTTTACAATGTTACAATGTTCAATGAATGTGTAGTGTCTCATTTGCAGAATAAGAGGGGGAATGGTCAACGTGGGTGGGATAGAGTGGCCAGGTAACGCTCCAAACGGGCCGTTCGCTCTTCAAGCAAAGCGTTCAATTACGCGCTGCCGACGTGAGGCGTTTGCAGTCGCGAAGTCCCCACGATGCCTCCCCCGTGATGGTGGTGGTGGCATGGGTTCCTCGCCAGGCTCCTCCTCCTCCTCACCCCCCCTGCCCCCCCACTCTCTCCTGAGGTGATCCTACAATCCCCACTGGCAAATCCTGCCCCCTCATGATGGCTAAGTTGTGTAGCATGCAGCACACCACAATGAACTCAGAGACCCGCTGAGGGGAGTATTGCAGGCAGCCTCCAGAGTGGTCCAGGCATCGGAAGCCCTGCTTGAGCACTCCAATTGTCCATTCGCCGATGTTGCGTGTGGCTGCATGGCTCTCATTATAGCGATGCTCGGCTTCTGTCCGAGGGTTCCGGAGGGGGAGTCACGCGCCAGGTGGCGAGGCCGTAACCTTTGTCCCCCAGAATCCAGCTCTGGCCTTGTGCTCGACGCTGGAACAGGCCTGAGACACTGCTCTCACACAAGATGAAAGCATCTCGGATGCTCCCTGGATATTGGGCATTGACTGCCATGATGCGCTGAGTATGGTCGCAGACGATCTGTACGTTCATGGAGTGGAATCCTTTTCGGTTTCAGTAAACCTCTGCATTCTTTCAAGGTGCTGGCAGTGTGATGTGCGTACAGTCGATGGCACCCTGAACCTTGGGGAACGCAGCAAAACGACAGCCCTCTCATTTTGGGCCTCCTTGGTCATTGGGAACTTTATGGAGTCCATTTTGTGTGCGTACAGTGCAGTAGTCACCTGGCGAATGCAGCAATGTGTAGCGTGCTGCGAGATAGAGCATATGTCCCCCGCTGAGGCCCAAAAGGAGCCGGAAGCATAGAAGGCAAGTGCCGCAGTCACCTTCACCTCGACAGGCAGTGCAGTCCTGTTGCCGCTGGTAGACCACACTCAACCAGCTCCGCTGGGCGGGCCACATCGTCCACATGCCCGACACAAGACTCCCAAAGCAAGCGCTCTACTCTGAACTCCTACACGGCAAGCGAGCCCCAGGTGGGCAGGGGAAACATTTCAAGGACACCCTCAAAGCCTCCCTTGATAAAGTGCAACATCCCTACCGACACCTGGGAATCCCTGGCCCAAGAGGCCCCGCTAAGTGGAGGAAGAGCATCCGGGAGGGCGCTGAGCACCTCGAGTCTTGTCGCCGAGAGCATGCAGAAAGCAAGCGCAGGCAGCGGAAGGAGCGTGCGGCAAACCAGTCCCACCCACCCTTTCCTCCAACCACTGTCTGTCCCACCTGTGACAGAGACTGTAATTCCTGTATTGGATTGTTCAGTCACCTGAGAACTCACTTTTAGACGGGAAGTAAGTCTTCCTCGATTTCGAGGGACTGCCTATGATGATGATGATGGTAGGCAGTCCCTCGGAATCGAGGAACATTTGCATCCTGTAGGTCTGCCTGTAGGAGCTGGCATATCTCTGTGATCAATTTTCTGAAGTGCAGCCTTCTAACGCACTGTGCCTCAGAGAGCTGCAGGTATGAGCGTGTTCCCTGTAAACCCCGTGGGGGGTAAGGCCTCCTCCCCATACGTCTGCGACCTCTTCGATTACGTTGCAAATGGTCCAACAATAAGCCTTTCTCCAGCTTCAAGCCGTATGGCAATAGCAGCCAGGATTACTGGCTCCCGACCCCGCATGGCCCCCGTCTTTTAAAATGTCCTTAAATGTCCTTTTATAAAACAAACTAGAAACTCAGATAAACTTCACAATGAGAGGTGTGCAGTAACGCAGCGTTCCTTCTCCCAATCCGTGTAATCGCTCACAACTGTGACTTCCTCCTCGCCTTTCGACATGGCGGCGTTGGCGCCCGGGGCCCGTCTGGTTTTTCTGGGCGGGTTCCCGGGCGGACGCTAAACCGGGAAAAATTCTGGAAAGTTCCGCCCGGGGCGCGAGCGCAGCGATGCACGACGATTTACGTCACCCCAGCGGTGAAAACAGCGGCGGGACGGTGAGTTTTAACGTCGCCGCAACACCATTGACTAAAGTTCCGCCCGGGCGCAAAATCTTGCGCGCCTCGTTTCACGCCCCCCCCCCCCCCCCCCAAAAAAAATCATTTTTGCGCCCCGCCCAGGCGCTAAATGGGGCGTAAAATCAGCCGAAAATGCGAGAGCCACAGACCCTGTCACAGGTGGGACAGACATTCGTCGGGGGAAGGGGGGTGTGGCATTGGTTTACCGCACGCTCCTTCCGCTGCCTGCGCCTGACCTCTTCACGCTCGCGGCGTTGAGATTCGAAGAGCTCGACGCCCCTCCCGGATGCACTTTCTCCACCTAGGCCCTGCCCAGGACAGGCCAGGAGGGGAGATAACTGAAGGGGGAAAACACTATTTGGGGACAGGGATGAAATGGTCTGCTGGATGCTGATCACCTCATTGCTGAATGTGATGCTACTCTGGATAAGCCCCCCGAAAAAATAAATGCTCTTCAGCCTTCCACGCTTCCCGAGTTTGGGTTTCCTATCTGACATTACAACATGCTGTCATTCTCGCCCATCTGATGTTTCTTTCCCAGTCGCTATATGAAACTTCTTGTGCTTCAAGCTTCTCTTTCCCTTTTACTCCGAGCTTCTGGTCACAGACCATCGAACCACAATCAGTTGATCTGAGATTCCAGCCAATCCCTCGATGTTTGGAGGGTCATTATCCGAACATTAACGTGCTCATTGCTGTCAATCAATCCTGTGTGTCTTGGCCCAATGCCAGCCCACCATTCGTGCCGCATTCTTCTAATTATTGCAATACTTTCCGGGTTTGTTTCAACAGATGTTTGACCTCCTTCTGTTTGAGAGGGTGTGAGACCCACACATCCGCCCCCCCACCCCCAAAAAAAAGGGGCACTGGAAAAAAATTTATTTTGGGGTGTGACCCCCACTTGCAAGGTACATTTGTTTAAAGTGCGCGACTAAAATAGTTGAGAGGGTGCGAGAGCATATCTACAGGTATGTGAGCTGGTGTAGGAGTGTATGTTTGAGCGCACATATACATCTGTGTGTCTGCATTCCTATCAGGGAGTGAGTGTGTGAGTGATTGCGTGAGTGAATGCGTGAGTGAGTGTGAGTGAATGAGTGTGCGAGTGAGTGAGTGTGAGCGTGCGAGTGAATGCGGGAGTGAATGAGTGTGAGCGTGTTAGTGAGTGCGGGAGTCAATGAGTGACTGCGGGCGTGAGTTGAGTGAGTGCATGAGTGAGTGAGAGTGCGGGAATGCAAGAGTATGAGTGAGTGTAGGCGTGAGTGTGTGAGTGAGTTAGGTGAGTGTGTGCGGGAGCGAGGTGAGTAGGTGAGTGAGTTAGTTGAGTGCGGGAGTGAGGTGAGTGTGTGAGTGAATGAGTGCATGAGGCAGAAGGAACAGCCCACGACGCTGTTATCTCAGTCGGAGCTGTGTTGCTCTCGGCGATCGAGCTCTTCATTTCCTGCTAACCGACCACAAACACTGTGTTGATTGGGTTAACGCTGTGTGGCTCCCCATCCCCAGGGAGATGTGTTTCTATAAAGTTGAAAATGATTGTGGCCAGAAACACTGCACAAATACAGCTGCGTATTACGGGAACATAAGGTTAAAATAGTGACGTGTGATTTGTTGTGTCCTTAGACGCTCTAACAATAACTCCACGAGGCAGTGTTTTGTACTTGAACTGTAGTGACCTTAGTCCTTTATTTGTTAACTCCAGAGTGAGGATCACACCTGATGGCCTGCCTTTTATACTAGGCCAGGCACACCTGTACAGGTAACCTACGAGCCTCCCACTGCGGTGCCCTCTGGTGGCACACCTTAAGATAGTACAAACAGGAGCCATGTAGGATACATGACATAATTATAAAAACTCAGTCCGTGACCGTTTACATCTGTTCCATCTCCTGAACCAATGACAGGTTTGTCTGCAGCGTTTATTTGGTATCAGTGTGACACAGGGACTGAGGAAGACTCCAGTTTATATCATTATCATCATCATAGACAGTCCCTCGGAATCGAGGAAGACTTGCTTTCACTCCTAAAGTGAGTCCTTTGGTGGCTGAACAGTCCAACACGAGAACCACAGTCCCTGTGGGACAGATAGTCGTTGAGGGAAGGGATGGATGGGACTGATTTGCCGCACGCTCCTCTGCTGCCCGCGCCTGATCTCTTCACGCTCGCGGCGTTGAGATTCGAAGAGCTCAACGCCCTCCCAGATGCACTTTCTCCACCTCGGGCGGTCTTCGGCCAGGGACTCCCAGGTGGCAGTGGTGAGGTTGCACTTTACTAGGGAGGCTTTGAGGGCGTCCTTGTAACGTTTCCTCTGCCCACCTTTGGCTCGTTTGCCGTGAAGGAGCTCCGCATAGAGCAATTGCTTTGGGAGCGTCATGTCTGGCATGCAAACTATTGTGTTCCGAACACAGATGAGACTGCACACAGGGAGGTTAAAGTAACAGTGACCTCATTCTTTATTAAGACACTCCAGAGTGAGGAACAGGCTTTAGGGGCAGGCTTACATACAGTGCTCCCAAGGGATGCTGGGATCCCTTGGGACTTCAGGGGATGCACTCCCTGGTGGTGGAACATGGGAGTGCATGCTTTACAGATACACAACATCACTCCCCCCACCCAAAGTCAAAGTGAAAACTATTTACAAGGTGAGGCGGTCGGGAGCCTTTCTTTCCCTGGTGGACCGCCTCGGTACAAAGGTCTGTTCTGGTGTGTTGGCTGTGCCCTCGCTGGGCTGGCGTGTTGTTGGCCCTGCAGGGCTGCTGGGTGAGCCTGGCCTTGCTGGGCTGTTGGGCGTGATGGGTTCAATTTCCTGGTCCGGGGTGGTTCGTTGATCCTTTGGGTGTGTGTTGTGGGCTCGAGAAAGGCGGTGTCTGCTGTGGGTTGTTCAGGGCAGTCTGTGAATCACAGCCTCGTTTGGTCCAGGTGCTTTCTGCAAATTTGTCCATTGTATAGTTTGACTACAAACACCCTCCTCCCTTCTTTAGCTATCACCGTGCCCACGGTCCACTTGGAACCATGTTTAGCACATACACAGGGTCATTCAGATCAATTTCCCGTGACACAGTGGCGCGACCATCGTTTACATTTTGTTGCTGCCGCCTGCTCTCTACCTGATCATGCAGGTTGGGGTGAACCAACGAGAGTCTGGTTTTAAGTGTCCTTTTCATGAGTAGCTCAGCGCGGGGCACCCCTGTGAGTGAGTGGGGTCTCGTGCAGTAGCTGAGCAGTACTCGGGACAGACGGGTTTGGAGTGAGCCTTCTGTGACTTGTTTAAGGCTCTGTTTGATTGTTTCTACTGCCCGCTCTGCCTGCCCATTGGAGGCTAGTTTAAACTGGGCCGAGGTGACATGTTTGACCCCATTGCGGGTCATGAATTCTTTAAATTCGGCACTGGTGAAACATGGCCCGTTGTCACTGACCAGTATGTCAGGCAGGCCGTGGGTGGCAAACATGGCCCTTGGGCTTTCAATGGTGGCGGTGGCGGTGCTTCCCGACATTATTTCACATTCAATCCATTTTGAAAAAGCATCCACCACCACCAGGAATATTTTACCGAGAAAAGGGCCCACATAGTCGACATGGATCCTCGACCATGGTCTGGAGGGCCAGGACCACAAACTTAGTGGTGCCTCTCTGAGCGCGTTGCTCAACTGAGCACACACGCTGCATTGCCATACACAGGACTCTAAGTCAGAGTCGATACCGGGCCACCACACGTGGGATCTGGCTATCGCTTTCATCATTATTATACCCGGGTTTGTGCTGTGGAGATCCGAGATGAATGTCTCCCTGCCCTTTTTGGGTAGCACAACGCGGTTACCCCACAACAGGCAGTCTGCCTGAATGGACAGCTCATCCTTTCGCCACTGGAACGGCTTGATTAGCTCTTGCATTTCAACGGGGATGCTGGCCCAGCTCCCATGCAGTACACAGTTTTTTTACTCGGGACAGCAGAGGATCTTGGCTGGTCCAAGTCCTAATCTGGCGGGCCGTGACAGGTGAGTTATCGGTTTCAAACGCTTCCATGACCATCAACAAGTCTGCGGGCTGCACCACCATCAACAAGTTTGCAGGCTGCGCCATTTCCACCCCCGCGGTGGGCAATGGTAGCCGACTGAGAGCATCCGCACAGTTCTCGGTGCCTGGCCTGTGGCGGATGGTATAGTTATACGCTGATAGCACGAGTGCCCACCTTTGTATGCGGGCTGAGGCATTAGTATTTATCCCCTGGTTTTCAGCCAACAGGGATATGAGGGGCTTGTGATCGGTTTCCAGCTCAAATTTGAGGCCAAACAGGTACTGATGCATTTTCTTTACCCCGAACACACACACGCAAATGCCTCTTTCTCAATCATGCTGTAGGCCCTCTCAGCCTTAGACAAGCTCCTGGAGGCATAGGCGACAGGTTGCAATTTTCCCGCAACGTTAGCTTGTTGTAATACACACCCGACTCCGTACGATGACACATCACATGCTGGCACAAGTCTTTTACACGGGTTATACAATACAAGCAGCTTGTTGGAGCATAAAATGTTTCTGGCTTCCTCAAAAGCAATTACTTGTTTTTTTTCCCCATATCCAGTTCTCACCTTTGCGCAATAACACATGTCGGGGCTCTAAGAGGGTGCTTAACCCCGGTAGGAAGTTACCAAAATAGTTGAGGAGTCCCAGGAACGACCGCAGCTCCGTGACGTTCTGTGGCCTGGGCGCGTTCCTGATAGCCTCTGTCTTGGCGTCTGTGGGCCGAATGCCGTCCGCCGCGATCTTTCTCCCCAAAAACTCCACTTCTGTTGCCATGAAGATGCATTTCGACCTCTTCAGCCGCAGCCCTACGCGATCCAGTCGCTGGAGGACCTCCTCCAGATTTTGTAGGTGCTCGACGGTGTCCTGACCCGTGACCAATATGTCGTCCTGAAAAGCCACCGTGCATGGTACCAACTTGAGTAGGCTCTCCATGTTTCTCTGGAAGATCGTTGCAGCCGACCGAATTCCAAACGGGCATCTGTTGTAGATGAACAGTCCCTTGTGCGTGTTGATGCAGGTGAGGCCCTTCGAAGACTCCTCCAGCTCCTGTGTCATGTAGGCCGAAATCAGGTCGAGCTTGGTGAACGTCTTGCCTCCTGCCAGTGTCACAAATAGGTCGTCTGCCTTAGGTAGCGGGTATTGGTCCTGTAGCGAGAAACAATTAATAGTTACTTTATAATCACCGCAAATCCTGACCGTGCCATCACTTTTGAGTACTGGAACAATCAGGCTGGCCCACTTGCTGAATTCCACTGGGGAGGTAATGCCCTCGCATTGCAGCCTGTCCAGCTCGATTTCCACTCTCTCCCTCATCATGTGAGGTACCGCTCGCGCCTTGCGGTGAATGGGCCGTGCCTTTGGGACCAAGCGGAACCGCACCTTCGCCCCGGAAAAATTTCCAATGCCTGACTCAAGGAAATTTGTAAAGAACCTGGGTACATGAGGCCTCATCGACATGTGATAGCACTCAGATGTCATCCCAGTTGCAGCGGTGTGAGGCCATCGCCCGGGACAATCCAGAGTGGCAGTTCGTGCACCGTGCCCTCGTAGGTGACCCTGACCATGGCGCTGCCCAGGACAGTGATGAGCTCTTTGGTGTACTCAGTTTCGTGTGGATGGGGCTCAGGGCTGGTCTGAATGCCTTGTTGCACCACAGTCTCTCAAACATCTTTTTACTCATGACGGATTGGCTAGCGCCAGTGTCCAGTTCCAAGGCTCCGGGTAAGCCATTCAATTTTACGTTTAGCATTATAGGTGGACATTTCATCGAAAATGTGTGCACCCCGTATACGTCAGCATCTGCTTCCTCTCTCTGAGGCTCGAAATTGCTTTGATCCACCATGGACCGATCTTCCTCTGCCACGTGGTGGTTAGCAGATTTTGCAGAGCTTGCAGCTCATCTGCAAGCTCATTGGAGGTGCCCCATTGTTTCACAGCTCTTGCAAATATACCCTTTGAAGCAGCATGAATAGGCTGAATGGAAGCCTCCACAACGCCAACAAGGTGTGAATTGCCTTGCATTCATCCTTTGTTGCGGACTCTGAGTCATCTGAGGCCTGCTGGCAGTTGCAGACTCGTGGATGCTGCCCTGTACATTTCTGCTCGCAAACACAGTTCCAGTTAATTCATGAACATTTCTAGCACTTTGTTTGGTGTTATCACTGGTGGACATAAACGCCTGTGCTATCGCAATGGCCTTACTGAAGGTCGGTGTCTCTACAGTCAAAAGTTTTCGTCGGATGGTCTCGTGGCGAATGCCCAGGACAAAAATGTCTCTGAGCATCTGCTCCAGGTAGCCATCAAACTCACATTCTCCTGCAAGTCGCCTTAGCTCGGCGACGTAGCTCGCCACTTCCTGACCTTCAGATCGTTGGCACGTGTAGAACCGATACCTCGCCATCAGCACGCTCTCCCTCGGGTTAAGATGCTCCCGAATCAGTGTACACAGCTCCTCAAACGACTTATCTGTGGGTTTCACCGGAGCCAGAAGATTCTTCATGAGGCTGTAGGTCAGTGCCCCGCAGACCGTGAGGAGGACCACTCTCCTTTTTGCAGCGCTTCCTTCTCCATCCAGCTCGTTGGCTACAAAGTACTGGTCTAGCCGTTCGACATAGGCTTCCCAGTCCTCACCCTCCGACAACTTCTCCAGGATGCCCACAGTTTGCTGCATCTTTGCGTTCGATTTGTATACTTGTTGCCAGTTATTGTGTTCCTAACACAGATGAGACTGCACACAGGGAGGTTAAAGTAACAGTGACCTCAGTCTTTATTAAAACACTCCAGAGTGAGGAACAGGCCTTAGGGGCCGGCTTATATACAGTGCTTCCAAGGGATGCTGGGATCCCTTGGGACTTCAGGGGATGCGCTCCCTGGTGGCGGAACATGGGAGTGCATGCTTTACAGATACACAACACAAACTATGTGACCTGCCCAGCGGAGCTGATCGAGTGTGATCAGTGCTTTAACGCTGGGGATGTTGACCTGGGTGAGGACACTGATGTTGATGCGTCTGTCCTCCCAGGGGATTTGCAGGATCTTGCGGAGACATATATAGAACTTTGAGGAATTCCAGCACAGAAACTGGTCCGTGCCGTTGTTTATGCTCCTCCCACCCGATCAACATATCCATCCATTCTTTTCTCCCTCATGTTGCTTTTAATTATTTATAAGAAAGAAGAGAAGGACTTGCATTTCTATAGCGCCTTTCATGACCTTGGGACATCCCAAAGTGCTTGACGGCCAATGAAGTACTTTTTGAAGTGTAACATGGGAAATGCGACAGCCAATTTGCGCACAGCAAGCTCCCACAAACAGCAACGTGTTCATGACCAGATAATCTGTTTTAGTGATGTTGATTGTGGGATAAATATTGGCCCCAGGACACCGGGGATAACTCCCCTGATCTTCTTCGGAATAGTGGCCGTGGGATCTTTTACATCCACCTGAGAGAGAAGACGGGGCCTCGGTTTAGCATCTCGTCTGAAATAATAATAATCATTGGATATGTCGGCATAAGTATGAAATACAACTCAGAGAGTGGTGAGAATGTGGAACTCGCGACCACAGGGAGTGGTTCAGGTGAATAGTATCGATGCATTTAAGCTGGATAAACACATGAGGGAGAAAGGAATCGACGGTTATGTCGATGGGGTGAGATGAAGAGGGGTGGGAGGAAGCTGGTGTGGAGCATTGTAATGTATGTATGCCTGGGTTTACCTGCCACCAGGGGGAGCGACCATCGGAGGTCATTGGGCCATAGACACACACGTGCAGCCCCTGTATATAAAGAAAGCCTCCATGTTTAATCCTCCCTTTGAGAGCTAATAAAGTAGAGTCAGGTCACACTTGATTGAGTTCACAGCACTAAGCCTATTGAGTTATTGCATGGCAAACAAGCATATACACCGGCTCGGACCAGTTGAAGTGAATGGCCTGTTTCCGTGCTGTAAAATTCTATGTAACTTCCTTCTCTTTCCCCCCCCCGAGAGTTCGTGGCACATTCTGCCCAAACGGTCCGGCGACTCTTCTGCCCCCCGCTCCGTTTAAGCCATCTATGAAGTTCCTGGTTTGCTCTTGTCCGACAACAGCAAGTCTCCCTATTTCATTTGAATTTTTATAACCTTCTCGTTTACGACCAATTTTCTTCCTTGTCTTATTTTTAACGGCTCCCAAAAGCTTTTGGGGAGGAGGGGTATTTTATTTTTAAACTGTCCTGCAAGGTTCCTTCACGTACTACTTTTCAATGGTTCATTATTTTCAAACTCATTGTTACACCAGCAACCCGCGTTCCTCCTCGACATTCAACAGCCACAACCTGCATTTATATAGCGCCTTTAACGTGGTAAAACATCCCAAGGCTCTTCGCCCGGAGCGATTATCAAAGAAAATTTGACCCCGAGCCACATAAGGAGATACTGGGACAGGTGGCCAAACACTTGGGCAAAGAGGTTGGTTTTAAGGAGCGTCTTAAAGGAGGAGAGAGAGAGAGAATGAGAGCGCGGAGAGGTTTAGGGAGGGAGTTCCAGAGCTCAGGGCCTGGTGCGGCCTCCATTTGTGGCATGGTTTGTAATTGGTATGGCATTTAACCCTTTCCATGTAGTTCCACTTCTGGAGAGACTTAATTTTAGTTCTCATAGAAAGATGCATCTATAAAATGAGATACAACACGAGGCTGTGTAAAACATGCTTTTTTGAAGGTTGTTTTAATTTTTTGCTCCAGCATGTATCACTGATGAAAGTTTTGGATGAGTTGTTTGATCATTGAGTTGACACTGCAGCAGTTGGAGATTCCCCTGATGCTAACTGTCCTTACATTTCTTCTCCTGTTCGTCAAGTGCGAGATTTTATTTTAAAAGTAGATCACAAGCTTTTCCTTTCTTTAAGTTTTACTTTTCATGAACTTTTTCTTCTGCCTGCTTATTGCCTCTGCTCCTCTTCTTAATTCCTTCCATATTCTCTCTCTTTCTCTGTCTCTCTCTCTCTTTCTTTCTCTCTCTCTCTTTCACTCACTCTCTCTCTCGTTCTGTCTCTCTCTCTCTCTCTCTCTCTCTTTCTCTCACTCACTCTCTTTCCCTCTCTCTCTCCCCCCTCTCTCTCTCTCTCTTTCACTCACTCTCTCTCTCGTTCTGTCTCTCTCCCTCTCTCTCTCCCCCCCTCTCTCTCACCCTCTCTCTCTCTCACCCTCTCTCTCTCTCTCCCTCTCTCTCTCTCTCACTCTCTCTCTTTCTCCCCCTTGCTCTCTCTTTCTCTCCCTCGCTCTCTCTCTCTCCCTCTCTTTCTCTCTCTCTCTATATCTCTCTCTCTCCCTCTCTCTCTCCCCTCCTCTCTCTCTCCCCCCTCCTCTCTCTCTCCCCCCTCCTCTCTCTCTCCCCCCTCCTCTCTCTCTCTCCCCCCTCTCTCTCTCTCTCCCTCTCTCTCTCCCCTCTCGCTTTCTCGCCCCCTCTCTCTCTCTCTTTCTCCCCCTCTCTCTTTCTCCCTCTCGCTCTCTCTATCCCCTCCCACTCTTCCTCTCTCTCCCCCTGTCTCTCTCTCTCTCTCTCTCTCTCTCCCTCTCTTTCTCCCCCCCCTCTCTATCTCTCTCTCGTATCAAACTGTTACGATGAATTATAGGATTAACTCTGCCCTTCTTTCCCCCTGTTGGTTTTGATTTAATGGCGAGTCCCGATGGCTCACGAAGAACTTGGCTTCAAGGAGCCATTGCGTCTGACAGCGTGATGGAACTAAATTGCTCTATACTTGGACCAGGCTCGATTAAAACTGATTTTATTAATTCACAGGATGTGGGCGTCACTGGCAAGGCTGGCATTTATTGCCTGTTGTGTATGGAGAAAGAGTCAGACTGAATACTGTGAGCTCAAAGTAAAGTGTGACCTTAGTCTTTTATTGCAGGTCTCCAGAGTGCCTCTCCAACCTGTGAAGCCTCCTTAAATACCTGTGCTCTCAAGGGATTATGGGATTCCTTGGGACTCCAGGGGATGAGCCCTCTGGTGGCTGTACAGAGTAAATACAAGTCCACATATATAACATTGCCCGTCTCTAATTACCCTCGAGAAGGTGGTGGTGAGCCGCCTTCTTGAACCGCTGCAGTCCGTGTGGTGAACGTACTCCCACAGTGCTGTTAGGGAGGGAGTTCCAGGATATTGACCCAGTGACGCTGAAGGAATGGCCGATATATTTCCAAGTCAGGATGGTGTGTGACTTGGAGGGGAACGTGGAGGTGATGGTGTTCCCATGCGCCTGCTGCCCTTGTCCTTCTCGGTGGTAGAGGTCGCGGGTTTGGGAGGTGCTACAGAAGAAGCCTTGGCGAGTTGCTGCAGTGCATCTTGTAGATGGTACACACTGCAGCCACGGTGCGCCGGTGGTGGAGGGAGTGAATGTTGAAGGTGGTGGATGGGGTGTCGATCAAACGATGGTGTTGAATTGTATTGCTTACAAAAATGAAGCGAAACACCTTTGACAAGTAATCGTTATAAAACCATTTTCCTTGCTAGCACTGAACAGAATTGACTATTAAAAATCTTCACTTGCTTCAGCAGCCATTTGGGGCTATTCCGTTGGGAGATAGAGGTTATGCTACTGGATTAGTAATCCTGAGTCCTGGACTAATGATCGCGAGGCACGGGCGCAAATCTCACCACGGCATCTGGGGGAATTAAATTCAATTAATTAAATAGATCTGGAACAAAAAGCTGGTCTCCGTAATGGTGACCATGACTCGAGCAAATTGTTGTGTAAACCCATCTGATTCACGAATGCAGGAAGGAAACCTGCTGCCCTTACCCGGTCTGGCCTATAGGTGACCCACGGCAACGTGATTAACCCTTAACTGGCCCCTCTGAAATGGCCTGGCAAGCCACTCAGTTGTACCAAAATGCTACAAAGAAGGATACAGCACTGTGGGAGCACCTTCGCCACACGGACTGCAACAGTTCAAGCCAGCAGCTCAACATCAATCTTCTCGGGGCAATTAGGGATAGGCAAGAAATGCCAGCCTTGCCGGCGTCCCATGAGCGAATAAAAGAAAAAGCTTACATTGAAGAGGCTGCGTTGCTTTAAAGGTCAAGCCAATCTGGCATCCGATGTATCTCAGGCACGGGACACACCGCCACAGAATTGGATCGTTATGTCTCCATTTCGCGCCCGAGAAAAATATTTCCTACAGGATTTTTTTTTAATCCACGTCATATTCTTTATGCCCGAGAGAGAATTTTAACTGTACAGCATTATAACCGCACCATCTGGTCTCTGCTCTCTTGCAGGCGTTCGAAATGACCTTGTTCTGTATTTTGCTGTACCTCTATAAGCGGAGAGGCCTGAAACACATTGTGATCCTGCTGCTGATGTCCTCATTACTTGGTAAGGGCCAACACCCAGGCCGAATAGCCACAGCCTCGCTTTAATACACTCTCCAGTGGGGGTAATGTTTCAATGGGATCAACACCTTCCCTCCCCCTCACCCCACTCCCCCATCCTACAACCCACACCCCCCTCCCCAGTCCACTGCACCCCACTCCCACCACACTCCATCGCTCCACATCGCCAGTATCCTACCCCCAACCCCCCTAGTCCCTCCCATACACTCCGCCCAACTCCCACACTACCCCACCCCACAACCCCCACAGTCTGCCACACCCACTCCCCCCAAAACCCCCCACTCCCACCCCACCCCACTGCTCCACATCCCTAGTATCCTAGCCCCAACTCCCCAGTCTCTCCCCCCAACTCCCCCACAACCCACCCCACCCCACTCCCCCACAACCCACCCCACTCCCCCACAACCCACCCCACTCCCCCCAACTCCCCCACAACCCACCCCACCCCACTCCCCCACAACCCACCCCACTCCCCCACAACCCATCCCACTCCCCCCAACTCCCCCACAACCCATCCCACTCCCCACAACCCACCCCACTCCCCCCAACTCCCCCACAACCCAACCCACCCCACTCCCCCACAACCCACCCCACTCCCCCACAACCCACCCCACTCCCCCCAACTCCCCCACAACCCACCCCACTCCCCCCAACTCCCCCGCCCCACTCCCACCCCACTCCTGCACATCCCCACTACCCCACCCACCCACCATCCCCCACTCACACCCTCCCCCACCCACATCCCCACCCCACAACCCACAACCCACCCCCCCCCCCCCGGTCTGCCACACCCCACTCCTCCACCCCCCCACTCCTCCTCACCACTCCACCCCCCCCACCCAATCTCCCACTCCGAACTTTCACTCCTCCACATCCCCGCTACCCCACTCCCCCACACTCCCACACCCTAGTCCTCCACATCCCCCACTCCTCCATCTCTCTCCCTCACTCCCCCAACCCCCCCCCCTCAACTCCTTCACCCCTCCACATTGCTGGTTGTGGGAGCTTGCTATGCGCAAATTGGCAGTCGCGTTTCCCACATTACAACAGTGACTACACTTAAAGTACTTCATTGGCTGTAAAGCGCTTTGCGACGTCCGGTGGTCGTGAAAGGCGCTATATAAATAGTCTTTTTCTCTTATTCTGAAATTGCTGCTTTACTGTTGCCTGATAATCCTCGCTGTGTGTTTTTCAGCCTCATTGACGGTGATCTCAGTAAAGGCCGTGTCTGGGATGGTGGCGAGCTCCATTAAGGGCGAGCTTCAGATTTTGTACCCCATATTCTACGTGATGCTTCTTGTTATGATCGCATCGTGTATTTTCCAAGTACAGTAAGTGTTGCTAGGCAACGATATGGAAAGGAGGCTGGCGTGAATTGTTTATTCTAGTCTGTATTTCAGTGAAGGAAAGCAGCATTTCCACTGCACCGGTGTCTCTGGCAAAGTAGGCCTCTTTCAGAAATACTTTGGATTATAAATTAAACCATTTGACAGTGCAAGCTTACGGCATTTATAAAACAGTTTCCAGCTACCTGCACGACTCCCAGGAGGAGTTAAAATCGGGCCCTTTAGAGGCTGCGATTAAAAAAAATGTGAGATGTGGCCTCTTTAAAATGATGCAATAAAAAAGTTGACAAAGACAAAGCTGTTCTCTCCTCTGAGTCGGAGTGGGTTCAACTCCGATCCAGTCACACTCCCTAATACTAGGTGCAGTGCTGAGGGAGTGCTGCACTGTCGGAGGTGCCGTCTTTCAGATGAGACGTTAAACCGAGGTCCCGTCTGCTCTCTCAGGTGGACGTAAAAAATCCCATGGCCACTATTTCGAAGAGGAGCGACAGAGTTCTCCCCGGTGTCCTGGCCGATATTTATCGCTCAACCAACCTCTCTCTGCCACACGTTGCTGTGTGTAGAAGTGGCTGCTGCGATTCCTACATTACCAAAATACATCACTGCATTTCAAAAAGTACTTCATTGGCTGTAAAGAGCGTTGAGATGCCCAAGGCGGCTATATAAATGTAGGTCTTCCTTTCTTCACAAAAGCAAAACTCTGCGGACGCTGGAATCTTAAATAGAAACAGAGAATGCTGGGAATACTCAGCGGGTCAGACAGCATCTGCGGAGAGGGAAACAGAGTTAACATTTCGGGTCGGTGACCTTTCATCAGAACTCCAGACCACTGCCTGGCCACACAACTTAGCGGGAACGATGGCCTTGAGGTTCTGCAGTCTCATTGGGCGAGACTTTCGCCTTCAATTCTCGGCGGTACAGCTGTTTTTGGATGAAATCCCCGCCCGGCGAAAGTTCCCTCTTTATTTTTTTTTTTAAAGAGTTGCGCCCGCATTTTGAAAGGGCCCGCCGGGGAGCACACCCCGCCCACGTGTACCACCGAGAAAACCGCCAGGATCGAAGTTTGGCCTCAATGGGGGGAGGTGGGGGGGGGGGGGCCTGTACAGATCGCCGAGGAATCCGCCCACAAAAAGCTGCCGGAAACAGGGCAGCAGGTGAGTACCTGCAAAGAAAGGTAAGTTGGAAGTTTTTAATCATTATTTTTAAAACGGTGATTACATTAAAAAGTATCTTGAGAATGTTTTATCACTTTTTATTTTTTGTTTATGCGAAAAAATATTTTTTGAGTTTACCCCCTCTCCCTAGGCCCAACCGCAGCCTCGGACGAAATTTTTTAAAAACATTTTAAGAACCACCCCTTCTCGCTACTTTCGGCTGTAACCCGTCCAAAAACCACCGAGAATCTTGGTGCAAGAACCATTTTCTCGCCGGGCGGTTTTAATGACCCAATTAGTGGAAACGTTCGGCGGCCGTTAACTGAGGAAGCTTTCTGGGTGGCAATTGGGCGGTGAGGCCCTTGGGGAAAGTCTAACTCCATAGGAACCGCAGGAGGCCATTCAGCCCCTCGAGCCCGTTCCGCCATTCAGTTAGATCGTGGCGGGAAAGTGGAGTCTGATGGAGGGTCGTCGACCCGAAACGTTAACTCTGCTTCTCTCCACAGATGCTGCCTGACCCGCTGAAATTTTCCAGCATTTTCTGCCTTCCTTTCTTTGTTGTGTTGTGGAGGAACGTTTTAGGTCACAAAATCATCATCATCCCCATCATAGGCAGTCCCTCGGAATCGAGGAAGGCTTGCTTCCACTCTTAAAATGAGTCCTCGGGTGGCTGAACAGTCCAATACGAGAACCACGGTCCCGGTCACAGGCGGGACAGACAGTCGTTGAGGGTAAGGGAGGGTGGGACTGGTTTGCCGCACGCTCCTTCCGCTGCCTGCGCTTGGTTTCTGCATGCTCTCGGCGACGAGACTCGAGGTGCTCAGCGCCCTCCCAGATGCACTTCCTCCACTTAGGGCGGTCTTTGGCCAGGGACTCCCAGGTGTCGGTGGGGATGTTGCACTTTATCAGGGAGGTTTTGAGGGTGTCCTTGCAACGTTTCCTCTGCCCACCTTTGGCTCATTTGCCGTGAAGGAGTTCCGAGTAGAGCACTTGCTTTGGGAGTCTCGTGTCTGGCATGCGGACAATGTGGCCCTGCCCAGCGGAGCTGATGGAGTGTGGTCAGTGCTTCGATGCTGGGGACATTGGCCTGGCCGAGGACACTAACGTTGGTGCGTCTGTCCTCCCAGGGGATTTGTAGGATGTTGCGGAGACATCGTTGGTGGTAATCACAAAATGAAAAGATGTTTGCATTATGTGAGCTGAATTTGGAACTTGCTGCTTATACGAAGCAATGATGTGTGCTTGCAGATTCTTGAACCAAGCCATGAGACTCTATAACGCAACAGAGGTGGTGCCCATCAACTTTGTTTTCTTTACAACCAGTGCCATCATAGCAGGTATGATTACATATCTCTCCACCTTGCATGCTGGAGAATCAAACACTATCCGGGCTGTGAGTGAGAGCATGGTGCCATTATTGTAGCGAAGCCTCCAAAGTCTGCCTTTTCACTTTATGGTGAAAGGAATTTGTCACTTTTTGTTTCAAATTCTGTCCCCCCAAGAAAGAGAATGGGCACATACTTTTATTGGACTTTGCTGTGCATTGTGTAACATTTCAACCCCGCTGTCTTTTACAGACATGACTTGTGATCCCATGGGTCCTGACCAGACACAGAAGCCAAAACACTGCGGATGCTGGAATCTGGAATAAAAACAGCAAATGCTGGAAATCTCAGCGGTTCAGGCAGCATCTGTGGAGAGGAAGCAGAGTTAACGTTTCGGGTCAATGACCCTTCGTCAGAACTGGAGAGTGTTCGGAAAGACCAGATTCTTAATGAGCACTGAAAGGGGGAGGGGAAGAAAGAGCCAAAGGGAAGGTCTGAGATCGGGTGGAAGACAGGAGAGATTAGAGAGACAAAAGGGATGATGGCCCCAATTCAAATGGGAATGCCAGGAGTTAGAAAAACATTAGTCAAGATAGGGTGTGAATGGTGGGATAATGACCAACTGCCATTAGAGACAAGGAGAGAAAAAGAAAGAAACAGGCTCTGAGGGGGTGTGGGGAGGGGAGGGTGCAGGGGGAAGGGAGCTAAAGAAGGCAGTGGTTACGCTCTGAAATTGTTGAACTCGATGTTGAGTCCAGAAGGCTGTAAAATGCCTAAACAAAAGATGAGGTGCTGTTCCTCGAGCTTACGTTGAGCTTTGTTGGAACAGTGTAGGAGACCGAGGGCGGAGAGGTCAGAATTAAAGTGACAGGCGACCGGAAGCTCGGGGTCACGCTTACGGACTGAATGGAGGTGCTCCGCAAAGCGGTCACCCCTCCCCCTTTCAGTGCTCATTGAGAATCTGTTCTTTTCGAACACTCTCCAGTTCTGCCGAAGGGTCATTGACCCGAAACGTTAACTCTGTTCCTCTCTCCACAGACGCTGCCTGACCCGCTGAGATTTCCAGCATTTTCTGGCGTTTTTTTTCCTTTCTAGACACATCTTGAGCAATGTTCCCTCGACACTGTCTTTGTTGTGTGTGGCCTGTTTATTTCAATGTGCGGGGTATTGCAAATGGAAAAGCTTGTGAGGGGCCTGCGCGCATTACCTTGCAGATTACTGCGCAGTCGCGCATGTGCAAAGCCAAGAGGGACCATTGATCCGGAACAGTGCTGCCTCTGAATTATTATTTCCGAGCGCGGTCCCTTTAACCGGCTGTGCGGCCCATTCACATCTTCGCACGTGCGCGCTTTCTCCCATGTAAGAGCCGGTGAGCAGCCTGTGCGGGACCTCCAGACCGTTGCCTGGTCGCACAGCTTAGCGGGAACATTGGTCTTGAGCTTCTGCAATCTCATTAGGAGCAGGAGTAGGCCATACGGCCCCTCGAGCCTGCTCCGCCATTCAATAAGATCATGGCTGATCTGATCCTGGACTCAGCTCCACTTCTCTGCCCGTTCCCCATAACCCTTTACTCCCTTACTGCTTAAAAATCTGTCTATCTCTGCCTTAAATATATTCAATGACCCAGCCTCCACAGCTCTCTGGGGCAGAAAATTCCACAGATTTACAACCCTCAGAGAAGAAATTTCTCCTCATCTCAGTTTTAAATGGGCGGCCCCTTATTCTGAAACTATGTCCCCTGTTTTAGTTTGCCCTATGAGTGGAAATATCCTTTTTGCATTCACCTTGACGAGCCCCCTCATTATCTTAAATGTTTCAATAAGGTCACCTCTCGTTCTTCTGAACTCCAATGTGTATAGGCCCAAACTACTCAACCTATTCCCATAAGTCAAACCCCTCATCTCCGGAATCACCCTAGTGAACCTTCTCTAAACAGCCTCCAATGCAAGTATATCCTTCCTTAAATACGGAGACCAAAACTGTACACAGTACTCCAGGTGTGGCCTCCAGGTATATCCTATACAGTTGTAGCAGGACTTCTCTGCTTTTATACTCTATCCCCCTTTGCAATAAAGGCCAACATTCCATTTGCCTTCCTGATCACTTGCTGTACCTGCATACCAACTTTTTGTGTTTCATGCACAAGGACCCCCAGGTCCCTCTGTACTGCAGCACTTTGCAATTTTTCTCCATTTAAATTATAATTCCCACATTATACTCCCATCTGAAAAGTTTTTGCCCATTCACTTAGCCGTGAGGTTGAATTGAGGCCGATGATCAGCCATAATCTTATTGAACAGGCTCGAGGGACCGTATGGCCCACTCCTGCTCCTATTTCTTATGGTCTTATGGCTGACTCTATCTTAACTCCACTTACCCTACGTAGTTCCGTAACCCTTAACACCCTATCAATCTCAGTTGACCCCCAGACTCAACAGCTCTTTGGGGGAAGAGAGTTCCAGCTTCCTACTACCCTTTGTGTGAAGAAGTGCTTCCTGACATCACCCCTCAATGTCCTGGCTCTAATTTTAAGATTACGTCCCCTTGTTCTGGACTCTCCCCACCAGAAGAAATAGTCATTAACACAGCCTGTGATTTCACAGTGATTGCAACTTCAGTGAACATTCCTGCCTGTACGTTGCTTTTGTACCAAAGAAGGAAATTTTTTTTGCTTTATTCTGGAAGTTTCTATGTTAATTTCAAGTTTTGGGCAAATAGCATTTCTTACACCATGTCCTTGGGAAGAATTCCTGATGGGGCACCGCTGGGTAGCTGATATAATAATCAGTGGAGATTATTGATTTGGGCAACAACCATTCAAAAGTGATAGAATCCTACAAATTTACAGCACGGAAGGAGGCCATTTCGGCCCATCATGTCTGTGCCAGATGGAATAGAGCTATCCAGCCTAATCCCACTTTCCAGCTCTAGGTCCATAGCCCTGCAGGTTACGGCACTTCAAGTGCACATCCAAGTACTTTTTAAATTAGGGTTTCTGCCTCTACCACTCTTTCAAGCAGTGAGTTCCACACCCCCATCGCCCTCGGGTTGAAAATAGTTCTCCTCAACTCCCCTCTAAACCAATTACTTTAAATCTATGCCCCTTGGTTATTGGCCTCTCTGCAAAGGGAAACAGGTCCTTCCTATCCACTCTATCTAGGCCCCCTCATAATTTTATACACCTCAATTAAATCTCCCCTCAGCCTCCTCTGTTCCAAAGAAAATAACCCCAGCCCATCCAATCTTTCCTCATCGCTAAAATTCACCAGTCCTGGCAACGTATCGTAAATCCCCTCTGTACCGTCTCTAGTGCAATCAGATCTTTCCCGTAATGTGGTGACCAGAACTGCACGCAGTACTCTAGCTGTGGCCTAACTAATTAAAGCATTAATCGGGTAAAAGATCCACACATTGTCTTTATCACGAGACGATATTTCTAGCTGTAGGCCAAGCCTGAGATTCAATTACAGCCCTGTAATCACCCCAGGGTATCTGTAATTCATTTGTAAAGCACACTGTGGCCTTTACGTCTTCTGTCATTCAGAACTAGATGGAACTGTGTGCCAGCATCAAGTGTCAGTAGGGATTCTGTCAGCCAGTATGTCACTCGTGCACAGTGAATGATTAAGGATTGTAGCCTCATTCATCAAATGATGGTTTATCACAAAGTTGTTTGATGATTAATGACCAGAAAATGCTAATGCCAGCATCAACTCCAATCCTAACCAACACAACACAAACAACTTGTATTTATATAGTGCCTTTAACAGAGTAAAACGTCCCAAGGTGCTTCACAGGAGCGATTATCAATCAAGTCTTGACACCCAGCCACATAAGGAGATATTAGGGCAGTTGAAGTATGTTTTAAGGGGCGTCTTAAAGAAGGAATGAGAGGCAGAGCGGTTTAGGGAGGGAGTTCCAGAGCTTGGGGCCCAGGCAGCTGAAGGCACGGCCACCGATGGTTCAGCGATTCTAATCAGGGATGCTCAAGAGGGCAGAATTAGAGGAGCACAGACATCTCGGGGGATTGTGGGGCTGGAGGAGATTACAGAGATAGAGAGGAGGCGAGGCCATGGAGGGATTTGAAAACAACGATGAGAATTTTTAAATCGAGGCGTTGCTTAACCGGGAGCCAATAGAGGTCAGTGAGCACAGGGGGTGATGGGTGAGCGGGACTTGGTGCAAGTTAGGACACGGGCAGCCGAGTTTTGGATCAGCTCAAGTTTACGTCGGGTAGAATGTGGGAGGCCAGCCAGGAGTGCATTGGAATAATCCAGCCTAGAGGTAACAAAGGCATGGATGAGGGCTTCAGCAACAGATGAGCTGAGACAGGGGCGGAGATGGGCAATGTTACGGAGATAGAAATAGGTGGTCTTCGTGATGAATTATTACTCAGTGGCCATAATGCCTGCTAGAATGTTGAATTTAGAAGAAAAAGTGAAGGATAAATGGAACATATGCAATGGTTTAGTAAATCATTCACTATGTATTCAGGAGAAAGATAAACTACAAAGTTTTATAATTCAACATTATGAGGGGCTTGTTCTCCTTAGAACAGGGAAGGTTAAGGGGAGATTTGATAGAGACATTCAAAATCATGAAGAGTGTTAATAGAGTAGATAGGGAGAACCTGTTTCCAGTGCGGTCGGTAACCAGGAGGGTTGGTAACCAGAGGACACAGATTTAAGGTAATGGGTAAAAGAACCAAAGAGGGAGATGAGGAGAATTATTTTACGCAGTGAGTTGTTGTGATCGGGAATGCGCTGCCTGAAAGGGCGGTGGAAGCAGATTCAATAGTAACTTTCAAAAGGGAATTGAATAATTACTTGAAAAGGAAAAAAAATTGCAGGGCTACGGGGAAAGAGCAGGGGGAGTGGGACTAATCGGATCGCTCTTTCAAAGAGCCGGCACAGGCACGATGGGCCGAATGGCCTCCTTCTGTGCTGTTCGATTCTAGGATTCAATGAGTATGAGCAGCACTTTCATTGCTATGAGAGTAAATGCAGGAACATGTCTGCCTAGCCGGGGAACATGGTCAGACGGAGCTCAGGTGGCAGAATGAGGGCTACAGTGCTGTGGCCTTTTTTGTGACCAACACTCCCTTGAAGCAAGGCCTCCCAGTCAAAAACATGGACCACTGATGTTATCCAGTGGTTTGAAGGCCAGTACATAATGATTTACTGTAACTATTTGAACTGGTGTAGTCTTAATACTGGTTTCCTATTGATATAAATATACGGTTGAATATGAGGTACTATCACAACACACTTCATTCATAATATTATAGGATCATCGACTGATAGGAGGGGATTTCAGCTATACTAATATTAACTGGGACAAAATTAGTGTGAAGGGTATAGAGGGTGCGGAATTCCTAAAATGCATTCAAGAGAACTTTTTTAGCCAGCATGTAGCAAGTCCCACACGGGAGGGGACGGTTCTAGATTTAGTTTTTAGGGAATGAAGCTGGGCAGGTGGAAGGGGTATCAGTGGGAGAGCATTTAGGTGCTAGTGATCATAATTCAGTTAGATTTAAGGTAGTTATGGAAAAGGACAAGGATGGACCAGAAATAAAAGTTCTAAATTGGGGAAAAGCCAACTGAGAGATGATTTAGCTGTAGTGGATTGGAAACAGCTATTTGACGATAAATCAGTGTCAGAGTAGTGGGTGACATTCAAGGAGGAGATCTGCAGGGTTCAGGCCAAATATGTGCCCTTAACGAATTTAGCGCCCCCTAGATGTCAAGGGTCATACAAGGTAGGATAAAGGAAAAAAGGGAGGCTTATGACGGATACCGAGGGCTAAATACTGCAGGGACTCTAGAGGAGTATAAGAAGTGCAGGGATGCAATTAAGAAAGATATCAGGAGTGCAAAGAGAGAGCATGAAAAATTGTTGACAAGTAAAATCAGGTAAAACCCAAGGATGTTTTATAAATAAATTAAGAGCAAGAGGTTAACTAAAGAAAGGGTCTGGCCTATTAGAGACCATGAGGGTAATCTGTATGTGGAGGCGGAAGATGTGGGTATGGTTCTTAATGAATACTTTGCATCTGTTTTCACAAAAGAGAGGGGCAATGCAGACATTGCAGGAGTGTGAAATATTAGATGAAATAAACATAGTGAGAGAGGAAGTATTACGGGATTTAGCAGCTTTGAAAGTGGATAAGTCCCCAGGCCTGGATGAAATGTATCCTGGCTGTTAAGCGAAGCAAAAGAGGAAATAGCAGAGGCTTTGACGATCATTTTCCAGTCCTCTCTGGCTTCAGGTGTGGTGCAAGAGGACCGAAGGACTGCTAATGTAGTACCTTTGTTTAAGAAGGGAGAAAGGGATAGACCGAGTAATTACAGGCCTGTCAGCCTAACCTTAGTGGTGGGAAAATTATTGGAAAAAAATCCTGAAGGACAGGATAAATCTTCATTTAGAAAGACAAGGATTAATCAGGGACAGTCAGCACGGATTTGTTAAGGGAAGGTCGGGTCTGACTAACTTGATTGAATTTTTCGATGAGGTAACCAGGAGGGTCGATGAGGGCAGTGCGTTTGATGTAGTGTATATGGATTTTAGCAAAGCTTTTGATAAGGTCCCACATGGCAGAATGGTCATGAAAGTAAAAGCCCATGGGATCCAGGGCAAAGTGGCAAGTTGGATCCAAAATTGGCTCAGAGGCAGGAAGCAAAGGGTAATGGTTGATGGGTGTTTTTGTGACTGGAAGGCTGTATCCAGTGGGGTTCCACAGGGCTCAGTGCTGGGTCCCTTGCTTTTTGTGGTATACATCAATGATCTAGACTTGAATATAAGGGGTATGATTAAGAAGTTTGCAGATGATACAAAAATAGACTATGTGGTTGATAATGAAGAAGAAAGCTGCGAACTGCAGGAAGATATCAATCAACTGGTCAGTTGGGCAGAACAGTGGAAAATTGAATTTCATCCAGATAAGTGTGAGGTAATACATTTGGGGAGGGCTAACAAGGAAAGGGAATACACATTAAATGGTAGGACACTGAGAAGTGTATAGAGGCAGAGAATAAAGAGCAGGTAGGTTATGCTTGAACTGTATAAAACACTGGTTAGGCCACAGCTGGAGTACTGCGTACAGTTCTGGTCACCGCGTTACAGGAAGGATGTGATTGCACTGGAGAGGGTCAAAGGAGATTTACGAGGATGTTGCCGGGAGTGGAGAATCTAAGCTATGAGGACAGATTTGATAGGCTGGGTTTGTTTTCATTGGAACAGAGAAGGCTGAGGGGAGACCTCATTGAGGTGTATAAAATTATGAGGGGCCTAGATATAGTGGATAGAAAGAGCCTATTTCCCTTAGCACAGGGGTCAACAACCATGCGGCATAAATTTAAAGTAATTGGTGGAAGGTTTAGAGGGGATTTGAGGGGAAATTTCTTCACCCAGAGGATGGTGGGGGTCTGGAACTCATTGCCTGAAAGGGTAGTAGAGGCGGAAACCCTCACCACATTTAAAAACTACTTGGATGTTGGATGCAGGCCCTCAAATGTGGCACGAAGCTCATGTTCTACAGGCTGTAGTGATACCCGCCCCTCCTGTATGGCTCAGAGACATGGATCATATACAGTAGACACCTCAAATCGCTGGAGAAATACCACCAATGATGTCTCCGCAAGATTCTGAAAATCCCCTGGGAGGACAGACGCGCACCAATGTTAGTGTTCTCGATCAGGCCAACATCCCCAGCATCGAAGCACTGACCACACTCAACCAGTTCCACTGGGTGGGCCACATTGTTTGCCTGCCTGACACAAGTCTCCCAAAGCAAGCGCTCTACTCGGAATTCGTTTACGGCAAGCGAGCCCCAGGTGGGCAGAGGAAATGCTTCAAGGACACCCTCAAAGCTTCCTTGATAAAGTGCAACATCCCCACCGACACCTGGGAGTCCCTGGCCAATGACCATCCTAAGGGGAGGAAAAGCATCCAGGAGGGCGCTGAGCACCTCGAGTCTCGTCGCCGAGAGCATGCAGAAAACAAGCGCAGGTAGCGGAAGGAGCGTGCGGCAAACCAGACTCCCCACCCACCCTTTCCTTCAACCACTGTCTGTCCCACCTGTGACAGAGACTGTAATTCCAGTATTGGACTGTACAGTCACCTAAGAACTCACTTTTAGAGTGGAAGCAAGTCTTCCTCGATTTCAAGGTAATGTCTATGATGATGACTTGGATGTGCACTTGAAGTGCCGTCACCTACAGACCAAGAGCTGGAAAGTGGGTTTAGGCTGGGTAGCCTCTTGTTGGCCGGCGTGGACACGATGGGCCAAAATGGCCTCGCTCCGTGCTGTAAACTTCTATGATTCTATGATACAGCGTAGAATGAGGCCATTCGACGCACTGTGCCTGTGCTATCCAATCAGTCCCACTCCCCCTGCTCTTTCCCCATAGCCATGCAATTTGTTTCCTTCAATTATTTATCCAATTCCCGTTTGAAAGTTATTATTGAATCTGCTTCCACCGCCCTTTCAGGCAGCGCGTTCCAGATCACAACAACTCACTGCGTTAAAAAAAAAAGTTTCCTCATGTCGCCTTTGGTTCTTTTGCCAAACTCCTGAAATCCTCTGGTTACCGACCTTTCTGCAACTTTTCTCCTGATTTACTCTATCAAACCCTTCATGATTTTAAACACCTCCATTAAATCGCTTAACCTTCTCTGCTCTGAGGAGGAGAACAACCCCAGCTTCTCCAGTCTCTCCACATAAGAACAGAAGAAATAGGAGCAGGAGCAGGCCATACGGCCCCTCGAGCCTGCTCTGCCATTCAATAAGATCATGGCTGATCTGATCATGGACTCAGCTCCATTTCCCCGCCCGCTCCCCATAACCCCTTATCGGTTAAGAAACTGTCTACCTTTGTCTTAAATTTATTCAACGTCCCGGCTTCCATAACTGAAGTCCCTCATCCCTGGGACCATTCTAGTCAATCTCCTCTGCTCCCTCCGCACGGCCTTGACATCCTCCTAGTGTGGTGCCCAGAATTGAACACAATACTCCAGCTGGGGCCTAACATAGAAACATAGCAACATAGAAAACAGGTGCAGGAGTAGGCCATTCGGCCCTTCGAGCCTGCACCACCATTCAATAAGATCATGGCTGATCATTCACCTCAATACCCCTTTCCTGCTTTCTCTCCGTACCCCTTTCCTGCTTTCTCTCCATACCCCTTGATCCCCTTAGCCGTAAGGGCCATATCAAACTCCCTCTTGAATATAGCCAATGAACTAGCATCAACAACTCTCTGCGGCAGGGAATTCCCTGAGTGAAGAGGTTTCTCCTCATCTCAGTCCTAAATGGCCTACTCCTTATCCTAAGACTGGGTCCCCTGGTTCTGGACATCCCCAACATCGGGAACATTCTACCCCCATCTAACCTGTCCCGTCCCGTCAGAATCTTATATAATTCTATGAGATTCCCTCTCATCCTTCTAAACTCCAATGTATAAAGGCCCAGTTGATCCAATCTCTCCTCATATGTCATTCCTGCCATCCCGGGAATCAGTCTGGTGAACCTTCGCTGCACTCCTTCGCTGCTGTCCTTCCTCAGATTAGGAGACCAAAACTGAACACAATATTCCAGGTGAGGCCTCACCAAGGCCCTGTACAACTGCAGTAAGACCTCCCTGCTCCTATACTCAAATCCCCTGGCTATGAAGGCCAACATACCATTTGCCGCCTTCACCGCCTGTTGTACCTGTATGCCAACTTTCAATGACTGGTGAACCATGACACCCAAGTCTCATTGCACCTCCCCTTTTCCTAATCTGCCACCATTCAGGTAATATTCTGTCTTCGCGTTTTTGCCCCCAAAGTGGATAACCTCACATTTATCCACATTATACTGCATCTGCCATGCATTTGCCCACTCACCTAACCTGTCCAAGTCACCCTGCAGCCTCCTAGCGTCTCCCTCACAGCTCACACTGCCATCCAGTTTAGTGTCATCTGCAAACTTGGAGATATTACACTCAATTCCTTCATCCAAATCATTAATGTATATTGTAAAGACTCCACTAGTCACTGCCTGATATTCTGAAAAGGACCCGTTTATCCCGACTCTCTGCTTCCTGTCTGCCAACCAGTTCTCTATCCACATCAGTATACTACCCCCAATACCATGTGCTTTGATTTTGCACACCAATCTCTTGTGTGGGACCTTGTCAAAAGCCTTTTGAAAGTCCAAATACACCACATCCACTGGTTCTCCCTTATCCACTCTACTAGTAACATCCTCAAAAAATTCCAAAAGATTTGTCAAGCATGATTTCCCCTTCATAAATCCATGCTGACTTGGACCGATCGTGTCACTGCTTTCCAAATGGGCTGCTATTTCATCCTTAATAATTGATTCCAACATTTTCCCCACTGCTGATGTCAGGCTAACCAGTCTATAATTACCTGCTTTCTCGCTCCCTCCCTTTTTACAAAGTGGTGTTACATTAGCTACCCTCCAGTCCATAAGAACTGATCCAGAGTCGATAGACTGTTGGAAAATGATCACAAATGCATCCACTATCTCTAGGGCCACTTCCTTAAGTACTCTGGGATGCAGACTATCAGACCCCAGGAATTTATCGGCCTTCAATCCCATCAATTTCCCTAACACAATTTCCAGCCTAATAAGGATATCCTTCAGTTCCTCCTTCTCACTAGACCCTCGGTCCCCTTGTACTTCCGGAAGGTTGTTTGTGTCTTCCTTTGTGAAGACAGAACCAATGTATTTGTTCAATTGGTCTGCCATTTCTTTGTTCCCAATTATAAATTCACCTGAATCCGACTGCAAGGGATCTACGTTTGTCTTCACTAATCTTTTTCTCTTCACATATCTATAGAAGCTTTTACAATCAGTTTTTATGTTCCCGGCAAGCTTCTTCTCATACTCTATTTTCCCCCTCTTAATTAAACCCTTTGTTCTCCTCTGCTGAATTCTAAATTTCTCCCAGTTCTCAGATTTGCAGCTTTTTCTGGCCAATTTATATGCCACTTCCTTGGATTTAAGACTATCCTTAATTTCCCTTGTTAGCCACGGTTGAACCACCTTCCGCGTTTAATTTTTATTCCAGACATGAATGTACAATTGCTGAAGTTCATCCATGTGATCTTTAAATGTTTGCCATTGCCTATCCACCGTCAACCCTTTAAGTATCATTTGCCAGTCTATTCTAGCCAATTCACACCTCAAACCATCAACATTACCTTTACCTAAGTTCAAGACCCTAGTTTCTGAATTAACTGTGTCACTTTCCATCTTAATAAAGAATTTTACCATATTATGGTCACTCTTCCCCAAGGGGCCTCGCACAACAAGATTGCACATCACCCAGTCTAGGATGGCCAGCTCCCTAGTTGGTTCCTCGACATATTGGTCTAGAAAACCATCCCTAATACACTCCAGGAAATCCTCCTCCACCGCATTGCTACCAGTTTGGTTAGCCCAATCAATATTTAGATTAATGTCACCCATGATAACTGCTGTGCCTTTATTGCATGCATCCCTAATTTCTTGCTTGATGCTGTCCCCAACCTCACTACTACTGTTTGGTGGTCTGTACACAAGTCCCACTAGTGTTTTCTGCCCCTTGGTATTCCGTAGCTCCACCCATACTGATTCCACATCATCCAAGCTAATATCCTTTCTTACTATTGCATTAATTTCCTCTTTAACCAGCAATGCCACCCCGCCTCCTTTTCCTTTCTGTCTATCCTTTCTAAATGTTGAATACCCCTGGATGTTGAGCTCCCAGCCTTGGTCACCCTGGAGCCATGTACCCGTGATGCCAATTACATCATACCCATTAACTGCTATCTGCGCAGTTAATTCATCCACCTTATTCTGAACACTCCTCGCATTGAGGCACAGAGCCTTCAGGCTTGTCTTTCTAACACACTTTGCCCCTTTAGAATTTTGCTGTAATGTGGCCCTTTTTGCTTTTTGCCTTAGGTTTCTCTGCCCTCCATTTGAACTTTTCTTCTTTCTATCTTTTGCTTCTTCCCCCATTCTACTTCCCTCTGTCTGCCTTCATTGGTTCCCATCCCCCTGCCGTATTAGTTTAACTCCTCCCCAACAGCACTAGCAAACACTCCCCCTCGGACATTGGTTCCGGTCCTGCCCAGTTTGTACCGGTCCCACCTCCCCCAGAACCGGTTCCAATGTCCCAGAAATTTGAATCCCTCCCTTTTGCACCATTCCTCAAGCCATGTATTCATCTGAGCTATCCTGCGATTTCTACTCTGAAGAGCACATGGTATTGGTAGAAATCCTGAGATTACTACTTTTGAGGTCCTACTTTTTAATTTAGCTCCTAGCTCCCTAAATTCGTCTTGTAGGACCTCATCCCGTTTTTTACCTATATCGTTGGTACCTATATTCACCACGATAACTGGCTGTTCACCCTCCCTTTTCAGAATGCCCTGCACCCGCTCCGAGACATCCTTGACCCTTGCACCAGGGAGGCTGTAAAGTCCTGTCCCCTCAGTACAGATTCACACGAGGCATGTAGTGAAGTCAAGGTCACTCTGGACCTGCACCTTTATTTCACAGCTCTGGAATGCTGCACTTGCCTGAGACCTGTCCTTATATACCGCTCTCTTGCAAGTGCACCCCTGGTGGTAAGGTATGCTGGTGGTTACAGGTCATATCTTATTACAGTCATGTATAGCATGTTAGGGTACAGTTATATATATAATAATGTAAGATACATGACATCACCCTCCCACAAGATCTTATTGTCTTTATAGGTTCAGTCTCTCAGGTGGTCTACGCTCTCGCGTGAAGCGTCTGAGTTATGGTTCAGTTGTTTGCCTTGTTTGTCTTTGGGTGTGGTTGCTGGTATCTCGCCTGGGCTGTCTGTTTCGATTGGTGTGATTGTTGTTGACTCGCCTGGGCTGTCTGTTGGGATTGCCCTTTCCAAAGGTTGTTCCCTCTGTCTGTCCACCAGGTGTGGTGTGAGTTCCACATTGTATTCTGCCTCTGGTTCCGCAGTGTTGTTGGTAAATCTGCTTTTGACTTGGTCTACATGCCTCCAGCAGGTTTTGCCATTGTCCATTTGTACTACCAGTAGCCTGGTTCCTTCCTTGCCCGTTACTGTCCCTGCAAGCCATTTGGGACCCCTGCCATAGTTTAGTACAAACACTTTGTCCCCTATCTCATTCCATCTCCCCCTTGAATTTCGGTCATGGTACTTGGTTAGCTTACGGCGTTTTGCCTCAACGATTTTGTGCATGTCTGGGAGGATTAATGAGAGCCTTGTTTTTAAAGTCCTTTTCATCAACAGTTGTGCAGGGGGGATCCCAGTCAATGAGTGCGGACGAGATCCGTATGCCAGCAGCAGTCGCGACAGGCGACCCTGCAGCGTGGGACCTTGGATTTTAAGCATGCCTTGTTTAATGATTTGCACTGCTTTCTCCGCCTGGCCGTGGGAGGCCGGCTTGAACAGTGCCGTCTTGACGTGATTTATGCCGTGGTCAATTATAAAGTCTTGGAATTCTGCGCTGGTGAAGCACAGACCATTGTTACTGACCAATATGTCAGGGATTCCGTGCGTTGCAAACTTGGTTGCGAGGCTTTCCACAGTGGTGGAGGTTGTGCTCAAGTTTAAAATGGTGCATTCGATTCACTTTGAAAAAGCATCTACAACTACGAGGAACATTTTGCCCATGAATGGGCCCACATAGTGCACCCGCGACCACGGTTTGGTAGGCCAGGGCCAGGGGCTCAGTGGAGCCTCCTTTGGGGTATTGCTGAGTTGGGCACAAATGGTGCACCTTCGGACGCAGAGTTCCAAGTCCGCGTCAATACCAGGCCACCAGACGTGGGATCTGGCTATGGCCTTCATGAGAACGATTCCCGGGTGCTCGTGGTGGAGCTCCCGGACAAATGCCTCTCTGCCTCGCAGAGGCATGACTACTCGGCTGCCCCACATCAGGCAGTCTGCTTGTAGTGATAGCTCATGCATGCGCCTGTGAAAGGGTTTTAATTTCTCGGGGCAGGCATCGCGAGCCTCTGCCCAGTCACCGGTTAGGATACATCTTTTTACTAAGGATAACGTGGGGTCGCTGGCCGTCCAGGCTCTGATTTGCCGAGCCGTCATGGGCGAACCTGTGGACTCAAAGGCATTGATTGCTTTGACCATCTCACAGTCCTGTTCGTCAGACCCTTCCGTGGTCACCAGGGGTAGCCTGCTGAGCGCGTCGGCACAGTTGTCTGTGCCTGGTCTGTGCCTTATGGTATAGTCGTAGGATGCCAGCATGAGTGCCCACCGTTGAATTCGCGCCGATGTTGGCGTTTATTGCCTTGCTTTCGGATAGGAAGGACGTGAGGGGCTTGTGGTCAGTTTCTAATGCGAACTTGGCCCCAAAAAGTATTCGTGCATCTTTTTGACACCGTAAACGCACGTGAGCGCCTCCTTCTCTACCATTCCGTACCCGCGCTCCGCCCGCGAAAGTGACCTGGAGACATAAGCTATGGGTTGTAATTTGCCCGCACTATTGACAGGTTGTAAAACGCACCCGACCCCATACGCTGACGCATCGCATGTGAGAACTAGCTTTTTACCTGGATCAAAGAAAGTCAAAACACTGTTGGAACACAGAAGGTTACGTGCCTTATTGAAGGCGCGTTCCTGAGCGTCCCCCCAAAACCAATCGCACCCCTTCCTGAGTAGCACGTGAAGAGGCTCCAGCAGCATGCTTAAGTTCTGCATAAAGTTCCCAAAGTAATTGACTAGCCCGAGAAAGGCGCACAGTTCTGAGACATTCCGGGGCCTGGGTGCCAGGCGAATTGCTTCTGTTTTGGACTCTGTTAGGGGATTCCATCAGCGGCAATCCTTCTGCCCAAAAATTCAACCTCAGGTGCAAGAAACAAGCACTTTCTTGACTCGTAGGCCTAACCGATCCAACCGCTTTAGTACTTCCTCCAAATTACGGAGATGGGAGTCGGTGTTCCTACCCGTGATAAGTATGTCGTCTTGAAATACAACCGTCCCCAGGATAGACTTGAGCAGACTCTCCATGTTGCGCTGGAATATGGCAGCTGTTGACCTGATGCTGAATGGGCATCGATTGTACATGAAAAGGCCTCGATGTGTGTTGATGGTGGTGAGTAGCTTGGATTCCTCGGTCAATTCTTGCGTCATATACGCAGATGTGAGGTCTAATTTTGAGAAAAGTTTACCTCCAGCCAATGTGGCAAATAAGTCCTCCACTCTGGGCAGCGGGTACTGGTCCTGTAGGGAGACTCTGTTTATGGTAGATTTGTAGTCCCCACAGATTCGTACGGATCCATCAGGCTTCATGACTGGGACGATGGGACTTGCCCAGTCGCTAAATTCCACAGGTGATATAATGCCTTCCCGCAGAAGCCTGTCTAGTTCGTGTTCAATCTTTTCCCTCATCACATAGGGTACAGCTCTGGCCTTGTGATTTCCCGGTCTAGCTTCCTGTGTGATGTAGATTTCGACTTTGGCCCCTTTGAAAGTGCCCACACCTGGCTGAAAGAGATGTTCAAATCGCTTTGTAACTGTTGAGCAGGAGGTCCGTTCCTCTAATGACATGGCATGGACAACATCCCATTTCCAGTTTAGTTTTGCCAGCCAGCTTCTCCCCAGCAGTGCTGGGGGGTCTCCGGGGACAATCCACAGGGGAAGTCGGTTCACTGTCCCTTTGTGTGTGACAGAGAGCATGGTGCTGCCGAGGACTGGTACGATTTCTTTGGTATAGGTCCTTAGTTTGGTGTCGACCCTTGTGAGTTTTGGTCTGTCTCTTTTATGCGGCCACAGTTGTTCAAATTGTTGAGCGCCCATGAGAGATTGACTCGCTCCCATATCCAGCTCCATGTTGACAGATATCCCGTTGAGTAGGACCCTCATCATTATAGGAGGCGTCCTGTTGTAGGAGCAGCGGCCATTGATCGTGTTGGCCCGCTGTACATCGGTGTCCCGGGTACTGTCCCCACCATCTTCTGGTCCGCTTTCCGACCCATCCAATTCGTATACCAGTCGAGCTGCCGTTTTTTTGCACATGCAGGCCAAATGCCCTGCATTTTCACAATTTCTGCAAACAGCCTGCTGAAATCGACATCCCCTTGACGAGTGCCCACCCCCACACCTCCAGAACAGACCTGTTCCATTGTTCAAAGTGTTCCCAAAGAATGAGCTGCGTCTGGCTGATCTCTCTTGAGCTTCTCTCAGTTTGTAGTTGATTGCTCGCATTGTGGGTTGATGAGGTGTGAACGGCCGTTCCTGTGGCACTTGATGGCTTCTGCCTGCTATCGAGAGCCTGTTCTCCCGGTTTTGTCTGTGTGTGGGGGTAGCAGCTTGTTTAGTGCTGTGAACTTCTTGTTCCGATATTTCGTTCGTTGTCGTACCTGCATTGTAAATCAACCTCGTTTCTTCTTCCCCTGCCAAGAATGTCTGTGCAACCAGTGCTGCTGCCTCTAAGGTCAGGTTCTTGATCTCTATGAGCTTTCGGAATATGCCTGCGTGGCCTATTCCTTCAATGAAAAAGTCTCAGCATTTCTCTCCTCAGTTCATCGGAGAACTCACATAAACTAGCCAACCTCCGAAGTTCCGCCACGAAGTCGGGTATGCTCTGGCCTACACAGCGTCTGTAGTTGTAGAACCTGTGTCTGGCCATGTGTAGGCTGCTCGCTGGCTTCAGGTGGCCTCTTACCAGTGTGCTCAATTCTTCAAATGACTTGCTTGCTGGTTTCTCGGGTGCCAACAGATCCTTCATTAAAGCGTATGTTTTCGAGCCACAGCTGGTCAAGAGATGGGCTCTTCTCTTGTCTGCCTTATCGTCGCCTAACCAGACTTTGGTTACAAAGCTTTGCTGGAGCCTTTCTATAAAGTCCTCCCAATTGTCTCCCGCTTTGTACTTTTCATCTGATCCGTTGTTCGCCATTCTGTGAATTCTGTAATCCCGTAACTCGTCGCCACTGTAAAGTCCTGTCCCCTCAGTACAGATTCACACGAGGCATGTAGTGAAGTCAAGGTCACTCTGGACCTGCACCTTTATTTCACAGCTCTGGAATGCTGCACTTGCCTGAGACCTGTGCTTATATACCTGTCTCTTGCAAGTACACCCCTGGTGTTAAGGTATGCTGGTGGTTACAGGTCATATCTTATTACAGTCATGTATAGCATGTTAGGATACAGTTATATATATAATAATGTAAGATACATGACAGAGGCAACATACCATCCTGGAGTTTCGGTTGCGGCCGCAGAAATGCCTATCTATTCCCCTTACAATTGAATCCCCTATCACTATAGCTCTCCCATTCATTTTCCTGCCCTCCTGTGCAGCAGAGCCAGCCACGGTGCCATGAACTTGGCTGCTGCTGCCCTCCCCTGATGAGTCATCCCCCTCAACAGTACCCAAAGCGGTGTATCTGTTTTGCAGGGGGATGACCGCAGGGGACCCCTGCACTACCTTCCTTGCACTGCTCTTCCTGCTGGTCTTCCATTCCCTATCTGCCTGAGTAACCTTTTCCTGCGGTAAGACCAACTCGCTAATCGTGCTATTTACATCATTCTCAGCATCGTGGATGCTCCAGAGTTCATCCACCCGCAGCTCCAGTGCCGCAAACCGGAGGCGTCCCTGACTTCCCACATAGTACAGGAGGAGCATAACACGTGAACGAGCTCTCCTGCCATGACTTAACCTTTAGATACACTTAAATTGGCAACAACAATGCTAAAGGTTACTTACTGATATAGAAAAGAAAAAGAAAAGCTACTTACCAATCACCAGCCAATCACTTACATCCTTGGCTGTGACGTCACCTTTCGATTTCTTTCTACTTCTTTTTTGCCTTCTCTCCCCGTTGCAGCTGCACCAGCTGGGCCTTTATAGGCCTCACGCACGCTCCCCGGACTGCCCGAACTCCTCCGACTGCCGCCTCTCCGACGCGCTAGCCTTTATAGGCCTCACGCACGCTCCCCGGACTGCCCGAACTCCTCCGACTGCCGCCTCTCCGACGCGCTAGCCTTTATAGGCCTCACGCACGCTCCCCGGACTGCCCGAACTACTCCGACTGCCGCCTCTCCGACGCGCTAGCCTTTATAGGCCTCACGCACGCTCCCCGGACTGCCCGAACTCCTCCGACTGTGTTTTATAAAGATTTGGCATAACGTCCTTGCTTTTGCACTCAGTGCCTCTATCTGTAAAGTCAAGGATGCCGCCTGCTTTTTTAACGGCCTTCTCAACTTGTGCTGCCACCTTCAATGACTTGTGCACATATACCCCCGGATCTCTCTGTTCCTGCATCCCCTATAAAATTATATCTTTTAATTAATATTGCCTCCTCTTATTCTTCCTACTAAAATGTTATGTATCATTCATAATGCACTTCACCAACGCTTCCTGTTAAGTTGCGTGGCCGTGTATCGGTCTGGAGGTCTTGGGCAGGCCACTATCGGCTGTACAATGGGGAAAAACGCGCATGTGCGGAAATCTGAAGTGCATTAAAGGGGCCGCGCGCCCAAAATAAATGTAATGGAAGCATTGCACTTCAGTCTAACAAGTGGAATGATATAAATTGCGATCTGTTACAGGCTAAGAACAAGTTACTATAAAGTTAGCAAGTTTTGGAGACCAAAAGGCCCCAAATTGCCCCTTCCCTTAAGGCCTGTTACCGCCAGAAAGCGGCGGCCATGCGGCGATTTTTTGTGGAATGGCCGCCATTTTGAAAATTGCCCTCCCGCGGTATCCTGGCAGTGACCCGCTCCCCCCACTTCCGCTCCGCTGCTGCATCATCAGAGCGTGCACCGCCGATGTCCGTCCCCCACCAAACGCGAAATTCCACGGAGAAAATCGTGCTGCTCCCTCTCGGTGCCACCTACGTTTTTTTCTGTGTGTAAAATGGCAGTGCCGCCACCATTAAAGGGGAGGGCGCACTGCCGTGACCGCCATCTTATTTTTTTAATGTCAGCCGACTGCCGTGTCGGGCCCGACAATTATGCCCCCCCCCCCCCCCCCGGGTTTGGCCTGGCCACCAACGGGCAGGCTGTCACTCCCCCCCCCCCCACCCCATCTTGGGTGCCAGGCTGCTGGCCCGGCCGAAACCCTCCCTGGTGGCCCGGCGGACCTAACTAAAACAAACGCAGAGAAGGGGAGAGACGTGGTGACGCGCCAGCGTGATGACGTCACCGGCGCTACGCCCCCAACTTCCACTCCCACTTTGACCGACTGCCAGTCCGCTCGGGAAAAAAAAGCCCAAGAGCGGAATTTCGCGGAAGAGACCACCGCATCCACCATGCCGGTGAAAACTGCTCAAACACGGTGGGAGTGGCGCTTTTCAGGCAGGGGGCAATTTCGGCCCCCAAAATCTGAGTGTGCAACGAGTCACCGGTTCATCGACATTTAAGCACTTGGAAGATTGATTCTAACCATGGCTCTGTATTTCAGTTTTTTTCTTTGTTCAACTGCAGGAGTGATATTTTATCAGGAGTTCCATGGTGCCGCCTTGCTCAATGTGTTTATGTTCTTGCTTGGGTAAGTGATGCAACCAGCCGCTAGTCAACAAAGGCCCTCACTCCTCCATTCAGCTTCCCAGTTACATTGGTCTCTAACTTGTCTCTAACTTATCAGACTGCTTGCCTAACACCCACGACTGGATGAGCAGAAGTTTTCTCCAATGAAATAGTGGGAAGGCCGAAGCCATCGTTTCCGCCACAAACTCCATTCCCGCTCCCCAACTTCCGTCTGAGGCTGAACCAGACTGCTCGCAACCTTAGCGTTATATTTGACCCTGAAATGAGCTTCCGGCCACATATCCCAGCATGACTAAGACCGCCTATTTCCATCTCCGTAACATCGCCGGTCTCCGCCCCCATCTCAGCTCATCCGCTGCTGAAGCCCTCATTCATGCCTTTGTTACCTCTAGACTTGACTATTCCAACGCACTCCTGGCTGGCTTCCCACATTCTACCCTACCTAAACTTGAGCTCATCCAAAACTCAGCTGCCCGTGTCCTAACTCACACCTAGTCCCGCTCACCCATCGCCCCTGTGCTCACTGACCTACATTGGCTCCCGGTTAAGCAACGCCTCAGTTTCAAAATTCTCATCCTTGTTTTCCAATCTCTCCATGGCCCTCGCCCCTCCCTATCTCTGTAATCTCCTCCAGACTCACAACTCCCCGAAATATCTGCGCTCCTCCAATTCTGCCCTCTTGAGCATCCCTGATTATAATCGCTCAACCATTGGTGGCTGTGCCTTCTGCTGCCTGGGCCCCAAGCTCTGGAACTCCCTGCCTAAACTTTTCCACCTCTCTATCTCTCTCTCCTCCTTCAAGACGCTCCTTAAAACCTCTTTGACCAACCTGCCCTAATATCTCCTTATGTGACTCGGTGTCAAATTTTTGTCTTATAACGCTCCTGTGAAGCGCCTTGGGACATTTCACTACGTTAAAGGCGCTATATAAATTCAAGTTGTTGTTGTTCTGGCTTTATATCTCACAGCTTGTTAAGTCTGAGCACACATTTGGCGAAGTTGCCTCTTTAGCGCAGGAGTGATTTCATGCATGAACAATTTTTTGCAAAGTTGAAACTGTTTTGTACAAATTGAATAGTGTAAAAAGAATGCATTAAGAAGTCAAGCTGTGTGGAGTGCATGTTTTGTCTTCAGTCGTTCTGTAATGTCTTGTTTCGATATTCCTAGGTGTATGCTGTCATTCCTTGGAGTTTTTCTGATCGCCAAAAACAGAGAAAAACAGACGTCCGAAGTCCCATATATTGACTTAGGCACCGTTCCAAGTATGAACTTTTCAATTTGGTTATTATATTTGTCAGCCCTGGTCATTCACAAAACATAGTCGATAAAACAAAAAAGGAACTGGCAGCAATTAAGTACAACACAGCCTTACAGGACGCAGCAATATGGCAAAAAGTCAAACAAAACTACATTTTGGTGGGCTATTGTGTTTAGTTTGGAGTCGCGATGAGATTCCTAACGATTAGGTTGACCGCAAGTGCAGGCAGTTGCTGGCCATGACGAGGCAAGAGCGTTGCCAATCCCCCCAGAGGGTCTCAGAAATACCATCGTCAGGTGTGCTGACATTGTGAACCTGTGGTTTATGATGCCTGCAATATATTTTACTGTAGCCTCATGCTCCACACTTGCGGGGAGCCATCTGAGGGGCCAGATTTAAGCAATAAGCCAGTGGGTTTTTTTTAATCATAGAATCGTTACAGCACAGAAGGAGGCCATTCGGCCTGTCGAGCCTGTGCCGGCTCTCTGCAAGAGCACCTCAGCTAGTCCCACTCCCCAGCCCTTTCCTCATATCCCCTGTAATTCCTTTCTTTCAGGTACTTATTCAATTCCCTTTTGAAAGCCACGGTTGAGTCTGCCTCCATCACCCTTTCAGGCAGTGTATTCCAGGTCTTAACATAGAAACATAGAAAATAGGTGCAGGAGTAGGCCATTGGGCCCTTCGAGCCTGCACCACCATTCAATATGATCATGGCTGATCATGCAACTTCAGTACCCCATTCCTGCTTTCTCTCCATACCCCTTGATCCCTTTAGCCATAAGGGTCACATCTAACTCCCTTTTGAATATATCTAACGAACTGGCCTCAACAACTTTCTGTAGTAGAGAATTCCACAGGTTCACAATTCTCTGAGTGAAGAAGTTTCTCCTCATCTCAGTCCTAAATGGCTTACCTTTATCCTTAGACTGTGACCCCTGGTTCTGGACTTCCCCAACATCGGGAACATTCTTCCTGCATCTAACCTGTCCAATCCCGTCAGAATTTTATATGTTTCTATGAGATCCCCTCTCATTCTTCTAAATTCCAGTGAATATAAGTCTAGTCGATCCAGTCTTTCTTCATATGTCAGTCCTGCCATCTCGGGAATCAGTCTGGTGAACCTTCGCTGCACTCCCTCAATAGCAAGAATGTCCTTCCTCAGATTAGGAGACCAAAACTGAACACAATATTCCAGGTGAGGCCTCACCAAGGCCCTGTACAACTGCAGTAAGACCAACCTACTCCTATACTCAAATCCTCTCGCTATGAAGGCCAACATACTATTTGCCGCCTTCACCACTCGCTGCGTAAAAATTGTTTTTCCTCATGTCGTCTTTGATTTTTTTGCCAATCACCTTAAATCTGGGTCCTCTGGTTCTCCACTCTTCAGCCAATGGGAACAGTTTCTCTCTATCTACTCTTGATTTTGATTGACTATATCCTTTATATTGACTATGGCTTTAATACACATTAAATGGTAGGGCACTGGTTTGTGTTAAAAAGGCTAATGCAAAAGTTATCCAACCAGTTCAATTCACTGATGAGTTTGGTGTACTGCAACTTACAATGACCATCATTGCTCAAGAGACAGGTCTACTTTTTAAACACATTTTAATGCACTTTGCAATTATTTTATTCACAGTCCCAGTGTAAAATATATTTCTGATTTTGAATGTAATGGCTTTATGGTGTTTACTATCGTGCAATAATACTTCAAATACATACATTGCTCTATTTGTGTATGTATGGCAATAATTCTAATTGTACATACAGTCTGTGAACTATCTCTGTAATCTTCTCCAGCCCCACAACCACCCCCCCCCCCCGAGATATCTGCACTCCTCTAATTCTGCCCTCTTGAGCATCCCTGATTATAATCACTTCACCATTGGTGGCCGTGCCTTCTGTTGCCTTGGCCCCAAGCTCTGGGATTGCCTCCCTAAACCTCTTCACCTCTTTTTCTTCCTTGAAGACACTCCTTAAAACCTACCTCTTGGACCAAGCTTGTGGTCACCCGCCCTAATTTCTCCTGGTATGGCTCGGTGTCAAATGTCTTGTCTCATCATACTCCTGTGAAGCGCATTGGAAGGTTTTATTACTTTAAAGGCGCTATATAAATACAAATTGTTGTAGTTGGCCTTTCCAAACACACGGGCCACCAGGATACACCAGAAATGATCCGACCAGGATCGAGTGGGGCCAGAGCTGTCCAGATGGGCAGATGTTTTGCCAGTTCTATACTTGCATCAAAAAAGGGACCCATTTCATTTCTGTTTCCGAGTTAATTGGAGAAGTGTGCAGATTCAACTTGGCATAGTGTAGGCACAGGCAAAGAATGAATATGGATCTAATTACTGCTTCACCAGAGAGGGGCGCTCACAGGGCTGAGATGATGGATGAAAGTGTTTCCTTTGCACAACTGGCAGTAAGTGATGCCAAATCGAATTGGAGTTGGATTACAATTTCTGGCGTATTTTAAAAATGGAGTCGAGTTAATTTTCACATCACAAATGAAATATAATTTATAATACAAGGCGAACCTCCCTTATCCGGAACTCTCGGGACCTGGCCTGTTCTGGATAAGGGATTTTTCTGGACGAGGGGTGGTCATGTTAAATTGGATGGTGCAGGTACTGAGCAAGGAGATATTGGGGCGAGTGCGGCAGAGAGATCGTGGGGGGGCGGGGGGGGGGGCATTGGATCGCAGGGTCAGGACAGCAAATCCGGGAGTCGGCAGCGAGGAAGGACTTCAATTTGTTCATGTCGGAGTTCTGCGCATGCGCCACCCGGTGGCCGGGAATGGTTCTGGACGAGGGGTTGTTCTGGATAAGGGAGTTCTGGATAAGGGAGGTTCAACCTGTATTGTGAAAATTAACCGTTGTAAAAGAAGACCCACCTGCACTACCTTCTGAAGGGCTTGCAGAGATGGGCAATCAGTGTCAGCAATGCCGACATCCAGAGAATGAAGCACAAAATAAATCGCCATCCATTGACAATCTCTAGAATCACATCTTCCAATTCACCAACAATCTGCAATTATACAGGGCCCTGGTGAGACCACACCTGGAGTATTGTGCACAGTTTTGGACTCCTTACCCAAGGAAGGATATACTTGTCAGAGAGGGAGTGCAACGAAGGTTCACCAGACTGATTCCTGGGATGGGGGGATTGTGGTATGAGGAGAGACTGAGTAGATTGAGCCTATATTCTCTAGAGTTTAGAAGAATGAGAGGTGATCTCATTGAAACATACAAAATTCTTACATTTTTCAAATGTTCGTAACATCACACGCTTTCACTCCACCTTAACCCATCTGTCGCTGAAACTCGGAATTTTGGAACTCTTCATTTAACCTACTAAATCTTTCAACAAATTATTCGAATAGGTTTGTAGTGCTATCATTCCTAACCCATCTCGTAGTGTATTGGAATAGTTTGCTTGGAGTGTTGTCATTGGAAACAGTCTCGCTCTCTCCCAATGACTGCTGACAATATTCCTTGCCTCACGCATTCCATGGCATGAGAACCAATGGAAATATTTGTTCAAATAACACTTCTCAGTGGGTCATCATGCAAAGTAACTCCTACGTTTCTGATGAACCTGATTTTGTGTTTGTTTCTAAAGCTGTATTTTGCATAAATTACAATGCAGAAGGTGGAGAGCATACAACATAACTGGTTACAATCCACTGTAGAAAATTAAATTCCAGCCTCTCAGAAATAGTGCAAAAGCATTACAGATACAGCGTCTCAAACCCGGGTGTCCGAAAATCGGAATTGTCCGAAAACAGGGCATTTTTTGAGAAAATGCCATTTGATATTCAGTAGTCTGGAATGCAGAATTATTGCCCAAAAACCGGCGGGTCGGATTGGTTATCGGATGCGGAGGATCCTCTTCGGAGAAATCTTGATAGGTCAGAAAAGCCGTTTTTTTCTGCGCATGAAATATCAAAGCCCCCAAAACCGGCTTTTGAGAGGCCTCGCTGGGTCCGTGCGCACTTTGTGGACTTTTCGGCCTGTAGATTTTCTTGTCCAAAATCCAGAAAAATCTGCAAACCGGCGTGGTCTCGGTCCCGAGGTTACCGGATTTGAGATGTCGTTACCTGTATTACATTTCTCAAATGTTGGGCTGGTAGGAAATGGATTCAAAGGTACAGCCACCTTGATCCCTTCATAAGTGGACTTGAGAACATCATCATCATCATCGGCAGTCCCTCGTATCGAGGATGACTTGCTTCCGCGCCAAAAAAGAATGAGTTCACAGGTGTTTCAATGAAGGACCGGATATTCCAGATCCCGAACTCCATGTTGAAGGGTGGAAGATGCCTGTGCGTGGATTTTTTTAACGTGGGGTGGCCGTTGCACACCAGCCACCACACGGGCTTGACAGAGTTAGGTCTTGGTCCAGTGGCAAGGGTTAACCAAGGCGACTGGAGACCAGCTCTGCTGCATGGACCCAGTGCACACACGTATCGCAGTGTGGGCTGGGCCCGTGCTGCCCTTGGCTCTCCTGGGCCCCAAACTCTCGCCTTTCCTGGACCCCGACCACATCGCTCCACGATCCCTCGTCGCTCCTGCGCTCCGACCTCGTCGCTCCTGTTGTACAACTGAGAACATAAAAAGAGCACGACGTTACCAGTGGACATGTCCGGTTTGATGTTGATTCCATCTGAATTAAACGTTGCAAAAAATAAAAATATATAACTTAGCCACATTTTTTTCTTTTTTCGGCAGAGCACAGAAGCACAGACAAAGTGCAGCCCGGAGTGAGCAGTATCAATACTTACGGGACTGTACACGACGAAGAACGGGCTGACGACCCTCCGAGCGAAGATGCAACATAACCATTAAAGCACAGATTGAAATGGATTTAACTCTCGAGCGAACCATTAACAGAACCTTAACACCTCATCAAATTAGATTCCAACTGGGGCTTGCATCTCTCATTTGACAATATTGTGTCTCTTTGTGGTTCAATCAGACAACTCAAAGTGTTTACACTGGAAAATAACACTCTTCTTCACTGTTGCCGGCTTTTTAAAAAAAAGTGTATGAAAAGGTCACTCTAAATGGCCTTGTGTGGTATTGGGCAACTCATTTTGGACTCAAAAAGTTCCACTACTTAGGTTTTGAAAATTACTTCTTGACATGCAGATACATATTTATTCCAAGATTTAAACAAAGAAACAAGATGAAAATTCTTTCCATTATTTATTCTATCTGTTCTGAAAATTGCATTTAAGGAGGACGGAAACTTAGCTGCTTCACTCCATGGAAATGTGGAGGGAAATCGTTGAAGGAAGTGACATCTGTTCCAGGGTAATGTCTTAAACAAAGAACTCGCATTGATCCGGCGTCTTTCATAACCACCGGACGTCTCAAGGTGCTTTACAGCCAATGAAGTACTTTGTGAAGTGTAGTCACTGATATAATGTAGAGAAACGCGGCAGCCAACTTGCACACAGCAAGCTCCCACAAACAGCAACGTGATATGTGACCGGATAATCTGTCTTTTAGCGATGTTGATTGAGGGATAAATATTGGACAGGACACCGGGCAGAACTCCCCTGCTCTCTGCACAGTAGTGCAGTGGGATCTTTAGCATCCACCTGAGAGGGCAGGCGGGTCCTCGGCTTAACGTATCATTTAAACAACGGCACCTCTGACAGCGCAGCACTCCCTCAGCACTGCACTGGGAGTGTCAGCCCAGATTATGTGCTCAAGTCTCTGGGGTGGGACTTGAACCCACAACCTTAAGTACTGTAATTACAAAGTTCAGTCATTTATTATTTTAATCTACAGGATAGCATATTTATTTTTTAGTTACTTTCAAGTATTTACTTAATATTTGATTCTTTCAAATGTTAAAGTTCCGTTGTCATTGTGAATAAAATGGTTTCCTGTTCAAAACTTCTTTCTAACTGGTCAACAAATGTATTAACAAAAACTAGTTGGCCTCCTGTGGAATTGCACGTGGTAAATCGGAGAATATGGTCACTCTCTTACTTAGAAACATAGAAATTTACAGCTCAGAAGGAGGCCATTCTGGCCCATCGTGTCCGCACTGGCCGACAAAGAGCCGCACGGCCCTCGGTCAGCAGCCCTGGAGGTTACATATAAACCTATGAACAATGAACAATGGCGGAAAGGTAAAGAGCACCCAGCCCAACCAGTCCGCCCCACACAACTGCGACACCCCTTACACTGTAACATTCTACACTCCACCCCAACCAGAGCCATGTGATCTCCTGGGAGAGGCAAAAACCAGATAAAAACCCAGGCCAATTTAGGGAAAAAAATCTGGGAAAATTCCTCTTCGACCATCCAGGTGATCGAAACTAGTCCAGGAGATCACCCTGGCCGTATTCGATTCCCAGCAGTACTTAACATCATATCTGCGCCAGCCAACAAGAGGTTATGCAGTATAATCCCAATTACCAGCTCTAGGTCCGTAACCCTGCAGGCCCATCCAAGCATCTTTTAAATGAGGTGAGGGTTTCTGCATCCATCACTCTTCCAGACAGCGAGTTCCAGATCCCCACAACCCTCTGTGTAAAGAAGCCCCCCGTCAAATCCCCTCTGAACCTTCCACCAACCACCTTAAAGCTATGCTCCCTTGTAATTGATCCCTCCGCCAATGGAAATAGGCCCTTGCTACCCACTATATCCAGGCCCCTCAAAATTTTGTACACCTCAATGAGGTCTCCTCTCAACCTCCTCTGTTCCAATGAGAACAAACCCAGCCTATCCAATCTGTCCTCATAACTAAGATTCTCCATTCCAGGCAGCATCCCAGTAAATCTCCTCTGCACCCTTTCTTTTTATTTCTCTCTTGGGCAGTCCCATGAGTTCTCAGGTGACTGATGAGTCCGATGCGGGATCTACGGTGGTTGGAGGGACGGGTAGGTCGGGTGCTTGAGTTGTCGTGCGCTCCTTCCACTGTTTGTACTTGGCTTCCGCGTGCTCCCGGCGAAGTGACTCAAAGTGTTCGCCGCCTTCCCGGATGTTGTCCTCCACTTTGAGCGGTCTTGGGCCAGGGATTCCCGAGAGGCGGTGGGGATGTTACATTTTTTTTCAATGAGGCTTTGAGGGTGTCCTTGAAGCGTTTTCTCTGCTCTCCTGGGGCTCGCCTGCTATGACAGAGCTCGGAGTAGAGCGCCTGTTTCGGGAGTACTGTATCGGGCATGCGGACTACGTGGCCCATCCGTCGGAGCTGATCGAGCGTGGTCAATGTCTTGCTGCTGGGGATGTTGGCCTGAGAGAGAACACTGACATTGGTGAGCCTATCCTGCCAAAGGATGTGGAGGATTTTGTAGAGGCAGCGTTGGTGGTACTTCTCCAGTGCTTTGAGGTGCCTACTGTACATTGTCCATATCTCTGAAGCATATAGGAGGGCGGGTATCACTCCTGCTCTTGTTAGTTACATAGAATGTTACAGCACAGAAACAGGCCATTCGGCCCAACTGGTCTATGCCACAGCTTCTTCGGCAGCACCTCCCAAACCCACGAGCTCGACCACTTAGAAGAACAAGGGCATCAGGCGCATGGGAACACTATCACCTCTAGATTCCCCTGCAAGTCACACACCATCCTGACTTGGAAATATATCGGCCGTTCTTTCATCATCGCTGGGTGAAAATCCTGGAACTCCCTCCCGAACAGCACTGTGGGAGCACCTTCACCACACGGACTGCAGCGGTTCAAGAAAGCGGCTCACCATCACCTTCTCAAGGGGCAATTAGGGATGGGCATTAAATGCCGGCCTTGCCAGCGAAGCCCACATCCCAGGAACGAATAAAAAAAATGCCGGTGTTTGTGCTCCACGAGAGCCTTCTCCCACCCCATCACCATATCCTTCTATTCCTTTCTCCCTCATGTTAATCCAGCTTGCCCTTAAATACATCTATGTAATTCGCCTCAAATACTCCTTGTGGAAGTGAGTTCCACATTCTAACCATATAATGATTGCAAACAGAAAACTAATATGTGCTTACTACACAGTATAAATGCACACGAGGCCCATACTTGAGAAACGATCACTCTGTGACCAGTTACCTTTATTACCAAGACCTCAAGAGGCAGACGGTGGGTGGAGCTTCCCCTTTTATACCGGAAAGTCCAGGTTCGGAGTGTCTCCCACAAGTTCGCCCCCTGTGGTCAGTGTTCTCAAGGTATACAACTTAGGTCAGTTAATACATGGGTTACAATGCTGGTTGAATACATGACATCACCTCCCCCCCAAAGTCTTATTGGGATCGCAGGTTGAGTCTCTCTGGTGGTTTACGCTCCCTTGTAGAGCGCCTGAGTTGGGGCTCCGGTTATTGGGCGCTGGCCTGAGTGTCTGCTGTTTGCGGTGCCTCAGGCCTGTCCGGACTGCCCACAGTGACTGGGCTCTCCACCACTTGGTTCCGGTGTTTGGTCACCTGTGGAGGAGTGAACTCTACATCGTGTTCTTCCTCTGCTTCTTCTATGGGGTTGCAGAACCTCCTTTTAGTTTGATCCACGTGTTTGCGGCAGATTTGTCCATTGGTAAGTTTAACTACCAAAACCTAATTCCCCTCTTTGGCAATCACAGTGCCTGCAAGCCATTTAGGCCCTGCAGCGTAATTAAGGACAAAAACAGGGTCATTGACATCAATACATCGCGCCCTCGCATTCCTGTCATGGTAGTCACATTGTGACTGACGCCTGCTCTCAACAATTTCTTTCATAGTTGGGTGTATAAGGGATAACCTGGTTTTGAGCATCCTTTTCATTAGCAGCTCTGCAGGTGGAACCCCTGTGAGTGAGTGTGGTCGGGATCTATTGGCCAACAGGAGGCGTGATAAGCGGCTTTGTAGGGAACCCCCTTGGAATCTGAGCATCCCCTGTTTGATTATCTGCACTGCTCGTTCTGCCTGGCCGTTTGAAGCCAGCTTGAACGGTGCCGTTCTGACATGGTTGATTCCAATGCCCGCCATGAAGTCCTGGAAGTCAGTGCTTGTGAAGCACGGGCCATTGTCGCTGACCAAGACATCCAGTAGACAATGGACGACGAACATTGCCCGTAGACTTTCTACCGTGGTAGAGGATGTGCTTGAATTTAAAATGGCACACACAATCCATTTGGAGTAGGCGTCTACTACAACCAAAAACATTTTTCCCATGAAAGGACCTGCGTAGTCCACATGGATGCGTGACCATGGCTTGGCGGGCTAGGACCAGGGGCTAAGACGGGCTTCCCTGGGTGTGTTGCCCAGCTGAGAACACGTGTTGCACCTGCGAACATCTATCCCTGGCCACTAAACGTGTGACCTGGCAGTTGCCTTCATCATGACAATGCCCGGGTGCTCATTGTGAAGTTCACTGATAAACACCTCTCTGCCCCTCTGGGGCATGACTACTCGGTTTCCCCACAGTAGGCAATTGGCCTGAATCGAGAGTTCATCCTTGCGCCTCTGAAACGGTTTAAATTCCTCAGGGCATGCCCCATACGTGGCTGCCCAGTCCCCATCCAGGACACATTTCTTAACTAAAGACAGAAGCTGGTCTTCATTTGTCCAGACTTTAATCTGACGGGCTGTCACAGGTGGGCCTTCGCTTTCAAAAGCTTCAACAGCCATGACCATCTCAGCATCATGCTCAGTTGCTCCCTCAGTGGTGGCTAGTGGGAGCTTGCTGAGTGCATCGGCGCAGTTTTCAGTGCCCGGTCTGGGCCGAATTGTGTAGTCATAGGCGGCTAACGTGAGTGCCCACCTCTATATGCGGGCCGATGCATTCGCGTTTATGGCCTTGTTGTCGGTCAAAAGGGACGTTAGGGATTTGTGATCTGTCTCCAGCTCAAATTTCCCGCCAAACAGGTACTGGTGCATTTTTTTTACCGCATATACACATGCTAGCGCTTCCTTTTCTACTATCCCGTAGCCCCTTTCTGCCTGGGACAGACTTCTGAAGACATAAGCTACCGGCTTGTGACTGACCATTGGCATTCACATGCTGTAACACACACCCGACCCCATAGGACGACGCATCGCATGTTAGAATAAGTTTCTTACACGGGTCATATAACGTTAACAGTTTGTTAGAGCACGCAACTTGTTATGCTCCATCAAAAGCCCTTTCCTGGCTGTCCCCCCAGACCCAATCGCGACCTTTGCGTAGGAGCACGTGTAGCAGCTCTAACAGCGTGCTCAATTTGGGAAGAAAGTTACCAAATAGTTCAGGAGCCCCAGGAACGAATGCAGCTCTGTCATATTACGGGGTCTGTGTGCTCTCTGGATCGCTTCCGTTTTGGACGCAGTAGGTTTGATCCCATCTACTGCTACCCTCATCCCCAGGAATTCTACCTCTGGAGCTAAAACACACTTCGCCTTTTTCAGTCGCAGCCCTACCCAGCCCAGTCTGCGTAGCATCTCCTCCAGGTTGTGGAGGTGTTCTTCAGTATTGCGACCCATGATGAGGATGTCGTCTTGAAAAACCACCGTCCTTGGAATCGACTTGAGGAGGCTTTCCATATTTCGCTGAAAGATCGCGGCGGCCGAATGAATCCCGAACAGACATCTGTTATACTCAAACAACCCCTTCTGTGTTGTGATGTTGGTCAGCTTCTTCGACTCACTCGCCAGCTCCTGGGTCATGTAAGCTGAGGTGAGGTCCAATTTTGAAAAAGGTTTGCCACCGGATAGCATCGCAAAGAGGTCCTCCGCTCTCGGTAGCAGGTACTGGTCTTGGAGTGACACCCGATTGATGGTGACCTTGTAATCGCCACATATCCTCACTGACCCATCCGCCTTGAGCACCGGCACAATCGGGCTCGCCCAGTCACTGAATTCAACTGGCGAGATGATGCCTTCCCTCAGCAGGCGGTCCAATTCGCCTTCTATCTTTTCCCGCATCACGTACGGCACCGCTCTGGCCTTGTGGTGTACTGGCTTGGCGTCCGGGTTTATGTGAATCACTACCTTGGTCCCCATGAAAGTGCCGATGCTGAGTTGAAATAATGAGTCAAATTTGTCCAGGACCTGTGACATGATACTCGCTCCACAGAAGAAATTGCATTGACATCGCCCCATTTCCAGTTCATGACAGCAAGCCAACTCCTCCCCAGCAGTGCGGGACCGTGCCCCGGGACAATCCAGAGTGGCAACCTGTTCTCTGAATCTTTGTGGGTCACAACTACCGTGGCGCTGCCTAGCACCGGAATGATCTGCTTTGTATATGTCTGTAGCTGTGCGTCAATCGGCGATAATTTTGGCCTCCTGGCCTTGGACGCCCACAACTTTTCAAACTGTTTGATACTCATCAGGGACTGGCTGGCTCCAGTAATACTGGGATGCCATTGAGGAGCACTTTCATCATTATCGGTGGCGTCTTGGTATATGAACTGTATATGTGCGCCACATGAACTCGCTGAACTTCAGCTTCCAGTGATTTCCCCCAGTGTTCATTTGGCCTCGTAGGGCTTACATCGGGCCCGTCCTCCTCGTACATCAACCTGGCTGCAGGCTTCCTGCACATACGCGCCAAGTGACCGCTGACATTAGTTTCTGCAGGTATATTGCTGATACCTGCAAGCTCTGGCTGGGTGTTTGCCTCCACACCTCCAGCATGAGCTGGAGGCCCCGTTGTTGGAAACAAAAGTTCCATTACCATTCGATCGTCTCTGACCATCTCTGTAACTGTCCTTAAGCGCACCATTAACAGGTGTTGATGGCCCCATTACTGGCCGCATTGTCCATTGCGATGGCATGAATTGCCGTTCAACTAGCCATTGTCTCTGTTGAATTCCCCCTTTGGGTTCGACTGCATGCTGGGCATGTCCGATTGCCCTTGTCTGCCTAGAGAACTGTGTGCCGCGTTAACAATGTTGACTCCCTGGTCGTTTGCAGCATTTGAGCCAAGATTTTTGCCATAAATCATTCTGGTCTCTTCCTCCCCTGAGATAAATGTCTGGGCTATCAGAACCGCCGCTTCCAAGGTCAAGTCTTTGGTCTCAATCAGTTTCCTGAAAACCCCAGCGTGCCCAATGCCCTCAATAAAAAAGTCTCGCAGCATCTCCGCTCTGCATGCATCTGGGAACTTACATAGGCTCGCCAGTCGCCGGAGATCTGCCACGAAGTCTGGAACGCTTTGCCCTTCTCGCCGCAAGTTCGTGTAAAACCGGTGTCTCGCCATGTGTATGCTGCTCGCCGGTTTAATGTGTTCCCCGATTAACTTACTGAGCTCTTCGAACATCTTGTCTGCCGGCTTCTCTGGCGCTAGAAGGTCCTTCATCAGGAAGTACATTCTGGATCCACAAACCGTCAGGAGATGAGCCCTGCGTTTGTCGGCCAAATCCTGTCCCAACCATTCCTTAGTGACAAAACTTTGCTGTAGTCTCTCAATAAAGTCGTCCCAATCATCACCAACACAGTACCTCTCTTCTGTGCTGCTCGTGGCCATGTTCGCGTGGTTTAAATCCCAGTTTCTCGTTACCAATAATATGTCCTTACTAGACAGTATAAATGCACTCCAGGCCCATACTTGGGAAAAGATCACTCTGTGACCAGTTACCTTTATTACCAAGACCTCAAGAGGCAGACAGTGGGTGGAGCTTCCCCTTTTATACCGGAAAGTCCAGGTTAGGAGTGTCTCCCACAAGTTCGCCCCCTGTGGTCAGTGTTCTCAAGGTATACAACTTAGGTCAGCTTCTCCATGGATTACAATGACAGTTGAATACATGACAAAAACAATTCAGAATTTCTCAAGTTATAACCCAGCGTCACTGGGGGATGCTACCTTTAGGCTGTGATGGGTCAGGCATAGCCGTGGTGCTGTTTTCAGGCATGTTAAGATGAGGATCTCCCACAGTAACTCCAAGTACAGAGCATGCTGAAATTTCTGCTGGTGAAGCAATGCCCTATCCCTACCCTTTCCCCTCTGCAGGTCCCACATGATCCCTGTATGCTCTCTGCCCCCTTGCTCCACAGTCATTCACCTCACCCTGAACCATCCACTATCCTTCAAGGGTGGATGCCAAGAGGTCAGAAGATCCTTCATTCTCAACCAATTCCCGACCCTCTCTTCCTACTTGTTTCCCTTGGTATAGCTTTAAGAACAGGGGAGTGTTTGCTAGTGCTGTTGGGGAGGAGTTAAACTAATATGGCAGGGGGATGGGAACCTATGCATGGAGACATAGGGAAGTAGAATGGGGGCAGAAGCAAAAGATAGAAAAAAGAAAAGTAAAAGTGGAGGGCAGAGAAACCGAAGGCAAAAAGCTAAAAGGGCTACATTACAGCAAAATTCTAACGGTGAAAAGTATGTTAGAAAGACAAGACTGAAGGCACTGTGCCTCAATGAGAGGAGTATTCGGAATAAGGTGGACGAATTAACTGCACAGATAGCAGTTAACAGTTATAATGTAATTGGCATCACGGAGACATGGCTCCAGGGTGACCAAGGCTGGGAACTCAACATCCAGGGGTATTCAACATTTAGAAAGGATAGACAGAAAGGAAAAGGAGGTGGGGTGGCATTGCTGGTTAAAGAGGAAATTAATGCAATAGTAAGAAAGGACATTAGCCTGGATGATGTGGAATCGGTATGGGTGGAGTTACGGAATAGCAAAGGGCTGAAAACGCTAGTGGGAGTTGTGTACAGACCACCAAACAGTAGAAGTGAGGTTGGGGACAGCATCAAACAAGAAATAAGGGATGTGTGCAATAAAGGTACAGCAGTTATCATGGGTGACTTTAATCTACATATTGATTGGGCTAACCAAACTGGTAGCAATGCAGTGGAGGAGGATTTCCTGGAGTGTGTTAGGGATGATTTTCTAGTCGAGGAACCAACTAGAGAGCTGGCCATCCTAGACTGGGTGATGTGTAATGAGAAAGGACTAATTAGCAATCTTGTTGTGCGAGGCCCCTTGGGAAGGAGTGACCATAATTCTTTATTAAGATGGAGAGTGACACAGTTAATTCAAAAACTCGGGTCCTGAACTTAAGGAAAGGTAACTTCAATGTTTGAGGTGTGAATTGGCTGGAATATACTGGCAAATGATACTTAAAGGGTTGACGGTGGATAGGCAATGGCAAACATTTAAAGATCATATGGATGAACTTCAGCAATTGTACATCCCTGTCTGGAGTAAAAATAAAACGGGGAAGGTAAATGGGCTCAACCGTGGCTAACAAGGGAAATTAAGGATAGTGTTAAATCCAAGGAAGAGGCATATAAATTGGCCAGAAAAAGCAGCAAACCTGAGGACTGGGAGAAATTTAGAATTCAGCAGAGGAGGACAAAGGGTTTAATTAAGAGGGGGAAAATAGAGTACGAGAAGAAGCTTGCCGGGAACATAAAAACTGACTGTAAAAGCTTCTATAGATAATGTGAAGAGAAAAAGTTTCGTGAAGACAAACATAGGTCCCTTGCAGTCGGATTCAGGTGAATTTATAATGGGGAACAAAGAAATGGCAGACTAATTGAACAAATATTTTGGTTCTGTCTTCACGAAGGAAGACACAAATAACTTTCCGGATGTACTAGGGGACCGAGGGTCTAGTGAGAAGGAAGAACTGAAGGATATCATTATTAGGCTGGAAATTGTGTTCGGGAAATTGATGGGATTGAAGGCCGATAAATCCCTGGGGCCTGATAGTCTGCATCCCAGAGTACTTAAGGAAGTGGCCTGAGAAATAGTGGATGCATTGGTGATCATTTTCCAACAATCTATCGACTCTGGATCAGTTTCTATGGACTGGAGGGTAGCTAATGTAACACCACTTTTTAAAAAGGGAGGCAGAAAGAAAACGGGTAATTGTAGACCGGTTAGCCTGACATCAGTCGTGGGGGAAATATCGGAATCAATTATTAAGGATGAAATAGCAGCACATTTGGAACGCAGTGACAGGATCGGTCCAAGTCAGCATAGATTTATGAAGGGGAAATCATGCTTGATAAACCTTCTGGAATTTTTTGAGGATGTAACTAGTAGAGTGGACAAGGGAGAACCAGTGGATGTGTTGTATTTGGACTTTGACAAGGTCGCACACAAAAGATTGGTGTGCAAAATCAAAGCACATCGTATTAGGGGTAATATACTGATGTGGATAGAGAACTGGTTGGCAGACAGGAAGCAGAGAGTCGGGATAAACGGGTCCTTCTCAGAATGGCAGGCAGTGACTAGTGGAGTGCCGCAGGGCTCAGTGCTGGGACCCCAGCTCTTTACAATATACATCAATGGTTTAGATGAAGCAATTGAGTGTAATATCTCCAAGTTTGCAGATGACACTAAACTAGGTAGCGGTGTGAGCTGTGAGGGGGACGCTAAGAGGCTGCAGGGTGACTTGGACAGGTGAGTGGGCAAATGCATGGCAGATGCAGTATAATGTGGATAAATGTGAGGTTATCCACTTTGGGGGCAAAAACGCGAAGACAGAATATTATCTGAATGGCAGCAGATTAGGAAAAAAGGGGAGGTGCAACAAGACCTGTGTGTCATGGTTCATCAGTAATTGAAAGTTAGCATACAGGTACAGCAGGCGGTGAAGAAGACAAATGGTATGTTGGCCTTCATAGCTAGGGAATTCGAGTATAGGAGCAGGGAGGGCTTACTGCAGTTGTACAGGGCCTTGGTGAGGCCTCGCCTGGAATATTGTGTTCAGTTTTGGTCTCCTTATCTGAGGGAGGACGTTCTTGCTATTGAGGGAGTGCAGCGAAGGTTCACCAGTCTGATTCCCGGGATGGCAGGACTGACATATGAGGAGAGACTGGATCGACTAGGCTTATATTCACTGGAGTTTAGAAGGATGAGAGGGGAGCTAATAGAAACATATAAAATTCTGATGGGACTGGACAGGTTAAATGCAGGAAGAATATTCCCGATGTTGGGGAAGTCCAGAACCAGGGGACACAGTCTAAGGATAAGGGGTAAGCCATTTAGGACCGAGATGAGGAGAAACTTCTTCACTCAGAGAATTGTGGACCTGTGGAATTCCCTCCTGCAGAGAGTTGTTGATACCAGTTTGTTAGATATATTGAAGAGGGAGTTAGATATGGCCCTTACGGTTAAAGGGATCAACGGTTATGGAGAGAAAGCAGGAAAGGGGTACTGAGGTGAATGATCTGCCATGATCCTTATTGAACGGTGGTGCAGGCTTGAAGGGCCAAATGGCCTACTCCTGCACCTATTTTCTATGTTTCTATGTTTCTATGACTATGAAGAAAAGAGCAGGAGGAATGGGATTAACTGGATCGCTCTTTCAAAGAACTGGCACAGGCACGATGGGCCGAATGGCCTCCTTCTGTGCTGTAAGATTCTTGTGTTTCTACAAAAATTCTTCTAATAGTTCTTGCAGCATTGGTAGTGGCTTTTGGCTTCAGGGTCTGCTGGCTGTTGTCCAAAAGCACTACCCCTCCTTGCTGGCCCTCAAAGGAAGCCCTTTTTCCTCTGATATGGTGAGCCTGTACGCAACCCCCAAGTCTCACTTTCAGCAGGCTTTGCGGCATTGGTGCCTTTACCAGGTGGAGACCCAGGGAAATTTAAGTACAGGGGAGTATTCTAACCATCAGCAGGCCGGGGCCTTTGGAAGGAGCAGCGTGCGGCGGCCTACCACGGCAGGGAGCAGCGCGTGCTGCTGCAGGAGGGCGACGGCTGATTGCAGTGCGGGCAGGTACAGCAGGAGCGGCGAGGTCGGGGCGAAGGAGCGGCGAGAGACTGTAGAGGGACGTGATCGGGGCCCAGAAGAGGTGAGGGCCCAGGGGCAGCACGGGCCCAGCCCACACTGCGATATGTGCGCACTAGGTCCGTGCAGCAGAGCAGGTCTCCAGTTGTCTTGGTTAACCCTTGTTACTGGATAAAGGCCGAGCTCTGTCAAGCCCCGTGTGGTGGCTGGTGTGCAACGGCCACCCCACATTAAAAAAATCCACGCACAGGCATCTTCCACCCTTCAAGATTGAGTTCGGGATCTGGAATATTAGGCCCTTCATTGAAACACCTGTGAACTCATCCCTTTTCGGCGTGGAAGCAAGTCATCCTCGCTTCGAGGGACTGCCTATGATTCTAACATCACTCCTGTCATGTATTTAACTGTCACTGTAACCCATGTATAAACTGACCTAAGTTGTACACTGGGAGAACACTGACCACTGGGTGGTGAACTTGTGGGAGACACTCCTAACCTGGACTTTCAGGTATAAAAGGGGAAGCTCCACCCACCTTCATCACTTCAGTGCTGGTGAATAAAGGTTACTGGTCACAGAGTGACCTTCTCTCAAGCATGGGCCTCGTGTGCATTTATACTGTATAGTAAGGACATATCATTGGCGACGAGAAACTGGGATTTAAACCATGCGAGCATGGCCACTAGCAGCACAGATGAGAAGTACTGTGTTGGTGATGATTGGGACGATTTTCTTGAGAGACTACAGCAAAGTTCCGTCACCAAGGAATGGCTGGGACAGGATTCGGCCGACAAACGCAGGGCTCATCTCCTGACGGTTTGTGGATCCAGAACGTAATCCCTGATGAAGGATCTTCTAGCGCCAGAGAAGCCGGGGACAAGATGTTTGAAGAGCTCAGTAAGTTAATCGGGGAACACCTTAAACCGGTGAGCAGCATGCACATGGCGAGACACCGGTTTTATACGCACCGGCGGCAAGAAGGGCAAAGCGTTCCAGACTTCGTGGCAGATCTCCGGCGCCTGGCGAGCCGATGTAAGTTCCCAGATGCATGCAGAGCGGAGATGCTGCGAGACTTTTTTATTGAGGGCAGTGGGCACGCTGGGGTTTTCAGGAAACTGATTGAGACCAAAGACTTGACTCTGGAAACGGCGGCCTTGATGGCCCAGACTTTTATCTCAGGGGAGGAAGAGACCAGAATGATGTTTGACAAACATCTGAGCTCAAATGCAGCAAATGGACAGGGAGTCAACATTGTTAAAACGGTACGCAGTTCTCCAGGCAGACATGGGCAATCGGACATGCCCCAACATGTAGTCGAACCCAGAGGGGGAATTCAACAGAGACAATGGCTAGCTGAATGGCGATTCACGCCATTGCAAGGGACAATGCGGCCAGTAATGGGGCCATCAACACCTATTAATGGTGCACTTAAGGGCAGTCAGAGGAGATTGACTGGTAATTGTCATGTGTGCAACCTTCATACAACTGTAACCTTCATGTAACTGTAACCTTCATGCAACCACACTGTACACTGTATATATGTCCTAGAAATGCACACCCTGACCATAGGGGATGAACTTGTGGGAGACACTCCTCACCTAGGCACTCAGGTATTTAAAGGAAGGTCCCACGCAGGGTCATCACTTCTTGGTCCTGGGAAATAAAGAAAGGTCACGCAGTGACCGTGTTTGCAGTACATGCCTCGTGTGATTCAGTAGCAAGGTTCAGGGACACTACAGTAATGGACCTTTTGTTTCCAACAACGGCTCATGTTGGAGGTGTGGAGGCACACACCCAGCCAGAGTTTGCAGGTATCAGCAATATACCTGAAGAAATTGCAACGTCAGCGGTCACTTGGCGCGTATGTGCAGGAAGACTGCAGCCAGGCTGATGTACGAGGAGGACGGGCCTGATGTAAGCCTTACAAGGCCAAATGAACACTGAGGGAAATCGCTGGAAGCTGAAGTTCAGCGAGTTCATGTGGAGCACATAAACAGTTCATACACCAGGACGCCACCGATAATGATGAAAGTGCTCCTCAATGGCATCCCAGTATTAATGGAGCTAGACACGGGGGCCAGCCAGTCCCTGATGAGTATCAAACAGTTTGACAAGTTGTGGACGTCCAAGGCCAGGGGGCCAAAATTATTGCCGATTGACGCACAGCTACGGACATATACAAAGGAGATCATTCCGATGCTAGGCAGCGCCACGGTAGTCGTGACCCACAAAGATTCGGAGAACAGGTTGCCACACTGGATTGTCCCGGGGGACGGTCCTGCACTACTGGGGAGGAGTTGGCTTGCTATCATGAACTGGAAATGGGATGATGTCAATGCAATTTCTTCTGTGGAGCGAATATCATGCTCACAGGTCCTGCACAAATTTGACTCACTATTTCAACCCGGCCATGGCACTTTCATGGGGGCCAAGGTAATGATTCACATAAACCCGGACGCCAGGCCAGTACACCACAAGGCCAGAGCAGTGCCGTACGTGATGCGGGAAAAGATAGAAGGCGAATTGGACCGCCTGCTGAGGGAAGGCATCATCTCGCCAGTCGAATTCAGTGACTGGGCGAGCCCGATTGTGCCGGTGCTCAAGGCGGATGGGTCGGTCAGATAATGTGGCGATTACAAGGCCACCATCAATCTGGTGTCACACCAAGACCAGTACCCGCTACCGAGAGCGGAGGACATCTTTGCGTCGCTATCCGGTGGCAAACCTTTTTCAAAATTGGACCTCACCTCAGCTTACATGACCCAGGAGCTGGCGAGTGAGTCGAAGAAGCTGACCACCATCACGACACACAAAGGGTTGTTTGAGTACAACAGACGCCCGTTCGGGATTCGTTCAGCCGCCGCGATCTTTCAACGAAATATGGAAAGCCTCCTCAAGTCGATTCCAAGGACGGTGGTTTTTCAGGACGATATCCTCATCACGGGTCACGATACTGAAGAACACCTCCATAAATTGGAGGAGGTGCTACGCAGACTGGAGCGGGTAGGGCTGCGACTGAAAAAGGCGCAGTGCGTCTTCCTATCTCCTGGTATAATTCCTGGGGATGAGGGTAGCAGCAGATGGGATCAGACCTACTGCGTCCAAGACGGAAGTGATCCAGAGAGCACCCAGACCCCGTAACACGATGGAGCTGCGTTCGTTCCTGGGGCTCCTGAACTATTTTGGTAACTTTCTTCCCACATTGAGCACGCTGCTAGAGCCGCTACACGTGCTCCTATGCAAAGGTCGCGAATGGGTCTGGGGGGACAGCCAGGAAAGGGCTTTTGACAGAGCATGCAATTTGTTATGCTCCAACAATCTGTTAACGCTATATGACCCATATAAGAAACTTGTTTTAACGTGCGATGCGTCGTCCTATGGTGTCGGGTGTGTGTTGCAGCATGTCAATGCCAAGGGTCAGTTACAGCAGGTAGCTTATGCCTCCAGAAGTCTGTCCCAGGCAGAAAGAGGCTACGGGATGGTAAAAAAGGAGGTGCTTGCATGTGTATATGCAGTAAAGAAAATGCACCAGTACCTGTTTGGCAGGAAATTTGAGCTGGAGACAGATCACAAACCCCTAACGTCTCTTTTGGCCGACAACAAGGCCATAAATGCAAACGCATTGGCCCGCATACAGAGGTAGGCACTCACATTAGCTGCCTATGACTACACTGAAAACTGCGCCGATGCACTCAGCAGGTTCCCACTAGCCACCACTGAGGGGGCTACCGAGCATGCTGCTGAGATGGTCATGGCTGTTGAAGCTTTCGAAAGCGAAGGCTCACCCATGACAGACTGTCAGATTAAAGTCTGGACAAATAGAGACCCGCTAATGTCTCTAGTCAAGAAATGTGTACTGAATGGGGACTGGGCAGCCACATACAGGGCATGCCCTGAGAAATTTAAACCATTTCACAGGCACAAGGATGAACTCTCGATTCAGGCCGATTGCCTACTGTGGGGAAACCGCGTAGTCATGCCCCAGATGGGTAGAGAGGTGTTCATCAGAGAACTCCACAATGAGCACCCGGGCATTGTCATGATGAAGGCAATTGCCAGGTCACACGTTTGGTGGCCAGGGATACATGCAGACCTGGAACTTTGTGTTCGCATGTGCAACACGTGTGCCCAGCTGGGCAATGCGCCAAGTGAAGCCCCCCTTAGCACCTGGTCCTGGCCCGCCAAGCCATGGTCACACATCCATGTGGACTATGGGAAAAATGTTTTTGGGTGTAGTAGACGCCTACTCCAAATGGATCGAGTGTGACATTTTAAATTCAAGCACATCCTCTGTCATGGTAGAAAGTCAACGGGCAATGTTCGCCGCCCATGGTCTACCGGATGTCTTGGTCAGTGACAATGGCCCGTGCTTCACAAGCACTGAATTCCAGGACTTCATGGCAGGCAATGGAATTAACCATGTCAGAACGGCACCATTCAAGCCAGCCTCAAACAGCCAGGCGGAAAGAGCAGTGCAGATAATCAAACAGGGGATGCTCAGAATCCAAGGGGGTTCCCTACAAAGCCACTTATCACTCCTTCTGTTGGCCAACAGATCCCGACCACACTCGCTCACAGGGGTTCCACCCGCAGAGCTACTAATGAAAAGGACGCTCAAAACCAGGTTCTCCCTTATACACCCCACCATGAAAGAAATTGTCGAGAGCAGGCATCAATCACAATGTGACTACCATGACAGGAATGCGAGGGCGCGAGGTATCGATGTTAATGACCCTGTCTTTGTCCTCAACTAAGCTGCAGAGCCCAAATGGCTCGCAGGCACTGTGATTGCCAAAGAGGGGAATAGGATTCTGGTAGTTAAACTTACCAATGGACAAATCTGCCGCAAACATGTGGATCAAACTAAAAGGAGGTTCAGCAACCCCATAGAAGAAGCAGAGGAAGAACACAATGTAGAGTTCACTCCACCACAGGTGACCGAACACTGGAACCAAAGGGAGGAGAGCCCAGTCACTGTGGGCAGTCCGGACAGGCCTGAGGCACCGCAAATAGCAGACACTCAGGCCAGCGCCCAACAACCGGAGCCCCAACTCAGGCGCTATACAAGGGAGCGTAAACCACCAGAGACTCAACCTGTGATCCCAATAAGACTTTGAGGGGGGAGATGATGTCATGTATTTAACTGTCATTGTAACCCAGGTATAAACTGACCTAAGTTGTACACTGTGAGAACATTGACCACTAGGTGGTGAACTTGTGGGAGACACTCCTAACCTGGTCTTTCAGGTATAAAAGGGGAAGCTCCACCCACCTTCATCACTTGAATGCTGGCAAATAAAGGTTACTGGTCACAGAGTGACCTTCTCTCAAGCATGGGCCTCATGTGCATTTATACTGTATAGTAAGGACATATCAACTCCCAATTTAAAAAATAAATCGTTCTTGGGGATGTGGGCGTTGCTGGCAAGATCGATATTTATCGGCCGTCGTTCATTGCCTTTGAGAAGATGGTAGTGAGCTGCCCACTGAGCCATGGCTGATGGGAATACCTCGCAAATGCTAACACAGTGGAGCTATAAAATTGTGATGATTTGGAAATAGTTTTGATAGACCGGCAGTTCTGGGACTAACTTTGAATGATAAAGTGGTTTTATCCAACTGAAGGCATGAGGTATTTGTCAAGATACAAGTCATAGCTCTTGAATTGGACTGAATGTAGCTGCAATTGTGGTTTGGCTAAACATGCAAAACCTGCTTCGTTATGAGTCATCATCATAGGCAGTCCTCGGAATCGAGGAAGACTTGCTTCCATTCTTAGAATGAGTGACTGAACAGTCCAATACGAGAGCCACAGTCCCTGTCACAGGTGGGACAGACAGTGGTTGGAGGAAAGGGTGGGCGGGGAGTCTGGTTTGCCGCACGCTCCTTCCGCTGCCTGCGCTTGATTTCTGCATGCTCTCAGCGATGAGACTCGAGGTGCTCAGTGCCCTCCCGGATGCACTTCCTCCACTTAGTGCGGTCTTTGGTCAGGGACTCCCAGGTGTCGGTGGGGATGTTGCACTTTATCAGGGAAGCTTTGGGGTTGTCCTGGTAACGTTTCTGCTGCCCACCTTTGGCTCGTTTGCCGTGAAGGAGTTCCGAGTAGAGCGCTTGCTTTGGGAGTCTCGTGCGTGGCATGCATCCCCATCCCCAGGACAACATCCCCAGCATTGAAGCACTGACCACACTTGGGCAGGCCACATAGTTTGCACGCCAGTTATGAGTGCAGCAAAAAAATAAACATTGATGGAAGTATTTCCAAAATGCTGTTGTAACTTCAAATTATTACATTCTGCTTTTAAAATTCCATTGAAGAAAGATGAAAATTATCAAAGAACATAGACATCTTTGAGGGATCACAAATGTTACTCACCCCTGCCCAAAAAAAGGGGGAGAAGGATAAACCTCTCAACTTTATATAAGGTCCCAGAGGGACCCTGGTTCCAAGTGCTTCGCCGTTAACCCGTATAGGGAACAGTGATTTAACTGTATTCAGCACAAGCAACGCTTGTTTACAGAGTATAATCGAGACGTGTAATACCACTTCTACTCCGGGTAGAAGCCGCAACCGACCGTGAATAAGCTGCACCCTGTCGCTCTTGCATCTCTCTCTCTCCGTCTCACAGTTGTCTCCGCAATTCGACCTGAAATCTTCTATTCCAGAAATCGTCGATGTAAAGTCCTTACTCTACAGTATGAAACCACACGAGGCACATTCTGGGGACAAGGTCACTCTGTGACCTGCTCTCTTTATTCACAGGACTCCAAAGACGATGACCCTGTGTGGGACCTCCCTTTTTATACCTGTGTGATCAGGTAAGGAGTGTCTCCCACAAGTTCACCCCTTGTGGTCAAGGTGTGCATCTAGGTTGATTGTATATAGTAATACAATGGTGTTACATTGTGGTTACATACATGACATCACCTCACCGCCCCCCCCCCCCGCCCCCAAAGTCTTATTGAGATTTGGTTTAGTCTTTCAGGTGGTCTACACTCCCTCGTGGAGCGCCGCAGTTGGGATTCTGGTTATTGGACACTGATGTGAGTGTCTGTCACCTGTGGTGATTCCGGCCTGTCCGGGCTGACCGCAGGGACTGTGCCTTCTGCTGATTGCTCTTGTTGCTCGTTCACTGGCGATGGTGTGAGTTCCAACTCGTGGTCTTCTTCAGGTTCTTCCGTGTCGATGCTGAACCTTTTTTTTTGACTTGGTCCAGATGCTTACGGCATATCTGACCATTGTTGAGTTTTACCACGATGACCCTATTCCCCTCTTTGTCAATTACAGTGCCCTCAAGCCATTTGGACCCCATGGCGTGATTGAGGACGAATGCAGGACTCGGGCAGTATCGGCGAGAGGCGACAGTCCGGGGTGCGTGGAGAGGCGGAGCTTGTGCAGCTACAGGAAGAAGGCAAAAAAAAAGTAGAAAGAAATAGAAAGGTGACATCACAGCCAAGGGGGTAAGTGATTGGCTGGTGATTGGTGAGTAGTTTTTCTTTTTTCTCTTCGAGATCAGTCAGTAACTTTTAGCATTGTTGTTGCCAATTTAAGTTAATCTAAGGGTTAAGTCATGGCAGGAGAGCTCGGTCGGGTGTTATGCTCCTCCTGTACCATGTGGGAACTCAGGGACACTTCCGGTGTCCCTGACGACTACGTGTGCGGGAAGTGTATCCGCCTCCAGCTCCTGACGGACCACATTGCTGAATTGGAGCTGAGGGTGGATTCACTCTGGAGCATCCACAATGCTGAGAATGACGTGAATAGCACGTTTAGTGAGTTGGTCTTACCGCAGGTAAAGGGTCCACAGCCAGATAGGGAATGGGTGACCAACAGGAAGAGCAGTGCAAGGAAGGTAGTGCAGGGGTCCCCTGCGGTCATCCCCCTGCAAAACAGATACACTGCTTTGAGTACTGTTGAGGGGGATGACTCAACAGGGGAGAGCAGCAGCAGCCAAGTTCATGGCACCGTGGCTGGCTCTGTTGCACAGGAGGGCAGGAAAAAGATTGGGAGAGCAATAGTGATAGGGGATTCAATTGTAAGGGGAATAGATAGGCATTTCTGCGGCCGCAACCGAGACTCCAGGATGCTATGTTGCCTCCCTGGTGCAAGGGTCAAGGATGTCTCGGAGCGGGTGCAGGACATTCTGAAAAGGGAGGGAGATCAGCCAGTTGTCGTCGTGCACATTGATACTAACGATATAGGTAAAAAACGGGATGAGGTCCTACGAGACGAATTTAAGGTGCTAGGAGCTAAATTAAAAAGTAGGACCTCAAAAGTAGTATTCTCGGGATTGCTACCAGTGCCACGTGCTAGTCAGAGTGGGAAACGCAGGATAGCTCAGATGAATATGTGGCTTGAGCAGTGGTGCAGCACGGAGGGATTCAAATTCCTGGGGCATTGGAACTGGTTCTGGGGGAGGTGGGACCAGTACAAACCGGACGGTCTGCACCTAGGCAGGATCGGAACCAATGTCCTAGGAGGAGTGTTTGCTAGTGCTGTTGGGGAGGAGTTAAACTAATATGGCAGGGGGATGGGAACCAATGCAGGGAGACAAAGTGAAGCAAAATGGAGACAGAAGCAAAAGACAGAAAGGAGATGAGTAAAAGTGGAGGGCAGAGAAACCCAAGGCAAAAAACAAAAAGGGTCACTTTGCAGTAAATTATAAAGGGTCTAAGTGGGTTAAAAAGGCAAGCCTGAAGGCTCTGTGCCTCAATGCGAGGAGTATTCGGAATAAGGTGGACGAATTAACTGTTCAGATAGCAGTTAACGGATACGATGTGGTTGGCATCACGGAGACGTGGCTCCAGGGTGACCAAGGCTGGGAACACAACATCCAGGGGTATTCAACATTTAGGAAGGATAGACGGAAAGGAAAAGGAGGTGGAGTGACATTGCTAGTTAAAGAGGAAATTAATGCAATAGTAAGGAAGGACATTAGCTTGGATGATGTGGAATCGGTATGGGTGGAGCTACGGAATACCAAAGGGCAGAAAACGCTAGTGGGAGTTGTGTACAGATCTCCAAACAATAGTAGTGATGTTGGGGAGGGCATCAAACAGGAAATTAGGGGTGCATGTAAAAAAGGTGCAGCAGTTATAATGGGTGACTTTAATATGCACATAGATTGGGCTAACTAAACTGGAAGCAACACGGTGGAGGAGGATTTCCTGGAGTGCATAAGGGATGGTTTTCCAGACCAATATGTCGAGGAACCAACTAGGGGGGAGGCCACCTTAGATTGGGTGTTGTGTAATGAGTGAGGCTTAATTAGCAATCTCGTTGTGCGAGGCCCTTGGGGAAGAGTGACCATAATATGGTGGAATTCTATATTAGGATGGAGAATGAAACAGTTCTATATTAGGATGGAGAATGAAACAGTTAATTCAGAGGCCATGGTCCAGAACTTAAAGAAGGGTAACTTTTAAGGTATGAGGCGTGAATTGGCTAGGATAGATTGGCGAATGATACTTAAGGGGTTGACAGTGGATGGGCAATGGCAGACATTTAGAGACCGCATGGATGAACTACAACAATTGTACATCCCTGTCTGGCGTAAAAATAAAAAAGGGAAAGTGGCTCAACCGTGGCTATCAAGGGAAATCAGGGATAGTATTAAAGCCAAGGAAGTGGCATACAAATTGGCCAGAAATAGCAGTGAACCCGGGGACTGGGAGAAATTTAGAACTCAGCAGAGGAAGACAAAGGGTTTGATTAGGGCAGGGAAAATGGAGTTCGAGAAGAAGCTTGCAGGGAACATTAAGACGGATTGCAAAAGTTTCTATAGATATGTAAAGAGAAAAAGGTTAGTAAAGTCAAACGTAGGTCCCCTGCAGTCAGAATCTGGTGAAGTCATAATGGGGAACAAAGAAATGGCAGACCAATTGAACAAGTACTTTGGTTCGGTATTCACGAAGGAAGACACAAACAACCTTCCGGAAATGAAAGGGATCAGAGGGTCTCATAAGAAGGAGGAACTGAGGGAAATCCTTATTAGTCGGGAAATTGTGTTGGGGAAATTGATGGGATTGAAGTCCAATAAATCCCCAGAGCCTGATGGTCTGCATCCCAGAGTACTTAAGGAGGTGGCCTTGGAAATAGCGGATGCATTGACAGTCATTTTCCAACATTCCATAGACTCTGGATCAGTTCCTATGGAGTGGAGGGTAGCCAATGTAACCCCACTTTTTAAAAAAGGAAGGAGAGAGAAAACAAGGAATTATAGACAGGTCAGCCTGACATCGGTAGTGGGGAAATTGATGGAATCAATTATTAAGGATGTTATAGCAGCGCATTTGGAAAGAGGTGACATGATAGGTCCAAGTCAGCATGGATTTGTGAAAGGGAAATCATGCTTGACAAATCTTCTGGAATTTTTTGAGGATGTTTCCAGTAGAGTGGACAAGGGAGAACCAGTTGATGTGGTGTATTTGGACTTTCAGAAGGCTTTCGACAAAGTCCCACACAAGAGATTAGTGTGCAAAGTTAAAGCACATGGGATTGGAGGTAGTGTGCTGATGTGGATTGAAAACTGGTTGGCGGACAGGAAGCCAAGAGTAGGAGTAAATGGGTACTTTTCAGAATGGCAGGCAGTGACTAGTGGGGTACCGCAAGGCTCTGTGCTGAGGCCCCAGCTGTTTACACTGTACATTAATGATTTAGATGAGGGGATTAAATGTAGTATCTCCAAATTTGCGGATGACACTAAGTTGGGTGGCAGTGTGAGCTGCGAGGAGGATGCTATGAGGCTGCAGAGTGATTTGGATAGGTTAGCAGAGTGGGCAAATGCATGGCAGATGAAGTATAATGTGGATAAATGTGAAGTTATCCACTTTGGTGGTAAAAACAGAGAGACAGACTATTATCTGAATGGTGACAGATTAGGAAAAGGGGAGGTGCAACGAGACCTGGGTGTCATGGTACATCGGTCATTGAAGGTTGGCATGCAGGTACAGCAGGCGTTTGAGAAAGCAAATAGCATGTTGGCCTTCATAGCGAGGGGATTTGAGTACAGGGGCAGGGAGGTGTTACTACAGTTGTACAGGGCCTTGGTGAGGCCACACCTGGAGTATTGTGCAAATTTTGGTCTCCTAACTTGAGGAAGGACATTCTTGCTATTGACGGAGTACAGCGAAGGTTCACAAGACTGATTCCCGGGATGGCGGGACTGACATATCAAGAAAGAGTGGATCAACTGGGCTTGTATTCACTGGTGTTCAGAAGAATGAGAGGGGATCTCATAGAAACGTTTATAATTCTGACGGGTTTAGACAGGTTTGATGCAGGAAGAATGTTCCCAATGTTGGGGAAGTCCAGAACTAGGGGTCACAGTCTAAGGATAAGGGGTAAGCCATTTAGGACCGAGATGAGGAGAAACTTCTTCACCCAGAGAGTGGTGAACCTGTGGAGTTCCCTACCACAGGAAGTTGGTGAGGCCAATTCACTAAATATATTCAAAAAGGAGTTAGATATAGTCCTTACTACTAGGGGGATCAAGTGGTATGGCGAGAAAGCAGGAATGGGGTACTAAAGTTGCATGTTCAGCCATGAACTCATTGAATGGCGGTGCAGGCTAGAAGGGCCGAATGGCCTACTCCTGCACCTATTTTCTATGTTTCTATGTTTTCTATTTCTATACATCTCCCCCTCGAATTACAGTCATGGTACTCGTTTTGTGACTTGCGCTTGCCCTCAACTATGTCGGTCAGGATTGGGTGAATGAGGGACAACTGAGTTTTGAGTGTCCGTTTCATTAGTAGCTCTGCGGGCTGGACCCCCGTTATCGAGTGCGGTCGGGATCTATAGGCCAGCAGGAGACGTGATAGGCGCCATTGTAGGGAGGGTCCCTGAATCCTGAGCATACCTTGCTTAATGATTTGGACCGCACGATCCACCTGGCCATTGGAGGCCGGCTTGAACGGCGCAGTCCTGACTTGGTTGATGCCATTGCCTGACATGAACTCTCGGAATTCGTAGCTTATGAAACATGGGCCATTATCACTAACCAGGATGTCCGGCAAGCTATGGGTTGCAAAGATCGCACATAGGCTTTCCACGGTGGTGGATGACGTGCATGAATTCAGAATGATGCACTCGATCCATTTCGAGTACGCATCTACCACAATAAGGAACATCTTTCCCATGAACGGGCCCGTGTACTCAACCTGAATGCGTGATTATGGCTTGGTGGGCCAGGCCCACGGCCACGGGCTGAGCGGGGCCTCTCCGGCGGCATTACCCAGCTGGGCATACGTCGTGCACCTGCGAAAACAGTGTTCCAGGTCTGAATCAATTCCAGGCCACCAAACGTGCGACCGGGCAATGGCCTTCATCAGCACAATGCCTGGGTGCTCGCTGTGGAGTTCCCTGATGATCGCCTTCCTGCCCTTCTGGGGCATAACTACCCGGCTGCCCCATAGTAGTCAGTCGGCTTGGATGGAGAGCTCATCTATCCGTATGTGGAGTGGTCTGACCTCCTCAGGGCATGCTCCGTGTGCGGGTGCCCAATCCCCAGTCAGGACACATTTCTTAATCAGGGATAGGAGGGGATCTCTGTTTGTCCAGATTTTGATCTGATGGGCTGTGATGGGGGACCCTTCGCTGACAAAGGCATCGACAGCCATGACCATCTTGGCGCTTTGCTCCGCTGCCCCCTCAGTGGTGGCCAGTGGAAGCCTGCTGAGCGCGTCAGTGAAATTTTCAGTGCCGGGCCAGTGCCGGATGGAGTAGTCATAAGCAGCCAGCGTGAGAGCCCATCGCTGTATGCGAGCTGATGCGTTGGCATTGACAGCCTTGCTGTCTGACAACAGGGATGTTAATGGCTTGTGGTCCGTCTCTAATTCAAACTTCCTGCCAAAGAGGTACTGATGCATTGTTTTTACACCATAGACACATGCAAGCGCTTCCTTCTCGACCATCCCATATCCCCGTTCTGCTTGAGAGAGCAACCTGGAGGAATAAGCCACAGGTTGTAGTTGACCCTCAGCATTGCCCTGCTGCAACATGCACCCAACCCATAGGACGATGCATCACATGTCAGAACCAATTTTTTACCGGGGTCGTACAGGGTCAACAACTTGTTTGAACAAAGTAGGTTTCGAACCCAATCAAATGCCCGTTCCTGACAGTCCCCCCAAAACCAATCGCAATCCTTACGCAGGAGCACGTGTAGCAGCTCCAACAACATGCTCAAGTTCGGCAGAAAGTTCCCGAAATAGTTCAATAGTCCCAGGAATGAACGCAACTCCGATGTGTTGCAAGGTCTGGGTGCTCGTCGAATCGCCTCTGTTTTGGATTCGGTGGGCCGAATCCCATCTGCAGCAACATTCCTGCCCAGAAACTCAACCTCAGGAGCTAAGAACATACATTTAGACTTCTTGAGTCACAGGCCTACCTGGTCCAGTCAGCGTAGCACCTCCTCCAGGTTGTGGAGGTGTTCCTCGGTGTCTCGACCCGTGATGAGGATGTAGTCCTGGAATACGATCATTCCAGGAATGGATTTAAGCAGGCTTTCCATGTTTCATTGAAATATCGCGGCCGCTGATTGAATGCCAAACGGGCACCTGTTAAAAATGAACAGTCCCTTATGCGTGGTGATGGTGGTCAGTAGTTTAGATTCGTCGGCCAGTTCCTGGGTCATATAGGCTGAAGTGAGGTCCAACTTGGTGAACAGCTTGCCGCCTGCCAGCATGGTGAAGAGGTCCTCCGCTCTCGGGAGCGGGTATTGATCTTGTAGGGACACCCGATTGATGGTGGCCTTGTGGTTGCCACAGATCCTGACAGAGCCATCCGCTTTTAGGACGGGAACGGTGGGGCTCGCCCAGTCGCTGAATTCAACAGGCGAGATGATGCCCTCTCTCAACAGCCGGTCCAATTTGCTCTCAATCTTTTCCCGTATCACATCTGGCACTGCTGTGGCTTTGTGGTGCACTGGCCTGGCATCCGGGGTGATGTGTATCACTACTTTAGTGCCTTTGAAAGTCCCGACGCCAGGTTGGAATAGTGAATCGAATTGTTGTAGAACTTGTGAGCACGAACTTCGCTCCATAGATGGCATTGCGTGAACATCCCCCCATTTCCAGTTCATCTCGGCTAACCAGCTCCTCCCCAACAGTGCGGGACCATTGCCCGGGACAATCCAGAGCGGCAGCCGATTCACTAACCCATTGTGTGTAACAGCCAACATTGCACTGCCTAGCACCGGAATGATTTCTTTAGTGTAAGTCCGTAATTGTGTCTCAATACGTGTTAATTTGGGTCTACTGGCTTTAAGTGACCATAGCTTCTCAAATTTCTGAACTCCCATGAGTGACTGGCTGGCCCCAGTGTCCAGTTCCATGCGTACAGGGATACCATTTAATAAAACCCTCATCATCATTGGTGGCATTCTGGTGTATGAACTGTGACTATTCGCCACATGGACCCGCTGAACCTCGGCATCCATCGATTTGCCCCAAAAGTCATCCTGCCTCAAAGAACCCTCTTCTGGTCCATCCGCCTCATATATTAGTCTGGTTGCAGACTTCCTGCACATTCGAGCTAAGTGGCCACTGAGATTGCAGTTCCTGCAGCCAAACTGTTGAAATCTGCAAGATCTAGCTGAGTGTTTTCCCCCACACCTCCAGCATGAGTTAAAGTTTCCATTGTTGGGAACAAAGGGACTATGGCCAGGCATTCCGCACTGACTGTCCCTTTGACTGCTCTTAAGTACCCTATTAGTGGGTGTCAATGGCCCCATCCCGGGCCGCATTGTCCACTGTGATGGCGTGAATGTCCGTTCAGCCTGCCATTGTCTCTGTTGAAGTCCTACTCTGGGGTCTATTGCTGCCTGGGAAGTGTCGGACTGCCTCTGCCTGCCTGCGGGGCTCTGAGTCGCATTGATGATGTTGACTCCCTGATCCATCACCGCGTTAGAGGCAGAATTGCGCGCGTATATTATTTTCGTCTCTTCCTCCCCCGCCATAAAAATTTGAGTCATCAACGCCGCCGCTTCCAAGGTCAAATCCTTAGTCTCAATTAATTTGCGGAAAATTCCCGCATGACTGATGCCCTCAATAGAGAAGTCCTTTAGCATCTCCCCTCTGCAGGCTTCTGTGAACTTACAGAGGCTGGCCAAACACCGGAGGTCCCCTACGAAGTCCGGTATGCTCTGTCCTTCACGACGTCAGTGGGTGTAGAATCTGTGTCGGGCCATATGTATGTTACTCACCGGTTTGAGGTGCTCCCCGATCAATTTGCTAAGTTCTTCAAAGGTTTTGTCCGCCAGCTTTTCGGGTGTTAGTAAGTCCTTCATGAGCGCGTAAGTCTTTGGTCAAAAGATGAGCCCTTCGCTTGTCGGCCGCTGCATCCCCCAGTCATTCTTTTGAAATGAAGCTTTGCTGAAGCCTCTCGACAAAATTGTCTCAGTCTTCCCCAACACAGTACCTTTCCTCTGTGCTACCAGTGGCTATTCTCGTGGGTTGTGAATTCCCGTTTCTCGTCGCCAATGTAAAGTCCTTACTCTACAGCATGAAACCACACGAGGCACATTCTGGGGACAAGGTCACTCTATGACCTTAACTCTTTATTCACAGGACTCCAAAGACGATGACCGTGTGTGCGACCTCCCTTTTTATGCCTGTGTGATCAGGTAAGGAGTGTCTCCCACAAGTTCACCCCTTGTGGTCAAGGTGTGCATCTAGATTGAATGTATACAGTAATACAATGGTGTTACATTGTGGTTACATACATGACAGTCTACTCCTGAAATCTTCCACTCCTGAAATCCTCTACACCTGAATTCTCCTGCTCCTGAAATCCTCTATTCCTGAAATCGTCTACACTTTGTGGCTGTTAAGACCCCCTTCTTGTACCCTTAACCTCATTCTAACCTATGGAGTCCTCTTGAACCAATCCCTGGCTGACACCCAAACCCAAAATCATAAGAACATAAGAAATAGGAGCAGGAGTATGCCATACGGCCCCTCGAGCCTGCTCCGCCATTTAATAAGATCATGACTGATCTGATCATGGACTCAGCTCCACTTCCCTGCCCGCTCCCCATAACCCTTTACTCCCTTATTGCTCAAAAATCTGTCTATCTCCGTCTTAAATATATTCAATGACCCAGCCTCCACAACTCTCTGGGGCAGAGAATTCCACAGATTTACAACCCTCTGAGAGAAGAAATTTCTCCTCATCTCAGTTTTAAATGGGTGGCCCTTTATTCTAAGACCATGTCCCCTAGTTTTATTTTCCCCTATGAGTGGAAATATACTCTGCATCCACCTTGTCGAGCCCCTCATTATATTATAGGTTTCGATAAGATCACCTCTCATTCTTCTGAACTCCAATGAATAGAGGCCCAACCTACTCACCTATCTTCATAAGTCAACCCCCTCATCTCCAGAATCAACCTCGTGAACCTTCTCTGAACTGCCACCAATGCAAGTATATCCTTCCTTAAATACGGAGACCAAAACTGTACACAGTTTTGATGTAAAGATGTAACGTTCATAGCACTCTGACTTACGCAGGTTTTCGTCTGATGAGGCTCTTACATCATCTGTTTTTGACCATCAAGACTCATATAACATCATCATCATCATAGGCTGCCCCTCGAAATCGAGGTAGACTTGCTTCCACTCTAAAAGTGAGTTGTTAGGTGGATGCACAGTCCAATACGGGAATAACAGTCTCTGTCACAGGTGGGACAGACAGTGGTTGAAGGAAAGGGTGGGTGGGACTAGTTTGCCGCACGCTCCTTCTGCTGCCTGCACTTATCCTCCGCATGCCCTCAGCGATGAGACTCGAGGTGCTCAGCGCCCTCCCGGATGCACTTCCTCCACTTAGGGCGATCTTGGGCCAGGGACTCCCAGGAGTCGGTGGGGATGTTGCACTTTATCAGGGAAGCTTTGAGGGTGTCCTTGAAATGTTTCCTCTGCCCACTTGGGGCTTGCCTGCCTACCTGGGGAACTCCTACACTCATATTTGGGCTGGTTATGGCAACACAAAAAATGAATATATCTCCACAGTTTGAGACACAGCCTCTGCTCTGGTTCTTTGATTTTCTAATTGACTGCGGATGTTATAACATTCCAGCACAATGGTAACCATACCTCACCTTGGTTCCCAGGCTAACTGCAGGCTATTCGACCATGGCAATCTTGTTCTCATCCCAGGTTGTCTGGTTACAGCTCACTCACAGACTTTTAAGCATAAGGAAAAGGGGTTACATGTTTTACATAATTCAGGTTATACTTGCATGCAGTTGATGATTACAAACTTTTATATTTAATCCTTGCACACGATTACAGATCTGTTACAGATTGAGCGTCCGAAATCCGGAAACCTCGGGTCCGAGGCCTTTCCGAATTCCGGGTATTTCCGGATTTTGGAACGTCTTTGCCTGAGTCGAGGTAGGTGGGATCTGGTCTGGCAGCCGAGGTGAGGGGGAGTGGGGGGAGGAGGGGGGGAGCTGGGGCTGGGGCGAGGTTGGGCCACCGAGTGCCGGGGCGAGGTCGGGGCTGCCAAAGTCGGGCCATCGAGGCGGGGGGAAATCCGGAGTTCGGAATATTTTCCGGTTTCCAGATGACCCCCCCCCACCACGGATTGGCCCGGTGTCCGGAACATTCCGAATTTTGGAACTCCGGATTTCGGACGCTCCACCTGTCCTGATGATTGTGCGATATTAATGGTTATCAGATGGTAAAGCAAGTGTTCGAAATACCAACTAAATGTAATTCAGAACACGAATGCACTCCATGCCTCTTACCTCAGTCTCTGGAATTCCATTAATTCTCCTTGTTTTTCCCACACGCCGACTGTTGCTTTGCTAACAAGGCTTTTCGAAGTCTGCATTTTTCATATTTGGTCACGTAGGCCCAATGGCTTTCTTCCATGTTAAAATCTAACTGGGTCCACCCAGGGCATATTACAACAACAACTTGCATTTATATAGCACCTTTACCACAGTGAAACGTCCTAAGGTGCTTCACAGGAATATTATGAGATTTAAAAGTTATAACCGAGCCACAGAAGGAGAAATTAGGGCAGGTGACCAAAGGCTTGGTCAAAGAGTTAGATTTCAAGGAGCGTCTTGAAGGAGAAAAGAGAGGTAGACAGGCTGGGAGGTTTAGAGAGGGAGTTCCAGAGCTTAGGGCCTAGAAACAGAAGGCATGGCCACCGATGGTTGAGCGATTATAATCAGGGATGATCAGGAGGGCATAATTTGAGGAGCACAGATATCTCGGGGGGTTGTGGGGCTTGGGGAGGTTACAGAGATAGGAAGGGGCGAGGCCATGGAGGGATTTGAAAACAAGGATGAGAATTTTGAAATTGAGGCATTGCTTAACCGGAAGCGAGCACAGAGGTGATGGGAGAGCGGGACTTGGTGCGAGTTAAGACACTGGCAGCCGAGTTTTGGATCACCTCTAGCTTACGTGGGGTAGAATATGGGTGGCCAGCCAGGAGTGCGTTGGAATGGTCAAGTCTAGAGGTAACAAAGGCATGGATGAGGGCTTCAGCAGTAGATGAGCTGAGGCAAGGGCGGAGACAGGCGATGTTACGGAGGTGGAAATAGGCGGTCTTAGTTATGTTGCAGATATGTGGTCGAAAGCTCGTTTCAGGGTCAAATATGACACCAAGATTGCGAACAGTCTGGTTCAGCCTCAGACAGGAGTTGGAGAGTGGGATCGAATTGGTGGCTAGGGAATGGAGTTTGTGCCGGGGTCTGAAAACAATGGCTTCAGTCTTCCTAGAAGTCAATTGTAGAAAATTCCTGCTCATTCAGAACCAGACGTCGGACAAATAGTCTGACACTTGGATGGGAGCAATCCAGGTGAGAGGAGCTTAACAAGAATCTCTTGAGGCAGAATTCATGTTGCAAACATTTTAATGTGGCACAGATTCAAGTGCCAGGGTTGCCAGCTTCAGTCAGCTGAGTTTCTAAGCTCTTGCCAGAACTTCTTGGGGCACTGCCACACACAAATGCAAATGGCTGGCTCACCCTAATTGTGTCATTGTAATTTGTCACTAATCTCACAGCAGACTGCCCGTTGACGACGTTGATAGAGCTGTGCAAAGCCGCACTTTGTTCAAACGTTATTTGTTCGAGCTGCTGCTCCCTGAATCAGACTGGCAGCAATCCATATTTCGCCAGTGACCACTGAGAATGGTAAATTGAGGCAAAGACCAAAACAGAAAAGCAGGATTGACAAAGTCCTGACTGGTGCTATTCACTGCATAAAGTAGCCCCAATTTACAGGGTTAACATGGGGGAAGAGCAAGAGGAAGTGGGACTAATTGGAGTATAAAACTACTGATGTCTTGCTACAACTGTTGGTGAGGCCACACCTGGAGTACTGCGTACTGTTTTGGTCTCCTTATTTAAGGATAATAAGAGATAATAATGAGAGTTCGGGGCCCAGAAGAGGCGAGGGCCCAGGGGCAGCACGGGCCAGCCCACACTGCGATATGTGCACGCACTGGGTCCGTGCAGCAGAGCCGGTCTCCAGGACTTGGATCCCCTTGCCACTGGACCAAGACCTAGCTCTGTCGAGCCCGTGTGGTGGCTGGTGTGCAACGGTCACCCCACGTTAAAAAACTCCACACACAGGCATCTTCCACCCTTCAACATGTAGTTCGGGACCTAAAATGTCAGGTCCCTCATTGAAACACCTGTGAACTCATCCCTTTTTGGTGTGGAAGTGGGTCATTCTCGACACGAGGGACTGCCTAATACTATACCTTAAGGAGGGATATACTTGCATTGGAGGCAGTTCAGAGAAGGTTCTCGAGGTTGATTCCTGGGATGAAGGGGTTGTCTTATGAAGAAAGGTTGAGCAGGTTTGGGCCTTATACTCATTGGAGTTTAGAAGAATGAGAGGTGATCTTATTGAAACATATAAGATTCTGAGGGGGCTCGACAGGGTCGATGCTGAGAGGATGTTTCCTACTCATGGCAGAATCTAGATCTAGGGCCCTACGCTTTCTGAGGATTTAAAGTTAATTTAGTAATTTTTTGTTTTTCGAAGTTTCGCTTATCGCCTATTTAAGATGGAGATGAGAAGGAACTTCTTCTCTCAGTGGGTTGTGAATCTTTGAAATTCTTTACCCCAGAGAGCTGTGGAAGCTGGGTCATTGAATATATTAAAGGTGGAGATAGACAGATTTTTGAACAATAAGGGAATAAAGGGTTATGGGGAGCGGGCAGGGAAGTGGAGCTAAGTCCATGATCAGATCAGCCATGATCTTATTGAATGGCGGAGCAGGCTCGAGGGGCCGTATGGCCTACTCCTGCTCCTATTTCTTATGTTCTTATAGCTCTTTCTTAAGAGATGGCACAGGCATGATGGGCCGAACAACCTCTGCCTGTGCTGTATGATTCGAACTGTCCCGTTAGGAGAAATCGAGCAGAGGTTAGAGAAGCAGAAATAGATCTGCCTAGCACTTTGCATCTTCTAGTGATTGGCTTTAAAACAACATTTGAAGGGGCTTAGACAATAATTGTCTGCCAGAAAGCAGGATGTGGCACGGAAACCTAGAGAGTGAGTGATAAACAGGCCAACAGACGTGCTCTTGGAAATATTCACATGTAGAATGATCTGCAGGAAAGGGTTTAAATTCTTTAAAAGAATCAAGGGATAAGGGGTTAAGAATTCAGTCACACACAAACTGGAGTAGATAATGAAGTCCATTATTGAAGAAGTAGTAGCAGGACATTTAGAAAATCATATTGCAGTCAAGCAGTCAGTGAAAGGAAAATCATGTTTGACAAATTTGCTGGAGTTCTTTGAGGAAGTAACGAGCAGGATGGATGAAGGGGAACCAGTAGAGGTCATGTATTTGGATTTCCAGAAGGCATTCGATAAGGTTACTGCATAAGATAAGAGCTCACGGGGTTGGGAGTAATATATTAGCATGGATAGAGGATTGGCTAACTAACAGAAAACAGAGAGTCAGGATAAATGGGTAATTTTCAGGTTGGCAAACTGTAACTAGTGGGGTGCCACAGGGATCAATGCTGGGACCTCAACTATTTATAATCTAGATTATCAACATCTTTGGATGAAGGGGTCGCCCATTTAAAACGGAAATGTGGAGGAATTTCTTCTCTCAGAGGGTCGTGAATCTTTGGAATTCTCTGCTCCAGAGAACTGTGGAGGCTGGATCATTGAATATATTTAAAGGTGTAGATAGACAGATTTTTGAGCGATAAGGGAGTCAAGGGTTATATGGGGAGAGGGGAGGGAAGTGGAGCTGAGTCCAGGATCAGATCATCCATGATCTCATTGAATGGCGGAGCAGGCTCGAGGGGCCAGGTGGCCGATTCCTATTTCTTATGTTCTTATACTGAAACAGACGGAAAGTTCTCTTCACTCAAGCCACTGGTTTCTTTTTTATTTTGCACTCGATTTCCACTGAACAGTTCACTATCCAGAAACGTAAACACAATGAAGTCCTCCAGTGCTGAACTGGACTGGAGGCGTACCTCATGAGAAAAACCGACAATTGTAAGGGGTAGTTTGCAGGGGGTCAGCTTTCCCTTCTGACCTTATATGAGCGGTTCCGAATCGCTCCCACACCCTTGGTTTTAGACACTGGAATTATGAAGGGACTGTGACAGACTTGGACGGACAATCGGTTTCAAGGTAGGAAGCAGTTATGGCTTTGTTGTGTTTAAAAAGAAGTAAAAGGCACACCTTTAATAACACACACAGACCAATACACACTGAGGGGTACAACACATTGAATAAAATGTCAAATTACAGCCTGTGGGGAAAAGAATACAGCTTAAACTCTAAATGGGGTAAAGAGGAGAATGCAGATACATTTACTCAAGTTATCCCAGCCTCCCCCTCCCAATTCCCCTGACTAACTAAGTTATAGCTCCGAGGGTTCAGGGGCTTTGCTCACCAATCCCTTTAGACAGTTGCCGGTGAATCACGGTTTCGGGGTTCGCTGCACTTGACCTTCTAGGCGAGCCGTACCCCGGACGGAGGAGAGGACTTCGGACTGCGTAGTCTTCGGTTGGGGTGCGTCCGTTGATGCGCTAAGTTGCGTTTTGGATGTATGAGATAAGTACCCACTTTCTTTGGTTAGGAATAGTTTTAGTTAGTCCCTTTTGGTAATTTCTCCCCCGTTGGGTCCTTCAGAAGTAGATTGTAGAGTGGTTGTCAATTTGGTTGCTGACAATTCCGTTTCGTGGGCCTCGTGCTCGGTCAGTTCCTGATGAGTTCTGGTAGTTTCCTTCACTATTCCATTTCTTCACTGTAGAGGAAGCAGGCTGCTTGTGTCTGTGTCTGTGTTCCAGTCTGTGTCCTTGTTCGAGTCTGTGCGAGTTCCAGTCTGTGTTCTGCTAGTTTTTCCTTGTAAAACTGGGGGTTAGATATATCCCAAAAAAAGGCTCCGTTATCTCCCATCAAATCTCGTGAGCTCTGTTTAAACTGTCCTGTCCATTGATTTTCAAATGTCTCCTTTGTCAGCAGTATCTCGATTAGGGTGTGAGAATGTGTTATCACTGGTTTTGCATTGTTTTAGGATTGTCCAGTTTCCTGACCATGATTTCCATTGTGCTTGATTGGGTAATTCGATTATCTCTTGGGGGGTGAATAGCCTGGGATCCTTAATACACGAATTTTCTTCAGAGGTTGGCCCCACCTCCTGTATTTGGTAACTCTTTTTCGCAGCCAAAATGTTGTAGAATCTTAAAATTGATATGCTCCTTTCCATCGATATTATGGGGATCTCAAGCTTTGGTAATTTTGGTCCATTTTGAATTCCCTTTCCTATGAGTCCAAACACTGGGGGGAGGGGGGGTCTGCATTCAGGGGGGGGGGACTCCATAAATGCATCCCCTTTTATCCCCCGCAGGCTTCGTCTGCCCCTTTAAACTCATTTTAAAAGCCCAGAAAGGGATTCTTCTCCTCTGTAGGGGAAAGGTACCTGGAATCTTTGCGAGATATTGGTAAATTCTACACAATGTAAAATGAAACCTTGAATAATTTATCAATATGTATCTCAATTCTATGCTAGGGGAAAAGAGAAATTCTAATTGAGCAGCTAATATACAGGGATTCTAAACATTGCTCTCAAGTCACTAAAGAACTGAAAGAGAGAGCAGTCAGGACTCTAGGAATAACTTGGATCGGAGAACGCAAAATGACTATTCACTGGGCATCAGCTTGAGTCAGTAGCTTTGTGACAGCCGTGGCTCAGTGGGCAGCACTCTCACCTCCACATCAGAAGGTTGTGGGTTCAAGTCCCCCTCCCTCCCCTTTTCCCCCCCCACCCAGAGACTTGAGCTCATAAATCTAGGCTGATACTCCAGTGCAGTGCTGAGGGAGTCTTTTGGATGAGACATTAACCGAGGTCCCGTCTGCTCTCTCAGGTGGACGTAAAAGATCCCTTGGCACTATTTCGAAGATGACCAGGGGAGTACTGGACAATATTTATCACTCAATCAACATCACTAAAACAGATTTTCTGGTTATTGCCACATTGTTGTTTGTGGGAGCTTGCTGTGCGCAAATTGGCTGCCGCGTTGACTGTAAAGTGCTTTTGGACATCCAGTGATCATGTAAGGCGCAATAAAAATTCAAGTCTTTCTTTGAAAGGAGAACTTACATTTATATAGTGCCTGTATGCTCTCAGGTCATCCCACAGTGCTTAACAACCAAAAAAGTACGTTTAGTCACTGTTGTAATTTAACAAAATGCTTTACGCCAATTTGCACATGAGCTCCAGATAATCTGTTTTTGTTATGTTGATTGAGGGATAAATATTGGCCAGGACACTGGGGAGAACTCCCCTGCTCTTCTTTGAAATAGTGCCATGGGATCTTTTACAGCTACCTGAGAGAACAGACGGGGCCTCGGTTTAACGTCTCATCTGAAAGACGGCACCTCCGACAGTGCAGCGTTCCCTCGGTACTGCACTGGTCAGCCTGAATTTATGTGCTCAAGTCTCTGGAGTGGGACTTGAACCCACAACCTTCTGACTCAGAGGCGCGGGGGGGGGGGGGGGGAGGGTACGACCCACTGAGCCGCAGCTGACATTAATGGAAAAGATGGAGCAACCCATCGATGTGCAGAACTCTGCACCCGCACAGCTGAAGAAGTGGGAGCGGTGACAGAGACCAAAAAAGGCAAAACATATACAAGTGCCACGAAAGTTGAGAACATCTGTGAACTGTATAAAACAAAACCTTACATTCTGTGTAAACATGTTCTCAAATGTGTTCTCAATTATTTCATTACACTCAGATCACTATCTCCTAAAGTTGTCATCTTTTGCCAAGTCCAAAAAACGAAATGCAGCCAGGATGGGTAGTCATTGTTTACGTGCTGATGTTTTCGTTGCCGCTGATGACATTCTCCAAAATGCAGAACTTGCATTTATATAGCGCCTGTATGCTCTCAGGTCATCCCACAGTGCTTAGCAACCAACAAAGTACGTTTAGTCACTGGACATCATATGGCACAGAAATAAATGGAAAAGTTGGACTATTTAAAAGCACTGGATGTTTGCATCCCCTAATAACCCAACTGATCACGATCACGTGCAGGTGAGTCACGCAGGTCATATGATGTGGGTTCCCACACAGGTCGGGGTGGCCCACAATGTTCCAGGGCCCTGTTAACCCTTACCACTGGACCAAGACCTCGCTCTGTCAAGCCCGTGGTGGTGGCTGATGTGCAACGGTCACCACACGTCAAAAAAATCCACGCACAGGCATCTTCCACCCCCTCAATTGGAGTTCAGGACTGGAACGGCGGATCCTTAATTGAAACATCCGTGAATTCATGTGAAGGAAGTCATCCTCGCTCGAGGGCCCGCCGATGATGGTGATGATGTGGGGTCCCATTCCCGGTTTGTGCAGTGTAAACACACACAGACTACAAAATGGCTCTGCAGGAACTTATCATGTGACCTTGCCACATGACCCTTTTATTCAATTACATCAATAGTTGTACTTCCACAGTAGTCCACCAGGGGGAGCTCTATATTACATGCAGACCTAGCCGCCTTCAGTCCGGGGCTACAATTGGCCTCAACAGGCCAGAGTTAAATCCCCAGGGTTCCTGCTCCTGCTTGTAACTCACGAACCCCCTACTGGACAGAGCGCGTGCGTGGACGTTGATCGAGGCCAGAATTGGGTGGGGTTCTTGGCCATGTCATGTAACCTGCCACCACTCACTGGTTTAGCCACACTTCTACACAGACATGTGGGCAAGCTACCAGAGGACAACTGGCCCTTCCATAACATCGCCCATCCCTGCCGCTGCCTCAGCTCATCCGCTGCTGAAACCCTTATCCATGCCTTTGCTACCTCTAGATTTGACTATTCCAACGCATCCCTGGCCAGCCTCCCATGTTATACCCTCCGTAAACTTGAGGGCATGCAAAACTCCCGGAAACACGACGACTCAATTTGAAAATTCTCATCCTTGTTTACACAACCCCTCCCTATCTCGCTCGTCTCCTTCAGTCCCTCAACCCTCCGAGATATCTGCGCTCCTCAAATTCTGGCCAATGGTGCATTCCTGATTTTTAACGCTCCACTATTGGCGCCCGTGCCTTCAGCTGCCAGGGCCCCAAGCTCTGGAATACCCTCCCTAAACCCCTCCGCCTCTCTCTCCTCCTTAAAAACCTACCTCTTTGACCAAACTTTTGGTCATCTCCCCTAATATCTCCCAATGGGGCCCGGTGCCTTGCGACGTTAAAGGCTCTATATAAATGCAAATTGAGGTTGTGGAACTATCCCCCAGATCGCCGCGCCCGCCGTGACCAGCAGCGGCCTGATCGATTTCGGTGACAGGGTCTCATTTAAATCCAATGGGTGGGCTGACAACACTAAACGAGTGATAAAGGCATCGGCTGATCATGGGGGCCAAGGAACTCCAGGTGGTTCCGCTGTGCAGCTAAGCTGGGTGGGTGAGGGTAATAAGGCAGTGTAGGAACCAGCGATGGGCGTGCCAATTTTTTTGAGGATTGCTGCTCCTTGCCCAACCAAAACAAATTGGTAAACCAAAACTTGTCATCGTGTTTTCCAAGTGGTAAACATAGAAAATAGGTGCAGTAGGCGGCCATTCTGCTCTTCGAGGCTGCACCGCCATTCAATAAGATCATGGCTGATCATTCACCTCAGTACCCCTTTCCTGCTTTCTCTCCATACCCCTTGATCCCTTAGCCGTAGGAGCCATATCTAACTCCCTCTTAAATATATCCAATGAACTGGCATCAACAACTCTCTGCGGTAGGGAGTGCCACAGGTTAACAATTTTCTGAGTGAAGAAGTTTCTCCTCATCTCAGTCCTAAATGGTTTACCCCTTATCCTTAGACTATGTCCCCTGGTTCTGGACTTCCCCAACATCAGGAACATTCTTCCTGCCTCTAACCAGTCCAATCCTGTCAGAATTCTATATGTTTCTATGAGATCCCCTCTCATTCTTCTAAACTCCAGTGAATAAAGGCCCAGTTGATCCAGTCTCTCCTCATATGTCAGTCCTGCCATCCCGGGAATCAGTCTGGTGAACCTTTGCTGCACTCCCTCAATAGCAAGAACGTTCTTCCTCAGATGAGACCACCAAAACTGAACACAATATTCCAGGTGAAGCCTCACTAAGGCCCTGTACAACTGCAGTAAGACCTCCCTGCTCCTATACTCAAATCCCCTAGCTATGAAGGCCAACATACCATTTGCCTTCTTCACCACCTGCTGCACCTGCATGCCAACTTTCAATGACTGATGTACCATGACACCCAGGTCTCGTTGCACATCCCGTTTTCCTAAGCTGCCGCCATTCAGATAATATTCTGCCTTCGTGTTTTTGCCCCCAAAGTGGATAACCTCACATTTATCCACATTATACTGCATCTGCCATGTGTTTGCCCACTCACCTAACCTGTCCAAGTCACCCTGCAGCCTCTTAGCATCCTCCTCACAGCTCACACTGCCACCCAGTTTAGTGTCATCTGCAAACTTGGAGATATTACACTCAATTCCTTCATGTAAATCATTGATGTATATTGTAACTGGCTGGGGTCCCAGCACTGAGCCCTGCGGCACTCCACTAGTCACTGCCTGCCATTCTGAAAAGGACCCGTTTATACCGACTCTCTGCTTCCTGTCTGCCAACCAGTTCTCTATCCACATCAGTATATTACCCCCAATACCATGTGCTTTAATTTTGCACACCAATCTCTTGTGTGGGAGATTGTCGCTGTAAGGATCGCTGAGTTGCCTGCTCTACATTCAGTTCCACTGGGCAAAGGTGGGAGAAGCTGAAGCACTATGTACAGTTTTGGTCTCCTTATTTAAGGAGGGCACACTTGCATTTGGAGGCAGTTCAGAGAAGGTTCACGAGGTTGATTCCTGAGATGAAGTGGTTGTCATATGAAGAAAGGTTGAGCAGGTTGGGCCTACACTCTCTGGAGTTTAGAAAAATGAGAGGTGATCTTACTGAAACATATAAGATTCTGAGGGGACTTGACTGGGTAGATGCAGAGATCTTAACCGATAAGGAATTAAGGGGTTATGGGGAGCGGGTGGGGAAGTGGAGCTGAGTCCATGATTGGATCAGCCATGATCTTATTAAATGGTGAAGCAGGCTAGAGGGGCCATATGGCCTACTCCTGCTCTTATTTCTTATGTTCTTATAGGATGTTTCCCCTTGTGGGGGAATTTAAAATTAGGGGACATTGTTTCAGAATAAGGGGCCGCCCATTTAAAACAGAAATGAGGAGAAATTTCTTCTCTCAGAACGTTGTAAATCTATGGAATTCGCTGCCCCAGAGAGCTGTGGAGGCTGTGTCATTGACTCTATTTAAGGTGGAGATAGAGAGATTGTTGAATGATAAGGGAGTCAAGGGTTATGGGGAACGGGCAGGGAAGTGGAGTGGAGTTGAGGCAACGATCAGATCAGCCATGATCGTATTGAATGGCGGAGCAGGCTCGAGGGGCCATATAGCCTACTCCTGTTCCTATTTCTTCTGTTCTTATGGGTGCTGATTAATCACAAGACTCCGAGTTAAATATGTGGATTCTGCCTGCTTCCAATTAGGAGCAGGGGCTGCCTGACTCAACATGCGGGCATAACTTGCGTCTGGCTGCCGCCCCAGTCTTGTTGAAAAGCGAGGTTGGCAGCGAGATGAGAAATCACGCCCGGTGTTTATAATTGGGCTGTAAGCATGGCACTGGGTGTTAACTAAATAACCTACCCAGTAACTGCCTCCCGTAACTAAAACACTGCGATTTGACTTACAGTTGCTGCCTGAATAATTTAAAAAAAAATTAAAAATAAAAATAAATTAGACTCTCGCTATCATTGACAGTTTAAAACGCCACTCCACAAACAGCCATCGCATCATACATTTGGTATAACGTCGCAGTAATATTATTTCTTCCCACTCAACATTCTCTCCAAGATGTCAGCCTCGGTTCAGTGGGTCGCGCACTCACCTCGAGTCAGAAGGATGTGACCTCCAGATACCTGAGCACAAGATCGAGGCGGACACTCCAGTGCCGGTACTGAGGGAGCGCTGCATTTGCAGAGGTGCTGTTTTTCCAAGCTGAAATATTAAACCGAGGCCCCGTCTGCCCTCTCAGATGGACGGGAGCAGGGGAGCTCTCCCTGGTAAAGCACATGGGATTGGGGGTAGTGTGCTGACATGGAGTGAGAACTGGTTGTCAGACAGGAAGCAAAGAGTAGGAGTAAATGGGTACTTTTCAGAATGGCAGGCAGTGACTAGTGGGGTACCGCAAGGTTCTGTGCTGGGGCCCCAGCTGTTTACACTGTACATTAATGATTTAGACGAGGGGATTAAATGTAGTATCTCCAAATTTGCAGATGACACTAAGTTGGGTGGCAGTGTGAGCTGCGAGGAGGATGCTATGAGGCTGCAGAGTGACTTGGATAGGTTAGGTGAGTGGGCAAATTCATGGCAGATGAAGTATAATGTGGATAAATGTGAGGTTATCCACTTTGGTGGTAAAAACAGAGAGACAGACTATTATCTGAATGGTGACAGATTAGGAAAAGGGGAGGTGCAACGAGACCTGGGTGTCATGGTACATCAGTCATTGAAGGTTGGCATGCAGGTACAGCAGGCGGTTAAGAAAGCAAATGGCACGTTGGCCTTCATAGCGAGGGGATTTAAGTACAGGGGCAGGGAGGTGTTGCTACAGTTGTACAGGGCCTTGGTGAGGCCACACCTGGAGTATTGTGTACAGTTTTGGTCTCCTAACTTGAGGAAGGACATTCTTGCTATTGAGGGAGTGCAGCGAAGATTCACCAGACTGATTCCCGGGATGGTGGGACTGACCTATCAAGAAAGACTGGATCAACTAGGCATGTATTCACGGGAGTTCAGAAGAATGAGAGGGGACCTCATAGAAGCGTTTAAAATTCTGACGGGTTTAGACAGGTTAGACGCAGGAAGAATGTTCCCAATGTTGGGGAAGTCCAGAACCAGGGGTCACAGTCTAAGGATAAGGGGTAAGCCATTTAGGACCGAGATGAGGAGAAACTTCTTCACCCAGAGAGTGGTGAACCTGTGGAATTCTCTACCACAGAAAGTAGTTGAGGCCAATTTACTAAATATATTCAAAAGGGAGTTAGATGAAGTCCTTACTACTCGGGGGATCAAGGGGTATGGCGAGAAAGCAGGAAGGGGGTACTGAAGTTGCATGTTCAGCCATGAACTCATTGAATGGCGGTGCAGGCTAGAAGGGCTGAATGGCCTACTCCTGCACCTATTTTCTATGTTTCTATGTTTCTATGGTGTCCTGGCCAATATTTATCCCTTAAGCAATACCCTCTAGCCTGCTCCGCCATTTAATAAGATCATGGTTGATCCGATCATGGACTCAGCTCCACTTCCCTGCCCGCTTCCCATAACCCTTTACTCCCTTATTGTTCAAAAATCTCTCTATCTCCGCCTTAAATACATTCAATGACCCAGGCTCCACAGCTCTCTGGGGCAGAGAATTCCACAGATTTACAAGCCTCAGAGAAGAAATTTCTCCTCATCTCAGTGTTAAATGGTGGCCCCTTATTCTAAGACTATGTCCCCTAGTTTTGGTTTCCCCTAGTTGAAATAGCCTCTCTGCATCCACCTTGTCGAGCCCACTCATTATTTTATATGTTTCGGTAAGATCACCTCTCATTCTTCTGAACTCCAATCAGTATAGGCCCAACCTTTCCTCATAAGGCACAGCTTCAAAATACAGGGGAGCCAATTTAAAACCGAGTTGAGAAGGAATTTCTTCTCCCAGAGGGTTGTGAATCTGTGGAATTCTCTGCCCAAGGAAGCAGTTGAGGCTAGCTCATTGAATGTATTCAAATCACAGATAGATCAGATTTTTAACCAATAAGGGAATTAAGGGTTACGGGGAGCGGGCGGGTAAGTGGAGCTGAGTCCACGGCCAGATCAGCCATGATCTTGTTGAGTGGTGCAGCAGGCTCGAGGGGCTAGATGGCCTACTCCTGTTCCTAATTCTTATGTTCTTAAAAGCAGTTGGAAGTGCGCTTTCCATACGTTACAACAGTGACTACATTTCACAAAGTACTTCATTGGCTGTAAAGCGCTTTGGGACGTCCGGTGGTTGTAAAAGGCTCCGGATCAATGCGAGTTCTTTGCTTAAGACAATCTAGACCATTACCCTGGAATAGATGGCACATCCTTCAGCGACTTCCCGCCGCACTTCCATGGAGTGAAGCAGCCAACCGGCGTTCTCCTTAAACGCAATTTTCAGAACAGATAGAATAAATAATGTATAAGAATGTGTGTCTTGTTACTTTGTTTAAACCTTGGAATAAATATCTATCCATTTGTCAAGAGCGGTTTTGAAAATCTAAGTAGTGGAACTTTTTGAGTCCAAAATGAGTTGCCCAATATCACACAAGGTCATTTAGATTGACCTTTTTATACATTATGTTTTAAAAATCTGGCAACAGTGAAGAAGATTGTTATTTTCCAGTGTAAACATTTAAGTTGTCTGATTGAACCACAATTGGCTCAACAGTGCAGAGTAGAAACACAATATTGTCAAATGAGGGAATCTAGCCCCAGATGGAATCCAATTTGATGAAGTGCTGAGGTCCCATTAAGGCTTTGCTTGAGTATTAAACCCAGTTCAATCTGAGCTTTAATGGTTATTCTGTATCTTCACTTGGAGAATCATTAGTCTACAGTGACTACACGTCACAAAAGTACTTCATTGGCTGTAAAGCGCTTTTGGGATGTCATCATCATCATCATCATAGGCAGTCCCTCGGAATCGAGGAAGACTTGCTTCCACTCTTAGCAGGAGTTAGAATCATAGAAAATAGGTGCAGGAGTAGGCCATTCAGCCCTTCTAGCCTGCACCGCCATTCAATGAGTTCATGGCTGAACATGAAACTTCAGTACCCCATTCCTGCTTTCTCGCCATACCCCTTGATCCCCCGAGTAGTAAGGACTTCATCTAACTCCCTTTTGAATATATTTAGTAAATTGGCCTCAACTACTTTCTGCGGTAGAGAATTCCACAGGTTCACCACTCTCTGGGTAAAGAAGTTTCTCCTCATCTCGGTCCTAAATGGCTTACCCCTTATCCTTAGACTGTGACCCCTGGTTCTGGACTTCCCCAACATTGGGAACATTCTTCCTGCATCTAACCTGTCTAAACCCATCAGAATTTTAAATGTTTCTATGAGGTCCCCTCTCATTCTTCTGAACTCCAGTGAATACAAGCCCAGTTGATCCAGTCTTTCTTGATAGGTCAGTCCCACCATCCCGGGAATCAGTCTGGTGAATCTTCGCTGCACTCCCTCAATAGCAAGAATGTCCTTCCTCAAGTTAGGAGACCAAAACTGTACACAATACTCTAGGTGTGGCCTCACCAAGGCCCTGTACAACTGTAGCAACACCTCCCTGCCCCTGTACTCAAATCCCCTCGCTATGAAGGCCAACATGCCATTTGCTTTCTTAACCGCCTGCTGTACCTGCATGCCAACCTTCAATGACTGATGTACGATGACACCCAGGTCTCGTTGCACCTCCCCTTTTCCTAATCTGTCACCATTCAGATAATAGTCTGTCTCTCTGTTTTTACCACCAAAGTGGATAACCTCACATTTATCCACATTATACTTCATCTGCCATGCATTTGCCCACTCACCTAACCTATCCAAGTCACTCTGCAGCCTCATAGCATCCTCCTCGCAGCTCACGCTGCCACCCAACTTAGTGTCATCCGCAAATTTGGAGATACTACATTTAATCCCCTCGTCTAAATCATTAATGTACAATGTAAACAGCTGGGGCCCCAGCACAGAACCTTGCGGTACCCCACTAGTCACTGCCTGCCATTCTGAAAAGTACCCATTTACTCCTACTCTTTGCTTCCTGTCTGACAACCAGTTCTCACTCCACGTCAGCACACTACCCCCAATCCCATGTGCTTTAACTTTGCACATTAATCTCTTGTGTGGGACCTTGTCGAAAGCCTTCTGAAAGTCCAAATATACCACATCAACTGGTTCTCCCTTGTCTACTTTACTGGAAACATCCTCAAAAAATTCCAGAAGGTTTGTCAAGCATGATTTCCCTTTCACAAATCCATGCTGACTTGGACCTATCATGTCACCATTTTCCAAATGCACTGCTATGACATCCTTAATAATTGATTCCATCATTTTACCCATTACTGAGGTCAGGCTGACCGGTCTATAATTCCCTGCTTTCTCTCTCCCTCCTTTTTTAAAAAGTGGGGTTACATTGGCTACCCTCCACTCCATAGGAACTGATCCAGAGTCAATGAAATGTTGGAAAATGACTGTCAATGCATCCGCTATTTCCAAGGCCACCTCCTTAAGTACTCTGGGATGCAGTCCATCAGGCCCTGGGGATTTATCGGCCTTCAATCCCATCAATTTCCCCAACACAATTTCCCGACTAATAAAGATTTCCCTCAGTTCCTCCTCCTTACTCGACCCTCTGACCCCTTTTATATCCGGAAGGTTGTTGGTGTCCTCCTTAGTGAATACCGAACCAAAGTACTTGTTCAATTGGTCTGCCATTTCTTTGTTCCCAGCTATGACCTCCCCTGATTCTGACTGCAGGGGACCTACGTTTGTCTTTACTAACCTTTTTCTCTTTACATATTTATAGAAACTTTTGCAATCCGCCTTAATGTTCCCTGCAAGCTTCTTCTCGTACTCCATTTTCCCTGCCCTAATCAAACCCTTTGTCCTCCTCTGCTGAGTTCTAAATTTCTCCCAGTCCCCGGGTTCACTGCTATTTCTGGCCAATTTGTATGCCACTTCCTTGGCTTTAATACTATCCCTGATTTCCCTTGATAGCCACAGTTGAGCCACCTTCCCTTTTTTATTTTTACGCCAGACAGGAATGTACAATTGTTGTAGTTCATCCATGCGGTCTCTAAATGTCTGCCATTGCCCATCCACAGTCAACCCCTTAAGTATCATTCGCCAATCTATCCTAGCCAATTCACGCCTCATACCTTCAAAGTTACCCTTCTTTAAGTTCTGGACCATGGTCTCTGAATTAACTGTTTCATTCTCCATCCTAATGCAGAATTCCACCATATTATGGTCACTCTTCCCCAAGGGGCCTCGCACAATGAGATTGCTAATTAAGGTGTCATAAGACAGCTAAAAAAACAATAAGGCTACGGGAGCGAATGGAATCCCTGCTGAGGCACCGAAGTATGGCGGAGAGAAACTGTTGGCGCGGATACATGATCTCATCTCTCTCATCTGGAGGGAGGAGAGCATGCCGGGAGATCTCAGAGATGCAGTGATCGTGACCATCTTTAAAAAGGAGACAAGTCCGACTGCTGCAACTACAGAGGAATCTCCCTGCTATCAGCCACTGGGAAAGTTGTCGCTAGAGTTCTCCTCAACCGTCTTCTCCCTGTGGCCGAGGAGCTCCTCCTGGAGTCGCAGTGTGGATTCCGTCCCCTCCAGGGCACAACGGACATGATCTTTGCAGCGTGACAGCTGCAGGAAAAATGCAGGGATCAGCGCCAGCCCTTATACATGGCTTTCTTCGACCTTACAAAGGTCTTTAACACCGTCAACCGCGAGGGTCTATGGAGCGTCCTCCTCCGTTTCGGATGCCCCCAAAGGTGAACTTTACTGTAGAAACGCAAATCTTTCTTTTTTTGGGGGAGGTCTGGGTATGAAAGTCACACGCATTCACTGTCGAAGACAAGAATGTAGAGGAATACAGAGAGCATTTACTGAAGCTTTAGTGCCCTCTACTGGGCCACATTCACAAATCAGCTCAAAAATACTTGGAAGTTTATATTTTTAAGCAATGTTTTTGGTAAGTGTGACTGGAACCAGCTCAGAAGATGCACTTTCACTGAGAGATCTTGTTGAAGACCCAAGGCCCACAGTGCGGGGTGCATCAAGGTTTAAATAAATGGGGGGGGGGAAACTACATAGGATATACAGCACAGAAACAGGCCATTCGGCCCAACCAGTCCATGCTCCACTCGAGCCTCCTCCCGCCTTTCCTCATCTAAATCCATCAGCATAACCCTCTATTCCCTTCTCCCTCATATGCTGGTCTAGCCTCCCCTTAATTGCATCCATACTATTCGCCTCAACCACTCCGTGTGGTAGCGAGTTCCACATTCTCACCACTCACTGGCTAAAGAAGTTTTTTCTGAATTCCCTGTTGGATTTCTTGCTGACGATCTTATATTGATGGCCTCTAGTTATGCTCTTCCCCACAAGTGGAAACATTCTCTCTGTATCCGCACTATAAATCCTTTCATAATTTTAAAGAGCTCTCAGCCTTTTTTCACGAGAAAAGAGACCCAGCCTGTTCATCCTTTCCTGATTATGTACACCCTTACATTTCTGGTATCTCTGGTTTCTCCACACTCTCTCCAGTGCCTCTATATCCTTTTTATAATATGGCGATCAGAACTGTACGCAGTGCTCCAAGTGTGGTCTAACCAAGGTTCGATACAGGTTTAGCATAACTTCCCTACTATAAACTATATGAATCAAGGAGCATAGAAACATAGAAAATAGGTGCAGGAGTAGGCCATTCGGCCCTTCGAGCCTGCACCGCCATTCAATAAGATCATGGCTGATCATGCAACTTCAGTACCCCACCCCAGCTTTCTCTCCATACCTCCTTATCCTTTTAGCCGTAAGGGCCACATCTAACTCCCTTCTGAATATATCCAATGAACTGACATCAACAACTTTCTGTGGTAGAGAATTCCACAGGTTCACAATTCTCTGGGTGAAGAAGTTTCTCCTCATCTCCTTAGACTTTGCAGGGGATGAGGGACTTCAGTTACGTGGATAGACGGGGTTGTTCTCCTTAGAGCAGAGATTTGAGAGGAGATTTGATAGGGGCGATCAAAATCATGAGGGGTCTAGACAGAGTAGATCGGGAGAAACTGTTCCCATTGGCAGAAGTGTCGAGAATCAGAGGACCCAGATTTAAGATGATTGACAAAAAAAACCCAAAGGCGCCATAAGAAAAAACATTTTACGCAGCGAGTGGTTAGGATCTGGAATGCACTGCCTGAAAGGGTGGTGGAGACAGTCTCAATCACGGCTTTCAAAAGGGAGTTGGATAAGTACCTGGATTTGCAGGGTTAAGGGGAAAGGGTGGGGGGAGTGGGACTAGCCCAAGTGCTCTTGCAGAGAGCCGGCACGGGCTCGATGGGCCGAAAGGCCTTCTTCCTTGCCGTAACCGTTCTATGATTCAATTCTATGTTTCTATGATCTCTCAAAACTTGTCAAAGCAATGCAGAGCAGCAACCTAAAAAACATTTGAACTACATCAGTGAAAGAGTGAATGTCGGAGAAAATCACGACCAAACTGCAGAGTTGGTCAGATCACACACCTGATCACTTGAACCTCCAGTGCGAGCTGCTCCAAGTATGCGATGATTTTAAGATGGGCGACTAGGTGGCGTCATCTGGTCGCCGTTTTGGAGCGTGGGCAGGAACATCGGCAGGGCCCAGGTACAGAGGAGTGGGAAGGTCGGGGCGGATGAGCGGCGAGAGATTGTGGCGGAGGTGCGACAGATGAGGGTACGGGGCCCAGGAGAGGCGAGGGCCCAGGGGCAGCACAGGTCAGCCCACACTACGACGTGTGTGCGCGCTGGGTCCGTGCAACAGAGCTGGTCTCCAGTGTCTTGGTTAGTATTGGTTAAATCTGTCGAGCCCGTGTGGTGGCTGGTGTGCAACGGCCACCACACATTAAAAAAAAATTCACGCACAGGCATCTTCCACCTCCTCAATTGGAGTTCAGGACTGGAACATCGGGTCCTTCGTGGAAACACCTGTGAACTCGTGGAAGCAAGTCATCCTCATTCGAGGGACCGCCTATGATGATGCTGACACACCTGGAGCACTAAATCCAGTTCTGGTCACCGAGACACAACGGAGATATTTAAGCCCAATGCCAAGTGTCGCAGTGGCTAGCGGCAAACCACTCACAAGCTCCTGCCATTGGAAGATACCGTGCACACGCGGTAATGGCGCAAGAAAACTAAAATTAGAGGGAACATTACATGGGACTATCATCATAGGTAGTCCCTCAGAATCAAGGAAGACTTGCTTCCACTCTTAACATGAGTTCTTAGGTGGCTGAACGGTCCCTTATTCTTTATGGTATATATTAATGACTTGGACTTGAATGTTGGGGATATGATTAAGAAGTTTGCAGATGACACTAAAATAAGCTGTATGGTTGATAATAAAGAAGAAAGCTGCGGACTGCAGGAAGATATCAATGTACTGGTCAGGTGGGCAGAACAGTGGCAAATGGAATTCAATCCGGGTAAGTGTAAGGCAATGCATTTGGGGAGGTCAAACAAGGCAAGGGAATACACATTAAATGGTATGACACTGAAAAGTGTAGAGGAACAAAAGGACCTTGGAGTGCAGGTCCACAGATCCCTGAAGGTAGCAGGCCAGGTAGATAAGGTGGTTAAGAAGGCATATGGAATACTTGCCTTTATTAGTCAAGGCATGGAATACAAGAGCAAGGAGGTTATGCTTGAACTGTATAAAACACTGGTTAGGCCACAGCTGGAGTACTGTGTGCAGTTCTGGTCACTACATTACAGGAAAGATGTGATCGCACTGGAAAGGGTGCAGAGGAGATTTACAAGAACGTTGCCTGGATTGGAGAATTTTGGCTATGAGGAAATAGTGGAGATGCTGGGTCTGTTTTCTTTGGAACAGAGGCTCAGAGGAGACCTGATTGAGGTGTATAAAATTATGAGGGGCCTTGGATAGGAAGGACCTGTTTCTCTTGGCAGAGGGGTCAACAACCAGGGGGCATAGATTTAAAGTAATTGGGGGGAGATTTAGAGGAAACATGAGGGGAAGTGTCTTTACCCAGAGGGTGGTGGGGGTCTGGAACTCACTGTCCGAACCGGTGGTAAAGGCAGAAAACCTCACCACATTTAAAAAGAACTTGGATGTGTACCTGAAGTGCTGTAACCTACAGGACTACGGACCTAGAGCTGGAAAGTGGGATTAGGCTGGGTAGCTCTTGGTCGGCCGGCGCGGACACAATGGGCCGAAATGACCTCCTTCCGTGCTGTAAATTTCTATGATTCTCCTCTCAACGTTCTCTGCTCTAAGGAGAACAACCCCAGCTTCTCCAGGCTATCCACGTAACTGAAGTTCCTCATCCCTGGAACCATTCTCGTCAATCTTTTCAGCACCCTCTCTAAGGCCTTCTGCATCCTTCCTAAAGTACGGTGCCCAGAATTGGACACAATACTGCAGTTGAAGTCGGACCAGTGTTTAATACAGGTTCATCATAACTTCCTTGTTTTTGTACTCTATGCCTCTATTTATGAAGCCCAGGATCCTATATGCTTTAACTGCTTTCTCAACCTGCTCTGCCACCGTCATCGATTTGTGCACATGTACCCCCAGGTCTCTCTGACCATGCTCCCCCTTTAGGATTGTACCCTTTAGTTTATATTGCCTCTCCTCATTCTTCCCACCAAAATGTAGCACTTCGCACTTTTTGGCGTTAAATGTCACCTGCCACATGTCCGCCCATTTCACCTCTGTCCTCTTGAAGACTATCACTATTCTCCTCATTGTTCACTATACTTCCACGTTTTGTGTCAAATTTTGAAATTGTGCCTTGTATACTAAGTCTAAGCCATTAATATATATCAAGAAAAGCAGTGGTCCCAGTACCGACCCCTGGGGAACACCACTGTATACCTTCCTCCAGTCCGAAACACAGCCGTTCACCACTACTCTCTGTTTCCTGTCACTTAGCCAATTTTGCCATGTTGCCACCGTCCCTTTTATTCCGTGGGCTTCAACTTTGCTGGCAATCCGATTATGTGGCACTTTCTTTGAACGCCTTTTGGAAATCCGCGTACACCATGTCCATCCCATTGCCCTCATCAACCCTCTCTGTTACCTCATCAAAAAGTTACACATGATTTGCCTTTAACAAATCCGTGCTGGCTTTCCTCAATTAATCCACACTTGTCCAAGTGACTGTTAACTTTGTCCCTGATTTACGGTTCTAAAAGCTTCCCCACTATCGAGGTTAAACTGACCGGCCTGTAGTTGCTGGATTTATCCTCGCACACTGTTTGAGCAATGGTGCAATATCTGCAATTCTCCCGTTCTCTGGCACCAGCCCCATAATCGAAGGAGGATTGGAAGATTACGACCAGTACCTCCTCGATTCCCACCTTTACTTCCCTCAGCACCCTAGGATGCGTCCTGGTAACATAGAAACATAGAAATTTTACAGTGCAGAAGGAGACCATTTCGGCCGATCGTGTCTACGCCGGTCGACAAAGAGCTGTACGGCCCTTGGTCAGCAGCCCTAAAGGTTACATACAAACCCATGAACAATAACGGAAAGGCAAAGAGTACCCAGCCCAACCAGTCCGCCCCACACCACTGCTAAAAACATCTACACTTTAAGTAGTCAGCCTTTCTCGTACTTCTTCTTGATGAATTAAAAAAAAATCTCATCCAGTACCTCAACTATCTCCTCTTTCCCGATGCTCGAGGATGCTAATCAAAATACTGACCCATCTCAGATGCTGTTGTGCCTGTGGTGTAATTGCAGCATTTTTTTCATTACAGATTTCAAGCTTTGAGTGTTTTCTGCTTTTGATCTCTACAGTTTAATAATTCTCGCTTTTGGTGTAGCGAAGGGTAAAGAGGATAGGGTTATTTTTAAAGCTAGAAAGACTTACCTCATTCAGCTTTACACTATTTGGACTGCAATTTTAAAATGGCTACAAACCTGGAAAACAGGTAATTGGGGTCACTGCAAGGATTTTAGATGACATGCCAGCTATTCAATTTTCCCATAGTTAAGACTAGATAAAAACTGAAAGCCCAATTATAGGACTCAATTTTGCCCGTTTTCCGGCGCGCTTACGCTTATGTACGTTTCAGATGCGCCGAAAAAAAATATTGGAACTTTGGCCACTGTCTGGCCTCTTCACTGCAGTTGCGCAGCGTGGTCAGTCGTCATGTGCTGGAAAATGTGTCGGGATGTTCATGCATGCGCAGTAGCGCTGCGAGTCTGTAACAACAGTCCCAATTGATGTAGGTCTCTCTGTCAGCGCGAGAGCGTGGCGATGTTCTTCCTCCCTCTCGTCAGCCTTGTGCTGTTTCTCCTCACGCTGCCTCTATTTTACCATCTCATTGGAGCTGAATTTACATCATTCCCTCTCTTCGAATCGGTGTTGCTGTGCTCCTGACAGGTGCACCAACATCAGTGTCCTCGTCCAGGCCAACATCCCCAGCATGAAGCACTGGCCACACTCGATCAGCTTCGCAGGGCAGGCCACATAGTTTGCATGCCAGACACGAGACTCCCAAAGCAAGTGCTTTATGCGGAGCTCCTTCATGACAAACGAGCCAAAGGTGGGCAGAGGAAACGTTACAAGGACACCCTCAAAGCCTCCCTGATAAAGTGCGACATCCCGACCGACACCTGGGAGTCCCTGGCCAAAGACCGCCCTAAGTGGAGAAAGTGCACCCAGGAGGGCGCTGAGCTCCTCGAGTCTCAACGCTGAGAGCATGCAGAAACCAAGCGCAGGCAAACCAGTCCCACCCTCCCCTTCCCTCAATGACCATCTATCCCACCTGTGACAGAGTCTGTGGCTCTTGTATTGGACTGTTCAGCCACCAAAGAATTCACTTCAGGAGTGGTAGCAAGTCTTCCTCGATTCCGAGGGACTGCCTATGATGATGAGGTAAAATTCTCTCTCTCATAAATTCTGCCTCCTTTGTTGGGCTAGGGGTGGGCAGGAGAACTGATAGAAATCACCCGCAGGCAGGAGCACTATCAGTTCTCCTGCCTGCCCCTAGCCCAGGCCGAGTGGCCTCCAGCGTCGGCCCGCTACCTTCCCAGGCCGAGTGCAGAAAGGTGAATTGCAGTTTGAAGATGAAGGTCGGACTGCAATTTTTTAAATTTCTTATAGAATTGTTAGTAGTTTTTGTTTGGAAACATTGCTAAGGGTAAAGGCTTGGTTGGTTTAGATCCAGGTCCTCTCCGCTTCCCGCCCCTAGCCCAGGCCAAATAGCCTCCGATGTACCTAGTTGCACCGATTTCTTTAACTCTGCGCAAGGGTTTTCTCAAGTGGCCACATACTCTGGCCTAATTAGAAATGGAGTAACCATTAACTGGCCAAAGTTGCTGAAATGGGCAGAACTGGCGTCGGTGGCTGGTAACGCCCCCTTTTGAGAAAAAAAAACAAACCTAAAAAAAACATAACTAAGTGAGTTACGCTGGTGCAAATTGATTGGGGAAATTGGGGATTTTTAAAGTTAGGCCAGAAAAAGGTTACTCTAAAAAAGAAACGGAGCTTGAGCCCATAAACTGCAATCGTAAAAGAAAAATTGAAGACGGTGATAAATCAAATATCATTCTCAGCGGTTTTATTTTTAATCGTGGAACGTCAGTTTGAGGACAACCTGTTCAGTTCATAAGGCATAGACTTTGTCCACCACAAATCCTCCATATTCAAAGACACTGATTACAATTATGCAAACAAGGGTTAATTTTAAGGTCACTAAAATACTGCAGTTACATTGTAAATTCATCTGTTTGCAATGACCATCATTGGAAATTGCCTCTTTCCAGAAAGGTGGTCTTGTAAGTATTGCATGGGTGGAAGAAGCAAATAAAAATAAAAATCTGGTCAATAGAGACATCTTTGATTAAAAGAAAATGTAAACATTTAACTTCATACGTGCTTCGAGATTTTGTTTTTAAAATCGGACCATCTAAAATTTGTCTCAGAGCCGAGCGTCTTTTTATACCTCAATATTTATCTTAGCTAACCGATACTGCAGAGAAGCGGGGTTCCTTACAAGTACAAGACCACGTTTGCCTGCTGGCTGGTTGGACACCATATGCAAAAGTCCCAACAAACTGACAAAGCCCAGTGCCTCTCCGCAGCCCACAGTCAATGAAAAATCCCCCTGGCTCACATATCCAATTGTACGTCTGGAGCAGTGGGACGTCACACCTTGCAGTTGATCGGGCCACAACCCTCGAATTAAATCCGTGCGACAACTGGAAACGGATTTCATTCCCAAATCTCCAGAAGCAGTTTCCAGATCCTCCGACAAAGTCCTTTTCTTCTTGCCCTTCGAGCTTTTGCACTGGCGTTTGAAGGGGTCGCGGTGCTTTGGTTCTTGGGGACCGCAACAATTGGGATCCGACACCAAAAGCTGGAGGTCCTCTTCGGAAGGAATGCAGACGGTCGCGTTGGCAACGGGACTGCCTTTTCTCAGCAGTGACAGCCTGACCCAGACCAGGAACCGAGGATAAGAGCAGACAATGGCCTTCACAGCGTCCGTAGTCATCTGCAATTGCGCAGACCGCCTGCACTGCTGGGTCTGCTGACCCCGACTGGAGGTAGGTCGACACCATGCCGATATCTGCCTCAACAACTTTCTGCTCCTGTAACACAACAGAAAAGTTCATGTCTAAAATATCTTGCCTATTCAGATCAGCCATGATCGTACTGAATGGTGGAGCAGGCTCGAGGGGCCGTATGGCCTATTTCTGCTTCTAATTCTTATTCCTAGAATCAATAGAACAAAAAACTGCTATTTTAAACAGAAAGTATGAGTGCACAGTGTAAGATAATCCCCAAATGCTTTAATCCACTGCCAACCATCTACTTAAACCTCTCTTCCCTGCCCCCTCCACACTCGCCTCCAACAAGTGCGGGGAGCTCATGAAATTTGTCAGTAAGATTGAGAGCATCTGTTCAACTGCCTCTGTCGATTCTTCCCCATCGCTCCCCGATCCCCAATCCCATTTCTTTCTCGGGTTTCTCTCCTCCTACCTCCTCCCGTGGCCTCTGTCAGGCTCATTTTGGCCACGAGATTCACCTTGAACCTTGCTTTCTTGAACCCATTCCCACTCAACTGCTGACCACCAAACGTTCCCCCCCCCCCCCCCCCCGGCTCCCATGCTAGCTGACATTGGAAATGGTTCCCGCTCCTCAGGTGTTGTCCCCGTCCCTTTCAAAACCAGCATCAACCCCTCAAAATAAAATCACACGTTCACCCCTCTGCTCTTGCAAACTGCTGCACCTCTCCAAAGTCCTTGATCATTTTCACAGAATCATAGAAATTTACAGCACGGAAGGAGGCCATTTCGGCCCACTGTGTCCATGCCGGCCAACAAAGAGCTACCCAGCCTAATCCCACTTTCCAGCTCTAGGTCCGTAGCCCTGCAGGTTACGGCACTTCAGGTGCACATCCAAGTATTTTGTTAAAATGTGGTGAGGGTTCCTGCCTCTACCACCCTTTCAGGCAGTGAGTTCCAGACCCCCACCTCCCCCCCCCCCCACCTCCTGGGTGAAGCTATTTTCCTTCATATCTCCTCTAAACCATCCCCCCAATTACTTTAAATTTATGCCCCTTGGTTGTTGACCCCTCTGCCAAAGGAAACAGGTCCTTCCTACCCATTCTATCCTGGCCCCTCATAATTTTATACACCTCAATCAGGTCTCCCCTCAGCTCCAAAAAAAAAAGAGACCGAGCATCTCCAATCTTTCCTGATAGACAAAATTCTCCAGTCTAGGCAATATTCTTGTAAATGTCCTCTGCACCCTTTCCAGTGCGATCACATCTTTCCTGTAATGTGGTGACCAGAACTGCACACAGTACTCCAGCTGCGGCTTAACCAGTGTTTTATACAGTTCAAACATAACCTTGTATTCCTTGCCTCGACTAATAAAGGCTAGTATTCCATATGCCTTCTTAACCACCTTATTTACCTGGCCTGCTACCTTCAGGAATCTGTGGACCTGCACTCCAAGGTCCCTTTGTTCCTCTACACTTTTCAGTGTCATACCATTTAATGTGTATTCCCTTGCCTTGTTAGACCTCCCCAAATGCATTGCCTCACACTTACCCGGATTGAATTCCATTTGCCACTGTTCTGCCCACCTGACCAGTACATTGATATCTTCCTGCAGTCCACAGCTTTCTTCTTCATTAACCACACGGCCTATTTTAGTGTCATCTGCAAACTTCTTAATCATACCCCCAACATTCAAGTCCAAGTCATTGATATATAACACAAAAAGCAAGGGACCCAGCACTGAGCCCTACGGGACCCCACTGGATACAGCCTTCCAGTCACAAAAACACCCATCAACCATTACCCTTTGCTTCCTGCCTCTGAGCCAATTTTGGATCCACCTTGTCACTTTGCCCTGGATCCCATGGGCTTTTACTTTCGTGACCAGTCTGCCATGTGGAACCTTATCAAAAGCTTTGCTAAAATCCATATCCACTACATCATATGCACTTCCCTCATCGACCCTCCTGGTTACCTTCTCGAAAAATTCAATCAAATTAGTCAGACACGACCTTCCCTTAACAAATCCATGCTGACTGTCCTTAATTAATCCATGTTTTTCGAAAAGAAGATTTATCCTGTCCCTCAGGATTTGTTCCAATAATTTTCCCACCAATGAGGTTAGGCTGACTGACCTGTAATTACTCAATCTATCCCTTTCTCCCCTTTTAAATAAAGGTACAACATTAGCAGTCCTCCAGTCCTCTGGCACCACACCTGTAGCCAGAGAGGATTGGAAAATGATGGTCAGAGCTATTTCCTCTTTTGCTTCTCTTAACAGCCTGGAATATATTTCATCTGGACCTGGGTATTTATCCATGTTCAAAGCTGATAAGCCCCTTAATACTTCCTCTCTCACTATGTTTATCTCGTCTAATATTTCACACTCCTCCTCCCTCATTGCAAAGTCTGCATCACCCCTCTCTTTTGTGAAAACAGATGCAAAGTATTCATTAAGAATCATACCCATATCTTCTGCCACACACAAGATTTCCTTCATGGTCTCCAATAGACCCAACTCTTTCTCTAGTTATCCTCTTGCTCTTAATGTATTTATAAAATATCTTTGGGTTTTCCCTGATTTTACTTGCCAACATTCTTCCATGCTCTCTCTTTGTTTTCCTGATATCTTTTTTTAATTGCACCCCTGCACTTGTTATACTCCTCTAGAGTTTCTGCAGTATCGAGTTCTCGGTATCATAAGCTTCCCTTTTTTTCTTTATCTTATCCTGTATGACCCTCGACATCCAGGGGGGGGCTTTGGATTTATTAGCCTCACCCTTTTGTTTTTAAAAGGGAATATACTTGCTCTGCACCCTCAGGATCTCCTCCTTGAATGCCTCCCACTGCTCCAACACTGATATACCATCAAGTAGCCGTTTCTCCACTGCCATTAGATGACAAAGTCCTCTCGCCATTAAATCAGTCCTGTCCTCGTCCCTACTCCCTCCCCCTTTCTCTGCTTCTGTATTTTCTTAAAAACTGTTCGTCGTTAGCATCTTCCAGTTCGAATGAAAGATTCTCGACCAGAAACGTTAACTCGGTTTCTCCCTGCTCGAATGCTGCCTGATCTGCTGAGTGTTTCCAGCATTCCCTATTTTTATTTCAGATTTCTAGCTCGGCAGTATTTTGCTTTTGTCCTGGATCATTTTGTTGCTGCCCAAATGGCGTGCTCTGTGACGGCGGTGCTTTTTCTGTCCTGATCCTCTCTGCAGCCTTTGATCGAGTCGACCACACAACTTTCCTCCAAATCCTATGCTCCACTGTCCTGCTCAGTAGACTGCCATCCCAACGTTCCACTTTTACCGAACCTATCCCGAGAATCCGAGGATCCCTTCCCACCCCCGCACTGTTCCTTCTGGAGACCCGAGGGATCTACCCGTGGCTCCTTCCGTCGTTGGCTAGAATAGACTGGCGAATGATACTTAAAGGGTTGACGGTGGATAGGCAATGGCAAACATTTATAGATCACATGGATGAACTTCAACAATTGTACATCCCTGTCTGGAGTAAAAATAAAACAGGGAAGGTGGCTCAACCGTGGCTAACAAAGGAAATTAAGGATAGTGTTAAATCCAAGGAAGAGGCATATAAATTGGCCAGAAAAAGCATCAAACCTGAGGACTGGGAGAAATTTAGAATTCAGCAGAGAAGGACAAAGGGTTTAATTCGGAGGGGAAAAATAGAGAATGAGAGGAAGCTTGCCGGGAACATAAAAACTGACTGCAAAAGCTTCTATAGATATGTGAAGAGAAAAAGATTAGTGAAGACAAACGTAGGTCCCTTGCAGTCAGATTCAGGTGAACTTATAATGGGGAACAAAGAAATGGCAGACCAGTTGAACAAATACTTTGTCTTCCTTCGTGAAGACAGAACCACAAATAACCTTCCGGAAGTACAAGGAGACCGAGGATCTAGTGAGAAGGAGGAACTGAAGGAAATCCATATTGAGCGGGAAAGTGTGTTCGGGAAATTGATGGGATTGAAGGCCGATAAATCCCCGGGGCCTGATAGTCTGCATCCCAGAGTACTTAAGGAAGTGGCCCTAGAAATACTGGATGCATTGGAGATCATTTTCCAACAGTCTATCGACTCTGGATCAGTTCCTATGGACTGGAGGGTAACTAATTTAACACCACTTTTTAAAAAAGGAGGCAAGAGAGAAAATGGGTAATTATAGACCGGTTAGCCTGACATCAGTAGTGGGGAAAATGTTGGAATCAATTATTAAAGATGAAATAGCAGCGCATTTGGAAAGCAGTGACAGGATCGGTCCAAGTCAGCATGGATTTATGAAAGGGAAATCATGCTTGACAAATCTTCTGGAATTTTTTGAGGATGTAACTAGTAGAGTGGACAAGGGAGAACCAGTGGATGTGGTGTATTTGGACTTTCAAAAGGCTTTTGACAAGGTCCCACACAAGAGATTGGTGTGCAAAATTAAAGCACATGGTACTGGGAGTAATGTACTGACGTGGATTGGCAGACAGGAAGCAGAGAGTCGGGATAAATGGGTCCTTTTCAGAATGGCAGGCAGTGACTAGTGGGGTGCCGCAAGGCTCAGTGCTGAGACCCCAGCTATTTACAATATACAGAAATGATTTAGATGAAGGAATTGAGTGTAATATCTCCAAGTTTGCAGATGATACTAAACTGGGTGACAGTGTGAGCTGTGAGGAGGATGCTAAGAGGCTGCAAAGTGACTTGGACAGGTTAGGTGAGTGAGAAAATGCATGGCAGATGCAGTATAATGTAGAAAAATGTGAGGTTATCCACTTTGGGGGCAAAAACACAAAGGCAGAATATTATCTGAATTGCGGCAGATTAGGAAAAGGGGAGGTGCAACGAGATTTGGGAGTCATGGTACATCAGTCATTGAAAGTTGGCATGCAGGCAGTGAAGGCGGCAAATGTTATGTTGGCCTTCATAGCTAGGGGATTTGAGTATAGGAGCAGGGAGGTCTTACTGCAGTTGTACAGGGCCTTGATGAGGCCTCACCTGGAATATTGTGTTTCAGTTTTGGTCTCCTAATCTGAGGAAGGACGTTTTTGCTATTGAGGGAGTGCAGCGAAGGTTCACCAGACTGATTCCCGGGATGGCAGGACCGACGTATGAGGAGAGACTGGATCGACTGGACCTGTATTCACTGGAGTTTAGAAGGATGAGAGAGGATCTCATAGAAACATATAAAAATCTGACGGGACTGGACAGGTTAGATGCAGGAAGAATGTTCCCGATGTTGGGGAAGTCCAGAACCAGGGGAAAAAGTCTAAGGATAAGTGGTAAGCCATTTAGGACTGAGATGAGGAGAAACTTCTTCACTCAGAGAGTTGTTAACCTGTGGAATTCCCTACCGCAGAGAGTTGTTGATGCCAGTTCATTGGATATATTCAAGAGGGAGTTAGATATGGCCCTTACGGCTAAAGGGATCAAGGGTTATGGAGAGAAAGCAGGAAAGGGGTACTGAGGTGAATGATCAGCCATGATCATATTTGAATGGTGGTGCAGGCTCGAAGGGCCGAATGTCCTACTCCTGCACCTATTTTCTATGTTTCTATGTTTTCATCCACAATCTGGCCCTTAGCCACGTCACCCAATGACATGGGGCCAGCTTCTACATGCTCACTAAGAACCAGCATTACCTCTCCACCACTACTCTCGACCCCAAAACTCTCTGTCCTGTCAAACTACTCGTCCAACATCCAGCTTTGCATGGCCGCATTCTTCTCCATTTGAACAATAGGGATGTCGAAGCAATCATCTTTCAGTTCCCACCACATTCAATCGATTCTATCCCCCTCTCCGCCCACTGTCTCGGGTTGAACTAAACTGTTCGCACACTGAGGGGAGATTTAATTGAGGTGTTTAAAATTATGAGGGGCCTATATAAAGTAGACAGGAAGGACATATTTCCCTTAGCAGAGGGGTCAATAACCATAGATTTAAAGTAGTTGGCAGAAGGATTAGAGGGGAGATGAGGAAAATTTCTTCACCCAGAGGGTGGTGGGGGTCTGGAACTCACTGCCTGAAAGGGTGATAGAGGCAGAAACGCTCATTACGTTTAAAAAGTACTTGGACGTGCACTTGACATCCACCTACAGTGCTATGGACTTAGTGTTGGAAGGTGGGATTAGACTGGGTAGCTCTTTTTCGATCGGCACGGACACTATGGGCCGATTGTGTCGTACTTTTTCTATGTTTCTATTAAGTACACTGAGGTTCCACACACCGCAACTGCAAACTGAGGTGACAATTTAGCATCCATATCTCTGGATTTAACTGAAGAAGAAGAGAACTGAAGACGGCATTTTTTTTAATGATTAAAGATAAACTGAATGCACCAAGTTCCTGATGAGGATTCAAAAAATTGATAATTGAGGAATAGCATCCCAATGCACCTGCTCTCAGCTTGCAGTCTCCTGCTTAGCTGAAGTACTGGAAACCACAACCCTGGAGGTAGGTAGGAACGGACATGAGCTGCAGTTTGCTGAATGCACTCACCTCAGTCAGTGGTGCTTGCAGAGTGCTATTTTACCTGCAGTTAAATTGTGTCACTTGATAGAATCATATCATCCATTCTACAGCTCAATAAAGCCACAGAACTCCTTTCAGAAGCAGAATTTCAGTAGCAAAACCATCTAGGGACTTTTGACGAATTGAGAAAGAAAACAAAATCATATACAGACCTCAATATGGGAACAGGACCATTTTCTGACTGAACGTCTTCATCACGTGGAATCTGGATAGGTTTGCACCCTTCCTTTGGCTCAAGAGCAGTAACATTTTCAGAATCCGCTTCCAGCTCTGGAGGGTTTTTTTCATTTGACGTGTCCTCAGCTTTCCTTTCATGTACTCCAACATGTTCCTTGTTCAAGTCCTGCACTTCAGACCTCAGCTCTCGTTCTTTACCACTGACAGCAGGTTTGATTATGCCATCTTGGTTTTGGGTTTCCCATTCCGCTACAAGTTGTTGCCAAGGACAACGGAATGGAGTCATGGTGCCATGATGGATATAGTTCGGCCTCTTGGCTGGTGGGTACCTATAGAGAAATTCGGTTACTTAAGCTACAGGAAAAAAAAATGTACAAAACATCAACGTGATCTTTCAACATTACTGAGCGGATTTAAAAAAAAAACACTACTACAACAACAGCATCATCATAGACAGTCCCTCGGAATCGAGGAGGACTTGCTTCCACTCCCAAAGTGAGTTCTCTGGTGGCTGAACAGTCCAATACGAGAGCCACAGACCCTGTTACAGGTGGGACAGACATTCGTCGGGGGAAGGGGTGGGTGGGGCTGGTTTGCCGCATGCTCCTTCCGCTGTCTACGCTTGGCCTCTTCACACTCTTTGCGTTGAGACTTGAAGAGCTCAACGCCCTCCCGGATGCACTTTCTCCACCTCGGGCGGTCTTCGGCCAGGGTCTCCCAGGTGTCAGTGGTGATGTCGCACTTTACCAGGGAGGCTTTGAGGGTGTCCCTTGTAACGCTCGTTTACCATGAAGGAGCTCCGCATAAAGCATTTGCTTAGGGAGCCTCGTATCTGGCATGCGAACTATGTGGCCTGCCCAGCGAAGCTGATCGAGTGTGGTCAGTGCTTCAATGCTGGGGATGTTGGCCTGGACGAGGACACTGATGTTGGTGCGTCTGTCCTCCCAGGGGATTTGCAGGATCTTGCGGAGACATCGTTGGTGATATATCTCCAGCGACTTGAGGTGCCTTCTATGCATGCCGGCCGTCTGAGGAAGAGTGTTTGAAGACCTGGCCCTTAAATCTACCACCAAGCTCATGGTCTACAGGGCTGTAGTAATACAACTACAGTAGGCCATGATATAAACCAGGACTCCATGGCCTTGTTTTGGATCGGACAGCTTGTAATGAAGTGCGTTAGTTCAGCTGGATGTTTAAAAGGCACACACCCGTTTTGTATTGGGGGATGGCTAGACATTCATTAGGTTAATTCATTAACCTTGTTAAAGTTAAACCTTTATGGAAAGTGCAAATCTGGGACGTGAACAAAACAACAAATGAACCAGTGCGTGCATCTCGCTGGTGGTTTGCAAGGTCAAACTCGCTACCAACTGGCAGCAATAAGTCATTCTCATTACACTGCCCAATGGGTTTTTTCTGTGTAAAGGTGCAGGTGCAGGTGCATGCGAGCCGTTAGGACAATTTTCTTTTTGCCATGTAGGAAACCGTGGTGGGCGCCGTACTCAATAATAGCTTTGAAAAGGGATTTAGGGATCAGTGTCTGAAAAAAGACATTTTGTTAAAGGGCAGGTTTTTGACTTTGGCTATTAAAAGATAAAATAAAGCCACGTACATTTTCTCGTCATGCCTGCTGCTTTCCAATGCCTGCTTCGTGCGATGCCACCAGAAAGGCAGAGCACGATGGAACGTCAGGAAAAGCAGGACTGTTTCCAATGGCCGAAGGGTCGGTAACGCGAGGACACACAGATTGGTGATAGAACCAGAGGCGACATGAGGAAAAACTTTTTAAAGCAACGAGTGGTTAAGATTTGGAGTACACTGCCCAATTGGGTGGTGGAGTCAGATTCAATAGTAGCCTTCAAAAAAGAGAATTGGATAAATACTTGGAAGGAGAAAAAATTGCCGGGAGATGAGGAAGAGCGGGGGGAGTGGGACTATCTGGATTGCTCTTCGAAAGAGCCGGCACAGACTCGATGGGCCGAATGGCCGCCTTCTGTTCTGTACTATTCTATCATTCTAGGGAAATGATGAGGCTGCAAACGTTGCAACGTGCTGCAGGCCTGAATTAGGACACAAGCACGGTGCAGGGTTTATCGAGATGTCTTAATTGAGGAAGAAAAGCCAGGTAGGTGGGTGGGTGAGGCAACGTTTGGCAGCAGAGTGTTTCACTTGGAAACACAGAAAACTGGCAGAACCAAATCGTGCTGCAGCTGAGCAGAGAATCACACTGAGCACGACTGTACAGAAGCCCGTGATTCACCCCACACAAAGTTAGCAACATTCACAACAAATAGGATTTCAGTTAGAAAAATAAACTGCAAATACTGGAAGGCAAAAGGGACAGATTTTCCTGTTTCTACTTCTGAAGGTACTGGGGAGACCGGGTGCAGCAAACACAGGGGAAAAAAACAAGCAGGGCGGACATATGCACAGGGGAGAACATCCAAATTTCTGCCCAGTTAAAGGATCGGCTCCATTATGGGTATGTACTCTTCCATGTCTGATTTGCCTGAATTTGCTGTGCCTGAGCCATCCACATCAATAGTGAGGTTAACACTTCGGGTCAGGTATTTCTATCTTGCATCTGGGGCTGTTGGATAAGAACATAAGAAATAGGAGCAGGAGTAGGCCATTTGGCCCCTCGAGCCAAATCTGATTAGGGAAGTGGAGCTGAGTCCTCGATCAGATCAGCCATGATCTTATTGAATGGCGGAGCAGGCTCGAGGGGCCAAATGGCCTACTCCTGCTCCTATTTCTTATGTTCTTATCCAACAGCCCCAGATGCAAGGCAGAAAGACCTGACTTGAAGTGTTAACCTCACTATTGATATGTTGACGGAGTTTTTATTTCACGCCAAGTTAAATTGCTATCTGGAATCCGGTGTGTTGCTAACCTCTTGTATTTGTCCAGGAGTTCTTTCTCGGTCTCCTCACTGTGCCGGACACCTGCTGGACAGTCCGGAAAATCATCTGGGAAATGTGGCATTCCCTTGTACTGAGAGTGTTTCGCTCCTTCTTGCAAACCTCCTGCTCGAGCCCCCCTGTAGATCTGACAAAATGGACACAGAATTATGCACAAGTCATTGATTCAAAACCTTGAGAGAAAATGGACAATACGCATTTATGATTATTTAATAGTTCTTTAAAATTAGGAATTAGTGAGGATGCTCATCAGAAATTATTTCTACATATCAAAAAACATAAGACCATAAGAAACAAGAGCATGAATAAGCCATTCGGCCCCTCGAGCCTGCTCCGCCATTCCATAAGATCATGGCTGATCTGATCATGGACTCAGCTCCACTTCCCTGCCCTCTCCTCATAACCCTTTACTCCCTTATCGCTCAAAAGTCTGTCTATCTCCACCTTAAATATATTCAATGTCCCAGCTTCCACAGCTCTCTGGGGTAGAGAATTCCATAGATTTACAAGCCTCAGAGAAGAAATTTCTCCTCATCTCAGTTTTAAATGGGTGGCCCCTTATTCTAAGAAACCAAGTATTTAAAAAAAAAGGAATTTCTCTTTGTCAATGACTACATTGCACAGGCACGATGGGCTGAATGGCCTCTTTCTGCACTGTATCATTCTATGATTCTATGTACAATTCAGAAAGACTTGCATTTATATAATGCCTTTCATGACCTAAAGACATCCAAAAGCATTGGCAGCCAATGAAGTACTTGTGAAGTGTAGACATTGTTGTAATGTAGGAAACACGGCAGCCAATTTGCGCACAGCAAGTTTCACAAACAATAATGTGATAATGACCATTTATCTTTTTAGTGATGTTGATTGAGGGATAAATATTGGCCAAGACACCAGGGATAACTCCCCTGCTTTCCTTCAAAATAGTGCCATGGGAGCAGATGGGGCCTCAGTTTTAACGTCTCATCTGAAAGATGACACCTCCAACAGTGCAGCACTCCATCAGTACTGCACTGGTGTGTCAGCCTAGTGGGACTTGAATCCACAACCTTCTGACTCAGAGGCGAGAGTGCTACCCTCAAGGGCCACTGCGAGTTGGCTCCTTTGTAAGATTTAAATGTGATATAAAACATGTTTTTTTTGGGTTGTGAAACTGTACTGAGGATGTATTACTGAAAAAATTGATTGAACTCAAAAATGGAAAAGGCAGCAAGCCCTAATGAAATGCATCCTCACATGCTCAGGGAAGTGAGAGAGGAAATAACAGAGGCTCTGATCACATTCAAACATGTTTGGATATGCAAATTGTGCAAGAGTATTGAACAGTTGTCAATCTAGCACCTCTGCTCAAAGGGTGAAAGGGATAAACCGGGTAACTGTACGAGTCAGCCCAACATCAGTAGTGGGTAAACTCGTAGAGATTACACTAGGAGATAAAATTAATCATTAGCCACTTTAAAATACTTGGGTTAATTAAGGACAAGCCAGCATGGATTTATAAAAGTTAAGTTGTGAATCACAAATTTATTAAGAGGAAATATTGATAAAGGAAATGCAGAGGATTTTCAAAAGGCATTGGGTAAGGTGCTGCATAGGAGGCTTATAGATAAAATTATGGTGTACAGTATGAAAAGTGTGCGACAGTATGGATAGGATGTTGGTTGAATGACAAAAAGCAATAGTGGTTAATTGATATTTTCGGACTGGAAGGTTGTAAATTGTGGCTTCCCCCATTGTTAGGTGTTGGTCAACTTAATATACAACTAAATAATCTGGACTAGGATATAAAGAGACACAATATGAACATTTACAGACTAAACAAAGTTAAGGAGCATGGTTAACTGTGAGGAGGACTGTAGGCGACACTTAGGAGGGCATAGGCAGGTCAGTAGATTGGGTGGGTAGATGTCAGATGAATTTTAAAGCAGAGAAATGTGAGGTGACATTTTGGAACAAAGAAGATGACATGTACACTATATGGTAAAACTTTAAAAGCAGCAGAGGTGCTGACAGACTTTGAGGGGGGGGGGGGGGGGGCTCAGCTAGACAAAGCTGTACAAATGGCAAGAAGAGTTGATAAAGCGGTTAGGGTCCTCGGTTTTATAAATGGGGTGTTCAAGTACAAATGTAAAGAGTTACTACTAAACCTGTATCATCAGTTCACACATTCTGTAAAGCAAGACACCTAAAAAGTGGACAGCAAAGCTACCAAGGCTTGGAGAGGGTGCATGAGAGATTCATTATGATACTAGCTATGAGAGACGTTTAATTGAGGAGAGACTACAGATAATGGCGCTCTTTTCATTAGAAGAAAGTTTTTAAAAAAAAATGAATTCATGCGACGTGCGTGTCGCTGGCAAGGCCGGCATTTATTGCCCATTGCTAATTGCTCTCGAGAAGCCGCCTTGTTGAACGGCTGCAGTCCGTGTGGTGAAGGTGCTCCCAGTGCTGTTAGGGAGGGGGCTCCAGCGACGATGAAGGAACCGCCGATATACTTCCAAGTCAGGATGGCGTATGACTTGGAGGGGAAGTTGGAGGTGATGGTACACCTATGTGCTGCCCTTGTCCTCCTAGGTAGTGGAGGTCTCGGGTTTGGGGATGTGATCTGATAGAGATACTCAAAATGATGAGGGACAAACTATTTTCACTGGTTGGTGAGTCTTTAACTGGAGCAAATAAATTTAAATAAATCCCACTCCAGGGACTTGAAGCACATAAAACTAGGCAGACACTTCAGTGCAGTACTGAGGGAGTGCTGCACTGTTGGAGGTGTTGTCGTTTCGATGAGACGTTAAACCGAGGCCCTGTCTGCCCTCTCAGGTGGACGTAAAAGATCCCATGGCACTATTTTGAAGAAGAGCAGGGGAGTTCTCCCCAGTGTCCTGTCCAATATTTATCCCTCAATCAACATAACAAAAACAGTTTATCTGGTCATTATCACATTACTGTTTGTGGGAGCTTGCTGTGCGCAAATTGGCTGCCCCGTTTTACAACAGTGACTACACTCCAAAAGTAACTCATTGGCGGTAAAGCGCTTTGAGACATCCAGCGGTCGTGAAAGGCGCTGTATCATTGCAAGCCTTTCTTTCTTTAAACAATCACCAAAAGAATGAAGGGAGGTCTTAAGATTCATTCTCTTTACACAATGGGTTGTTGAAACATAGAAAATAGGTGCAGGAGTAGGCCATTCGGCCCTTCTAGCCTGCACCGAAATAGGGACGTGATATTCTAGGCCCCGAACTACATCCTCAAGGGTGGAAGATTCCTGTGCGTGGATTTTTTTAACGTGGGGTGGCCGTTGCACACCAGCCACCACACGGGCTCGACAGAGCTAGGTCTTGGTCCCGTGGCAAGGGTTAACCAAGACGACTGGAGGTAGAATCTAGAATAGCTTATAAAAGGCAAATGGGTATATGTTTGAAATTTGAGGAAAGGACAAATGGGGGGGGGGGGGGGATAGATCTATTTCAGAGAGCCAACACAGGGAGGATGGAACAATTGGCCTCCTGCTGTGCTGTGGAATGAGTAATTCTGGACCATTTGGAAATGACTTCAGTGACCCAACCCAGAATCAATTCTGAATAATTACCAAGAACAATAGGTGCACTATATATGAGTATTACTGCATGTATAAATACCAAAGGGATCCAAAATGCCATTCCCCATCCTTTTGGGATTAAGATATCCCAGCCACTCCCCCAACCGATGTGCTCTTCTCCAGCCATCTTCCCAGGCTGCTGCACCAACAGGATGGGGATCTTGGATTCTTGTGGCCCCAGATCCAGGCGGGTCCCAGGGACTAAGAGTTTGCTTCTCATCCGGTTCAGTTCCTGGATCACAACACAAGCAACAGCATCTTTAATTTGATAGCAGACATATGTCAACGCCACATTTTCTTTTAACTTTTTAAAAAATCAAAATTAAAAGAAAAAATCTACTTCAGTGGAGATGACCAATGGGACATTTAAAGTTTCATTGCAGGTTTGTTTTATAGAACCACAGAAGTTTATGACACAGATTAGTATTAGGCAGTCCCTCTTATCGAGGATGACTTGCTTCCACACCAAAAAGGGATAAGTTCACAGGTGTTTCAATGAAGGACCTAATATTCCAGGTCCGGAACTACAGCCTGAAAGGTGCAAGATGCCTGTGCGTGGATTTTTTTTAACGTGTGGTTGCCATTGCACACCAGCCACCACACGGGCTTGACAGAGCTAGGTCTTGATCCAGTGGCGAGGGTTAACCAGGACGACTGGAGACCAGCTCTGCTGCACGGACCGAGTGCGCACATACTCCTACTATCCATAGATTGCAGTGTGGGCTGGCCCGTGCTGCACTTGGGCCCTCTCACCTCTCCTGGGCCCTGATCTCTCACCGCTCCTCCGCCCCGACCTCTCACCTCTCCTGGGCCCTGATCTCTCACCGCTCCTCCGCCCCGACCTCTCACCTCTCCTGGGCCCTGATCTCTCACCGCTCCTCCGCCCCAACCTCTCGCCGCTCCGACCTCTCGCCGCCCCGACCTCTCGCCGCCCCGACCTCCCGCCGCTCCAAAATGGAGCAGTCAGTAACAGAACATCAATTAGTCTCCTCTTAGTTTGGAGACATCAAATATCGACACACTGTTATTTGAAATATCAAAAGACTAAACTCCAGCCTAGCTGAAGGGTTATCAGCAGAAACAAATGCCAACTAACAGAATGTCACAGCAGGAAAGTATTCAGTCCACAGTTTCATCAACTCTTTGCCAGAGCAATCCAAAAACTAATCCCATTGCCCCACCCACCCTCCAGATCTCCTCTGCTTCTAATATGTACCTGTTCTTCCCTTAAAAAATGCAGCAGTCTCTGCCTTAACTGCTCCGTGTGGAAAAGCATTCCATGAAACATAGAAAATAGGAGCAATAGTAGGCCCATCGAGCCTGCACCGCCATTCAATATGATCATGGCTGATCCTCTATCTCAACACCATATTCTTGCTTTTTCCCCATATCCCTTGATGCCTTTCGTTTCTAGAAATCTATCTATCTCCTTCTTAAATATATTCAGTGACTTGGCCTCCACAGCCTTCTGTGGTAGAGAATTCTACAGGTTCACCACCCTCCGAGTGAAAACATTTCTCCTCATCTCGGTCCTAAATTTCCTACCCCGTACCCTGAGACTGTGACCCCTTGTTCTAGGCTTCCCAGCCAGGGGAAACATCCTCCCCGCATCCCGTCTGTCCAACCCAGCCAGAATTTTATACGTTTCAATGAGATCCCCTCTCATTCTTCTAAACTCTAGTGAATACAGGCCTAGTCGACCCAATCTCTCCTCATACGACAGTCCTGCCATCCCAGGAATCAGTCTGGTGAACCTTCGCTGCACACCTCAGCAGACCACACAATTCAAGAACTCATTAAATAAAACATATTAGCCTGAAAATTTGTGGTAGTAATACGGCGATGCTGTCAGCGCTCGCCGTTATTACTGTGTGAAATTGACAGCAACTTCTGGCATCCGCACACGCACAGTCAAACACAGAAATCCATGCTGTCAGTGATGCCCTGTTGCACTACATGGTGTGCTGTTGCAGACTTCGCAGATGAAATCATTAGATATCACTCATTTGAACTTGGAACTATTTATACACTACAGCTATTCTTGCTGTAAAAAACAATTAAAATGTTAAGCCTTGTTCAATCAGGAGTAACTGAGTTTTAAAAACGGCATACTAAGTCATAATTACTGCTGAACAACCTCTCCGGCCCTGAAAAACTAATTTTACAAGTTTGGAGTCTCATTCCCTCAGAAGGACATAACAAAATATATATATTTTTTAAAGTTTTTGTTCTCATTTATGTTTCTCCCTTAACCCCATGTGTAAGTTCCAATCTTTATTTCACTTTCTGTACAATGATTTAAATGTGATTTATATTCCCTGCTTTTTACTTCCTGTTTTGGTGCCTGTAAAAATTCTTCAAACTGATTGGCTGATCAGCCTGTTTTATCTGTCGCTGGACGCCACAAATACCCTGCAGAAGGCGCCAAATTGAAACAAACGTCGGAAATGAGGAAATCTACGCTTTAGAGCCCGCTAAAAAAATGTTTTGCGGTTAGCGGCGAGTGCCATTTCTTTGCCGCTGATTGCAACATCCAGGCCAATACCTATCAAGCACTCTCCATGTACCCATATGTGCCTCTAGCAAGCCTGGCATTACAAACAAGCATTTTAATTAGCAGCAAACAGTTCCGTGGTCGTGACTGAATGGGAAACAGCTTTGCAATGCTGAAATAAAAACAGAAATTGTTGGAAATTCACAGCTGGTCAGTCAGTACCTGTGAAGAGAAAAAGACAAGTTAAGACATTTCAGTTGTGTACCCTCATCAGCTCTGTCCATTTGGGGCTGGCTTGTTGCTGAATCTATCATGTTTGCATGAATGACGCGGTACAGGATGCAGAATAATGAATTCAATTCAGCATTCTAAAAAAAACGGCATTTGTAATGAGGTATAAAAAGAAAATGGCTGTTGATAAATGGAGCGCGATATTATAAGAACATAAGAAATAGGAGCAGGAGTAGGCCATTGGTAAGATCACACTTTGAATATTGTGTACAGTTTTGGTCTCCTAATCTGAGGAAGGACATTCTTGCTATTGAGGGAGTGCAGCGAAGGTTCATCGGACTGATTCCCGGGATGGCAGGACTGACATATGAAGAAAGACTGGATCGATTGGGCCTGTATTCATTGGAATTTAGAAGAATGAGAGGGGATCTCATAGAAACATATAAAATTCTGACTGGACTGGACAGGTTAGATGCAGGAAGAATGTTCCCGATGTTGGGGAAGTCCAGAACCAGGTGTCACAGTCTAAGGATAAGGATAAGGGGTAAAGCCATTTAGGACCGAGATGAGGAGAAACTTCTTCACTCAGAATCGTGAACCTGTGGAATTCTCTACCACATAAGTTGTTGAGGACAGTTCGTTAGATATATTCAAAAGGGAGTCAGATGTGGTCCTTATGACTAAAGGGATCAAGGGGTATGGAGAGAAAGCAGGAATGGGGTACTGAAGTTGCATGATCAGCCATGATCATATTGAATGGTGGTGCAGGCTCAAAGGGCCGAATGGCCTGCTCCTGCACCTATTTTCTATGTTTCTATTTGGTCCCTCGAGCCTGCTCCGCCATTCAATAAGATCATGGCTGATCTGATCTTGGCCTCAACTCCACTTCCTCACCCGCTCCCCATAACCCTCAACTCCCTTATCATTCAAAAATCTGTCTATCTCCTTTAAAATATTCAAAGACCCAGCCCCCACAGCTCTCTGGGGTCGAGAATTCCAAAGATTCACGACCCTCAGGAGAAGAAATTCCTCCTCATCTCCGTTTTAAATGGGCAACCTCTAGTTCTAGATTCCCCACGAGTGGAAACATCCTCTCTGCATCTACCCTGTCAAGCCCTGTCAAGCCCCCTCAGAATCTTATGTTTCAATATCATCTCTCATTCTTCTAAACTCTAACCTGCTCAACCTTTCTTCATATGACAACCCCTTCATTACAAGAATCAACCTAGTGAACCTTCTCTGAACTGCCTCCAATGCAAGTATATGCTTCCTTAAATAAGGAGGCCAAAATTGTACGCAGTACTCCAGGTGTGGTCTTACCAACGCCCTGTACAGTTGCAGCAGGATTTCCCTACTTTTATACTCCATCCCCAACATTATAAAATGTTGCTGGTTGAGAATAAACTGGATACAATGCACACAGAGACCGACATAATCGAACGATGAAAACATGTCACAAAGATTTTTTTTTGATATAAACTAGTTTAAAACTTAACATGCAACAGCAATAGAGTGCCCAGAAAAAAACATTTCAAATCAACGATACTAAAAATATATTAAACAGCAGTGATTAGAACCAAAAAGCTAGTAACTAAACAACCACAGATTGCCTGGGACAGTATGTATTTTTATCAAAAGTGCATACAAATCATGAGTTCTGACCCAATCAGATCTAGTCAAAAGAAAGAATTGCACAGTATGCATCCACTGAGGATTAATAAAGTCAACATAGCACACGGTTCCAACTTGTATCATTAAAAAGTAATAATTAAAAATGGCTACAATCATGAAGGGTTTAGCTAGAGCAAATAAAGAGAAACGGTTTCCAATGGCTGAAGGGTCGATAACCAGAGGGCACCGATTTAAGGTGACTGGCAAAAGAAGCAGAGGCAATATCAGGAAAAATATTTTTACACATCGAGTGGTTAGGGTTTGGAATGCACTGCCTGTTAGGGTAGTGGATAGAGATTCAATAGTAGCCTTCAAAAGGGAATTGGATAAATACTTGGAGAAAAACATTTCAGGGATATGGGGAAAGAGCGGGGGGAGTGGGACTGATTGGATTGCTCTTCGAAGGAGCCGACGCTGACTCGATGGGCCGAATGGTCTCCTTCTGTGCTGTACTGTTCTATGATTCTGTGTTCCATGGCCAGTTCTATTACATTAATTAATTCACCATAAAAGATACCAGTAACTGCATGGAATTTACTTATAGCAGCTGTATAGGGAGAACGTGTGCTGCAGTAAGTGATGTCACAATGAGAGCAGATACTGTACCGGGAAAGCTCATTTTGCACTTAGCATTGCAAAAAAACATTTTTTGCCAACAAAAGAAAATGAATCCTTATAAAAGTATAGCTGTAAAGGTTAAGATGGGAGGATGCATGCATAGGTCGGCTTATTAATTCAGAAATGTTCCTGACAGTCTTGCTTAGAGTTAAAAGGAACATAACTGCTTAGTTCAAAGAGTCAGGGGGAGGTAAAGAGTACTAACTGGTGCAGTGATTGGCAATACCCTGTACAAACATATCTGGACAGTGTTGGATTTACAAAATATTTAATCCGATTGGGAGTGGAGAAAAAATGGTCAAATTAAAAGAGATTGAGTAGATTTGGCACATACTCTCTGGAGTTAAGAAGATTGAGAGGTGATCTCATTGAAACATACAAGATTCTGAGGGGGATTGACAGAGTAGATTGCCGAGAGGTTGATTTCGGGCTGGAGAGTCTAGAACTCGGGGGCACAGTCTCAGGATAAGGGATTGACCATTTAAGACTGAGATGTGGAGGAATTTCTTTACTCAGAGGGTTGTGAATCTTTGGAATTCTCTGCCTCAGAGGGCTGTGGTTCGGAGTATATTCAGCCTCTGAGGCAGAGAATTCTGGAGCCTTTTATCAACAAAAGCAGAAATTGACGACAAGATTCAACACCACCTCCAGTGCACCAGTGCAGCCTTCGGCCGCCTGAGGAAAAGAGTGTTCGAAGACCAGGCCCTCAAATTTACCACCAAGCTCATGGTCTACAGGGCTGTAGTAATACCCACCCTCCTGTATGGCTCAGAGACATGGACCATGTACAGTAGACACCTCAAGTCACTGAGAAATACCACCAATGATGCCTCCGCAAGATCCTACAAATCCCCTGGGAGGACAGACGCACCAACATTAGGTGTCCTCGTCCAGACCAACATCCCCAGCATTGAAGCACTGACCACACTTGATCAGCTCCACTGGGCAGGGCACAGTGTTCGCATGCCAGACATGAGACTCCCAAAGTAAGCACTCTACTCGGAACTCTTTCATGGCAAACGAGTCAAAGGTGAACAGAGGAAACGTTACAGGGACACCCTCAAAGCCTCCCTGATAAATTGCAACATCCTCACCGATACCTGGGGGTCCCTGGCCAAAGACCGCCCTAAGTGGAGGAGGTGCATCCGGGAGGGTGCTGAGCACCTCGAGTCTCATCGCCGGGTGCATGCAGAAAACAAGCGCAGGCAGCGGAAAGAACGTGTGGCAAACCTGTTCCACCCTCCCTTACTCTCAATGACTGTATGTCCCACCTGTGGCAGGGACTGTGGCTCTCGTATTGGACTGTTCAACCACCTAAGGACTCATTCTAAGAGTAGAAGCAAGTCTTCCTCGATTCTGAGGGACTGCCTATGATGATTCAAGGCTGAGATCGATAGATTTTTGGACTCTAGGGTAATTAAGGGATGCGGAGATTTGGTGGGAAAGTAGAGTTGAGGTCGAAGATCAGCCATGGTTTTATTGAATGGTGGAGCAGGTTCGAGGGATCATATGGCCTACTCCTGCTCTTAATTCTTATGTTTATGCAGATTCCCTGATGGCACAGAAAGTTTATTCCGATGGCAACTGAGGCATGTAGGAACAGGAAGGTCCCAAGTTCCATCTCCGGTCTGCATGGAATTAGCTGGTCTGAAGCAGGGCAATATTTGGCCTCAGCATCCCCAGCAAAGGAGAAAAGGCAGGGCCTCCACTTCTGACCAACTGGCAGCAGCATGTGCTGGAAGCAGCCATGTGTGGATGCTGGGTATCAGGCTCAGCTGTGATGAAACCACAGTGACTAAAGTAAATGTTGGTCCCTTAGAGGCAGAGGTAGGATAAATTATTATGGGGAATAAGGAAATGGCAGAAACATTAAACAAAGATTTTGTATCTGTCTTCACAGTAGAAGACGCAAGAGGCATACCAAAAATAGTAGGGGATGAAGGGTTTAATGAGGGTGAGGAACTTAACGTAGTTAATATAAGTAGAGAAAAAGTACTAGAGAAACGAATCCCCTGAACCTGATGGCCTACATCCTAGGCTGGTTAATTGGTGAGTAGTTTTTTTTCCCTTATCTGGTCAGTAAGAACCCTTTGGCATTGTTGTCAAATTAGGTTATTTTAAGGGTTAAGTCATGGCAGGAGAGCCCAGACCTGTGTCATGCTCCTCCTGTGCCATGTGGGAAATTAGGGACGCTCCCTTACGACTGTGTGTGCAGGAAGTGTATCCAGCTGCAGCTCCTGTTAGACCACATGATGGCACTGGAACTGCGGATGGATTCACTCTGGAGCATGCGCGATGCTGAGGATGTCGTGGACAGCACGTTCAGTGAGTTGGTCACACCGCAGGCAAAGGTTACAAAGGCAGATAGGGAAAGGGTGACCATCAGGCAGAGCAGGAGTAGGAAGGCAGTGCAGGAATCCCCTGCGGTCATTGCCCTCCAAAACAGATATACCACTTTGGATATTGTTGGGGGAGATGGATCAGCAGGGGAAGGCAGCAGTCAAGTTCGTGGCACTGTGGGTGGCTCTGCTGCACAGGAGGGCAGGAAAAAGAGTGGGAGAGCTATAGTGGTAAGGGATTCTACTGTAAGGGGGATAGATAGGCGTTTCTGCGGTTGCAACCGAGACTCCAGGATGGTATGTTGCCTCCCTGGTGCAAGGGTCAAGGAAGTCTCGGAGCGGCTGCAGGGCATTCTGGAGGGGGAGGGTGAACAGCCAGTTGTTGCGGTACATTAGAGGTACCAACGATATAGGTAAAAAGCAGGATGAGGTCCTACAAGCTGAATTTAGGGAGCTAGGAGTTAAATTAAAAAGTAGGACCTCAAAAGGTAGTAATCTCAGGATTGCTACCAGTGCCACGTGCTAGTCAGAGTAGGAATCGCAGGATACGCAAGATGAATACGTGGCTTGAGGAATAGTGCAAGAGGGAGGGATTCAAATTCCTGGGACATTGGAACCGGTTCTGGGGGAGGTGGGACCAGTATAAACCGCACGGTCTGCACCTGGGCAGGATCGGAACCAATGTCCTAGGGGGGAGTGTTTGCTAGTGCTGTTGGGGAGGGTTTAAACTAATATGGCAGGGGGATGGGAACCTATACGGGGAGACAGAGGGAAATAAAATGGGGGCAGAAGCAAAAGATAGAAAGGAGAATAGTAAAAGTGGAGGGCAGAGAAACCCAAGGCAAAAATCAAAAAGGGCCACATTACAGCAAAATTCTAAAGGGAGAAAGAATGTTAAAAAGACAAGCCCGAAGGCTCTGTGCCTCAATGCGAGGAGTATTCGTAATAAGGTGGATGAATTAACTGCGCAGGCAGCTATTAACGATTATGATATAATTGGGATTACGGAGACATGGTTCCAGGGTGACCAAGGCTGGGAACTCAACATCCAGGGGTATTCAACATTCAGGAAGGATAGACAAAAAGGAAAAGGAGGTGGAGTAGCGTTGCTGGTTAAAGAGGAAATTAACGCAATAGTAAGAAAGGACATTAGCTTGGATGATGTGGCATCTGTATGGGTAGAGCTGCGGAATACCAAAGGGCAGAAAACGCTAGTGGGAGTTGTGTACAGACCACCAAAATAGTAGAGCGAGGTTGGGGTGGCATCAAACAAGAAATTAAGGATGTGTGCAATAAAGATACAACAGTTATCATGGGTGCCTTTTAATCTACATATAGATTGGGCTAACCAAGCTGGTAGCAATGCGGTGGAGGAGGATTTCCTGGAGTGTATTAGGGATGGCTTTCGAGATCAATATGTCGAGGAACCAACTGGAGAGCTGGCCATCCTCGACTGGGTGTTGTGTAATGAGGACTAATTAGCAATCTTGTTGTGCGAGGCCCCCTGGGGAAGAGTGACCATAATATGGTAGAATTCTTTATTAAGATGGAGAGTGACAGTGTTAATTCAGAGACTAGGGTCCTGAACTTAAGGAAAGGTAACTTCGCTGGTATGAGATGTGAATTGGCTAGGATAGACTGGCAAATGATACTTAAAGGGTTGACAGTGGATAGGCAATGGCAGACATTTATAGATCACATGGATCAACTTCAACAATTGTACATCCCTGTCTAGAGTAAAAATAAATTGTGGAAGGTAGCTCAACAGTGGCTAACACGGGAAATTAGGGATAGTGTTAAATCCAAGGAAGAGGCATATAAATTGGCCAGAAAAAGCAGCAAACCTGAGGACTGGGAGAAATTTAGAATTCAGCAAAGGAGGACAAAGGTTCTAATTAGGAGGGGGAGAATAGAGTATGAGAGGAAGCTTGCAGGGAACATAAAAACTGACTGCAAAAGCTTCTATAGATATGTGAAGAACAACATAAGTCCTTTGCAGTCAGAATCAGGTGAATTTATAATGAGAAACAAAGAAATGGCAGACCAATTGAATAAATACTTTGGAATTGTCTTCACTAAGGAAGACACAAATAATCTTCCGGAAATACTAGGGGTTCGAGGGTCGAGCGAAAAGGAGGAACTGAAGGAAATCCTTATTAGTCAGGAAATTGTGTTAGGGAAATTGATGGGATTGAAAGCCGATAAATCCCAAGGGCCTGATAGGCTGCATCCCAGAGTACTTATGGAAGTGGCCATAGAAATAGTGGATGCATTGGTCATCATTTTCCAACATTCTATTGACTCCGAATCAGTTGCTATGGACTGGAGGGTAGCTAATGTAACATCTTTAAAAAAGGAGGGAGAGAGAAAACGGGTAATTATAGACCGGTTAGCCTGACATCGGTGGTGGGGAAAATGTTGGAATCAATTATTAAAGATGAAATAGCAGTGCATTTGGAAAGCAGTGACAGGATCGGTCCAAGTCAGCATGGATTTATGAAAGGGAAATCATGCTTGACAAATCTTCTGGAATTTTTTGAGGATGTAACTCGTAGAGTGGACAAGGGAGAACCAGTGAATGTGGTGTATTTGGGACTTTCAAAAGGCTTTTGACAAGATCCCACACAAGAGAATGGTGTGCAAAATTAAAGCACATGGTACTGGGGTAATGTACTGACGTGGATAGAGAACTGGTTGGCAGACAGGAAGCAGAGAGTCGGGATAAACGGGTCCTTTTCAGAATGGCAGGCAGTGACCAGTGGGGTACCGTTGGGTTCAGTGCTGGGACCCCAGCTATTTACAATATACATCAATGATTAGATGAAGGAATTAAATGTAATATCTCCAAGTTTCCAGATGACACTAAGCTGGGTGGTGGTGTGAGCTGTGAGGAGGATGCTAAGAGGCTGCAGGGTGACTTGGACAGGTTAGGTGAGTGGGCAAATGCATGGCAGATGCAGTATAATGTGGATAAATGCGAGGTTATCCACTTTGGGGGCAAAAACAGGAAGACAGAATATTATCTGAATGGTGACAGATTAGGAAAAGGGGAGGTGCAACGAGACCTGGGTATCATGGTACATCAATCTTTGAAGGTTGGCATGCAGGTACAGCAGGCGGTGAAGGCAGCAAATGGCATGTTGGCCTTCATAGCTCGAGGATGAGAGTATAGGAGCAGAGGTCTTACTGCAGTTGTACAGAGCCTTGGTGAGGCCACACCTATAATAGTGTTCAGTTTTGGTCTCCTAATCTGAGGAAGGACATTCATGCTATTGAGGAAGCACAGCGAAGGTTCACCAGACTGATTCCCGGGATGGCAGGACTGAGATATGAGGAGAGACTGGATCAACTGGGCTTGTATCCACTGGAGTTGAGAAGAATGAGAGGGGATCTCATAGAAACATCTAAAATTCTGACAGGATTGGACAGGTTAGAGGCAGGAAGAATGTTCCCGATGTTGGGGAGTTCCAGAACCAGGGGTCACAGTCTAAGAATATGGGTTAAGCCATGAGGAGAAACTTCTTCACTCAGAGAGAGTGGTTAACTTGTGGAATTCTCTGCCGCAGAAAGTTGTTGAGGCCAGTTCGTTAGATATATTCAAAAGGGAGTTTGTTATGGCCCTTACGGCTCAAAGGGTATGGAGAGAAAGCAGGAAAGGGGTACTGAGATTGAATGATCAGCCATGATCTTATTGAATGGCGGTGCAGGCTCAAAGGGCCGAATGGCCTACTCCTGCCCCTAATTTATATGTTTCTAAGAGAGCTGGCTGGAGATAGTGGAGGCATTAGTTTTGATCTTCTAAAATTCCCTAGATTCTAGAACAGTCCCAGCGGATTGGATGGTAGCAAATGTAACACCGCTATTCAAGAAAGGAGGGAGATAAAAAACAGGGAACTACAGGCCAATTAGCCTGACATCAGTCGTCAGGCTCGAAGGGGCTATATGGCCTACTCCTACTCCTGTTTCTTATGTTCTCATGCTCAAAGGCTCAGCCGATACTCACCATCTATGTTCACACACGATGAATTGAAAGACTTGCATTTGTATAGCGCTTTTAACGACCTCAGGATGTGCCAAAGCACTCTGCAGCCAATATAGTACTTTTTGAAGTGTAGTTTCTGCTGTAATGTAGGAAATGCAATTTGCGCACAGCAAGCTCCCACAAACAGCAATGTGATAATAACCAGATAATCTGTTGTTAGTGGTGTTGGTAGAGGGATAAATATTGGCCCAGGACACCAATGAAGACTCCTTTGCCCTTCTTTGAAAGAGTGTGCCATGTGATCTTTTACATCCAGCTGAGAAAGCAGACTTGGTTTAACGGCACCTCCGACAGTGCAGCACTCCCACAGTACTATGCTGGAGTGTCAGCCTGGAATTTCTGCTCAAGTCCCTGGAGTTGGACTTGAACCCACGACCTACGGACTCCGAGGCGAGTGTACTACCATACATGAAGGTGGTGGACCGAATGTTGCAATGAAATCCCACATTAGCCCCAGTCTTCCAAGGGAGTAGGAGGCGTGGGAAGACATTTTAGAAAAATAAAGTAGCCGTGAAGAATGCTTTCCTGCTGCAATTATTTTGCTCTTTCATTGCAGTCAAATTACCTGTTCAGAGATTTTAGTTTCTGTGACAATATTGCGGACATTCTGGTCCCAGATCTGACTTTGAGCACACTCTGCACCAACGCCTTTCAGACACAACTCCCTTATTTTTTCCGGATCTACAATGCAAGGGGAAAATAATTACAGAAAGCACATGTGCCAGTCACATAAATATGTACAGAGTGTAAATACGGTTATCACTTGGTGTTGTACATTTACAATTAGGTAAATGTCTGGGCATCAGCAGAAAATGTGTGGCGCGGGAAAGCAGAAAAAATTAATCACAATAATAAACTTGATTTACAAATTACTGCGAAGTGGTGTGGCATCTCCAAAACAAAGTGGTTAAGCAGGAGAGAAAGAGAGAGAATTTTGGAAATATATCGCCGTTCCTTCATCGTCGCTGGGTCAAAATCCTGGAACTTCCTCCCTAACAGCACTGTGGGAGTACCTTCACTGCACAGGACTGCAGTGGTTCAAGGCAGAGGCTCACCACCTCCTTCTGAAGGGTAATGAGAGATGGGCAATAAATGCTGGCCTTACCGGCAACGCCTACATCCTGGGAATTTTTTTTTTTTTTTTAAAGTCCCTATATCAAAAATATGCATTAAGTTTCAAAAATTGTACTTAAACTTGCAATTCATTTTCTTCCAGAAAAACAGAGAAAACGGTCGTTCGTAGAATGAAAAAAACCCCAGTACAGACCACTAACAGGAGGCAGTGGAAATTCTTAGAGCAGTTGGGAAAAAAATACTCAAGAGCAAATAATAAAACCAGCAGGAGCTTTGTGGGCCGGATCAAAGCAGCTCGGGGACTATTCTTGGGCACCAGTGCTTCAAAGAAAACATTTGTTCAAATGCCAGTTAAATGCCCACAGAAATTTACAAGCCTGTACTTTCGAGAAATTGAGTCGAAACTGCCCAACCTAGTCCCCATGCAACAATTAAGCCTCTTGATCATCACACACACACACACACACACTCCCATTCGGAAGGTTCTACTGCAGGTCCTATAAATATAGTTGATCACAACCAGTTTGCTTTTCTTTGAGTGTTAGGGAGGGAGAAAGAAAAAGCTTCAGGTTTTGTGGTGACCAGAAAAGCTGCTTTGTTAAAAAGAATGCAGAATGGATTACATCAGATATACGGCACAGAAACAGGCCATTCAGCCCAACCAGTCCATGCCAGTGTTTATGCTCCACTCGAGCCTCCTCCCATCAGCATAACTCTCTATTCCCTTTTCCCTCATGTCCTTATCTAGCCTCCCCTTAAATGCATCGATATTATTCGCCTCAGCCACTCCCTGTGGTAGTGAGTTCCACATTCTCACCACTCTCTGGGTAAAGAAGTTCCTTCTGAATTCCCTATTTTGGATATTTTGATGACTATCTTATATGGATAGCCTCTAGTTTAGCTCTTCCCCACAAGTGGAAAGACTCTCGCTGTGTGTACACTATCAAAAACCTTTCAGAATTTTTAGGTCACCCTTCAAGCCTTCACTTTTCAAGAATTGAGACCCAGCCTGTTCATCCTGATCGGTATAATACACTAAATATTTGCATTTGAGTTTTGGTGAAGCCAGTGTTGCAAGGGCAGAGCAAAAAAAAACACTGAGGTATTAAAATTAAATACCTACAGAGAACACAGCTTAATCTTTGGAAACAGGAGGCTTGGGGAGAATTTGATAGGTCTAACCAAAAAATATTGCGTAACCTAGGTGAACCGATTAAAAAGGATCATGGTGGTGAGACGGGATCACAAAGTTTCAGAGTTAACAACGCTGGTTAATGTGATAAAGGATTCATATCACTAAATGTTAAACAAAACATATGCTACAAGCAATGAGCCGTGTAGAGCACTGCAATATCTTCCCAGGACATACAGTTATCCTTACTGTCAGTTTAGATCTACGCAACGTATCAATCTACGTGAATTCTTGTCGCAAATACCGTTTAGCACCTAGTTGGCCTTGCCAGGATTCAAACCTGGAACATCTGCACGAAAAGACAGAGGCTCTCACTGAGCACAAGACCAGCAAAATGTGCCTAAATATTTGCTGTTATTGAAATGAAATACCGCAGCAATAATCTAAAACTCTGAACTGAAAAGATAGGGGATAAGCATAGGCATCCATCTACATAATACTTCACCAAAAGCATGCTATGTACATACAAACATAGGAAAATGCCAGACAGGAAAGTACTTACTTGTCCATTCAGCCTGTCCCACACACAGTAATGATGCCTTATGCATCACAATACGTACACTCCTCCTTACCCCACCCCACCCGGAGCCATGTAAAAAAAAGAAACAGCTAAGAACCCAGGCTAATTAGGAGGGGTAAAATCAGCAAAAATCCTCTTCGCCAACCTCAGGTGATCAAAGTGGCCCATTTTACATTTCAGGCTACCTACCTCGTGTACAAGCTGATCTCCAACCCGGCCAGAAACAGGTCCAGCTCTCGCCTGAAGGGATATAGCGAAGCAGCGTTCATCGCCCGAGCCGACACCTGTACTACAGGTCAACTATTCTCTGGGAAAAGACCCGCCTCACATCCAACCTCGTTCTGCATACAAGAGTGACCCCTCGTCTTCCCTAACATACTCAGTTGAAATAATTAGTCTACATAAACGTAATCTACTCCCTTCATAAATCTCAATCAAATCACCCCCAAGTCTACGCTTTTGTGAAGTACAGAGACGCAGCCCATTGAGTCCATCTGCATAACCGAGGTTTTTTAAACTGGAGATTAATCTTGTATCCTCATCTAAAGCCTCAAATTCTCTTTCTTGACTTTCCTCTCCACCCCCGCCTCAAAGATCACTAGCTTTTATATAAGAAGACAATGGATAAAAGGGTTGTAAATTGACGTGATGATGTGTTAAGCAGTTTCTCCGCATTTCACGGTGAGGATAGCCGGGGTCATTTCCCTCCTCGCATTAGGTCTCAGGTCCACATACTTTTTGCTACCCAAAGGAGGAGGCGGCAATGTGAATCCAGATCTCTGGCGATGGTCTTCAAACATGACAGGAATGCAAAAGTCTGAGCAAGTTATACGTGTACAATTAATCCCAGTCACTGACAGCAGTGACTAACCAGGCATGATTGACGGGGTAATTACCCAATCACCTCCATTCTGGCCTGGAATAGTGGTGCCGCTATATGCAGCCATGATTTTGTACTAACCAAACTATTACATTTTATTTGGTTGAGGAAAAAGGAAGATTTGAGTTTAAAAATCTGTTGAAAGCACAGGTGTGTATAGAATGATGGATAGATATGCCAGAATGAGAGGTGGTCTCATTAAGAATTTTATCTGTTTCATAGGGCTTAACAGGGAAGAAGCGGAGAGGCTGTTTCTACAGGCTGTGGAGTCTAGAACCAGGGGTCACAGTCTTTGAATAAGGAGTCGGCCATTTAGGGCTGAGACGAGGAGAAATTTCTTAACTCAAAGAATTGTGAATATTTGAAATTCTCTACCCGAGAGAGCTATGGATACTCAGTCGCTGAGTATATTCAAAATGGAGCTTGATAGATTTTTGGTTATTAAGGGAATCAAGGGATATGAGGTTCGGGCGGGAAGGTGGCGTTGAGGTAGATGATCAGCCGCGATCTTATTGAATGGCGGAGCAGGCTCGAGGGTCCAAATGGCCTACTCCTTGCTTCTATTTCTTATGTTCTCAAAACCATTCTCTCGCACTATTCCTCATTCCACTGAAACAGGGTGAATAAACAAACTACATACAACAGATTTGCTTTTCAATTTATATCTAATATATGGTAAAAAAAATGCATACACAAAATGAGTCATCACCACTGCAATCATATTTAGAGTTTGCAGTATGCAAGATCCTTTTTCCAGAAGGTAATTAAACAAAGTATAATTGCATAGAGTGCACAGCACAGAAACAGGCCATTCGGCCCAACTGGTCTGTTGTGTCTGTGATGTACCATGAATGACTCCACGACGCAATGTGGTCCTTTATTCTTAACTCCAGAGTGAGGCAGCCGCTGGTGGCTGCCCTTTTATACAGCCCCTGCCATCAGGGCAGGAAACCCCCGGTCTCCACCAGTTGCACCCTCTAGTGGTGCCAGCATATTATATACACAGTGTAATCCTTACTGACAGTACATCAGGTAAACAAGTCTCCATCTTATGCAACGACACAGTGACTACACAGAGTATATCTATAGTCTGCATATATAACAGGGTCCATGTTTCCACATGTTTATGCTCCACACGAGCCTCCTCCCGCCCTACATCATCTCATGCCATCAGCACAACTCTATTCCTTTCTTCCTCATGTTTATCCAGCTTCTCCTTAAATACATCTATGCAATTCGCCTCAACTATTCCTTGTGGAAGAAGCAAGTTCCACATTCTAACCATATAATGACTGCAAAGAGGAAACAATTCAGAATCTCTCATGTTATGATCCACAGCGTCACTGGGGGATGCTACCTTTAGGCTGTGATGGGTCAGGCATAGCCGTGGTGCTGTTTTTAGGCATGTTTAGACGAGGATCGCCCACAGCAAGTCCAAGCACAGTACCCGCTGAAATTTCTGCTGGTGAAGCAACACCTTAAAAAAAATAAAGCACAAAATTGTGAGAGCACGGATTACAGGCTAGAAGTACTTTACAAAAGATACAATGGTGTGAAACTGTCCTCAGATGATGAAAAAGCCAATATAATGAAATTGGAATACATCTAACAGTATTGATAATATACATTCATTGAACAACCGAACCCATTGTTAGTGTTAGTCTCCTATGAGAGGTTGTTTCCCCTGGCTGGTGTGTCTAGAACTAGGGGCCAGTCTGTCTCAGGATAAGGGGTAGGCCAGTTAAGACGACGAGGACAAATTTCTTCACTCAGAGGGTTGTGGATCTTTGAAATTCTCTGCCCCGGAGGGCTGTGGATGCTGAGTCTCTAAATATATACAAAGCTGAGATAGATAGATTTTTGGAGACTAGGGTAATCAAAAGGTTATGGGGATCGGGTGGAAAATGGAAGTGAGGTCGATGATTAGCCATGATCTTTGTTATGTATGTAAACATTGTAACTGTGTAAAACTTGCCACCAGAGGGCGCAACTGTTAGAGGCCCAAGGATCACCTGCACGCATCAAGGTTGACTGCCATGCTGCTTAGGGACTCTGGAGTTGTATTAAAGAGACTAAGGTCACATCAGTTTTAGCTCACAGTACTCAGTCTTGGAGTTCTTCCATACTTAACAATCTTATTGAACGGCGGAGCAGGCTCGAAGAGCCAAATGGCCGACTCCTGCTCCTATTTCTTATGTTCTTATTGCCTGTGAAGTGCTTTCGGGGGTCTCGAGGTCGTGAAAGCTGCAATATAAAGGCAAGGGGAGATTAAGTGGCCAAAATTTGGTTGCTTTGCGTCACCGTTAACGCCCGAGAGAGACGCTAACAGGCCATTAAGCTCCTACCGACCGAATGCCAGGCTGGCAGCGCCTCCTGGGAACTTCAGTAGAGGTTTCAATAGTTAGATTTTTGGAGACCAGGGGAATCAAAGGATATGGGGCGGGAAAGTGGAGTTGAGGTCAATGATCAGCCATGATCTTTATTGAATGGCGGGGCAGGCTTGAGGGGCCGAATGACCTATTTCTGCTCCTACTTCTTATGTTCTTAAACCTTTCAACTAACAGTACCACAAGGATACATATTGATTATTTTGTTCCTCACTTGCAAAATCTTACAAGGCTCGTTATAAAACTGGCTAGTTCTGGAAGGGTCAGCAGATTTATCCAATGAGTAGACGATCTATATAAACCATTGGGTTCCATTAATCCGTGCTACAATAGCTGACCCAGTGATCAATGCTGGGGTGTCGAGGTGGGGGTGTGGGGACAGCCCTCTGGCATTGAATACCCTGCCAACACTCGCCATCAAGCCTGACACAGGAATTATGTCCACTTGAGCAAGGCCAATGCTCCTGAAAACCTACTTCAGAACGGAGTCAATGCCTTCAGGAGAGATGGGGAAATGGAGAAAATTGGCAAAGGAGAAATGTTCTTTTTAAAAAAGGCCAGTTACAGAATTGCCCATTTAAGTTATAAAAACACATCCTAAAACTATTCATATTCACGTTACATTCAACAACATTAGGCTCACGAGATTGCAATGTTATATAAACACACCGACTTCTACAATATGTAATCCAGTAAATATACTTGTTTTATGCAGTGATTTGATGATCCTTCTTATTGCACTAAACTGTGGCCTACTAGCTTAAATATTCTGCATGTGCAAAGCTGAGAATCAGTTACAGGTTGGACCGCCCTTATCCGGCATGATTCCGGTGGCCAGGGGCGCATGCGCAGAATGTGGCTGACCTCCACCCTGACTTTGGGGCCTCGCCAACACTCAGCCCACTGGGGCCTGTCGACACCCGCTGGGGGCGCACCAACACTCGCTAGGGCCGCCGGGAGCCCCGTCGACACTTCCGGCCCGCCCGGAGCACCGACCTCCTCCCTCCCCCTTCCATGACCACGGGCTGCCTCCCCTCTCCCCACACTGGCAATGGCCTCCCTTTATCCAGCAAAATCCCTTATTTGGCACAGGCCAGGTCCCCAGGGTGTCGGATAAGGGGGGTTCAACCTGTACTCTAATTTTGGTGTAAATTCACCATGAATACACACAGGAAAGCAAGAAGATGCAGCACACTCGAAGAAACAACCCAATTCAAATCTGAATCAAGCAATCACTTGTTTCCGAGGTCTGAACAACCCACCAGGAAGTAAGAGAAGGAAGTCTCCCTGACGATTATGAAGGGCCACATTTTCCGATCTCCTGCAATACTCTGACCACCAGCAGGGCAATCCCATCTCTTCCGTCCCTTCAGAATTCTAAGGCCAGTTTTAAAACAATGACATGTCAGAAAAAGAAAAGCAATACACATTTAGTAAACCCCATCGGAATTCCCCCTTAAATGGAATGGCACAGGGAGAAGTTAGACATCGCCCCAGAACGGATGGAATTTGGCAACACTTGCAGTAACAAATTAGATGGTGTTCATCCACTCCCCCCACCCCTTCCCAGTCACAAACCAACATACTTCAACCACACAATTTCCATTTATATAGCACTCTCCCACACGTGGAAGACGCTGAGCACCATGGAAGTTGACACGAGCTTCAAAAAGGCGGGGAAAATGGAAACATTGGGAATGGGGAACCAAAAAGGTACTTTCGAAGGGGAGGGCTTCGAAAAGAGCAAAGGTCATGGGTAGAGGGAACCTGGCAAGAATTCCAGAGGGCATGAGCGCAGCAGTCACACTATTTATATTGTCCCACCTGTGACAGAGACTGTGGTTCTCATATTGGACTGTTAGCCACTTAAGGACTCATTCTAAGAGTGGAAGCAAGTCTTCCTCGATTCCGAGGGACTGCCTATGGTGATGATGACGACTAATACTCAAGTGAGCAGAACATTGGCAAAATGTACAGTATTCTCTGATTAAAATCCATCGCTCAAGAGGTGAACTCACTGTGGGAATTATTGGCCCGGTGGTAATGACGGTGAAACTGTCAGCATTTGCAGTCATTAGCCCTCTGAAGCTGGCTGTAACTTGAGGATTTAGTGCATGCGTAGATAACCGCCAAAATCCTGACGTTACAGTCATTCCCTGTGCCGCCACAGGCTGCGTGTGGAACTCCCCATAGCCGTTAATCAGTGAAATCGCTTGAACTGACAAAAACGTCTCCGTTTTCAC